>NC_090312.1:81310894-82520894 GCF_039906515.1 Pseudorca crassidens | reverse complement strand
CGGCAATATCTGAAGGGGAAAAGCAGTCTGGAGGAGTAATTAGGAGCAAGGGCTGGTGTGGTCTGGACTCTCCCACACCCGCTTACCACTTTGTGACCTTCAACCCATGCTCTCTACACCACAGTGTCCTCATCGGGAGGATGGGAGGTAATCACAGCACCAAGCTGAGACTCAGACGAGCTGACACAGGCAAACCCGGCACTACACAAACATCCAATCAACCTGAGTGTCTTACCAGAATGAGTTTTCTGCCGCCGTCCCTCCAAGCACGCCCACTTTCCTTCCGGCTATCACAGGCAGTGACATGAAAATATCCATCTTGGTTTCAATCGTCGAAAATGTAAGACTTCTTGTCAGACAGAGAAAGACAAATATCGTATGATATTGCTTATATGCCGAATCTAAAAAAAAAAATGATACAAATGAACTTATTTACAAAACAGAAACAGACTCACAGACTTCGAGAACAAACTTCTGGTTACCAGCTGGGAAGGGTCGGGGGGAGGGATAGTTAGGGAGTTTGGGATTGACATGTACACACGGCTGTATTTAAAATGGATACCCAACAAGGACCTACCGTAGAGCACAGGGAACTCTGCTCAATATTATGTAACAACCCAAATGGGAAATGAATAGATACGTGTATATGTATAACTGAGTCACTTTGCTGCACACCTGAAACTAACACAACATTGTTAATCAACTAGACTCCAATATAAAATAAAAAGTTAAAAAAATGTAAGACTTCTCGACCATTTTTTAACACGAGCTAGTCTTGAAACAAGTCGAACTTTAGAAAAAACATTTTGCAGGATTTCTTGATTGTTTCCCTCGGGCACCTACAACGCAGGCGGGAAATGGGGGTGGGGGAGATCCTCCACGCACATGATGCTTTCCCAATGAAGCCGTTGCCAAGAGCGCTGGCTTCTCAGAACTTCTCGCGCAGTGTGGTCTCAGGGCATCATGCCGCGGTGCCCAGAGCTCTTCCGGGGGCAGCTGAGGTGTGTGCCTGGCACCGTCTCTGATTCTTCAGACCTGTGCAATGCTGGGAAGAGGCAGGTCATCTGAGGAGAGCCTACCTAGAGAGCACGGCAGCAGAACTCTTTCAAATCACAGCAAAGAGGGAAAAAACACTCACGTTGCTTAGAGACGGTAAGTTCTGAGTAGTAGGTTACCATCCATATACAAGGGTTATCATGCCATCGTACACCTTTTCCAGTTCTCAGCATTATATTCTAAGCAGCTAAATAAGAACCTCCATGAATTATCAATATTACCTCTGTGTTTCTCGCACAGGGCCATAAAAGAAAGCAGATGAATGATAACAGCCTTTGGTCTTTTATTAAAGTTCCGTGACCTTTAAGTTACAGAAGCTCCAGCCACGCCTACGTTGCCTGCAAGCCGAGCTGACAGTGAAGCCGTAAAAATGGCCAGTCCTACAGGCAGCCTTGCATGTTACCAGGCTGGCCGAGGGGAACCATGGAGAAACATAGATGATGATGAACAGCCAGGACCTCCTCTGAGTGCGTGCCGCACAGGCAGCACATAAATGGTTTGATCTGAGGGCATCCTTGCTTCAGAGTTTTCTCCACTACCCAGCTCAGTAACCGAAAATCTGAAGACTTCCCTCGTGTTGAAACATCTTCTTTGAAACACCTGAAATGACAAGCATCCCCGAGAAGGTTCGTCACTCACTCAGTGGCATCCTTTGAGACAGTAATTTGAGTTTATCGATTCTTCCATTACACATGTATTGAGCACCTCCTGGGTGCTTGACAGTCAAAGTACAGAGAAGAAGTCTACGTTCACCTCTCTGAATCGGCCCCAAACAGTCCCAAAGGTAACTGTACCTGTCACAGACCATGTGAACAATTCCTTACATTCAGTCGTCTGCCGCCGCAAATTCTGCTCCCTAAAGACTGACTGTAAAGTCAACACCCAGTGAGGATGAATCTCTCCTCCTCCATGATGGAACCGAACCAGTGACCAACCTGCAACCAGGTAGCTGGTTGTCCCTCCTGGAGAATTGTTGCCTGTTTTGGGCTAAACTATTTCTCTCTGCTATTGGCAGACAAGGCCGCAGAGAGAGGGGTCGGCCTTGGCGAGGAGGAGTGTGTGTTGCTGAGCCCATGAATGGCATCCTTATCACCATGGACAATTTTCTCTCGTCCACGGAAAGGTCCTGTGGGGCTGTGGAAGGATGCTGACTGAAGTCACGGAGCGCCTCCTCAGCAGTGGATACCCTGGGACGAGTCTTCACACGAGAGTGTGGTGGGCAGCCTCCTAGGATGGTTCCCGGGGGTCCTGCCTCTGGGCGTGTACGTCCTCATGTGGCGCCCTCCCCTTGAGTGGGGACTGGACCCAGTGACGTGCTTTGAGGAAACGAAATGTGGGAAACCGGTGACATGCCACCGACACGACGAGGAACTCCGCCTGCACACGTGCCCCGACGGAGAGGACGACCTGTCATGTGGCGAAGCGTGGGCCACGGCCAGCAGCCCGTGAGGGACTGAGGCTTCCAGATTCAGAGGCTGAGTCTTGCCCACAACCATGTTCCCAGGAGGGGGATCCTGTCCCAGAAGAGCCGTCACTTGAGCCAGCAGCTCCGACCCCTGATTGCAACCTTGCCAGCCCGTGAAGCAGGGGACCAGCTAAGCCATTACTGGATTGTTGTTCTGAGCCTCTAAGTTTTGGAGGGTAATTTGTTAGATAGCAACACAGAACTAATACAGACACAAACCCCATTTGAGAGATCTATCTACAGAGGTATGTGGATACCCCAAACTTCCCCGTCACTAGTCCTCCAATCCTGTCCTTTCTGTATCCCTTACCATGCATTCAGCCAATCCATTAGCTACTGCTCATGAACTGATGTAGATGAATATTTCCCATCACCTGCCAGGCCGGAGAAGGCACACCAATTTTCTTTCAAATAACATGAACGGTGACAGAGATGTCAGTTAGGACTAAATTTTGCTATAATTTTGCTGAAACCCTACTGTCTGACTGTGCTGCAAATTGTGAGACACAAACAAGGTCATTTCATCTTTAAGAGGCTGACATATAACGACCTCAAAGATGAAAGTTCATTTCATCTGTAAGAGGCTGATCAGAACTCATTCTCTGCCACCGTAAAGATGGACGTGATTCTGATATCTGCATCAAGTCATTTGTTTTCTCAGATATACGGATTAATGTCACAAGGGTTACTCCCTAAGAGGCTACTTTAGCTAGTCGCATATTTCTGGATGTTGGATAGGAGAAGATCCCTCAAAACCTTATTGTCTCCTTAGGGCTCTGTCCTAATCTCCAGAAATTGTCTCGTGAAAACTTCACCAAGAACCTCTTCATCACAAATTTAACAAGTTCAAAATAATCCCTTACCTTCATCTCTCACATGCCACTTCCTTCGTCTTCTAGTTCTTTCTGGTCAAAAGTTTTCTTTTTCTTTTTCCCTATCATTGGTAAATGGGGCACCAACCTCCTGGTCTTCTGGACTAGGAATGTCAAAATTCTCTCTCCTCAAGGAACACCACGCACGTTCACGCCTCATTCTTTTGTTTGTTTGTGCTCTTTGACCAGGACTGTCCATATCCACATCTTATCCTCATTATATCCTTCGGAAACCAGCTACAATGCCACCTCCTCAGTGACGCCTCCCCTGATTTCCCCTGGTCGGCAAGAACAAGTCTTCTCATGGACTTCCACCAGACTTTGCCTCAGCACTACTTCGTCTTTATTTTGGTACTTTATTCTTCGCTGCATTTTCTTAGGTGTGTTCTGTAGAATGCTTGTCTCCTGGAAGCATCCACATGAAAAAGTGTTTTCAGGTAGTGAAAGTCTATAGAATTCTGCCTACTGCTGTTTGAATTGGAGTTCCTGATTTACGTTAGCATACTAAGGATTCCGAGAGGACCTGCAATAAGAAACTTATTCGGGGCTTCCCTGGTGGCGCAGTGGTTGAGAGTCCGCCTGCCGATGCAGGGGACTCGGGTTCGTGCCCCGGTCTGGGAAGATCCCACATGCCGCGGAGCAGCTGGGCCCGTGAGCCATGGCCGCTGAGCCTGTGCGTCCGGAGCCTGTCCTCCGCAACGGGAGAGGCCACAGCAGTGAGAGGCCCGTGTACCAAAAAAAAAAAAAAGAAACTTATTCGGCCTTCACTTCCTTGTTCTACCGTTTTTCACTTATGATCTACGACAAACTTGCAGAACTCTTTTGCCTTGTACAATAGCTGCTTTCTCGCTGTCCTATTTCCCAGTATCCTATACATCGTCTCATGCATTACGGTTCCTCAGTGACTGTTGTATATGCTGTGCATTCCTCCACACTCTGAGGCAGACAAGTCTCAGACAACATTTTGGTGGTATTTTCTTCCAGCAAACTCTGCTAGAACCGGAACCAGGCCATCAGGAAGTAAAGGAAATAAATTATTCAGCTACAACCAGAGGGAGCTGACTGAGAAATTAGGACTGCTTGGGGCCACTATTAGTGAGAGAAGAGAGGAAGATGAATAAATAACACCACAGGATTTTAAATGGAACAATTATAAACCTTGGATGAAAGAAGACATAAAAACTTTAAGATTCACTATTCGAACTAAGCATTAGAGCATTCGTTCTATTGGATAAAGTGCCGATGAGTCAGCCAGGTCACAGAAGCACCCAGCCTCCTGTGGCTGGTGGAGTCACACGCCAACCTGGGATAATGCCTAATTGCCCATGAGTTGGCGGGTAAGTGCCTTGTCCATGTAGGTACCATATTCCAGGACTTTAATTCTATTGTCATGTGAGTCTGTGTGCTACTGACCTGCCTTCCAATATGATTATGAGGAATCATCCTGTTACTGACATATTGAATTAGTGTGGTACATTTGTTACAACTGAGGAACCAGTATCGATAAATCATTATTAAAGTCCATAATTTACATTAGGCTTCACTCTTCGTCTGCTTTTTCCCCCAAGATTTGATTAATAAACTCGGTGACCACTTCGCCCTGATGACTGTTTCCTTTCGTGAATCTCTCAGCAGCGTGACGCACAGAAATCAGATGTCATATATTTAGTCATATGTTTAGTATAATCAAAAGCATTTCATTTTAAAACAGTAAAAACCAAGCAGCTCTAAGAAGATTTATCCCCAAAAAATGAACACAGAAAAATGTTGCAACTTATTTTATTATGGGAACTATCTTCCAAAGAACATCTGTGTAAACAAACCCGCATTATGCATACATTTATGCCCTCAGACTTGAGGCGTCAGATCTTCATCACCCATCACTCAGTCTCAGTGATGCTCTTGGCACACAGGGCTCCAACAGGAAGACACATTTTGACCAATTTGTGTTTATTATCTTCTCTTCCTAAGCTATAAAAGCAAACTGATACCAAGAGTGGTATTTGAGAAGAAAAGCATTTCCCTCTACCCTTTCTAGGTTGTTCTGGCTGGTCTAAGAATTAAATTGACGTGAGACAGATTAACAGGAGAAAACCAGATGTAATTACATATATACAGGGGCCCCGTAATATAAGGCCACAGATGTGGCATCTGAGAGAGGAGAAGGGGGTGCCCGGGGGGGACTTCAGCGGGGAGAAGGCAGTTCGCACGGAGGTGGGAAAGCAGATGTTTGGTGACAGATGCTTGCTGGGCCCGCGGGGACAGTGGGACACACAGGACTCTGGTCTCCCGGCCCTGTGCAGCTCCCCCCCAGCGCCGACCCGTGTTCTTTGTAGATCTCCAGTGACAGTGCCCTTCCTGGACCAGGGCCTTTGTCTGAGTTCTTTAGGCAGTTAAGGGGCAGGTAAGACGACAGACTTCCTATTGTATTACCTAGGATTTCCAGTACAATATTGAAAAAGAGTGGTGAGAGGGGACATCCTTGCTTTGTTCCCAATGTTAGGGGGAAAGCATGTAGCTTCTCATCATTAAATGTGATGTTACCTGGAGGGGGGTTTTTTGGATAAATGTTCCTTATCAAGTTGACGTTCTCCACTATTCCTGCTGAGAGTTTTATCAGCATGAATGGGTGTTGGATTTGGTCAAATATTTTTGATGTTTCTATCGATAAGATATTTGATTTTTCCTCATTAGTCTGTTGATGTGATAGAGTACATTAACTGATTTTCAAATGTTGAACCAAGCTTGTATACCTGGGATAAATCTGACGTGGTCATGTTGTACAATACTCTTTATACATTGTTGGATTCAATTTGCTAATATTTTGTTGAGAATTTTCATCTATGTTTGTGAGACACACTGATCTGTTGTTTTCCTTCCTTATAATGTCTTTTCCTGGGTTTGGTATTAGGGTGATGCTATTCTCACAGGATGAGTTCTGAAGCGTTTCCTTTGTTTCTATTTTCTGAAAGAGGTGGTAGAGAATTGGTATCACTTCTTTCTATTTTTGTGTTTTCAGTTTCATTGATTTTGACTTTGACTTTTATTGTTTCTTTTGTTCTGCTTACTTTGGATTTAATATGTTCCTTTTTTTTTTCTACTTTCCTACAGTGGAAGTTTAGATTATTGATTTTAGATCTTTTTTCTTTTCTTTCGATTATACGCATTCCATGCAATTTCCCTCTCAGCACTGCTTTCGCTGCATACTACAAATTTTGAGAAGCTGTATTTTCATTTAGCTTAAAATATTTTAAAATTTCTCTTGAGACTTCTTCTTTGCCTCATGTGTTGCTTAAAAGTGTGTTGTTTAATCTCCAAATATTTTGGGATTTTCCAGCCATCTGTTATTGACTTCTAGTATAATTCCATTTTGGTCCAAGAGAAAACTTTATATTGTTTCTGCTCTTTTAAATTAGTTAGGGTATGTCTTACGGCCCCAAATGTTTTCTGTTTGGGGGAATATACCATGAGCTTGAGAAGAATATGTATTCTCCTGTTATTGGAGTAAGTACTCTGTAAGTGCTGATTAGATCTAGGTGATGAATGGTGCTGTTCAGTTCAACTATGTCTTTACTGATTTTCTGCTTGTTGGTTCTTCTGTCAATTACTGACACAGGGGTGTTGAAGTCTCCAAGCACAATAGTGGGTTAGCCTATTTCTCATTGTGGTTCTATTAGTCTTTGCTTCATGTATTTTGACTCTATTGTTAGATGCTACACATCCAGGATGGGTCTGTCTCCTTGGAGCGCTGTCTCCTCTATCTTTATGTAATGCCGTTTCTTATTCTGACAATCTAGCTGGGTCTGAAATCTGCCACGCCTGAAATTACCATTGCTATTCCAGATTTCTTTTGGTATATATTTCCCCATCCCTTTACTTAAATTTTTTTTATTGTGGTAAAATATGTATTATATAAACATGACATTTTCTTTCTTTCTTTTTTGGCTGCGCTGTGTGGCTGGTGGGATCTTAGTTCCCCTACTAGGGATCGAAGCCACACCCTCGGCAGTGGAAACACAGAGCCCTAACCCCTGGACCACCAAGGAATTCCCTAAATATGACATTTTAACCATTTCAAGTAACCAATTCAGAGACATTAATTATATTCACAACATAGTGCAACCATCATCATTATCTATTTCAAAACCTTTTTTTTTTTTGTAGCCACGGTTTTAAATTTTTTCCAGTGTTATTGAGGTATAATTGACATATCACATTCTGTAACTTAAAGGTATACAACATGTTGATTCGTTACACATATATGGCAATGTGATTACCGGCATAATGTTAGCTAACACCTCCATTATGTCATACAATTACTGTATCTTTTGTGTTGAGAGCACTGACATTTATTCTCTTAGCAACTTTTAAGTATATAGTGCAGAATCTATGATCAGTTGATAACAATACTATCTATCCCCAGAACTTATTATCTTCTAACTGGAAGTTTGTACTTTTTGACCAACATCTCCCCATTTCCCCCTTTGCACAGCTCCTGGTAACCACCATTCTACTCTCTGCTTCTATGACTTCAGCTTTTTTAGATTCTCCTTATAAGTGAGAACACACAGTGTTTAATTTTCTCCATCTAATTTCACTTAGCCCAGAACACTCAAGGTCCATCATGTGTTCGCAAATCATGGGATTTTTGTCTTTCTCATGCTGAATAATACTTCATTATATATATATATATAATGTGTTTGTGCTTTAGGTGTCATATCCAAAAAAATCATTGCTAAGACCCATGTCAAGGAGCCTCTTCTTATGTTTTCTTCTAGGATTTTTACAGCTTCACATCTTACATTTAAGTGTTTAATCCATTTTGAGTTAATTTTTGTTTGTGGTGTAAAATAGGGACCTAGTTTTATTCTTTTACATGTGACTATTCAATTTCCTCAGCACCATTTATTGAAGAAACTATCTTTTTTCCACTGAGTGTCTATGTTCCCTTGTCCATTATTAGTTGACCATATATGTGTGAGAGCCCAAGCTCTCAATTCTGTTCTATTGGCCTATGTGTCTGTTTTTATGCCAGTACCGTACTGTTTTGATTATACAGTTTTGTAACATAGCTTGAAATCCGGAAGTATAGTACCTCCTGCTTTGCTCTTCTTTCCCAGGATTGCTTTGGCTATTTGAGGTCTTTGTGATTCCATATAAACGTTAGGATTGCTGTTTCCACTTGTGTAAAAAATGCCATTGGAATCTTGATAGAGACTGCATTGAATCTATTGATGGCTTTGGGTAGTATGGACATTTTAATAAAATTAATTATTCTAGAATATGAACATGAGAGATTCATTTATTTGTGTCTTCTTCAAATTCGTTCATCAATGTCTTGTAGTTTTCAAGATCTTCCACCTCCTTGGTTAAGGTCTTTGTCTTTGAATTTCAGCAGTTTTATTATAATGTGTCTTGAGGAAAGTCTGTTTGGATTAAAATAATGGGGTGGTCTATTAGCTTTGTGGACTGCAATGTCCAAATCTCTCCCCAGGTTTGGGAAGTTCTCCGCCATTCTTTCTGTAAATAACCTTTCTGCTCCCTTCATTCTCTTTTCTTCTGGAACTTCAATAATTCAGATACTAGTTTTTCTGATGGTGTCCCACAGATCAGGTTGGCTTTCTTTACTCTCTTTCATTCTTAGTTTTCTCCTCAGAAAAATAAGGTTACTTCAAAGTTCCTATCCTCTATCTCACTGATTCTTCTATTTAGTGTCCTCTATTCCATTTTTCATTCCACTCATGAATTTTTCAGCTCCAGAATTTCTGTTGATTGCTTTTTATGGTTTTTATCTCTTTGTTAAATTTCAATCTTTTTGTTCACTTTTGATTGCATATTGTTGACTTGATTTCATTCGTCTTTCTCTGTTGTCTTGTAGGGCACTGAGTTTACTTAAAACAGCTATTTTGAGTTATCAAGTAAATCACAGATCTCCATGTCTTTGGGTTCAGTTACTAGATTATCATGATCTTTTGTGACTTCATGTTTCTTTGATTTTTCATGTTCTTTGGAGTTCTGCGTTGTTGGATTCAAATGTGAAGTAGCAGTCACCTCCTCCAGCTTTTACTAAATGGCCTTCAGGGCAGCGATTCCTTTCATCAGTCCTGCTGTAGAGTCTGAGGCTTTCTCTGACCTTGGATGGATACCCCTGCTTCTCATTTCTTGATCCCTCCCCTCTTATGGCAGAAGTCTTAAGCTTCTGTGTCTTCTCTCAATCCTACTAAGCACCAGACAGGTTGCTGGTAGCCTCTGCCGTTTCCCCGAAGGTGGCACACAGACCACGTCTGTGATTTCTCCTTTGCCTGCAGACCCTGGCCTGCCTTCTGCCTGTGCTCCCCGCCTACCAGAGCTTGCTCAGCCCACTGTATGCACAGGGAGCCCACTGCAGAGCGCTAGGAGCTGTGGGGCTGCCTGAGGGTCACTTGGGGAGTGGGGATCTGTGGGTGGTATTTCCCCTGCATCTCGTGGGCAGGCTTCCTGAGTCCAGAATGGAGTCAGCAGGGAATCTCGTACCCCACTCTCTATCTGCTCCTTCCTCCATCATGGCTCTCCCTCTTCAGTGTTCTGAATGCTGCAAGAGAGAAATGAGTCTCTCTGGCAGCATCCTGCACAGCTCAGGGAGCCAGGAGTTCACTCACTGGCTCTCCCTTTCCCTCATGGGAGAAATCACAGGCCATCTAGTTTAGCCCTAAGCTGTGCGGCCTTGGGTGTGGGGTGATGCCAGCAAAGATAAGCTGTTCCTTTTACCCTCTAATGTGTCCGAGCTTGTGGGGTTTTTTCCCTCCAATGCAGTGCTGGAGCTTCTCTGGAAACCTTGACTTCCGCAAAAGCTCTCTTGCCTGAAGGTGACCACCCACGTCAGTGTTCTGCAGAAGCTCCCAGGCAGCGGCCAAGAGGGGCTGGAACCAGCTCACAGTGTCCTGTAGGTTCCACAGCTGGTGCCACAGTCTGTCTGCCTATTGCCTGATGCACCGGTGGGTGAGATTCCTTCTGGGTCCCTTGGTGTATGGTGCTTGGTTCCACAAATCCCACAGAGGCACTTCTGCTTACGGATGGATGCCACATTTTTGTTGTTGAAGGGGAGAACAAACTAAACTAAAAGTACCATTAGTGCTAAAAAGACCCAACAACAAACAATTCTTAATCTTTTCAAGTATTTAGAGAGTACTTACGTTTTACACATTACGATAACCTTATATATCCTTTAAGTATCTTTTGGCCTGCAAGTTCCTCTTTCTACATCTTTTACTTGCATCTAGTATAATTTATGACACATAGATAGATGATGCCTAGTATACGACAGCTATATAAAACTGACTTTAGAAAAAATCAAGACCATTAATGAAAGGGTAATCCATAAAGCACATACAAATAATTCCAACTGCAAAATTTGTATTATAAACTGTCACAATCAACTCACTGATGGATGGACAGTAGTTCAGATCCCAAACGTATTCCATGATAATACTAAGAGAGACACAACTGGTGTAGCTGTAATAATATCAAACAAAGGAGGCTACGTACAAGAAGTAGTCGTAACCCAGTTAAAGAAGAATATTTTACAATGGTGAAAGAGTCCACTTCGCGGAAAAATACGACAATCTTAAATCTGTGTGCATCGAATAAAACAGCATCAACTTATGTAGTAAAAATTGACAAAATTAGAAGCATAGAGAAATCCACAATCATTGACTGATATTTTTTAACACATCTATCTCAAAAATTGATAAAACAATCAGATAAAAAATACTGACAGAGAGAAGATTTAAACAACACAATAATAAATTTGACTAGCTGACGTTTGTAGGGTGCAATAGTCTACACCCAACAACTGCACCCAACAAATGCAGAACACACATTATTTTCAAGTAAACATAAAATAATTAGAGAACTATTTATTGGGCAATGTTTCAACAAACGCCAATGAACTGAAATCATACTATTTGTACTGTGTCCACGTGCAATTAAGCTAGAAATCAATAATTAAAAAGCTAGAAAGTCTCCAAATGTTTGCCAATTAAGCAACTACATACATATGTATATATATACGTATATACACATACATACACACAGATATACGCATATGTATATACATGTGTGTATTATATATACATTATATATATTATATTGTGTATCTATCTTTCTTATTGGTTTCACTTAACATCGTATGGTGTTTTCTCACATATTTTTGCTCATGGACATTGACTCTCTTGACATGTTATTCACACGACGCATGAAACTGCAGGGAAGCCAAAATTATACAGATTCTAGTGAAAGGAGGACTGAGTGGGTAAAGGAAAGCATTTGTACCGCTGCCCCTTCCAGGCTTCTTCCACTGGCTCCTTTGGGTCTCTTTCTCGGTGTCTCAAGCCCTCTCCTTTTCCAAGGCTTCATAAAGGATCAAACATGCACTTTATCTGGACTTTTGCCTGCTCTCATGAAAGGGAAATTTCTTAGAGGGAAGCAGGCTAGAACCCCGTGCTTTAATTTGCTGGCTCTCCCAAAGGAAAGCGGAGGACGAAAACAGGAATTCGAGGGAAATAATACTGAGCTGATTTCACACGGTCCTCAGAGATGAGGTGCCCAAGGTGAGGTCCTCTTAAATGAGGAAGACTTGGAGGCTCCCGGAGCGGGGCCTTGGCGACACTGCTGCGACCGCGGGGTAGTTCTCTTCAGGGCAGAATCGGAAACACTTTATTTTTATGTATATATTTATAAATAAATATATTTTTTTTTCCAGAAAGCAAGCCTTAAGTATCTCAGATTGTCGACCATGACGTGTTCCTAACAACCTTATAAACTTGTGGAGGCCAGAGTCATAGAAAACGGGTTGCATTTGAAGACTGCGTGCACGTTCCCTCTGTATAGCCTTGCAATATGAATGTAACTTAACATTTTAAATTACATAAGCCCACTGGGGGTACGGTGTTAAAAAAAACTGGAACGGGAGCCTTAACTGCCTTGCGCTCCTTTTCAAATAGACCCGGCAACACCTTACCTTTGCTTTCCTTTCATTTAATTCTTAACAGGAGCGCTTTTCATGAATTCAGACGGAGTGAGGTCACACTGGCGGAACGAAGACAGTTAGTCCTTAATTTCCGGGTGAGGCTGTTCTCGGTTCCCGGCTGCTCTGCTTGGGGCGGGGCGCTGGGGGCGGGACGAGCCGAGGCGCGGGAGGCCGGCTCCCGGCGCGCGCAAGGGGCGGGGCCGCGCGGCCCGCGGGCGCCGCTGCCTCCCCCGCCCCTACCCCCGCCCCCGGAGCGCACCGGGAGCCGCAGGACCGACTGTCCCGGGACCGGCCGGGGGAGGCAGCGGTTGCTGTTGGGCCCGCTCTTACCCGGGGCGCACGGAACCGCGGGTCCCCGAAGCTGGCCGCTGCCGGGCTCGCTGGGGTGACCGGGGCCTCCGGGGGCCGGGCGGGGGCCAGAGCTGGGCCAGTGGGTTTGTATTTTTCCCCTGAGAGTAACGTTTGCTGGAGCCAGCGGGTCAGAATAAGAGTTCAACAGGTGGCAGAAAGTGGTTGTTTGAACAAAACCCTGCCTCCTCCAAGCTCTGGACCCTAAATCCCCGCCCTCAACTAGAAAGGTGTTGACCAGGAACTGAGATACCGAGATAGTTACAGGATTAGATGTTGTTCAAGTTGGAAGAGACTGAGAATTGACTTGGTCTAATCTCTTCATTTCAGACATGGGGAATCTAAAGCCCAAGAAGGAGAGGTGATGGAGGTTGATTCCCATGGAAGATTAATAAAAGAATCTACCACCTCGGGAAAAGACAAAGCAAAACAAAACAAAAAACAGGTGGCAGAGAGCGATCACGTGGGGCAGGTTGGGCGGCGAGCCGCCCCCTCGCCTCGGAACCGCCCTTCGGTGCTGCCCGTCGTGGACGAGCCTAGCCGGCGTTCTCCGCTCCGCTCTGCGGCTCCGGCGTCCGCGGCGCCCGTGCGCTGAGAGGCCGGCGGAAGCGCGCCGCCCCGGGAAGGCCGGAGACGGGCTCGGAGCGCGGCCGCGAGCGCCCCGGCGCGGGTCGGGTCCCCGGGACCGCGGAGCCCCGCAGGGAGGCGGCCGAGGGGACCGAGGCCCTGGCCCCGGCCAGGATGCACAACGCGTCGTCCTGGGGCCCGGAGCACGCCAACACGTCGTGCCCCGCGCCCGCGCTCGGCTGCCCCAACGCGTCCGGCCCGCTGCCGCCGCTGCCGCCGCCTCTGGCCGTGGCCGTGCCCGTCGTGTACGCGGTGATCTGCGCCGTGGGGCTGGCGGGCAACTCGGCCGTGCTGTTCGTGCTGCTGCGGGCGCCCCGCATGAAGACCGTCACCAACCTGTTTATCCTCAACCTGGCCGTGGCCGACGAGCTCTTCACGCTCGTGCTGCCCATCAACATCGCCGACTTCCTGCTTCGGCGCTGGCCCTTCGGGGAGCTCATGTGCAAGCTCATCGTGGCCATCGACCAGTACAACACCTTCTCCAGCCTGTACTTCCTCACGGTCATGAGCGCCGACCGCTACCTGGTGGTGCTGGCCACGGCCGAGTCGCGCCGGGTGGCCGGCCGCACGTACGGCGCCGCGCGCGCCGTGAGCCTGGCCGTGTGGGGAGTTGTGACGCTGGTCGTGCTGCCCTTCGCCATCTTCGCCCGGCTGGACGACGAGCAGGGCCGGCGCCAGTGCGTGCTGGTCTTCCCGCAGCCCGAGGCCTTCTGGTGGCGCGCGAGCCGCCTCTACACGCTGGTGCTCGGCTTCGCCATCCCCGTGTCCACCATCTGCGTCCTCTACACCACGCTGCTGTGCCGGCTGCGCGCCATACGCCTTGACAACCACGCCAGGGCCCTGGAGCGCGCCAAGAAGCGGGTGACCGTGCTGGTGGTGGCGATCCTGGCCGTGTGCCTCCTCTGCTGGACGCCCTACCACCTGAGCACCGTGGTGGCGCTCACCACCGACCTCCCGCAGACGCCGGTGGTCATCGCCGTCTCCTACTTCATCACCAGCCTGAGCTACGCCAACAGCTGCCTCAACCCCTTCCTCTACGCCTTCCTGGACGACAGCTTCCGAAGGAGCCTCCGCCAGCTGCTGGCGTGTCGCGCCGCCGCCGCCTGAGCCGGCGCGCCGGGAGCCAGCGGCCCGGCGCTCAGGGTGGTCCCTGAGCCGCAGCTTCGCCCCCCGCCCACCAGCTCTCTAGAGATGCAGGTTCTCGGGCCCCTAACCAGGCCCCGCGGACTCGGACGCGCTTTGGCTGCGCCCGCTCTTTCAGTGTGCCAAGCCCTCCAGGTGGTGCGGAGGCGTGCAGGACATGGGGACCGGCCGAGGCGGCGGAGAGCGCACAGACCTCTCCCTCTCCCTAAGGCCCAAGGGCGCCGAGGCGACCCCCGAGCTTGACACGGAGGGGAGGAAGGGGAGAAAAGGGGGCAGTACTGCAGAGACCCTCTTCCGGTTCCCCCCGCCTCCCGCCCCAGCCGTCCGCAGCCCGGCTTTTCGTGGAGCCCTCGGCGCTCCCTCGCCGCGGAGGTGCGAGGGGAGAGATGCTAAGGCCGCCCGGGCCTTTGACGGGGAAGACAGACAGCTCGGGTGGCGGGTCAGGAGTGAGTGTGTAAGTGTGTGTGTGTGTGTGTGTGTGTGTGTGTGTGTGTGTGTGTGTGTGTGTGTGTACGCGCGCGTCTATGCGTGCGCGCGTCTAGCAGAGGCCGAGGCTTTGGATGCAGGAGGATGGAAATTGGCTGTGATGCCTACACAGCAGTGATAAGAACGGTGACAACCCCCTTCCTGTTCCAGCCTCTTCTTTCTTTGCCTTTCCGCTTTCCCACCCACGCTGTCCCTGCGGGGACCCGGCCGCCGGGCTCGGGAAGGGCCTGGAGTCGGATCCCCGGCCGGGTTGCGGCGCCCCCTGGCGGAGCCAGCTGCGGGAGCCGAGCATCCAAAAACAGCGCTGGGTGTGCAGGTGAGCGCACCTGCGAAACCGCTCTTTCCGTGGCTGGGTTACTTGTCATCGCTTCTCTCTCCAGAGGGCTCCACTCCCCGCCACACACACCAACGCCCCTGTGCCCCCGTCGACCTAGTACAGCTTGGAGCAGTTCGTTGTAATTCTTAGTGTGCAATTGCTTTTGAAGACCGAGAACTTTATGTGTGCCCTAATCTCACGTTTTGGGCGAGTTAATGAGATGAGGAGATGCGTATGCATCCTCCGTTCCCCTCTTCCTCATATTCCTCTTGCTGTTAGCCTCAGGGGACCCAGGGAGCTGAAATGACCGACGCCCTCATGATAACCTCTCCTGGTTCCCTTTCCACAGGGAACTGTGGATTATTTGTACTTTATTTCTTCATCCCAGACGGCAACTGGGAGATGTCTGGTCTCACAGGGAGACCAGACAGCACCCTATATTTTATCTCTACTTCTGGGAGACAAAAGTGAATTAAGAGAGAGGACTGACATTGGCTTTGCCCAGCCATCTGCAGTTTACACTTCAGACCTGAGGGCAGAGCTTTAACCAGACTACAGTCATTAATGAGTGTTTTAAAAGATATTTTTTTCCCTTTGGGATGAATTCCAAACAGGAATGAAAATTTCTAAAAGTATTTGTTTCCCAGGGTCAGTGTTATGTGTGATAAAAATTATGAGTGTTGCTGGCAGAATTTGTTTACTTAGTTTGATGGCCATTAACCACATTCTCAATTACTTATCTTCAAAATACTTCTAACAAAATAAATGAAAAGGAAATCTCTCCCTTGGGTTTTTCCCAAGGAAGAAGCTAACTCCCTTGCTGATTTTCATGAATAAGAATTGCTTCCTTAGCTCTCAGAGTAGTTAGGAACAATGCGATACTTCACAGCTATCAGTTTAGAAAATGTAAATTTAGAAACCTACCTTGGGTGACAAATAATAGTAAAATTTTCAAAACATGGTTTTCCACCTCCAGTGCATTTTGAATGATGTACATCATGGCATTTGAACAGTCCTCTGCTGGTGGGCTTCAGAGGCCTCTTGGAATCCGTTTTAGTATCTTCCAATTTCTTGGAAACATTCTATTGATTTTATGGCACAAAATTATTTTGTGAATCCTCCGTATATTTTCAAAATAAAAAATGTAAGCTTAGCGTAACTACCACATTCTCTAAGGTAACGGACAGAGAGTAAAGTGGGTATTCGGCCGCAAACACAGACGAGTGTGATAATCTGGATTTGAAACCTCATCTGCCTTCGTAAACTCCGTGGCTGTACTTTGACATCTTCTGAACACAGATCGGGGGAGAGCCATGTGATCCACCTGTCCACGGCATCATCCCTCCCACAGGTCAGCCTGGCTGTCTTGGAATCTACCAAGAAGACAGCTGGAAAAACACAGGACTGACATGGCTGCGCTGTCCACACAGCAAGGCGTGGACTGGCGTCCTAGTGTGCGTGTGTGATTAAATGGGACCCAGTACTTCAGTTTCCTCCTGGCTTTCTAAATTATTGGATGGACTGTTGTATCATTACTTCTAGGTTGTTGCCTTCTTATTAGCATGTAGAAACCCAGATTGTACGTCTCAGACTTCCTTTTTAGGACTTGGGTCCTAGGTAGAATAAATATGCCGACAGCCATGCCAAAGCAGAATTTACTTACAACATTGCATTGCAAAGCTTTTAACTCTGTGTTTGATTTTTGCAGTCTTCCTGTAAACCGTGTTGTTTGGTTATACCACTTCTGATATTTTTAAATGTCCATTTGGTTTTACTTAACTTAGTACAGTTATATAATGTATGTGCTTAGGCGTTCTCTTGAGAAATGCAGAAACCCTGCTAGTCCCTTGCACAGAAGCTCTGTTTAAAATAAAAGCTGAAACAGTCTGTGTGAAGAGTGAATATTCTATTTCCTGAGAACATGGGATCCATAATTCAGTCACCTTAGTATTTATGCATCATTACTTTTATTTTATTATAAATTTAATCATTTTATTTATTTATTTTTGGCTGCGTTGGGTCTTCGTTGCTGCGCACGGGCTTTCCCTAGTTGTGGCAAGCGGGGGCTACTCTTCGTTGCGGTGCATGGGCTTCTCATTGCGGTGGCTTCTCTTGTCACAGAGCACTTGCTCTAAGTGCACGGGCTTCAGTAGTTGTGGCACGTGGGCTCAGTAGTTGTGGCTCGCAGGCTCTAGAGCACAGGCTCAGTAGTTGTGTCGCACGGGCTTCGTTGCTCCACGGCATGTGGGATCTTCCCGGACCAGGACTCAAACCCGTGTCCTCTGCATTGGCAGGTGAATTCTTAACCACTGCACCACCAGGGAAGTCCCAATGCATCATTAATTTTAAAAATACTGCCTTCAGGGAAAACTTATCTAATGGGTAAGCAATGCATAAACAGAAGTACTTGATAGGATAAGGTTAAGAATGAAATCCCCCCCCCCTTATTTTGGTTGATTGTGGAGATGATGTCAAACTGCTGATTAGCACAAGAACCCTAGTACATGCACTGGGCAGAGAAAGAATAATAAGCTTTTTATCGTATTCATTTCTTGAAAATTTGAGCAGCTTGTGTGGAGAGTGAGAAGGGAAGAGAAATTGCTTAAGTTGCCAGCACACACATTACTATTTCAGCTAACAGAATGCACAGATGTGGCACACACGTGTGCAAGGTAGAGAGTCTCACCAAAAAGACCCTCAAAAGACCCAGAAAGCTCTCCTTTCCTCAGCAGCATGCTGGGAAAACAAGAGCAAACAATGTTCCTCCTAGATGGCCGTGACCTCCGCTTATCCACCTAAGGAAGACATCGAAGAACGCTCCCCTTAATGCTCTTGTACTAGGATGGCTTCGGGTCTGGTACTTTGGTTCCCATTTTATATACAAAGTGAGGTACAGGAAGTGGGTCGTTTTGGCGAGGACCACAAAGACCAATCAAGACCAATCAGAGCCCATCTGGTTCCTATTCTAGGCATTGTCTCATCCCATTCCAGCAGAGATGAAATTGGTTGCAATGTATAATTTGAAATTATTAGACCATAGAAAACATGGATCAAGCAAGATATACCTACTAGTACTCCATCATGTGGTACAAAGGGAAGACAAGTTTTAATAATAAAACTTGAATCCTAACTCAGAGTCTTTGAAGTGTATGGTGTTGTTAAAGTTTATATGAGAATAACATTTCCTTGGCCAGGGCTGGCTGCACGTAGTGTTCAACTGCAAATGCACCAGGTACGTTGTAACCTGCATGCTTTGTGCGTAAGGACCTGCGGCCCAGGTGCGCCGTTTAAGTAGAACAGAATGTTATCGGCACTTCTATTTATACAGAACAGCGTTTTGCAATGGATGATACTGTCCTTAAAATTAGGGCAAGGTACATTTATTTGTACCGTATCTCACAAGGTTACACAAAGACATCATATCACATCAATTAAATGAAAAAATAAAAGATGGGGAAAGGGAGGGAAAGTGAAAATGGCATCTCTGAGAAACGTCAGCGTGGATGAGCTGCATGTCTCCCGCCCGCCAGAACAGGATTTCTCTTTTGGGAAATCCCTCCTGGCAGGGACAGAGGTTGCCAGGTTTACACCTTAGTGGTTTAATTCGTTGCTCTTAGACATGATGATTATGAGATTTGGGGGGAGGGGTGCTGTTGGCGCTTCTGGACGCTAGTTGTGTTCAAAGGGTCTCTTCCCGCATTCTCTTTTCAGACTTTACTCCACCTCCCTATTTTTGTTCCCACACTTGGTTCCTGTCTTCTCCTGCCTGGTTCCCTGTGTCCAGCACACACCTGGGTCCAGTTTCTCCAGAGCAAGAACTTCTGCCCCCCATGGGGTGGGGGAGGGGAGTCACCCAGCTGCGGGGGTCAGATGTGGCACCCCAGCTCTCCTTGTACGCTTCCAGCCCCTGTGTGGGACCCTGCAGCTGCCCCGGCTCCCAGGGGCTTGGGGCCTCTCGGGGGCTTTGGAGGCAGATCAGCTGGGATGGAGCCCGCGTCGCCCCCGTTAGCACTTCTCCCGTCTGCTGCCTGGAACCTGCCCTTTCCAACCTGCTGACGTCTCGTCTCTGCCGCCCTTGATCCAGCTCTCTTTGTGCATTTAAAAATTACTCCCCTACTGTCGTAACAGGGGCTTAAGAGAAAATAACAAGAATACGTATGAACGCCATCACCTTAAACTGCACTCTATGTGTGTATACATATGTGTCCCATGGGTATGTATACACACACACGTGTGTGTGTGTGTGTGTGTGTGTGTATAACAGGTTGATGAAACTTTAGTAAACCTACTTCTTGAGAGGAACTCAGTCAGAAACCAGTTCCTTGGAAGAAGCTTAGTGTATAAAAGTAGATATGTCATCCAAATGTCATAGGACGTCCGGAATGAAAAGCAATCGAAAATCCTAGTTTTCTCTGACGACAAGCGTTCTGGTACCTGGAGATACCTACATGCAGTCTGTCGAGAAAGCATAACCCACTCGAAGCAGAGCTGAATCTCTGTGTAATTCAGCACCACCCACGTGCCCAGCACAGCTGACGTGGCAGGATTATTCAGATACTGCCGGGCTGCCTTTGAGACCCATGACACCAGGTTCCCTGAGGGGCTCCTGGCGACAGCACGCCCCTCAGCTGACATGTCCCCATGGAGAACAAATGCCTGTCGTCTCATATCACTGGGATACGTGACCTTATTGGGGTGAAAGCTGACACACCAGACAAGATTTTGTTTGCTCACCTGTCATTACATAAATAACCGATTTGGGCCTGCTTTTAATTGACCTCACTCAGAAGCATTCACTTTTTCTTGCCGGATCATTGTTTAAGTTATATTTTACAATAGTAAACTAGAATCATTTGAATAACTAATAATAGTTTTAAAATATCAAAGTATTGATTATTTCAGCTTCCCAGGGCAGAGACATCTCTTGACAGTAGAGCTTTTTAAAAAAGTCATATAAGAATTATTTATTTGGCCTGCTGGCATACTTCAAAGTGCTTTTTCCCCCCCTGCCATTAGTATATTGAAATATAACATTCTTCAAAATAAACATTCTCTTTATGAATAATAGTTTATGAATTTTATGTTATTCTCAGTGGGAGGAGCCACATTGATAAAATAAACCTACTTGTTTAAAGCATTTGTAAAGAGAGGACTTGCCTGTCCCCTTAAGGATGATTTATGCAGAACATCAGGCTTTGCAGTGGCAGCTGTACTAGTTTTTTTTTTAAATCAGAAAACTTCAAGCAAAAAATACTGATTTTTTTTTTTTTTTTTACTTGCTGGGTTCCTATCTTCCTATAGGTCTCCTAATTATAATTTTTAATGACAATATTCTATAGAGAGTGAAAATATAATAGTCTTTGCCATTCCTCTATTGCTGTTCCTTTACTACTCTTTTTCTTTTTTTTTTTTTTTGCGGTACGCGGGCCTCTCACTGTTGTGGCCTCTCCCGTTGCGGAGCACAGGCTGCGGACGCGCAGGCTCAGCAGCCATGGCTCACGGGCCCATCCGCTCCGCAACATGTGGGATCTTCCCGGACCGGGACATGAACCCGCGTCCCCTGCATTGGCAGGCGGACTCTCAACCACTGCGCCACCAGGGAAGCCCTACTATTCTTATTTTAAATAATTTTTTATTACTATATGGTATTTTCATGTTCGTGTATGTTTTATCTTCTTTTATCATTTCCTTAGGGTGTGGCTAGGAGTGGACTTATTTTCTGACCTCACATCCAAGCCTCTAAGCCCCACACCTTCCCTCCTCCGTCCCGTCACGTGAAGGAGCGTGTCCCATTGCTGCCGATCCCTTCCTTCCACCTTCTCAAAGGCTGTTCCCTTCATTCCTGAATTCGCTACATTCACCTTCTACTTACAGTGTTTATGGCACTCAATCATTCTGCAATGATGAAGAAAAGAGCTGCCATAAACTCTTCTGTGCAGAGAACAACAGCTAATAAATGCAGAAGAAAGGACAGAATTAGAAAAAAATCACATTTTACGGTTAGAATATGAACCACTTTGTAACAATTGACTCAAGCAAGGTTTATCAATAGGTAACAAAATTATCAGGTGGAAGATTTATTGGGAACAAGGATATTTGTGTGATGCCAAAATATCGCTCCAAAGATTACTTGCTAATTTCAAGGATAGAAGATATACATGTATAAAGGAGGAATCTGGTGGTATTATCAAGGAATCAAATTTAGCATGACTAATGACAGGACAACCTGACATTAAGTGCTGTGTGATACTGTGCACTGTAACTTATACATACATGTATGCATACACACATACTGTGCACTCCAACACACACATATATACATGTATGCATACATACATACCGTGTACTATAACATATACACACATATTGCATTCACACATAATGTACACTATAACATATACATACATGTGTGCATACACATATACTGTGCACTCTAACATATATACATGTATGCATACACACATACTGTACACAGCATCACTGTGGCATGTTTAACTGTAATTTAATCAGACGTTTGACTAACTTCTGGTTAACAGAGAAAAACCAAGAAAGGACCCAAGAAAATATTTGAAGAGATTATAGTAGAAAACTTCCCTAACATGGGAAAGGAAATAGCCACCCAAGTCCAGGAAGCACAGAGAGTCCCAGGCAGGATAAACCCAAGGAGAAACATGCCGAGACACGTAGTAATCAAACTGACAGATTAAAGACAAGGAAAAATTATTGAAAGCAACAAGGGAAAAACGACAAATAACATACAAGGGAACTCCCATAAGGTTAACAGCTGATTTCGCAGCAGAAACTCTACAAGCCAGAAGGGAGTGGCATGATATACTTAAAGTGATGAAAGGGAAGAACCTACAACCAACATTACTCTAGCCAGCAAGGATCTCATTCAGATTCAATGGAGAAATCAAAAGCTTTACAGACAAGCAAAAGCTAAGAGAATTCAGCACCACCAAACCAGCTCTACAACAAATGCTGAAGGAACTTCTCTAAGTGGGAAACACAAGAGAAGAAAAGGACCTACAAAAACAAACCCATAACAATTCAGAAAATGGTCACAGAAACATACATATCGATAATTACCTTAAATGTGAATGGACTAAATGTTCCAATCAAAAGACACAGGCTCGCTGAATGGATACAAAAACAAGACCCATATATACGCTGTCTACAGGAGACAATGATCAGATTTCCTGTCCAGGAAACATTTCCTCTGATCTTCAGACTTGTTTGTCTAACTGCTCCCCACCGATTGTACTCAGATGTCTCAGAGCAGCCTTATGTGAACAAGCCCCAGGAGAACATTTGTGCTTCACCCAAACCTCTGCCCCTCCCCCCCAATCAACACCTCGCCCCTTCTGGAGGTTTGTTCTCAGTTTCTTTCCCTTTTCCTGCATCTGTGTCCAGTTTATCAGCTTTGGTTCTGCCTTTAAAGTAGATCTTGAATAAGGACTCAGGGCTCTGCACTTGTCCCCTGTCTCTCTCCCTCTCTTTTTCCCTCTTCCTCTCTCCCTCCCGCTCTCTCTCCCTCCTCCCTGAAGTCACCCTAGCACAAGCCACTACCCTTTCCTGAAACACCCTGTAACCAATGTCCTGCCTTCACTCTGACTTCTCTCTGATTCACTTTCCATCCACGTAGCAGCAAGACTGATTCTATGAAAAGGTAAATTGTTCCGTTTGCTGCCCTGAATATGCCTCTTAAGTAGATTTTCATCACAGTTTGGATGAAATCCAGATTCCTTGCTGTGTTCTGGGGGACCGCATGGTTCCACTCTGCTCACCCAGCCCTGCAGCGCTGCCCTCACCCCCCAGCCCTTCTCTGTGCGGTGCCTTTGCACCTGCTCTTTGCTCGCCAGCGATGTCAGCCAGCTCTCACCTGGCCAATTCCTCCTCGTCCTCAGACTTTGTCCCCTCAGAAGATCTTGCCCTACTACTTACTGCTGTTCTCTATTTCAACTCCCTGTTTGTTTCTGTTACAGTTTCTAGGTATTTTATTTCTTTATTTCCCTGACTGTTATCTGCCATCCCCACTGGAATGAGAGCACCCTGAGGGCAGGCTTGTGCTTCCCAATTACCTGAATCTGTGATACACGTAAAATGGAATCTGTCACATAATGGGGTTAAATTAAACAAACAAGGCCATGAGACTGGGATGGCTCTGGTACCTTAGCATCCTAAAGGGAGCAAACCCAAACCTAAGCCTGTAAATGCCTCAAGGTTTTGAAATCAAACCCTGAAGACAATCACAGCTCACCTTTCCCAATAAGGTAACCTCTTACACAACCAAACAAGTAACTTCCTTGCTTTGTTTCCATGTCTTTTCTATGGGTGGGAGGGTCCTAACCACTCCTGGTTTGGTGCTGCCTGATGCTAGTGGATTTTTTCTCAAATAAACTCTTACATTTTTTAATATGCCTCAGTTTATCTTTAACAGCAGGTACTCAATGAATGTTTTTGAATGGAGGGATAAATGACTGAGTAGCTTTAAATCCAGGCAGTTAGGGTTCGGGGAGCTTCACGGCATCTTTTATCATTCATACCAATTTTCATATCAATCGTTTAGAGTTTTGGTAAATTTTCTTTGAAAGTTTGAGTCCTGAAAACAATTTAAATTCAGAGTAGATGAAAGTCTATTTTTGAGAAAAGCCACCAGAGGGAGCACTGAGATAATTTTTGTAAGAAAAAAAAAAAGAATTTTTCAAGTCCATTGGATCTTTTATATAAGAAATTTCACCAGGTTTCTTTCAGAATAGAAAATTTTCTTAGGACTATGTAACTATGTCTGATACAGTAAATCAAAAATTACAAAGTTCAACCCCCCAAATTAAAAATGTTGACAGTCACAGAGTTATTCTTAGATATCCACAATTAAGATAACTCTGGCTTGAAAAGTTCAAGTCATTATGTTAATCTTCTGTATACTTTGGAGTTTGAGAATATGTTTGGATACAATTACTAGGGAATTTAAATTTTCATTCTACGCTTATGTCTACAGGATTTAAACACCAGGATTTTTATTTAACAATAGCTATACTTGGATATCATTTTTATGTTATCTCAAACATTTGGATTTTTCCAAATACAGTCAATTTAAACATAACCTTCTTTGTTCTGCTATATGAATGTTGATAAACCTGGTAATTAACCATAAGATAGATTAGCCTATTAGTAATTAATAAGTGATAACTAAGTGAGTAACATTTGTCTCCATATAACTCCTTTTATGGACGGCAATTTTTCTGATAAGTCTGGAGTCGGCAGTTCAGAGTTGATGCAATGATTCCATGATGCTGTGAATGTCCTGGGGTCCTTTAAACCCTTCCCTGCACCATTCCTAGCATATGCTGTTGTCTTGCCACTTCATCGTCACAAGGTGGCTGCCCCAATGCCGTCCTCTTTTCTTTCTTCCTTTCAGGACGAAAGAAAAGAGAAAGAGGAAGAGGTCGCACCTGTGCTGAGAAAGCAACAATTTCCCTGGAGATCCCCGAAGGATCTGCACTTACATACACATCACTGACATTACATATGGTTCACTCTTGGTGGTGTCCATTTTATGGGTTTGGACAAATGTGTAATGACATGTTTCCACCATTATAGAATCCTACTGAATTAGCGTCATCCCCACCCCCGCCACGTTCCCGGTGCTCTACCTACTCATCCCCTATTCCCCCAAACACTGGCAACCGCTGATCTTTCTACTGTCTCCATAGTTTTGCCTTTTTAGAAGGTCATATAGGTAAAATCACACAGTGTGTCGCCTTTTCATACCGGCTCCCTTCAGTTAGTAACGTGCATTTAAGTTTCCTCCATGGCCGTGCCACGTGGCTTGCGGGATCTCAATTCCCTGACCAGAGATTGAACCCTGGTTCCCACAGTGAAACTGCCGAGTTCTAAACACTGGACCACCACGATTTCCCCCGAAAGCTGATTTCTTTTTGTGCTGAACGATATTCCAGTGCCTAGATGTACCATAGTTCGTTAATCCACTCACCTACTGAACTGTCGACATCTTGGTTGCTTCCAGGTTTTAGCAATTATGAATAAAACTGCTGTAAATATCTGTGTGCAGGTTTTTGTGTGAGTAAAAGTTTTCAACTCATTTGGGTAAATACTAGGAACGTGAGAAAAATCTAAATGAGAAATTCTTCCCCAGTTAAGCAAAGAACTGAAATTTATCTTATTTGAAATTGCTATGCATTCATGTAAAGGGAATGACAGACAGAAACATGGAGTGTGAATATTAAGAAAACTCTTTAAGAAGAAAAGTAAAAAGTAATGGAAATGCTCTTTCATAAAGGTAAAACCCCTTTGTAATACTTCAACATTATTTTCTGTTTATTTAGGTTTCATAAAACCTTTATTTGTGAGACTATGAATTTTACGGAAAGGGCATATTTATTCAGTAATAGCAAAGATAAATGGCTTTTTAAAAAGATTATATGCCTTAAATATTATTAAATTTCACATCTTCAGCGGAAGCTTCCTGGATTTCCTTCTCTATGAAAACTTTGTAAACGTTCACTAGGTGGCACAAAGAGGCCAGGAATACAGAGAGACCAGTAGAAATGCAGAGAGACCAGTACTTTAACAGATGCTGGGAAGGCTTAAGTGTTATCATGAAGGTTCCGTGAAAAGAATCTCAAGGAATACTCTGAATTGAAAGTATTAGGATCTAGAGAGATTAGAAAATCTTGCTGGGTGTGTACCTTAGGTGCACATTTGGGCTGAATGTGATTTCTGAACTGATATCTCTCTCCTTTTAAAAATCTAAGATATACTGGTCCATATTATGAAATTTAAGATGATATTAGTATATAAACGGAATGTCTAATAATCCATTTCCAAATCGTGTTAGAGGTTAAAATTCAAAGTATTACAATGATCAATTTTTATTTGAAAAATTAAAAGGTTTTATATTATAACATGAAAATAATGGTCCTTTACAAGACCCGGGTGCTTATTCACATTGTTCTTTTTTGACTGAGCCTTGTGGCATGCGGGATCTTAGTTCCCCACCAGGGATGGAACCCGTGCCCCCTGCATTGGGAGCGTGGAGTCTTAACCACTGGACCGCCAGAGAAGTCCCTCTTATCTTCTTTTCCAGTTAAGGGATAAATAAAGGAGATAAGCTGGTAACGGGTTGCAATTTTGGGTTTAGTTGTGGTGGGCTTGATGAGTGTAGAAAACAAACAGCAATAAAATCAAGTCACGGTACCAAACTAAATGATACTTATAACGACATCCCCTTACAAAGCCTTCCCCTTACAAAGTGTCCTTCCAATATACGCTCGCACCCTCTTACCTGTACTCAGCACATCATAGCGCTTGCATCTTCTATTCACAGTTCGTTCACCTCCTGCACTTGACTTGCAGCTCCTTGGAGGCAGGAGCTGTGTCTTATCAATCACCATCCTTGTATGTAGGAGACACTCTGTGGGTTTTAGGGATGTGGATTCCGTATTGTCCCCCCACCCACAGATGTTGGTTTGTGTTTCAGCTCCACCACTTACCAGGTATGAATAAAATCCGTGAAGATCACAAGAGTAGCTCTTCCATAGAGTTTTGCAAATGAGATAACAGAGGTGAAGCATGGTATCTGGAACACAGGAGGATCTGCATGACTTGGCTGTACAGCTGAAACCAACACAACCTTGTAAATCAACTGTCCTCGGATATAAAATAAAGCTTAAAAAAGTTACCTGTTACTAGTATTGTTATTATTATTATTATTAAGAAACATGTGTTGAATGAATGAATCTTGATTAAATTCTCTGAAACCAACACTTATCATTTTGGGTTATTGATGCCGCTGTGATGTGGACACTTCTCATCCTTTGGTGCATAGGGTTAGGAACATGGTAAAATAAGTTAGTTGAATATTTTAAAAACCCAGACACACAATCTCTACAAATAAGTAGTCAGAAAACTTATCTGAAACTTGGGAATAAACAAAAGATCTGGCTACTCTTTCAGTGCAGAGCTGGACTTGATTTTATCGTCTGGACAATTTTCCTCTGCAGAAGCAAAGATTAGCTTGTAGATTTTTCCTGGCAGAGACACAAGTAATTTCTGTTCGTTCAGTTAACTCAGAGGTTGTGGTCTATGGTTTCGTTGGGTGGACACCGGTTTTATATGTAACGTAGCAATCTTATTCTAACATTTTCTTATCCAATAGCGTATATACACATAAGTGCTCAAGTGCTTTGGACCTGACCTACCATCTTACTGGCTCCTTCACTGATTAATATGTTAAAAGAAACTTTCATTTTATATCTGCACCAGAGTAATGATTTCATATGTTTGACAATTATACTCGAACGCAGCGCAGTTTAGCAATACTGTAGTAAGCTGTGAATCTCAACTCTGACAGTTAGGGAGTCAAGAAATCTCCCCATGAATCTGAGCTGGGTTGTACATCTAGGACTCTAATCCGTAACATCTGTATAACCATTTGGTTTTCTTTGATGACTTATACTTAACAGTTGGAAGTTAAGTATGAAGATATGACATGTTAAACATTTGTTGACATTTGAACAACCCTGATGACGTAAGTGTTTTTTTGTTTAATTCTCAGGGAAGGAGGTTTAGGAGAAAAAAGCAACAACAGTAACAAACCCACAAGGTTGTCACAACTCCTTTGCCCTAGCAATGAAGCAACCACTGTTTCTTTGTTTCGTTTAGCTCACAGTACTGATGCTGGAAACTGTGTATTTGGAAACAGTATCTGTAGATGCCTTTGCTTTTGGTCCCAATTATAATCCTCTGTCCAAATATATAAGATAGTAACCAAGCTAACATCTAGATTTGGTTTAATGTTGGCAAAGGAAAATTTCCCTTGTAAAGAGAACAGTTTTGGAACAGCTCCATAAAGCAAGCTCAGAGTCAAAAGGCTCTTATCAAAAATAGTCAGTAACTAAATGCAAAGGAATAAGAGATCTAGGCTCTAGATTTTCCTGAAACATTCCTGATGGGTAAAGAACTTCTTGGCAAGATGAACACAGGATTTTTTTTTCACCAGAACCCAAACATTTTAGCATCCACCACACATAAAACCAATTTGATTATCTGTATATACTAGTATTATACACTTTATTCATCAGAACATTCTGGCAGACCAGAAAACAGATTCCTGGCATAAGACAAAGGCGTTTTGGTTGGCATTATATACACATATACAGTAGTGTTTACTATAAATCATTTGAGAAACTTGAGGCTTTGGCTAAAACAGTGTTTGCCCGAACAATTTTATAACATATTTTTCTATGATTCTAAGGTACTTTAAATTTCTTAATGTCTCTAGTCTATTACAGGTTTGAATATCTGTCATTGCTTTATAGTGCTTTTATTGACCTGCTAGTTAATAAAATATACCTGCTCTAGTATCTAATAAGCAAGTTTTTACTATATGAAAATGTAAAAATGCATGTTTTTATAGCTGAAGAGACTCTACTTTTTCCCACTTACTTTTGTTATTGTTTCCCAAGGGTGAAAGCACGTTGCTTTTGCAGTGGTACAAAAGGGCATATGAACATTTCTGATCAAAAGTACTTTAAAGGCATGAAACCAGGCCACAGCCACCCCTGGTGACACAAAGTTCTGAGAGGCGAATTATGAGCTGAAATTTCAGGTCATTTCCCAGCATAGAAGGATAGTTTAGCTAAGAAGGGAAAGCAGAGAAATCATGTGCATTCAGCATGCTGACTTCCCCAGCACAGAAGAGCTCTCATCTAGAAAGGAGCTAGATTAGAAATCCTTTTTTTTTTTTTTTTTTTTAGTTTTATGTAGAGGAGGGCTAACAAATACTGCTCACAAAGGAAAAGATTGTACCTACCCACATCAAGATAGCCAGGGAGGTCTACCGTTCAGTCATTCTCGTTCATAATAGCAAATATCTAGACATATCCACCATGCAGATGTTTGGCAATCCGTGGGCAGAATACCCAAGGGGCCATTTATTTTGTTAGATTTCTATTTGGATATTTGAATACTGACAATAAGCTTAAACGAGTGAAAAAAGCTGAATGTATGCATCTCTTAATTAACATATTCATTCATTCAACAAATACGTATCTGAGGTCTTGCTGTGGGCAAGGTCTGAACTCATATGGAAGATACAGCAGGCAGGAAGGGTCCCCGTCCGCATGAACCACACGTGGGGTTCATATTCACTGACTGAGCATCCTCTCTGCCCCTCTGCACCAGGCTGACCAATATAGGAAGAAATATAGGAAAGGTTTCCTACTTCCAGAGAGCTCATGGTCTAGTGGTGGAGAGGGCCACGTCCAAGTGCAGATGAAATGCCATGTCATCGAGATAGGTAAGAGGTGCTGTGGAGATGGTTAGGAACTAGACCTGTAACCATGTTTTATCTCAATAGCTGCTGAAACGCTGTGTCACTCAATCACAAAGAAGCCACTTTAGAGCATTAAGCTGGGTATTTAGTATCGATCTGTCGGTTTAGAGCACACATCACCATTTGTGTTGGAGATGAGAGTTTACCACTGAGAGCCTATGGGGCTTTACAGAAATGAATGCGTTAAAGAAACTGATAAGAGAAACAAATACAGAAATAAATGACAATGGATGTGGCTTCTGACTCAAAAACAAGAGTTCGAGGTAAAAAAAACAGGTTCCCTACATTGGAGCCCATCACGTCCCTGGGCCACTGTTGGAGGCTGGGGTTTGACTGTGGTCACCAGCCACAGGTACTCGGGACCTCACCTTGGAATTTTTTTCCTCTTCCTCCGCTCAGTTTGAGGACAAGAACATGAATAATTTGAGACATAAACTGCACAGCTGTAGAGAACTGTGTAAACCCAGGCAAACCTAAAGGATTCAGAGCCTACTGTTGGCCGAGTAGCCAGAAACCTGCTTTTGTCTTGAGTTATGGCTACGATTGCCTGAGACCTACGGAAGCAAGGTCCCTCAGCTGGATGTTCAAGGGGCAGAGCCCCACCCACTTCCCTGCAGGCCGCAGCTGTCAGGACTTACAGGCTGTCCCCTGGGTCCCTCTGACTCATTTCTGACTCCAGCCAGCTCCCCTCTCTGTTCCCACACGTCTCTGTGGACTCACTGGCCTGAGTTTTATGCTTCTCACTAATTGCATCTATGTCTTCATCCTCTCTCCAGGTCATCACAAATTACTGTTTCCAAACCCCATTTTTATCTTAGCTGCTCATGAAATGATTCTTTTTTAAAGATTGAAAGAGCCTCTGTGATCACATATAACTGAATACAGAACTAGCCTCCTTGTTTATCGGTTTCATTAATGGGGGGAAAAAATGGGAGAAAAATCAGTCCTGACAACTGGGGAGCCTCGTTTAGACAGAACAGCAAAGCTGACTGAACGCTCTGCTTCTGAACTGGATGCTTTGGTCTTGGGTAAACAGTACAGACATAGAAATTAATCATTCTGAAATGTGAACTTCGATTTAAAAAATATTTTAAGGAGTTGTCTATATTATTTACAGGATCCAATCTAAAACCTTTATCATGTCATTCAAGGTTCACCATAATTTAGTCTCAATTTAATTTAGAATTCTTTTTTAAAATTGAGGTGAAATCCTCGTAACAAAAATGTAACCTAAAAATGAACAATTTGGTGGTATTTAGTACATTCACAAAGTTGTGCAAACACCACTTCCATCCAGTTGCAAACATTTTGATCTCCCAGAGTAAACTCTGTACCCACTAAGCAGTCTTCCTTCACCCCTCTTCCCCAGCTCCCGGCCACCACCAGCCTGCTTTCTGTCTCTAACGAGTTAACTATTCCGGACATTTCATATAAAGGGAATCATACAATATGTGACTTTTGGGTCACATACAAAGGGAATCATATAATACGTAACATGTTTCACTCAATATAACGTTTTCAAGGTTCATCCACATTGTAATATGTATTAGTACTCTATTCCTTTCTATGGCTGAGAAATATTCCACTGTTCCGTGTTGTATTTACACATTCATCAGTTGATGGACATTTGATTTCTACACTTGCTACCTTTGGCTGTTATGAATAATGCTACTATGAACATTCAGGTACAAGTTTTTATGTGGACATGCTTTCATTTCTCTTGAGTGAAAATGAATGGAGTTACTGGGTCATATGGTGACTCTATATTTAACCTTTTGAGGAATTGTCAGACTCTTCCAAAGTGGTGGTACCATTTTACATCCTAATGGTAGAGTCTAACAGTTCTAATCTATCCACCTTCTCACCAACACTTGTTATTATCTCCTTTTAAAAAATCACAGCCTCCTAGTGGGGATGAAGTGGTATCACATTGCAGCTTTGATCTGTGTTTCCCTAATGACATTGAGCCCGATTTCATGTGCTTGTTGGCCGTTTGCACATCTTCTTTGGAGAAATGTCTGTTCAAGTCCTTTGCCCACTTTTATGTATGTATGTATGTACTATTTACACCTGATGTCACCGTCAGGCTCAACGGTGACATACATTTTTGAAGTTCTAAAACTTGCATTGAGTAATTTACTAAATTTTCGTTTATGTGGGAAGTCTGAAGCTGAGTAGCAGATTAATAGAAAGATTTTCATTGAAAGAAGGTGGTCATAGAAATAGACTGCACCATGGATCTAAAAGTGCGCCCATTTTTAGATTGGATCATTTGTCTTTTTGTTGGTGAGTTGTAAACATTGAATATTCTGGATCCTAGACCCTTATCAGGTATATGATTTGCAAAAATGGTTTCCCTTCTGCGGGTTGTCTTTTAATTTTCCTGATAGTGTCCTTTAATGCACAGAAATTTTTAATTTTGATGAAGTACAGTTTATTTCCTTTTTCTTTGTTGCTCATGCTTTTAGTGTTAAGTTTTAAATTTTAGATCAAAGAAAAGATGAAGAGTGAAAAAGCATCTCTCTGGCTCAGTGCTATTTGACGGCCTTCAAAAAACTTACAGGGAAGGGAATGATGAGTTGTGGCCAGCACTTTCTCTCACTGTTTACAAGCATGAGGAACAAACAACAGAGGCCTTTTAATGTTTATAAATGATACATTTTTCTGAGAACTTGCCACTCATCGGAAAGAGCACTTTTACTTCAAGAGGCTGAGATCTATCCTCAAGGATAAAGTGCAAATTGCTTGTTTATGATCAAAAGGCTGTTTTCTGGAAGTCTGCATTTTATATCTTTTCTTAGAAAATACTGTGGATGTTTTCCCATCCCAAATGGCAAAATCCTAATTCTAACAGCTACATACTAGACGAGGGTCTTGTGAAAGATACTAGCATTTATAGGGTACCTCCAGGTTTTAAGTACATGAGAGATCCTTGACGAGGATTGCCCATTTAATTAGAAATAGACTGTCTTATCTACATGATTGCATTGTTATGACTCTAGTTTAAGGCTTAGCGGGAGTATATAAAATATGCCTTACGTCTTTCAGTTTGTGGCTGGTAACTGGGGCGGGAGCCATACAATTTCAGCGGCTCCCGTGCAGCCCCCCCTGAGGACGCCCTGGCAGGGGAGTCAAGGATGGAGGATGAGCCCTCTCTTGGCTGCACAGACAGCACCATGAAAGGACAGGGTGCTGCCCTCAGCTTCCACGGGCACGGGTGTGGGGCAGAAGATAGCTCCCTGCTCAGCCCTGCGGGAACCACAGGTGTGGAGCAGTTTGGAAGGGGTGCAGTTTTCCTGCTGGTGTCTGCCCGAAGTAGGGTGGGTATTGCCAGAAAGGTTTTCCAGTGTTAGACCATCCCAGTCCTTCGGCCAGTGGAGCAGGCTTTTCTCAGAGTCTTTTGAGTCTGTGCCATTGGCAGTTCTGGACCAGAGGCTCTGGAGCGCCATGTCTGGGTGATAAGGGACCCAGGGGACCTGCTGCTGTGCTGTCCTCAATCCAAGGTCCCTGGGCTGCCCTCCTTCCTTCTACCTTCCAGAGTCTTCCTATGCTTGTTTGTTTATTATATCTGGGTTTTTTAGTTGGAAAAGGGAGGAATTGGTAGGAATAGGGTCTTTGCCAGAACTAGAAATCCCCCCCCTTTTTTTTTTTTGGTGGTACGCGGGCCTCTCACTGTTGTGGCCTCTCCTGTTGCGGAGCACAGGCTGCGGACGCGCAGGCTCAGCAGCCACGGCTCACGGGCCCAGCCGCTCCGCGGCATGTGGGATCTTCCCGGACCGAGGCACGAACCTGCGTCCCCTGCATCGGCAGGCGGACTCTCAACCACTGCGCCACCAGGGAAGCCCTGAGGCTGGTATTTTTAACTTCCTCTTTTGGGATTTGGGGTGTGCTCTTTTTCCCCTATTCAGAGGAAGTAGAGAGTGTCTTTATTTTTTTTCCCAGACAGGTAGCTCTCCAGTGTTGACACAGAAAACCAAAATATTCTCATTCTTAGAAACAGCTACATTTACTACGGCCAGCCTGCATAACCAAGTTCATTTATAACGTTGTTTCTATGGGAAAATGCATTTAAAGCTCCATAAACTCTCAGTAGAATGGAACTTCGGGAAGAGGAGCTGAATGTAAATTGGAAACACCTGCAGAGACGTAGCCTCCCGACCATGGGGCTCTTTCTCATAAATGTCATTCTCAGTTCACTGTGTTTCACGCATCTTCTCCTGCTTGTCTCTATATTAGTAACTATTTCCCTTTTTGGTTATTAGGAGAATATGAAAGTTTAATTCACTGGAATCCTCTCCTTTCTTCCCTCTCTCCTCCCTGCCTTCCTTCCTTCCTCCCCTTCTCTCTCCCTTCTTTTTGTAGAGGAGGAAAAACTTTTTTTCTCTACGCTCTTCAGTTCAGAAATTGGGGCCTTGGGCTTCCCTAGTGGCGCAGTGGTTGAGAGTCCGCCTGCCGACGCAGGGGACACGGATTCATGCCCTGGTCCGGGAAGATCCCACATGCCACGGAGCGGCTGGGCCCGTGAGCCATGGCCGCTGAGCCTGCGCGTCCGGAGCCTGTGCTCCACAACGGGAGAGGCCACCGCAATGAGAAACCCATGCACCGCAACGAAGAGTAGCCCCCACTCGCCACAACTAGAGAAAAGCCGCTCACAGCAACGAAGACCCAACACAGCCAAAAATAAAAGAAATAAATTTAAAAAAGAAGAATGATAAAAATAATTTAAAAATAAAATTAGAAGAAAACTAAGTTGGAAAGGCAAATTTTATTTATTTTATTTTTTTGGCTGTGCTGCTGTTGCTGAAATATCGGCTTCCCTGGGCACCGAGGCCGAACAGAAATACGGAGACAGGGATTTTGGAGGCAGAGAGAGATGGCTTTATTTTTCTGCCAGGCAGAAAGGAAGACACAGCAGGTTAGCGCCTCAAGAATTGTGCCCCCCCTCCTTGGGAATCAGGGAAGATTTTATATGTGGGGCTCGCAGGCCAGGGTCTATGATAAGAATCAAAGTAATGATCCAAAGCCTTGCATTCTTCCTTTCCTTTACGTTATTTCAAAACAGTCAGAAGTGGCGTCAGGCTGCCCGGTAATTGGGGTCCGGCAGTCTGGTAATTGTGTCCTTTGCCTCTGGTTTATCCACCGGTGACCTTGAAATGCAAAAACTATAGGGGGTGATTTGTTACGAGGGGTGTATAGAATGTAAGTGCTGGGGACATAATAAGGCTAAGGAGTGAGAGGCACGGGATGTAACTCACACAGAGTCAGGGGTGACTGGTGCCGAATGTAAATTACATCGTGTCAGGGAGTGAGGTTAGCTTTGTAAAGTAAAAATCTAGTTACTACAAATGAGTGACAAAGTAAAACAAGAAGTGATTAACTTTCAGGCCAGGTTATGCTTCTTCTCCAGCCTGTTCACTGTTCCCTTTATTTTCCTTGTTCTCAGGGGAGGGAAAACTTCATTTTTATTTTTGCTGCAGCACCTCACACCTTGCAGGATCTTAGTTCCCCAAACAGGGATTGAACCCGGGCCTCAGCAGTGAGAGCCCCGAGTCCTAACCACTGGAACCGCCAGGGAACAACTGAGAAAATTGTTAAAAGATAAATCTGGTGAATGGCAGAGCAGAAGCAGAGGGTTTTTCTAAATTTGGCTTTGGGGAAGAAGGAGGTAAAATTTGAATGTGTTCCCCATGCCTTAGAGAGGAAGGAGGGACTGGAGGTTCTGGGGGTTTATGCCCAAGTCCTCTGGCACAAATGGGTCGAAGATGAAGCCAGGGAGGAAAGTATTGGGAGGGGGCAGAGGAGAGGTTTATCCCCCTGGGACTCGGTAGTGCTTGTTAAATAAAAAGAACCCGAAGTCCCAGCCTTCTCACTCAAGTTGTTGCGCGTCCTTGGACTCATAGTGAGATCTGGAAAGCGGAAGTCGACAGCGGAGTCGTGATGTTTTAACGCACTCGATTGACAGTCAAGGATGTTCTTAGCGTTCCTGTTGTCTGCCTCCAGATGACACTCTGGGGACGAGTGATCCTTCAAATTTCTAATTAACAAGAGAAGGTCAATGGAAATTAACTGCACTGCATCCTTCATTATTGTTTTCAAAGGTGCAAAATGCTGGTGATGTCCTTTTTGTTCCGTGTGTTGCATTTATCGCTTTGCCTCATTTCTTACGTCCACTTGAGGCTTATTTTTCCCCAAACCACTAATTCTCTTCCTATAGTGGTGATTTTTATGTTAAGTTTTCAGGAGTATAAATCTTACAGTTACCAAGGGAATGCAGTGTCCTTGTAGCTTATAAATGCCTATTATTGTTACTATAATTATCATTATTTTCTCTTTGGCTGCTCAGCGCACCATGTGGGGTCTTAGTTCCCTGACCAGGGACGGAACTCTGCAGTGGAAGCGCAGAGTCTTAACCACTGGACCGCCAGGGAAATCCCTTATAAACGCCTATTATTTCTGAAGTAAGTGGCCTAGACTCCGAGTGTCAGTTGCTTTCCTCCTGACGGCTGAAGGTTAAGTGGAATGCTTCTACAAGCTTTCTTGCCCTTGAAACATCACCTTCTGCCCACACCCAGGAGGAATCTGGGCTGGTTCCTGGTGGGCTCTTGACTTCCCACAGTTCTGGAACTTGCAAGCAGCTCAGTGACTCGTGGAAGTCCTCAATTGAATCTGGTCTTCCTTGTTTACCCTAAAACTGGAATGCCAGACGCAAAATGCTGATTTCACTGAAGGGAAGAGACTAAGGAACTCAGATTAACGGCGCACGCACGCCCTAGATTCCATGGCGCGATCCCACAAGAAGCACACAAGAAGTATTTGTACTGATGTGGCCTCTCCTTCCTCACAACCATCCGTGGGATGTCGACAGCAGAACTGCTGGCCTGAGATACTCTAAAATGTTCAGGCTCTTGGCGTGTGCAATATCACAGTAGAGATGTTATATCAGGCAACGCCAGATGTGAGTCATAGATAATTAAGCAGACTGAGCCACCCTGGCTTATGGGTGGGCAGATAATTTGAATTGGAAAATTTAATTCTCCCTGAATTTGCTACTGATCAGCAGGAAAATCAATCTGAATTTCAAGATCAGACACAACTGATCACCTAGAATCTCTTAGTTGTCCATTAAATACACAACTGGATAAACACATATGTGGCTGTCGTGAAATCATCAAATGTTAATTGAGACAAGAAGGGCCTTAGGAGTATTCTGGGGGGAGGCTCTGAGAGCTGCAGACGGGCCCCCCTGAGTCTCTGGCAAGTATCGCAGGAACCACCCAATAATGCCAGTCGGAGAGCACGCGGCGCTCCCACTGGACTGGACGTAGTTCATGTTCACACCAGCTACAGGGAATCAACTTGGTAAAACATGGACACAGCAGAATGCTCAGGAGAATATCCCTCAGTCGATGAGTTAGCTCAAGCTGCCGTAACGAACACCGTAGGCTGGGTGGCCTCAACAACAGAAGTGAATATCCTGACAATTCTGGAGGCTGGGAGGCTTCTGGTGACAGCGCTCTTCCTGGCTCACAGGTGGTCACCTTCTTGCGGTGGCCTCACGTGGCATTTCCATAGCCAGGAACAACTTTCTTCCGTGCAGTGACCAGGGGCTCAGCCACTCCCCAGACAGGTAGAAGGGGAAAAAGCGGGGGTGGGGGGAGCACAGAAAGAAGAACCTTCTGGGCCACATTCCTTGAGGTCACAGTCCAATATACAGAATGCAGTCACTGGACCATGTTTAACTGCAGAACTATTGGTGTGGATTTTGGTGAGCAGCTGATGGTTTCCATTCCAGAGACCCCCCAGTACCCATCATGCCTTCCACTGTACACATGTGAAACCCTCACCCTCCTCTTAAGAGACAACTCAAATCCCATCCGACTGCTGCACTCAGCTCAACTCTGGATCTCTGTGCCGTCTTCTTTGTTAGGTCCTGATGTAGTTCCCCATAGCCTGGCACTTATGAACTAAAAGGCAGGTGGTCTGTGCTCCACCTGCCATCCCCCATCCCATAATATATGATGGTAGAGCAAGGACAAGGTAAGTGAAGCAAAAACTCTATGCAGTAAAAGGACAGATAGTATCGCAGGGCAGTCCCAGGTTCACAGAAGTAATGGGATTCTCCTGGGTGGGTGTCAGGACTCTCCTGTGCCCTGGCTGGGGTCTGCTCTCTGGGGTACATGCTCTTGTCTAATGTGTCCCCTGGGTCCAGCCTCTGGGAAGTTCTTCCTTCTCCACCATCTTCCTTGGTCACGTCTGAAGTGGACATTCACGAAGAACAAGAGTTACGATACTAGAACTTGTTAAATCAAATATCCATGTTAAATGTCAAGGGTATCAATGATAGATACAGAAATATAGTTTATAACTCCCAAATCACAGGGGGAGAAGTAAGACTAGTGAAAATCTGATCGAGTCAATGAAAAGGAGTTAGTGCACGCTAAGTGGAAAACACAAACTAAAACGGTAGGAAAAATCAGAATACATCTCTAAGTACACTAATGTAAACAGATAAAACTTACTAAATAAAAGAGATTCTCATATTGGATAAATTGGAGAATCCAGCTATATGCTTTTTACAAGGAAATCACACAAAACATAATTACACAGAAAAGATGAAAGTAAAGGGATGACAAATACTCCATGTTCATTGTGACATCATTTGCAGTTGTTCAAAATTAGAAATAATATACATGCCCATCAGGAGGGAATGGATAAACAAATACAGTCATTGCCTTTGGTGTGAATGTGCTCGATTTACTCTTATCAACGTGTATGAACCTTAAAAACATAACATTATGTGAATGAAACTTAGTAATGCAAGGATGCACAGTCTGACACCAATTATTTAGAAAAATGTAAGGTGTAAACAATATGAATATATACAAATATAGTACAAAGTTTTAAAAACATACATAAAAAAGATGCAAACTAACTTTAGGATAGTGGTAAACTACAGGCAGGGAGAGGAAAGAGATACAGGGTTGGGATTCGATTATTTAGATACTATTTATATCTTAAAAATTGAAGTCAAATATGGTAAAATGTTAAGTCTGGGTGTGTATAATTTAATATATATTATATTATATTTCTATATATCTGAAAAATATACTACTAATAAAATAAGTGTTTGGGCTCATGCCCTAACACTAAGTCATCCAACATCATTATACCTTTCTCTCCTGCAAAACTTCCTAGTTAATATTTCCTTCATTCCAAGCTTCAATAAGTGCTTATTCCAGTCAGAAGTTAATAGATTCTTCCTTTTAATATGCACACTTAAATCCAAAACCCCCTTTGTGTTTCTGTTCTCTGTCCCAAAGGAGATGAGGAGAGTGGTGGGTCTAGGTAAGAGTGATGAATTTGAAGCACCTGCTCACTAGAATAGAAAAGCCCTGGGAGAATTCTAAAAGATAAGTTTAGGAACTTCCCTGGTGGTGCAGTGGTTAAGAATATGGCTGCCGATGCAGGGCACACGGGTTCGAGCCCTGGTCCAGGAAGATCCCACATGCCGCGGAGCAACGAAGCCCGTGCACCACAACTACTGAGCCTGAGCTCTAGAGCCCGTGAGCCACAACTGAGCCCACATGCCACAACTACTGAGCCCACGTGCCTAAAGCCTGGGCTCCACAACAAGGAGAAGCCACCGCAATGAGAAGCCCGTGCACCACAATGAAGAGTAGCCCCCGCTCACCGCAACTAGAGAAACCCCGCACGCAGCAATGAAGACCCAACGCAGCCAAAAATATAATTTTAAAAAATAAAAAATAAATTAAAAAACTGACCTGGTTGTTACAGGAATTCCAGTGTCTCTTTTCTCTGTCCTCTCCTTGCAAATAACAATCTACCAAGTTAAAACAAAAAAAAGTAAAATGTAATCTTTTTTGATTCTAATCAGAAACACTCAAAAGTTATATATAAAATCAACATATAAATGTTATTAGGTTAGGGCTTCCCTGGTGGCACGGTGGTTAAGCGTCCACCTGCCAATGCAGGAGACACGGGTTCGAGCCCTGGTCTGGGAAGATCCCACATGCTACGGAGCAACTAAGCCCGTGCGCCACAACTACTGAGCCTGCGCTCTAGGGCCCGCGAGCCACAACTACTGAGACCACGTGCCACAACTACTGCAGCCCACGTGCCTAGAGCCCGTGCTCTGCAACAAGAGAAGCCACCACAATGAGAAGCCCGCGCACCGCAACGAAGAGTAGCCCCCGCTCACCGCAACTAGAGAAACCCCGCACGCAGCAACGAAGACCCAATGCAGCCAAAAATAAATAAATAAATAAATTTATAAAAAAAGATAAATTTAATAGTTGGGGGCATAGAGAAGTAACTTTAGAAGAGAAAGAATATTTCAGGGAAGAGGTAATTTTGTTATTATTTTTGTTGGTGTTGCTGTTAAGCAAAATTATTTGGGTGAATTGATGACTCATCTTGATGTAATAGATCAGAGCAAAACAAGACCTAAATATCCCCGATTTTCAGTGCTTGAATTTTGACCATTAGACTGTAATTCTTATAAGTATGGAACATTTTAGATATTTCTTAATGACTAAATGTTTAAAAGCAGTGAATTCATTGCTTTTCAGAATGAATTAGAGTTAAGATCATTATCTAAAAATGGTTTTTCCATAAAAGTGGAAATTTACAGCTTACTTTAAGAATTTATTGAAAAAGCTCTTTTTGAACAATGTCAGAGAAAAAAAAATTATTGTGTCCTTCTCCTTCTACTGCATGTAGCATTTAATAAATTAGTATTTGAACATTTCAATGCAAGATATATAATATGTTCACATGCATTATTCAGATCTTCTTTGCAATTTATCAGTTTGTAAAATTGATATTTATACAGCATTTAAACTTATTTTAGTTTGAAAGATCATCTTTCTGGAGTTGGCTGTCATCCCAACCAAGGTTGCTGTGAGGCTTTCTCTCAGGTGGGTTAATAAATACAAGGGGAGGAAAAAACTTTAAGACAGTGTAATTTCAGTGTCAGGACATGCTGGCTGGCACAGCATAAATTATTAGCATAAATATGAAAGCAGTAAAATATATTTAGATGTGAGGATTTTGGTCGATAAACATTCTCAGAATAGCATAAGAAAACTACTGTTTTTCAAGGTACACAAATCTGCTTGATAAATATACCGAAGGATTCAGTTTTAAAATTCAAAGGAAAAATAATAAAGTTTTAAAAATAATCAAGCCAAACAATGATCTTACGAACTTGAAACCTGGGGAAAAATTAATTCTTATATGATTAGAATGTGTGGGGGAAGAAAAGGTTTTGCCTTTTACCCTCCTAGGTTCTTCGGCTGGGGCCCTGCAAATCAGACTGACAAAAGACACATTCATCAGAGAGAAGCAAACAGAAGTTTACTAACATGTGCAGCACGCATACATACAGGTGAGCGATGAGTAAAAGGGTGGTTAGAACTTGAGCTTCTATCTATAGCATCTTACCAAAGACCTATACATTTGTAGAGAAGTGACAAGACAAAGGAAAAGGTTTTAGGCTTCCAAGGGTGACAAACTATGGGTAGGTAAACATGGGGGAAATTATGGAGTAAAGTATGTTTGTGCAGGTGCATCTCTGCACCTCATCTGTCCTCCATGTGGCTATAAAAAAAAAAAAAATCCCTGCAGAGGGGATATATGGCAGTCCTGATTTCTCAGAAGTTTCTGCTTTTGGTCGAATAAGGGAAGCTCAAAAAAGGTATCTTTCTGCATCTATTGACTCTCAAATGTCTTCAGCTAAAAATAGTCCTTATGCCAAAGTGGTGTATTTTGGGGTGGCATATTTTGATTTTATAAAAATGCATTTAAATTAGTTTGGACCCTAACATTGATCATAACACCTACCCTTAGCCTAACATTAATCCTAACTCTATGAAATGACATTTACCTATTATTATGCTTCCTTTTGTGTTTGCTTACTTTGCTATTTCTCCCCAGAGGTGAAGAAATGCCTCTATGTAGGGGGCATCTTAAAATTTTTATGAAAAATACTTATTCAACCAAAAGAGCTTAAAAATAGAAGTACGCTACAATAACATTGGCTTACAAAATCTTTTGGCGTTACATCCTCCAAATGCTGCAGCCGCGCTTGTGGTCAAGTGCACATTCATTGGAAGGAGTTTTGGTGCTCTGGTATAAAGGGTAGACATTTGGGGGAGCTGAGACTTTTAACAGTGCTCCAAAAACGTTTCCTTTCCACGTGTTCCTCCCACGGCCCCTCAGGCACCGGCATGTACTTCAAAATATGCCAGCGTAGCCCTGCCCTCAATTTCAGTGGGGTTTCAGAAGGTAGAAAGGGTACTTCCCTGCAAGAGAGGCCCGGCGAGGCAGAGGGCTTTTAGGAGGACTGCTCAAATTATGCCACAGTTGTCACCTTCCCACTTTGCCCATGAATATTGTTTGCAAAATGAACACGTTCTTTTCTGGAACACAAAATTTACCTCTCAAGAGGTGATTTGACAAGTCCCAGACAGGAGTAATAGTTTTCCCTCTTGGTTATTTATCTGAGGATCGACATTTCAAAGCCCTGACCCACAGATCCTAGAACATTTTCAAGTAATGCTTTTACATGCAATCAACAGAAGTGCTTTTTCCTTGGAACTGAAGCTTCAGTGGCGCTTGGTGGTCTTTAATCATGAATTGTTCGTGATGGTTGCTGGCCTCTCACCAGGCACTCTGCCCAACTTCCCGCCATCTACACCAGTAATTGTACTTCACTTGTGCTGGAAGCTGCCAGCTACGTGAAGACAACTAGTTTCCCAAATAATTGGCCTAAAACATACTGCATTTTCACTCTGCATTGCATTTAATAGAAGTAAATCCCCCCTCCTGTGCACCACAAAAGACTTTTATTTTTGTCTCTATTATAGCATTGCTGTCATTCTATCTTAAATCATATCAAGCTGTTTTCAGACCTACCTCACCATTAGACTATTAATTCCTCACATGTAGGTATGTTTCTTATTCATTATTATATTTCTGACACCTAGAATATGGTACCTGGTATATATCAAGTGTTGTTTAAATATTGTAAATGAAATAACTTTCACCTTATGGTAGGGTAGGATAATTTGAGGGGCTCGTGTGTGCACATGGTGTTATATGGAGATGTATTTAAAATTCCACGTGTTGTAAGAATAAAAGTAAAAGATGCCTCCAGATGAGAGAAAGGATTTGAGTGAGAAGAGCTGTCAGTGGCGAGCAAGGGAAAGCCTTGTCTGGTTATTCCTTACTCTGGAAATGAACAAGTGCTGGAAACATTCCAGCAAGAGTAGCTTAGTGGTGGCCCAGACAGAGCTGCTTTCAAAGCACAAAGAAGGTTTTCAGCTGAGCCTCTTTGAAGAGCTCTAGGTAGCAAGACCTCTGAGATCACTTCTACACCCCCCTTTTAAGGGCAAGAGTCTACCTTGTAATAGAGACCTTGCTGAGCACCCTCCATAATTAGACACTGCTGGCCTTCGCAGCTGCTAAGTCAGCAGCGCAGGGCGGAGGTTAGGGTGAGGCCTCCTGCAGAGAACCACAGATCCTGCTAGGAGGGGGAGGGGTTGCCAGGACAACCTCAAAGCCAAGGAAGTTGGGGTTCTCTAGTGAGTTAAGTGCATGCACTTTGCTCGCAGTCAGATCTAGGTTGCATCTCATTCTACCACTCGGCAGATTTTGACCTGAAGCAAGTTAAGTAAGTCTTCCTTTCTTTATCCGGAAAGTGAGGATGATTCCTGGCACAAAGTCAGCACTAAATACTTGATGTTATTATTTTTACGTTACTTTTATTATTGGAGTGGCAAGAGCTAGGCTAAAGAGAACAAAAAGGCTCCAGGATAGAAGAGCAAAACAGCCAGGAGCCCAGAAGGACAACTCGTTTATCCACAACTAAAGATAAACCGATTCAGGAAGGGTCAAGGATTCCACTTGGTTTTAAGATGTTATCAGCTCAGACTCAAAGTTCGAATCAATTTAAACTGAAAGATAGTAGCTCAGCTCAGCCAGATAATGTTGAGGAAAAGATAATAAGGGCTGTGTTCTCCACCTGCTCTGCCGTCCCAATTGCCTGTACTGTACAAACACGTCCATGTCTTTGCACTCATGGAATTTTCTTTATTTTCCTTTGCTTACATTTTCAAGGTTCCTTCTGGAAAATGCTAATCTCATGGGAACAGAGGGTCTAGAGAAGGCTCATAACCCAGGGAGTAGACAGGGCTGAGCAGAAGTGAGCTCACAAGACAGCAAGGTTGTTTCTCCCTCTCAGGCTCCTCTCTAAGCCAGAAAGAAAGAACTGCCGAGAGACGTGATCTGGGCTGCCTTGTGCACGTCCTGAGTGATGACAAATCCAGTCCTACTGAGTTAACATGAGCTGGCTTTTTAAATAGCTTTTGCCAACATATACTGTTGTAAATAAACACCTGGCTGTGTCAGCCTTTAAACTTCTGTGGATAAAGTGAAAATTCACCGTTAGAGGGTATTTTCTTAGTCCCATACTGTAGATTTCATACACATTTAGCAGATGAAAGGAGAAAAGTTTCAAAATGTTGGGTTATATATATATATATATATATATATATATATATATATATTTTTTTTTTTTTTTTTTTTTTTTTTTTTGGCTGTGTTGGGTCTTCGTTGCTGGGCACGGGCTTTCTCTAGTTGCGGCGAGCGGGGGTTACTCTTCTTTGCGGTGCACGGGCTTCTCTTGTTGCGGAGCTCGGGCTCTAGGCAAGTGGGCTTCAGTAGTTGTGGCACGCGGGCTCAGTAGTTGTGGCTCGCGGGCTCTAGAGCACAGGCTTCAGTAGTTGTGGCACATGGGCTCAGCAGTTGTGGCTCGCGGGCTCTAGAGCGCAGGCTCAGTAGTTGTGGCGCATGGGCTTAGTTGCTCCGCGGCATGTGGGATCTTCCCGGACCAGGGCTCGAACCCGTGTCCCCTGCATTGACAAGAGGATTCTTAATCACTGCACCACCAAGGAAACCAGTTGGGTTGTATTTGACAAAAGCTTTTTAAAAGCTTTAAATGTTACTTTAAATCCAGTTCTTTATCACCCTTTTCCATTTTCATAATATCTCACTTCATTCCTGATGAGTGGGATGCTTTTCTACATATGCCTGGGACGGAAAACTCAGCTGACAAGCTCGTGGGAACGCTGCGCTCTTGCAAGTGCCAGGTCAAGACGTTAAGAGGGCTTTGCTCTCAGTCTTTTTCCCTCCAATTAACGTGCTGTTCAAGGAAAAAATCCCAAAGACCGTAGACAGCTTCTCCTTCTTTCCTTTCAAATCGACTGCATGATTGCTTGCAAATAACATTTGTTTTGCAAACTGGCTGCAGAATCTTTACGTGCAAATCATTATAAGCCAAACCTGGATCTCTCGGGGTTGATTTTCGACTCTTATTTTTACATCTTGTTCTGAAATTTGATGAACTGGAAGTAGCACAAGAAAACTGTTTAAAAAGCTCTTGCCGGGGGGAGGTTTCATGACTTATGGTTACAGAAGGGATCTCTCTGGAGCCCAGAGGTGGTTTTGTCAAAGATAAACAAAGCGGACGTTTGTGAAGGTGGTGAGAATACTTTATTGTCACTACCGGCAGCTGGGAGAGTGGAGCCCCATTCCGATTTGTGCTGAGTGACGGGATGTTATAACGGGAGGGTGAGGGAGTGAGCGGGGCAAGCAGGGTCTCAGTAGAGTCAGGGAAGGGAAAAACCACAGAGCCTTGGTCAGTGTAAATGCATCCAGGCAGCTGTGTCTGCTGGCTGACAGCTAAGAAAGTTAGGATTTTATTCTCCCACAGAGACTGGAAGACGGAGGCCCTATGCTTCCTGATTCTTTCAAAGAGTGGCTTTCAGGTCTTTGAGAAAGGCACTCCTGAGTTGTAGGAGATACACGCCCATCTCAAGGGCAGAGAGGAAGGATTCATAATGGTAAACCCTTTTCAGGAAAAGCTCTAAGAAACGGAGGTCAAGGGCCCATCCCTTGGTGTTAACTAGAACAAGCAATAGACAGCCCTGAGCAACTCCAGACAGGAACTCAGAATGGGCTGGGTCTCCCCAGAAGCACTACCTTAAGCTGCTGGAGGCCAGTTTAAAGTCTGGTCCAGTCTGCAGCCTGGGGTCTGAAGGAGCCGTCACTGCCAAGAAGTTCTGTGGTTCTGGGTTCATGCGAGAGACCCAGTGCTTCGGTTTAGACTCGTTTTTCAAAAAGCTTTCTACAGTATTGTAAATCTAAGCTCCCTATTTTTGAATGGCGCGAATGCCCTTGAGTTACCTTGATACTGTCAACAACATCAAAGCAAGCACAATTTGCATCTGTTCCTTTGAATACTTCACGTATTACTTCTGAGAAAAGTATTTGATTAGAACCCGTGAACTCGGAAGAGCAGAAGGAAAGAGTATGTTCTGTCCAAGTTTGCACCCACTTCAGTTACATCTGCTTTCTATGAATAGTCATCAAAGGGTTGACTTAATACGTAAGAGTTCATCTTTTTTCATAATTTCAATTCCTTAAAATTTACAGCTCATACACCACTGTTTCATGATACTCGTTTAAACCACCCTTTAAAATTATTCTTCTGTCTTAGGATTTATGTTAACCCAGAATAGATTTTTAAACACTCCTTGATTAGTTCTGTAGAAAATCTGTCGCCTCTGAAGTCAACTCAGCCTTAACCCAATACCTCAAAGTTATTTATTATTCAATTAAAGCGTTCTGAAATAAATGTAAATGGCTGCAGAATTTTAAAATATGTTGATAATGGCTCCCCATGAGACAAGCTGTCAAAGAAATGACTAGCACCTAAAATAAACGTTTCCCCACGAGGGCTTCAAACCGCTAGGCTGAGGCAGTGCATCTCAGACTCTCACTATTCTGAAGTGCAACATTTTGGAGAAGCAAGCTTCCTTTTCAGACAGGAAGAAGCTCCTCAAAGTTTTCAGAAGAGCCGTGTTTTAGGGCGCTGTTAACAACCTTTAAAAGCCCATTTGCAATCACAGGAGGCAACAAATGACATTTAGCTTGTAAACTAGCAAGACGCTTTTGCTTCTCTGCGTGTGTGAATGTGACTGTGTGTGTACATGTGTGTGTTGTGGATGAGAGAGACAGAGGCAGAGAGAAGGAGGCAGGGAAAGGAGGAGGGGAAGGCAGCCACTCTGAAATGGACCCAGAGCAGCTGCTCTGTTACGTAGAATTAGTTTGCTAGGGCAGCCGTAACAAAGTACCATGGATTGAGTGGCTTAAACAACAGAAATTTATTTTCTCACAATTTTGCAGGCTAGGAGTCCGAGATCAGGTGTCACCAGAGTTGGCTGTCTCCTTGGCTTGCAGATGGCCACCTTCTCCCTGTGTCCTCACTTTCCTCTGTGTGTGTCTGTGTCCTAATCTCTTTTTATAAGGATACCAGTTCCATTGGATTAAGACCCACCCTAATGACTTCATTTTAACTCGAGGACCTCTTTAAAGGCCTTATCTCCAAATACAGTCATATCCTGAAGTTCTGGGGGTTAGGACCTCACCATATGAACTTTTGGGGGGGGACACAGTTTAGCTCATAATATGTGCGTTAATATTTTACTCTCAAATTTCAAATTAACATTTATCACAAATTCAGTATAGGCGATACACAGGAGTGAAGGAGAAAAGCTTTATTAAAAAAAAGTAGCTCTCAGGAGATGAGTTTTTTTAAGAAAGCACTCAGAAGGGCCAAGCAGGACAGCCACCATTTCTCCCAGTCAAGGCCATAACACCATCACCTGCTGTGCCATTTTCAGCTAAGCTTTGGAGTGACAAACATACCTGTTATCATGAGGACTCTAATGCCTCAAGGAGAAACCCTTTCATGACGACCCTTCCTTCTCCCCGCTGCCCTTCAACACCCCCCTACCCCCAACCAACTGGGTCACAGTAAATCCGACAGGCATGAAGTTAGAGGCAAGGATTAGGCTAACTCACAGAATAAAATATTTGTGACTTTTGTTCACACCTTCTTGTTTACAGTGGAAACAATACGTGGATACACAGCTAGTTAACATCAGAGCCGAGTTCCTAATTTAAGATCATTGCATACTGTTCAGGATTCTGTAGCTTATAAGTAGAAAGTGGAAACATTTACACATCTGTTCCACATACTTAGTTGATCTTACCATATACAAAGCACTGTGCTAGCCTCTGAGAAAATACAAATTACCTGTAAGATTCTGCAGCTGGATTCAGAGCGCCTGTAGCTGTTGGGAGGTGGCTGATGGGAAGGAGATTGGGACATGTTCCCAAATGTTTCTAAAAGAGGACAGTTTACGATCAGCATCGTATGAATGGATAAAGGAGATGTGGCACATATATACAATGGAATATTACTCGGCCATGAAAAGAAACGAAATTGAGTTATTTTAGTGAGGTGGATGGACCTGGAGTCTGTCATACAGAGTGAAGTAAGTCAGAAAGAGAAAGACAAATGACCTTGAGAGGGTCATCTTATCACAGTTTGTTCATGTAAGCAGAACTCAAAAATGAAAACAGGCTACGGAAAAAAAATATTTTAGTTTACAAAAAAAAAAAAGTCAGCACTAAAAAAACAAATCAAGTCAGTATCTATTGGTGCATTATTCCTCAAATTATCTCAGCATACAAACACTCTTAATTTTCAGTCAGATGGAAACACGCTCCAGCAGCCATGTGTCACAGTCTTGTGTGCAGTTACCGGAAGAACGGCAGAGCCCTCTCCTCTGTATACTGATGGAAAACACATCGTTCTATGAATTTTCCCCTCACTGCCCCTGTATCATAATCTCTTCTCCATGGCAATGTAATGCCTGGCTCCATCCTCCTTGAAATGATGTCTAATTTAGACCTGATAATTGCAGGATAAACATAAGTATAAATACCCACCATATGACCAAGTGTCATCTTTATGGAAGATATAAAAAGTTGTAAGACACGGAAGGTATGGCAGGTGCAAGAAAGCACAAATTTAGTCGGCAGTGATAAGCAACTGTACACCATGTTCTGTATTGGCAGTGCCATTTTTAGTGTTATTCCAACATCTGAAAATATTAATTTTTTTCCTAACAAATGTCACCTTGTATTATTTATAAAATAATGTCAGTGTTAGAACTCTTCAAAAGTATTGTTCTGTGGCTTATGTGCTAAATTTTACTTACTAATTTTAAGAACACTCTATTCTTTTTTATTAATCCAAAATGTGTAAATTTGAATACTAATTGCTATTAACACTCAGGAATATAAATATTTTTAGTGTGGGTTTTCTTCTTGGTTAACCATAAATCCAGAGCCCAGTTCCCAGAACAGAAGGAGAGAAGTGAGGTAGTTTGTCGGAGTGCCATGTCCCTGGGTCCTGTGCTATATACTGGACTATACTGCTGCTCTCCACCTGCAGATACCTTTTACAGGTACATTCCTTTCAAAGCTGCTGTCTCCATTTTTCTCTTCCCGCCAGTTTCTTCCCCTTTCTTCCTGTAGAGCCCTTGAGGAAAGGGCGAAAGTTTGACCAGATGGATACACTGGTGGATAGCTGTTGTATTTCTCTTCCCAGGGTCCATTTCCTGTCTCTGGTAATAGATTCTTCCTTCTAATGGAAGTCCACTCTATGAGGTTCAAGGCAAACTACCCTTCCCCAGCCCCTCCCTGCTAGTACACACATGGGGCTGGATGGGGGGCACATAAACCAGGTCCGGCCAGTTGGAGTATTGCATCCCTCGGTAACAGTGATTGACGCAGGGATGGGGCAGTTGGAATCCCTTCCTTGGATGTGTGGGTGCTGGAAAAGAGAGGGTCCCTCTGTTTCTTGGGTATCATGAGCGATAAGGACCATATGAGCCTGGAGCTGCCAGTACCACAGAGAGAGATTTCCCGAAAATGAAGGCAACACAGAAGAACAAAGATATGAGGAGCAAAACAAAGCCCTGACATCATCATTTGAGCGTTGAATCCATTCATGTCTAGCATCTGAGACACTCAGCATCCCTGAGCTACAAACAAAGCCCCTGTGCCTTATGCACCAGCTGCGGTGGTCCCTTCAGGTTAGAAAGTAACCAGGTCAGTCCTTTCCTGTTCCCAGTACAAACACACCCTCACTTACAGGAGGGATCACCCAATGACGATAAGGCAGTTCGTTTCTCAGGAATGAATACCTTCTAAGTTTGGAGAAGGAAACAAAGCCCTTGGACTGGGCCTCTCATGATGCTGGAAGACAAAGCCCTGTTTTCATCATGCTGGAATACTCAGACCCCTCCCCAGGACACAGCTGTGTCCTCGTTTTATTTTGCAACGACTGATGGGAAGGAAGTGACAGTAGATGTGAGTTGTGTCCTCACTACCTGCTAGATACCACGTGTCCAGATTTGTCACGTGGTGATGTGATGCAGCCCACGGGGATCTCAGAGTTGTACGACTTTAGAATTGGAAGAAACCATAGAAATAATGGAATACAATGCGTTTGCAGTGAAGCTAATGGAGAATAATAATTATTATATTAACTAACACTTGCTGAGTATTGACTGTAGTATTGTATGAGCCCAATAATTCCAGGTGGTAGATATTCTTTCTGTCAATGTCTTATAGAGGATGCTGCAGTGCAGAAAAGATAACATCTTGCACAAGACCACACAAATCTCACCTGGAGCTGGGATTTAAAGCGAGGTAATCCAATTCCCAAGTCTGTACTAGTTTTTATCCTCCCACTTGCATCTGTTGCAACTTACCAACCTCTCGTGAACTCTGACCCTAAAAGAGCCCATCGCTTTGCATGTAATAATCACATTTTTTCGCACCTCTGACACTTACTAACATGTGACATGGGCAAATTTTCGTGACATCTCTGTTTCACACAAGTAACTCATAGGTTTGTTGAGAGTATTAACTCAGGATCTGTAAAGCACTTAGTATAGCAAAAAATGTAAGGTTTTATAATGATTAATACTATATATTGCCATAGAAGCATTGTTCTTTTTAAATCAAAAATTAACCCATCTTTTCCTTTAGTAACTCTCAGCCTTTTGTTGTTTTTTTTTTGACACGAAGCTTGTAGGATCTTAGCTCCCTGACCAGAGATGAAACTCCGGCAGTGAGAGCGCCACTGACAGCTGGACCGCCAGGGAATTCCCCATCTCTCAGGCTTAAGCTGCATATTTTCAGCCTGAATTTCAGGTTGAGGTGCGTTATGCCATAGAAATATCAAGTTTTATTGGTAATTTCAAGAATATAGGAAATCTACAACTGTGATGGAGAGACAACTGAGACTTCAGTGTGCTTCCCTGGTCCTTCTTTTTACATCAGACATGGACTCTCTTCCCCTAAATAATATTATTATTTAGATCACCTCGAACAGCATGGAAAGTGTATAAGTTATGAAACACATCCATTTTATACCCCACCCCAAACCATAAGCCTATAGATTATAGGTCTATTCCAAGTAATCCTCTAGCCAGGGACATCCTGCTAAGGGCATTCTCTAGATAAGGTCTCTCCCACGGAGCAAAAATCATTAGTTAGCAGAGCTCCAGAGGTCCCGCTGAGAAGGACATTAGGCAGAGTCACCTGGCTTCACTCTCCCCACTCCCTCCCCATGAGCAGTGCGTTGACTGCAGACCAGCTGTTTCAAATCTGTACTCTCCAGTTCCACTAAAAATATGAAAAGCAACTACATTAGACCCTGTAGTTTGGTCTGTGTTTTATATACATCTTTACAGCACACCTCATAATTATCAACGTCTCACCCTCTGGTATAATCCCAAGACTGTACTGTTGCTAAATTATTTGATTTCCAACATATCGGCTTCCTTGACTATTTGAAACTCAAATAAGTCACATATTGTTTAGTAGTTGCCATGTTAGTTATCTCCAATTATTGGAATACTGTTATTTTAAATTTTCTAGTAGTTTTAAGTGTATCATAAAGACATGGATAGAGCAATTGTAAAAATATATCTAGGTTGACGGATAGGTAGACCTTTTGGAATAGGCTCCATTCCACTAATTCGTGCCTCCAGTGCAATACATCATAATTAATTCTTTAGTTGCTTGTTTTTCTTAGACTGTAAGCCTCAAAAGTGTATCTGTTTTGTTCACCTGTCTATCCAGAATCTAATATGACTCCTGGCATAAATCTGAATGAACACCCTTTCAAGTACCAGTTATTGAAAAAAATTAATTATAATGCTCATTTGTTATTGTTATCACTAGTTTCCACAAACGTGGACACTGTCCACCAGAATGTGTAGTGCTGTCAATTAATTACTGAGAGGAAAAGATGTCATAATGCCTACAACTTGCTGCATACTGAGTTTTCCCTCCAGTCAAGTAGGTTAACAATTTCCTTAAAAACTAAATTTCTAATCACGTTCAGCATAGTCCAACATTTTGACAACCAAATATATAGCATCCAGCCCAAGGAAAGGACCTTGTTTCAAATGAATAAGTATTTGCTTCCTTAGACTTTTTCCAATTCTATTTGGAAGGATCCGCCAAAAATGGAGTCTTAAAACATACTTGAGCTCCAATCACTAATGAAAAATTGAGTTAGCAATTAAAAATAGTAGGAAGAAATTTGCAGTTTTAAATGAGAATAGGACTTGCTAGTGTGTTGTCCCCAATTAGTAAAAGGAGTTCCCCTTTTCACTTCCCTTTCCTAAGTTTTTGTTTTTATTTACAAAAAATCTTTCTTTTGTCAAGATACTGTTTTTTAAATTGTTCTGTGAGTGTTCAAATACCCTGAGGTTTAGAAACAGTTCACGGCAGTGATGTGGTTGTATTTTATTGGGAGCAGGGCGGAAGGCTGCTTGTGTTTCCAGAAGAGTTTGATTTTTTCATGTTTTTATTGGTGGAACAGTTCGATTTTGAATTTTGCGTATTTTTAATAGTGAAAAAGTGGCTTTTCATAGGGAAGGCAGTATGTACCATTGATTCTGGGATCTTGGTAGCATTACTCTGGAAACAAGTGCATTTTCCTAAGTGATTGATAGGTTTGGGAATTTAAATCATACACGGTTTAGATTCCTACATGTTCCGTTCCTTTCCATTAATCAACAACAACATTGTCGTGGGTGGAAAATTAAAGCAACAGTTTATATTTTTGAGAAACAGTGAGCATCATTCTTGCCGAAGTGCAGCATCATTGAAGCCATTAAAGAATAAATGACTGATTGAGCACAATAATGGACTGAAGTGATTTTAGGTACAGTTTTTATTTTATTGCAAGGCACACAATCATATATACAATGCATAATTATCACCTTCTAAGTACAAGATATAAAGAATATACATTAGAGTAAAGACCATATGGATATGCTTCTGTTTCAGAGAAGAAAACCGCCTTAGGGCAAGCAGGTTCATGCCCTTTTGGGAAGACATTTTCATATTTATGCTGAATCTTCCAGGCAGCTCTTGCTTAGAAAATAAATCTGCTGAGTGGACATACAATCTTGTCACAGTTTTCTCCTGAAAAAGCTCTAATTTAAAGCCAGCCAATGTATTATTCCTTTTATTCCAGTTATTCTTATGTCCCAGTACTAGATGAAACACCTATAAATTGCCTGATTAACAGCTATACAGATTTAAGAACTTTATTTCTCAGTAATGCATCACAGAATGAAACCATGTTCTTAAGACTTCTGTGAATTTTCCTTGATTTTTTTCAAAACTATCTTTGCAAACTATGCTTCCTTTTTAGTATTAAGTCTGGAGTTTTGACTTAAACTCTGCATAAGGGATGCATCCAGATTCACAGAGTAACACAAAACACTGACTTCTACTCTTCTTCCAGTCGGAATTATGGTTTTTCATCCTCATTGCCGCCTCCTGCACAGTTTTATTTGTCTGCATTTTTCTGACCCCTCACTAGGTCCTGTCTTCCAGTTCTTGCCAGGGAGGGGAGAAGGGGCTCATGGAGGAAGCTGAATTCAAGGTTAGATACTGGTCCCAAAGAGACACAGTGGACAGTACACTCCTTGTCGTGATTGGAGAACAGGAACATGACGAGATGGGACACAGACACACACTCTCACACACTGTGCATGCACACAGTATCCACACATGCACACACACACACACATAATGCACGCACACATACACTCAACTCTCACACACACGCATACACACCTTTGACAAAGAAATATATTGGTGTAAGAGATATTTTTCCTAACATACATGATTCACTTCAACATCCTTTAAAGTACTGCCCTAAAATGACATAGCCGTCCTCTCCTCTTCTGGTTTGGGGACTCTGGTGCTTCCAACAATGGAGAGGCTTGGAACACCATGACCTCACGGGCACTGAGAGCTGTTCCTCTCTCTCCTGGGGCTGCAAACTTAGACACGAAGAGACGCAGGACGCTCAGGCTAACCTTTAGGCTGCAATAATGGCAAGATGCTATAAGGGTATGTGGAGTGTGAATCTGAAGAGATTGTCATATTTCCCACCTCAGCAGGGTTTGTTCCTGGAAACCTCCATTTAAATATCCCTCTCATATGATGGCCAACATTTTTAACCATGGGGTGAATGTCAACCAGTATTTAAGCCATTCCTATGTACTTTTAGCTATAAGAATACAAGGACACCTAAGAAAATCAGTGAAATGTAGGAAATGTCGAAAGGACAGTTCATTTTCACCAGGGAAAACCTTGCCCACTGCATTCATGCAGCTGTGCTACGTGCCGTGAACACCTGCAAAGGAGACAAACAACATCACAGTAAAATTCTGAAACCACGTACAAACTCTTCCATGCAGGGTATGTTTCCAAAAGGAGCGAGTACACACACAGGAGAGAAGGTACTCAGTGAACAGAACTTATCGATGTAGTGATGACGGGAGTTATATCGTCTATACATTTGATTTTCCTATAAATTCCACAGGATGCTGCCCTAATAACATACAGGCTTAAAGAAGAGATGGGTGTTATTTCTAAATTAGCCCTTTCTTCTGCCCAGGCAAATTGCAGAAAAAGCCATTACCTTGAAACCATACGTTTCAGGGGAAAGACAGAGGAATGTATACGTCATCTGGAAGTTTTAGCAAAATCACCCTAAATGTGCTGCCCGTTGGCATTATCCTCAGCAGGTGTGCTCCTCGTGCAGCATGGTGCCAGGTATGTCCAAGCCCACGAGCGACATGATGTCCTCATTCAGCCCACAATTAGGATCAATTTTACTTCTCGCTGAAAGCCACAAAATAGTACCTCAAGATTTACATGAGCAAGACGCCCTCCTTCCATGAATAGAGAGAAGCTGGTAGCAGCGATATATTCATACAGAGACGCTGCTTAGGAGCTAGACTCTGCCGAGGCTACAACCTGGGAGCGAGTTAAGCATTTCCTGATTCCTTAACACATGAGTTCTGGGCTCAGAACACCCATTACAGGGCTAACGGGCGCTCAGGGAGTCATGGCGCCGTGACTGATCCCCAGACGGAAGCTTATGCAGCAGCAAAATATCTCGGCATCAACCCTGAACGACTTGGGATCTCATCAGCGTGCCCTCGGGAAACCATCTGGCGGGGAGGCAAGCCCATTCCTTATTTGTACGTACACTGTTATTTACAGAGGAAGCTCTATGTATAGTTGCTGGTATTTAAACCACTTTGTGTCTCTTGACACCAGGACATGCTTTATCATGAGGTTATTTATCTGAATAGCATGCTAAAAACAAAGAAACCATAGTTTTCAAGAGGTTAAACGATAACCACCTCTTGCATGTTTAAATGACTTTGTAAACATCAGGACAGTTTCCTACTACACGTGAACAGCAGACGCCCCAGGTGTGGGTGTCTTAAGCGGAACTCCTCACCATGCAGCCACAGGAGATGCGTGTCCACACGGCGGTAAGCGAGCTGGCCACGGGCCCTGGACACGGTTTTCCTTCTTAATGACGTTGCTGCTGTCAGTGTTAAGCGTCCGGATTGGATGCCCGCTAAGCTCTGAAACCACTTTTCTTTTCTTTTCTTTTTTCCTAAACAGAGCTTTGGACTCCACGTTGCATAGAAGGTCACAGCAGATGGGTCCTGAACGAGATCTAGGCAACCGGAAGGAAAAGGCTCGTTTCTTGGTCCCTCAAAGGAACTGGGAGTCGGCCTCGCTTCCCATCCCTAGACAGGGGCTGCATCTCCTTGCTCAGACCTCTTGCGCTCTGTCCCCACAGCCTTGATGTCTCCACTGACCTGGGTCGCTAATGCAGCCTGCATCTCACCACCTCAGACCATGAGATTTCTGAAAGTTTGTTAAAACTGCTGCCCTTCCAGCTCAGACTGCAGTAGTAATCTGAGTTAAACCTAGATCGTTGAACTCCTCTCTACCCGGAGAACTGCAGGACGACATCTCCACGACTAGTCATACTGGTTTATTTATCCCATCAGCATCCCTCAGGTGGGCAGGATCCTGAACGGTGTTTCTGACTCTGTCAGTGCCCTGGCGCTCCATCCTCATCTTAATTGGAAAGCAGAAGTCCCTGAAACACCGCTTGAAGTTTTCATCGAGAAACGCATAGAGAATGGGGTTTAGGCTGCTGTTGGTGTAGCCTAAGGCGATACAAAAGTAATAGCTGGAGAGCGCAGCCGTGCTGTAGGAGCTGCTGCCCAGGGCCTCCACGAGGATGAAGATGTGGATGGGGGTCCAGCAGATGACGAAGACCGCCACCACCACCAGGACAAGCCTGGTGATGCGACGGAGGTTGCGGTCTTTCTCTCGGGAGCCGGAAAGGAGCCGGACGCTTTTTAAGCGCAGGATCATGAGGGTGTAGCAGACGATGATGATGAAGACGGGGATCACGAAGGCAAAGACGAAGACACAGATCTTCATGACGAGGTCCCACCAGGAGTAGTCGTCATCCGGGAACTGCAAGGAGCACTCGACGACGTCCATGTCTGCAGGAGGTGACAAAGCAAAGCCACGAGAGGAACATCAGTGGTTAGCTCTCCCCTGCAATTTATATAGCGCCTTCGGTTGCAAAGGTCCAATCATGGTGAGACGCTATTACCTGAAGCAGATCACCAGTTAGGAATGAATGCCGTGCATATTAACCGTGCTATCTCTGCACGTAGAACAATGGAGCTGGAAGGTCACCATCCACTGCTAACAAACACAATGCTACAGAATAAATACGATTAGCCAGCAACACGAATTATCTCGCTGTGGAATGGGCTGACGCGGAGGATTCTCAGAAGAGCTAAACTGTTCATTTAACGCATGAGTACCTGTTTGCACTTCCATACATTAACAGTTCTCCCAGATCAAAGGCTCTGACAATAGAAGCTAGTACCTATTTGTAATAAATGATTAAGTATTTCAAACCTAGCCATTCGATTTAACAAAAGCCAACTTGTCCAAAAAACATTAAGTGGCTTACAAGAAATCACTATGTGGGTCCATAAAAATTTAAACAACATTTGTCTAAATATGACCCAGCTGTTGTGATTTAATGGAACCAGTGGTGGTCACTGTGATTGAGAGCATTGTTGAAACATGAGTAAACTTTTGAAGAAGAAAGAGACGGAGGAGGACGAAAAGGAGGAGAAGAAAATGGAAGAGGGGGGGAGAGGAAGGAGGAAGAGAGTCACCGTCATCACCGTCATCAAGGAAGTTCATAAATCAGACACGTTTTTTACTTTTGCCAACGTTGACTATGTAACAGGTAAAACGACTATGTTTATAGGATAGCTTAGAAAATGGCTTTATTTGCTCTGCTTCTCTTTGCTGGACAGTATTCTCTTTGGAGTGACCATAATATTAGAAAGAGCAGAGACCCAGGATAAGAACATTTTATAATACAGAACTCCCACTGGGGGCCCGCTTACCCCTCCCAGGCTCCCTTTTCCCCAGGCATCAGCCACTGAGCACGGAGCAGGCTAAACTCTCTTTGTCCTGATTCTTCTTTAGATAAAAGAATCATGAACAATACTAAGTTGTAATTTTTAGAATGAAAATATTTTCTTCTGACACTGGAAAACCCACTTCGAAAATAGTATAAGAATATTTTTCAAATAGTGAAAGAGCTCTAATAGTGGTGTTTTCTAAAACATCTTTACGCGCCCTTAATCGTATATCCCTTAGTAAAACAAGATCTTAGAATTTCGATTAGACAGACTTTAAAACACAGAGAGTATAATCATTTTGGCCAATTAATAGAGATGACTATCTTAGAGTCATTTTCTATCAACTAAATACCATATCAAACCTTTCAATAGTAAATGAAAGCTCCCAGAAGAACTTGTAATTTTTGATTCCCTAAAAAAGCCATTGTCCAAAGTACCATTACTAGGAAGACTCCAAGAAACAAACAAGGATCTCTCTTATTTTTGGCTTTAGTGTTTATGGAAATAAGACCAAAGTCATTTTTTAAAAATCATCACTATCACCATAGAAGAAATGCATTTATTCAACACCTTTTTAGGGTGGCACGTTGCTACCTGGCTTCCTTGAAGGTTGTTTCTTTCCTGCTTAACTTCTGTGTGTTCCAACAGTGCCTGCTTCTTGTGGCTGGCCTCAGCGTAGACGTCACCTTAGAGACATTTATACAGAGGCTGACCCATGTGAACAGACCTCTTCCCTGCAATTCATATTTTCTATATATTATACTTATTCTACTTTTATCGTTGTAATAATAACAGAAGCTAGACAGAAACCAGACAGAAGCTCTTCAGTAATAATGTGTTGCCTTTCCTAACGTTTCTCTCTCCATCCAGAATGTAAACTACCTGAGGGTAGGTAACTATCCACCTTGAATAATATTCAGTCCCTGCCACATAGGGAGGCAGGAATACATGGTGTTTGAGGAGAATAATTTGCTAAATAAACAAATTAATACCACAAGGAAACCCTTGAATGAACATATGGACTCAGTACAGTAGTTACTGTGGAAGAGTAACCTGTTAAGATAAGCAAGGCAACGTAAGGGCTGACGTTTATGATTTGGAGACATCTTTTAGCTCTGAGGGTCAGCTTCCTCTCGCATGTAGTAGGAGCTCAAAAAACGTTTAATGAATGGGTGAAATAATCAACTGCAAGACTTTTACAAGACTTTGGAAAACATCCAGTGATAGAGTCGTAAATATCGTCGGGAACGTCCATGAAGCTGAACTGGTACCTACAAGGGGAAAGGAGAGTACGGAGGCGACCACCAAGGAGATCCAAGTCCAAGCACCCATTCTTATTAAATGTTTGATTTCAAGAAAACAGAGTGCATCTTTATCTTTAAAGATATATCTAGGCTGAAAGTGAAGGGACAGAAAAAGATATTCACTGAAAATGGAAACCAAAAGAGAGGAGAGGAGTAGCTAGCTATACTTACCTCAGACAAAACAACCTTCGAGTTAAAAACTGTCACAAGAGGCGATTTTATACAACGATAAAAGGGTCAATTCATCAAGAGGATAAACAATTGTAAATATATATGCACCCAACACTGGAGCACCTAAATATAAAAAGTATATATAAACGGAACTGAAGGGAGGCATAGACAGCGATACAATAATAGTAGGGGACTACAATATCCCACTTTCAACAATGGGTAGATTAACCACATAGAAAATCAGTAAAGAAATGGCAGACTTGAACTCAACAAATATACACAAAACATTTCACTCAAGAGCAGCAGAACAGGGGCTTCCCTGGTGGTGCAGTGGTTAAGAATCCGCCTGCCAATGCAGGGGACATGGGTTCGAGCCCTGGTCCGGGAAGATCCCACATGCCACGGAGCAGCTAGGCCCGTGCGCCACAACTGCTGAGCCTGCACTCTAGAGCCCACTTGCCACAACTACTGAGCCCGCGAGCCACAACTACTGAGCCAGTACGCCTAGAGCTGTGCTCCGCAACAAGAGAAGCCACCGCAATGAGAAGCCAGGCACCACAACGAAGAGCAGCCCCCACTCGCCACAACTAGAGAAAGCCCGCACGCAGCAACGAAGATCCAATGCAGCCAAAAAAAAAAAAAAAAAAAATGCCAATGCCAATCAGCTCTGATACAGTGTGTGGAGATCACCTAAAGTACTCTTCTCGGTCACCCAGGAGTCTTGACATGCAGTGTGAAGTACACACCAAAATGAGCACGCTAGCCGGTCTGGAGACAATCTTTCATCACATAAACAAAGCATGCTTCACAAAATAAAAGACACACGGAAAGGATGGAGCCCTCCTACAAGACTACTCTTCTCTCATTTCTCCCTCTATTAGTTTTGCCACACAAACTAATCTTCTGCTGACACTGGGGACTCTTTTCTGCCATTGCATCTGCACTCGTCCATCTCCAGCACCTCCTTCCTGGAAAACCCACATCTATCTTCATTTCCTTTCAAAAACCTAACTGAAATCCATTTCTTCTAGAATGTCATTTTCTGACAATGATTACAGGCGTTGTGGTTAAGTCGACAAGTATAACTATTTACAAGTAGAACTGTAAAAATCAATTCTTTGTTTGCCCTGGGAAAAAATCACCCATCTTCTTATGTTACTTAGCCCATCGTTCTCACCCTCCCAGTGCACATGCAGCATCTGCTCTTGAATCTAAGTTATTACGCACCAACCCCTAGGGCTCAGAAGAGTTTCCTGCAATTTTATTTCATGTGTTGTGTGTATGAAGAAACAAAATCCTGAGTGTAACTGATCATATTTTAAAGTGCTTCTCTGGTAAAGTTTGGCTTTTCTTAAAATTTACCAAGTATTATAGCTTAACACTTGCAGTGCTTATGCTGTAAACTCATTTTGTAGTTTAAGAGGAAAAAGATTATGCTTCATTTAAAAATGTGTGCCATGCAGGATAAGCTATGGTGGCCTTTTCACGGCCACCTGTACTCACAGGTGTCGTGAGCCCACAAAATAAACTGGAGCATTCAGACAACTGCTGAAGCGATAAACAGCATTTATAAAGTCCAGAGTGATCATTCTGCTCCCCCACCCCAGTGAATTTCTATTAAGACCAAAGATATTTTCACAGCTTTACCTTCTACAAGTAAAGCTAAGCTCCTAGAGCGGTAGTTCTCACCTTGGTTACAGGTCAGAGTCACCTGGGGAGATCTTAAACATCTTGACACCCAAACTGTGCCTCAGGTCAATTAAACCAGACCCTCCGGAGTGGGACCAGGCAGCAGTATTGTCTAACGTACCCAGGTGATTCCAACACACGTCCCAGGGTCAGGACCACTGTCCTAGAAATACAGGAAAAACATCAAATGTCCTGTTTGCATGGGGTAGAAAGTAACGAGTCCAAAATCTGATGGTTTTGCTTCTCTGTACTACCATCCATCTGTGAACCTAATTTTGAATGGCCTACGCCCACATGAAGCTGCCACGATAGTGGCCCGGAGGTTAACCCCTAGGGAAAAAGAGTAAACAGCCAGCACGACTCTAATGACTCAGGGTGCTTTCGGGGAGGAAGGAGCGGAGCAAGGAGGTGTATCTTAGAATTGCCAGGACGCAACAAATTGTATTTTAAAAACCCACATGACTGTGGTTCCTTATTTCATCCCCACCCCTCCAGATTCCAGTAAGCGCTTTCTGAATAGGGGATAGGTTGGGTGCCTGTGTTCCGGTCATGCCATTAACCCATCCTATGTTTAGATGTGGAAAGGAACACAAAACTGTTTTATTTCTCATCTTCCGTGGATTTAGCATTATATTTCCGTTGGCATTTGGCTTTTCTTCTAGCTATGTGGCCTACTCACTCCCACATTAAGAGTTTGTGTAATTAGAAGTTATATTCTAAAAAATGAAACGATTTAACCAAATCACTTTGCTGAACACCTGAAACTGACACAACATTGTAAATCAACTCTACTTCAATAAAAAATTATTTGTTTTATGAACAATGATAAAATCAACAATTTTTAAATGAAATTTAAAAAGTCGCCCTTACCTTCCCTGACTCTGGTTCCTCCAAGGACTATGGCAGAGATGCCAACAGATGAAGACAGGATCCAAATACAGATGTTGATGACCTTTGCCTTCAGGGGCGTGCGGAAGTCGAGAGCCTTGACTGGGTGGCACACAGCGATGTACCGGTCCACGCTCATCATGGTCAAGGTGAAGATGCTGGTGAACATGTTGTAGTAGTCGATGGAGATGACGATCTTGCACAGCACGTCCCCAAAGGGCCAGGAGTTCATCAGATAGACCGTGCTCTGGAAGGGCATGGTCGTGGTAACCAAAGCATCTGCTAAAGCCAGGTTAAATATATAGATGTTGGTTGCCGTCTTCATCTTTGTGTATCTAAGAGACAAGAAACAAGATTATTTCTCTCCATCTTCCTGTCATACCCATGATGTAAATGTGCCGCTGGGTTATTGAGTTTGTTTTTCATTCACTTATTCTTTACGTATTTATCATCTAACATGTAAAAGGACTGTTCTAGACATTAGGGGTAGTAGAAAAATGGGCAAACATTTCTGACTTTATTTAGCTTTTATTCTAGTGCTTTGTTCCAAAATCTATTTAATTTTAAAAGGGTAAAGAAACGAGTATAGACAGACAGATGAGCATACATATAGATCTTTTCAACAGACTTGCGTGTGATACAGGTCTTTATTTTGTGACTGACAATTCATTTTAATCCTACCCAGAACTGCTTGGCTTTGTTCATTTTTTAATGCTTTATTTTGTTTCACTGTGTGAAACAAGATAAAACGTACCCAACTTTTCCTCAAGGAAGGTTTACCCAACTTTACTTTGAGAAATCACTCTTTGTAATTATGTCTTTTAAAATGGTTTTTAGTTTTAAATACATTCAATTTCAATGACTACAACACAACTAAGTGTTGATTTTTGTCTACCAGTGTCCCACTAGCTTTTCATTTTAAATGCATTATGTAAAAAAAGCAGGCTGAGTTCTTCCCTTGTACACAGTATAGCATAAAACATAATCTGGTACGGTCGGTGAGAAAGAAATCTGTTTTCCTTTACTTTCATCTTGAGAGATTTATAAAGCACACAATGTGTTTCATTTTCCAATTGAGGGAACAAAGAATTTCAAAATAGGTCAGAAATATTGCCTTTCAGCCCAAATTATTTCTTTCAGTTTTAACATGAAGCTTAGAACAATTCCATTTTCTACTAAAACTGAATTAAGAAGATTAAGAAGATTGTTTTACTCAGAGAACGCTTCCTTAGAGACCTGCAGGGCATGAAGTGTACCAAAGTACATCAGCGGGTTTTCTGAGGCCAAATGCTAAAATATGTTGGGAAAATCCATATATTAATTACTTTCTACACACCTCACATTTGTGGACCTAACCGCAATTAATTCAGCCAGGTCCCATGTACCTACAAGGAGCCAGACATCAATGTTAGGGCCTTGATTTTAATTATAAAGCTTCTTTGTAAGGAGCCAATTACGGAAAACGACTTCTATTTTGGCTGTAAAGTCAATATCAGTGGTATTGATTGATCACTGTGTCTGTGCTGCTCAATCCATAAACGTCCACATGACACTTCCGTGACAGGTGGTGACACAACAGCTCTGTCTCCCCTTTTGTAGTCCCTGCGGTCTGATGCGAAGTCAGACAGTCCTGAGTCTGAACTCAGTGTACGACTTTTCTGAGTTTCAGGTCCCATGAAACAAGGACAATAAAACCGAACTGACAGGACATGAGATAAAGGCAGGAGACAACCTGACTCAAAATACCCGACACACAGGATCACACTGCACTCAGGGTCCCACCCCGGCACCAGTCTCCTTGCCTGTTTCCTCTTCCTGCCTGTGCTTGGATGAAAGCATTGTGAACACTTGTACCCAAGTCAGTACCTCTTGGCCTCCGTTTTGATGCTCTGTTAACTAAAGAGTGCCTTAATCTGGAGAGCGAGGAGTTTATTCTAAAATATGTTTTGCTTTTGCATTTTTTACTCAAATATTATTAAATGGCCCATAAGTTTTAGAAAGTGATTGAATGTATACGCCCAAGACTCCGGGCACAGGCTTTTAAAGGCACAGATAACTAAGCAAGTGCATTTCCTGAGACAGAGACAAATGTTTCTTTTTTTTAAAACCATTTTTTAAATTGAAGTATAGTTAATTTACAATATTGTCTTGGTTTCAGGTGTACAGCAAAGTGATTCAGTTACACCCATATATCAATACACATATACATGTATTCTTTTTCAGATTCTTTGCCATTATAGGTTATTACAAACTATTGAGTATAGTTCTCTGTGCTGTATAGTAGGTCCTTGTTGATTACCTATTTTATATACAGTACTGCGTATCTGTTAATCCCAAACTCTTAATTTATCCCTCCTCCCACTTCCCCTTTCGTAACCATACATTTATTTTCTATGTCTGTGACTCTATTTGTTTTGTAAATAAGTTCATTTACATCATTTTTTTAGATTCCACATATAAGCGATATCATATGATATATGTCTTTCTCTTTCTGACTTACTCTGCTTAGTATGATAATCTCTAGGTCCATCCTAGATTACACAAGCCTCCCTTGTCACCATCCTGCTGCCACTCTTATTACGCTGTTAGCGTCACCGTTCATCACCCACTGCAGTCCTAGTAACTGTTACAATCCTGCAAGATACAGCAGCCCCACTTTCTCTGAAGAGGAAGCAGCCTTAGAGATGACTCTCAGTGCTTCTCTGAATCCATCCCTAATAAGTAAAGGAATTCGGGACCATAGTCCAAAGTTTCTTAAGGAGTCAGAAATTTTATCAGAGGACTAATGGGATTCTGTGAATCCTGCTACTTCCAGCAGCCAAAGGTTGAAGAACATTCCGATAAGTGTGGTTTAGTGTGCATGATGAGGGCAGAAAACATGTGACAGGATGAAACGGGGCCTGGTCCAGGGAATGCAAATATAAAATATTAGCATCTCACCCCTCGATGGACAAATGCCGTCAGCACGTTACGGTGTTTCAGGTTCTCCATAAGCAATACCCATTTTTTTTCAGGTGAGGAAACTCAGTAAAGAGGTAGTAAGTGATTTCCTCAAATTTGAGAGACAGTGGGAATTAAAATCTGAGCCTACCGAGTAGTCGTCAAACTACTGCTCCAACATAATGAAAAAACAAACACCCTACTGGCCATTTTTCTGAAGAGACTCCTTTAATACAGCAAATAGCTAACGGCCAATAGAAAGCTCCTGAAGAAACACTGGTCTGGCAAAAAAAACGAGCGTGACCAAAGGCTCCCGCCCCACGGGAACCTGGCCACTACCCCACAAGCTGGAGCTGCACCACGAGTCTGAAGGCCCAAACGCCAAACTCAGGAGGAGGACAGCTCTACAGCACCTGGGAAGATGCAGCCCTTTTTGACCAGTGGTGAGAGAACAGCACAGTGAGAGATGGGTTTCGGCACTCTTTTCCCTGCATGATTTATTCATCCTCCTGGGCATGCTTTCCAGATACACAGCATTCTAGATTTTATGTTTAAAATAACCAGACATGATGGCTGTACTGATGTGAATTCTCAGGAGAACTTATTTGAAAACATAATAAGTTTGCTTCATTAAATTCTCCAGATATTTCCGGTTCATCTCAATGAAATGAATTTGCTATACATCCTTTTAGATTATTTACTGCTGAAATTATGGTTCTTTACTCAAGGGCAGTAGCTTATTAATTTTTTTTTAAAGAAGGGAAATTCAGCCATGGTTTCTCCAGTGATCCGACTTTGAAATTGCCTCAATCTATAGTATTTTAAAGGAGTCATATTCGCGTAGGTATCATGTCCCTGATACTCTCCTACCTGCAAAGAGCAAAAGCTCTTTTAATGAGACGGAGGAGTGGGGCGTGTCTCCCATTCCTGCCTCTTGTGACTGCAGGTACCAGGCTGCTAGTGATGGACAGCCAGAAGGGCGGGCAGGCATCTCACTGGGTGCTGCAGGAGAAGGGGAGGAAGGCCGATGCAGAAGCAATGCTTTCACTGCAATAGCCAGGGCCCCAGAAACTACTCATCCTCCCTGCACTCACGGCCCTGAGACCCAGAAGGAATGTTCTAGTGCGTTCGGTGGTGCACGCTGGGTGAGTGTTTATCACGCCCAACCACACCTGGTAGAAAACTACAAATCTCAAATGACTGACATGTTGCTTCCTAGTGTACAACTATCTGGATACCTAGAAGAACATAGAATTCTTAAGTGATTTTTCCGTTTTTATACAGAAAACTGACCTAGCTAAGGTGAACCACAGGGTGCCACAGAGAGGTGACACGGTCACCCTCCTCTCTCTCTTTCGTGGGAAGGAAGTGTCCCTACAGTAGGTGGAAAGCAACACAGTAAAGCAGAGACAGTTTAGAGTTGCGTTGTGAGGTTAAAAGAGTTAATACTTGACAGAACCTTGGAAAATCGCTCCTATTGCCACAGCCGATCGTTAAAGCCTCAATAACTCCAGCTGTTCTTAGTCTGAAGGCTGCCCCGCTCAACTGCAGACCAGTTCCTTTGGGGTATCTCAGTTCATCACGTTTTATGCTTTTCTCATTTTTCATTTAAATTCTGACTTGCTTGGCCAGTGGAGTGGGTTAAAAAAAAAAAAAAAAAAACAAGACATAAGCCTTTTATAATATTAGCTTCACTCCTAAAACCTATTCTTCTTACGTTAGTCCTCCTTATCTAAGACAAAAGCCAGCATCCCCTCCAAAGAAAGAAACAAACAAAAAACCATTGGCTGATTTTCTGTCAAGGAATAAATGAATGTTATTCTGAAACTATCTTTTGTTAACACGGTATCTTGTTAAGCCTGTAAAACTTGCACCACTGAAACCATGTTAAGGCAAATCTTAGAAAGGAAACCGTCCTGCGGACGTAGAATTTTAGGGTTTTAGCTGAGCACAGAGCACCCCGTCACCCTCCCACCTTCAACCGCCAACCCCCGGTAGCGACAATTGAGTGTGTCCACAGGTTAACCTGGAGTAAGGGAGATGCCTGCTGCCCAGTCCTCCCGAAGACACTGCTGGCTGCCCCAGAGACACAGCTGGAGACACGGTCAATGGAGAGGTGCTAGCTTCTCCCAGCGAGAAGTCAGTGCCTCCTGAAACTAACTCTAAGACAGGCACTGGGAAAACCTGTAAAGGCAACACAGTCCAAAAGGGATTCTGAAGACTACAGTTTTGCCCAAGTCTGTTAAAGCTTAAGAGCTCTCTACCTGATCACCACCTTGTTTTTTTCTCTTTCTTTCCTTTTCTTTTTTCCTGTTTTTCTTCCTCCCTCCCTCCCTCCCTCCCTTCCTCCCTCCCTCCCTCCCTCCCTCTCTCTCTCTCTCTCTTTCTTAGCAGTCATTTAGTCTCTGCTCTCTGAAACAGCTCCATGAGGATTTGGACGTCGGCGATGTCCCACAGCAAAGAAAATAATTCCATTTAGCTAATCCATATAAACAGTGGCAGTGAAGCCAATTGTCTCTTTTAAGAGCTTATCAAACAATAAAATTACTTCCAGAAATTCATGATAGGCTCTTCTGAAAATAATTTCTGAAGTTATTTTACTATGCTTGCTTTAATGGAAATGTTGGGTGTTGATTCAAAGAGAGGATTCAGGATAAATTACAACATATTTTTTTAAACCAAAGCCTAAGGTACGACTGCTGTTGGATAGCCACACCCCTCTGCCTTTCCTCTCACACCTCCCTAGGTGTCCCTTGGTGACACTATCTAAGGTCGGCTCCCTTGACATTTTTTTTTTTTTGCGGTACATGGACCTGTCACTGCTGTGGCCTCTCCAATTGCGGAGCACAGGCTCCGGTTGCGCAGGCTCAGCGGCCATGGCTCACGGGCCCAGCTGCTCCACGGCACGTGGGATCTTCCTGGACTGGGGCACGAACCCGTGTCCCCTGCATCAGCAGGCGGACTCTCAACCACTGGGCCACCAGCGAAGCCCACCCTTGACATTTGACAGAACCTGGAATACGCTGCACATACAACTGCAGTGATTACAAGCAACACTTGCAGGAGGGGGGGCTAGGACACCTGTCGTGGAAAGAGGCAGGCAGTGTAGCAGACACTCTGACTGGCTCACCCCATCCCCCCTTCCATACTTCCCCAAATTGGTTATACCACACAGTTTTGGCGGGACAGGCATAAGCTCAAGCATGGGGTCCCCACTGACTCAGAGGTGGCCTGAGTGAGTCAGATGTTCTCAGCAGAGTGGAGCGTGGGACTTCCGTCATGCCTGGGGAAGAAACACCCTGCCCCCTAATTTATGAGCCAGAGAACGGGTACCTTCGTGAGGAACAACTCCATGCCCAGCAAGCTTGGGGGCGTTAGCTTCCTTTGGAGAAGAAATCTGAGATCAGGAAATGGAACGATTTCCAGAGGATTTCTGTGCTTCTGTTGTTTTCTAAGCCCCTTACAAAGTTACCTGTTTCGGCAAATTCCAACACCGCCCAAGATGAATTATAGGGAAGCCAAAGTCTTCTACTCCAAGGGCAAAGTCAGCAGAATGATGACCCCTAGAGGTCCTTATTATGGTAGCAAAGTATTAATGGAAACTAATGAGAAAAGGAAAAGGCAAAACCTAAGACCAAGCACCAGATAATTTTCCGATTTCTGTTATTTTTTTCCTAATAATTTTCCTTGCTTATCCTTACACTCAATCTAAAAAGAAACATACCTTTATAAGAGTAAAGCTTTTCTTTAAATTAAACAAAAGAAAAAATATATGTACGTAACTTCATAAAGACTGAAGCTTGAAGTGTCTTCTTAAAGAGAACAGAAAATGGATAAGCGGTGTTTAGAGCTGAATTGTGTCCCTCCAATTTATATGTTCAAGTTCTACCCCCCAGTACTTCAGAATGTGACTGTGTTTAAAAGTAGGGTCTTTAAAGAGGGGAAATGAGGTAAAATGGGGTCATTAGAGTAGGCTCTAATCCCACATGACTGGTGTCCTCATAACAAGAGGACGTTAGGACACAGAGAGTAGGGATGTCGTCTACACAGACGACCATGTGAGGACACAGGGAGAAGGCAGCCGTCTGCAAGCCAAGGAGAGAGGCCTCAGGAGAAACCAAACCTGCCAACGCCTTGATCTTGAACTTCCAGCTTCTAGAACTGTGAGCAAACACATTTCTGTTGTTTGAGCCACCCGGTCTGTGGCACTTTGTTACGGCAGCCCTAGCCAACTAACACAGGCAGATGTCTAGAAGTCTGAGCTACCTGTGAGATAATCGCATAGAGCCATCCAGAAGGAGGCCAGCTGACTCTGCAGCTGGGGATGAATAAGTGGGAGAGAGATACACAGACTCAGGACTGGTCAGAATTTCCCTGACAGTTACGGCCACAAGCATGGACGACACCACTAAGAGTGATGGTCAGTTTGACAGGCCATCTTGGCCAGGCTACAGTCTCTGAATATTCAGGCACTTACCAAGGTGCGGCTGTGAAGGTGTTTTGTAGATGTGGTTAAAGTCCATAATCAGTTGACCTTAAGCAAAGAAGATGACCCTAGATGATCTAGTGGCCCTGGTCCAATCAGTTGAAAGGCCTTAACTACAGGGCTGCGGCTTCCCTGAGAAAGAAGAGATTCTGCCTGGGGAGGGCAGCCTGCCTCTCCCGATGCCTGCGCTCGGGGCTGCAGACCCGCCTAGCCAGCCCCGCAATCGCGTACGCCAATTCCTTGGAATAAACCCTCAACACACACATCCTCTACTGGTTCTGCTCCTCTGGCTGAATCCTGACTAATACGGAGGGTGTGCAAAGTGAGGACAAAGAGAGCTGAGAATGCTCTGGAAAAGAGGAGCATTTAGGGAACGTCAGGGAAGAGGGGGCTGTGATGGAGGCTGAGGAGAAACCCAGCGGATGTGGAAGGAAGTCAAGGAGAAGGTGAGACTGGTCCAGCATGCCGAATCCCCAGGGGAGTCAAGGGACAGCCAGGCCGAAACAAGCATCCGGACTGTGGGAGCTTCAGCTCCGGGAGAGGAGTGTCACATCACAGGCACCCCCAAGGTGTTGGTAGGACCCAAGGACGTGGATCAAGGGCTGAGGTAAGAACATCCTACGCCAGGACCACAAACCCCAAAGCCTGGAGAGGGAGGCTGGAGCGCTTAAATTTTAAGGTTTTCAAAGTGAAAGGTTAAAGTACCCTACCATTAGGCAATTATAGCAGTTGCTACACGTTAAATGATGAAAATCCTTGAAATCCTAGATTATCTTCACAAGATACTGGACAGCATTCCAGGTGTTCAAGGTGGGAAAAGCTATGTGTAAGGCAAGTCTAAAAACAGTCAAAGCTTTTTCCACAACCCTCACTTTCTCCCCAGGTCTGAGCTGGCCATCCCAGACCTGCACCTGCCCTGCCATCCAAGCGTCCAAATTCCATCTCCAGAGTGACTTCCTAGAGAACTCAACCAGGACTCTTTTGCATGTACAATATTTCAAAATGACGTCCTTGTTGACACAGGGAGGGGGAAGGGTAAGCTGAGACGAAGTGAGAGAGTGGCACTGACATATACACACTACCAAATGTAAGGTAGATAGCTAGTGGGAAGCAGCCATGTAGCACAGGGAGATCAGCTCGGTGCTTTGTGACCACCTAGAGGGGTGGGATAGGGAAGGTGGGAGGGAGACGCAAGAGGGAGGGGATATGGGGATGTATGTATACATACAGCTGATTCACTTTGTTATACAGCAGAAACTAACACACCATTGTAAAGCAATTATACTCCAATAAAGACGTTAAAAAAATAATGTAATGTCCCTCTCAAAAGTGATCCCCCATCTTTTCAGGCGATGCTGGTCAGCCCTCAACGTCAATCACCAAAGCTGCACTTGAATTCCACACTCTGGCTCTGCTCTGAGTTCTGATGAGCAAACCACTGCCTGCTGCAAACCATCTTCAGCCCTTTTCTCTCCTGAGCAAAATAAACCCAAGTCCATCAAGTTTCCTTCTGAGGTTTCATTTTTCAATTCTTTGACCCTGTATCAGCTTGAACAAAATGCTCCGTAACACTCTCAGCCATGGATTTAAGCCAACTATTGTTTCAGTAGGTTGGCTTTCCAGGGTGAGAAGAGAACTCTTCCCTCTTCATTTACTATCAAGTGGGGTGGGAGGAAGGATGATGTTATGTGAACTCTCTAACTCCTATTGTATTTTTAGCTGAATTTATCCCCTTCACACAAATTTTAATTTAATCTATTCCAAAGATATCTTGGATATCTTTGGAATAGATATATTCAATTTATAATTATACTTTTTTATATTTATCATTAAAAATCCTAGTCAATCTACAATGATTCTTTCTTTCTGACATGTCTAATGCTCCCCGTGGAGTTCCCTTTGCATATATTTTAAGATTCTTTATTCTTTTTAATCCTAGACTGCAGGGCTATATAAAAAGTTGTAGAGCAACTAAGAAGCCCTTCTCAAACTCAGAACTTCAAGTTCTCATTCAAGTGACAATAAGATGTATCTGTCTCACTCAAGCACTTAAATATGATGAGAAGGAACAGAGTGGGTTTGTTTTTAGTATCCTCTTTTCATGTAACAATGTTTTATTATAAGACAACAGCCGCTGTAGCAAAGATCTTCTAAAAAATTTAATTATAGTCTAGAATACAGCTGTCTTTTCTTTTCTTTTGGTTACTATAATCTTCCCTCCAATGGAGAGCAGTCCTAAAATTACTAATGACTTAGGAAAACAATGTGTTTTTAAAATATTCCTCCTTCTGTATCTTGTACTCATCACTGATAGAAATCCTGTAAAATGCAATAAGCAATTATGAAAAGCAAGGTTACCAAGCTAGAGACGCTAATTGTAGGTGAAAAGAGCTTTATAATATGTAATCGGAAGCTTAAATGATGGTTTTCAGTTCCAGAGCACAGATACGAATAAAAGACCCGACATTTCCGAGAGAGAGAGAGAGAGAGAGAGAGAGAGAGAGAGAGAGAGAGAGAGAGAGAAAGAGAGAGAAGAGAGAGAGAGAGAGAGAGAGAGGAGGGAGGGAGGGGGAGGGGGAAGGAAGGGAGAGGGAGGGGGAGGGAGGGGGAGGGAGGGAAAGAGGGGGAGGGAGGGAAAGAGGGGGAGGGAGGGAGGGGGAGAGAGAGAGACAGAGAGAAAGCGGTGTTTGAAACATTCATGCTACTGCAGGTATTGTTCTTAAAGTTCATAATAAAGAGATATTAGTTCTTCACCCTTTCAATGTCCCTAAACAGCGTGACTTGCAGCCTTCCTTTACTTCACAGGAACTTCTCAAAGGAATCTCAGCTTTGTAGTCACTCTCAAAGGTGCAACTGCAGAGCATTAAGTCTGCCAGAAAGGGAAACTTCTCAAAGAGAATCCAGACAATGTTAGGATTATTTTTTTCTCTTGTTTCCTATGTTGCAAGAGGCCAAAAGAGAAATCACTTCACTTACCAGAAAATTTGCATATACGTGGATATCTGGATATTTATTACTGGAAGTTGACATCAATGTATCCACAAAAGAACAATAAAATCAAACCTTCAGTTCTCACCGTGGAAGATAAAAAGCAAAGCAATTTTTGGAAATCTCCAGCAGCTGTACGTTAACAGATAAATATTAGGGGGTTTATGTACAAAGGTCACTGGTATTCTAAACAAATAAGACGGCGTATCAGTACTAACAAGGCTCACGTATGGATACCAACCACCCTCAACAGTATGCGGGCTTTGCTTCATAAACCATAACACCAGTCTGACGAGCCACAGGAAATTCTTCAGTGCATTAGGTGGGCATGAATTTTATCTAAAGAAACATTTGCAAAGGGCAAAACGAAGTGCTCCAAACGGGCGCAGGGGCAACCAGGCAAAAGGCCAGGCAAATGGACCAGTTTCCCTCCCACGAGACACTGACCTTGCCCCTTGCAGGGACACCCCCTGCACTCTCCCTGTCCGTAGGGTTTTCAGTAGGGGTTTGGGGGGGTCAGGGAGGGTCACTCCTAAATCCTCAAGACACCTCCGGCTGCTCGGCTTCGCCCTCTGTGAACCTCGAAGTCCCGCACCAAAAACTCTCCCAGGAAATCTCACTTCGAGGAGGCCACGCTCTGCGGCTTTGAGGAGCCCGACAGAACGGGATCCCCATTACCGGGCGGGCGCCCTCCGCGCGTCCTGGTGGCCGGCCCGACCTTCCCTCCCTGCTGCGGCCACTGCGGCGCCCGGACCCCGAGCTCACCGGACGATCACGAACATAACCAGCGAGTTGCCCACCAGGCCCACGACGAACACCACGGAATAGACCGCCGTGATGATGACCGGGATGACCGGCGAGATGTGCTCGGGCTCCGGCGGCGCGTCCTCGGAGCCTGCGCTGCCGTTGCGGTCCGGCTCGGCCCAGCCCGGGAACCGGCCGCTGCCGTTGGGGGGCAGGCAGGTACTTGGGGCGCAGGTGGAGCCCGGCTCGCCGCGGAAGATCTGGACAGGGGGCTCCATGTCGGGCGGCTGCAGCTGCGGGGCGAGGACAGGCGACACCTGCGGGCTGCGGGGGCGAGAGAACCGGCTGGACCCCGGAGGCAAACTTTGGCTGCGCCCGAGTCAGCGCGTGAGGCCGGCGGCGCCGAGGGCCCAGGGCCCGCTGATGCCCACCCCGGGGGACTGGCCTCTGGCTGCCGCCCGCGCCTGCAGACGCGCCGCGGATGCCAGGAGGGGCGGAGAGCGCGCCCGCCTTTCCCCCGGTTCCCGAAATCCGCCACCCTTGGAACCGTCCCCGGACCGCGACCCGGAGCCCCCAGGGACACGAGATCCCTGGAGCACAGTCCTCGCTCCCAAGCACGGCGCCTCGAAAGCCCAAAGCTCACCTCTGAGCCCAGAGACGCACGGGGCGACGCAGTGATGCCGGTCCGCGCGGGTCCTCGCGTCCCCGGGTCCGCTCGGCCCTCGGGTCGCCGCGCTCCCGCAGCCCCGCGCTCCGGCCGCGGACGCCTCCCCCCGAGCGCGTCCCCGCCGCTCAGCGCGCGGCTCCCACGAGCGGAGGCGGCTGAGCCCCCCGGACGCAGCGAGGACGCGCGGGCGCCAGGGACCCCGCCCCGCCCCTGCCGGCCCGCCCGCCTGGGCCTGCGGCGCCCCCGGCCCCGCGCGCAGCCTCGGTCCGACGGCCCCCGCCGCCTGACAGTGAGCAGGTGGGCGTCGGGAAGGGTGCGCCGGTCCAGGACGAGTCAGCAGCTGGGGTACTCGCCGTGTGTCTAGAGCTGCTGCAGGCCCAGCTCTCAGGACACGTCTGCCTTCAGGTGAGGGGGAAATCGTAATTCTATTTGAGTGGCCCGTCCAAATACAGTAGCGAAATGATGCAATTGGAACGAGACCAAATCACAACATTCAAATGACTGAATATACATACATAGAATATTCTGTCCCTTTCAGCCTCCTCTGTCGGAGACGATGCACAGAACGCACCTTAAGGCAGCACCTGCGTTTCGTGGTGCTACCTGCGGAAAAGCAAGACCCCCGCCTTACTCAGGCCTCGGTGTAGGTGCAGGTAGGTGACCGTGTCTCTTTCTCCCACGTTAATCTCTGCAGCCCTCACGGTCCCTAACTACGGCATCTTTTCTCTAAAACCTCCGAGGGCCTGAGCCCCGCAGAGAAATTCGATCATCCTTCCTTCCGGTGACTCTGCCAGTGCCAGGATCAGGTTCTGCTGATAAAAGAAACCCTCAGCACAGCGACCAAAAGGTAGGAAAGCCGAGGTCAGCTGGAGGAGGGAAACAGGACTCAGCCACTGAGATGAGGGCCTCAAGGAGACCGGAGAGGTTCCCCTTTCCCAGTTGGGTACTGGCGGCAAGATGCCTGAGTTTCCTGGGAGGACTCCTGTCTAAGACTGGCTGACTTATTGAGACAAACACGGGCCCTCGCTTGCTTCCCACAGATCACGTCGGTGCCCACACCTGGGCACCATCATGGCCCATACAGTCATTCCATCCGCTGGCTGACAGCAGAAGGGAACCCCTACCTCTTCTGACACACTGTGACCCCCAAAGAGGGACGTGCCCACCAGGGCCCTACCCCAGCCTGGAAATGTGCAGGTCTCCTGGGAAGCGTGATGTGGGCCCCGCAGCACCCCTCCAACCCTGGTGCCCTAGGAGTCCTGAAAGTAAGTTTTGATAAATCTTATATTTAAGTCTGACTGCAGATTTTCATTAGAAGATGACATCTGCTTTCACAAAACATCGGAATGCTGTGACCTCCGTGGGTCTGAGGGTCCCTGTCTGTCAGGAAAATGGCAGACACATCTCGAATCTTCTCCAGATGTCTGGGGGCTCACGTCCTGACGGTGGGATCCCAGGCTGCCACCAGAGCAGCCCAGCAAGACGTTTGTTTGAAGTTCACAAAAACTGAGCAGTACCCATGTCAGAAAGTCGAAATAATACATTAAAGGAAAATAACTGAGAAGCGCGTGATTATCCATCTATCATCCTGTTACCTATCTGTCTATTTATCTGTGAATTCAGCACTGAGATACAACTGCCTCTGTGCTACACACTTTGAAAGGATGTGGACAATATCTATCCTCCTCTTGCACTTATTTATCACATAGAGGTTTTGTTTTGGTTTTGGTTTTTGTGCACACACACAGGTGGCTTGCACAGCGGGTAACGTTAGAGCTGGGTTCAAACACAGGTATTTCTGTCTCTTGCCATATGTTGATTGAACAGAATGATTTCATGTAAAGGAGCCTCTCTTCCCCAAAAGACAAAACAATATAGACGGGGATATTTAGCAAGAACAAAAAAGAAGAAAGGGAAGGGTATTACTTGAAAAGATTTAAGGAAAGTTTTGTTTTGTTTTGCTTTTTTGCGGTACGCAGGCCTCTCACTGTTGTGGCCTCTCCCGTTGCGGAGCACAGGCTCCGGACGCGCAGGCTCAGCGGCCATGGCTCACGGGCCCAGCCGCTCCGCGGCACGTGGGATCTTCCCGGACCGGGGCACGAACCCGTGTCCCCTGCATCGGCAGGCAGACTCTCAACCACGGAGCCACCAGGGAAGCCCTAAGGAAAGTTTTAAAGTGAAAAACTTTAAAGAAGTGTCCAAAAGTTGGTACAAGTCCAGTAATTCCAATTCTTGATCGCCCCTTCCCATATATATATATACACACTATATACAGTGTGTGTGTTAGGAGGGATTTTGCTGGAAAAATACCTCTCTAATGGAAACAGAATCCTGGAAAAATACCTCTCTAATGGAAACAGAATGCAGGACTCAGACCCTTCTGTCTTTGGTGAAGGAAGCCTATGAGCTATTGCAGGTGTACACACTGCACGTGTCTTTTAGACTGCAAAATGATGTTCTAATTTTGATCGTCGGTAAGAAACCTCTACTAGTTGGGACAGTCTTTGAAGGCAAAAAATTACTAATTATGATAAAAGTAGTTTTGTTTCATCTGAGTACTCCTATTTTTTTTACCAAATTAATGGCCAAAATAAAGTGAAGCCGAAATGGGCAGAGCGTTAAGAAGCCTTTAGACAGCTCTGGTTGCCAGGAGAATCTGGCCTGTGTCTCTGGACACAGAGAGGAAAGCTACCTACTCCGTGGAGTCAGGTTGACATGAAATGTTATCATGCTCTTGGAGTAAAGCTTATAAAATAGGAAGGAAAAAGAAGCTGTTGGCACTCCGCACCCTGTTATACGCTGATGTGAAACAGGTTATTAAACTTACTAGCACTTTATCCCCACCTGCCATTCTGCTCGATGCAAACGCTATGTTTATAACTGCAAGTAAAGCTCTTGTAAAGCTGAGCGTGTGTTCAGTGATTTTTATTGACTGGTGCTACGAGCATCTTGGGTGATGGGTGCTCTGGCATTTCTGTCACATAGACTAGAGAACCCACCAGCAAACTGTGTCCGTTTGCTTTCTCATGTCTCCAACGGTAGACAGAAACCTGCAATGGGTGTATTTGAAGGGAGCAGTTTCATTTGCGTAGACCCTGGGTGCAGCCAGTGCAGCCTCCAGAAAGCCAGAATGCAGCGCCCTCCAGGTCACTTCACTCCTCAGACGTTGCCCAATGCCCCCAAGCGGAAGATGATGAAGAGGCAGGATTCTGAGGGTCCAAAAATAAACAGGGCAAAGGCAGTCCCTTCCCAAAGAGGATGTGCAATCTGGTGTGAGAGACAGATCGAATTTTTTTTACCTTTATGAGTAATTAATTAATAACAAACACAGCTAACCCTGGTAAGTGTTCTAGAGGAAAAGTGTTTAATAAAACAGACAAGCCGACAGCCAAGGCAGCAAGTTTGTGCGAGATGAAAAATGGCGTCCCTTCCTCGAGACACTTTACTAATTAATGTCTGTCAGCAAATTGCCACGTTAAGGATTCAAGTCCCCTTCTGTCTTTGGCGTGAAGGAAGCCTGTGAGCTATTGCAGGTGTACACGCGGCACATGTCTGTAGGGGCCGTGAAGACCGGGCGTCAGGGACCCCGACTCAGTACGAAGTGGCGTCGAAGCTGACATTGGAAGACTGTGCGGCAGTTCCCCAGGTGAAGGGGAAGAAAGGGACCGTCCTCAGCAGGAGCCACACCTGTGGCGGCCGTGATGGGCAGGAGAGGACACATACGTGGGCCTGCGGCGGGGGGGGCGGTCAGGGAACCTGAGTCTGGGGACCGGGGAGGTGTGACACCAGATAAAGGGGCAGCCGAGGCCCAGATCACACTGGGCTCTCACAAACACTTGGATTTCAGCCTGAGAGCAACAGACACTGGAGGATATCAGGCGGGGGCGGGTGGCATACTCAGATCTGGGATTTTTGAAACATCACTCATCTTTAATGAGTAGAATGCATTGGAGAGACAAGAGCAGATGTGGGGAGCTTCACACTGAATCAGCATCACGCACTGTTATAACCAAAGGGCATCTTGATGCGCCCCATACCTGCGTGTTATGCAAGTGACGACTTTCCCATGGTCACAGAGCAGGGATTTAAACCTGAAACTTCCTGCACTGAAATTCTTGATCAAAATGAATCCATGGATTTGTAAATTCAGTGCCACTCCCACGTCAGGCCCTAGGTTACGGAGTGAAAGTATGGCAACACAAAGCAACACGTGGCATAAAAGACTGATTAGTCCAAAGGACTAATCGGACAGAATTAGTGCAAAGGCATCAGGATTACCTCCGGTCATAGAGGAAAAGTGGGCGTCCAGGTAGGGACCGGCGTCTGAACAAGACTTACCAGGAAGAAAAGGCACAGAAACACCTATGCCGAGGTGTGAAAGCTGGGCCGTGGTGGTCGTGTGTCTGCAGTGTTACCAGGGCGATGGTGCTGAGGTGAGAACCACGGGAGGTTGGAGGGAGACGGACGCAAAGAGGCCGCCGGTGCCCAGACGGCGGGGCTGGGCTAGGGCTTGAGTGGCCTGCAGGATGGAGGTGGTGGGGGTGGGACCGCGGGGGCCGTGCTGGCGGAGAGAGCAGTGCTAGAGCTGTCGTCATGGTCTAGGTGAGGGATGATCCAACGCTAAAGCAAGGCGATTGCTGAGACAGCAGCGAGGAGATGATCGTTTTGAGAACCGTTTAGGAAATTAGATTGGCAAGGCTCGTGGTTTGAATAAACATGGAAGTTAGGGAGGAGGATGAGCCTAGACGTACTTTAGGCTTGTGCTTGGGTGACCAAGGGCAGGACGGTCCCATTAACTGAAACAGGAAACACAGGAGCAACCACAGCAACTTGGGGAGAACGTCACGAGCTCAGGTTCTGCGAGGCTGTGTTTGGGGCGCGGGTGAGACGTGAGTGTGTGTATGTGGTGTAGGGCCCTCTACCACTGGGAGCGTCCGTGTTGGAGAGATAAGGGGCAGGTAGAGCCAGGGCAGGAATAAGGGCACCAAGGTGAGCACGGGAGAACACCACGCTAATGAGAAAACGCTACAGAAACCACACCATTTAACAGGGCGTCAGCAAAGGGGACTGATGACAGGCATAGAGAAAGGAGGAGAATCGGACTCAGAGAAATCAAAAGAACAGAGAATTCAGGAAGGAGAGGTAATCAATGGTGTCCACATGACACGGAACGTGAAGTAGGACATCTGACAAGGAGAATGTCACTGGGGTCCGGGCATTATATAGGATTAAGATCGTGATTTATAGTTGAACATCAGAACTGAAATGAACAGATAATACAGCATCACAAAAGTTGCTACTGAGTTCTCTGTTGAAGGACGTCTCACCTGGGAGACAGGGTTATATCAGGTGGCGGGTGGCAAGGCGATTCCTCACATTCTATTTTATTTCACTTCATTTCATTTCATTTTTTGGCGGTGCCAGGCGGCATGCGGGATCTTAGTTCCCCCACCAGGGATCCAACTCGTGCCCCCTGCATTGCAAGTCCAAAGTCTTAACCACTGCAGCCCAGGGAAGTCCCTTTGTATAGCCCTGCAGGGAACAGAGAGGCCCACCCATCTGGGCCGGCTGCTGGGTGGGGGACGTGCGCGCTCTGAAGGTGGAGGTCCATCTGTACTAGACAAGGTCCCAGGCTGTCAGCTCCTGTGATGTTTGAAGGTAAAGGACTCAGCCCAGGGGCACAAGGACACCAGCTTTCCGGTTCTCCCTCCCCATGTGGATACTCTGTTCCCCCTGCACATCACTCTCCACCTGCTCTGAGAAGGGAGCGTTCCGGCTGGGTCCAGGTCTGGAAGGCACCTGGGAGAGATCGGAGGGCAGGTGGAGAATGAGGTCCTATGTGACCTGGTGCGCTCCAGCCTGGGCACCGCGGTCGGCCTACGACCCCCGCCGAAGGGGCAGCTCCCGCCTAGGCCCTCTCTGTGCGGCCGTCCTCTCAGAACGACAGGGCTCGCTCCTCCCTCTGCCCTTCAGGTCAAGGGGTGGCAGAACCCCTCTCTCCTGCGTCCCTCACTGCGGTACTGAGCTCATCCTTTGCTGGTTCACTCAGCTCTCCCCATACCTTATCGACAGACTTTTACTAAAATCTCTCAGTTCCGGAGTTCAAGGTGCTGGTCTCTCTGGCCTCAAGACCCCCATGCCTGATTCACGCAGGGTCTCTGCTAGGTGAGCTCAGCCATCTGCAAGGCGGTTCTGGGCAGGACCTGCTCATCTGTCCCCTGGGGCACATTTAACCCTCATCCACAGAGAAGGAAGGCGATGGTGACTTCCTCTAAGCTCGTTTTGGAAGATGACGCGTTTGGGTTTGATCCTTTGTGTTCCCAGCGCCTGGATTGAACCTGAAAAGTTGCTGTCTTGCCCGGCCTTGGTGTCCGAGGGAAGAGCTTGCCTGTGGAGTGTCCTGGTGAAACATTAGTGCCTAGAACAGTATCCACACGCACAGGCGCCCCGAGCAGAGGGCCTGCTCCCTTTCAATCACCCCCCTTAGGAGGTTTCCAGTGAGGTTAAAACAAACAGCTCCACACACCGGAGGTCATGACTAGATCGGATAGTGTCCAAGGAGTGTCCTCACTGGCTGTGGGGAGAGACGGCCAGTCCAGGGGGTCACACACACCACACACATTGTGTCAGCCCGTGAGAGAGGAGACTCAAAACTTTCCCTGCGGTTCCTAGTGGTATCGTAGCTCACATGATTGCATTTGTCTAAAGTCTTTTGCAGAAACGTATGAAAATGTCAAGGGATTCTTTTATTTATTTTTTCTTTCTTTCTGTTTGGTTTGTTTTCTGTCAAACCAGTGGGGTCTCAGACATTCAATGCCTTACGTCTTCATTGCTACTAAGACGGAGACTCTGGGGATTTCCGTCTCTCCCCCAGTCTTTGTATCCTCCTCGTGTGGCTTTGAAAAGGCACAGTAAGAAGCGGATCCCCTGGAGATCCTTCCCATAGACACTTTCTAAACCCATCCCTCCGTCTCTGAGACTCTGCACCCCGAGCGGGTCTGGAGAGAGGAGCGTGCCGCTCCCCACGCCTGTCTTTGCTCCTTGAACACACTGGCTTGGAGTGTAGCAGAGGGACTGCAGATCCTCAGCTTCTGAGAGCTGCGTCGGAAAAGCCATTTAAACATGAGGACGTGTGACGCATTGCTCAGAGTTCACAGGATTTCACTTTACGCATAAAAACAGGAGTTTCAGCGGAGAACGAAAAGGCCAGGAGCTTTTAATCCTCAGGAATAACCACGACCACTGCTGCACAACTTAGCACGCAAGGACATTTAGGGCAGGTTTACAAAGGCACTGTCCATTGAGGAACTGATGGACTCCTGGTTTTGGGGATAACTGGCTTCCCAGGGACTGAGGGAATCCTGGTCCCTGAATGGCTTTCTGCCTTGTCCTCAAATGGCCCAGAAGAGGCCGTGCAGAACCCCCGAGTGTGGCCAGGGCCTCTCACAGACACAAACCCCTGTCACCCCCTCACTCACTCACTCGACCTCACCAAAGGCACCCTTCTGTGTGCAAAGAGTGAAAAGCATTTGACTTAATAAATAATCATAATGACATTACTGCTGATATCCCCCATATAGTATCCAGCGTCTACAGCACATATATTGGCTGAATGAATTAAGAATACGGCACATTTCACAGTAAAGAAGCAAATGGCGGGTGGGCGGGCTTGGGACCAGAAAAGATGCTGATAGAATGTCAGCATGTGTTTGAAACGTAGCATTAACTTGAGACAGTAGTTATATTTGACTTATCGACTTTAAAAGCCTTTTCTTTCCCTTTTTTCTCACATACTTCTTAAAGCAAGATTATGAGCAAAGGGCCAGCACTCAAGGGATAATAGATCTAGAGAACACGAGCTGGTGGATTCCCTTGAATACTACGTAGCGCCGCGCACTTTCAAGATCAATACAGTCACTGAGCTTAACAACACTTAGCGGTTCATGACTCCAAAGAGTTCAGACTCAGAACAAGCTTTGTATTTGGAGGCTGTCCTTGCCAAAAATGTTTCTTGTTTTGCAATAAATTTCATGATTATTCAATTAGCACTCAGAGTCTAGAAACAAACATCCCCTGAGTGGAGAAGCCACAAGACATCCTGAATCTAGTACCACTGTCTCTGACTGACTCCTTTGTTTTATAAGACTTCCTTCAACTTCCAGCGTTTTTAACGCATGTGCTATTAAAATTGAAAGCTTTTAGACTGCACCCAAAGGGTGAGGTTTTAAAAGAACATCAAAGCCTCGTTCTATCAACTACCCAAAAAATTACAGAATGTTTGAATCATCTACCCTTAGAAATAGATCATTTCAATACAGGAATATTTCAGGAGACACAGAGGTGAATCCTCTTTGATTTTATTCCTGACCCCTACCCCCCAGCCCCCAGTTTAACAGAATATGAAAACCAGGACAGTTGAACAGCAGAGGGAGTAGGTAAAGAGATAAAAGTAAATAAAATTTCAACCGACACACAAATATTTTCAATAAAACAGCAAAGTTTGAAGCCAGCTTTATTTCAAAGGTACAGTTTTTTTTCTGATTTCAAAATCTATGCAGCATATTAAAAGATCGCTTTGTGCTGATGGCAGCAACAATATAAAAATGTGTACGAGCCTTTGATTTTGTCAAAGTACTTCCTACGATAACATCTCATTTGGTCACGTTAACTTCCTTGCGCTTTATGCAGAATAACCCTATCTCTGCTTTATAACTAAAAACAGGCTTTGAGGGTTAAGTTGCATAACCATGATCATTTAATAAGTGGAGGAGCTAGGAATAGAACTGTTCCTTTGAATCCTACCCAGTGATCTTCTCACCTTCCCAGTTTGCACAAAAGCTGTAGCTTGAATGAAAGCAGAGGTGAGTCACACAAGTAAAATTAAAATGTGAGAAGAAGGTCAAGTGTTCGCTTTGACGCTGAAGCGTGAGCCGTGGCTTCATTGTCTACTGTGCAAGAGGTGGTTAATCTATTTTATGGAACAGAGACAAACGCGGTGGCAATTATTTTGAAAAATTACGTCAATGTTAGTATGTTAAACTCCCCTATAAAGGTGGTATGTGCACACAACTAAAGCAAGAAGGGAAGACTGATCAATTCTACAGTCAAGTCAAAGAAAGATATTAAATAAGTGAATACTGAAAATATGCTAATTCTGGGGAAAATAATTGATATGAACAGGATTATATAGCACATGTGAAAGTAATATACTACAATTTATCAAGTTTAGTTGGTAAACATTAAGAAAATATCATTTATAGTTCAAAATGGACAGTGATTTCTTTTAATTGGTTTAAAAAGATTGTTACTTTTGCTCATACATTCACATGGGCCAAAAATCAGAACTACTTACAAAGGTATTGTAAGTAGCCTTATCTCTGTTTTCCACATCCAACCCTCATCTCATATAAGAAAACTATTTTTTTAGTTTCCTTTGTATTTGGGGGGGTGTTTCGTTTTCTGGTTTTTTTATTTATTTTATTTTTGGCTGCGTTGGGTGTTCGTTGCTGCGCACGGGCTTTCTCTAGTTGCAGCGAGCGGGAGCTACCCTTCATTGCGGTGCGTGGGCTTCTCTTTGCGGTGGCTTCTCTTGCTGCAGAGCACGGGCTCTAGGTGCACGGGCTTCAGTACTTGTGGCATGTGGGCTTCAGTAGTTGCGGCATGCAGGCTCAGTAGTTGTGGCTCGCGGGCTCTAGGGCACAGGCTCAGTAGTTGTGGCTCACGGGCTTAGTTGCTCCGCGGCATGTGGGATCTTCCTAGACCAGGGCTCGAACCCGGGTCCCCTGCATTGGCAGGTGGATGCTTAACCACTGCACCACCAGGGAAGTCCCTGGGGGGTGTTTCTTTATGCAAATACAATTAAATTGCTTTCTCTACATTTTTACACAAAAATATTCATTGTTCTGCATTATGCGTTTTTCATGTAACAATGTATACTGGAGATAGTTCTATATCGATACATAGTTTTCTCATTCTTTTTAAAATAATTAAACTTGTTCAGAGCATTTCATTTTGTGGAAATACCAGAGTTTATGTAACCAGTCCTTCTCAAATAGAAATCTGGATTGTTTCCGTCTCCTGCTAACACAAACAATGCTGCAATTGTGCTTACGTGTCCTTGGGCGTGTGTGCAGGTACATCTGTAGGGTAAGTTCCCAGAGGTGGGACAATGTGATCAGAGAGTAGGTAGAATGGTGTACTGAGATCAGCTGTTAGAATCTGGGTAATCTTTTGACCAGCTGTTAGAAACAGATACTACTAAAAGTTAAATTACATAAACTTACAATTAAATAAATTATATTATAAATAAAGCTAATAAATACTTAAAAATGAATCCGTGCCACTTACTGTACTATGTTTCACTATAACCTCTGCTTTGGAGGCTGTGACTGTTGCATCGGTATGGGGGAACCACAGAACGGGTTAGTAGCTGAAATCAGTACTGATGGGGTACCTACACCTCCGCAACCGGCAAATGCCTCAAACTAGGCTTTTGTTCTGCTTCTTCCGGAGAGCCAGTTGTGAAACATTTACTTGCATACCATTCATTGATGACTTTAAGTATTTATAATCCATAACAGTGCTGTAGACTTTATCTTGATAAACTGAAATTAAATATTTTTAACTGATATGGGATTCTCACTTTCCAAGAATTCACTTCTTTTATTGAATCTCTTTACCTTTCATGGCAATGTAGTTATTTGCATAAGTTCAATAAGAATTTGGCCTTATTTTTACCAGGATATAATTGGAAAAATTAGTGTCTTTTCACATGTCAGTTTTGGTAAACTGTACTTTCCTATAATTTCTCATTTTGCTCCTTATGATTTCTTTTTTTTTTTTTTTTGCGGTACGTGGGCCTCTCACTGTTGTGGCCTCTCCTGTTGCAGAGCACAGGCTCTGGACGCGCAGGCTCAGTGGCCATGGCTCATGGGCCCAGCCGCTCCACGGCATGTGGGATCTTCCCGGACCGGGGCACAAACCCACGTCCCCTGCATCGGCAAGCGGACTCTCAACCACTGCACCACCAGGGAAGCCCCGCTCCTTATGATTTCTTATCTTTTATATTTGAAATTTCTCCCCTCTTCAAAAATAGGTTAGTAAGTGTTTTACCTACTTTAATATTTATCGTTATTGTTTCACAATATGAACTTGAATTCACTCTATTGTTTTTTATTTTTTAATTCCATAATTTTGGCTTTTAACTTTACTAATTCCTTTTGTTTTGTTTCAGTTAACCTGTTTTTCTTCTTACTTTTCCATTTGGTGGATAATTTATTTCTTTCCTTTTTTAAATAGGTAAGAGTATTTAGGGCTATAAATTTTCCTCTGAGCGCCCTTTTCTTTTTATTCAAAATGATCTTAAATAAAATGTTTTCATTATTTGCTTTCAGGAGATTCTCTAATTTTGATTCATATTTTCCCTTTGATAGAAGAGTTGTTTAAATGAGATTGATTTTTCTTAAATGTTCCTATGGAAAAATCTTTTTTGTTTTCTGATTTTTAAAATTAATTTCTATTCCTGTGACATTGAGATCAAAATCTTGCCTGCAGGAGTGACCAAAAGGATAACAAAGAAGGCTAGTGAACTTCTCTCCTACGGATGCACCCATTCTGTCAATACAACTACATACAGAGAAATTCCCTTTGAAAGAAATCCAGAAACGAAGTGACTCCACACATCAGGTGAAAGAGAAAATACCCATGTTGAAACAGACAGGAAACACTGAGACACACTCACCGCGGTCCCCACTCTCAGCACAGCTCCTCAGAATTGGGAGGAGACTCCTAATTCCAGCTTCTCCCTGAGGACTGAAGCATTTAGAAGACACAGCTAGCACCCCAACCACCAAGACTCCCTCCTGAGGGATGGGCCCCCAAAACACCTAGCGCTAAAAGCCAACAGGCTTGCCTCCATGAGACCCACAGGACCGCAGCAAACAAAGAAGCGTTTCCTAACAGTCACACGAGCACTCACTGAGAACGTCCCTCCAGGGCTCAGGGTGGAAGGAACAGGCAAAAACGCCCATGTGCTCATCCTTCCGCACAAAGGGATCTAACTACAAGCATCTCCAGGATGCTGCCTGATCATCCAGGCTCTAACGTTAGCATGCATCTAAGGGCCGCCTGCAACCCCCCCTGGAGACTGGGGAAGCCTGCAGACACCTTCCCCATCTTCCCCTCTGGTCTGCTCCAACAATAAAGCCACGGCGCCAGTATCTCTTGGAACAAGCTCATACGTACATCTGATGGCCCAGCGTTTGTGGCTGCTGACCAAGGATAAACACCTACATCACCTGGCTCTAACAGCCAGTGGGGTTTGCGTTCATGAATCCCACAGGTCTGTAGCAAATAAAGAAGCAGTTTTTAAACAGACGCAGAAGCACTCTGCCATGGCAGGACATCTGGGCGCAGCCCAAAAACGTTCATCTCCCAGGTTCTCCCCGGAAAGGATTCAACTAAATACTTTCCCGGCTGCTGCCTGGGGGTCCAGCTTCTAACCAGCCTACATCTAGGTGCTGACTGTGACCCATCCCTTTGGGACACGGATAGATCGTGGCACTGCCTCGGACACTGGGAGCCACTAAGCACAAAGAAGACGGGCTGGATTGTCACAGTGGTTTGAGAGCAGCTAGGAGCTGGGGTGGGCAGGTTTATCTGCTAAATGAGACAACTCTGTAAAGATTGGGAGAGGCAGCTGTCTTCTTTGACGCGCAGAAACCAACACAGAAAGTCAAGGAAAATGAAGAAACAGAGTAATATATTCTAAAGCAAAAGAACAAGATAAATCTCCAGAGACACCTTAATGAACAACCCTTTACAAACGCTTCCAAAAACACAAGAAAGTAATCCGAACCATTCTATGAGGCCCGTGTTAGCTAATATCAAAGTAGTTAAAGATATCACAGGAAAATAAAACTACAAACCAAAATCTCTTACGAATGTAGATATAATTTGTAACATAAAACCGCCTCTTACCATAAGCCCAAATTTTATAATTATAGGCCCACAGCCCCACATATCAAGCCCTTGGGCTCTCATGTACTTTAGAATTTTAAATTTTTCACATTTTCAAAAAATTATCTGGGGACTTCCCTGGTGGTCCAGTGGGTAAGGCTCCGCGCTCCCGATGCAGGGGCCCCGGTTCGATCCCTGTTTGGGGAACTAGATCCCGCATGCCGCAACTAAGTGTCCATATGTCGCAACTGAGAAGTCCGCATGGCGCAACTAAAGGATCCCGTGTGCCGCAGCTAAGACCCAGCACAGCCTAAATAAATAAATATATTTTAAAAATTATCTGGTATGTACACCATGTTTTACATAACGTCTTCACTAGGTCTGAGGCAGCCCTCTTGTAATCAAACATTAGTATCTCTGAAGTGAAACAGAGTGGGATAAACACCACAAGACGTCTCACTTCACTTCAGACCAGATTTTTGCCTCCTTACAAACTTGCTGCTAATTTCTGGGGAAAAAAATTGATTTTCAGAGCTTCTTGCATTTTAGAATCACAATTAAGTGATCCTACGCTTGTAATCTAAATGACTAGGGCACTTCCAGAGAATAACTCTAATTCCAGAGAATTAGAGAATAACTAATTTGTCACGTGACAACTGTAACCAAAGAAATGAAAAAAAGCTGCAGTCCTTCAAGTCTAATAAGAAATCATACTTAATTCCCGTATCTTCTCACCATCCTCATCTACCCTCACAGAAACCAGAGTCAAGCAGGGTTTCATACTTTAGAGATGCCATCTGGCTACACAGTATCATGACTCTGATATATTTAAAATACAATTAACGTTAGGATTAAGTCCACTTTCCTTTCTCTCTCTGAGCACTTTGTCACTAGTGTTGCCTGTGACCAGCCTTATGTGAGGCCCAGAAGTAAGAGAGGATGTGACCAGAAAAGGGATTTGGAGACACACACAACTCCAGTTGTACCGTGGATTGACAGACAAATAAATGTATTGTAAGCGTTAAACTTCATTGATATATATGCAGAAAACAGATTTTCTAAAGCTCCCCCACAGGACAGAATTTGGAGAAAATTATTTCAAATCAGAATTCAGGGATTTCTTCCATGCAAGTAGCACCATTTAGCTCTGAAGCAAAAGTTTACATTTTAGTTTGTTTAAACCATTCGGTGGGTGCACAGGTAATAACCCAAGTCAACAGTTGGTTGGTTGTACATTTTTATAGAAATTATAAACAATACTATATCAAATTTTGATCTGATGATTAGTTTCTCTGGGGAAGAAAAGGATTACATCGCTCGTTCCAGCGTTCAAGTTCAGGAATGGTACGGCATGTAAGAGAGTGTTTCTCTCACAAGTGATTCAGTGGGACTCTCACTCTCTGGCCTTTGAGAAGCCTGTTGTACAAAAGTTCCAAAGGAGTCTCGGCAGAGACAAGGCACCAGTCCTGCTATGAAACACATTCGGCTCATGTTTTGAGAGTCAAGTCAATTGACTGACGCTAATTTTAGGCACATTTGCTTGTGATCCTGGCTTTTGGCAGAGACACTAATATAAATTAAGTTATGGAATAACTTTAGTTTCTCTTTTAAATATGCAAAATTTCTCGAGTTACGCTTGTTTGATGAGAAGATAGAATGTCCTGTACAGAATTAATTCCATATATACAGCTCTTAGAATGAAGCAGAAGTATGAAATTGATTCCCAATACACAATATAAAAGTGTAATAGATATACAGTTTATAGGGTGATACTGAAAGTTCCTCTCTCTCTTCATTTCTCTGTCTAGAATTGCTGACTAATCAACTTTTTAAATTATCAAACACATACAAGCATCTAACCACAGACCGTACTTTTTTGGATCTATGAGGCAAAAGTGAGTTGCTATAACCTTAAAGCCATTGATCTAAGAAGGAGAAAAAAGGAAGTAAGGAGGAAAGAAAGAGGGAAGGAGGAAGGAAGAAAGAGAATACATAGATTCGTATAAGGGTTATGCTTATACCAACAAAATTGCTGTTTCTCAAAAAATATTAGAATACTGTTCCTTTTATAATTTCATTCAGAAACTCTGTACATGTAAAAATCATGGATTTTTAAAAATTTAAATGCCCTTTCGGTATTTGGAAATAAATCACTTTTAGGCTTGTACAGGCATACCCTGAAGATATTGCAGGTTTCGTTCCACCACAAGAAAGCAAGCGTCACAGCGCAGCAAGTCACACACATTGTTTCATTTCCTAGTGCATATAAAGCTATGTAGTCTATTGAGTGTGCAATAGCATTATATCCAAGAAACAGTGTGTGTGTATATATATATATTAATTAAAAGATACTTTATTGCTAACAAATGCTAACCATCATCAGAACCTTCAGTGAGTTGTAATCTTTGTGCTGGTGGAGGGTCTGAAATATTGTGATCATTACCAAAATGTGACACAGAGACAGGAAGAGAGAAATGCTGTCGGGAAAATAGTCCTGATAGACCTGCTTGATGCAAGGTTGCCACAAACCTTCAGTTTGTAAAACAAAACAAAACAGCACAATATCTGCAAAACAACACAATATCTGCAAAGTGCGATAAAACGAGGTATGCCTGTGTAGTGAATCAAGTTAATCAGACTGTTGTTTTGGATGGTTCTTGAAACGTGTTATGAGGACATTTACAAGAGACGAGTCCGAAAATGCTTTTAGCAATGGCAACACTTGGAAATACATGTTTGGGTCAGTCAGAGTCCGGTCAAAAGCCAGATACCACTCTAGGTATTTCAAACAGGAATATTTAATCCAGGAAACTTATTACATTGAGGATAGAAGAGCTGAAGAGAGAAACAGGATACAGACAGAAAGGGGGCCAGAGAACAGAGGGATCTGTACCAGCTCCAGGACTGGAAGACTCTGGGGAAACGGTCTGGGAACATACATATGTATGGCAAGAGATAAAACCACAGGAAGGGCTGCCCTGAAGGAGTTCAGACCCCAGAGGGAAGGACTGCTCAAAGGAGCTGGGGTGACAGGGAGGTGTAGGTACTGCCAGAGATGCCGCTCAAAACAGGGAGCTGGGGTGGGGGGGAAGGGATGTCTTGTCCTCTTCACCCCTCTCGAACCCAGACTTGTCCAGGACGCCCTGTTGGTTGAACTGCCTGGGAACTAGAAAGTGGTGAAGCGTGGAAAGGCATTCCTTGCCACTTGGAGGAGACAGTGTAGAATGCGGCTGAGAACAAACCCGCACAGGTTCGCCACCTCTTTGGGTAGAACTCTGGAAACAAGACTTATTTCGATGCTTCCGCATGTCTGTTCATTTGTTCCCCAGATAACTGAGCACAAACACCTGACAGCCTCGTTCTTTCAAGGAACAGGAAGAAGGAAGTAGCTGGAGTGATTTCAGCGAATGAGGGAGGTGAAGGATGAATGATGAGGCTGCAGAGAAAGCAGGGGGCTGAGGAGCCAGGGACTCAGAGGTCTTGTGAAGGAATCTTATCTGAAGTAGAATGAGAAACCCAAACGCAGTTTAAACCGAGGAGTGGCAGGATCTGATTTTTTCCCAAAGATATTACTCATACTGCTGTATTTGCAAAATATTAAGGGTGTGGGGGGGCAAGAGGGAATGCAGGAAAGCCAGCTGAGAATACATTTATGTCATCAAGGCAGAGATAATAGTGGTATGGAGTCTGGGCTAGTGTTGGAAATATAAATACATGAATTTTAACATGATTTAGAAGTTAACAAAAAATGCTGGTGGAGTGACTGTGGAGAATGAAGGAAAGGAAGGAATCAAGGGTAGCCTCCAGATCTTTGTTTCAAGTAACTGGGAAGTTGGGGGTCCCATTTACTAAGAAGAGGAGGGTGGGATCTTTTAAAGCTTCAGAGCTGAAACATCATGATGCTTTGGCCATGTTAACTTGTAGGTTACTCCTCAGCTTCCAAATGAAAGTATTTTATTCAGTTGGAAATAGAGTCCTGTTAACAGAGGAGGGAGCTAGAACCTGAGAGATAAATCTAGGAATCGTTGATGTTTAAATAGTCATGTAAAGCCGCAGGACTAAACAAAAGAGAAAATGTAGAGATTGTGTCACTCTGACAGGAGCATGACCTGCTTAAGGGAAGATTCAGCATAAAAACGTTTTGGTTGAGGGATTCATGGAGCACCTCTTGGGACAGATACTCCCATACCTGAGTTCCTCTCCGTGGGCACGCTGGGGAGCAGTAACTGAAGGGCACATTGAGCTTTTGTCACATGAAAAACTACACTCAAAACTTGCTGCTTAGACACTCCCTCCTATCCTATTTTCAGATCTTTCTTTCTCGAGATTTTCATTAGATTTGGAAATGTTTCATCCATTATTTCTTCAAATTCACTTCTCCTGCATTTCCCTTCCCTCTCCTTCTAGAACTCCAATGACACACAGGTTACATCTTTTGACCATATTCCACTATATCTCTTGCACACTCTGTCCTGTTTTTTGGTTTTTTTCCCTTTGGATATATTCAATACATCTGTCCTCTTTTTTACTAGCACTCTCCTCTGCTCTGTTCAGTGTGATGTTATGAAACCATTCACTATGTTCTTATTTAAGATATTTTCTAAGTTCTGTAATGCTCATTTGATTCTTTTAATAGATTCTAATTCTTTGTTGAAATATTCCTTTTTAATCCACTTTGGCCAGGCTTTTCTCTACTTTCTTCAACATGGAAATGACAGTCATATTAGAGCCTCATCTATTATTTCAAAGATCTGACTCATCTTTGGTGTTCTACTAACCAAATTGTCTTTTGATTATTGATCACATTTTCCTGTTTATTTAAATATCTGGTCATCGAATGCTGGGTGGTGTGGGTGATACCTTCTGAAGCTGTGGACTGTGTGATCCTCTCCTAAAGAGTGTTGGCCTTTGTTCCGACAGGCAGACAAATTGCTGGCAGATCACCTGTCAGGCTAAGGCAGTTCAGATGTGCTTTTGTGTTTCTTCCTAAGGCACAGCCCTTACTCCTACTGTGTGATCCTTTCTCCTAAGGTGTGGTCTTTCTAGGGTTTCAACTGAAGGTATGGGATATCTCCCCATCAATCTCCGCACTCTAAGCTTGAACTTGAGCGTCTCCCTGGATACGTGTGCTCTGAAGGTATGGGATCTCTCCCCATCAATCTCCTCACTCTAAGCTTGAACTTGAACATCTCCCTGGATACGTGTGCTCTGAAGGTATGGGATCTCTCCCCATCAATCTCCGCACTCTAAGCTTGAACTTGAGCGTCTCCCTGGATACGTGTGCTCTGAAGGTATGGGATCTCTCCCCATCAATCTCCGCACTCTAAGCTTGAACTTGAGCGTCTCCCTGGATACGTACGCTCTCCAGAGTCTCCACTTAGCGCTCAGCCTCCTAGCACCTGCTTTCTGCTCTAGGCTCACAGAGCTACGAGCCACCCAAGGACCCGACATGAGTTCCCACTCACATTCTGAGGGCCCTTCTCTGTGGCCCACCCTCTCTGTCAATCTGGCCCCCAAATCTCAGTCCCCTTAGTACCCTGGACTCTCCTCTGTCTCTTCTACCCAACAAGACCTCTGCACTCATATTCCCTGAGCAATGGCCTGGAAGCACGTCCCCAGGGTGAAGCCTGGGTGAATCTGGGGCTCACCTTGTGTGCCCCTATGTTTCCAGCATTGCAAGTCTGCACCAGTTGCTTTCCAGTGCCCGCAAACCGCTGTTTTTTTAAATATATTTTTCCAGATTTTATAGTTGTTTGTGACAGGATGGTAAGTCTGATTTCATCTTCTTTCTTTTGGCTAACAACCTAGTTATAGTTTTATAATTTATTTCCAACTTAATCTACTTTGATTTCATAATTCGGTCTCTCTGATATCACACCTTTGAAATTTGCTGAAAGTTTTTTTAAGATTTAGTACACAGTCAATTTTTATACGTAGCCATGTGTGCTAGAAAATACGTGTTCTTAACAAGTGAATATGGGATTCTACATGTACCAATGATATGAAGCTCGCTAATTGTGCTGCTCTTATCTTCAATATCATTACAAAGTTTTTGTTTACTTAATCTATCAATTACTGGGTCACGTTAAATTTGTCATTTTCTCTTTGAGCTTCTGTTCATCTTCACTTTATGTCTTTTGAGGTAGTACTGTATATTTATACAAGTTTTTTAAAAATATTAATTAATTAGGCTGTGCCAGGTGTTAGTTGTGGCATGCAGGATCTTTTGTTGTGGCATGCGGGCTCTTAGTTGCAGCATGCATGTGGGATCTAGTTCCCCAACCAGGGATCGAACCCAGGCCCCTGCATTGGTAGCGCGGAGTCTTACCCACTGGACCACCAGGGAAGTCACTATACAAGTTCAGAATCGTTTTCTTACCCCATGTATTTGATCCCTTAATTATTCTCACTTAGTGACTCTTTGCATCCCCAACGATACTTTCTGACTGAAAGTCCACTCTGTCTTCTAATAATTTAGCAAAATGCCATCTTTCTTTTTTTAATCCCTTTACTTGAAACATTTTTGTGAGCTTTCATTTTAGGTGTATGCCTTGTACGGACATATTAAGAGGTGGATTTTGGTTTTCGATCCGAATGACATTCCGTGTCTTCTCACTGTTTACCATTTATATTTTGTGATTACTGACATGTTTGAATTTATTTCTATCATTTTCTTTTTCTTTCTATATTTCCAGCGTTGTCTGTACTTCTCCTTCCTTTCTTCTTTTAGATCGACTTGGAGTTTAAAATTTCATTCCTCAGCCTCTACCCTTTCGCCAATTATACACTGTTTTCTCACTTACTGAGTAGTTATCCTCAGTGTTAACATGCTGCATAAGTCAGGGTGCTCTCAGGAAGTTAACTGCTCAAATGAGAACATCTTAGTAAGGGATTTTTCCCGAGGTATAGTCAGGGTTTAGCAGAGGACCAGTGAGGGGTCATTAGCACATGTAGGCTTTAAAGGGCAAGGTAGGGAGAGTGGTTTCCAAGCCCAGAAAGAACACATGTGGCTCTAGGAGCTTTGAAAGAGCTCTGTCCAATCAATGCTGTCTTTGGAAAAGGGAAGCAGTCCACCTGTGGCGACCCAGCTTGGGGGGAGCCAGGGAATAAGTACCTCTATTCACTCTTCTTCCCCTTCTGTGCCTCTCACAAGCGAGCCAACAGAAATCTAAAGGGCAAGGAGAGGGGTGGGATAGGGAGGGTGGGAGGGAGGGAGATTCAAGAGGGAAGAGATATGGGAACATATGTATATGTATAACTTATTCACTTTGTTATAAAGCAGAAACTAACACACCATTGCAAAGCAATTATACTCCAATAAAGATGTAAAAATAAATAAATAACGGGCAAGGAGAGCGCGTGGAGCAATGCACAGGGGTCACGCCCAGAGTCGGGTGATGGAGAGAGAGCTCAGGGAAAGATGTCTAGCACACAAACATGTTTTCATTCCAAAGTACATCCACATCTTTACTCTCTCAGCTAAGACAGGGACCCTGGAGCACATTCAATACAACCACTGTAACTTATGCAGTAGGTCTGCATTCTAGGTGTATTTTAATCCCCCCCAAATAAACATTGTTTCTTTCTTACTCTGTTGTTGGTTCTAAAGGTATCTTTTTGCACCCAGACCTTCTCTTGTGAGCCACTGTCTTTTTTCCTCAAGTTCCTTCCGAAGTTCTTTCACTGACAGCATGATGGTTATGAGTAGCCTCAGCTTTTGTTTGTCTGACAATGTCTTCATTTTGTACTTATTTGGAATGAGAGACTGACTACATCATTTTCGAGCGACCATTCTTTTCCCCGAGCGCTTGTGGATGTTATCACACTTGTTCCTGGGTTCCACCATCTTTGAATCACATCAGCTATTGGTCTAAGTATCACTGCTTTGTAGAAATCTGTCTTTGCTCTTCATCTGCTTTTAATATCTTCGTCTTTGCTCTTTCAGCTCTTTAACTACAATTATCTAAGGCTTTTTTTTTTTTGGAAAAAAGTATCCTGCTGAGAATATTGTGTTCCTCTTGACTATGAGTTTGTATGTCTTCCAACAGTTTTTTAACTTCTCAGCCATTCTTTCCTTAAATATTCCGTCTTCACGTTCTGTATTCTTTCCTTCTCAAATGTTGAGTGTCTATTAGACCATCATTCTCTAGGTCTCTTAACTTCTCTGACATATTTTCCATTTCCTCATCTCTTAGTGCTGTATTGTAGGTACTTTAAGCCATTTTTCTGGTTTACTAATTTCCTCTAAGATGTGTCTAATCTGCTGTTTGAATGATCCACTGAGTATTTAATTCCAAAGATTATGTTTTTCGTTTTTCAAGCTTCTATTCTATCATATTTCAAATCTGCCTTTTCTTATTTGATAATATCTTGTTTCTCGCTAATATTTTAATTTCATCCTTCATTTCATTAAGATTTTAAGTACTGCTTTTTTTTTAAGTTCTCTATCTGGCTATTCCAATGTCTGTGTCCTCGGAGTCTCACTCAGCCATTGTCTCCACTGCAGGTGTTTTGTAATTTTGACTGTGTGGCCACGCCCAGCAGAACCTTACTGAGGGTAATTCTGAAGGAGGCTGAATTGGGAGTATTTCACTATGTCACTTTTTTTTCCACAAGAACCCAGGACACTCTTATTGTGAGGGTATTTTCATTTAATCCTTAGCATGTAATTGGACTACAAAGGTAACATAATTTAAATTCTAAACCTATATAAGGACTTGTTCAGGGTTACAAATTCTCCAGAGAAAGAAGTATCTTTCCATCTAGAGCCGTGGGCTGGACGGGCAAGTTGTTCTGTCCGTTCGTTTGCCAGACGGCAGGTTTCTTCAGACCCAAGGGCAGCCCTCTGCCTCCGCCCTGAGGACTGATATCCCTTCTGGAAGACAGCGGTTCTGCTGGGAAGCGGGGCTGAGTGAGTGCGCAGGGGCTGAGCCGTCCTGCTGCTCTGGCTTCGTATCCCAACCCGTCACCCCGTCAGGGTCCCTTGGCCCTTCTCCTCTCTGTTCTGTGACCCGGGCTCTCTCCCGGTGACACCCCCCACCCCTCTGGCTACACTCTCCTCTCCTACCCAGTCCCACCCACATCAGTGCTCCAGAGATGAAAGTCTCTTTCACAGGAAAAACGCCTCTTTTTGAGCAAAGCTGGTATCTACTTTCTGCAAAACGAGAATTGTTTCTATAGCTTTGTTTAGAGAGGGAAGACCAGCTGATGCTCAGTTTACATCTTGCAACTAAAAGAATATTGGACATAACCGATAAATTATGTTTAGTGCACTCTGCTTTAAACGTCTAGGAAATAATGTATGCATTTAGTCATGATTAGGAGGAAAATATGCAGGGAAATGTAGTACGGAAGGAAATAAAAGTCTTGGGTGGAAAACGTACTGAACCGCAGTCGTGAAACCTGGGTTCTACTCTTTGCCCAGTCACTAATCAACAGTGTGCCATTGTCAAGGTGATGTAGTCTGCGTTGGCATCAGTTCACCCAACTGAAAATAAGGAGAATTTCATTAGATGTTCTCGAGTATGACATTCCTTTCTAAAATCCTGTAAAGTTTAGTTACTTGGAAATCTTACGTATGTACACTAGATACTTCCCCGAGGATGCTAAATAAATGAGGAAACACGCACTACCAAACTCTTCATTATAAAGACCAATATAAAAGCTTGAATACCTCTTAATAAATCTCTTTTGACCTAAAGGAGATAAAGGGTAAAGTTCTTAGACTCTGTTCAACATTGTTTCAAAGATGTTCATCATGCTTTGCCCAAATACGACACATTATTCTTGGTGGCAATATATGTGGGAAAACACAACTGGACATAAAGCCAATAACTATTGAATTCCCAGTTATGAGTTTGCCAATCAAGCAAGAAAGAATGAAGGTCTTCTGTCAGGCAGTTATTAAGAAAGGAAAAGGCAAAGCTACCATGATTTACTTCTTATCTGATACCATCCCAGCCCACTGTCTTGCTCTCGCCCCTGCTCTGGCAAGGGGTGTAGCCTGAGAGACATTAAGCACGTGGCCCTTGCTTTCGGCTCTAATGCATTAGCTGCGGTTACATGGGGGCCCTGCAGGAGTCTGCTCAGCTATTCCAGCACAAGCACAGATCTACAAGTGTGAAGGAGTGAACGTCCCTGGAGCAACCCCATTGTCCACCGGGCAGTGGAGCCAATGCATAAGTGCTCCATTTTCCGTGTCGGAGATGCACGCTCTTGTGCATTCTGCAAAGTTCTCCAGGCAGCTCTCAACAAGAGCCCCGGGTGCCCAGAGCAGAGACCAGCTCGGTGTGAACTAGTGCTTCGGCTGGCTGCCTCCCCCTCTCCATCTGACCCTTTCCAGTCCTCCCAACCCCATCTCTGTCCTCGTGGATCACTTTCGTGCAAGCTGCAGTGGATGACGGGGCACTCTGCCCCGCCCACCCGAGAGAAGGAGGGCCCTCAGGTTCCAGGGCTGCAGCTACTGTTCGTTGCTGACTCTGATAATTGCTTGAGACTGAGGCGCCGCATTACTCGAGGATATACTACTTTCTTGGGGCCAGTTAATACTCAATGACTGGCCAGGCCTGGAGCACGAAGGCTTCTCCCCTTGCCCCAGTTCGGGACCACTCCGCAAGGCCATCTCAGGCTCAGAGCTCACTGAGGGACTGACTGTTTCCTCTGCTGCAAATGCAACACAGTTCAGCTCCTCTGTTTGTCCAAAGCCATTTCTTCCACTCCCTTACACGGTGATACGGAGACCAACCTACTGTTAAACCTGCTCACCTCAAATCTACAACCAAACTCTGCATGCAAGTTTCCAAGGATGCAGCTCTCGGCCCAGCCTTTGTCTGGGGAGGTAACCAAGCTGAGACAATTGCCTTGAGCTCTCATTCTCCTTCTCTCTCTCTCCCTCTCCCACTCCATGGGTGTGTGTGGGTGGGTCTGTGTGTGTGTGTGTGTTGGTGGGGAGTTGATGATCGCTTACTTTCAGCAGTATTTTCTTAAGGTTTTAATTACAGTCCCTTTGCCTTAAGAATCAATCGTAACAAAAGAGAGAATATTTTTTAAGAGGGAAATCAGGACTAATAACTAAAGCATCCCAATTAGTTATTGGGTAGATGAAAGGCAGTGGCAAGGACACACATCTCAGTGTGTGGGTTTTTTTTCTTTCTTATTAGTAAATTATATTTATCATTATTTTGGGACGTTACAATGAACAAAGTAAATTTATATTTTTTCTTCAATTTTTCTAAGCAGTGGCGATCTATAATTAATTTGCACCTCTTTATGCTGTATCAGCTTCTTTCTCTCTGGATATGCCTAGAAATTCTTGGCACTTTTGCATTTTAGCTGCTCTCAGCTCTGTTGTCCCATTGCCAATCGACTATCCTTTGTAACTGCAGTTTTAAATTAGCAGGTAATATATCGCCTTTTCAGGATAACCAGTAAATTGATAGGGATGTTAAACTCAAGTCTAGAGCTGATTCCTGCAGGGCCATTCAGCTTTGGCACTTAATACCACCTGTATACGCAGGAAATTAAGTACCGTCCTTTCCTTGACTATGAACGTTTCCTTTTAGTGGTGGTATACATCAAGTGATTGCAGAGGAAAAATAAATTACAAAGAAAAGAAAAATGGGATGAAACGTGTAGCCTTTCTCAACAAGGCGTGATGCAGTGAAGGATTAAGCAATAATGCAATGATTTTTATTCAAACGGGCAATCCATCTGCAACTCTCAGGTTTCTGAGACATCGCTTTTTTCTTTAATGGAAATAAACTTAAACTGCATAATTTATTACTTCCAACAGTCATTTCATTTTGCTTTCACGAATCTGGTTGGTGTCAAAGAAAAATAAGAAAACGCTTTGGCTTTCACTTTCCTTCGGCCTTTTCCATTTCATGTGAGTCATCCACATCACATTGCAGAGGGATGAATACAAGTCATTTAAACGATGCTTCTGGACTGAAGCAACAGTGTTAACTACTTGGGTTTTTGGAGAACACGAACATGCATGGAGCTTGTTGACAAGCAAACACCCTGTCTGTCACTGTACTGCTCTAATGTGCAGAGAAGATCACTTCTGTTAAGTGAGAATACAAGGGAACAAGGTCAGGTCTAGTTAAAATTCCAGAACGAATTGTGAATTCCTTTCCCTGTATGTTCCTCTCCTCATGGTCATGGCTGCACAGCCACATACCCAGGGCAGGTGGCCCAGGGCATCCTAAAGCTCTGCATACTCTAATTATTCCACTCCTTCCCTTACTCTCTTCCTCAAGTCATCGATATTGCTTTCCAAGCACTCAGCCGAGACTCATCTCAAAAGTTAGATGGATATGCAAGTCTACAGGACATAACTTGACGGGCACCTGCTTTCAAACCCTGACTTGTCATAATCAAGAGCATCTTATGGTTAGGACTCCATTCCTGTTAGTTGCATAGGGGTTTCGGACTTGAAGGATCCCTAGTAAAATCCACAGACCTCTGAGAGGGTAACAGCAGCTAACATCATTACCAGCACTTTAAGTGTGATCCTCGCTGAGTGAGGCTATCAATGGGAGAACTGGAGAGATACCTGGGCTAAGAAGAGCCTGGCCCTGCAGCCAGCCCCTGGGATACCTCAAGCCCCTAACGTGTGCAGGAGTGCATGGCACATGGCAGGAACTCTGGACAGCGAGCGGAATTGTAGGCTGACGCCGTGAAGGGGAAGGTGCCTGAGTCGGCTTGACCAGCTTCACAGTGTGCTGTGAGGCGTTGTTCGATGACCCACGAGTCAGTCTCATAACAAATGTCACTTAACGTATGATATTAATAAAAAATTTTCAGAAATACTCCTCTAAAACACACCACAGACACACGCACACATGCATCGCAGGTTCCATGGCTTCATGCACATGCATCTATTATAGCCTTTCTCACACGGAGTCTTTACTGACTTGGTCTACCCTTTTTCTCCTTCAACTTGACTGCATGTCTCAGACTCAAGTGCTGACAAGGTCCCACAAGCAGCGTGAATGTCTAGACCAGGAGGAAGTAGCCGAGAGTCTGCAGCTTCTAAAGGAGCAGCATTGCCCAGCCGACGGTTGTCATGTGCAATCTGGGCTCATTGTTGCTGTATGTCTGTTTTTCTAACGCTGCTTAGTGTACATTAGCTTAATGTAATGGAGTGCAATGGAATAGCAGCATTTGTTGCCATTTAGAATTTGGGAGACCAACTCCGTATGGGCTAAACATACTGTTCATCTTAAGGCCAAACTGGCCCCCAGGCTGCTAACTTTATTTCCTCTGAACTAGAACACGATGTTCTGGAAAGAGTATCTGGGTCTTTTTCCTCTCTCTTTAGAGCTTAGTCTGTGTGGGGCTGAGTTTGAACATATGACTCGACGTTCCCAGGTGAGTCTAACGATGAGAACGATCGTAATAAACCTGTGAACCACTGCCGTGGCCCTGGGAAATGATGATCTAGAGACTGTCTTTTCTCCTCTAAGAAGAAAATTTCTATTTTTACAGGCTCTTCTTTTTACCACAAGATATTAAAAATATAAAAGAAGACGTAAAAGTTGTTCAAGGCAATATTATCAAAGATCTCAAAGTAAAAAGCTTTATTAAAATAACAGATCTTTGACATTTTATTCTGTCAGGTTGGACTGTGAAAACAAAATCCAATAAAATATGCCTGGACTGTTCCAGGTCCTCTGGAGCTTGTTCCTCTGGCCACAGATGGCGATTTCCATGCATCGATTCTCACCCACATTCACGTTTGTGGTGCCCTATGTGTTCGTCAAGTTGCTGCCCGGGAAATTGTCAGAAAGAAAACTTTGGGCCAGAGAAAAGCGTCCTGAACAGAGTGAAGAATCACTTGATTCTATGAGCTGACCCTTTGCCAAGAGAATTAAAATGAACCTCTATCTACACCACCACAGTGCAGGAGGGAGTCGGAGAAATTATACTCAAACTGAAAGAAGAGTTCAGCCCAAGTGATCAAATACAATGATCTATTTGGTTCAAATTCATCGCCTGCTCCGGTGTTTTGCTTGTGAAGACAGCCTAAGTTTAATCTCCCTACTTCAGGCTAATGTTGGCTGCATCTGGAAAAAGGCACTCTGTGCTTTTGGTCAGGCGTCACAGCGTTTGAACCCAGGTGCATACACGAGCTTCAGGGGCTCCATGAAATCCTTCCCCTTAAATTGTGTGCAAAGTATTTTCTGTATGTATTTTCCTTCTGAGAAGAGAGTGCAGAGCTTCCATTAAATTGTCAAAGGAACTAAGAAAATATTCATCATCACTGACCTAGACGACTCTCCACTTCCCTTCTAACACTGACATTTCTGTGATTATTTCAGGAAGTCGTGCAAAGCAGATATGACTGTGGGAATAACTAAAATTTGTGTAAATATTTTATTGGAATAATAGATTAGTCAACTTAAAGGTAAGTGGAAAATGGCCGGGCTTCTTAATGTTTGGGTTCTGCGCCTTTGAGGTTGTTCACTATCATTACAAAATGCAAAGCCAGTCTCAACACACAGAGCTCTAACCAATTCACAGATGTGAACGAGCTACTCAACACATACACACAAAAAAGAGTAAATAACATTTCCACTCCTAGCACCAACCCTGATGTGTTACATAGAAATATAACAGGAATATATTTATTCTAATGAGCTGTATCCAGTTATCTGTCGCTATATGAGACCACCCCAAACCTAAGTGGCTTAATACAATAGTTCATTATAATGCATCGTGCATCTGTGGGTCGGCTAGAGGTTGGTGGAAATTACCTGCAGTTACATGTCTGCAGGGACTGTAGATTATTCTTTGCTGAGATTGGCTGGGGCAGCTTAGCCTCTGCGGCTCTGCCCCATTTTCCTGCTGGGACCAGTGGGCAAACACCAGTGGGCCCTGCTCACGGCGATGGCAAACGGGCAAAGCCGGGCAGGAGCTTTGAGGACTCCTGGGATCGCGGTTGGAAGAACAACACCATCACCTCTGCCTCATTCTATTGCCCAGAGCAAGCCACGCGGGCGAAGGATGGAGAGAGACAGCTCGAATCTACAATGCAAAGAACGGAAAGTCACAGGGAAGAGAGCATGCAGGGCAGTGGGGAAGGGAATTGAGGCCATTGATTCGATCTCTCGCGTGGGTCAAACTTTTGAAGAGTCCAGACAGGAAGCAGTTTTATTTTTCTCCCGCTATTGCCTTAAAATATGTTCTGTGGAATCTCCGTCCTCCTGTCCCTTCCCCGTATCTCTACTTTTAGTTCTCCCTACGTCTCATTTGGGTAATGAAGTCTCACTTTCAGGCAGGACTCTTCCAAACAACCAGAGGCAAACTTCAGTCTCACACCCAGTTCAGAGCCCCCCAGGTGTCAGGGTTCACGGTCCCGAGACCTGCAGGGAAGCCGGGATGGGGGGACGCCTGCCCAGCTGCGGGGTATGGACAGCAGGGTCGGCAGCAGGGAGCCGCCTGAGGCCTCGCCCTTCCGGAGGCCGCTGGTCCGCCCACGGCATGGAGGCCCAGCGGGCCCAAACCCGGCGGCGCCAGCGGGGTCTCCCCTCAGGTGGGCAGAGCCTCGCTTGGGCCGGCCTCGAGCTCTGCGGGGAGCTGCTTCTTCCTCCTCGTTTCAGAGCGGATGATCTCCCCAAAAAGCCTGCCGCCCACGCTCCATCTCAGCATCTGCTTCCAGAAAACCCAGCCTGTGACAGGTCTGTCCTTTAACTCTTCCCTTTTTCCCTCTGCTTCTGCTTTCTCCAGGGGATGCTTTGGGGAATGGGAGATTAAAGGCAGTGGGAAAGTATTTTTTTTTAACTTTTTATTTTATGTTGGAGTACAGCCGATTACCAATGTTGTGATAGTTTCAGGTACACAGCAAGGCGACTCAGCCATACTTATACATGGATCCGCTCTCCCAAGGCGGCGGGAGGGTATTAGTCATTGGTGGTGTCGCAATTGGTGTGGAAGGCATCTATCTATCTGTACCTATCTATGCGCATCTATAAACACATCTCTATATCTATCTATACGTATTTTTATCGATATCTACCCATCTTTACATAACCACACATAAATTCACAGCTCTACCTGTATATACGCGTCCATGTTCATCTACCGATACACACCTCTATCTATTCGTCCATCTGCCTGTCTCCCAGGTGCCTGCCTGCTCATTATGCCTCAGTGCACCCTCCTCCCTCCCTGGCATCCCTCTGACGTTTGGGGAAACAGAGGCAGATTATCTCATGTCCACCGAGTCTCTCCCTGTGGTAGCTTCTCTGTCCTCTTCTTTCCACTGCCTTGAGCCTCTGGTCCTGTAGAGAGCAGCCTGGACAGTGGTAGGAATCCTTCCCCCTTCCCCATCTGCTGCCCCAGGGTCTTACAGAGGCTCCAGCAGGGAGGCCACACCTTCCTTTATGTACCTGTGATCAAACCTCTGTGACCCCACTGCCTGTGTAAGGGAACAGATTTTACTGGAGTTTCAGAGACATCTATGGAGAATTGCAATGTAAAATAAAACTTTTAAACCAGATGCCTAATATGACTGAGTGCTGAGTTCAAGGGAAAGACAAGGAGAAAACTTACATCCTTCACGTGGGATCTGCATAAGGGTGAACTTGACTGTTAGCTTTACTCTCCTGAACTGGGGTATTTCCTCCTCTCCACCCCTCCTAAATCCACCCTCCACACCTCAGATCTCCATACAACCTCCTAAATCTCCTTTTGCCCTGGGATTTGTCACTTCACCCACCAGGAAAATCTCTGAGACGCACCTGTCCCTGACGTCTAAATTATGCACTAAAGCAGCACCTCTGAGGACAGTCTGCCAGGGCAGAGTGGATCTGAAAACTCTTTTTTCTCTTTGCGGTATCTCTGCCATTGTGAAATGACAATGCGCACGGCTTCTGCTCCGGCCTCTTGTGCAGGATACAGAATACCTTCATCACCCCTAACCTTCACCTTACAACCCACCCCCAAGGATATATCCACACAAGTTAGGTCTCGCTCAACCAAGAAAGCATGGCATTCCGAAAACTCCTATTGGCTGTCCCTTCTGTTTCGAAGCACTGGACAAAGTTACACACTGATTTTTCACAACTATGGTGATGACATCCTTTTGTAGTACTGTCCGGTCCTCAGTGCCCATGGGTTCTGCATACGTGAATCTGCAGATCTGGGGATGCAGAACCGGACGGTACCGAGGGCCAGACTACACTATACCCTTTTACATAAGGGACTTGAGCGTCTGTGGATTTTGGTATCCGCTGGAATTCCTGGCACAAATCTCCCCTGGATACCAAGGGATGACTGTACACCAAATTCCAGGTGACAAAGGCAAAGTAACATAGGAAGTTAGCCAAAGATGTTTAGAAAGTCCAGAACATGGAGCATGCTTTATCAAGAAGCCAGTATTTTTATAGGACCTGGAGATAATAACTGAATTTTTTATGAAGTTGACCTTCATTCCAGTTGCTAGACTCTGATAATAGACAGAATCTCTGCATGTGTGATCCCAAGGCAAGGCTCACCCATTATAACCTGTGGCTTAGTTCACCTGGCGGGACAGGTGAACAAAATGACAAAATGACACAAAGAACTTCTCTAAGGTCAGCATTTCTTCCCCTAGAGACAAAAATGTCTCTGGAAATAATGGCAATATTTATAGGAGGAAATAATGAAATTATTGACCATAACTAATTAACAAATGAAAAATAATAAAGTTGACTTTATCCAAGTTCTTTGTTAAGTGAAAGCTATCATAATAAGGGAATTTTTAAAGTTACAATACCATAAACTCCACCAAAAGAAACAAAGACGATTTAAAGGAAATGAAATTTCAAAATTGTATAGGATTCTCTAATAAATATTTAAAGGCATTTCATTTTAACACGTCTCCAGGGAGAACGCCACCACACAAAAAGCACAAGACGAGAAGATGAATTACTTGGAAATGAAAACAAACTTGACAAGTTGACATTTTACCCCAAACAAACCACAGCACCAGTAGTTTATCCAGTTCTGCATTAAAATGTGCCTGACTATATACACACACACACACACAAAATCATTCTTCATAAGATGTATTGAACACTGGGATTTTTTTTCTAAGCTTTTTTTTTTCCCATTTGACTTTTTTCATTTTTATTTCAGTTTTGAGTAACCTGACACTTTTAACAAATTAACATTCCCCAGCCTGGTTTCCAGTGTGTTCTCTTTTTCAGTTTTATTGTCTCCTATTTTTGCCCAAATTGAATAAAGTTCCTAAGTCCTTTTCTTCTGTAGAGCTGATCATTTACATAAGTAGTAAGCAATAGAGATAAAGTTGGCATAAAATCAAAAAGAGCCTTCCATTTTTTATTATTACTTTCAGAGAGCCTCAGTTCTCTACACTTTTTCCCACATCTGTATACATTCTACAGGTACCATCTACCTATTGTTTGTGACTTTTTTTTACCTCGGTGGTTCAACTGCTCATCAAATTGACTTTTATAGCTCTTAAAAAGAACATTTTGTTAAACTTGAAACAGTGTCAATGTAATGAAGACCAGTGGACATTGTAAAGCTGAGGCATCTGAAGCCACAGAAGACATAAATCCTTTAGAACGGGGGGAAAAGCACACCCTGCGTGAGTGCAAAGGCAGCGCTCTGTGATTTGCTTCTGCTTTTAGAAATGAAGTTACTGATGTAAATAAGTCAATGGAAAATTTTAATAAAGTGTGACATTAATGATACATAAACAACAGTTCTCAGTAAAAATTGCTTATTTTAAAAACTAAAATGGATGTCCACTTAGTACAAAACCACCAGGATCAGAAGTAGCAAATGCGATTTTAATTAAATAATTTCTAGTAGGAAAGATGTGGAAAGAGAAGCCTAGTGAGGATCTTGGACTGAGAGCGTGGGGAAGGGTACCCAGGACGGTGCCGACCCCGCTCACCTCACCCCACCCCCGGGTTCACTTGTATTTTTGGCCAAGTCCCTGTTTGCTATAATTTAAGGATGAATATAAAATGAGCTACAAATTTACCCTAATTTTTGCAAGAATGTGGCACCAGAATAAAATATAACCCTGAAACTTTGAGCGCATGAACTTCTCTAAAATGTTTTAGAACAATCTACCTTAAAATAAACCCTGGCCGGCTTCCGGGAAGATGGCGGAAGAGTAAGACGCGGAGATCACCTTCCTCCCCACAGATACACCAGAAATACATCTACACGTGGAACAACTCCTACAGAACACCTACTGAATGCTGGCAGAAGACCTCAGACCTCCCAAAAGGCAAGAAACCCCCCCACGTACCTGGGTAGGACAAAAGAAAAAAGAATAAACAGAGACAAAAGAATAGGGACGGCACCTGCACCAGTGGGATGGAGCCGTGAAGGAGACTGCGGGTGGCAGAGGGGGGAAGCCTCAGAGCCACGGAGAAGAGCGCAGCCGCAGGGGTGCAGAGGGCAAAGCGGAGAGCTTCCGGCACAGAGCATCAGGGCCGACCGGCACTCACGGCCCGAGAGGCTTGTCTGCTCCCCCGCCGGGGCGGCCGGGGCTAGGAGCTGAGCCTCGGGCTTCGGTCGGAGCGCCGGGAGAGGACTGGGGTTGGCGGCGTGAACACAGCCTGCAGGGTGTTAGTGCGCCATGGCTGGCCGGGAGGGAGTCCGGGGAAAAGTCTGCACCTGCCGAAGAGGCAAGAGATTTTTTCTTACCTCTTTGTTTCCTGGTGCGCGAGGGGAGGGGATTGAGAGCGCTGCTTAAAGGAGCTCCAGAGACGGGCGCGAGCCGCGGCTAAAAGCGCGGACCCCAGAGACGGGCATGAGACGCTAAGGCTGCTGCTGCCGCCACCAAGAAGCCTGTGTACGCGCACAGGTCACTCTCCACGCCCCCCTTCCGGGGAGCCTGTGCAGCCCGCCACTGCCCGGGTCCCGGGATCCACGGTCAACTCCTCCGGGAGAACGCACGGCGCGCCTGGTGCAACGTCACGCACGGCGCACCTCAGGCTGGTGCAACGTCACGCACGGCGCGCCTCAGGCTGGTGCAACGTCACGCCGCCTCTGACGCCGCAGGCCCGCCCCGCACTCCGAGCCCCTCCCTCACCCCCGGCCTGAGTGAGCCAGAGCCCCCGAATCAGCAGCTCCTTTAACCCCGTCCTGTCTGGGTGGGGGAACAGACGCCCTCCGGCGACCTACATGCAGACGCGGGGCCAAATCCAAAGCGGAGCCCCTGGGAGCTGTGAGAACAAAGAAGAGAAAGGGAAATCCCTCCCAGCAGCCTCAGAAGCAGCAGATTAAATCTCCACAGTCAACTTGATGTACCTGCATCTGTGGAATACATGAATAGACAATGAATCAGCCCAAACTGAGGAGGTGGACTTGAGAGCAACATTTATTATTTTTTCCCCTTTTCCTCTTTTTGTGAGTGTATATGTATATATGCTTCTGTGTGAGATTTTGTCTGTATAGCTTTGCTTCCACCATTTGTCTTAGGGTTCTATCCGTCCGTTTTTTTGTTGTTTGTTTTTTAAATTTTTTTTCTTCTCTTAATTATTATTTTTTATTTTAATAACTTTATTATATTTTATCTTATTTTATTTTACTTTATCTCCTTTCTTTTTTTCTTCCTTCCTTCCTTCCTTCCTTCCTCCCTCTCTCCCTCCCTCCCTCCTTTCTTTCTTTCTTTCTCTCTTTCTACTTCTACTAATTCTTTCTTTCTACTTTTTCTCCCTTTTATTCTGAGCCGTGTGGATGAAAGGCTCTTGTGGCTACAGCCAGGAGTCAGTGCTGTGCCTCTGAGGTGGAAGAGCCAACTTCAGGACACTGGTCCACAAGAGACCTCCCAGTTCCACATAATATCAAACGGCGAAAATCTCCCAGAGATCTCCATCTCAACACCAGCACCCAGCTTCACTCAACGACCAGAAAGCTACAGTGCTGGACACCCTATGCCAAACAACTAGCAAGACAGGAACACAACCCCACCCATTAGCAGAGAGGCTGTCTAAAATCATAATAAGTCTACAGACACCCCAAAACACACCACCAGACGTGGACCTACCCACCAGAAAGACAAGATCCAGCCTCATCCACCAGAACACAGGCACTAGTCCCCTCCACCAGGAAGCCTACACAACCCACTGAACCAACCTTAGCCACTGGGGACAGACACCAAAAACAACGGGGACTACGAACCTGCAGCCTGCAAAAAGGAGACCCCAAACACAGTAAGATAAGCAAAATGAGAAGACAGAAAAACACACAGCAGATGAAGGAGCAAGATAAAAACCCACCAGACCTAACAAATGAAGACGAAATAGGCAGTCTACCTGAAAAAGAATTCAGAATAATGATAGTAAAGATGACCCAAAATCTTGGAAATAGAATAGACAAAATGCAAGAAACATTTAACAAGGACTTAGAAGAACTAAAGATGAAACAAACAACGATGAACAACACAATAAATGAAATGAAAAATACTCTAGATGGGATCAATAGCAGAATAACTGAGGCAGAAGAACAGATAAGTGACCTGGAAGATAAAATAGTGGAAATAACTACTGCAGAGCAGAATAAAGAAAAAAGAATGAAAAGAACTGAGGACAGTCTCAGAGACCTCTACAATATCAAATGCACCAACATTCGAATTATAGGGGTTCCAGAAGAAGAAGAGAAAAAGAAAGGGACTGAGAAAATATTTGAAGAGATTATAGTTGAAAACTTCCCTAATATGGGAAAGGAAATAGTTAATCAAGTCCAGGAAGCACAGAGAGTCCCATACAAGATAAATCCAAGGAGAAATATGCCAAGACACATATTAATCAAACTGTCAAAAATTAAATACAAAGAAAACATATTAAAAGCAGCAAGGGAAAAACAACAAATAACACACAAGGGAATCCCCATAAGGTTAACAGCTGATCTTTCAGCAGAAACTCTGCAAGCCAGAAGGGAGTGGCAGGACATATTTAAAGTGATGAAGGAGAAAAACCTGCAACCAAGATTACTCTACCCAGCAAAGATCTCATTCATATTTGATGGAGAAATTAAAACCTTTACAGACAAGCAAAAGCTGAGAGAGTTCAGCACCACCAAACCAGCTCTACAACAACTGCTAAAGAAACTTCTCTAGGCAAGAAACACAGGAGAAGGAAAAGATCTACAATAACGAACCCAAAACAGTTAAGAAAATGGGAATAGGAACATACATATCGATAATTACCTTAAATGTAAATGGACTAAATGCTCCCACCAAAAGACACAGATTGGCTGAATGGATACAAAAACAAGACCCATATATTTGCTGTCTACAAGAGACCAACTTCAGACCTAGAGACACATACAGACTGAAAGTGAGGGGATGGAAAAGGATATTTCATGCAAATGGAAACCAAAAGAAAGCTGGAGTAGCAATTCTCAAATCAGACAAAATAGACTTTAAAATAAAGACTATTAGAAGAGACAAAGAAGGACACTACATAATGATCAAGGGATTGATCCAAGAAGAAATATAACAATTGTAAATATTTATGCACCCAACATAGGAGCACCTCAATACATAAGGCAAATATTAACAGCCATAAAAGGGGAAATCGACAGTAACACATTCATAGTAGGGGACTTTAACACCCCACTTTCACCAATGGACAGATCATCCAAAATGAAAATAAATAAGGAGACACAAGCTTTAAATGATACATTAAACAAGATGGACTTAATTGATATTTATAGGACATTCCATCCAAAAGCAACAGAATACACATTTTTCTCAAGTGCTCATGGAACATTCTCCAGAATAGATCATATCTTGGGTCACAAATCAAGCCTTGGTAAATTTAAGAAAATTGAAATGGTATCAAGTATTTTTTCCGACCACAATGCTATGAGACTAGATATCAATTACAGGAAAAGATCTGTAAAAAATACAAACACATGGAGGCTAAACAATACACTACTTAATAACGAAGTGATCACTGAAGAAATCAAAGAGGAAATAAAAAAAAACCTAGAAACAAATGACAATGGAGACACGATGACCCAAAATCTATAGGATGCAGCAAAAGCAGTTCTAAGAGGGAAGTTTATAGCAATACAATCCTACCTCAAGAAACAGGAAACATCTCGAATAAACAACCTAACCTTGCACCTAAAGTGATTAGAAAAAGAAGAACAAAAAACCCCCAAAGTTAGCAGAAGGAAAGAAATCATAAAAATCAGATCAGAAATAAATGAAAAAGAAATGAAGGAAATGATAGCAAAGATCAATAAAACTAAAAGCTGGTTCTTTGAGAAGATAAACAAAATTGATAAACCATTAGCCAGGCTCATCAAGAAAAAAAGGGAGAAGACTCAAATCAATAGAATTAGAAATGAAAAAGGAGAAGTAACAACTGACAGTGCAGAAATACAAAGGATCATGAGAGATTACTACAAGCAACTCTATGCCAATAAAATGGACAACCTGGAAGAAACGGACAAATTCTTAGAAATGCACAACCTGCCAAGACTGAATCAGGAAGAAATAGAAAATATGAACAGACCAATCACAAGCACTGAAATTGAAACTGTGATTAAAAATCTTCCAACAAACAAATGCCCAGAACCAGATGGCTTCACAGGAGAATTCTATCAAACATTTAGAGAAGAGTTAACACTTATCCTTCTCAAACTCCTCCAAAATATAGCAGAGGGAGGAACACTCCCAAACTCATTCTACAAGGCCACCATCACCCTGATACCAAAACCAGACAAGGACGTCACAAAGAAAGAAAACTACAGGCCAATATCACTGATGAACATAGATGCAAAAATCCTCAAAAAATACTAGCAAACAGAATCCAACAGCACATTAAACGGATCATACACCATGATCAAGTGGGGTTTATTCCAGGAATGCAAGGATTCTTCAATATACGCAAATCAATCAACGTGATACACCATATTAACAAATTCAAGGAGAAAAACCGTATGATCATTTCAATAGATGCAGAGAAAGCTTTTGACAAAATTCAACACCCATTTATGATAAAAACCCTGCAGAAAGTAGGCATAGAGGGAACTTTCCTCAACATAATAAAGGCCATATATGACAAACCCACAACCTACATTGTCCTCAATGGTGACAAACTGAAAGCATTTCCACTAAGATCAGGAACAAGACAAGGTTGCCCACTGTCACCACTCTTATTCAACATAGTTTTGGAAGTTTTAGCCACAGCAATCAGAGAAGAAAAGGAAATAAAAGGTATCCAAATCAGAAAAGAAGAAGTAAAGCTGTCACTGTTTGCAGATGACATGATACTATACATAGAGAATCCTAAAGATGCTGCCAGAAAACTACTAGAGCTAATCAATGAATTTGGTAAAGTAGCAGGATACAAAATTAATGCACAGAAATCTCTGGCATTCCTATACACTAATGATGACAAATCTGAAAGTGAAATCAAGAAAACACTCCCATTTACCATTGCAACAAAAAGAATAAAATATATAGGAATAAACCTACCTAAGGAGACAAACGACCTGTATGCAGAAAATTATGAGACACGGATGAAAGAAATTAAAGATGATACAAATAGATGGAGAGATATACCATATTCTTGGATTGGAAGAATCAACATTGTGAAAATGACTCTACTACCCAAAGCAATCTACAGATTCAATGCAATCCCTATCAAACTACCACTGGCATTTTTCACAGAACTAGAACAAAAACTTTCACAATTTGTATGGAAACACAAAAGACCCCAAATAGCCAAAGCAATCTTGAGAACGAAAAACGAAGCTGGAGGAATCAGGCTCCCTGACTTCAGACTATATTACAAAGCTACAGTAATCAAGACAGTATGGTATTGGCACAAAAACAGAAAGATAGATCAATGGAACAGGATAGAAAGCCCAGAGATAAACCCACACACATATGGTCACCTTATCTTTGATAAAGGAAGCAGGAATGTAGAGTGGAGAAAGGACAGCCTCTTCAAGAAGTGGTGCTGGGGGCTCCCCTGGTGGCGCAATGGTTGAGTGTCTGCCTGATGATGCGGGGACGCAGGTTCGTGCCCCGGTCCGGGAGGATCCCACGTGCCGCGGAGCGGCTGGGCCCGTGAGCCATGGCTGCTGAGCCTGCGCGTCCGGAGCCTGTGCTCTGCAACGGGAGAGGCCACAGCAGTGAGAGGCCCGTGTACCACAAAAAAAAAAAAAAAAAAAAGTGGTGCTGGGAAAACTGGACAGATACATGTAAAAGTATGAGATTAGATCACTCCCTAACACCATACACAAAAGTAAGCTCAAAATAGATTAAAGACCTTAATGTAAGGCCAGAAACTATCAAGCTCTTAGAGGAAAACATAGGCAGAACACTCTATGACATAAATCACAGCAAGATCCTTTTTGACCCCCCTCCTAGAGAAATGGAAATATAAACAAAAATAAACAAATGGGACCTAATGAAACTTCAAAGCTTTTGCACAGCAAAGGAAACCATAAACAAGACCAAAAGACAGCCCTCAGAATGGGAGAAAATATTTGCAAATGAAGCAACTGACAAACGATTAATCTCCAAAATTTACAAGCAGCTCATGCAGCGCAATAACAAAAAAACAAACAACCCAATCCAAAAATGGGCAGAAGACCTAAATAGACATTTCTCCAAAGAAGATATACAGACTGCCAACAAACACATGAAAGAATGCTCAACATCATTAATCATTAGAGAAACACAAATCAAAACTACAATGAGATATCATCTCACACCAGTCAGAATGGCCATCATCAAAAAATCTAAACACAATAAATGCTGGAGAGGGTGTGGAGAAAAGGGAACACTCTTGCACTGCTGATGGGAATGTAAATTGATACAGCCACTGTGGAGAACAGTATGGAGGTTCCTTTAAAAACTACAAATAGAACTACCATATGACCCAGCAATCCCCCTACTGAGAATATACCCTGAGAAAACCATAATTCAAAAAGAGTCATGTACCAAAATGTTCATTGCAGCTCTGTTTACAATAGCCCAGAGATGGAAACAACCTAAGTGTCCATCATCGGATGAATGGATAAAGAAGATGTGGCACATATATATACAATGGAATATTAGCCATAAAAAGAAACGAAATTGAGCTATTTGTAATGAGCTAGATAGACCTAGAGTCTGTCATACAGAGTGAAGTAAGTCAGAAAGAGAAAGACAAATACTGTATGCTAACACATATATATGGAATTTAAGGGAAAAAATGTCATGAAGGACCTAGGGGTAAGACAGGAATAAAGACACAGACCTACTAGAGAACAGACTTGAGGATATGGCAAGGGGGAAGGGTAAGCTGTGACAAAGCAAGAGAAAGGCATGGACATGTATACACTACCAAACGTAAGGTAGATAGCTAGTGGGAAGCAGCCGCATAGCACAGAGAGATCAGCTCGGTGCTTTGTGACCGCCTGGAGGGGTGGGATAGGGAGGGTGGGAGGGAGGGAGACGCAAGAGGGAAGAGCTATGGGAACATATGTATATGTATAACTGATTCACTGTGTTATAAAGCAGAAACTAGCACACCATTGTAAAGCAATTATACTCCAATAAAGATGTAAAAAATAAATAAACCCTAAAAATTTTACTCAAATCCCATGCTGTTCTATCAAAGTGCAGTGTGTGTGTCTGTGTGTGCGCGCACGCGTGTGCGCGTGCAGATGTGTGCTGTGCACAGGTGAAGTGAAGGCCTAGGACAGGGAAAAGATGAGTCTTCTTAAAGCACTGTGAGTTTAATTCTTTAAATTCCAAATTAACTGCAAAGAGATGAAAAACCAGCTTTGGCTACGTGGGGCTGAATAGGGAAGAGTGGGCATAACACAGGAAGTAAAAGCATTTGTGATTTGCTTTGATTTTCAAATCTTCATTTTACAGAACACCATAACCAATGGCCATATTTGAAGACAGATTCTATATTTAAGTAAGTAATCACTCTCATTGAATTGTTCCCAGTGTGTTATTTTCAGACCTGAACTGTCTGATCTGACTGCTTAATAGTGTGAAGACCGACTCCACTCTTTTAATTACAGACTAAAACTCCACTATGGACCCCAAACCGCCCTCTTGACCCCACATATTGATCAAGTTGAATGAGAGTCATATTTCTTCCTCCTGACCTTCCAGGTAATTAACAATACGAAGGTCACACAGTTTGTGTGTTGGAGAAGCCAAATAAATGCTATTTGAAGTGCAAACACCATAACTCAGGTAGTGTCCCTTCATTTCTAGACTCTAACTCAGAAAGTGTGTTTCCAGTTCACATTTACACCCAAGTGTACCATCCAGGAATCAGTGTGAGCGCAGGTCCATGTGCCCGATGCACGGCGAGGACAAACAAACCGGAACGTCAGGGTTTGGAGCATAGAAAGGTTTATTGCAAGGCCAAACAAAGAGACGAGGTGGCTCACGCCCCAAAAAGCCCCGAGCTCCCCGAAGGGTTTCGGCAAAGCACATTTAAAAGCCAGGTGAGGGAGGGGGTGTCGCAGGGTACGAGATCAGCTTGTGCACAATTCTCTGATTGGCTGATGGTGAGGTCGCAGGGCGGTGTCACAGCCTTTAACATTATCAGTCCTTAGGCTCCAGGAGGCCTGGGGCTGTGTGCTCAAGGTCGTCAAGTAATTAACGTCTTCCATTTGCTGGGGGGTTTTGACATCTGTAAAGCAACTCAGGAAATGTGCATCAGGTACTGTTATCCGGGTACTTGAGAGAGGAGCTCCAGCAGAAGGGGTCTGTCCCTGGAAGCCCCCATAGGGTCCTGCTTGGTTAGAAGAGTGAGTAATTTGTAGTGTTTGGGAGGAAAAAAAGACACAATATATTAAGAATATAACTCTGCAGGTTCTGCCTAGACATTTTTCTCAAAACATGATTTATTATAGAGAATATAACATCTCTTGAGTAAAATAGAAGTAGGTGATACGGAAAACAAATAGAGCAGGAAAAGTCTCTGTTCTCGAGACAAGCCTTCATTCTTTCAGGTCACGTGTGCTATCTTGACTCAAACCATCCAGGTCAAAGTTGGCATGGTCTCGTCCTGGTTGTCAAAGCCAACTGGAAGTCAAAAGTATATAAAAGTCCAGCTAGTGAGGAACCCCTGAGCAGGTCCTACTTGCCAGGCACCGGAATAAAGACTGAGAATGTCAAGTAGGAGCCAGTCAGCATCTCTCCTCTTGACTCAGTGCTCGGAGTAGAGACAGACCCCAAGGTGGGAACTGATAAGAGGCTTCAACGGTGTGAACAGAGGGCTATGAACACACAACAGAGAGAGATCAAGTTTACCAGGTGGTCCAGGAAGCCTTCATTTGAGGTGGACCTTGAAAGGAGTTTGCAGGGCCTGAAAGAGGAGCTCAAACCATGTTCAAAGCCAAGGCTGTGAACACGGGGCGCGTCCGGGAAGAGCAAATGCTGGTCAGTGTAGTGGCAGCCCTCCTGGTCTTTTGCAGAACCTCCAGGAGCGCCAAAGCTGGGCCAGGATGCTTGGGCCAGATTATTCTAGAGCTGCTCCCACTGGAGTCTGATGGGCTTAGCATTTGGGTACAATCCCATGCTGGACGGCAGCTGAGCTGTTCTCAGAGAGGGAACAATGAAAATGCTTTGTAGTCGAACAGTCTTTTTTAACTTTTAAAAACTGCTTTTAAATCCATGTTCTCTGTCTAGCAAGTATCTAGGGTGGCTGAGCTGAGTTCTTGATTTGTGTTCATTAAAACAAATGAAGGAGAGAAAAGGCAAATTGTCTGTATCACTCAGGTAAAAGAATCTTTATGCTATTTCCTGCAAAGTGTAGGCAAGAGATTATTTGGTGGTTTAAATTGCTCTATTACCACCTCCAAGAAATGCATCTCTGTCTTCCACGTACCCCTGCTCAGTAGATCTGTCCTACTTCCAACCACCCCTGACTGGGATCCCTGGCCTCCACCTACTCACAAGTTCTCATACATGTACATGCTCCCTAGTGAATGGACACGACTTTTAAAAAAACTTTGTGCATTTCAGAATGTATGAGAAATAAGTATTTTATCCAAGTCTCTGTGAAGTGTGTGTTTTAAATGCCTTAAGAACTCCTATAATAAATACAACAACTGCAAAGCTTTGACACTTGAAAGCAACCAGACCGGACTTCCCTGGTGGCGCAGTGATTAAGAATCCGCCTGCCAATGCAGGGGACGTGGGCTCGAGCCCTGGTCTGGATGATTCCACATGCCGCGGAGCAACTAAGCCCATGCACCACAACTACTGAGCCTGCGCTCTAGAGGCCGCGAGCCACAACTATTGAGCCTGTGTGCCGCAACTACTGAAGCCCGGGCGCCTAAAGCCCATGCTCCGCAACAAGAGAAGCCACCGCAATGAGAAGCCCGCGCACTGCAACCAAGAGTAGCCCCCGCTCGCCGCAACTAGAGAAAGCCCGCGCGCAGCAGCGAAGACCCAACGCAGCCATAAATAAATAAACAAACAAACAAATAAAAGCAACCAGACCTCCCCTGGCTGAATTAACAAAAACCAAGACTTTACCCTTCCTCTGAGACAGTGAAGTCTGATTATTTAGCACACCTTAAAAACAGTTTTTCCTCACTACTGTAGCATGTTTCCCATGAAAGAGACAGTATCTTTCTTCATCTTATGGACCTGCTCGTGATTTCTATGAATCTCCCAATTAAACAAAACAGACCCATTAAAAAGCCATCCCCCTGCTACCTTCTAAGACGGGGAAAGCATCTTTCCAACAGTGTTGCCATTTCTTACTTTACAGATGTCCCCATAACATTCACGTGGCAGCTAATTCCAACAGTTTACACATATACATCCATAGTTCATATTGTAAAATATTTTAAGGCACAAGGTATTTTGTACATGCTTCCACGTACATGTAAGACATCTAACAGAGGGCCGTGAGTCTGTCTCCATTTTCTCATCCACTTACCCATCCTTGAGTGTTTCTGCCTCCAGTCTGGCCTCGCTGGCATCTTTTCCCTGGTGAGTAGATCTCCATTTTTTTATTGTAACGCAAGAGAATAAACAAGGGTTGGTCTTTGGCAAGAATGATGCCAAGATGCTAAAACGACAACTTAAACTGAAAATCAAATTTGTTTTACTGTAATGACACCACTTACTTTCCAAAAGCAACAGAACAGAAGGCATTTCCATCAGCCTCTTGGCAACCAGGTCGGAGACACTATTCCATCACTCTTTAGCAGAAAAGAAGAAAAGCGATTTAAGGATTAAAAAAGAGCACAGGGCTTCCCTGGTGGCACAGTGGATGAGAGTCCGCCTGCCGATGCAGGGGACACGGGTTCGTGCCCCGGTCCGGGAAGATCCCACATGCCGCGGAGCGGCTGGGCCCGTGAGCCATGGCCGCTGAGCCTGCGCGTCCGGAGCCTGTGCTCCGCAACGGGAGAGGCCACAGCAGTGAGAGGCCCGCGTACCGCAAAAAAAAAAAAAAAAAGAAAGAAAAAAAACCTATGTCTTCTTCAGGAACCCTACTGAATCTTTGAAGTAACTCATAAGGATCTTAACTGGCTGCGAATTTCTGAATTATTTCTCTGCTACACTGTGTTCCATGACGTTCTTCTTGCTGCTCTAATGGAAGCTATTTTCCCCAATGGGCTTTAATGTCTCTAGTCTAGTTCAAAGCCAGTAAAATTGATCTTTTAGAAAGACATTCCTAATATGGCAGTAAATAAGATATTAAAGCAATGTTAAGCTCATTTTTTTATGTTACAGTGTTTATGAGCAAATGGTTTGAAGTCTGTTTGCAGTATAAACTGTAATTTTAAATGGCCCCCAAATTAGTAAAAATGCTAGTCTGCCCTCAGCTCCTTGCTTTTCCCCATTTACTAACATTCTGGAATAAGCTTTGTATAGTTTATTTTTTTTAAAAAAAAAAAAAGCCAGGGATGTGCAAATATCACCCTAGAATTACAAAAAAATGGTTTCAAAAGGTTAAACAATTCACCACCAGTATCAGTAAACACAACTGCTAGATGAGAGAAGAATATCTGAACGAAAGAAGAGGTATTGAATTATGTGGTTTCAAGAGGCTCTTAACAATAAAAGATTTGAAATTATTATTTATGATACACCTTAGTTAGCCAGAATCCAGTCTTTCAATAATTCCAGACCCATGCCAACTCTACCATACTTAGAGAATTTTTTTCAATAGCAAAATTTGAAATAAAAACTGGTTTTCACCTAATCCTAAGATAGGCATATATTTCAACTAACCAGAAATACTATGCTGGTTAATTGCCCTTCCTACTAACAGCAACTCTGAACTCCTTTAAGATGAGTAACTGTAGTAACAAAAGTGGGTTTGATGATGACTTAGGCACTTACTAAGGCCTCAGTAAGGATTTGTTGAATGAGTAAAAGTTAGAAGAAAAACATCCTGAAAATAGAAAGGTATGCTCAGTTCAATTAGTATTTGAAAATTTTAGAACGTGCAAAATCAAGAATAGACAAGAGGGTCTTCCCTGGTGGCGCAGTGGTTGAGAGTCTGCCTGCAGATGCAGGGGACGTGGGTTTGTGCCCCAGTCCAGGAGGATCCCACATGCCGCGGAGTGGCTGGGCCCGTGAGCCATGGCCGCTGAGCCTGCGCGTCCAGAGTCTGTGCTCCGCAATGGGAGAGGCCACAACAGAGAGGCCCCCACCGAAAAAAAAAAAAAGAAATAAAGAATAGACAAGAGAAAGGAGGAGCAGCAGAGGAAGGCACAGCACCCAGGAAGGACTGGTAAAGCAGACAGCAGCAAAATGCAGTTATAAGAGGGCTTTCACATAATAAAGGATACGCTCCATCAGGCAGACAAGAGAGTCAGGAAACAAAACATGACAGAAAAACTGGTCGAAATTCTGGAAGAAATCCGCAGATTTAAGCATAATCACTAGTGGTAAGGAGAATTTAACTGCTTCGCCACCAGTTCATTAATCAGGCTTTCGCTGAAGTTGCTTCTCCCGATGTCTAGCAGTTAGAGGAATGAGGTCACGTGGCTGGTGCTGAGAGAGAAAGCTATCCAGAAAACATTGCAATATTGAGAGAGAAAAAATTCGTACAGCATAATACAATGCAGTTTATTTTTAAATGCACTGGAATAATTTAAATAAGTTCACAGGAATGTTTGGAATGATATGCATTGATCGGTTAACTTCTGAGGCAAAACATGGTACTGCCAAGGGCAAGAGAAGGGTATGATGAAGAGAGGTCTCACTCCTCACAAACTGTATTTTCTGTGCTGGTCACTATATTTACAAGCAGATTGCTTTACTCTATTACTTGTGTAAAATGTAATGAAGATATTTTTAAATATCATACACACACACACAAAGAATTAACAAACTCTAACTCAAAATTTTCAGGTAGTAGCAGGATATAAAAAAGAGTAAAATAAAAAAGTTAATATTTCCAGTACTGTTACTTTAAAACATGAATCAGATAAATAAAAATATGTGTGTTTCCATTTTTTAAGATAAAAGTAATTATAGACATTTTGGAAATTAGGAGAAAACTGTTTATTGTGTTAGCATGATAGAATTATCAGTTACCCATCTAAAGCTTTTTTTTTCCCCTCCAATACTTTCCCAGTAATATTTTATATACTTTTACTAAAACTGTAACAAAAATGTAGCATGCTTTTTCACTTTACACAAGAATCCTTATAAGCATCGTGTTTAAGAATCAGATTATATCCCACTCCTGACACCAAAAAAAAAAAAAAGAATCAGATTATATTCCATCATAAGAATGAACCATATTTGCTTAATTATTCCTCGACTTCTGAGAATTTTGAAAATTTCTTACTTTACTCTTAGGGAACTGGAAACTTTTCTGTGTATAACATTTCGCACACTTTGGATTACTCCCTCAGGGCAAATTCCCAGCCATAGAATTAGTATAATAAATGGGCATGAATATTTTAATGACTCAATATAAATTGCAAAGAGTGGTATCACTTTCCAATACACCTCACACAGTGCTCTCCAAGGGATCCAGGAAGTGGTTACCAATATGCAAATACTTGATGTGTTGTCGCTACATTGAAGTGTATCTTTTAAACTTTTGTTACATTTTTCTCCTTAGTCATTCTTTACATACAAGAATGCCTTTGATTTTTATATATTAATCTATCACTTTATTCACGTTTCATTTTTTTAATTTTCAAGTGATTCCTTTGATGTTTTAGTCATAAAAATTTAAATATGCTTTTAACTACAAAGTGGTCAGTTTTCTTCCTCGCCAATATTTATATACTTATTTCTGTTCATGTCTTATTATAGAAAACAGAACATCCAAGCTAATGTTTAAAAAACAGTGATGATACCAACCCTTCTTAATTTGATGCTAATTTTAGTGGTCTCTACAGACGCAGCATTGCATTTAATCTTGGCTTTGTGTAAGAAGCCGTACTACTATTCTGACTGTCTGTTATCTGTCTCAGGATGGGTGTTGAGTTTTAGAAGTTAATGTCTCCATGTTTATGGACACAAACCCACGTTTCATTTATATTGAATCATCATTACGTTACTGAACAAACCTGGGTCTGCTGACCCGATGCACCGCAAAGCCAATCTACTGATGCCAGATTGTGGGGAAGGAAAGTACAGCATCTATTGCAAGGCACTAAACAAGGATCACTGCAGCTAATGCTCAAAAGACCCAAAACTCCTCAATGGCTTTTAGGGAAGGGGTTTTAAAGCCAAGGAGAGGGACAGGGTCTCAGGGTGCATGATCAACTCATGGACATTATTCTGATTGGTTGGTAGTGAGGTCAATTATCAGTCTTCATTTGACTTGACATATCAGTAATGTTCAATACATTTAGCCACTCTCTCCTTGAAACACATCTTCACCTGGCACCCAGGACATGACTATTTCTTATTTCTTAACCTGTCTCTGCTTCCTTTGCTGGATTCCTTCTCATCTTCCAGATCCTGAGAAGTTTAGCGCTTCAAAATTCCAACCTCCCCTCTGGTCTGCCCAATCCACCTATATGCTGACTACTCCCAATTTCCTATCTTTAGCCCTGAACCCTCCTCTTAGCCAAATTAACGAAGGCACTTCAAATGTAACATTATAAAATCAGATTATTTTCCCTCCAAAATTTGTTTGTACCATGTTTTTGTCATATTAGTATATGAATCCCCATTCTTACAGTTACTCAAAGCTAAAAACACAGGAGTCACCCTTACCTCGCCTTTAGAAATGTATCCGAATCTGATTACTAACCACCACCTACACTGCTACTATTCTGGTCCAAACCATAGTTTTATGTTACCTTCACCATTACAGCAGCCTGTTGAATTTTAATTCCCACTCTTGTACGGTCTACTATGTAGCAGCAAAAATGTTCCTTTTAGAACGTAAATCATATCACATCGCTCCACTGCCTGAAATTATTGCTCAAGTAAAAACCAAAATCTTTAAAACAACCTGTGAGACTCTATCATCTGTACCAACCTCACCCACCACATCCGCTCTGATCTCATTTCCTTCCAAGACTTTCTTTGTCTTTTCATCCCAGGCCCACCGGCCTCTTCTCTTTCCCAAAACAAGCATGCTTACGATATACATATGGTTCATTTCATCTGGACCTCTACCAAAATCTCACGTTATCCTGGGGGACAACTCTGTATCTTAAAAATTATACCCTATTTTTGTCACTCTCTACTTCTCTTAGATTTCTTCAGTTTTTTTCAAAATAGCATAAACCACTACCTAATAACTTATTCATATGTTTACTTGCTAATTATGTGGGGAAACAACACACATACAGACACTCAGACACATAAACCTCAACAGAGCAGGGACTTTGTTATTTTATTTACTGACTTATCCCAAATAATTAGATAAGATCCTGGCCCCAGGTAGACCCACCATAAGTATTTGTTGAATGAATGAATGAAGCCAATTTCTTCATGAAGCATTGACTGAATTTCTGTTAGGTATCAAACACTGCCCTAAGCATGATAATACCTTTAAATTTTTTCTAACAATTCTAGCCATCTAAAAATTAAATACACTTATCTGTATTTTAGTTATGAAGTTATGAGAGATTAAGGACTTGCTTAAGGTTACATAGTTAGTAACAGAATTGGATTTCAGTCTTTTAATTTCAAGCTTTTATCTCTATTACCCCCGTTATCAATAATGTTGGGTGCCTTGGATAACCACAGAATAGAATCCATGGAGACAGGATTAAAAGCCAGACACCACTGAGAACCATTCTAAGTAGCTCTCAGCATCTAGTTTTATAATCTTTTGTCAAATTACAAGGGCCAGTATTCAGACTAGAATATTGAACTTCTGCAGGAAATGTGTTCTTCTCATGTGTAGAGCTAGGAAGCAGCATCCTTTCCATCAGAGGAATGGGCTGACGGTCAGTCTAAGCACCTGGGATTTCCACACACTTTTGTCACATTTATTGGACTAATAGATTTGAAGAATGGTTTAAAGCAAAATTAGTGGTGCAAAAAAAATCTCTGCCTACAGTCACATGATTTGTCCCAATTATGCATTTTCTAATTAGGAAATAAAGGTGTCTATAATTTGCTCCAGATGAAATTTGTTCGTTCCTGTTCAATCCTACTTCAGCAGCTGGACTTCCAGGGCCACCAAAGAGAGTATATTGTTCTAAGGAAAGATATTTTCTTACACCGCACACAAGTAAGTCTTAAACAATCCAATCCTAAAGAATAGTTTTGCTAAAACTCATCCTCTTGTGACCTTAGCTTAGAGGTTGTTCAAGAAAAGGCCCAGTGAGTGCAGAACAGTAGGAAACGGTCAATTTTCCCTCACTTCAGGGCCGAGTCTGGAAAATCAAGTCTGTATTTGGACTTGATGTTGGAACACTCTGAACACGTAACTTTAATATAAACCTATGGCAAAGATTATGCATTTCATGTTCTTAAAAGAGATTATAAACCACATGTTTTGTTTTTATTAGAAGCATTCCTTGTTTCTGGAAGAGTCTGGAGGTACGTAAGGCCACAGTGGTTTTAAGAAGAGTTTAGGAAAAAGACAAAATCCACTAAAAGTAGGGAGAGAAGATCATGAGACAGCACTACACAAACTGCAGAAGCACCAAAACAGCATTTCTCCTTCTATTTCAGTGTGTAACTGTGAAGTGTCTGGGAAAACGCAACCCTGTAAATGAAATGTATGACATTTGCTTAACCAGGAGTGGCTTAAACTGAGCAAGATTAAAGTTTAAAGAAGATTTTGTTTCATCTCATTATAATGAAGTGAAGAAAATAAAAAGACTAGGGATAAACTTGAATCTCTGATTAGTAAGGGGATAGTTTTGTTCATATTATTTTGATGTACAGTAAAAGTAAAATTTAGCTAAATTTGTATTGCTCATCAACTGATTATTGTTAGTTTGGATTTCCCAGATTTTATTTCATGAGCTCATTTTTCTTTCCATGGACCCTAGAATAGCTAACTAACCTTGCATGAATGATAGTAGGGTAAATTATATAACAAGTAAAGATGAAACACAGGTGAGACTAAACTAGCCCATGACTAGACATCGATCAGAATACTTTTGAAGAAAAAAAGCAGAAACAAATGTCATGGAAAGACTAAGAAGGGACTGAAATCTACTAGGAACATCAGAATCACAAATGTGTGTGATTTTCTTGTTAGAGTGGAATAGAACAATATTTGCTAGTGAATGAAATAGGTAAAATTTTCATCTCATGTTGATTTCCTATCACAATCTGCATGGAACTTTTCTCCCACCAAGATAAAACCCTTTACCAAAAAAATATAGAATAATCTCATTTAGTTTCATGTCTCCTATCCCTGCTTCCCTCTATCCTTTCATTCACAGAAACTCATGCACTATTGTGTGGAGAAATTTGGTAAAAAAATATTTAAAATAAAATTAGAGGTAAAATTTTAAAAAGGGTCTGCAACATATATACTGCTAATACCCTTAATAGATAAAAAAAAAAAAAACTTCTACAAAACAATAAAAGTACAAAAAAAATCCCCCCCAAATGGACAAAAAACAAGAACAGATAACTCAAAAATAAAAAAATACTAAGTCCCTTTAAATATGTGATAAAGTCAAGTTCAAAAATGAGATGACATTTTTGCCTATTACATTGGCAAAGATAATTCCCGTTCTCAAGAGAGAAATTCGGTGCTATAACTCTTAAAATTTGTATAGCATTCCATTTCCAGAAACTTATGCTAAGGGAATATTCATGCATATATTCAAAGATTAAGCTGTCAGAATGTTCTTTGCATTATTTGAAATGACAAAAGATTAATATTGAGTTAAACATCCAACTATAGAATACTTGGCAAAAATTATAAAGCATCAGTATAACAGGATCTTATAAAGTCACTAAAAAGGCCAGAGAAGATTATTTAATGATTAAAAAAAATCAATTCCATTTTATCAAGCAGAAAACTAGATTGCTAAATACTATAGTGAATAATCCCTGATTAAATAAAATACATAAGTATTTTCTAAAGTTTCTACAATGAATGTTGATTCCCTACTAGTAAGAAAAATAGGCTTACAATTAGGCAAAGTTTAGATGTAATACTATGTGAACAGAGCAGAAATTCAGTGTCTTCTTCTCACTTTCCCTCCCAATATAAACACCGAAAACTTCACTTGCACTTGTTGTTATAAAATTGTATTTCTGTATTTCACCTCTGTATTATTCTCTCTTCTCACTAATGATCTCTGTACATATATATATTATAATACAAACTTGAAGTAAGCCTTTAGGGAAGGAGGGCCAGTTATTTTAACTTATCACTTAGAATAGCTTCTCACAAAAATAAGTACTAAATTAATTTTTTGCTTCTATGACGTAAATCACTAAACAAGGACGGGGAATGCTAAGCCCCTTAAAATTAATGTCCTCAAATTAACTTTTTCTCAAACAAGCTGCCTTCTGACCATAAAAACACCATCTGCCCTTCATCAGAAACCCTCAGAAATTTAATCATCTTCACTGCAGACTTCCCACTCTCCCCCATGTAATTGGTTACCTCATCCACCCATGTCACTCTCAGTGTCCCTTCCTGCCCATCCCCACTGCCACTGCCTTATTCTAAGCCCTCATCCCCTCAATTCTGGATCTTCCGGATTGTCTCATAGCTGCCCTTCCTAACTCTGGGATATGTCCATGTAAATCCAACCTCCTTGCTACTGTCAGCCTACTCTTTCATAAATATCCCTTTAACCAAGTCACTTCTTTGCTTTATAACCTTAAAGAGTATTTCCTCCAAATGAAAGCTAGCATCATACTAAACCACTGTTTGTTTCATGAGCTCTTTTTTTGTTTGTTTCACCACTGCCCACTTTAATTTCTAAATTCCCCAATATATGCCTTTCCTCTGGTCCAACTATATTCTGTCCACACGTAAATGCACCATGTTCATTTATACTTCTGGGCTTTCTCTGAGGTGACTTGTTTCACGGGTAATACCTTTCTTCCTCCCGAGCCATTTCCCAAATCGTACCCATCTATCCAGCCTCAGCTTGTCACAGTTTCTGTACGTCTTCTTTAATATCCCCTGTAGATCTCTTCCTTCTTCAAACGCTTCTAGCACCCGAAGTCTGGATCACAAAATTTAGTGTGTACGAGTCCTGACGTTACTTGGGCTTTGTTTCACGCTTGCGCTTCTCCCCGTATTACACAACACCTCCTGGTAGCCTGTCTTACACCCAGTAGTTTGCTCCGCCCACCCCTCCCCTAAATTGCCCCTCCCGCCAGCACTGGTAACCACTAGTTTGTTCTCTGTACAGTGAGTCTTGCTTGCCATTGGCTTTTGGAAACAAGGTAGCAACCTGCAATCTGCGGGCAGGTTGGAAGTGCAGAGCAAGCCCCACCAGAAGAAGGCCCCGGGCGGCTCCTTCGCCTGCCAGCAGCTTCTTTTGTGTCCTTCGCCAATAAAACGGTCCAGGTCAGGGCTCAGCAATCTTTCCCATTAAAAAAGGACAGAAAATTAGTGTATCATGTTTTTGCCAAACCAGCGTCTGTTACCATGGAAACCTACAAGACTCTGAAGTTAGTAGCAGAAAACCCTGGGTCTGGATCCACTTTGCCTTCAGTGTCACCTGGTGTCATCACGGGGTCTGGATGTGTCTGGGCCACTGGGCCCTGGTTGTTGTTAGAAACGATTCGTGACTTTTATACTGGGATCTGGAAAAATCCGCATCACATTTGTTTAGGCTGAATGCTCCGCACGCGTGGCGCTAACAGAACGTGCATGGGAAGAGGGCGCCAGGTGGGGAGGATCTCCCACCGCGGGAAGGGTGAGCAGCCAGGCCGCGCCCCACCCCGGACGCTGAGGTGTGGGCGTTCTTCTCCCATCGCAGCGCCGTGGAGCAGGAAAGCAGGGTGCTGGGAGGGGGCTCCGGACCCGTTCGTTCTGCGGACAGCTGTGGGCCGGGGCCTGAGCCGGGCCGTGAGCGCTCAGAGGCGGACAAACAGCTTCGCCCTCACCCGAGTGAATGGGAGGCGGCATTTGAAAGGAGTGGCAAGAACGTAGGTGGGTCCGTGCCGGGAAGGACAGGCCACGCGCAGGCGCCCCAGGACGGATGTGGACGTGAAGCAGGCCGCTGAGTGCAGTGGAGCAGAGCCAGTGCGGGGGGGGGGGGGGGGGGGGGGGTTGGGGGGGGAGGGAGCCGGCCAAGGAGATGGGCTGTCACCGGGAATGGTCACCTTGCCACACACCTGCGTGACCTTGAGCCGGGGGCCCGCCCCTCCCACCTCCGAGACTTACAAGAAGGAGAAACAAGAGCCCAACGAGCTTCCGGCCGTGGCACAAGCTCCGCGCCTGGCAGGGCTCATGGCTTAGCCCTGGCACCTGCCTTCGCAGAACGCAGGCGGGCCCCAAAGTGCCCTCCGGCTCCAAGATCCGGTGCATCCGTACACAAAGCTGGTTCTTCACTCTGCACACGTATCACACAAAACAGTTTAAACAGTAGCATGCACTGACACTCTTAAAGAAAGCAAGACAGAAGTGGAGAGGGAAAACTCTGTTTATTTCCAGAGACCGTTGTGGTAAGTCACAGACAGAGGATGACACGCATCTGAAAGCCGCAGCCCAGGAGCAGCCGGGATGTGAAGGGAACTTGGGTCTGGGCTTCGCTGGGCCACTCGGTCACCTGGGACTTCAGCAAGTCCCTGTGCCCTGCTGGGCTGCAGCTTCCGCCCTGGGATCGTTTTCACACTTGTAGACTCTAGCCACGGAACAATTTTTATTATGAAGAAAATTCGAAGCATGGTTTCTACTAAACGCACATCACCTCCACACTACGTCAAAACATCCCGCGTCAAAGCATGGTCAAGTGGGGCATCTGTATGCTCTGTTCTGTTTCAGCTGCTCTCAGTATGGTTTCTTCATCCCTCTTTATCCCCTCATCTTATTACTGCTGCTGTTCCCTCCTCTAAGCTCTCTTCCAGGGAGAGTCTATCCACTTCCACAGATGAGGCCCCAGATTGTACCTCCCCCCCTTCTAATGGCTTTCCAACAACTCGATGTTCCCAGGGCGCTCCGCACACGCACCTCTGCCCTCCAGGTGTCTACCCGCTCTCACACTCCCTCTAATCCTCGACCCCAGTCTCTCCCCATCGCTCCCTACCACTGCCTCGTCCACAGTCTCGCCATCTCTCTCCTGGGTCTGTCAGTACCTTTCCTGCTGGTCTTCCCACCCCCAGCTCCTCCCTGCCCTAAATCCATCCTCCACACTACTGCCGGGATGATTTTTCAAAAGAAAAATGTGATGATCGTTACACCTCTGCTTAAAATCTTTCAATGGCTAACCGTGGCCTAGAAGATCAAATCTAACTTCCAGCTTAACGTACAAGGAATTTCTCATCTCATCTCAACCCACCGACATCTCTGGCCTCATTCTTGATGACGCCCTTTTCAAAGTCTCAGCTTCAAGGAATTCTCACTGCCCCGGAACTGCCCAGGCTTCACCCGCATTCGAGGTGCCGCTACACTAATCACACTGCATTAACTACCCATCAATCCCCACCTCCAAGTTCTTACCTTCTCGTCGACAGAGAGCATTGTGTTACTCACATTTGTACCTCCCGGGTCTGTAATAGCATCCTCTGTGTGGCAATCCCTCCGTGAACGTTAATTAAACGAAGCGGAAAAAATCAATTATTTGCTTCTGAGCCTTGAAAGAAGAGGAAAGTGGTATCTTGGAAAAGGACCTTGAACAGAAAAGGTATCATCACTGTCTCAGTAAACTCTAACTTATATTTCCATTAAGACACCAACACAAGTAATAACACTTTATTATTCCTATACAAGGCAGCTAGTAATTTGACCATAGGTAGCCTAGACATGTTCAAGGTCCCACTGTCCCTGCCAGACTTTGTTCCGTATTTTCCCTGATTAACATAAAGTAAACTTCTCCAGAGCATAATCACTTAGATGCTCTAAACACAGTGCCTGATTTTTTTCAGTCCACTAAGATATTATTTAGAACTTTTCCATTGCTGAGTATTTCTCAGGCCCTGAGAAACACAGTGCTGCTTCCAAAAGGCACTGACATTCTCAGGATTTCCCTGTGAGCTGGGATAACTTGGTTATGTACAATCGACCAAGAACAGGTTGGGCTTTAAATTTTCCATCACTGGCGGAATTTCCTCTGTTCAAGTTGACCCCAAAGTTTAATTTAGATTGTGCAGAAAGAACGTGTTGATCGACTGGCCATTCCATCAGGTGCGACTCACCAGGTGACATCAGTTAAACCTGCAGCTGTCCGGAGCAGATTATGGTGCATTGAACTGACCTTATTAAACAGGAAGAACAACTAGAATGTGAAATCAAATCCAAGGTGCTTCTGAGGGAAGACAGGAACACAAATCCTACAAATGAATATTTCAGCACAGCACGGATGGTCATTTAATTCGAAGACTCTGGTTTGCCAGAGAAAGTCAGCGAGCGGAACGCGCAGCTGATCAATCTTAATGCGACTCTAATGGCTAAAGCGATCCTGAGGGGTGTCGTGTGCAGACTGAAAAAACAAGCACAATGACACAGCGGTTCTCAAAAGGCCTGCAGACAACTGCAACTGGATAGAGAAGGAAAAGGGAAAAGAAAATCCAGTTGCAAGAGCTGATCTAAAAATTAGGTTTAGAAAGTGTATTTTTTCAGTAAAAAGGGCCCATATCCTATTATAAATCCTGACAAGCTCAACTGCTTTAGAAAAGTGTCAAAGCAGGTGATAAGGCAGCTTGGCAGGATGGGAGTGGGCAGGACACGGGGGGCTGTCCGGCACCGTGGTGCTGAGGGGAGGACTGAGCGCGGCCCAGAGCTCGGTGGGGCACCCAGGAGGGCAGAGACGCCCAAAAGCCAAGTGTTCAAACACTCGGCAGGTCAAAACCCAAGCAGGCAAGTATGGAGGGTTACGAAGAGTGGCTGGGGTGAGGGAGAGGCCGCCGGCCCTGGAGGGCTAGCACAGCAGCTGGCGGAGAAGGAGGGAGGCGTCGGAGGGCTGCTTCTTTCCTAGCAGGGGCCAGCGATGCAGCGGGTGGGGGGCAGCCCAGCCCCACTTCAGGAGGAAGAAGCCAGGGCAGGGCAGGGAGGAGACCGAGAATTTGGGAACTGAGACACACCCGGGAGCGCTAATAACTTCTCGGATATCCAAGCCCGGTTGGGGATTTCAATCAATCAGCACCTTTTGATCGATGACTCCCCAAACTATGTCCTCAGCCCTGCACAGCTCCCTGAGTTTCAGACTCACCTACCCACCGGCACCTTGACAGTCCCACCGGGAACGTCTCAGCCTCCTCTAGACCATGATGTATCGGAACAGAACGCTCTGTTCTCCGCCCCACCCGACCTGCTGTGGCCCCAGTCTTCCTGGTCCCGTAAATCACATCACCGTCTGCCCAGCTGCTGAGCGAGGAGCCCTGCTCGCTGCTCTCTTCCTGTCACCTATCGCCACTCCAGCCCGCCAGCACGTGCTGCCAGCGCCGCCTCCGAGTGCATCCCCAACCCTCCCACTGCTCTCCGCTCCCCATCGCTGTCGCCCGGTCCAGGCCGCCGCTACCCTGGCCTCCGAACCATCTCCCTGCTCCCACCTCTGCCCCCAAATCATTCTTCCACGGCAAACCCAGCCAGACCGATATTTCACGAGTGCGGATGAGACCATGTTCCTCTCCTGCCTCACCCCACCAGTAACTTTCCTTTATCCCAACCACCACATCCACTAGGCCTGTCTCACCTCCCAAGTCCCAGTCTTAATGCTTGCAGTGCCCTCTTTCTGGAATGTTCTCTCTAGACCAAAAGTTTCCAAAACACGTCCCCAGCCGGCAGCAATCGCCCCTCCTGGGAACTTGTCAGCAACGCAGCACATGCTGGGGTCCCACCCCAGCCCTACTGAGTCAGAAACCCAGCAACCTTGAGCCACAGCCCCAGGCGAGACAGCTGCTCCAGGCCAACACGGGGGGCCTGGTCCTCGGGTTCATTCAGATGCCCCCCCTCGGAGAGTCACATCACCTCTCCCTCCCTCCCTTCCTCTCACGCTGTTTCATTTCATTCAGAGCACTGGCGTTACTGTGAAACTGTTCTAACTGTTTTACATGTTCGTGTCTGGTCCCCCATCTCCCCACCTCCCACCTAGAATACAGGCACACAGGGACTCTGTTCACGGTCGTGCCCTGCGTACCTAGAGGGACTCGGTAACTCCACAAGCACAGATGGAATGTGTGCAATCCAGGGGGAGGGCCCTAAGCCACAAGATGCGCACCGTCACACTCTCCTCCCTGAGACAGCCGGCCCCGGAATGACCTGGAGGGTAAGACACGGGGCTCCAGGTCCACCCCAGAGCTCCTGAGCAGTAGGCCCAGGGTTGCTTCCCTGACAGCCCCCAAGTGAGGCCGACCCTGCTGACCCGGGACCAGGTTGAACATCACAGCTCTTTCTGAAACCACCACAGAGTTGCTGACCCCCAGGGATTCCTCCTTACCTCACGGCACACGTCTGCTTCCCAGATCTCACAGTCCCCCGGCCCCGTCCTGACCGGGCCAGACAGGCAGCCTGGGGCAGGACCCACAGGAAACTCAGGAGGGGCTGCAGTGTGCTGAGGGTGACCCACCCGGCATGGCTGGTCCCTGAGGCAGAAGGATTGGACGTCACCTGGGGAAAGAGGAATTCTACTGAAGAACTGAGCTGGGGTTCGGCTGAAAGGAACTTTCCGATCCAGTTCAGAGGTTTGGTTGGTAAGGAAAGGGGAGGCTTGGGAAAACAGTAAGCATCAGATCTGGGTTTTGAAAGATCATTTCAAGGAATAATATGGGCCACGGATTGCAAGGAGGAGAAAGCAAATGCAAACTTTTAGAGCAGTCTCTGTATAGGAAATATTCAAACACATGACATCTGTTTGGGAAGTCTGGGTTTTATTCACCAAATTTGTTTAAAGCTGTGTGAGCACGCACTGCATTTTAATCTGATGAAACAAAGGATGTAGATCAACTCAATACTGGTTTCCTTTCTGCTGGAAAATGTCCTTAAGAACCCAGTGATGTCTGTCGGAGCCCAGGGGCAGGTCACAGATGTGCAAGCACATCTCCTGAAATGGGCTCATCTCAAAAGATTGGCTTTGTTTATTTAAGGCTTTCAGCACCAGCAAGTATTCACCGAAAGAGGCCACAGGAAACAGGAGAGGCAAACTCCCAGGGATCGGGATTTTGACTCTTTGCAAAATGTAGAAAATTCATTGTAAGGTGGAATGAAAATCATACAACAAATGTTATCCAAACTCCACAAAGGCCTGAATGATGCAAAAATACAGGGAGAAAAAGGGGTAATGGAGGAAGAGGTAAAGGGTAAAGGAGAGGCGGAAAGAGTGATTGTGTGTCTTCTTAAAAACACAGACACTTTCATTATAAATAAAACCATAAATAGGTGTATGCAATTTTTAATTGTTTGTATTAATTCTGGCAGTCCTGCAAGTTCTTCTTGTTTCACTGACATGGTTAGAAGTCTTCACACACTGCATCCCATTGCTTTCGTCCTAGGTGAGCCCAGGACCCGCGGGAGAGGGGAGCCCAGGTCTTGGGCTGAGCGCGGGCCCCGTCGGTGGGCACTGGAGCTTCACCCGGTGTGGAGAGAGAGGTCCAGCTTGCAGCACCGCTGGGCGTTTTCATGGGATCACATGCTCACACATCACTTTTCATGACGGCATAGCACTTAACAAGTCCCATGTTATTTGCTGACCTAGAACGGTGAGCTTTCTTAGGGCAGGGATGGGAGCCTTGATTTCTGTATCCCCAGGTACAGTACACAGTAGGCACCCAACAAATACTTGATGAACAGGTAAAGGAATTTTTCTGACAGTGTCTCAGATACATCATTGCAAACCTAACTTAAAAATCATTGTTCAGGGACTTCCCTGGCGGTCCAGTGGTTAAGACTCTGCGCTTCCACTGCAAGAGGAATCCTGGTCGGGGAAATAAGATCACCCATACCACGAGGCGTCGCCAAAAGATTTTTAAAGTAAAAAAAAATTATTTTTTTAATTCATAAATAAAATGAAATTTTAAAAAATCATTGTTCAGACCTGTCAGTGGCTACTCAGGGATTCCACAGGAATCAGGTTTCACTGTATCGATCAATCTGTTTTATATATTTATAAATGTTTTATTAAAAGGTCCAGGTTTACATGTGACAAATATGCAGGCAGAAAATAAAGTATAGCTTTTTAAAAGATATTATTCCATTCTATCTTGACACTAAACAAAAAGGCTTTTAAAATGAACATTCTTATTATCTTGAAGTTCTTTTGAACATTTTTTTAGTGACAGTCTCATTTATGTGTCAACTGATTCAACTTCTTCCTGACATTGTCATTAAACCAATTTCAATTCTCCCTTTCTTTCTCTACAGACAGAATATATACTTAAAAACGTAAATAGATATCATCATTAAGGCAGGTTTATTCTGAATCTATAAGATATGACCAATCTACCTCTCTCCAACATCACAGTAAGTACAGATCATATGTTATGTTTTCTAACCATACACTGAAGAGATATATAAATGGAAAACACCATTTATATATCAGGTCTGCCTTTATCAATTCATTGCCATTCCTTGTTATTCATTAGAAACCTAGGTTTTCATGAAACTTAAAACAGAAATTCCAAAGGTTAGCTCTTCTCTTCCCTACTCAGATAGACAGAAAGGATACCTCTAGACTAGAGACAAACTTTAGAGCCCTTTCTAATAAGCCAGACACTGTATAACAAAAACCTAACCCTTAGAGGCTCAATATCAAGGTGATATTGATGAAAGAGCATAGACAAAGCACTACGCAAATGTAAATCCCAGGAAAACCTAATTCTCCTGGGCTGTTCCCTGGAGTGTTTTTCTTGCTGGTTCACGTGGCTGCCTTCCTGTCCTAAATGTTACCTGCAGAGGGTTCTGCCCTGACCCCCAGTCCAAGCTGGACGCCCCCTTACTTGATCCTCTGCACTGTTCGGGTCACTCTCAGAGATTTTACTTGTTCACCAGTTACTGGCTGGTGAGCTAGCTTCCCCACTGGAATGTCAGCAGGATCCACTAGACTGCCAGTTCCTGAAAGAACACTTGCAGCTCTGAAGCCTTCCCATAAATATTTGCTGAATGACTGAATATACCCACCAAACAGCTGATGCTGAAGAGGTTTTTATCTCAAGACTCCCTGGGCTTATTGATTATTCAATAAATATTTACTGAGTGTCTAATCTCCAAGAACCATTCTAGGCTCTAAAGATATGTTAGTAAACAGAATAGAAAATCAGGGCTTCCCTGGTGGCGCAGTGGTTGGGAGTCCGCCTGCCGATGCAGGGGACGCGGTTTCGTGCCCCGGTCCGGGAGGATCCCACATGCCGCGGAGTGGCTGGGCCCGTGAGCCATGGCCGCTGAGCCTGCGCGTCCGGAGCCTGTGCTCCACAACGGGAGAGGCCACAACAGTGAGAGGCTCGCGTACCACCAAAAAAAAAAAAAAAGAATAGAAAAGCAAAATCCCTTCTCTCATGGAACTTGTATTTTGGTGCAGAGAGACAGACAATAAATGAACACAGTAAGTAAATCAAGTATGTTAGAACGTAAGTGCTCGGGAAGAAGAGGAGCAGAGTGAGGGCGGTCGGGTGCCAAGATGGGGAGTGAGTGTCCCGGTCAGATGTTACAGGCTTAGTTCCTGTCTTGCTTTCAACTTACCAAAGAATCTTTAAACGTATCTCATTTGAATCTCGCCGTAACTCTGTATGCATCTTCACAAAGTTTCGAAGAATAGTACTGAGTGTCAGGAGCCCTCCGGCGTGGGCTTCCTTTTGCCTTTAACGACTTGTATGAATTCGGTGAAAAAACCCTTCTGGGCCTCAGTTTCTTCATTTGTAAAATGAAGGGGTTAAAACAAGATTCTAAAATCCTTTCAGGCCTGGAAATATTTTAATGACAATGTGGAACTTTACAGAAAGTTAAGGAACACCTGTCTTTTGGCCTGGAGAAAAGGCTTCCCTTGAGACCCCACCCCACGTGACTTAGACGGATTCACGGACACAGCCCTTGTTTCCCTACGGCAACACCAGACCCTGCACATCCCCATCTCCGCCTCGTAAATGATTAGCTGAACGTTTGTCCTCCCTGATCAATCGGAACCGAAAACTTGTTATCCACAGTTTGGTTCAGACCCTCTCCCCTGAACTCTGGCTTATCCTCAGCTGGAGCAGCAGGCAGACCCCATGAGAATCGGCTGGGCTCCGGAGAAGCCTTTCTCTGATCTCCCAGCCAACCAGGCCACCCTTTATCCCACTTTTCCCACCACTGGCTCTTTCTAGCCTTGTTTACTTCTCCTTAGGAAAGAAAAATTCTTTCTGCCTAAACCTTGAGACGCCTGCAAACTCATGCTCAGAGCATTCTTGATACTGCAACAGGCCCCTCCCCCTACTGCAACAGCCCCCCTACTGCAACAGGCCCCACCCTCTACTGCAACAGGCCCCTCCCCTACTGCAGCAGCCCCTTCCCATACTGCAACAGGCCCCTCCCCCTACTGCAACAGCCCCTCTACTGCAACAGGCCCCTCCCCTACTGCAACAAGCCCCTCCCCTACTGCAACAGGCCCCTCCCCCTACTGCAGCAGCCCCCTCCCCCTACTGCAACAGGCCCCCTCCCCCCACCCCAAGTAAATGGGAACTAGTGTCCCATCTGCTACCAACATCAAAGGGGCTGTTCCCATTGCAAGACACAGAGCACTGCACCCTAAAGTCCTCCTCACCAGATTTGCTCTCTAAATCTCACCTTCCAGGTCTCTCATCACCCCCACAAACGTTCATTCCTCTGCCTACTGCTTTCTTATGAAAATCGATACTGCCCTTTATAAAGTCAGTCCCATGTTCCGCCTGAGCTTCTCCATGTGCATCTCCACTCCTTACCCCATCAACTGAACTGAGACTCAGTTCTGGAAAGGGTCCTGGGAGCCAAACAACAAAACCCTGAAGCTTCCAAGAAGGTAGAGACGGAGGGGAGTGGTGAGCACCGGGTTATGTGCAGGTGCAGCTGGTACAAGTTCAACTACACACCTGGGTGCAGGGGCATCGAAACGGTGCCAGAGAAGGGCTGCCTGCTCGCCCAACGAACATAGACCCCCCCAGACCTTCTCACAGCCTAAGCCCCTCCACTGTGGTTCTACTGTTTGAAGACACGTCGTTCGGTCAGCATCCTCTATAAACGTGAGACAGTTCCATCAGATGCTCACTGAAGAAAGAAAAACCCACAGGGTTGGACCCCCTGAGAGAGAGATAGCATCAGTCCCCTACATGGCCCTTCCTCAGGGACTTTCAAGGGCAATTTTGTCGTCATGAGACTTTGGCTAATTTTATGTTCAGATTTTAGAAACTAACCCCGAAGGGAGAAGATAATGACATCTATGTAAATAAACTGAAGTGTCTGTTTGTCTGTCACTACAAGACACAAAAACGGCCAGATGGGTTTTGGGGATCTGTGGGGATTTTTCAACTAAATTCGGAGAGTTCCGAATTGGGGCAGAGGCATCTCAGAGAGGTCATTACCCCCCAAAGCAGCAGAAGTCAGAACTATTAGGAGAAACATGGCATATGGACTGAAAAGCTACAGCCAAGACACGCCGCAGTGGCTTTCAATACAAAGCTCAAAGTCAAAGGTCTCAAGAGCTGGTGATCTGAGCCGCAGGTGTTAGCTTGCTCTCCGTAGTGATCACACAGCGACGTGCTCCACTGCCTTGGAGCAGAGGCCTCTGTCTGTGTGCAGACGGCACATGATCTCCCAGCAACCCGGCCAGGAGAGCTGGCATGGCAGCATCCCACCAGGATCACACGGGTATTGCTGAAGCCCTGAAAATGAGCATTTGCACTGAATTTCACAGCTCATAAAGCATCACAAGCTCCATTAACTCCATGCAGGCAGAAATTTTTGTCTATTTTTTTCAATATTATAATCCCCAGTGCCTAGAACAGAAACCAGCGTACGAGGAGATGCTCCATACATGTGTTCAGTGAATTCTCACCACAGTCCTCTGTGGACTGAGGACACCACAGTGTCCCTATTCCAAAGTTAAGAACATGGAGGTCTGGGATTTGATGCCACTTGTCGGGACAAGTGTGGAGGGATGTTAGTGTGTCACTTGGGTCGTGTGAAATTCAAGCCACCTTAGACACCTCCAGCTGGAGATGCCAACCTCCCTTGTATCCGGAAGGGGTTTTTCTCTCCCACCAATTCCTAAAATACTTTTTATACCATTTCCCCACCTCAGGCAATTAACACATACTGCCTGGTTTTATGATGATCTCTGTGTGGGTCTTATTCTTCTAACTACTTTGTAAACTTGGCAATAGGATTAATAGTGTGAAATTCTTTTTGTTACCCTTATAGGACCTACCTAATATAAAGGCTATCACAGGTGTCAGGTGCTGAATCCGGGCAACTTACCCAAGATTCCTCTAGCAATGGCTGTCAATATGCCCACAAACCCATGTCTTTTTCTTCCTGGATACACAGCACATATACTTCCTAAACTCCTTTGAAGTTAGATGTGACAATGTGACTGAGCTCTGGATAGAATATGGGCAAGAGACACTCAAGTTCCCCGGGCTGGCCCATAAAAGTCCTGCTTAGTCCTCTACACTCTCCCTTATCTTCCCCTGCCAGATTCAGGGAATTCAGGGTGAACTTCAAGGCCTGAAAGGATGGCAGAGCCTGAAAGAGCAGAGCCTCACCACGTACATACGTGACCCTCCCTGGACTACGGTGTGAACAAAAAATAAATCTTGCATTGTTGAGCCAGTGAGGTTTGGGGATTGTCTGTTACAGCAGCTAGCATCTCCTGCCTCATACAGTTACCAGACTCGTCAGTACCAGATCTGGGTGCTTATTTTGTGATTCCTGGGCCAGTGCCCTTTCCTATCAGTTATCATGACAGCTTTGAATTTTTTATTGGAGTATAGTTGAGTTACAATGCTGTGTTAACTTCTGCTGTATAGCAAAGTGACTCAGTTTTATATATATATAGTTATATATATATAGTTATATATATAGTTATATATATATAGTTATATATATATAGTTATATATATGAGCACAAATATATACACATATATATGTGTGTATATACATATACACATATGTGTGTATATATATTCTTTTTTATATTCTTTTCCATTATGGTTTATCCCAGTACATTGAATATAGTTCCCTGTGCTATACAGTAGGACCTTGTTGTTTACCCATCCTATATGTAATAGTTTGCATCTGCTAATCCCAAACTCCCAGTCCATCCCTCTCCCTCCTGTCCTCTATGTCTGTGAGTCTGTTTCTGTTTTGTAAATAGGTTCATTTGTGTCATTTTTTAGATTCCACATATATGTGATAGCATATGGTATTTGTATTTCTCTGACTGACTTACTTCACTTAGTATGATAATCTCTAGGTCCATCCATGTTGCTACAAATGGCGTTATTTCATTCTCTTTTATGGCTGAGTAATATTCCATGGTACCACATATTCTTTATCCATTCATCTATGACCGCTTTGAATTTATTTAAATGAAGACACCATTGATAGCATACGTGATTGGAGCAGGAAGGACTTAAGTGAGGGGCTGGACTCCTCAGGTACACATGCAGGTCTTCTTCTAACAGCCTTTTGAATCACACTGGATGATAACCCCCTTGACATGGGATTCTTCCATCTTTCTCCTTGTGTCCCAGCTCTAGCAAGATCCACGAGAGCAGGGGCTTTGTTTCCTCATCTCCAGCATGTAGACCAGTGCCTAACAGGTACACAGTCAATGTATTTGGGGGTGGTGGTGCTGGTGGCCCAGCAGTTAGGATTTGGCACTGTCATTGCCATGGCCTGGGTTCAATCCCTGGCTGGGGAACTAGATAGATAGATAGATAGATATATTTTTTTTGAGTGAATAAATTTATAGATGGATGAAATTGCTCATTAGCCTTCATCACTCTGGCTCCGTGTTGAAATGGCCTGATTCTAACAATTTCTGCCCTTCTGGTTTCACTCCATGATGTTGTTATTCCAGAACAAATGAAGCAACGATGTCACAGTCTATGCTCTGCTAGACAACTGGAGTCCACCACCCCGTTTCAACACATTTCCGAGCTTTGAAACTGTCGTCGCCAAAAGGTGCTGACAATTCCAGGGAGAGGGAAAACAGAAAAGAACAGGTCCTCGTTAGGTACAGCACGTGAGACTGTCTGTGAAGCTCTACACGCTGTAGACTGAACTCATCTTGACGAAGCCATAAAGGGGACTGTTGCCCAAAACCCCCAACGCCGACGCATGGTCAGGACAGGAATCCATACTCCGCACTAGGCGGATGTTCCCACCACTTGGGGACTGCTGTTTTATCTCTGCCCACACCCAGGAGAACTTCTCCTGAATGACAAATGATTCTCTATCACAGGATGTTAAAATAAAATTCTCATGTGGTGTTCTGAGACAGATACCAGAAATTAAAGTATCAAATAGTTTGAGGGGAAGCAGCAGTTCCACAAAGCTCGTTGTTCTTTTGTTCCTGTTTTAGCAGCACTTTGAGTCTAGATGTTTCATGATAAGCTGTTGAATACTGTCCAGATCCCCAAGTCCTTACACGAACATTGGTGTCTCTCAGGAGGGCCTGTCTGTGCTCTGGGAACTCCCCGGGAAGGCACTGATTACACACAGCATGTTCCTAGTTCTGTCAAGACCTCAGCGTTAAACAAATGTGGTCCTGATGTCCTTATCTGTCAGACCCCAGATGTTGGAAGAGGCAGAGAAGAGGGTGGTCAGGAGAAAGAAACATTCTCCCCCAGGTGTGTGAAGTGCTCCAAAGTCCCTCACAAATTCTGCTGATACCTGACAGTATCACTAGGGTCTAGCAAACACCCACATCTTAGGTTCAACAATTCTTCACCCAGGATCCTAGACTTACATAAGCATACAAGTGTGGACAATGTTCTTCAAGTATTAAGACAGAAAAAGATGGAGACAACCTAAACATCAGTTGTCATGGAAATGGCTAAATAAATGATGGTGTGCCCACATTAGGCCATCTCACGCAGCCATGAATATCTACAATATTGAGATTTTATTTTAATCATGTTGAATATCTTGGGGGAGAAAAATTCTGGTGTAGGTATATGTGTCTGGAGAGACACAGATGAGTTCACTGTGACTTCCTGCAGGGAGTGAAAGGTTGGAAATGAAATTAAAATAGAAAACTTTTATCCCTTACTTTAATTACACTATATTGTCTGAGTTTTTTACATAGGCATGTATCATTTATCATTAAATTAAAATAAAAATGTAAAACTATGTAGCTGGTAGAAGTTAAAAATCCATAAGTGTAGATAGATGATAGATAGATAGATAGATAATAGATGATTGATAGATAGATAGATTACTTTATATTCATTCCTAAGACAAACCTACTGAAAGTTGGCAGTTCAGGATTTGACTGTCATGACAAGGACACAAAGAAAATTGTTCTCTTAAGATTAAAAGGAAAAAGCTACTGGTTCCAACTCATCTGGGGTAAAATGACTTCATATACCCTGGTGGAAGCCTTCTCCAATGTCAAATTCACCCATAGTTTCTCTCCCCTCTCTTCTGTGCTCATTGGTTAACAACGTACAAGCCATATGATGCCTTCTATCAGCAGAAAAATTTTGCCAACCCTGGATGTCAAGAACTGCCTCAAACAAAGTTTCAGCCTCAACTAATTTCGCCCTGCCCTCCAAGCCTGAGGCTGGGAGCTCCGAGGTTTCCAGACACACTGACGAATACTAAAGGGGATAAAGAGTCTCCAGTCACAAAACTCTGCCCTTTGTTCAAAACTGAGTGTGAACTGGGAAACTTAAGGTTGGAACCTCGGGCTAAACCTTTCATCACAACAGCAGAACTTTGGTCTCACCTTGTCTGGTCTCCCTCTCAGAGATTCAATTCCCACCCGCTCTCCACAGACCAGGAAGACAGCTCCTGGTCTCACCTGGACTCTTCTCTTTTTAGAAATGAAAGCAGAACAGAATCTTGACAAAGCTATAGATAATACATAAAGATACATAAAGATATAAAGTGAAAAGCACCTGCAAAATTCCCCACACGTACAAATAAGCACTGTTATCTTTTGATATATTGATATATCCTGTTGCATGTTTCCTATGTGCGTATATACACATGTGGGTATGTAAGTATAATATACATAAATAAAAGATTTTTTTAAATTATTGTGCTATTTGCTAGCCTGTCTTCTTTTAAATAAAGCTGTATCCCAGACATCTTTCATCTTTATTGGTCCGTAAACATAAATTTACACCATCACTTTTAACAGTCACATAGCATTTCCTTGTATAGATCAGTTATTATTTATTTAACCAATCCTCTATTGATTTACATTTAGGATGTTTCCTATTTGTCTCTGTGATCTGTTGATTCTAAAATCCGACCAAACACTGTCACCATCTGTGTAGTCTCAGATTAGAATAAAGGGCATCACCTCACCATCACCTCCTCTGTGCCCTTTGGACCATGGTGGGTTTGCTGGAGAGAGAATTAGAAAGTGACCAAGTTGATGAGACTTTAGAAATTCCAACTTATTACAAGAAGACTTGAATGAAGAAATGCAGGACTTAGCAAAATAGAGCACAAGTTTAAATGCAATAGGGTTTGCAAATTTATCGTTATAACACCACTATATTCTAAAGTACAATTTATAAAAAGGACTAAACTTGGCTATCACTTCAAATACTGGGATGCATCCGTCTATGTCATTTTCCTTCTTTTCCTCTCAGAAACGATGTTTCGGGTCTTCACTTACCTGAAAGCGTTGCTGTTTCTTGAAGGGTCACTGACGTCACCTCATCACTCCTTGTCGTTCTCAAGTAAAAATATTTCTGATGGATCCACGAGTGTTATCAGTCTTCACATCTGTTCCATAGCATTGGTGAGCAGCATACACGCTACTGAAATGTCACCCGCTACCTATTCAATTAAAACCATAAGCAACTTAGCAGAATTATCTTAGTATTTCCTTTAGCTTACAATTCCTTTCAGAGGTTGGAAGTCGTGTTGGTTTCTCAGGGCTGCCATAACTAAGTACCTCAGGCTGGGTGGTTTAAACAGCAGATATTTATTTTCTCACAAGTCTGAAGGCTAGAAACCAGAGGTGAAGAGCGGGCAGGCTTGGCTTCTTCCGAGGCCTCTCCTTTGGGCTTGAACACGGCCATCTTCTCCCTGGGTGCCCGTGCGGTTTTCCCTCTGTGTGTATCTCTGTGCCCTAGTTCCTCCCCTTATAAGGACATCAGTCCTAATGGACTAGGGTCCACCCTCATGACCTCATTTTAACTTAACTACCTCTTTAAAGATCCTAGCTTCGAATACAGCCACATTCTGAGGTACTGGGGATTAGGGGTTCAACATGGATTTGGGGGATGGGGGACACAATTCAGCCATCGTAACAGATGAGATATAGTTCATGAGCAATGGGATTAAAACTCAAAAGATGAGGGTCTGGTCCCAGCTCAGACACGTACTATGATGTCACCCTGGACGAGTCCCTTAGCCTCCCCAGGTTTTGGCTTCCTTGGCGGGTGGTGACAAAGCCCCTCACCAGTGGAGGGAGCCAGGCTGTCCTGAGGCCCCCATTACCTGCCCCAGAGGAGCGACTAGGGCACAGACCCCTTCACAAGACACGTTCTAGGGCTTGCCCACCTGGTCACCTTGAGAATCTGGCTGGGCAGCCCTCTCGGGAGCAGACCCTGTTGGCTGGGCTCAGAGAGCCTGGTGTATAGAAACCAGGAGAGGCCCTGGGACACGTAGAGGTCCGTCCCTGCTGGACACACTCGCCTTGCGAGTCAAAGTGGCCACGAGAAGGACCTGTAGGGTGTTAAAAGTCAGAACAGAGGAACATCACAGGAGCCTGCTGGAATGGTCCTCAGCTCTGACTGCTTCATGCACTCGTACTCATTACATGGCCATGCTAAGGACATAGAGATTAAGTCCTCTAGTTAGAAAATCGCCAATGAACAGCACACGGTGAGCAAATTCTGTATCTGCCCACCTTTCCTATCCCAGGAAATTTAAGTCAATTAAAATAAAATAAAATTTAAAAGTCAGTTCCTCAGTCACAACTCGCCCCATTTCAAGTGCTCAGTGACAACATGTGGCCAGTGGCTACCACACTGGACAGTGTACATGTGGAACATTTCCATCAGTGCAGAAAATTCGACTGGGCAGAGCTGCTATAGCCTATACAAAAAGTTCAACTGTTAGTTTCTAATTTTTCTACTCCATGACTCTGAACATGAGCACTGAATACATATTTCCTCAAGAAACATCTCTGGCATTCATGTTTTAAGTTACTGCACATGTAATATTAACATTAACAATACTAATAGTCTGTACTATAATACTTAGACGTACTTCACATATGTAATTCATTTAATTATTACAAGGACTCTATAATGTTAGTACTATTACTGTCCCAATTTTACAGATAAGTGAATTGATGCACAGAGAGGTTAATCTCTCCACCAAAGGTCACACAGCTATTAAGAGACAGAGTTGGTTTGAAACCCAGGATGTTTCTGAGGCTCTTACTGTGCAAGATGACATAAGTTGACCAACAGCTGGTCAACCTCGCCATGCCTCAGCTTGTTTAGTTAACTGTCACCTTCAGAGTCCTTCACTACCTCCTAAAAATATATGTTAACTGAAGCTGGAAATGCCTCAGAACTTGGTTAGACTCTGAATCACAGCCGAGGGCTTATACGAGGAGCCACACGGCTCTAATTAGATTGTGACGGCGTTGGACTACAGCTTCACGAAGTTTAGCACCTACACTTCGAGTCATCATAAACAGTTACAAGATATGGTAGACCCTCAACACTCAGGGATTCCGGAGGTGCAAATTCATCTTCTTGCTAACATTTATTTGTCTCTCCAACATCAGTGCTCCCAGAGCCTTCACGGTGGTTGGCAGACCCGCCCAGAGAGGTGAAACGTGTCACCGCAAGTACAGGTACCCAGCTGAGGATGAGCGAGGTGACACTGCCTTCCTATTTCAGCTCTCACACTGTAAAAAGTGTCCTTTCCACACTCTGTCTGGTACCATATTTTCAAATTTTTGTGTTTCTTGTTGGTGATTTCACTGTTTCAAATGGTCCCCCAAGTGTCCTGCTAAAGTGCTATCTCATGTTACTAAGTGCAGGACAGCTGTGACGGCTTTAACAATATATAACGAGATATCTTTAAACTGTTGCCTACTGAGTATGAAACATCCAGGTGGCCTTGCTGGCCTCTGTCCAGAAGTGACTTCTTTCTCTCAGTAACATTTTATACACATACCCTTCTGGTAGTTACCAAAAACTTTCATATATACTTAATGTACATGTGTGATCTCCTTATTATTGGCAGATTGCAAACTTGATGACAGGAGGTACGGTGTGTAATTTATTTTTATAAGTTCTTATAGCGCCCATCTAGCACAAAGCCTTGTGTGTAGTTGGTGCTTAATTCATGTAATGCGTTAAAGAATGGGTGGATGGACGGACGGACGAACAGACGGCTTCCAGCAGTCTCAGAGATGTGAGGTAAAAGACAGAAACGTGAAAAATGGATCCCAAGTAATGGAATTCTGATCTGAAATTTGCTACCGGGAAACATGAGTTCTGCTTTGTTTTATGTTCGCTTAAATGTATAAGCTGACGGTCTTTCAGAGAATTTATCAAACACGCAAAGAAGAAAAAGAGTCAAATTATGAAGCAACATGGATTAATGTAGCTGCTCGGAAACATTTCTACTTATGAAACACATTAGAGGTGATGTGACATAATTAGCAGCGTTAATCGTACTAAAGGTGATTTCTATGGTAACTCAGCACATCAATTCTGTGTATATTATTAATTCAGGAGATAATTTTTCAGGCTACAAACTCATAGCTTGTAAAAATTAAAACATCCATTAAGTAACTCCATTACCTCTGCTATGTAATCACTGGGTCTCCTGAAGGATTGATGTTCACTCTTATTAGTGATTCTCGCTTGTCTTCACCCTCCTAGCAGGACAAGCCCCTCTCCAGTAGGACTATACGCTTAATAGTAATTATCATTGCAGCTATCATGGTTGATCTGACTGGTCTGTAGGAAATGAGCTGCTCATCTTTGGGGATCAATTGTCATTTAATACATCAGAAAAGCAATTAGCTAAGTAGTAACCTAATATTCTGTGACTACCCATCCACCTCTAAAAGGTAGCTAGTTTATTCCCAGTTGACTCATGAAACAAGCCCTAAGGTTATTGCTAAGTATTATTTACAGAGAGAAATCCTTGCCTTCTCCAGCGATTAAATACAACTTGCCGTTCTTTAGTGTCAAAGGTAATATTTCAAATTAAAGTAGTCCCCCCAAATGCCCTTATCTCCTGCCCCACTCAGCACTTTGAGAACATCTGGGCTTGGCTTTTTACGTCTTTGATCTTCCTAGCTTCTCTGAGCCTCTACTCTTATCAATAAAATAATCTTGCCAGGATACCGCACATTTATGAGATAATATTGATGTGTCTAAAGGCCACACATAGCTCATCAATAAACGTTACCTGGGCTAACGGATTGTGAGATTGACACACGTTCCCGCACGGAAGCTATGCTGTTCTCCTGTGCAAGCGAGCCGATGGGATTTTTCAGTTTCCGATTTCTATGTGAAGCACAAACACAAAATCTTCTAGCATCTTCTGGTTCCACAAGGATCAACTCAGCCTCTTCATTTGGTATTGACAGTCTCCTTTCACTGCCAAGGTCACACATAAAATAGCAAGTCAGCTAAAGCGTGAGAAAACTAAGGGTGGTGCACGAAGGAAGGGCCGAGGAAAGGACCATGGATCTGCTCTGTCCAACCTCCCTGCAGGTTGCCACGTTCCTGATCTCTGCCTGAACCTATTCTAGTTCGTTATTCTTTAATATCCAGCCCCGGGACTCTGGTCTTGCCGCGTTTTATAATAAACCATGTTGCATTTATCTTGATCCATTCTGAAAATACTGATCAAGCAGCTGCTTTGGGCCAGGCTCGGGGTGGATATGGGTCCTGCCCTCCAGAAGCTACACCAGTTGGAGGGAAGAGCATCGTGGTACACAGATCAGCAAGAACACAGTACAGACCTGTTGATTCTAGCCAAGGGCTCACTCCACCCACAGCCTGAATGAAGCCTGGTACAGCCAGACATTTGCCAGCTTCATAATTAATCCTGCCTGCCTCCACCCAGCTCTTCCTCGCTGGCCTCTGTCCTCCTCGACACCCTCCCGTTTCCTCCCGGAACCTCCTGCATCAGCTTGTCAGGGGCCCCCTCAGCTGTATCACTGGCTCTGGAGCACACGGCCTGCCTGTGTGTTCAATGCCTGGGCTTGGGTCAGCGTTCAGAGCCCTCCTCTTGACCTTCCCCAGAGCTCCTTGCCCCCATGACCCCTTCCCCTGGTTGGAGGTTCTCAACGATGCTCCACAAACACTTGGTGGTCCCAGAGCCCTTCGAGGTGTGCGCAAGGTCAAGATGTTTCGTGATGACATTTAGACCTTTCCCGCCGCAGGGACGTTCGCAGTGATGGGGCAAAGTGATGGTGGGTAAAATTGCCGGTGCTTAGCATGGATCAAGGCAGCAACACCAAACTCTACCAGACGTCACTGAATTCATCACCACCGCTTTTGTTTAAAAAAAAGCCAGAGCTACCTAAGGAGCTGGCTACCAAGACGGCCTCCTGGAGCAATGCCACTTCATTTGTGCAGGGCCATCTGGCTAGGTCTGGACTGGGATGTGAGTGAGAAATAAACTCCTAGATTATTGAAACAACTTTTTCATGTGTCTTTTGTTACAATATGGCTTGTACCAAAATTAATGCATAGTTGAGGACAAGTTCTTAATAGCTACATTTGTTTCTACTGTATTCAGAGGTTTGGATCTCAGAATTTCAAGGGCTAATTCAACATGAGGAAGCAAAATCAATGACTGTTAGGCCCTATCGCAAAGTGCTGGGAGGCTGTGATTCGCCATTACTCTTCCCCAAGTTGGGAGTGTCAAGGCTCTGGGCCCACTAACTCCACCATAAATAGACACTTTTCCAAGAGATACCTCTGCACTTCTCTGCAGCATCTTCTTGCCAGACAGTTTGCCAAATGCTTCAGAGAATGTGAAATGTAAGAAATTATTAGGGGGCTTCCCTGGTGGCACAGTGGTTGAGAATCCGCCTGCCAATGCAGGGGACACAGGTTCGAGCCCTGGTCTGGGAAGGCCCCACATGCCACGGAGCAACTAAGCCCATGCGCCACAACTACTGATCCTGCACTCTAGAACCTGCGAGCCACAACTACTGAGCCCGCGTGCCACAACTACTGAAGCCCGCGCGCCTAGAGCCCATGCTCTGCAACAAGACAAGCCACCACAATGAGAAGGCCGCGCATCGCAACGAAGAGTAGCCCCTGCTCGCCGCAACTAGAGAAAGCCCACACACAGCAATGAAGACTCAATGCAGCCAAAAATAAATAAATTTATTAAAAAAAGAAATTATTAGGAAATCCTTAGAATGTATTACAGTGAAGGTATTCATAATTTTTTATCCATTTCTAAAACTCTAAATCTGGGGATTTAATTTAAGGGATTACTTAATTTTAAAAGTGGGAAAAGTGTTATACAGATACCTATATATTATTTTAATATTTTTAACAAGAAAAATTGCAAACAAATGTCCCATAATTGAAAGATGACCAAATAAATTATGGTGTAGCCTCTCTCTGGTTTTTTAATTAATATGTCAAGAATTATAAGCATGAAGAATATAGAAACATGTAATAATAAGCCTAATACAAAGGTAAGTCAGGAAAACAGAATAAAAGTTTTACTTCTACTATGATTTTAAGTATGAAAAATAACATATCCATTAGGACAAGCAGCAGCAAAGAAACAGAAAACTAGGAGGATATGGGTTACAGGGCTGGGGCTGATACTCTGATGATGCTGTTTGCTCTTTTTTTTAAAAATATATATTTATTTATTTATTTTTGACTGCATTGGGTCTTTGTTGCTGCGCGTGGGCTTTCTCTAGTTGCGGCGAGTGGGAGCTACTCTTCGTTGCGGTGCGCGGGCTTCTCATTGTGGTGGTTTCTCTTGTTGCGGAGCACGGGCTCTAGGTGCGCGGGCTTCAGTAGTTGTGGCACGCGGGCTCAGTAGTTGTGGCTCGCGGGCTCTAGAGCACAGGCTCTGTAGTTGTGGCGCATGTGCTTAGTTGCTCCGTGGCATGTGGGATCTTCCCGGACCAGGGCTTGGACCCGTGTCCCCTGCATTGGCAGGCGGACTCTCAACCACTGCGCCACCAGGGAAGCCCCTGTTTGCTCTTTTAAATTGTCCATGACTGTTGCTTTTGTACTATTTGAGCAATAAATGGTTTTTCTTTTTAATTTTCTTCCTTTTTCCATTTCTCTTCAAAACTTATGGGGATAGAACATGCTTGCTGGTTAGTACAACACCTGTGGCACACAGCACCCTTCCCAATGTCCCCAGCCAGGTGACAATACACAGCCAGGTGGGAGCCCCTCCATGGCTTTGTCCATGTTTACACAAACAATGCACACCTAGAGTCACACTTTAGGGAAGCTCTGTTTTTGATACTTGCTCTTATGAAAAAAGAAAAAGAGATGATGATGAATGGATTACCCTGCTATGTTTTTCATGCTTAACGGTACATTCTTGATATCTCTTTAAATCATTCTTTTCTTTTAATAGCTGTATAGTAATGTATTGACTATTTTCAAACAAAAATAAAATAAAAGGCATTGCCCTCCCATTACTCGTTTTGCTGCCTCACCCCTGCCACAGTATCTTGAGCGAATTCCCCGAAGTGCCCGGTCTCTTGACCTGCTCGTGACCTTTGCAGTACTCACATCAGTAGGTCTGGTGCAGCTACAGGATCTGTGTAACCAAGCGGGAATGTTCAGCCCAGACACTGAGAGACTCAGGGCAGCTTTCCCCTCCCGAGACCCCGGAGAGACATCCAAGGATGTCTTCACCTGCTAATGAGTTGTCCGCTCTGTGCTGTGACAATTCTGCCACAGTGCAGCGTCCTCGCTACTGATTTCATCTCTAGAACACACTGCACAGATCTGGGGAGAATTTTCATGGCATCAGTAACTTACTTTTCTTATCTTCTTCCAATTTAAGATAGAGGTCTTTGATGATTTGTAGATGACCGTCCTTCCATCAAAATCAAATAATTCATAAAGTCAGCTTCACAAACAGGTGATATAAGGTAATTTAGGGAAAACTACAAGATTCAATGTGTGCTTTTAACAGCTCAAACTTGGCTACCTCTGAAATTTTGCAATTGCTTCATGAAATGGTTCAAAAGATCGTCTCTCCAATATTTCACTTACTGAGTAGTTTTGTCTTTCCCCATCACTTTGTCCATCACAATTTATCAGGTCTTCAAATACACCTTGTCTGTACATACAGATACCCTCCTTAGGACACTCTCCTTTGCCAGTGAAATATCTGATTTGATTATAAAACACTTCTTTCTTCTTGCTATCATGTATCCTTCTGAATTGATAGCATATGAGTTAATCGACTGGGTGGATGTGAAGATGAAAGCCCCGATAATTAGAGAGTAGATTAATCATTTGTCTTACAGTCAGTTCATGAACTCAAAGCCTTTTCGATAATGTATCATATGAAGTCATTCTCCTGAGACCAACATGAACAGAGAAAAAGCAAGAGAAGTAAGACAGAAATATATATACTCTGTCCGTTTCTAAAGCAGAAAAAAAGCTGAAAAACTTTTGACTAAAGGCCTTAAACTGTCTGGGCACAAAAGACAATACTTTGTAGAGTCATTGATCCGGAAGAGAGTTGGCAGAGAATACAAAAGATTACAGTGTAACACCACATGGAGAACAGCCAGGTTCCTTTGATCCACAGAGAACTCCACACAAGAAAGATCTAAGGCTGTTGAGGGGGTGGGCCTTCAGCTTGCTTCTAACAAACAGAGCATCGGAAAGGTGAAGGGATTTCACAGGTATATTCAAAATCACTGATCAGTTGAATAAGTTACCAAAAAGGGAGACTATCCTGCGTGGGCCTGACCTAATCAGGTGAGGAAGAGATTACAGAGGGGTTGGTAGGTTTGTTCACTAGCTTGATTGTGCATCAAGGTGATGCTGTAACAGGTGTATACACGTGTTAAGGTATATCACCTCGTAAACTCTAAAAATGTACAGTTTGTTTATGTCAAGTATACCTCAATAAGGCTGTTTTACAATTTCTACAGTGATACCCCGTCACACTCAGAATAAAATCCAATCTCTCTCACTTGGCCCACAAAGCACTGCACACTGTGGTCCTCAAAGCTCATCTCCCACCACTCTCCCCTTTGTTCACTCTTTTGTAACCACAAAAGTGTCTTCTTCCTATTATTCAATAGATCAAATTTATTCTCACTTTTTTTTTGCATCTGATTTTCTTCTGCCTGGAACACTCTTCCCCTGACTCTGCCCCTTTCATTGTTCAAATCTTAGCTCAAACGTCCATTTCTCAGAGAAGCCTTCTCTTCATCCCACCTACAGTGGCCCCCTAAACCACCCATCACTGTTTAATCCTTTGCAACACTTGGTCCTACTTGTTCCAGTGTCTATAGCATCACCTGTAGGAGTGCCTAGGGGAAGGTCTACGCTGAGATGAGTCTGGAGGACGATTACATTGTGTTGGCAGTGGAGGTGGGAGGGAGTGAGGAGCCCATGAGCATAAGCAGAGAGAGGAACAAGGAAATCAGCCTGGAAAATATCTGGGACTAAAAGCATTACCTGCATTTGGGAAGCAGTAACTGTCCAACGTGAATGTAAACTGATGTGACCACTATGGAACTCTAATTTGAAAAGTTACATGCACCCCAGTGTTCATAGCAGTGCTATTCACAATAGGCAAGACATGGAAGCAACCTAAGTGTCCATCAATAGATGAATGGATAAAGAAGATGTGGTACCTATATATATACAATGGAATATTACTCAGCCATGAAAAGGATGAAGATTTAGCCATTTGCAATGACATGGATGGACCTAGAGATTATCATACTAAGTGAAGCAAGTCAGACAGAGAAGGACATACTACATGGTATCACTGATATGTGGGATCTAAAAAAGGATACAAATGAACTTATTTACAAAACAGAAACAGACTCACAGACATAGAAACCAAACTTATGGTTACCAAAGGGGAGGGGGGAGAGGGATAAATGAGGAGTATGGGATTAACAGATACACACTACTATGTATGAAATAGGTAAGTAAGGATTTACTGTATAGCAAAGGAAACCCTATTCAGTATCTTGTAACAGCCTGTAATGGAAAATAATATGGAAAATAATATATAGATAGATAGATATAGATAAAGGTATAACTGAATCACTTTGCTGTATACCTGAAACTAACACAACATTGTAAATCAACTGTAGTTCAATAATAAATAAGTGAACATAAACGTCCAGCACGGAGTTACAGACATGAAGCAGCCACCAGGTCAGGCAAAGTCTTGTGTACGATGCTTGAGAAACAAGACTTCACGCTAAAGAGGTTTTAAGTAGGGTGGTGACAAGCTAACTTTTGTTTTCAGTTATTTGCTCTGATGGCAGACAAAATAAGAAACGCTGGTACTGAAGATAGAGGAAAGTGGAGTATTCTGAGATGTATTTAAGAGATGAAGTAAACAGCACTCAGCGACTGATGACTGTTATATGAAAACGTCACATCTATTCCCCACGCCGTTAGTTGGCTTGTCTAGACAGAGGACGGGACCACCCATCTGAGAGCTAGAATACAAAAGGAGCTAGTTTAGGTGACGTGTGGACATGTTGAACTTGACGATTATCCTTCATGGCCAGGAAGGGATATCCAGCAGTCTGGACACTTATGAGCTAGGCCTGGGGAAGCAGGCTGATCTGAAATCATTAAATTCCAAGCCATGAGAACAACTGCAATTATCCCAAGAGAGCTTGTGTGAGTAGGAGAGCTTTGAGCCAGGAATGGAACCACTAGGAACAGCATGATCATCTCTAACATTTATTGCCACTTGCTGTGTGACTGTGCTCTGTAGGCGCTTTGACTATCTTAGCTCATTTAATCTCATATCATAAATCTGCTTTCCCATCTTTCTTACTGGAATCTTCTGCAACCAGTTCGTAAAAAGTACCTACATTTACATGGACATCAAGCTTTTCTATTTAGTAAAGTAATTTATGATCAGACTTTCTCAGAATGTTTTTAAACTCTGCAATATTTTGCCTATCTTCTAGGATCAGAATCTGATGCAGTAATAAAGACATTTGCCTTATTATTCCAGCAAATGGAATACATTTGCCGGAATACATCCCAGCAAATGTATAGATATAATCAAAACTCACCTTTGAAAACAAGTCTACCAAGTCATGCTTCTTTTCTAAAAATATAGTTATTCTCTCAGTGAGTAACTGGTTTTTAAGTCAACTACTCTGTGAGAAGATATAAATTACGAGGTTTCCTGGGGCTCTGAAGTTATGAAACTCATTCTGCCTGCTTACTTTGAAAGAGCTATTTTCTTTGAGTCAGAAATTTACTTATACAGACTATTGTACCATAATATTGGACCTCTAGAATAGGAAATATTCTACTTTTATTCCATTTACATGTATTTCTTTCTAGAGTTCATTGCTCAACATTCAATGAAGAACTGTTAATTGTATGGGTAATGACTGTGTTTTTCCTCTCAGATATATCACTTAATGAATTTAATTAAGAATGTTATGGAGGTCTGCTTCTTAGGAGGACATTTACAACTTATTATGGGCTTTAACAAATTAAGAATTTGTTCCATAAAGTCAGATTATTACAGAAACATCAAATTAAATTTTGGATGGGTTTATCACTTAATCATTCAGGGTGAGTTTCATGATGCTTAATTTCTCCTGAGTTTAATTATGAACTTCTAATGCATTTATAATTAGCATGAATCTTAACTTGGCACTTGTACATATACTGATTTCTTAAAATTCATCACCTCAAGACTGTAGCAGACATTTCCGTAAATATCCCTGCTTCCTTTTGTTGCTGTTTATGTCTCATCTGCTCCCTACGTAACTATACTATTATTGGTTAGGTTCTACATTCATTATTTCACTTAATCACCGTGCAATACCACTTATAGGATTAAGTGTCATTATCTGCATTTTATAGATGGAAAATAAAAAGGAAGGCAAGTGAGATTAGAGAACTTTCCCAAGTTCAAACAACAGAAGTGGTAGAATGAGGATTTGAACTCATGCCTTTCTGATTCCAGAGCTCGCACTTCTTCATCTCAGCTCTGATGAAAGCCTCTTTAAGTAGGGCCACTGCGTGATCCACCTTTGTATCACAACCCACGCGTACTGCATCCAGCAAGTAGTGGAGCTGAATACTGTCTGATTGGATCAATGAAGGAATAAGAAAATGCTTGCAAGATAAAGTTATGTGGGAACATATAATATAGAAATTCTCAAAACACACCTGGGGTATACAGAGAAGGAGTCCCACCCCAAGTTTGCAGGTGAGGAAACCAAGCCTCAAAAGCCGACACAGCTAAGAACAACTAGTAACTGGTAGGTTTGAGAGTCACACCAGGTCTTTTATCCCCAGAATCAGGTCTGTCTGCCCTGCATCCCATTGTCCTGCATTGCAGAGAGAGAGATCAGAAAGCCTGGCTCAGAGAGGCCATGCAGCAGAGTGGTGATGAGGATGGACTTCGGTGTCAGCACAAACTCTGATCAAGACCCCAAACCCTACTTATGAGTGATGGGATCTAGAGCAATAAGCCTTAAGACTCCTCATCTGTGATGCGAGAAAAACAGAAGCTCCCACCTTACAGGACTGTTTGGAGCATCATATGAGATAATACGGTAGCATCTAAGCTCAGAGTAAGGGACTCAATATACGTCACCCAATATTTTATATATTCTTTTTGCTGCAAAACAGAGCCTCGCAAAATTGGAAGCTCGGGTCACTAGTGGCACACAAGTTGGATGTTGATGGTACAAAGACAAGCATTAGTAACACTGAATCACAACTGCAAGAGCTTAGTCCCCTTTTAATGATCTTTTCATTCATATAATCAGACTGTTACCATTCACTTTTAACACGATCACTTGTTGGTCTCTTTTTTTAACAAAGATCAAGCTATACCTGAAAGTATTAACAGGTAATAGTAACAGGAGAGAATTTAGTTTAAATGTTATGTTTTATCCCTTTCATTTTTATATTTACTTTATTTGCATATTAAGAATACTTTGTTTTCCATTTTATAATAGTGATATTATTTTCCCTTTAAATCAATTTATTGAGTTTGGAAAAGTGCCAAACTAGCAAAAGACAGCAAACCACACAAAAGTCCATCAGTAGGAGACGAGTTGAATAAACTCTACACATCCATACAGAGTATACCAGGCGGCTGTAAAAGAATGAAGACTATCCCTATATACTCACATAAAGCTACCCCCAGGGTGTACGAGGTGAAGAAACGCAAGGTGAAGTAAAGGGCGTATGGTAGGCTATCACTTTCTAAGAAATAGAAGATATATACATCTCCACTCTCAATGAATAGATATACTTTACATATTTATATATACGTGTGTATATATTTGAAAAATATGTATATTTGCCTACATTAAAAATAAAAATATAAACCAGAAGCTGAAAACATATTGTCTAAAGGGGAAGGAGACATGAGGATGAAAGAATTAGGATGACGGCTAGACATATCTGAATATATTTTAAAGATTGGACTTCGGAAATATGTAAATGTTTTATGTAGTTCTAAAACAGAATTAGTGAATTCTGCTTCCAAGAAAACAGAGTAAACCTACTTTTCCCTACCCTCCTGCTAACTGCAGCTGAAAACCCCGGACAGTATATGTAAAACAAACATACAAAGACTCTGAAAGACAGAGAGAGGCAGACAGACTAGAAAGAGACCTCAGAACCTTAGAAATGACCTGGTGAGTTTTCTTTTTTGCCTCAAATGCCCTGAATGAATACTGGAAAAGCTGGTTACTTGGAAATGCCAATGGCCACAGACAAAAAAAAAAAATCCCCCGGGCTTCCCTGGTGGCGCAGTGGTTGAGAGTCCGCCTGCCGATGCAGGGGACACGGGTTCGTGCCCCGGTCCGGGAGGATCCCGCGTGCCGCGGAGCGGCTGGGCCCGTGAGCCATGGCCGCTGAGCCTGCGCGTCCGGAGCCTGTGCCCCGCAACGGGAGAGGCCACAACAGTGAGAGGCCCGCGAACCGCAAAACAAACAAACAAACAAAAAATCCCCGAGAGAAACCTGCTCTCTCAACTCAGAGGACCAGGAAAGGGGCAGCCTAACAAGAAAGAGAATGTTTGGACAGTAACCAGCCTACTCCAGCCAATCACCACAGACAGCTACAGACATACATGTCTCCCACACCCCAGGCCAAGGCTGAGTGGAGACAAAGTGCCCCGTGTCCCCTCTCCTCCAGGTGGTGTTAGAGCAGCACAGGTGGGGAGCCTGGACTTCAAGCCACACCAGTGAGAACGAGGTTCCCCACCCTCTCCAGGCAGGGCGATGTTAGAGGACACAAGATCAATATACAGAAAGCAACTGTACTTCTATACACCATCAGTGACCATATGGAAGCTGAAATTAAAAGCACAATACCATTCATAATAGCTCAAGAAAAGTGAAATCTAATAAAACACGAACAGGAATTTTATGCTGAAAACTAATGAAAGAGAACATCTAAATAAATGGAGAGACCTACCAGATTGATTAACTGAAGGACTCAACAAAGTAAAGATGTCGATTTTCCCCAAATTGATATCCTGGTTTAACATCCTTTCTTTCAGAATGCCAGCAAGCTTTTTATGGAGATGTAGACAAACTTATATGGAAAGGCAACTGAACTAGAATCGTTCAAACAATTCTAAAAATTAGAAAACAAAGTGGGAGGAATCACTCTCCTTGATTTCACTTGATTTCAAGACTTGTATAGCCACGGAAATTAAACAGTGTAGTTCTGGCTGGGGGGAGACACAAAGATCAACGGAATAGAAAAGAAAACCCAGAGAGAAAGCCACACAGATACAACCAACTAATTTTTGACAAAGATGTAAAAGCAATTCAATGGAAGAAGATAGTCTTTTCAACCAACAGAGCTAGATCAACTAGATACTCACAGACCAAAAAAAAAGAAAAAGAAAAGAACTCCAAACTACACTTCACACTTTACACAAAAATTAACTCAAAATTGATCATAAATTTAAATGTATATAAAACTATAAAAATTTTAGAAGATAATATAGGAGAAAATCTTCAGGACCTAGATCTTTGTTAAGAGTTTTTTAGACATAACACCAGAAGCATGATCCCTAAAACAAAAGCTTGGTAAATTGGATTTGAAAAACATTTGTTCTATGAAATATTCTGTTATGACATGAAAAGACAAGCTAGATACTGGGAAAAAATATTTGAAAACCATGAAGCTGACAAAGGACTCATATCTAGAACCCTCAAACCTCAACAGTAAAGCTACGATCCAATTAGAAAATGGGCAAATGACATCTCACCAAAGATGGTATACAAATGGCAAATAGGCACATAAAAGGACGTTCAAGATCACCAGCCCTTGGGGAAATGAAAATTAAGACCACAGGGAACCACCACTACACACTTATTAGAACAGTTAAATAAAAAGCGGTGACAGTACCAAACGCTGGAGGACGCGGAGAAACTGGATTTCTCACAAATTGCTGGTGGCAATGTACGTGGTACAGACATTCTGGAAAACAACCTTGCTTTCTTAAAAAACTAAAAATACGCTTACCAGACAACCTGTCAGTTGCACTCCTGGTTACCTATCCCAGAGAAACGGAAACTTAGGTCCACACACACCTGTACATAATTGTTTATAGTAGCTTTATTAGTAGTGACCAAAACCTGAAAATAACCAAAATGTTCCTCCGTAAATGGATGGTTAAACAAACTGAGGAATAGCCATACCATGGAATAAAAAGAAACCAACTATTGATATCCCAATTTGGATGCATTTCAAGAACATTATGTTGCTAAAGAAACAAGGCTAATCCGAAAGGTCACAAGAGGTATAATTAATTTCATTTGTACAACATTCTCAAAATAAAAACTTCCTAGAGGTAGGAAGCAGAGTGGTGGTTGCCGGGAGAGGGGGAGGGGGAGGGGTATAATTATAAAGGAGTAGGGTGAGGGAGGTCTTTATGGATGGGCTAGTTCTATATCTTGATTGTGGTGATGGTTACACAAATCTACCCATGCGATAGAATAACATAAACCTATATGCATACTTTTTACCAGTGTCATATTCTCGGCTTTGATATTGTACTATGATTATGTAAGATGAAACCACTGGAGGAAGCTGGGTAACGGGTATATGCAACTTCCTTATACTATATTTGTAAATTCCTGTGAATTTATAATTATGTCAAAATAAAAAGATTTTTTTAATTAAAGGGGAGAAGAGAGTTCCTAAAAACTTAAAACGAAATGAAATAAATGAACCTAGTTGTGTAGCAAGTAAGTGGCATAATCACACAGAGAGACTTTATTTCAAGGGACTTTACAATCATTATCCTTAGGATACATCCTAAAGAAAAGAGATTAGCCAAACAAAATCTTCAACTGTTTCCGATAATCATATGGTTGGTGATAAAGTTATTCTTTTTCTGAGACAGTGCTGTGTGTATTGTGAGAAAAAGCGAATGTGCTATTCCATTAACGTCACTGGGAATTGACACTTTTGGTGTAGGTGCAGAGAGACAGACACTGAAGATCAATGAGGCTGAATAAAAATGTGTAGTGCTGGGCTTCCCTGGTGGCGCAGTGGTTGAGAGTCCGCCTGCCGATGCAGGCGACACGAGTTCGTGCCCCGGTCCGGGAGGATCCCACATGCCGCGGAGCGGCTGGGCCCGTGAGCCATGGCCGCTGAGCCTGCGCGTCCGGAGCCTGTGCTCCGCAACGGGAGAGGCCACAAACAGTGAGAGGCCCGCGTACCGCAAAAAAAAAAAAAAAAAGTGTAGTTCTAAATTTGAGTTGGAAATATCAGTATAAACTCACGAAAAATTTTATTGATATTATAGCCAATAAAGGCATAGAAACAATGAACAAGTCGGTAGCAACGATCACCTCTAGAATGTGCTTTCTAAATACCATTTCCCACACTAAGAACAAAAGCTCCTTATATAAGTGGAGCACAGTAATACGTGTGGTAAATATATATATTTATATCCATGATAAATCTAAATATATGTGGTACAGCTGAAATAGCTTCCCACCGGAAGGCAAGGAAGCTATGAAGGATGACTGGAGTCATGACAAAAGGACTCAGAAGTGGCTCTAATTGGTCAAAGATGAGGCAATCTGAGCCTTCATGAGGATGATGGTGATTTCGATGGATGGAAACACATCAAAATCTTTAGATCCATGAACTGATAATGATACTAACAAAAATTCATTCTTCTACTGGATCAAAGCACATCGCCTAGGAAGGATTCCTGCTCTGGGGTGTGTGTCAGAGTGTGTTGGGGTCGGTGGGGAGATAAATTAGTAATTATAGGTACAGGAGACTAAAAATCATCTTTACTTGGGGATGCAATCAGCAAAATTCAGACTGAGGGAATCTCTACAGCATAAATGATGAAATGCTTGCAATATATAAATTGTAAGGAAAAAGAAAGGAAGGGGGAACCTACAGAATAAAGAAATGTATGCGTCACATCAACCAGTTACGATGTATAGACTTATCTGGATTCGGATTCAAACAGTCTATAGAAACTATTATGAATATTTGAACAGTGATTGACTATTTGATAAAATAGAATATAAGAAATTACTGTTAATTGTTATGTGTGGTAATGAGATTATGAGTATGAATTTTTGAAGAGCCCTCTTCTTTTGGAGATATACCCTGAATTACTGTGGATGAAATGATATGATGGCTAGGATTTATTTCAGAAGCACACAGGGGAAGGAGGGGTATGAGGGTAGAAGTGGATGAGGCTATGAAAGAAACGGGATTGACCACACGTTACTGGTTGTTGAAGCTCATTTCCATATACATAAGGGTTCATTATGCTATTTTTTTCTTTTATATATATATGTATATTTAATTTTCTATGATGAAAAAATTAAAAACAATCTGGGTCCATTTTTAAGCTATTTGATAATAATAGTACACGTGGTATCCAGTTATAGCCAAAATCATGAAGGGGCTTCAACACAGCAGGCTTGGGAAACTGCGGTAGACAAAGTCACATTGTCACCCTGATTTACTGGGCACCATGTAAGCACTAAGGCAGTCTGGAGAAGGAATGGTTCTCCCAGCCCTGACTTATGTTTATACAGAAATCTTCTCCCCGAGAGCTCGTCTCATTAATGCTCACCACATTTCCACCAGGCAGGCAGGCAATCTCATCTTCTTCCACAATGACACATAAAATTTCCGGTTCCCTCGAGTTGCTGCTGTAAACGGCAGCCGGGGGCTGCGTGCTCCTAACTCCTCATGAACCTGTGGACCATGGAATTTGGTAACTGATGAGACCACCAGGCGTCTCGGCCCCAATGTGAGGTTCAGGAAATGATGACAGTGACCCAGCAGGACCACTGTGCCCACGTAGCAAAAAAGAGCAAGTGTGACAACATGCATTACCTGGACACCTTCTGGAACTCAGGCCATGGCCCCGGGGGTTTAGCTCAGCTTGAGTGGACGGAGCTAACAAAGTCCTCCTAATCCCAAGCATTCCTTCCCAGGTCAACCTGCCCCCTGCCCCACCTCCATCACCTATTTGTCAAGCCCACGGAAGTTACCCTACCTTTGCACAACCGTCAGTGTTCCCGAAGACGCATCCACTCCTCCTGGAGCCCAGGTTTTCTCCAGATGCAGGCAAACTTACTGCAGGACACCTTGTTGATAAACCTTGGAGACTGTCGAGGATACATTTTGCTAATTTAACAAGTTATAGACACCTGACTCATGTAAGCACTTCGTAGCTGTAAGGTACTCTGTCTTAGTCAGTCCAGGCTGACGTAACAAAATACCATAGACTTGGTGACTTAAACAACAGACCTTTAGTTAATCCTCACAATTCTGGAAACTGGGAAGTCCAGGGTCAAGGTACCAGCAGACCTGGTGTCTGATGGGGACCTACCTCCCGGCTTGCAGACAGCCACCTCTGGCTGTGTCCTCACGTGCGGTCAGGCCCCCCGATGGCTGTTCTCTTGCCGTCTGTCCATCCCCTGCTGGACCAGCGCCTGCTTCACCTACACCCCACTCACATGACCGACCTTCTACACACTTGCTTCCGGCCCAGCTAGTGACTGTTCTACTCTTTAGATCAGAACATCTCCACCATGGTAGCTTATCAAAGGGGCGGTGAGGGCCATGCCCCCCTGCTAGTTTCCCTGGTAACCGATGGGCTAACCTGAGGTTAATTCCCCCTATAACTGGTAACCTTCCCCTTCCCCCAGGAGCTAAGTATGCCACCAAGTCCTGCCGGCCGTCCGCCGCACACGATGGGGTGTCGCTCCAGGACCTTGTTTCAGACACGTAAGGTGCCCCACCCATTAAACCACTGATGTCTCTGTCACTGACTCTGGGCTCTTCCTTTAGTCTTGGGGCTGGACAAGTACAGGGCTTGCAGGCCTGCAGGGTGCAGCCCGACACCTCACATGGCCCAGAGAGAGAGAAAGGGCTCACCCCTGTCCTTTTCTTGTAAGGATGCTAATCCCATCTGGGGGGCTCCATTCTCACGACCTGTCACCCTCCTCCAAACACCATCACATTGGGCTTTCAACATATGAATCTGGGGGAACACAAACATTCTGTCCACAGCAACTTGTCTCGTTGAATAAGTTATAGCAAATACTATTATTACTGTAATTATGGTATATGTACACATAGAGGAATATATTGATATTAGACATTATTTAATTCTTAAAAATGTAAACCAGAAGCTTGTCATCTCTCCTACTATTTAGAAGAGTCTAAACCTCCACCTTACATAGAGTTATTTGTTTTTCACGTCATTGATTAAGCAGGTACTCTATGCAAGAGGGAACAGCAGTGCATAGACCTACAAAGCCCTGCCTGCCTACAGCACGTATTCTGGTGATAAGAATACAGACAATTAAGCAGATGCAAACTAGTATATACAGAATGGATAAACAACAAGGTCCTGCTGTAGAGCACAGGGGATGATATTCAATGTCCTCTAATAAGCCATAATGGAAAAGAATATGAAAAAGAATATATATATATGTATAACTGAATCACTTTGCTGTCCAGCAGAAATTAACACATTGTAAATCAACTATTCTTCAACAAAATAAATTTTTTTAAAAAAGAATACAGGCAATCATGTAAAACTCTGTATTGGCAAAATAACAGTTATGCAACCTAATGACTAAGACCCTTAGTTTACAAACTAAAGTGTGTGGGAAACATTACACAAATTCATTTTTCAATAAATCCATTTGATTTCTATTTTGACCCCCATCCCTACAAAATAGGCAAAAGAAACAAACCTCAGTCACGTGGGGGATTTTCTCTCATCCTTCTGCCGGCTCCAGTCAGGGGGTGATGAGGTGTCAGCCCACCTCAGGGGGGCCTCACCAATTCATTCGTCCATGTAAGTCCCCACCGGCACACTCCACGTCCTGTTTCTTTGCACTGACTTGATTTTTTTAAATACTGCATTGAAATAGGATTTATCTTGATGACAGCATTTGGGGTGGGGGGTGTCTCCTTAGGTTTTGCTCTCAAGGTAAGTGCCTCACTCACCCCCCGGTCCTAAGCAGACAAGCCAACATCTGAAGCCCCTCTGGCCTTGGGGTTGCTCCTTCCCGACGCTCACCCAAGCCTCGCGTCGGGGAGCTTGGACTCAGGGAAATTTCTGAGGGTTGTTACTTATTTCTACAGATTTCCTTTCCTTCCAACGGAGCAGAATATTATTTTATTTTTCTCAAAGATGGGACAGGAACTTACAAAATCACTCCTCCTGAGAGAGTGTTTTCTGACTTTGGGTTTACTTGATTAGGCACCTGGAGGCAGCCTGTCCAGATTCGTGGAAGATCATCGGTGCCCGGGGGCCCTGCTCCCATGTCCAGGGCAACGTTCCTACTTTTCTGGCCGATGGAAATTAAGTCCAGGAAGTAACTCAGAGCCAAAAATCAGTCAGTTGTGAATGACAACTTATTTTTAATCGTGTTAAACTGCTAACTCCCCAATTAACTTCTCCATCCAGAAAGTGCTTTTCTCCCGATGAAGCTCAGAGCTTCCCGACAGCAGTAAAAATGTTAGAGCCCATCAGCTCCACTGGCTGACATTCAGAGTCAGCGGTACTTGAAGTTATATTTTAAAAGGCTCATGGGGGAAAAAATCATTCAAAAAGCATTTAGCTCTTCAAACGTGTTCAAGCCCAAGGGTTCACTGCATTCTAATTACTCTGGTAACTGCTTTGCAAATAAAAACTTACAAGCAGAAAATAAACAGGGGAAGAGAATGGCCAATAGCTTCCGTCAAAAAAGATGAAGATAAAGAAATTATATGTTTAGAGTAAGGTGTTTTAAAATACTGTATACCTCAAAGGAAAAATGGTCTTGAAGCAAGCTCTTTCCTAAGTGAAATATCTTTTTTCCCCCTAAGAAACTTAGAAAGAGCCTTTGTAAAACCAGAAATCCCTCTCTGAGGGATTCACATATCCATGGCAACAACAGTGTGTGACAATAAAATTAGCTTCAGAAACAGAAGAAATAGAAGATATTCAAGTACAGAGAGATTAGGGGATGATTCAGGACACAGTGATCTCTACGTATATTTTAAAAATTATCCCTTGCCAGAAAGGATTTGAGATGACTTAAAAGGAAGCATAAAATCTAACCAGATAACTCCCTCCTGTGAGAGCACCGCAATCATAACTAACTGCTGGACAATCATGGACAGGAAGACACTGGAGCTCACCAAAAAAACACCCCACATCCAAGACAAAGGAGAAGCCGCAAGGAGACGGCAGGAGGGGCGCAATCACAGTAAAATCAAATCCCATAATCGCTGGGTGGGTGACTCACAGACTGGAGAACACTTACACCACAGAAGTCCACCCACTGGAGGGAAGGTTCTGAGCCCCACGTCAGGCTTCCCAACCTGGGGGTCCGGCAACAGGAGGAGGAATTCCCAGAGAATCAGACTTTGAAGGCTGGTGGGATTTGACTGCAGGACTTCAACAGGACTGGGGGAAACAGAGACTCCACTCTTGGAGGGCACACACAAAGTAGTGTGCACACTGGGACCCAGGGGAAGGAGCAGTGACCCCGGGGGAGACTCAACCAGACCTACCTGCTAGTGTTGGAGGGTCTCCTGCAGAGGCAGGGGCTGGCTGTGGCTCACCGTGGGGACAAGGACACTGGCAGCAGAACTTCTGGGAAGTACCCCTTGGCGTGAGCCTTCCCAGAGTCCACCATTAACCCCACTGAAGAGCCTCTAGGCTCCAGTGGTGGGTTGCCTCAGGCCAAAAACCCACCAGGGAGGGAACTCAGCCCCACCCTTCAGCTGACAAGCAGATTAAAGTTTTACTCAGCTCTGCTCACCAGAGCAACACCCAGCTCTACCCACCACCAGTCCCTCCCATCAGGAAGCTTGCATAAGCCTCTTAGATAGCCTCATCCACCAGAGGGCAGACAGTAGAAGCAAGAAGAACTACAATCCTGCAGCCTGTGGAACAAAAACCACATTCACAGAAAGACAGACAAGATGAAAAGGCAGAGGGCTATGTACCAGATGAAGGAACAAGATAAAACCCCAGAAAACAGCTAAATGAAGTGAGGATAGGCAACCTTCCAGAAAAAGAATTCAGAATAATGATAGTGAAAATGATCCAGGACCTTGGAAAAAGAATAGAGGCAAAGATTGAGAAGATGCAAGAAATGTTTAACAAAGACCTAGAAGAACTGAAGAACAAACACCTAGAAGAATTAAAGAACAAAGAAACAGGGATGAACAATACAATAGCTGAAATGAAAAATACACTAGAAGGAATCAAAAGCAGAATAACTGAGGCAGAAGAATGGATAAGTGACCTGGAAGACAGAATGGTGGAATTCATTGCCACAGAACACAATAAAGAAAAAGCAATGAAAAGAAATGAAGACAGCCTAAGAGACCTCTGGGACAACACTAAACACACCAACATTCACTTTATAGGGGTCCCAGAGGGAGGAAAGAGAGAGAAAGGACCAGAGAAAATATTTGAAGAGATTATAGTTGAAAAGTTCCCTAACATGGGAAAGGAAATAGCCACCCAAGTCCAGGAAACTCAGAGAGTCCCAGGCAGGATAAACTCAAGGAGAAACACGCCGAGACACGTAGTAAACAAATTGACAAAAATTAAAGACAAAGAAAAATTATTAAAAGCAACAAGGGGGCTTCCCTGGTGGCGCAGTGGTTGAGAGTCCGCCTGCCGATGCAGGGGACACGGGTTCGTGCCCTGGTCTGGGAAGATCCCATATGCCGCGGAGCAGCTAGGCCCGTGAGCCATGGCCGCTGAGCCTGCGCATCTGGAGCCTGTGCTCTGCAACGGGAGAGGCCACAACAGTGAGAGGAACGCGTACCGAAAATTAAATAAATAAATAAATAAATAAAAGCAACAAGGGGAAAACAACAAATAACATACAAGGGAACTCCCATGAAGTTAACAGCTGATTTCTCAGCAGAAACTCTACAAGCCAGAACGGAGTGGCACAATATATTTACAGTGATGAAAGGGAAGAAACTACAACTAAGATCACTCTACCCAGCAAGGATCTCATTCAGATTTGATGGAGAAATCAAAAGCTTTACAGACAAGCAAAAGCTAAGAGAATTCAGCACCACCAAACCAGCTCTACAACAAATGCTAAAGGAACTTCTCTAAGTGGGAAACACAAGAGAAGAAAAGGACCTACAAAGAAAAACCCAAAACAACTCAGAAAATGGTAATAGGAACATACATATCGATAAGTACCTTAAACGTGAATGGATTAAATGCTCCAACCAAAAGACACAGGCTCACTGAATGGATACAAAAACAAGACCCATATATATGCTGTCTACAAGAGACCCACTTCAGACCTAGGGACACATACAGACTGAAAGTGAGGGGATGGAAAAAGATATTCCATGCAAATGGAAATCAAAAGAAAGCTGGAGTAGCAATACTCATATCAGATAAAATAGACTTTAAAATAAAGAATGTTACAAGAGACAAGGAAGGATCAATCCAAGAAGAAGATATAACAATTAGAAATATATATACATCCAACATAGGAGCACCTCAATACATAAGGCAACTGCTAACAGCTAGAAAAGAGGAAATAGACAGTAGCACAATAACAGCGGGGGACTTTAACACCTCACTTACACCAATGGACAGATCATCCACAGAAAATTAATAAGGAAACACAAGCTTTAAATGACACAATAGACCAGATAGATTTAATTGATATTTATAGGACATTCCATCTGAACAGCAGATTACACTTTCTTCTCAAGTGTACATAGAACATTCTCCAGGATAGACCACATCTTGGGTCACAAATCAAGCCTCAGTAAATTTAAGAAAATTGAAATCATATCAAGCATCTTTACTGATCACAACACTATGAGATTAGAAACAAATTACACGGAAAAAGATCATAAAAAACACAAACACATGGAAGCTAAAAAATACATTGCTAAATAACCAAGAGATCACAGAAGAAATCAAAGAGGAAAAAAAAAATACCTAGAGACAAATGACAATGAAAACACGATGATCCAAAATTTATGGGATGCAGCAAAAGCAGTTCTAAGAGGTAAGTTTATAGCAATACAATCCTACCTCAAGAAACAAGAAAAATCTCAAATAAACAATCTAAATTTACACCTAAGGAACTAAAGAAAAAAGAACAAACAAAACCCAAAGTTAGTAGAAAGAAAGAAATCATAAAGATCACAGCAGAAATAAATGAAATAGAAACAAAGAAAACAATAGCAAAGATCAATAAAACTAAAAGCCGTTTCTTTGAGAAGATAAACAAAATTGATAAACATTTAGCCATGATGTTCTACTACAAGAGTTGCTTGTAGTAGTCTCTCAGGATGCTTTGTATTTCTGCGGGGTCCGTTGTAACTTCTCCTTTTTCATGTTTATCATGTTTAAATAGCCAAAGCAGTCTTGAGGGAAAAAACGGAGCTGGAGGAATCAGACTCCCTGACTTCAGACTGTACTACAAAGCTACAGTAATCAAGACAATATGGTACTTGCACAAAAACAGAAATATAGATCAATGGAACAGGATAGAAAGCCCAGAAAGAAACCCACACACATATGGTCAACTAATCTATAACAAAGGAGGCAAGGATATACAATGGAGAAAAGACAGTCTCATCAATAAGTGGAGCTGGGAAAACTGGACAGCTACATGTGAAAGAATGAAATTAGAACACTCCCTAACACCATACACAAAAATAAACTCCAAATGGGTTAAAGACCTAAATATAAGACCAGACACTATAAAACTCTTAGAGGAAAACATAGGCAGAACACTCTTTGACATAAATCACAGCAAATCCTTTTTGACCCACCTCCTAGAGAAATGGAAATAAAAACAAAAACAAATGGGACCTAATGAAACTTAAAAGCTTTTGCACAGCAAAGGAAACCATAAACAAGACGAAAAGACAACCCTCAGAATAGAGGAAAATATTTGCAAACGAATCACAGAGAAAGGATTAATCTCCAAGATATATAAACAGATCATGCAGCTCAATATTAAAAAGCAAACAACCCAATCCAAAAATGGGCAGAAGACCAAAATAGACATTTGTCCCAAGAAGACATACAGATGGCCAAGAAGCACATGAAAATCTGCTCAGCATCACTAATCATTAGAGAAATGCAAATCAAAACTACAGTGAGGTATCACCTCACACCGGTTAGAATGGGCATCATCAGAAAATCTACAGACAACAAATGCTGGAGACAGTGTGGAGAAAAGGGGACCTCTCGCACTGTTGGTGGGAATGGAAATTGATACAGCCACTATGGAGAACAGTATTGACACTCCACAAAAAACTAAAAATAGAATTACCATATGACGCAGCAATCCCACTATTGGGCATGTGCCCAGAGAAAACCATAATTCAAAAAGACACATGTACCCCAATGTTCATTGCAGCACTATTTACAATAGCCAGGTCATGGAAGCAACCTAAGTGTCCATCGACAGACGAATGGATAAAGAAGATGTGGTACATATATACAATGGAATATTACTCATAACAGGGAATGAAATTGGGTCATTTGTAGAGATGTGGATGGACACAGAGACTGTCATACAGAGTGAAGGACGACCAGAGGCTTCTGCAAGGGCACACAGCCAGGGCGCCTCTCTATCCGTGGGTTAGATATAAGTTAATCCAAATGTGCTGCAGAGTTGAGAACTGCTGATGAAGGGACGATTGCAAAGACTGCTTTTCCTTCCAAGGGGTGATCAAAAAACTTCAGCAACTGTTAATTCTGCAAATGCTTTGAGTTTACCAAGGTAGACTCTGGGATACCGAAGACTCAGAACAGTCTGAATGACTTTAAAACAAATCAATCCAAAAGAAAAACTCTTTAAGTTGTTCTCCAGTTATTAGAAGTTTTAAAGGTTAATACAATGCTATCTGTTTACTTCACCAGTATGACAACTGAAGCAGAAATAATAAGAAGTCCTTCAGCGCAATACAGCGACCCCAAGGTTATTCCTCTTTCGTGTTTTGCTCCGCATTTGGAGCAGCCTCCAAACATACATGTTGCAATTGCATTGTGATTGGTGTGTGCCTGGTGTACCCCTGCACATCATAAATAATGGAAGAGGACAAACTGACTTCATAGATAACATAATTACCCACTTTAGGATCAATTAAAGCAGGAAAGATGTTAAATTCACCTTATGTTTCCATTAATTTGGTACACGGTCCCAAACAACTAAATGCCACTGTACAGAAAGATCCAGTTGACCATAGGTTGCAATTCTAAGGTAATGGCCACTGATCACTAAGTCACATTCTCTTTATTGGATGACTAACCAGTGAAGTAGCACTCTATTATTATCCATTTGCCACCAGTTATGTACAGTATAAGGTGAGAGGCAATGTTGATATATTGCTGAATAAAAACGTCTAAAAAAAAAAATCTAACCAGAGAGTATAAATCAAAACCGGATGCAGAAAGAGAAAGAAAAACAACGTTCATAAAATAAAGGCATAAAATAGAGGCAGGAAAGAAGCTGAAATAGGCCCGCAGAGTAACTGATCATGAGTGCAATTATATCTCGTGTGGACTAGTGGCAATGTTGAAACAGACTCTGAAAGTGAGATTTGGAAAGAGCCTAGGGAATTGCTGTTACTACATCCACACAGCACAGAATCGGAAGCCCAGGGAAAGACACGTATTGGACCGACCGGGTAGGAGTTGATCTTCTTTCCTTCAAGCTTCATATCCTTGCTGCTTTTGCTGCTTCGACCTCAGACCTTGTCTCTCCTTTTTCATCCGGGTGAATCCCTGAGGGTAACCAATGAGGACGAGCAAGAGGATGGAGATTTAGAGGCAAAATACCGATAGGTATTGACAGAAGCTGGTTAACTTATTGTCCAGAGGTCACCGTGCTGGTTGTCGGTGTGACAGGGAAGGGAATACAAAACATAGAAAAGGATGTGAGTGGGAAAGTTAGTCACACCATCACCTTACTGCTGATTCCTAGCTCACCGAAAAAGCGAAATTTCTAAATCTTTAAGGATCTATCGGTGATTTTTAAATGCTGCTAAATTTTTCTTCTGTAACCCTAGTAAGAAAATTAAATACTTAATCTAAGCATTAAAACTTTATCATTACAACCCATATGTTCTTAGCACATTTGCAAGAGACTTATGCTATATCTGGAAAAGGAATGCAGATGTTACCATAATTTATTCGAGCACCTGGCCCTATCACATGATCCCCATCTGAAGGAGAGGTGATGAAAATATATTTTTAAAGTTTCTTGAAACTAACACACCATTGTAAAGCAATTACACTCCAATAAAGATGTTAAAAAAAAAAAGATGATCAGAAAAAAAAAAGTTTCTTACTCTATCCTTTTGATACATATTCCAAAAAGTGTGGGGGACCATCCTGGCTGTTTATAGAAGATGCAACCACCCATGAAAAGCAGTCCCACTGTTGCCATAGTGATCATGAATGATGGAGCCATTCTGCCAGAAATCTCATTCACTTGAAAATTGAAGTCCCCAAGTGACAATAAGCTGAGGACACTGTAATATCAGGTGGGATAACATCTAAGACACCCAAACAAGAAGTGAGAGCCTCAATTCACTTTACCACAAGTTATAGGAAGGATGGATGGCTGACACACTCACAGGAACCCAGTGTTAGAGATCAGACAGCTTCCACAGCCGAAAAGTACATCTGCTACCTTAAAATAAAAAAGAAGGAAAAAATATATATACACACTTCCAGGACAGTGATGAAAAGACAAAGACATGCTGGCCAGACAATGGCGTTTATTTTCCATAGAACTGACCTCCTGAATCAAACGACTTTACCCCCAAAAGTGTAAATGATCTTTTTAATATGGTGAATTGTATATTGATATAAACGCATACTGACTCTCAGTAAAGAAGTGGGTGTCACCATTCAGGTGGCCATCGTGAACCATGTGAATGGTGCTCCCAGGAGGTGGTCCTTTCTGCCCAGCACATCTCCTCCAAGACATGAGCCTGATTCCTCGCCGCCATGTTGCTCTCAGGTGACTCTCACTCTTGCTGACGGTGAGTGCCTGTGACTGAGAGTGAGGATGTGAGATTCATCAAAGAGCAGAAGAGTAACACATGGCCTCAGGAGACTCTGGTGGCCACCTTCACTCAACAGTCAGCTGAGAAGCAGAAGAGGTCCTTGTGCAGAGCGAGCGTCCTGAGCAAAAGCAGAGAAAGGAGCAGACAGGAGATGGAGAAAGAGCCCCCACATTCCTTGTTCCACCCTCTCCTAAGACCCAGCTGGATTCCTGCCCTTGGGTTCCATAAGTCATCCCCAGTTTTTATAGTTAATCCTGTTTCAACTACATTAGCTGACACTTGAAATAAAACAACCTTAAATAACCAACTCCATCCAAAAGCAGACAAGGGAAGTTCTTCAGCCATTGTCAACGTCATCTTGGTATAAAGCCACCATCTCTTCCTCCTTCTTCCCTTGCCCTTGGGAAGCTCCATCAACGTTGATGTTTTCTGCTACCCGGTCACATTTCATGATGGTGCTTCTGCCCAAGAGAATACATGACCTTCCCTTGGACGTTAGGCTGAATGTCTGCTCTGAGCTTTATCTCTAGTCCTAGCTGCCCACATCCACTGCTGGTATTTCTCTGTAAAAATAATACTGTCGGCTTATATTTTTGAGAAATGTGCCACACACTGTTCCCAATACTTTATAATTATTCATTGATTCATTCAATCAGTCCTCACAATAACCCTACTGAGGAGGTACTATAACACCGTCCCTTCACAGCTGGGGAAAGTGAGGAAGTGAGTGGTAAGCCATTTTCCCAAGGTCATAGCGCAAGTAAGTTGCGAGCAGATATCTGATTCCAGACGGTCCGGCTCCGGAGCCCAAGCCCACAGCCATCAGCCAACGCAGCCTCCCTGGCAGATGCAAGTCCACGAGTACAATAAAAGGCAATCAGCGACAGCCCCCAGGAGATGCCACATTTTGAAGGCGTTCCTGGCTTTTGGAGGGGCGGCTTTGGGCATACATACACATAAATATGCAAGCACATATGCACATGCACGTACGCATGGGTAAACACACACACATGCACACCTGGCTCACCTCGTGGCCAGAACTGAACTGGGCGATCACAGCAGCTTGAGGAGGCTGTTAAAGTTCTGGGTCTGGAGGGCGACACCATCGGGGACAAAGTGCACACAGACCTTGGTGTCGGGCTGGGGAGGGGACAGCAGACAGCAGCAGGCAGGGCACCCCCGTCACCTTCAGCTGAACCACTTTCCATTACACTGATGGACGCGCTGGACCTTGGAGGATTAATAGGGCTTTCAGGGTTTTTTCATTTTACGTTGCTTTTTGTTTTTAATGGAGGACCAATCTTACCCCCGAAAAATCTCTTGCTTCCAGGTGGGAGTTGCCAGCATCAGAGCTTCCTGCACACGGAAGATGAAGGAGGCCCCCGTACGTAACCCCACTTGTGCATCTAACTACAACTCATGGGAGTGAGCCCGGCTTCAGAGGTGTCAGGTCTACCAAAACCGCAGCTTCAGACAGAACAAATGAGGTGTGCAACCAGAAATGTAAAGTGTGTAGGAGGGAAACTGAGCTCTTGACAGAGACGTGATACATTTTCTCCTTAGAATTGTTGGAAGTAAACAGCTCCCCGCCTGATCTAGCCCTGGTCTCTACCATTATAGAAGTAACCCCGGTTTCTCTCTTAGGTTAAAGCTGTTGACAGGCTAAGTTTCATATGTTGGACAATCTTGATATAGAACACAACGTTTATCATCCACAAAATTACCCTATCTCCTTGGCCCTAAATACAGAGAGTTGAAGAAATGAAGTAAACCCAAGTTGTTACTTACCCTCTACTGTTCCTAATGGATAAACATTAAAGTGTTTAACAGGCAACAAAGCAATATTGTGGAGAGAAATGTGGAGTTTGGTTTTGAGTCTAATATTTAAAATCTGTGTGGATTAGAAAGTAGTTTCACCAACCTGTGCCTCAGTTTCCCCATGTGGAGTAAAAGCCTTGGATTGAGGGTCTCAGGGGTCTCCCAGCACTGGAATTCGGAGATTGTCTCCCGAGATGTTACCGTGACCTTTCTCGTGAGAAGGAAAGTGTATGAGGTTGAGTTCCAGACCTGCCTGAGAATCCTCATTCTCCTGCTTCCCACATTTGCTACCTGGAGCCCCTGAGCCTCAATGTCTTGCTCTATAAATTGGGGATAACAATTAAGCAATTTGTAGCTTGCTGTGAGGACAGGTGTGCAGGATGTAAATCTGTCCCAAGGCCAGGCCAATTGTCACACAGCAGAAGTGAAACAAAATAGTGTGAGAAGCAGTGAGTATTTGAAAATAGATGTTTTGCAGAGGAATGGAGGAATCAGAATGAACCCAAGCCTGGGTGAATGGTGATGACGGTGGTGGAGGTTGGGGAAGAAGCACAAAGTGAAAGCCAGCACCCTGACCTTGAACCTGACCGAGCTCCCCTCAACACTGTACAAATGTTCTTGATTATCTACAAAATTGAAGGACTGGAGAATTTTAATATCTCCTTCAGTTTAACTTAAAGATTTGGTAAAAATGAATAAACAAAATAAAAATAAAAGCTGGGGCTTCCCTGGTGGCGCAGTAGTTGAGAATCCGCCTGCCAATGCAGGGGACACAGGTTTGAGCCCTGGTCCGGGAAGATCCCACATGCCGTGGAGCAACTAAGCCCATGCACCACAACTACTGAGCCTACACTCTAGAGCCCATGAGCCACAACTACTGAGCCTATGTGCCACAACTGCTGAGCCTGCGCTCTAGAGCCCATGAGCCACAACTACTGAGCCTATGTGCCACAACTACTGAGCCTGAGCTCTAGAGCCCATGAGCCACAACTACTGAGCCCGTGTGCCTAGAGCCCGTCCTCTTCAACAAGAGAAGCCACCGCAATGAGAAGCCTGTACATCGCAATGAAGAGTAGCCCCCACTAGCTGCAACCAGAGAAAAGCCCGCATGCAGCAACAAAGACCCAACGCAGCCAGAAACAATAAATAAATAAAATAAAATAAATAAATTTATAAAAAATAAAAATAAATTTTAAAAAAAGCTGCTCTAGAAAATCTGGAAACTCTTAAATCATGAGCCACTGCTCTGTATCAGGATATTTGGTACACGGTTCTCTAGACCAAGGTTTCCCAGAGGGTGATCCACAGAATCATCTGGTGTGTTTGTTAAACATGCAAAATCCCAGGGAATTCCAGTGGGAATTTGAATCCAGTGGTTAGGACTCGGGGCTTTCACTGCTGTGGCCCGGGTTCAATTCCTGACTGGGGAACTAAGATCCCACAAGCCGCGTGGCACGGCGAAAACAAACAAACGAACAAAACGTGCAGAATCCCAGGTGGCACCCAGATCTCAGGTTTCAGAATTTCAAGGGTGGGCACAGGAATGTGCATTCTGAATCAGCTTCCTCATTCTGGGGTGCGCTCCACTCCGGAACCCGTGGTCTAATGGCAGGACAGGATGAATAAGACCCAAATGGCAATCAGGATTTCCAATGGTCCTGGTTACCCTCATTGCTTTCTGTCACCCTTCTGCAGAGGGATAACCGAGGATTTCCCCCAGAGTAACTTGCCTTGGCAGTCTCTGTCCAAGCGTACAAAATGCTTTCTGCCCTGAAGTTTCATCTGTGAGCTTGTCCAAGAGGATCTGAACGGTTTTCTAGACCTTCCTAGTTTTCCCTCTTTCTCCCAGATTAACAAATGCAGCCAATTGAGAATAAACAGTGAACTGAAAATCCAGAAATGCTACAGCACAGGAAAAAACGATTTCAAAATTAAATAATAGAGACCTCTATGACTCTGCTGGCCTCCACAGATTGTGAGTGTGTTTCAGATAACCATGCATGGTATTTTGGTTGGAAACCCAGAGACTCATAAATCACAGCCCACATTTCCATGTCTGGCGTCACAGCAGGAAGGAAATGTTGCCCAGTGGGCGGCCCGAGGAAGCACTGAAGTCTCCAGAGAATGATGAGTAATCCCCGTCTGAGCAGAGGCGACAGCAGCCACGTTAATGGGCTGATCTAAATGTATAAGCCTTCACCCTTTGCCTGTTCTCTCTCTGAACAGCAGCTCCAGAAGATGTGCCCTGTTGAAGACGTGTAGCTACTGAGCTTTGCAGATGGGTGTGGGAAGGTCAAAGTACTTATGGCAGAAAAAAATACCTCCTGGGACAAAGCTGACTCTGAAATCACATGTGGTCCTCTGGTGTTCTTTCCCTTTAGACAGATGAAAAGACCCAGGATCTGCACAGAGGTGCAGCGTCACCAGGTTTCTTTGCCTAAGCCCCCGTTAATATTTTGTAGCCTTCACAATGTCACTGGAGAGTTATTCAAAGGTATCTCTGAGGCAATTTCCCCTACTGAGTGAACGGGGGAGGTCGTTCTGGAAGAACCACAGAAGACTGTCTGCCTAATTTAAGGTAGGTTTAGACGATAGGGCACGGAAAACCAGACCTGATGATTCTCTGATCGCTCATGGGAGGTAAGCATCCACAGGAGGAATCATCGTGATCATTTTAAGCCTATCTTAAAGGCTTAAAAAAAAATCCTTGTTCGCGTACATACTATCAAACTTCATCCTAATTTTATAGAAGAAAAAAAACTGTGCTTTGGCTCCACCATGCAGCACGTGGGATCTTAGTTCCCTGACCAGGGACTGAACCCGTGCCCCCTGCACTGGAAGTGCAGAGTCTTAACCACTGGAACACCAGGGAAGTCCCAAAGAAAAAAAAATTTTTTTAATTAATTTTCAGGTGTAGAGAAGTAATTTCAAATCAACTCTCAATAATCCAAGTAATGGGCTTCAGGTAATGGCTTGGAGTATGCAAAATAGCAGATTTTTAAAAACCTATTTACCTGTGTCTTTTATTAGGATTAATTATTTTAAATCAGTGTGTATAACATGAAATCTGATAAAACTAGTTAAAGTATATTTTAGATCCTTAGTGCCTATCAGCTAGTTAGTAGGATAACATGAATAAACAGAGAAGGAAAAAAATGTTTCTCAACTTTGGAGAAAACGACACTGAAATGTTCTTCATAGTGTTATCCAAAAATGAGCAGAGAGCTATTGCAGACCGCGGAGAGACTATTAAACAATTGTCCCACAGCTATTAGCAAATGCTCTGGCACCATTTCCAGAATTTTAGGAAAAGAAAAGATTTTATGAGGCATAGGAAAAGTAAATTCTTTGTAATTAAAAAACATTCTACTAATATACTTTGCTTGGATAGCCTAGGACATCACAGCTTTCAGGGCAACCGTGAGCAAGAGGCAGACTACGTACCATCCCCCCCGGGGTCCCCGAGTGGCCACTGTGGCTGAGAGCTCAGAGCTGGAAGGGCCCGGCCGAGACTCACACTGCAGCTCAGAGTCTGGGTCTGGGGCCAACGTCTTGGCATTGTCACAATGCCAAGGACGTTTTTCTTCTCAACCGAGACATTCCCGTAAGAACAGCAGAAGACGTGGGAAGGTTAAGGTGCTTCAGTGCCCACTGTTCCATGTCTGTGTCCTGACTGTGTTACTCTGTGCTCCTGTAATAAACATAAATCAAGTGACTAGCTTTCACCAACTCTGCAGTAATAAATGGCACGTCTCTAAGCCCTTAAACGTTGCCTGAAGTTGAGCACCTTTCTGAAAGCATTTCGGAGGGTGAAGTCCGGATTGTAAATTTTCTTACTTCAGTTTCCCAAATCAAGAGGAGCTGGCAATGCAGTGTTCTCCCCTCCAGGCTTTACGTGTGGCTGAACTCGTCCCATTTCGCTCTGCGGGAACCAACAGCTTCTGACTTCTTTCAATGCTGTTTCACCCTTGAATGGCAAAAGACAAAACAAAGGACTCACCCAGCAGGAAATGTAAATTGCTGCAGCCACTATGGAAAACAGTTTGGAGGTTCCTTAAAAAATAAAAATAGAGCTACCATATGACCCAGCTATCCCACTCCTGGACATATATCCGGAAAAGACGAAAGCTCTAATTTGAAAGGTGAATGGATAAAGATGTGGTACATACATACAATGGAATGTTAGCCATAAGAAAGAATGAAATCATGCCATTTGCAGCAACATGGACGGACCTAGAGATGATCATATTAAGTGAAGTAAGTCAGACAAAGACAAGTATTATATGATAGCACTTATATGTGGGATCCAAAAATAGTACAAATGAACTTACTTACAAACAGAAACAGACACAGTCAGAGAAAACAAACCTATGGTTACCAAAGGGGAAGGGGGTAAATTGGGAATTGGGGATTAACAGATGCACACTACTATGTATAAAATAAACAACAAGGATTTACTATATAACTCAGGGAACAATATTCAATATCTTGTAATGACCTGTAATGGGAAATAATCTGAAAAAATATATGTTTAACTGAATCACTTTGCTGTACACCTGAAACTAACACAATATTGTAAATCAACTATACTCCAATTTTAAAAAAAAGACTCCATGGGCTTCCCTGGTGGCACAGTGGTTGAGAGTCCGCCTGCCGATGCAGGGGACGCGGGTTCGTGTCCCGGTCCGGGAGGATCCCACATGCCGCGGAGCAGCTGGGCCTGTGAGCCATGGCCGCAGAGCCTGCGCGTCCGGAGCCTGTGCTCCGCAACGGGAGAGGCCACAGCGGTGGGGGGCCCGCATACTGCAAAAAAAAAAAAAAAGACTGTTAAATAAATAAATAAATAAAGCCTCCAAAAAAAAAAGACTCACCAAGCAGATGAGACAAGTTCCCAAGATGTCACAGCAAAACACCTGGCCAGTGCCCCCTCCCCTGCTTCGCCCCCATGGTGGTGACATACACACCTGTCACTCACCACAGGCCACAAGTACAACTTCTTCCTCAAGCTGGCCAACCCTGCACAGATGCGAGGAAGTGCAACTGCGTCCTTCCAGACCACAGGATCCTGGGCAGGAAGCGTCTCTGTGCAGAGGGAGCTGCACGGCCCCTGGGGTGTCATGGGAGGGCTGGCAGAGGTGTGTCCGAAATCAAGCTGGAAGGACACAGGGTGAGATTTTGCTCAAAGTGCCTGGATCGGGCTAGACCTCATCCATCCTCAAATACCACGCACTGCCATCGAGTGGAGCTCGGACACTGCAAGGCACCCACGCGCCTCAGTGCCACAGCACAAATCCTGGGCCCTCTCCAGCGGGAGGAAAGGGACCTGAGAGATGGTTTTATTATCTCTCGTGGGAAAGTAAGCGTGGGAGACGGCTGATGACCCCACCTGCACCGCGGAAGGCAGGATTCACCCTCTGTCCAAATACCATATTAGCTAACAACCGAAACTCAGCACTTTCGAGTAGCAGACGGCAGAGCACGCCTTATAATGCGAACCCGCCCAGGTTCAAGCCCTCAGCCTCAGGTAATCTGTTCTGGAAGAACCGTTCTCAGCTCCTAAGAAATGGTGCTGGCTTCACGTGTCACATCCAGATGTCTTTGTCAGCTTGCAGCTTCCCGATCCGGGGCCAGCCCTGTCTTTCGTCCTCATCCCTGCTCTCCATAAAACAGCCTTAAACAGCAAAGCTCTACTTCTGAGGATTTTGCAGGAAAAGTCTACCACAGCTGCTTTAAAAGGAGAAACGTCAGCTAACAGTGATTTAGAGAAGATTTTTTTTTAGGGTTGTAGACTGTTTTGCACTCAGAGATGTTAGGGAAAGAAGGGCAGTGAGGCCGAGGGGCAAATCTGTAGGAAAGGATTCCTCCAAGCCCCTTGTTTATAAAACCCACACCCAACTAAAGCTGCCCCCGACGGACGGGCTGCTTCAAGGCCCCTAGGTCCTTCAGGGCACTTTCAGGGCATGCACACAGCAACAGCTTCTAAAAATCAAGCATTTAAAGACCATCCATTCAAATTCTTTTCCCATTTAGGTTATTACAGAGTACTGACCAGAGTTCCCTGTGATATCCAGTAGATCCTTGTTGGTTATCTATTTTAAATTAAAAAGTTTTTTAAAAAGACCAACCATTCAAATTCTTCATTTTACTGATGGGGAAACTGAAGCCCAGAGAGGTAAGGGGACTTGTTCAAGGTCACAGAATCAATTAGAACAGACTACCGACGTGGTTTCACCTGTACCAGAGTTGGAAGAACCTCCCATCTAATCTTTGCCAAATGGAGCTAATTCCAGTGGAGCTTCAGCCCGGCTAGATCTCTAGCAGGCACATGGTAGTGCCTGGGAGAAACAGAGAACTTGGCAGACTCTGGTCACACCCCGACCAGCCAAGGTCAGCCAAGTTCTCAGAAAGACAGAGAACAGAGCCCAGAAGATCGCACCTGCTTTTTTCTTTCTTTTTTTTTTCAGACACCCACTGTTTGACCTGCTGTCTTGCTGATACGTGTGGTATTTTACCTCTCTCCTTTTTAATTCCCCACAGCGGAGTCCTTGAGGCTGTCAGCTGGATCCCAGCATCTTTCCTGGACCACTCAGCACACAGGTGTGGGGGAAGGAGGTGATGGCATTTGGGACTCTGAGACACCCTCGTGTGTTGGGCAGCACCCTGACCGGGGGTCCAGAAAGGACTGACACCTGAAGCCCTGCAGTGGCCAGAGGAGAGGGGACAGTCACAACGGGAAGGGAACGGGCCGGCTGGGGACAATCCCGGAGCACAGGGAGCTCAAGGAGGGTCCAGTAAACGTCCCCTGGGGTGTTGTGGGTGATAACGAGCAGCGTTTCTCACTCTACGGAGAAAAAGAGACGTGAAAAGAAATAGTAATCGACGTGAGGAAGGAACATGCACTAGAGTTGGAGCTGCAGCCCTTGTCTGTTACAGTGGTTTTAAAACTGGTGCTGCAGTGGCTTTGAAACTACTACCCTGATTTTCTAAACCCTGAGGCTCTAAGGTTCCATGAGGATGGGGACTCAGAGAGGTGGGCGACTGGGCTCTCAGCCCCACTGTGCCCGCCCAGACCAGAGATCCTGCCCACTCTGGGCAGCTCAGCACTGAAGGCCTTCAGAACCCAGTTTTTAACCAGTTTTAACCAGTTCCCTGGTTTAACCAGTTCCTTTAACCAGTTCCCTGCTCAGCACTGCGAATTGAGACTCGCCCTCTCTCTGCCTCTGTCTGTCACACACACACACACACACACACACCCCATTCCTTGGTGAGAAACAATAATATAACAGAATAAGTTCTATTTTCCTTGATTGTATTTTTTTTAAACTATAACAATCTCTTGAGTACTTTCCATTTATTTTACTTATTTATTTATTTTTGGCTGCATTGGGTCTTTGTTGCTGTGCACGGGCTTCTCCTTGCAGTGGCTTCTCTTGTTGTGGAGCACGGGCTCTAGGCACGCAGGTTCAGTAGTTGTGGCTCGTGGGCTCAGTAGTTGTGGCACGTGGGCTCTAGAGCACAGGCTCAGTAGTTACGGCGCACGGGCTTAGCTGCTCCGCCGCATGTGGGATCTTCCCAGACCAGGGCTCGAACCCGTGTCCCCTGCATTGGCAGGCGGATTCTTAACCCCTGCACCACCAGGATCATATTTTTAAACATGCAGAGCAAAAGATAAAATTCGAGCACTTTCATCTCCAATAAGTGGCTTTATAGAGAGTCAAGACAAAGATGAAATGACAGAATGAATGAATCAGAAGTGAGCGGCCAAAAGAAACCTTATAGAAAGATGCAACCCCCAAAGCCAGGAGCCACGGTGATTAGTTTAGGTGGCTGCTTTGGGCTTCAATCCACAGAGCCACAAGAAAACACAGGGATTGAAAGCCCAGAGTGTGGCAAGCCAAGTTGCAATATTCCTGGAGAAATTAAAAGGATGGTGGGGAAGAAAGGATAGAAAAATCTCAGAGTTAGACACGGAGCCTTGAGGAGGCAGTGGACATTCTCGCTTTAATGAGTGACTTGAGCTCAGTGTCAGGAGAGGATGGGCTGACACGGTGTCCATCAGGCTTATCAGAAAGCTGCATTCAATTAATGTTTGTCATTTCAGTGAAGATGCATATTTTTCTGAATAAACGATGAGTCACTGGCCACATGCTAAACCCCAGTCCGTCTCGGTTACCTTCCCAAGGAGCCGCCCACCGCTGGCATCATGCCCATCCCCAGCCCCACAAAGGAGGGGTCACCAGCCAGCGTTCTCTCTAGAACAGCTTCCCTCTGCTCTGCTCAGCTAAATGATGCTCACCCTTCCAGTTCCAGAGAGGCTCCCCTTTTCCAGAAGTGCCTCTGCTGTAGTGTCCATAAGCCCCTGTAAACACTTGAACTCGGAAAGTCCTCTGTGTTGTACGCCTCACCCTGATTCCAGCCCAGCCCATCCTGGAAGCCCTGAACACAGGCTCAAGTCGCCACCTCCAAGGCAGAGCCTCTGTAACGGCTCAGAGACCCCTGTGCCCTTCACAGCCTACAGCCTGAGAGCGAATGGTACTAATACTCGGCTGAGGACGTGGTCGTGGGGGTGGGGGAACAGCAGAGGAGTGTGCAGCACCAGAAGATGCTTCCCCTGGAGCCTCCAGGACAGCTGACACCCCCCCCAACTTTCCTGTCTCTGGAGAAGAGCCTAGAGAGAGCCTCCAACTGCAGGAGACCTCACACGGGCGGCCCGTCTCTGCTCTTCTGAGTTGCCTCCAGAACAATCGTGAGTGCAGGTGTCAACACAGGCCGAGCAAAGAGGAAAGAGACACCTCACCGCAAAGTGCCAGACCTTGCGAAGACCTCCCGGGAGGACCCAGGGGAGCAGGTTCGGGCGCCGGGGGTGAGGGTGTCGAGCGGGGACAGGGCATGAGGCTACACGGGGGGCGTCTGTTGATAGGGGAGCTTTCTCTTCGGGTCCACGTTCACCATCTGGCACGGATGACTGGAGCCCACCCTGTGGAGCCAGTGGAATGGCCCCTTGAAAGAGGGCCTCGTGACGGCCTCCAGGGAATGGGATGAGACGCCGGAACCTCCTTGGTGGGGTCCTGAGGGTGGGCGGAGGAGGCTCCAGGAGGAGGGCGTGTTCAAGTGGCCTCGTCACCCGAGACCAGAGAACCCCTCGCCGGATGCGTCCCCTAAGAGGGCACAGGGACACTCCCTTCTCCTAAGAAATGCTCTAGGGAGAGGAGAACAGCACTCAAGAAGCTCAGGGTCCTCATAAACGGGGGCTGACACTAGAAGATTCTACCAGGAGAGGGCGTCACCTCGAGTCAGTGGGGACCACGGGAACCCTGCTGAGAGGGTCCCTGAGACAACGTACCATCCTCAGTGGCCAAGGTGGACATAACTGGTGTCAAGGCCAGAGCTGCAAACAGGGCCCCTTGATCTGCGAGAATCTATGGGAAGAGCGAATAGACCCTACTGGGGTTTTTTTAATCAATACAGATGTATTTTTAAATTTTTATAGATTATTCTCCATTTAAAGTTATTATAAAATATCACTTATATTCCCTATGCCGCACATCACGTCTTTGTATCTCATTTACTTTACACCTAGTAGTTTGTACCTCTTAATCCCCTTCCTTTATCTTATCCGACCCTCACCCCTCTCCCCTCTGGTAACCACTAGTTTGTTCTCTGTTATCTATGAGTCTGTTTCTGTTTTGTTACATTCATTCATTTTAGTTTTTAGATTTCACATACAAGTAAAAGTGTATAGTGTTTGTCTTTCTCTGTCTGACTTACATAGATATGGAAGCAACCTAAGTGTCCATCACCAGATGGCTGGATAAAGAAGATGTGGTATATATAAGATAGAATATTACTCAGCCATAAAAAAGAATGGAATTTTGAGTGGATGGCAGCCTGATGGCAGGAGGGGAGCTGTTCATTGGCCCAGTCGCATGGCCTCCACCCACTACGGCTGTTCCAGGGACCCAGCTGCCAGCACAGAGGCTTTGGGCAGAGCAGGCGGCCACTGGTAATTAACCCGCAACTAGGTTAATGTGCTGTATGTTTCCACCCTGGAGGGAGTAGCCATGCCTCCTTACAACACTGACTCCAGATCTTGGTTTCCTTTCCCTGCAAGCTGTTCTGCTGTCAGCACCATTATTTGAAGGCTTACAGGTGCCCCTTTATCAATATAACATCACCTCAGACTAAGGGGTCCAGCTTATAGGGAAGGAGGTGTGGCAGGAACCTCATAGAGCATCACTCCTCAGCATCAGCTGGACCAGTCTCCCCACTTCCATGCATCTTCTACACCACCGCCAGTTTTTTTTCCCTATATAAAAATCTGGTGCTTTCCTTCCCCAGCCTAAAACCCTTTGGTAGTTTCCCAAAGGCTTCAGGATGCAGATCAAGCGCCTCAGTATGTAGCAAAGGCCTTTTATACCCAGCACCACACTCCTTCCCAGCCTCAGCTCCTGATGCAACCACCACCTTCACGAAAAGTCGCACCGAACCCGCCCTGTTTTCTGAAAGGCATCCGCCCTCTCAGGCCATGTCATTGCTTTTTCTGCTCTTTCTTTGGAATTTGCGAGCTTTAACTCTTTCTAAAACCCCCGCCAACCGCAACTCCCTTGAGACCTGCATACACTCAATGGCGTACCGAGCTACCACACCTTCAGCAGCCTAAAGAGCACACAGGTATGAACTCTGTTTCTGTGAACGGGAGTCCAGGCACGGACACTCAGCTGTGTCCTCTGGTTCAGGGTCTCCCAGCCTGCAGTCAAGGTGTCAGCCAGGGCTGTGGTCTCATCTCCCGGCTCCACTGGGGAAGGGTCTGTTTCCAAGCTCCCGGGCTTGTTGGCAGAATCCAGCCCCGGCAGAATGTTGGATGTGAGCCTCACTTCCTTGCTGGTGAGCCGCTAGAAGCCGCCCTCAGCTCCTGGCCGCAAGAGCCTGTCCACAGGGTGACCCCCAGCACGGCAGCCTGCTTCATCAGAGCCCGCAGGGACAGGCTGGCAAGACTCAAGTCAAAGTCCTGGGTAACATGACCGTGGAAGTGACGGCCCATCATTCTGTGTATCCCATTGGTTGAAGGCAAGTCACAGGTCCTGCCCACACTCAAGAGGAGTGGCTACCCAGGGGCGTGAACACCAGGAACCCACCAGCCACGGGACCTAACCCTGCCATCACTGGCGTCTCCACTCTGCTCTGTTTCCCCAGCACCTGGCTCTCAGACATAGGCCTGTTCGCTGTCTCCTACAGCACACGTGTGACAAAAATCCTCAGGCACGGCATCCTCCCGCCACAGCAGAGCCCATAGACTATTCGCGTTAGCACCCCCGGGGGCCTACCACAGTGCTCCACACCCAGGAGCACAAGGCTACAGGCACCCGCCTCCTGGTCCAGTCACGGCTTCCCCTGTCCAGAGAAGGAAGAGAGGGGCGGTTTCCAAAGTTGAATGTCTATCAGTTTACTCTCTTTACAGCTTTCTGCTTCTCCTAAGGAAAATATCTGTAGATTTGCCAATCCCATCAAATGGTTTTTTATTTATAATGAAAATCAAGATTTAGGTTTTATCAGCACCTAACACCAGCCTAAAGGAACTCACATACCAGAACAATTTTAGCCATTGTCTCCACTGAAACTTTTAGCCCAGAGAAGGGAGATGCACTGAATTGATGTGTGCCGCACTTCAAATCCTCATAATATCCCTGTACAATAAGCACTGTTACCTCCGTTTCACAAGCCAGGAAACTGAAGCTCAGTTTAAGTGATCTGCTCCTGGTGGAATCAGAATCATATTTGGTCTGGATTTCTCTGTCTTTCCACACCTCCTGCTCAGAGCCTGGCAGAGGGTCAAGGTCAGAGAGAACTTCGGGCAGCAGAGGGGAGCCCCCAGGGGGTCCTGATTCCATGTAGAAATCCAGCTTTGGGCTCCAGAAACTTCTCCCTGGGAGCAGCAGCTGTCCTGTCTTGTGGCCTGTGGTGACCTGGGACAAAGAGGCTCAGGGCAGGAGTGGGGATGGGCTGGCTGGAGGACTTTCGCTGACCAAACTCTCATCCAAAAACAAATGTTTTTAATCCATGTCAAATGGTGCATTTGGTTGCCTCAAAGGCAGTCCCTTCCCTCAGAAATGCCTGATTACATGCACAATCCTGGAAACTACTGATTTCCTCTGCTCTGAATTCTCGCAGGGAATCTGGCAACCCCAAATCTAACACTAGGCTCGGATTCACCCGACACCCCCGGGAGGCGCCCACCTCGTCTCCCCCAGGGCTGGGCGGGGGTGGGTGTGAGGACAGAAGAAGGGAAGCAGGCCTCCAGCACGAATCCATCTGACTCACCTTCAGTCCCGACACCTTATCTGGTAGACAGTGGTTCAGCATCTTCGGAGGAAAGTCTTCTCTTACGTAAAATGCCTTCAGACACGTCACTACTTCGTCTAGGAGTCAGTCCTTTCGTGCACGTTTGCTGAGCCGGCTGTGCCCTGGGGCTTCCCCTGAGCACTGGCCCGCCTTCTTCAGGTTCCTGCTGAAGGACCCTCATGAGACGGCGGGGAGTTCTAGAAAATGCTGCAAAGACCCCACACAAACTTTAGGACCCCGATTCTCCACTGAGCTCCCCGGCACCTGTGAACTGAGGGGGCTGAGGGAGACGAGACCGTCCCGGGTTTGCTTCTGCTCCCGAGACCAGGTAAACTGAGTAACCTCTGCAAACCTTTTCAATCCATTTCACCATTTAAAAATAAGACTGTGACCTGCTGAAGGTTAACTCCCTCCGGGCAGTTAGGACTTGGAAAAAACAAGCATAATACCCACTTCCGGGCTGGAAGAAATAAACAAGTTTGCCCTTTCTTCAGAAATGCTGTGTCATTCCAAATAATTGGAATTGCTTTTTCTCAAGAATTAGTAAAATGCGTTTGTATGAATTCAAAGAAAGGGGCCCAGTCGAGCAGACTCTAGACTCCTAACCCTCCGGAGATCAGGAGATGCCAGCCCTGGGCATCACCCACACAAGAGGGGGCTTAAGGATGGGGCAGAGGGGGTGCCAGAAGTTTCTAGCACGTGGTGGACACTCACTGGTGTACATCCCCAAGGGACTCGGCACCAGTGACATGCACACATCACCGATTTGCTCTTGAGGGAGAATCCTAGTGTCACAGAGAGAACCTCAGGCCCCCTCCAAGGAGCTGGGAGGGGACCTCCACCCTGAACCCCCAAACCCCCAGCTGCAGCTCTGGAAACATTCACAGTAAAGGACAAGGCCCCCGAGACTGAACCCCTCAAGGCCTGGGAGCCCCCAAGTGTTCTGGACAGTGAGGCACGAGGAATCTCAGGCTCCTGCTGGCCCCCAGTGACACAGAGCCAGTCCACAGCCCAGGACCCACCCACACCAGCTGGGCCACGACGGGAGCCTCAGGGTCAGCCGGGGAAGCAACAGGAGAGAGTCCCGAGGTCCAAGCAAGAAGCCCCTCGGGCCACTGACCGCGAAGACGAGACAATTGCAGTGACCCCGCTCGGGCTCAGACGGCACCAGGGACCCAGGCGTCCGCACTCTGTCACTCACCAGCTACAGACATTGGGGAGGTTACGTAGCTGTGTGCCTCAGCGGCCCCCTCCGTGAAACAGGAATCCTAACATTCCTATCTCACTGGGTCGCTGTCCGTTAAATACTGTGATACGTTGAAGGCGGTTGGAACAGAGTCTGGGACATAGAAGATGCTCATGGCGGGTTAGTTGAGGCTTGGTGGGCCTGTCGGGGGGACAGCCAGGAAGGAGGGGGCTCTGAGCACCACTGAGAAGAAGTGGGAACAGTTTGTCGTGGGCTGCTGTGATTTTATCTTACCCCGTTCCTGGAAGAGTCAGCCATCAGGAAGATGCCCCAGATGCTCCTGAGGGGGTTAAAAATTGGTCTGAGCCATTAATTCTAGAGTTCCAGATAAAGACACGGAACGTACATCCACGCAGGCTCAGCGCCCAAAACAGCCTTAGATGTCAGGGAATCTGTCCACGGTCCCAAAGCTCCCTGACCATCCAGCAGTTTCCTCGCCTGGTGTCAAGCCCGGGTATCCACTGAGCAAAAGGTTTATTTTGCTTACGCAGCGCAGAGAGCATTCAACACGTATTTATTAATCAAATAAATGAACCAGTGGCATCTGGTGTGTTTGCTATAGGTATTTGGAGGGAATGAAATTTGGGGGGATAGAAAGAACTTGCAATCAATTTGGAAAATAAAATTAAAACACAACATAAAACCAGGGAATCTATGTGAGAAGACACTGGAGGCTCATACCTTTCTCCAAGGAGGCCTGTTTCCTATTCTACACCCCAGACCCTGTGGAACCGGTCCTGCCCCAGGCCGCGACGCCAGGCTATTTGACACTTGATTCTCTCCACTGTCAGTAGCAACGGTTGGGTTCAGAGACAAGAAGTAACACTTGCTGTGACAAGAAGTCCGGTGAGACGGCCGTGTGCCTGCTTGCCAATTTCTGGATTTAACGTGCACTCACCTGGCATCGTTACTGTTCCAGAACTTGCTGAGAATACTCACCATCTCTAAAACTAGCATGATCACGGCATGATCTTCTCCCACGTTCTCTGTATTTGCCAGCAGGCTTTAAAGTAAGAGTGGATTGAAATTAAATGTACCGTGCTCCTAACAGGAAGGGGGAGAGACCAGGGCAAGACAGTACTGAAGATATTGACTGCTAACTTAAGCCAAAAAGACCACATTTCCTTCTATTTCCTTTTCTTTTTGTCGTTGAATGTAACATACATGCTGACAGGCACATAGCCGAATCACAGTTTAAAGAACAATTGTGAAGCAAACCCTCTGATCCTTTATTCACCACGTGAGGGATTCCCTCCCAGCCCTCCCCTTGGGATTCCCTTGCTCCATCTACATTTTTCTCACCCGTCTGGACTTCGTGGAATACTATTTATTGACTCCTGAACGTTGCGTTGTTGACCTGTAGGTCTTGTGTCTTTTTCTTTCCTTTTTTTAGGGAATATATTTTGTGCAGTTGTGGGCAATAATGCAGAAGAACCCTTCATCCCCCTTATCGTTTCCTCAGTAGTAACATTTTATAAGACTACAGCACAGTATCACAACCAGTATCTTGACATTGATAGACTCCACAGCCTTATCCAGATCTCCCCAGTTTTATCTGCTTGCTGTGTGTGTATCAAGTCCCATACAACTGTATCATCGAGGTCAGTTTGTGTTTCCACTGCCATAGTCAAGATGCCAAACGGTTCCAACTTTGCAAGCATCCCTCACATTATCCTTTCTAGCCATCCACAATCCCTTCCTGCGGCAACCACGAATCTGGTTTCCATTTCTAAAATTCTGCCATTTCAAACATGTTCCCTATGTAACCTTTGGAGATCGGAATTTTTGCTCACCGTAATTCCCTGGAGGTTCCTCCAGGTTGCTGAGTGCATCGGTACTTTGCTCCTTTTCCTCGTGGGGGTAGTATTCCGCGGGGTGGCTGTACCACAGTGCACTTATCCAATCACCTGTTGAAGGACACCCAGGCAGAGTTCCAGTTTGGGCCCCTACAAATAAAGCTGCTATAAACATTTATGTACAGGCTTTGGTGTAAAATTAAGTTTTCATGTCTTTGCAAAAAAAGCCCAGGAGGGCAATTGCTGGGTCGGGTGGTAGCTGCGTGCTTAGTTTGTTAGGAAGCTGCCGAAGTATCTTCCAGGGGGGCCCCACCATTGCACACCCCCACCAGCAGTGTGCGAGTGATCCAGTTTCTCCTGCTATTGATTTTTTATTATCCTGGATTCCCACTTTGGCTGACTGACAGAGGTCATTACAAGACGCCTTCAAACCACGTTACACACCTTGAAAACTCGCCTAAGTGGTTAGAAGGCTGCCTCTAAAGCAGTTAAATCGTGTAGAGAACACGGTACGTTCTTGCTCCTGCCTTGCCCAGTGCAAACGCCCTCTGTCCGTCTCCCCTCCACCCCACACAAACCGTCAACCACTGCCTCCTACAGGAAGCTGCCCAAGACCCCCCCGCCCAGGTGGCTGCTTCACCTGTGCCCACACCTATCCTCCCAGTTTCGCCATCCCCATCGCAGTCACTGGGTTCACTGTCTTCCTCGCGAGGCTCTCAATTCTCTGAGGCAGGAACTGGGATGTCTTGTCTGCCATCCCATCCTCAGTATCTAACGTGCTGCCTGCACACAGTAGGTGCTCAGTTAAATACGTGAGATTGAATGGGCAGTGCCAGTCTCAAAAGCCCATTCAATACAGTACTCCAGGCAGCCTTCACCAACCAATTAAAGTTGACGCAGGAGTTGAAACCTCTTCACCACCCGGCAGTCAGTAAGCCCAAGTCAACGAGAAGACGACACTCACTGAGGCTGACATGAATTCATGTCTTTTAAGCATTTCCGAATAGTATACATGCTGATGAATTAATGTCTTCTAGAAGAGCAAGTGGCTTGTCTACCTCATTTCGCTTGCCATGAGGAAATCAACTCTTCATTACACTTACAGAAGCAGAGGCAATGTAAATATAGTCACGTGTTCACCTGCAATGTTTACACAACAGACACAGGCTCTAACTAACAACCTGGTTTAACTGCTTAATAATAGTCCCGGACATTACCGATTTCTCATACAATTACTGCCTGGACTTTCAAATCCTATTTTACGTTATTAAGTTCTTTTTAATGTTAGGAGACATTTTTATATTTCCAAAGAAACAATTCAACATCACCATATATTCAATATCACTCCATAGGCACATATGGAGAAATGTATACTTAAAAATGGTGAAAATGGTAAATTTTACATTATTTGCCACAAGGGGAAAAAAAGAAGCTGGGCAGGAGAGCAGAGCATAATTGATTGTTACCTAAACCAGGATCCATTCATGTGAGAACTTTGAGCCGCTGTGTCTTCATACATAAAATGCTAATCACAGCGCCAGACTCACAGCTCTTTGAAAGAAGAGAAAGGAGATGCATATAACTGGATGCACAATCTGATTTTTGCCCAGGGACTTGGACCTCTGATTAATCTGAGTGGCTAAACCCCAGGCCAGGAATTCATCTGGGGCAAGCTCATTCCAGGATGCTCTAACCCCTTCCAAGGAGGCCTGTGTCCTCCGACTCACCACCCGTCCTGGAAGATTTCAGATCCCTGTGAAAGTAAGATGAGTTAGTAAATGAAAAGCTCTTAGAAAAATGACAGGAAAGGGCTTCCCTGGTGGCACCGTGGTTAAGAATCCACCTGCCAATGCAGGGGACACAGGTTGGAGCCCCAGTCCGGGAAGTTCCCACATGCCGCGGAGCAACTAAGCCCGTGCACCACAACTACTGAGCCTGCGCTCTAGAGCCCGCAAGCCACAACTACTGAAGCCCATGTGCCTAGAGCCCGTGCTCCACAACAAGAGAAGCCACCGCAATGAGAAGCCCGCGTAATGCAACAAAGAGTAGCCCCCGCTCACAGCAACCAGAGAAAGCCGCGCACAGCAACAAAGACCCAACGCAGCCAAAAATAAATAAAATAAATAAATTTATTTTTTTTAATGACTGGAAAATAGTAAGCATGTGTAGTAGTCTCAAAGAAAAACAGAAACTATAGGATGTATTTATATATAAAGGTTTACATATAGAGAGAGGTGAGTGTGTGTGGGGGGGTGTGTGTGAGTGTGAAGAGAGAGGGACAGGAGAGACAGAGCAAGAGAGGCTTTAAGGAATTGACTCAGGAGAGCACAAGATCTAAGTCTGAAATCTATAAGGCAGGCCAGCTGGCTGGAGATGCAGGAAAGGGACGATGCTGCAGCTCAGCCCAAAGGCCATTCGCTGGCAGAAGTCCCTCTTCCTCAGGGCCTCTGCTTTTGCTCTTCAGGCCTTCAGCTGACAGACTGACGCCCACCCTCGCAAGGAAGGGTCATCCATTTTACACAAAAGCTACTGATTTAAATGTTAGTCTCATCAAAAATAAGTTCGCGTGACATCTAGACCGATGTTTGACCAAGAACTGGGAACCACAGCCTGGCTAAGTAAACGTAAAGTTAACCATCACTGCGTGGTGCACATGTATGCAACTGCTGTGATCCCTGGCAGCATCCGCTGGCCTAGGGTTTGCCGCAGGTCTCGGAAATCCTGAATCTTCTGCTCTTGACTCAGCCTTCCCCCCTTTTCTCCAAGACCTTTCCATTGAGCCCCTCCCTGCTCCATGGCAAGTAAACTGCAGCAGATCTCTCCTCCGGATTCTCCCATCCACCCCTTGTCTCTGCTGGACCCAGCCATCCTGAGCTTCACAGCAGCTAAGAAGCCCTCGAATCACTCCTGATTGGGCTCCCCGGCCCCGTAAACCTCAGGGGCAGGCGCAACTCTGGGTTCCTCTGGCCCCACCCCTCTCCCGGTTCCGGCTGCCCGCACTCGTGAAAAGCCCCATTTCTTTTAGGTTCCTGCCCTTCGGCGACACCACTGCTGGTTCCACCCCAAAGACCGAGACACCCTACCCCACCCATCATCCTGCTGACGTCACGTGTGCGTGAGGCCGGCCCCCCCACAGCCGCCCCTCAGAACACCAGCCTCCTACTTCCCGCGCCCTTTGCCCTTCCTCCCCTTCACCTTCACGCCCGTGAAGGGGCCTGAGGCTTGTCACCGCTTGAAGCCGTAAGCTGGACCATACCTGGCTCTGTGTGGGCTTCTCCTGCACTGGTATTCCTCCCATTATCTCCTGCCCACCCACCTGATCGCCTCACTGCAAGCTCCAGGCTGCTGACCCCTTCCCTTGACTTAATCCAGTCTCTGAATGTGCTCCCAGCCTGCTTCCTTCTTATCCCTCTGTGTCCGTATTTCAGCCGCTCTGCTGTGCGCCCCCCACTGCTTCCATCCCTCGCCACGTCTCAGCAAAAGCACAGCTGCCCCCTGCGTCCACCTGCCAGGACAGCACCGCCCCTCCGCCCCGTCTGGACCTGAAACTCGGCCTGGCACGGCGGTGGTGATTCCCCTGTTTTCATAGTAACTGGTTCAAACGCTGTCCTCCGGCTTGGCTATCCACTCGCAGAGGTTCCTCGTCGACATACTATGTTTCAGCCCTGTTGTTCTCATTCTTCTGAGTTTGACTTATCTGGTTATCAGCGTTTACTGTTTCTTGATGTTTTCTGTGTCCAACAGAAACAAGCTAAATTCTGTCTAGGTCAATTAGCAATCCTATGTGAGACAGGACACACGTCAGCCAAGCTCAGGGTCGACAAGTTTTCATTTTAATATGTGATTATGTTACCACGTAGAGCTAGACAGCTAGCACTTTCTCTGGGTGACTCCACATGAGAAAAATGAAGTCCACTGCAGAAACTGGGAGGAAGAGGGAGCAAAATTTATCGCAGAGTTACGTGAAACGCAAAGCGCCGCGCCGTTCCGAGCATTACAATTATTCTCCTGCTATCGTCTCCCGTTGTCCTCTCTCTGGCCTCTGAAGAAATAATTAACCTTGTGAACTCTGATAAACTCACAAAAGATGGAAAAGCTCACAGCCAGAATATCAGGGCCACGTGAGCACTTGAAGGCAAGCAGCTAAACGACTATTGTGATTAGAGCAAAATCAAGAGAAAATGTATCTGCAGGAGGAGAGAATGACCTTGGATGCTTCAAGGGCATTGAAAGCGTCCAGCTTACCGATTTTAAAAGAGCCTCTCTCTCTCCCTCCCTCCCTCCCTCCCTCCCTCTGGATTTTTCAGTCAGAAATCACATCTGCTTCGTGCAGAAGCCAGCACCACATAAACTGCTACATGCTGGAATTTCCTCTCCACTGCTTCTGTTGAAATGCAAAACTTACTCTCAATGTAGGAGGTGGTCTGTCCTGCATCAAGAGGTTGCGTATAACCCCCGAGTGTGCCTCGAATCGGAGACCAGACTCCTGCTTTTTCACTTCCATCATCAATCGCTCCCAGCGGCCTGGGCTGTCTGCCCCATGACCGCACAGACCCCCTGTGTGTGGCTCTCGGCTACACCTCCGTCAGCTCACACATCTGTCTTTATCTATGCGTTCTTCCCCAAGACACCAGGGTGCCTCTGAAATGCCTTCCTTGCCCAATACCCAAAGAGACACCCGTAGAAGCAAATTCAATACATCACGATTTACAGGCTCACTTTTGTATGACCTCCTGAATCAGTTGGAAATTACAGAAATAAACTTTGACTAATTCAGCAGGAATTTACTAAATGATATTGAGTTGTTCAAAGTAACTCTTGGGGGCTGGAGAACCAGTGGCTGAGGTTACACAGCTAAACAGTTCAAAATTAGGCCACCAACTGTCCCTGTGGACACCTCCCCACGGCCACTGCCTGCCCAGCTGCCATCTGCACAACAGGCTCGCGACCCTCTGCTGGGAACCTGCCACAGCTATCCTTGGGAGTGGCACTGCCCATGCCGCTGTCCTCACCAGGAAGACATCCTGTTGACCCTGCTTCTTTGGGACACCAAATTCTGAAACAAATAGTGGCCTACGTGCTTGTGATGGAGAGAGCTGAAGTCATTGTGATGCTTAATTTTGTTTGTCAACCTGGCCCAGGCAACAGTGCCAAGTTGTTTGGTCAAACATCAATCTAGCTGTTGCTTTGAAGGTATTTTTAGATGTGATTAACTTTTTTTTTTAAGATTTTTTTTTTTGATGTGGACCATTTTTAAAGTCTTTATTGAGTTTGTTACAATATTGCTTCTGTTTTATGTTTTGGTTTTTTGGCCACGAGGCAGGTGGGATCTTAGCTCCCCGACCAGGGATCGAACCTGCGCCCCCTGCATTGGAAGGCGAAGTCTTAACCACTGGACCGCCAGGGAAATCCCTAGATATGATTAACACTTACATCAGTAGATATTGAGTGAAGAAGATTAACCTCCATAATGGTGGGCCTCATCCAATCAGTTGAAGGTCTTCAACGAAAAGACAGCGGTTCCCTAAGGAACAGGGAATTCTGTCTCCAGACTGCAACAGAGAAATCCTGCTGAAGTTTGTAGACTTTGGGCTCCAGACTGTAACACCAACTCTTGCCTGAATCTCTAGCCGGTCTGTGAATTTTGAGCTTGCCAACCTCTGCAATCACAGAGCCAATTCCTTAAAATAATGGTTCCCACCTCCTCCCTCTCACTTCCTCTCACTCTCCGTCCCTCTCTCTCTCCTCCCTGTGTATACATACATGTATGTATATATGTATTCTCCCACCAAGATTCTAGAAGAATGTGCTAAGCAGCCAGAGAAAACAGCAAATTACACTTTTATTCTCATATAAATTTTATATGCAAGAAAAAATAACTAAGGGTCTTCCACCTTGAAAAGTTGGCAGCTGTAACTATTAACGAAGTTTCCTGAGTGCCCCAAACTGGAGACCGTCATGTTTCTTGAAGCACGGATGTCAATTGCCACAAGGCTGCAGGATTCATTCAGCGGGGGGGGCGGGGAGCATGGACCTGGCAGATGAGGACACGTCAATGTTGTCCCATTGTTCTTTGCAAGTCACCAGGTTTAGTAACTCTTGTGAAGGGAGATTTGATTTCCTTATGAAACAGCCTCCAAAAGAAAGTCAACTTTTAGGTTGTTGATGAAAAAGATGAGGTCCAGTAGTGAGATGATTCATAGTTTAGAGCCAGAAAATGGAGGATTTAGATTTTTTTTTTTAAAAAAAAAACCTTTTATTTTTCAAAAAATCACTACTATCCAAGTTAACGTCAACGTTCACTATTTAAGCTTTAATCCCAAGCCCTATGTAGTCTATGCAACACTTCTTGGCATATGCAAAAGATACATTCCACACTGTTAGTGGATACTGACACTCTGCCGTCAAAGATGTCCACCGTCATAGGTATATCCTTACTACTTATATATAGCTGTGCTTCACTACGTGGACGGGTAGGTAGGTAGACAGATCACAGGTAGATAACCCTCCAAAATGTGCTACTTTTAAAACGCCAGTCATTTATGGATCCAGGCTGGAAGCTGAACTCTATCCCTGGGGAGACTTTATCTCTGTCCTGGGAGGGACCGTTTTTATAAGCAGTTTTGCTCACACAGATATGGGCTGGTCTTGAACGTTGGTGAAGTAATCCAAATGCAGATGCTTCCAACCGTGTTCATTTTATTACGATTAAATATGGAAAAAATTACCTCTGTGGTGGTGGACTGCATCTCTGGAGGGATGGCTATGAGGTGAGAGATTTCGGGTTCCCACTGACAGGCCTGTAATCAGGGAGTCTGGGGTCCTGGTGGTCTGTGGGGAGATGGCATGGTTAGGAGACTTGTCACCCACCCCTGCCACCCCCGAGGAGGCGTTCGAGGGAAGGGGGAGTCGGTGGGGAAGGGTTGTGAGGTATAAACCATCTCCTGTTCCAGGTTATAACTGAGCTCTGTCACCTCCCAGCCTTCGCACCAGCCTTATACTCACCTGCTCTGTTTTGTGGACTAAGGGGATGGGACCAGTTCAGCATTTGGGGCGTGGATAAAACGGATTGAGGGATTCACAGAGACAGCGACATCACGCGTGGCCAGAGACGGAAGGCAAACAGCTAGAAGTCACTTGCAGTAAAAGGGAATAAGTAACAACCAGGAGAAAACATAACCATAACCCAGAACCTTCAGAGACACACTTTAGGACTTCAGGACGGAACTTGCTGCAGTCATGTTAGATAAGGCTCAATTATTTTGTTTAGATATTAAAGAGGAAGGTCACTCCCAAGGGCTGAAGAGTTCAAGGAGAGAGATACCGAGATACATATAAAGCACATGTTTTTAGGGAGAGGGCTAATAAAGGTAATAATTAAAATGTGATAACCAAATCTGAGAATAAAAGCAGTAAGTCTAAACATATTTGCCGATGTGTGAATGGGAAATAAGATTTTTAGAACTGGATTTTCTCTAAAGCAATAATACTACACCAGAATTGACTACAATGACAAATTCTCATAAGTTACTGGTTTATTAAAGTATAATGTATATCCCTGAGGAACTCTACAATGGGATTATGGCTAAAATCCCCATTTAGCCCTCATTTCATCTGGCATTAATGACTACAGCTATGAGATATATACTTTATAACATGAAAAGATTATGATTAGTCATTCTGGATTGGTTTATTAACGTGTCAAGACACTATGTGCAAATAAGAAATTGATGGGCTCTTTGTCTTATCTCCTCCCAACCCCAAATCACTCAAGGGCTTTGCCGTGGAGAGGATGATTTAAATAATGGGCAGCTCACCCAATGTCCCTTTAAACTGGGAGGTTCTGGGTGTGAAAGTACAGAAAAGGGAGAGAAAAAGAGAAACGATTAGAAACAAACCCCTGCATTTCAGAGGGCATACCTTGCATGCCTGAGTAAATAGACATGTCCCTCACACTGTTACCGTGCAATCACTTGGAACACTCCATTCGGCTTCTAGAAGAGTGATAAATCTTCATGTGGGAAGGTCTTTGAAACAGGACATGACAAGGTATTGGAGGATGAATGATCCCAGATTTAATGGAAGAGACAGCTTCACTCTTTTTCTCATTTGCTGCCGGGTCCCCCTTCATATCATATCCACGTTTCCTGCTCTCCTGGTCTCCCCAGATCCACGTCTGCCCTGTCTACGACAAACGTGGTCAAGGCCCAAGCCCTTGTTTAAAACAGTCCTCCCTTGGATCACCAAGTCCTCTTCCAAGAAATCAATATTCCCTAACAGTCACTTTCTGGATGCGGCAGCCATGCTGAGAGACAGGAGAAGAGGGGCCCTAGACCCAGTGGTGTCCCAGAAGCATCCAGACAGGCCTCCATCAGCCACCTCCTGAGCAGCCCAAGACACGTGCAATGGTCATGCACAAGCACAGATGATGATCTCACCTGGGCTCCCACACTCGCTGAGAGCCCCCAGCAGGACAAGCAGCACCAGCTGTAACCACGAGGGTGAACGCCATGTCTTCAGTCTGAGCGGGTTTACTGTAGCTTTGACGTGGTTCCTTCAACTCTTAGACACCGAAAAACCAAGAGAGCTCCACATCCCCTATAGGGTCAACTTCATGAGTACACTTTGAGCTTCTTAAACCTATGACTCCATTAATGAATGTAAGCGTTTTACACACACTTCCTCTCCCTGGCCCTTTTCTTAAGGAATCGCTGTATATAATTGAAATAATATCCTGAAAACCGAAAGATGAGCTAAAAGCCTCCAAACATCTGATCTACCACCGACTACAGGTAGTGAGCCTTCTGCACAGGAACTGTGAAGACAACTGCTTGCAGAGGAAGGGCAAACAGGGTCACGTTTTAAATGCACATCTTGTCCCTACTGTGCCTTCATGACTGAGCTCAGCACAGCTTCAGAAACCTCCCCAGCAACGTCCATGGCGCCTTCTGAGTGGCAGACAAAAATGAAGTCCAAATGCCAGGTTATATTGGCAAGAATCTTATGAGCAGCCTCTTCTGTTCTTGGTTATATGGTTCCCAAATTTACTTATCACTTGTAGATTTTAATTTCTCTTTTTGCCCATCTCAAGATAAGTCCTAGGCAGAAAAAAAAAAAAGCAGGGGCATTCAAACACAACTCAAAAGAAGCCTCAATGAACCTCACCAGATGGCAAACAGAAAGCACGTAAAGTATAACTGAGCAGTTTTTGAACTGGGTTGAAGCCACAACTCTATTTCTGATTTTGTATGAATAAACTCCACCAAAGGAAACATTTACACTTTATCTATGTTGAGCAAGTGTACATTGGTAAAGTCAGAGAGAGGGCAAAAAAAATTAGATGAATTTTGAATAATTGAGAGGCTTCAACCTTAGAAAGAGCCCTCACTGGCTTATAATCTGCAAATGTGTAACTGATTTTCCATACAGGAATGGCCTTCCTTGAGCAGGCAACTTTGTCAAATGTCTCAGTAAGCTAAGAAAAACTGGAAAAGCAAACAGGGGAATTTTTAATCCATTTTAATGAGTGTGTTTCAAAACCTAATAAGTAATTAGATGGTGCTGTTTCTAGAGGAGTGCCTTCCAGTAGAAATACGATGCTAGTAGACACATATGTAACTTTAAATTTTCTAGAAGCCACATATATTTTTTTAAAGATTTTTTTTGACGTGGACCATTTTCAAAGCCTTTATTGAATTTATTACAATATTGCTTCTGTTTTATGTTTTGGTTTTTTGGCCGCGAGGCATGTGGGATCTTAGCTCCCTGACCAGGGATCGAACCCGCGCCCACTGCATTGGAAGGCAAAGTCTTAACCACTGGACCGCCAGGGAAGTCCTCACTGCTAATTTTTGATATATTAAACATCAATAGATATAACCCATCCAAACAAAAGCCCTTCCATCGATAGTTTTTAAGAATGTGAAGGGTCCTAGAACAGAAAGTTTGAGAACTGCCACCTTGGGGAAACTGCTGCCCTGTGCACCCGGGTTCTGGAGGTAAAGTCTATGGCCACACTGGCTGAAAGGGCAGGAAACCACAGCCACACCCAAAGCCCAATGAGGAAAGGTAAGCACACTGCGGTTCACCCACCAGGGCGTCCTTACATAGCAGAGGCTAAAAAGGAAGGAACGCAGCAGTTATGCTCATCAACGTGGATGAATCTTTGGAAAAGACTGCCATTTGAAAAATACGTTGCAGGAGAATTCTTACCATGTGACTCTATTTATATAAAATGTAAGAGCGTGGAAAACTGAATAAACCGATTAGGGATTCACCTGAAGTAAACCAGGAAGAGAGGCAAGGGATGCTAAACATACTATTCAAGATCCCGGTCACCGCAAAGGCGAGGGAGGGGAGGGGCCGCAGGGAGACTCAGGAGTCCTGCAAGGGCTGGTGATGCACCTTCCTTAGCTGGAGGGGAAGTGGGGGGGTGGCGAGTATCCGGGTGGTGTGATTATTATCATTATTGCGATAGTACCTGTATCTTTAAAGTATATGTAAATTTTTTTAAGTATCTAATATTTGAGAAACAAATCTGTTTACGGTTCAAAAACAGAAGAGAGAGACAGAGAGGCAGACACCAGACCCAGGCAGGTAAAGGGGTTCCCTTGGTTCCCAGAACTTCAGCCACATGATTGGAAAGGCAGAGAACACCTGTGCCTCCTCTTGGCTGTGGGACAGAGGACCTTTCCGGCCTCTGGATTCACAGCTGAGTGGGATGGGTCAGGCAGTGCTCCCTCCGTGAACAAGGTCAGCCTGGGGGTGTAAACCCATCTGGCCAGGAACAAAGAGTGCTGAGGGAGTGCCCTTGGGTGGCTCCTGATAGGGGCCTCCCCTGTGATTTACAGAAAACAAACGTTAGAACAATTAGAACCTCCAAGCAGCCTCTTCCTGCAGAGAAAGCAGTCCCACGGATGCTGTGGAAGGAGGTGGGTGGAGCCGGCCCCCCTGCAGGTGGAGAAGCCTGGGGAGCCCAGCCTGGAGCAGGGCTGGCTCAGAGCTTCGGCAGAACCGGAAGAAAACAAGCTGAGCTGAGGCCACACCAGCTCCTGGGCCCAAAAGCTTTTTACACGCTCTTCAAATAACCTTTACCACATATTCTACTGGGCAAATTCTAGGGACTTCCAGCCCATCCTGCCCCACCAGGAAGGCTCACACTGAGTCCCAGAACAGGAGAGGAGGTGGCAGCGGGGACAGAGCGGGGCTCTGGACAGCCCTGAGCATCGCCAGGGTGATGGGCAGCTGCCTGACCCAGCGGGTTGCTGCCTGGATGGTCAGAAGCTCAGGGCCTCCCAGCGGGGCCGGGACAGCTCACTCCCCTCCCCCTCCCTGTTCTCTCTTTTATTTGCCTTTGTGAACTTTGCTGGCTGCGGAGCTCCTGAGCTCCCTACCCAGCTGGATGGGAAGGACAAAAAGGACACAGAGAATGTAAGTGTTGCCTAGCAGCGGAGAATCCAAGCCAGCCAATGAGATTAGAATGAACGATCACGGGAGGAAGCAGGGCATCTCCCTCGTGGAGACAGATTGTCGCTGTGGGCTTGAAAGCAGGAGACCGACTTCCTTAAATCTTTCAGGGGGTTGACATGGGTCTCAGAGCAGAGGCAGAGCTCTTTCACACGACCTCTGCTCTACGCTCCACGCTCAGCTCCGCCCCATCTTTCCACACTGGCACTGCAGCCATAGTGAAGTACCAGCAGTACCTCTCCTGCATCCCATTCAGACAGCAGCTCCTCTCGGAGGCCCTTCCCGATCCCCTGCCTTATACCCCTTCCATGACAAAGGTTATGAGTGCCTCCTACTAACCTTTGCCACAATGCATTTTAATCACTCACTGGTGCCCACGAATGCTCCAGAGTGTGCCCCCTGGGGGACCAGTAAGGAAACCCCCGCACAGAGCACGGACAGCATAGCCGGTCAGCCTCACCCAGCGGGCTAGGAGACCATGATCGCGAGCCTGCAGAAGTTTCTGCCTTCCGGCTGCTGTGCCCTGGGAAGGACCCCGGACTCCACCGTGGCCTTTTAACCACTCACCACCCCCTGCGGGGAGCCCGCAGCAAACCCCAGGGGCAATTCCTGATCCCAGCTGTCCCGGCTCTCTTCCCTGATTCCCAGACTCTTAGCTTCAAAAGCTGAATTTTCTACACAGTTCCCTGGCCTTTTTTTTAAGATCCATTTAGACTCCATTCCCTGGCTTTTGTGATCCATCTCCCATGCCCCCCCACACACTCCAACTTTACCTAATCTCTTAACTACAGTGGCACCTACCGAACTGGGTAGGACACACCAATCCACACCTCCGGCCCTCCGACCGCTGGCCTGGGGTCACCCCCTTGCCCTGTTTAAGAGAGCAGGTAAATGGACCGCCAGCTGGATCCGCCAGTGCCAAGCATGCGTGTGAGGGTGCAATCTCATTTACGCTAGAAATTATTACTAAAATATAATGTGTGCTTACTGATTGGCCTTGATTATCTGTATTATTTACCAGCACAAATAATTTGTCTTGATGAGTTTGCTTATCTGTGAAACTGAAGAACAGGGAGTTGTCACTAGTCAAGAGTCCCAAGCCAGAACCACGGAATTCAGCCCAGAACCTGCGGCCTTTCCCTCCACTTTTGTCCGTCCTCGCGTCTCTCACGTGAAAACCTGAAGGGCAGGGCCATGACCCGGCCTCACCACGCTCTTTTGTCTGTTTGCCCCAGTTTTCCTTCTATGCTGCTCACAATTTCTCTTCCTCTATTGTGAAGAGTGACTTGACAATTCAAATGGTGTTTATCTTCCCTGCACCTTTGAAACGTGTAAGAGACTGCTGCTTTCTGCTCTGCTTTCAATTTGTCCAGATGCGCACATAAAAGCCAGCAAGCGAGAGCACAGAGTGTCATTTCCATTGTCCCCTTCCCTGAAAGGAAGAGCAGAGACTTTGTCTATGGGGTAAAGCTTCCAGAAAAACACAAACCTGCTATTGGAAATGACATCTCACGACCTCCACCCACAAATCAGTGACCAAAACGAGGCCATGATACTCGAGTCCAGAAACCCATCTGCATTCATGGAAAATTTAAAAAGAAACCATCTACGTTTTATTCACCGAAATTAGCGTAGCCACGGTAATGGCCAAGTGGTACTGAAAGAGCGGATGTTCGCAGATAACTAGGAAAACAATCACTCAGCTTGAAAATGTAGGTCACGAGCAAGCATAGGATGGACCATTACAGACCCACGAGTGCTTCAGATAATGGTTCCCAAACCTGATTCTAAACTGAATTGTACGTGAGAGTTGTGAAAGGTCATCCAACTTGGCGAGCCTCTCTCTTACAAGGAGACAATTGCTTATTGGAGTTAGCAATTGAGCACCAACTCTGTGTCAGGACCTGTAATAACCCAAATTCATGATCTCATTTCATCTTCATAACAACGCAATCAAATAGGCATTACTGACCCCATTCTACTGATGGAAAACTGCACCTCCAAAAAGTGCTCAGCCCCAGGAAGCACAGTGCCAAGTATCATCCTTCGTAGGAGGTCTGCTCACCCACCGCAGGCCCTCCCAGTCCTCCTGCCTGAGGAGGGAAGAAAGCAATTCATCGCCGACCTCTTGACACTAAAAAACGAGGCCGATTTCATCCCCAAGTGTCCCTTCCCTTCATGGCTTAGTCTCTGCCATTTGACAGCTGAACACTGCCTGTTCTCCAAGGCCAAGGGCTGGGGGCCACTGAGGCAGCTCGGCACAGCCTGGTGCCCCTCACTGCACGTTGGAGCCCCCGTCTCTACAGGGACCAACCCCGCCAGGACCTCCCTGAGGTTCAGCCAGGAGTTGGGTCCAGGAATTCCTCCCCCCTCTACCAACAGAGTAAATGCTGCTGAACGTGGCCATCGACTCCTCCATAGGCTTCTTTTAGGGAAAGTCATTCCACTTCTGGTGCAAATCGTTCACATGCAAATCGATCACCTCTGTTTACCCAGCGCTGCTGAGGGGCTGGGTGCAGGGCAGTGAGTCAGACACCCTCTCTGCTTTCAAGAGCTTGCAGCCTTGGGGAAAGGCCAGCAAGACTGGGGCCAGGGAGGCCTCTTGGAGGAAATGCTGTGACTCTGAGGAGTCTAGTAGGAGAACTGAGGGAACCAGGATTGTGCCCGGAGAGAAGCCAGAGAGGCACCAGGAGGAAGCTCTGGGGGCCAGGCTGGGGCCAGGTCAGCTTTGGGACTGGCCCCTATGCAGCAGGGGCAGCACCCCAGCCCCTCCACCTGGCCTCCCCCTGCATGGGACCGAGGGGGTGGGCTTGGGCGTCAAGAGAAGCCCTGGATCCAGGAGGCAGCGTGTAGGTAAAGTTGGGAGGGACGCAGATGTGTCTACAGAGGGAGGTATACGCTCCAATACTCTTTTCAGCCTTAATTAAAACCATCATTAAAAGCTGTAAATTAACTCAACAAGGAGGCCATCGGACTAAGGAGGCTCTAGTGCCTTAGCAGCAGAGGAAAGCGAACCAAAACCTCAGCCTGTAAATGCCTCAACACCTAAGGACCACCCACCACGAGAGCCAAGCAGGTTGAGCCCCAGCCAATGAACAGCCTCCTTTCCCCACCTCCTGCGTGTGCATCTCTCCCAGCTCTACCGGCCCCGACCTCCAGCACCTCCTGCCCCGTGCTGCCTGATTCCCCACGTCCACTATGCCCCAGTTTATGTTTTAAGTTCCAGAAGCAATTAAGGGGGCGCTTTATAGCCTTGGGGATTTCCTGGCCGAGCAGTCCGCCCAGTTTAAAGAGAAGAGAGAGCTCCGGGGGACAGAGCAGTAGATCCTCCCACGATGGGCCAAGACAGGTGAAGACTCTGAAGTCAGGTTTACTTTGTATTTTTGAGTTTCCATGAAATGGAGTAACTCACTGACAATAAATACTCCTGTGAGCTTATAGTCTAATCAAAATGGTTAATCATTATAAAAACCTTTGGTCTTGAGACTAATACTGTTCTACTTGTTGTGAGAAATTTTATTTATTTATTGCATGGATGTTACCAAAACTTAAGTTTCTAACCAAACATGTGGTAGCTAATTCAACTTTGACAAAATGGGCTTTGTTTTAATTGACCCAAATAACAGTATAAAATGTAAAAGCTTTCTTAGAGTTACGAAAAATCATTTGTAAGGTTTCTTTCTTCGTAACGTAAGTTATATAAGTAAATTGTGATCATAGCAGATCCAAATTTTAAATACAACGCAAAATCTGAGCTTGTTTTTTTAATAAATATATGTATATAGGCATGTATCAACTCACATAATTGAAATTATAATCTATATTTTTATTCTTATTTTTCTACCTAAAATATCATGAAAAGTTGCCTTGTATCATTAAGAATTCTTCAACAAGTTACGAGTGTCTATGTGGTACCCTAGTGCATAGATGTCTCCTGACTGATGTATTAACTTCCCCATTAATGACTTAGATTTTTTAAAACCATTAGAACAGCTACTCCATGAATAGCTATGATGAATCTCTGCATCAGTTATGATTTCCTTAAAATAGACTCCTATAAATGGAGTGACAGAATCCAAGGGTGTCAGTATTTTTTAATACTTTTTTTTACATTATTATATGTATTACTTTTATAACTTTATATCTTACTTTTAGCCCTGTATTTTTAAAAATATTTACTTGTTTGTTTTTGGCAGTGTTGGGTGTTCATTGCCGCGCACAAGCTCTCTCTAGTTGCGGTGAGCGGGGTCTACTCTTCGTTGCAGTGCGCGGGCTTCTCATTGCAGTGGCTTCTCTTGTTGCTGAGCACAGGCTCTAGGTGCATGGGCTTCAGTAGTTGTGGCTCGTGGGCTCAGCAGTTGTGGTGCATGGGCTTCAGTAGTTGTGGCGCATGGGCTTCAGGAGTTGTGGTGCGTGGGCTCAGTAGTTGTGGCTTGCAGGCTCTAGAGTGCAGGCTCAGCAGTTGTGGCACACGGTCTTAGCTGCTCCGCGGCATGTAGGATCTTCCGGGACCAGGGCTTGAACCCGTGTCCCCTTCATTGGCAGGCGGATGCTTAACCACTGTGCCGCCAGGGAAGTATTTTTAAAGATCTTGAAAACTTATTGCTACTTATTTAGTTAGTTCATTGGTTAGTTAGCTGGTGGCTAGTTGGCTAGTTGGCTGGCTGGCTAGTTGGCTAGTTATTTGGTTAGGAAGTTAGTTAGCTGGTTGGCTAGTTGGTTGGTTAGTTGGCTAGTTATTTGGTTAGTTAGTTATGTTGGTTAGTTGGTTGGTTAGTTTGTTTTCAGTTGTATTTCTCTCAGAAGAGAAAACCTACAGGCTGGCTAGGCTCATACCCAGTCCAGGTGACCTAGTTCGTGACAGTCCAGCCCCACTGTCTGACCAGAGACCAGGTGGCTCCCCACTGCAGGCTCAGTAGCACACATCAGCACATGTGACGGTGACAGGAGCTCACACATCTGCATCCTCACCCACAGCGTCTGAGTGACCCGGGCCAATCGCCCATTGTCTGGGGGCCCCAGTTTCTTCATGGTTGAAGTAAAGGCACCTGAAGTCTTTCCTATTACTTTCTGTTCTAAGTTCTGGGATTCGAATGTGCTGTTTTTAGTACATTCTACTTCAGAGAGTCTTTTCTGTTCTGGAAATTCGGGTAATGGAATTTCTGCCTGATGCAAGGCCAGCAGCTGGCATCAAGGACATGAAAGCCTCAGCTTCAGAGAGTCCACAAAACACCCAGTCATGAGCGTGTGCATTTTCTTTGCATTTTTCTGGTCCGAAGATTCATGAAATTCATGACATTCTTACAGGGGTCTCTGAAACCACAAAACATTGAAAAGCTCTGATTCAGAGCCACAAATTCTTTGTCTTTACAAATGTGATGATTTGCCTTAAATTAGGTGTGGCAGGTAAACAGCAGACTTAGGCATCACAGATGAAGAGAGATTAAATAACAAAGATTCCACACTTTGCGGAAGAAAAATCAGGGCGGGGGGAGAGGGGAGACACTGCTGAGGCCAGAGAGGGTCCCTGTCCCCACGTCCACAGCCCCCGAGAGGTAGGGAAAGCACCTAAGCTTCTCACAGCCCCCCTCTCACCCCAAGAGGGGAGGTGTGTGCGAAGTAGTGAAGAATGAATTAGCACCAAAACTGGGCCTCCACCACTGGACTCAGCAAGGGCGGAGGCTGGGGCAGCCTTCTCATCAGGACCAAGGGGACACGGCGTGGCTGTTTGAGATGCTGGACAGAGACAGGACATTCCAGCAGACGCCAGACAGAGATGACCAAGGGCCGACACCAACACCAGGGCTCTGCCCAGGCAGCTGCAGATCTGAGGAGAAAAAGAGGAAAGAAACCCGGAACTGACTGAGAAAAGCCTAAATCAGCTGACTAAGCCTGCATTCAACTTTCTGCCATCAGCAGAAGGTCTCAAGCCGGAACTAAGGCAAGTTCTTTCAAAAATGCAGAATCGGTACCCTGAGTTCGTGTCCTCCAAGTGACCTTAGGTGCCGCAGCTCTTCACGTACCACCACCCCCGTCCCATCCTCACAGCGAAACAATCAGCAAGCCAAATCTGAATCAGCTTCTCATCGTGCGAGAGAAAGGTGAACCCTGAGAATGTCAAATGATTTGCCCCAGGTACGTTTAATGACACAGCAAGAAAACTGGAAAAGTAACTGCCTAATGCGTGCTCTCTGCAAGAGAATTCATACCCTCCCCGGGGCACGCCAAATACATCCTATCTCCTCATTCAGAGATGCACCTTATTACGCCATGCTTCTCTCAGCATCGTTAACAAGACTAAAAACCCAACAAGAGTTCAATCTACAGATCGTGGTTTGATTGTCTATCAGAGTCTGGCATTTAGCAGACATTCACTAAATGTTTTAATGAATAAGTGAATATATTTCATATATTATCTTTAGTATAATCGTCCTATTCTCAGGCCTTAATCCCATACACAGCACTGATATCTTAATGTCAATCTACACTGCAAGCTGGTTGATTTCCAAATGTGGTGGCAGTTCCAAAACGCCAGAGAGCAGTCAGAAGGGCCCCAGGATTGAGGTCATGGTGGTGGCCCACTTACCATGGCAGCGTGCACACTGATTCTCACAACCGCCCTCTGAGGTAAGTACTATTACCGTGACACAAGTTATAGGAGAGAAAACAAATATCCAATAAATTTCTGCAACCCAAGGTCACACAGCCTGTGGGGTGCCATGGGGAGACTCAGGTCAGTCTATTTCTGAAAGCCCCACTCCAGGCTCCATCTTGCTACGGTCTGAATGTTTGTGCCCCCTAGTTCCAAATTCATCTGTTGAATCCCAAGCCCCAGAGGTGATGATATTGGGAGGGGGGACCTTGGGAGGTTATTAGGTCATGAGGGTGGAGCCCCCATGAATGGGATTAGTGTTCTTATAAAAGAGACAGAGCTCCCCCGCCCTTTCCTTCAGGTGAGGACACAGTGAGAGATCAGGAGTTGGCAACCCAGAAGAGGGCTCTCACCCGGCCATGCTGCCACCCTGACCTTGACTTCCAGCCTCCAGAACTGTGAGCAATACATTTCTACTGTTTATAAGAAATATGGTATTTTGTTGTAGTGGCCCAAAGTGACCTCATTTGGAGCTTCTGAAATTACATCACGGGTCTTCCTGGGTGGCGCAGTGCTTAAGAATCCACCTGCGGATGCAGGGGACACGGGTTCGAGTCCTGGTCCGGGAAGATTCCACATGCCACGGAGCAACTAAGCCCATGCGCCACAACTACTGAGCCTGCGCTCTAGAGCCCGCGAGCCACAACTACTGAGCCCATGTGCTACAACTACTGAAGCCCTCAAGCCACAACTACTGAGCCCATGTGCCTAGAGCCCATGCTCCACAATAAGAGAAGCCACCGCAATGAGAAGCCAGCGCACCGCAACGAAGAGTAGCCCCCGCTCGCCACAACTAGAGAAAGCCTGCGTGCAGCAACAAAGACCCAATGCAGCCAAAAATTAATTAATTAATTAATTAAACAAAAATGACATTATGGTCAAGCCCATTCTGACACATGCTCAGTTGTGATGCTGTGGATTACCTGCCCTACAGGACCCCTTGCAGCTGCTGGCCTTCAGGCTCAGAACCACAACTAGTCCTGGTGGGGAGGAACCATAACCTCACAAATAGATTGAGCAATCTACACCAGGGCTCTGCGGCCTTGACACAGAAAACTAGGACTTAACTGTATCGTGTAAGAAGGGATTAGCATCTATATTTTTCTTATTATGATAATACATATAATGTAAAATTTACCATCTTAATTATTTTTAACTGCACAGTTTAATTTCTATTTTTAAACTTGATAAGCTGCTTAAATGCCTATTACCTTGAAGAAGCTGACACCTCAGGGAACAGAGAAATCAAACCTACTTCTAGTTTGCTGAGCTGAGAAAGAACAAAAATACTGTGCTCCAGAGATGTCAAAGCAGCAAGGTTCCCCTGCAACCTGAGGCACCAGGCTGGGCACAGGGGCAGCGATATGGTCCCCGGAGGGCTGGACGGTTTGATGCTGGTGCAAAGCAGCCTCCCCGGAGGGAAAACGAAGCAGGCTAACCTGCTCGCTTCTCTGTTTTCATATGGGTAACAACCTCAACTTCAAGTCATTTTCTCTGATAATGTTTTGTTCTCGGATTTGTACCATCCCTGGGGTTATTATAGAGTTAAAAATATAATATAACGCTATAAGTAAAACTTATCAATTATAAACTATATGTTAGAGTTGAGAATCACGTTAAGAATTTCCATAACTGAGAACATGTCTCTCTCTAGTTTCATCACTTGTACTATAAAAGGAGATAAAAATAACACTTGGGCTTCCCTGGTGGCGCAGTGGTTGAGAGTCTGCCTGCCGATGCAGGGGACACGGGTTCATGCCCCAGTCCGGGAAGATCCCACATGCTGTGGAGCGGCTGGGCCCGTGAGCCATGGCCGCTGAGCCTGCGCGTCCGGAGCCTGTGCTCCGCAATGGGAGAGGCCACAACAGTGAGAGGCCCGCATACTGCAAAAAAAAAAAAAAAAAAAAAAGACTTGCCCTGAAGCTCCATGAGGTTGGTATGAATATCATCTGTTGGAAACATGGGGTGAGACTACTCACAAAAACTATAACATGCAATTCATCCAGATAAAACTAGAGTTTATTAAGAGAGCACCCTAAAAGACAATGCTCTTTATTTGGAAGGCTAGGAACCAGAATCCTAGCTTTAAAATTCAGGAAGGATCTGTGCCTGTCCACAGTCTGCATACAAATATTAAAATAATCCCTAAATGGTTCCCTTGGTGTAGGTCTTATTGAAGAAGCAGAAGAATATACTGAGAAGCCAGACTCACACACAAGCTTTCTTTGTTTACACACGACAGGAACTTACGGAAAACAAGTCCTATTGTTTAACAGAAAATTTATATCATTCTCTTTCCTCTGAAATTCACATTTACAGTCTTTCCCTCCACAGAAATGTACCCTATTTAAATATATTCTTATGCCTAAAAGTTTTTAGCAATCAGTTTTCTGCAAGATAGATAAATGGATAGATAGATATTCTTTCTAATTTCTTAGCAGTCTTGTTTTCCAAATATAAAAAAGCAATGTCTCCTGGATTGAGTTATTCACATCAATGTCTTACAAATTTTAATAATTACTAAACATGAACGGGTAAATTTTTATATTAATGGGGCTAAAGGTTGGGTCTTTTCATGTATCCATTCATGAAGATTATTGATTGCTAAAATAAGACAGGGGAAAGTTTTAATTGTACACCTGTTTGCCATTCACATGGCCCTCAGTGTTAAGAAGTAACTGTGCCCATAATGAGTACATGGGAGAGGAAGGAGTTTTGTTATAGCACTGTCACTGAATGTTTGAACTGCTTCTGACTTATATGGCCCCTCAAAAACAGCACACACTGACTTAGCTTGAAAAAACTATTTTAAACGATCTATTGGTTGACAAGTCACTTAGGTCCTGTTTCAGTCGTGTTGACAGCAAAGATGTGAAAATCAACTTGACTTTGATTTGTTACCAAGTCAATCCTCTTTCTCAATGTGGGGAAGGTATTTCAAAAATGGGCTTTTTCAGAATTCCCTGGTGGTCCAGTGGTTAAGACCCGGCGCTCTCACTGCCGAGGGCCTGGGTTCTGTCCCTGGTTGGGGAACTAAGATTCCACAAGCTGCGTGGCACGGCCAGAAAAAAAAAAAAAAGGCTCTTCCTAGACTTCCAAATGCTGCTCATTAAACTTGATCGTCTTTAACTTAGAAATACCTAGTTTACCAAGTTGATATACGACTGGAGTGAAAACAAAATGTATAAAACTGAATATTGAATATTTTAGGACTTTTCCCATTGACTATAAACTAAAACATACAGCTTCATACTAAATTTCAATATTCTTGGTTGTGTCTGTCTGCCTTAAAAAAACACGACTCATGTAGAGAAAATACGAATTACTGTACAGAAATAAATGAACAATAGTTAATAATTTTAAATGGTTAAATTTAGAATCATGAATTTGACAGGATGACAACAGCATGCCAAGACTTTAACTATATCACGAATTAACTGTTAAGTAAATTAAACTGGTTTTCTGACCTTCAGGGTATTGACTGGGTATGGGGGATATTTCGTCTCTATTCATGCTTAAAATTCTCTGCTTGTAACAGTATAAGATAATCTTCTCTTTGGAAATAAACAGCAAAAAGAAGAGATTCTACTGTGTGGCTAGCAGGTATGGAGCTTACAAAAGACATATTAGTGATTGTTATTAAGTACAATGTACTCCCGGCCTTCAACAATCTGGCAAGCGTGAAGGAAGATAGTTTTTTTGCCCTTTCAGTCTGAATAAAAGTTTGTGAAAATGTAAAACAATTAGGTATCTGCTGGATATGCCTTTTTTTTGCAAACATGTAGCATTTATCTGCCAGAAGTAAACACGAATCTTTTCACCTCTTCCTCCTTGAAATGCTACCATCCTGGGAACTGCAACATGGTCCACGAAATGGGCCAATGAGAGGGGTCTGTCTCGTTCCTGAAGTGTGGAGGGTTTGTCTGGGAACGGATGATGCTTCCCAGGATGCTCTTCACAAACCTTTACTACCTGATTACGCGGACACTTCGAGTAAGACCTGCAGCTTGGCCGTGAGCTTGTATCTGGATGGATAGAATGCCATGGCCTCAATCTGTAACGAGACTCCCAAGCCAGGCTCTCAGGGAGCTCTCCCTAAAGAGGGAAACACTGCTCTCAGCAGTCAGGACATGAAAGATGAAGGCACAAAATAAAACGTGACATTCTCACACTGCCCCACTCTGCAGTGTATCTGAATTCAGAACATCCCAGGATTGACCAAAATACTGTTTCTAATGTCACATTCACTCAACAGCAATCTAGTTAAGACGCAGAAAACCCCACACGGGTTCATGGAACTTTGATGAAAAGAGCTTCGCCAAGACCAAGATCTCAGATTCTTCCTGTTTTGTGAAGTGGTAGAAAGAGGAAGTGAGGAGAGGCATGACCTCAAGGTGCGGCCCGTGTGGAGGACACTGTCACAAAAGATGCAGGTGGATGCTGAGACCACCGTCTGCTTCCTTCCCCACGGACTGGTGGTGACCCGTCATCAGCTGCGATGCCGGCTTGGTGTGGTCCTCTCTGTGGGTTCCATGGTGGCCCGTGTCTAGTTGATGCATTCTTTCCAGGCGCCATGTTTAATAGGCGCATCTTTGCAAGATGATCCTGAGGGTGGGTGTGGGAGACCACACGGTGGCTCTTCCACCCGAGCACGGTGGCTCCCTCTCTCCTGAGTGGGTGGGAAAGGTCTCATCCCGCCAGGATCAGTCAAAGCAGAGAACGGGTCATCCTCAGGGAGAGCAGGGCTGGTTAAGAACAACCAATGCTGTGAAGTCTGTTAGGTGAGGACTGACAGGTACCTGCCCCATCCAGCAACATGGATGTGGGCGGTCAGGTGATAAGAGCAGTCACACGGGGGGAGCGAGGGAGGCTACCAGGTGACTAAAGACTGAGAAAAGGCCCTGTGGAAAAGCTACACAGACCTCGAGTCTCATCTTTTCGTCTGTGATTCTCTTCCGCATTTCTCCAAACCAAAGCAATACATCACTCCTGGCAACCACATGAAACATTTTTAATTTTTCTTACAGGATTCATCACATCTGCCTTATATTAAAGCTATGATTCCTCTCTTCCTGTATTACAAACTCTTCAAAGATAGAAAGTAGCATCTCTTACACATTCTTTTATACACACACACACACACACACACATACCTGGACACACACACACACACCTGGACACAATAAGTACTTAGGTCAGTCTTGCACACAGCAGTTTTTTCTTCTTTTAATATCTTTATTGGAGCATAATTGCTTTACAATGGTGTGTTAGTTTCTGCTGTATAACAAGGTGAATCAGCTATACATATACATATATCCCCATATCTCCTCCCTCTTGCGTCTCCCTCCCTCCCTCCCTATCCCACCCCTCTAGGTGGTCACAAAGCTCCGAGCTGATCTCCCTGTGCTATGCGGCTGCTTCCCACTAGCTAGCTATTTTACATTTGGTGGTGTACATATGTCCATGCCACTCTCCCGCTTCGTCCCAGCTTACCCTTCCCCCTCCCCATGTCCTCAAGTCCATTCTCTATGTCTGCATCTTTATTCCTGTCCTGCCCCTAGATTCTTCAGAAGCTTTTTTTTTTTTTTTAAGATACCATATATATGTGTTAGCATACGGTATTTGTTTTTCTCTTTCTGACTAGCTTCACTCTGTATGACAGACTCTAGGTCCATCCACCTCACTACATATAACTCAATTTCATTTCTGTTTATGGCTGAGTAATATTCCATTGTATATATGTCCCACATCTTCTTTATCCATTCGTCTGTCAATGGACACTTAGGTTGCTTCCACGTCCTGGCTATTGTAAATAGAGCTGCAATGAACATTGTGGTACATGACTCTTTTTGAATTATGGTTTTCTCAGGTTATATGCCAAGTAGTGGGATTGCTGGGTCGTATGGTAGTTCTATTTTTAGTTTTTTAAGGACCCTCCATACTGTTCTCCATAGTGGCTGTGTCAATTTACATTCCCACCAACAGTGCAGGAAGGTTCCCTTTTCTCCACACCCTCTCCAGCATTTACTGTTTGTAGACTTTTTGATGACGGCCATTCTGACCGGTGTGAGGTGATACCTCATTGTAGTTTTGATTTGTGTTTCTCTAATGATTAGTGATGTTGAGCATCCTTTCATGTGTTTGTTGGCAATCTGTATATCTTCTTTGGAGAAACGTCTGTTTAGGTCTTCTGCCCATTTTTGGACTGGGTTGTTTGTTTTTTTGATATTGAACTGCATATAAATTTTGGAGCTTAATCCTTTGTCAGTTGCTTCATTTGCAAATATTTTCCCCCATTCTGAGGGTTGTCTTTTCATCTTGTTTATGGTTTCCTTTGCTGTGCAAAAAGCTTTTAAGTTTCATTATGCCCCCATTCATTTTTGTTTTTATTTCCATTCCTCTAGGAGGTGGGTCAAAGAGGATCTTGCTGTGATTTGTCAGAGTGTTCTGCCTATGTTTTCCTCTAAGAGTTTTATAGTGTCTGGCCTTACATTTAGGTCTTTAATCCACTTCCAGTTTATTTTTGTGTATGGTGTTAGGGAGTGTTCTAATTTCATTCTTTTACATGTAGCTGTCCAGTTTTCCCAGTACCACTTATTGAAGAGGGTGTCTTTCTCCACTGCATATTCTTGCCTCCTTTATCAAAAATAATGTGAACATATGTGCGTGGGTTTATCTCTGGGCTTTCTGTCCTGTTCCACTGATCTATATTTCTGTTTTTGTGCCAGTACCATACATACTGTCTTGATTACTGTAGCTTCGTAGTATAGTCTGAAGTCAGGGAGCCTGATTCCTCCAGCTCCGTTTTTGTTTCCCAAGATTGCTTTGGCTATTCGGGGTCTTTTGTGTTTCCATACAAATTGTGAAAGTTTTTGTTCTAGTTCTGTGAAAAATGCCATTGGTAGTTTGATAGGGATTGCATTGAATCTGTAGATTGCTTTGGGTAGTAGAGTCATTTTCACAACCTTGATTCTTCCAATCCAAGAACATGGTATATCTCTCCATCTGTTGGTATCATCTTTAATTTCTTTCATCAGTGTCTTATAGTTTTCTGCATACAGGTCTTTTGTCTCCTTAGGTGGGTTTATTCCTAGGTATTATTCTTTCTGTTGCAATGGCAAATGGGAGTGTTTCCTTAATTTATCTTCCAGATTTTTCATCATTGGTGTATAGGAATGCAAGAGATTTCTGTGCATTAATTTTGAATACTGCTACTTTATCAAATTCATTGATTAGCTCTAGCAGTTTTCTGGTAGCATCTTTAGGATTCTCTATGTATAGTATCATGTCATCTGCAAACAGTGACAGTTTTACTTCTTTGCCAATTTGGATTCCTTTTATTTCTTTTTCGTTTCTGATTGCTGCCTCACCTCGCTTTTAAAAGTGCTTTGCCAAAACCCTTTGGGGAGCTCGGGGCTTTTTAGGGCATGAGCCACCTCGTCTCCTTGCATGGCCCTGCAGTAAACCTTTCTCTGCTCCAAACTCCTATGTTCCGGTTTGTTTGGCCTCACTGTGTGTCAGGCACACGGACTTGCATTAACACGGGGAAGGTGTGCTGATGTATATCCACTTTAATACAGAGCAAGTCCACTTCTATCCATGATAAATAGTGGGGTTCCACTCATTTTAAATAGGGTTCTACTGCATGGCCATCTAGTTGCTTATCTAGTAAAATCTGGGGCTCGTTTTGACTTTAGAGTATCTTTGATAGGTGGCTACCCCTGATTTTCCTTGTCTCAACCAAGTAGTTGTTAAAGCTGAGTGCAAATCCCATAAGCTTGGGTAAGTCACTTAACCTCCCTCAGGGCCTCCTCTTCTCTAAAAGAGGGGTAACAGTCGTAGCCTCACAAGAGGGCTGTTCTAAGCTTCAGGAGAGGTAAAGCATTTAAAGCACTTAGCGCAGGCCTTCCACAAAGTAGGCACCTCACGGCACACTCACTGATTTTAGAATCACTACCTCTCAGCAACATTTTATTCTACACAAGTCTAATAGAAAGTTCCTTCCTTATCCAGAGGCAAAGATCTATCACCAGACAACGCAGGATGGGTCCGATTTACCCGTTTCTTCAATGCGTTTTTGTATGACCTACTTTGAAGTGCAGCTCACACATCACTGGATGTTCTCTGGTTTTCCACTGTTTCTCACAAATCATGACGCCCAAGCCTGAGCATGATGCTCTAGCTATTCCCACGCCAGCATCCCAGGGCTGCCCACCTCCCTCGTCACACATGCTCTACTGCTGTAAGGGAATGCAGACGGCACTAGGGTTGACGGCCACGTGGCCTGTGGACCCACAGCAGGAATGTTCTTCGTGGAAGCTCCGAGCCTGTATACACATCTGTCAAGATGCACCTGCCCGGCTACTTAAGGAATTGGGATTTTCTGGACTATGAGTCTCAAAGGTGACAATAGTTATGGGGACTTCCCTGGTGGTCCAGTGGCTAAGACTCTGCGCTCCCAATGCAGGGGGCCCGGGTTCGATCCCTGGTCGGGGAACTACATCCCGCATGCATGCCACAACTAAGACCCGGTGCAGTCAAAACAGATAAATATTTTTTTTTTTAAAGAAAGGGACAACAGTTACATCGGAAAACCAAGCCCACTCCTCATACTTCCCTCACTCCCGTGTCCACCTTGCCCTCTAGAAATCGTGCTGTGTTTGTTCCTCAAACAAATAGCGCTGTTTCTTGAGTCCAGGCCTTTTCACAACAGTGCTCTCGCAGGTAATGACAGTCTTCACACCCTCTCCTCTCCTGCCGGCTGGTGAACCTCTACTCAGCCTTCGACATTCAGCTCTAGGATCATCTCCTTTAAGACGTCTTCCCTGAAGCCCCAGGCTAGGTTAGGGGTCCTAAACTGGGACCCAATCTGTGCCCCTAATCTATCTATTCTTACCATAGCTATCTTTGAGGACCTTGATAAATGCTATTCTTTTTCCCCACCTGAACGTAAACCCACTGAGCATAAGGCCCAGTGGAATCCTTGTGACTAGTACAGTTGCTGCTGGAGGCTTCAAGCAAGTAAGTTCCACCATACTGAACCCCAAATCTCAGCAGACTCACCCTCCACCCCCGTCACGGCAGAGGTGGGCACCAGCCGGGCTCCTCCCAACAGGGGCAGACGCTCCTGCAGGCAGCTCACGCCCTGGGGAAGTGGAGATGAGGACCGTGATCCACGGGCCAAGTTCCTCCTCCCAAACTCACCGTGAGCTCAATCACTCCCTCTCCTGGACCAAGTGAGGGAGGGACCCGAGAGGCCGGGTGGGTTACATGCTGGAGCCCTTTGCGTGTAAGGGCAGGTCACGAGACAGAGGGCACGTGCGGGATGGGGGGAGTGTGCAGGAAATGCTCCCTTTCACTTCCCTCTAGCACTCAGCAAAGCTAGCGAACATCTTCACCTAGTGCTGGCTCTCCTCTCTCACTGAACTAACTGTAAGCTGCTTGAAGACAATGCCTATTGTCTAGTGCAGGTCACACCTGAGCTGGATTCACTCCCCTTGAGATCTGTGTCCCTCCCTTCAACTCACAGACACCAGCCACTCAGGGACATAAGCTCTGGAGCTTAGGTTTTACATTTCGGTCTATGATCCAGTTTGCGATCACCTTTTTATACGGTGCAAGGTATAAACGGAAGTTTATTATTTTGTGCACGGATATCCAGTTGCTCCAGTAACGTGAGTTACCCTAAATATATCACCACAAATATTTAACTTATAAAACTTGAAAGTTAAGCAATACCTTTTCCCTTCTCCCAAGTAAAGCAAGGACAGAAACTCTGATCACGAACCTCACAAATCATGTTCCATTATGTGCAATATTTTCGTTCTACTTTGTTTTTATTTTAATCTTCCAAATTAGGCCTCATTTGTTTAGTTTTATTCCAGCAAGCTCTGTTTCCAGACTCTATTCTGTCCCTGGTTTATACATTGATTTTTATGCCAGTACCACCCTGGCTCTATTGAAAGCCAAGTACTGTTAATGCCTCCAACTTTCAATTCTTTCAAAATTGTTTCAGCTCTTCTAGGTCTTTTGCATTTCCACGTAAACTTTAAAATCGGTTTGTCTATTTCTACAACAAAGCCTGCTGGTATTGCTGTTGGGATTGTATGGAATCTGTGGACCAACTGGGGAGAACTGACACCGTTACCCCACTGCATCTCCACATCCATGATATATCTCCTCATAAAGTTCATCCTCTTTCATTTGCCTCAGCAATGTTACAGCTTTTAGTGCACAGATCTTACACATATTCTGTTAAATTTTTGAAGTATTTTTACATTATTTCCTTTTTTTTTAAACAACAAATATTTATTTCTTGTTTTCACGCCTTCAAGGATTAGAAGAGGTCTCTGCTCAGAGTACGCACTAAGGGACACGGGATAGCAGATTAGCCACGGTCTCTAACATTGCCAATTACTGTTTTTACACTATTTTCAATTTCAGTTTCCTGTTGTTGGTTGCCAGCACAGAGGAATGTGTGTTTACATATGGACCTTATGTCCTGTGATCACCCAGGACCACACACCTGGGCCTCAGGGATGCTGGCCTTCTGCCAGGCTGATGATGGGCACCGATGGCCCCACTCTTCCTGCCCCGCTGTCACCCAGCTCACCTCCTCCCTCTCCTCTCTGCCTCAGGGATTTCTGCTGAGGGTTTTCTAGGTATTCTCCCGTGTGTATCACCTCACTGCCTATTACTTTCGTCTGAGCCTCATGCCAACATCTCAAAGGAGAGGTCTGGGTCAGCATGACCGTCCTCCCGGGCCCGCACCCAGACTGGACCGCACCCCGGCCCGGCCACGGCCATCTCCTGATTTGCTGCCTTTGGGTCAGGCCCCCATTCCGAGCCGTCAGCTGTACGGGTGCAGAGAGTTGCAGGGAGCCGCCAAGGCAGCATCGCTGCACAAAGCCCCAGGCAGGACCACTGCTCTGGAGGGATTACGGGCACAGCTGCTCTCTTCAGAGCCAAAAACCTCACTTTTTCAATCTTTGCTCCCGACAGTTTCTCCTGATGTCTGTGCCGCCCGGGGGGAGGGTCCCAGCCTCACCCACTAACACATCACACGGTGCGTTTGCTTCACCTTTCACTCCATCAGAATCTGGTCTCAGATGTTCAGCATTCAAAGAGAGACATTTTAAATACCAAGAATCATTACTGTAGAAGAAACGTTTTAGAAGAAAATAGAATCTTAAGGATAGGACTTGTTCTGTTATTCCAAAGGTAGACCTTGCCCCAGATGTTGAAATTTACTAGAAACTGATACTGTCTCAAAGCAAGAAAACACTCTTAACTAGAGCTGTCTGCAATAAAACAGGTAGCCTGTCACTGGTATACATTGAGAAGAGGCAGGATATCTGTCATGCTACATAAAATAGTCACATGTAACGATTACAATCTGTTCTCACTCCTTTACACGTACTAATTTTAATTCGCACCACCTCAAATGTTAAACATTGTTAGAATGGACAGACGCAAAAATCCCTCCAACTCTGAGGCCGTACGCACTGGCACATCCGCCCCCTCACTCCCAGGGTTAATCTAGGCTTATTCTAACATGGATCTTACATGTCAACTTTGATTAAATTTTGGGAGTTCAGGTTAAACATGGTGAACTAAACACATGCATTTCTCTTGGCTTCCTACCCAACCCCACTCAAATGCTCCAATGGATAAAAAAAGAAATAAAAACAAATCAAAAGGAATAAACCCACAAAGACAAAGAGAACAAGAGAGATGACAGCAAATACAGGCGAGTAGATGGACAAATGGCAACTGACTTAGGTTTCTGCTTTTCTGCTTTAATAACAGCCTGCCAAGGGGTAGGCGGGGGGAAGGTGTAGAAGCAAGTCACTCAGCACTCCAGATCACCCAGCCCCTCTTCCCCAGGCTCAGGAACTGGAGCCAACGGGTGTCCTGAAGTTAAAATTCTGGATGTGTAACAGTGGGATTCCCAGACCCCTTCTGTAACGTAGTTATTGTTACTGTTGGGTTACATCTATTTTCTTGCACTTTGTTTTCTATGTGGCCCCTCTCTTCTTTGTTCTGTTCCCCCCGCCCTCTCTTCAGGTTATTCTAGTGTTCCATTTTATCTTCACTAATGGTTCTTTGGCTGGACCTCCTAGTTTATTGTTTTAATGGCTGCTCTAGGGAATTAAATGTGCATCCTTAGTTCATCACAGTCTACATGTTATACCCCTTCACGTATCATATAAAAACCTCATGAGAGTATAATTCCATTTCCTCCTCCTTGCAACCTTTGTGATGTTGTTGCAAATATGTTATTTCTACCTGATACATGGTTATTCAATAGTTTTTGTACATTGGTTCTTTCAGCTAAGTTCCCTGATATTTTCTTTCTTCCTTTGAGAGGGGAAAGAGACAAAGGCACAGACAGGTACCAGAAGGTAAAGCATCTTAGAACCAGCGTTCCTTCAATCATAGAAATGTTTCTTCCACTTTTTTTCTATTTTTGGAAGAGTAATCAACTCTCTTTCTCTTCTAAGAATTGAAAGGGAATGTGTCCTCAGTGTCGGATTTGCATGAATGTTGAAGTAACATAACATTTGCAGTAAAAGTCAGTCTTCTTTCCAACTGACTTTTCCACTGGAAACTTTTTCAGAAAGTTAAAAGAGCCACAACTCTTAACCAGAACGAACACTGTGTACAGCAAAATAAGGGAGACATTTCAAGCTCAAAAGTGATTTCATCACAAGGTTCAGATCTGGAAAGTGACTGACACCTACTAACTTTGAATGTTTTCAAATTGTAGTCTCAAATATTCTCTATTTTCAAAGGCAAAGGATGAGAATGGAGCACCTTTTAAGCAATTATCAAGTAAATCAAAAGCATCAAAACTTGGCTCTGTGCTTTCCAAGATTTGACACCTAGAAGGTACGAAATTATTTACATTTTAACTATATAAAAACTAACCTCAATTACTCCGATGTGGCTAAACAGGAAGTGTGAAGATTTTTTTCAATTGGATATGTTCTATAAATCTGGTATTTGTGACTGTCCAGGTACAATGTGAGGGAACAAGCTTTACCTGCCAGTGAGATGTCCCTTTCACACATCTTTTAAAATATAAGGGTCAATATAACCCAAAAAAGTTTTCCAAAAAAAAATTTTTTTTAAATAATAAAACAAGTGAAAAATAATTTTTAAATGGGTAGAGGACTTGAATAGATATTTTCCCAGAGAAGACATACAGATGGCCAAGAGACACAGGAAAAGATGCTCAACATCACTAATCATCAAGTAAACGCAAATCACCACCACAATGAGCTATTCCTTCACACCTGCTAGAATGGCTATTATCAGTAAGACAAGAGAAAACAAGTGCTGGTGAGAATGTGGAGAAAAAGAGACCCTATGCTATGCACTGCTGGTGGGAGTATTAATAGGTGCAGCCACTAGGAAACAGTACGGAGTTTGCTCAGAAAGTCAGCAGCAGAACTGCCATACAACCCAGCAATTTCACTTCTGGGTATTTAACCAAAGGACATGAAAACATTACTTCAAAAAGACACCTGCACCCCAGTGTCCACAGCGGCACTATTTACAATTGCCAAGATACAGAAGCAACCAGAGTGCCCGTCAATAGACGAATGGATAAAGATGTGGTATATATAGACAGTGGAATATTACTCATCCATAAAAAAAGAAGAAAATCTTGCCATTTGTGACAACATAGATAGACCTAGAGAGTATTATGCTAAGTGAAGTAAGTCAGAGAAAGACAAATACTGTATTATTTCACTTGTATGTGGAATCTAAAAAACAACAAATAAATGTAACAAAATAGAAACGAGTCATAGAACCAACAGGTGGTTGCCAGAGGGGAGGGGATGAGGGAGGAGAGAAATAGGTGAGAGAGGTACAAACTTCCAGTTGCAAAATAAGTGAGCCACAAGTATGATGTGTACAGTGTGAGGAACAGAGTCAATAATTACGTAATCTTTTTTTTTTTTTTTTTTTTTGCGGTACGCGGGCCTCTCACTGCTGTGGCCTCTCCCGTTGCGGAGCACAGGCTCCGGACGCGCAGGCTCAGCGGCCATGGCTCACGGGCCCAGCTGCTCCGCGGCATGTGGGATCTTCCCGGACCGGGGCACGAACCCGTGTCCCCTGCATCGGCAGGCGGACTCCCAACCACTGCGCCACCAGGGAAGCCCTATGTAATGTCTTTATACGGTGACAGATGGTAACTAGACTTATTGTGGCAATCACTTTGAAATGTATGGAAATATCAAATCACTATGTTGTGTAACAGAAACTAACACAGTGTCGCAGGTCAACTGTACCTCAAGACAAACGAGCTCATATAAAAAGAGATCAGACGTCTGGTCACCAGAGGTAGGGGGTGGTAGGAGAGGGGTTGGATGAAGGTGGTCAAAGGTACAAACTTCCAGTTATAAGATAAATAAGCACTAGGATATAATACACAATATGATAAATACAACTAACACCGCTGTATGTTATATATGAAAGTTGTTAAGAGGGTAAATCCTAAGGAGTTCTCATCATAGGGAAAAAATATTTTTTCTATTTCTTTAATCTTGTATCTATATGAGATGATAGATGTTCATTAAACCTGCTATGATCATTCCATGACACGTTAAGTCAGATCATTACACTGCACACCTGAAACTTACACAGTGTTACATGTCAATTATATCTCAATAAAACTGGAAGGAAAAGAAAAAAAGAGGTGATTCTCAGAACAGATTTGGAATTTGACACTTGGGTACCCAAATATGGCTTATAGCTTGTCAATGGATAGAATATTAGCTGGTCTTTTTTTAAAAAAAGGGTTACCTACTGAGATTTTGTTTGTCAGAGTTAGAACTCCACTCTGTTAGTGTCTGCGGTTTACTTGAAAGTGAAAGTGGCATTATATTTATAGGAGGATTTAATCACTGAATGTTAAAAACATTAAGCACAGAAAAAAATGAAAGTGATTGTTTTGTAATTGTTATAAGTTCTATAAGCTGAGTGTGAAGACTTAAAAGGCAAGAAGTGCCTAGAGAGAGTTAATTTTAATATTTGGGATAATAATTAAAACATGGGCATGGGAGTATTGCTCCCCATGTACAAAAGCACTTCTCGGGGATTAGAGCACCAATGATTTCCACCAGGACGACTGTCTACTTTGTAACTACAGGGCTATGCAAAATGAAACTAAAATCAGAAAGTACGACATCAGAGAATCAACGTGTTCTTATGAAATTCAGAAGATTTCACTGTCTCTGGTTACCAGAACTTCTAGAAATTGAGTGTCTTAAGAAACTAATAACTTTGCAGACCATTAATACCTTAACATGAAAACTGATCCTTTGCTAATGCAGAATCTATAATTCCACTGGCTAGTATTCTTCCATGTTTAAGAAGTAAAAATGTCTGGGTCTAACCAGTTTTAAAAATTTAGAACTTTCAGTCAAGAAAAAAATTGGTTTGATCGGACTACCTATTTTCTTGGAAAATAGGAAATCAACTCTAAGAAAAATCACTGAGTCACGTGAACCCACCGACGACCATTATTTCAACTAACTCTTCCCACAAGATCTCTACGTTGAAAATGAGACACTCCTTCATCCTTAAACAGGAGATGGATCCTATGAGTGTCTCTCTGTAGAAGAAAAACTTACCAAATAAACTGTATTAGCCTTACAACCTTTACTCAACAACTCAACATTCAGAGAACTGCTAGGAATGAAAAGTGAAAATAAAATGAAAATGAATGAAAAATGAGACTCAGAGAGACCAGGCCATAAGGTTAGAAACAAAAGGCTCAGATCTGGGGGACGTGAACATACAGGCTATGGATGTCCCGCTGAAGGCCTGGCGTTCCAGAATAAGGGGCTGGGGCTGGGGGTGGGATAAAATATCTACTGGCAACATTTAAACCAAAGTGTATTAAAAGAAAATAGACTTGAGGTACCAAAATCCAAGAATAAAAGTACAGGAAATCAATGAAAATAATTTAAAGCTAAAATTCCTCACTGTGCTCCATAAGCAAATCTTCTAGACCACAGCATCACGTCGAGTTAATTTAACATTTTAAAGTTAAATTTTAAAGTCTCTGAGTATTAGCAGAGGATTGCCGCGGTGTGTATGTGTGGATGGACGGACGGATGGATGTGGATGGATGGACGGATGGAAGACAGAGATACATATAATTTCAAAACATTTATTTACCATTCACCATTTTGCAAATACAATTCTCCCAATTTGGCTGGGACAAGAGGTATTTGTGTTAAAGGCCAAGTCAGGAACAAGGAAAGACAAAAACATATTTGGAGTGATAATCCTTTAATAATTCTATATTCATTCCCAGAGAACAATAAATACAGAAATTACAAGCAGTATATGTAACAGTAATGTTTTCCTTAGATACAGAGAGCGCCTACTTTAATACAAAGTAACGGGCAAACACTCGTGTTGAAATCAGCACTGGGGAAAGCTACACAACAGAAGAAAATGACACGTAAAATGAGAAATTGTTTGTTCTAATCACTGAGACTCACACTCCAGGTCTTCTGCCCCAGGCGAAGGGGCGCTGGAGACCCCGCGGCTGAGCGCCCGTTCAGCTCCGGGCAGCTGCAGTCTGCGGTTGCTCAGACTGGAGCTGTTTACCAAGATATTCCCTGAAACACAGGAAGGAGATAGCAAGGGAGATTAGAACTGAAACAACAAAGAATCTCTTTCAAAACTGAAGGACAATATACACTGTCGTCTATGCTTACTTTAACATCTAAAAACTAATAAAATAGCCCCAGAAAACTAATCTTGTCCAAATTTCAAAAGTACCTGTACTGTATGAATTTTAAACACTCCATGAACCACAGACAAACAAGGCATGACACACACAAACAAGTAATTCTGCATCCGATCAGCGGCAACGTCTGCTTTCCTGTTTAGAGAGTTGTGTCTGCTGCCACCGCTTCTGCAATCTAACAAGTTCAAAATCAACGTACGTATGATTCCAGGTAAGTGGCCTGATACATGAGAAACACATTTCCTGACGTTAGAAAGTACAAGTGTTTATCTCTAAGGATTTACACAAGAGCACATGAAAACAATCACTGAAAATAACATCCAGAATCACGACACTTAATCAGAGCTCCTAGTTACCCAGCACTTACTCTGCACTGGCAGAGTCTGAAACCTTCACCAAGATGGTCCTACTGAATCCACAGAACCATCACCAGAGCCAAGAAGCAGTATTCTCATTTTACAGACGGGGCAACTGCGGCTTAGAGCAGTGGTTTCCAAACGTTTTAGGTGACGTTCTACTTCAGAAAATTATTTGAATGGTCTGTGTATACTTCACTCTAAATTGCATACAGATACCACTGTTGATTCCAGGACAGAAAACAATCTTTTCCCTATTTTCCTATGAAGGATTTGCCTAAACTTTCGTTTTTGAACTACCTAATAAGGACCAGAAAAAGAGATCTTTTAAGAATATTTAAAAGATCCCCTCCTATAAAAAGGGAAAAGCTTGAGTTTTGGAATAGGGACTGGGTTTACATTCCGGAGCCTGGCTAAGCTGCCCAGAGCTCACGCTGTGAACCACCAGGTGGATCAGTCCCTTAGGGCTGTGGTTCATCTCCCATGCCAGGACAAAACTAATACTCAGGGGACAACAGTGAATACCGGGACGTGGGGAAGATAACTGATTTCCTCACATAAGAGGCGTTGCTGAAGTAGGGTCACAGCAGGAGGATTAAAACAGAGGGAAGAAGAGTTTTTCCAGCAGAGAATTTAAAAACACACCCAGGGGGATTCTGTGGCGGTGCACTGGTTAAGACACCACCTTCCAATGCAGGGGACGCAGGTTTGATCCCTGGTCGGGGAGCTAAGATCCCACCTGCCTCTCGGCCAAAAAACCAAAACATAAAACAGAAGCAATATTGTAACAAATTCAATAAAGACTTTAAAAATGGTCCACATTAAAAAAAAATTTTTTTTAAACAAAAAATTTAAAAAAACATGCCCAGCCATAGCTTCCTCCCCAGTGTCTTCTGTTCTTGTTTTCCTGGTCAAAGGTCTTTATTACAGATAAATAATAATGCTCCATCCACTACACTCTCATTTTTTCCCTGCATACAAGGTGGCCACGGGGCATTCCCTTCCTCACAACCTTACTGTTCGGTGAGTACAAAAACCAGGGCCCCCTTTCCTTGTCTGTTAAGTAGGGTTTATGCAAGCTAGGATTTAAGCGAAGGACAAGAACACACACAGATGTAAAGGGTTCAACTAAAAACCCGCACATCAAGAATCCCAGATGGAACTCTGCGAGCCCTACTTGAGGTAGGTCACAGGATACCAAGTCTACTGGGAGAAGAGCCCAGATGGGACCCGTGGACAGAAGAATCAAATTTCCTCCTCAGGCTTTCCTGAAATTGTCATTTGCTATGGCATGTGGGTTGTTAAATTCAGAGGGAGCCGAACCAAGGCGCAACTGAAAAAGATCCTGTCCTACAGAGAGAGGACCCAGCCTGCGCGAAGCTTCGGAGAAAATCTACTCCTGGGTTCGGCTCGTAAAGGGTTGTGGTCTGCTGTCCTGACATCAAATGTGGTCAATTAAAACATTCCCAAGATTCACCCAAGCTGCCTCTGAGTCCTGTGTGACCCCAGGCACAGGGCAGTCCGGACACCAGTAGCCTGGGGCTGGGAACACACAAAGGTGGCTACGTCTGCACTTTGTTACCGGCCACCGTGGAAACCTGAGTACAGGTGTGCCCACCCTTATCCTCTCACCTCTGCAGCATCCTGGGAGTGGGCATTCTCATCTCCATCGACAGGGGAGGGAAAGCTGCAATCACCTGCTCAGGAGCAAAGCGGGCAGGTGCACAGGCCAGGGCTCAGGTCCACTCCTCTCTCTACTGTGAGGCTGCGCAGCCTCCAAAAAGAGGCCAGAAAGGTGCAGAAAGCAGACACTGCGCCTATCTTTATAGTAGGAAATAATAACAGGTGTGAATAATTTCTTCAGGTGAAGGTTACGTCACTGTCAGGCAAGAGGAAAAGTGACTATGGACTTTTCTTCAGGGGGCGACAATGCATCTCTAATAGGACGCCAGAAGAGCTACTTAAGTGAGTTAATCTGAGTATTGAGTCAGTCTCGCCAAACACGAAGATCAATACAGTAAAAATTCAACGCATAATTCACCCAAAGGGTATCCGATTTGTACCAGCAATCTACAGGAGCTGGACATTAATTCTTTGCTTCTTCTACCTAAGAAGCAAAATTTGAGAAGTGTAATATTCTCTTCTCTTTGAACTTCATCCGTGACTTTGTAGGGGAACAGAATTTGCTACCCAATATGTGTCTCTTCAACATGAGGATTATTTTAGGCTGATTATTTTTTAAAAAAACGAAAGCCTTGGCAAGTTCGCTTCTTACCTGCCCCTTAACTGCCTAAAGAACTCAGACAAAGGCCCTGGTCCAGGAAGGGCACTGTCACTGGAGATCTACAAAGCACACGGGTCGGCGCTGGGGGGAGCTGCACAGGGCCGGGAGACCAGAGTCCTCTGTGTGTCCCACTGTCCCTGGGGGCCCAGCAAGCATCTGTCACCAAACATCTGCTTTCCCGCCTCCGTGTAAACTGCCTTCTCCCCGCTGAAGTACCCCCACCGCACCTCCTTCTCCTCTCTCAGATGCCATATGGTTTAAAGCTGAGTTATTCCTCCAGCTTTTATCATGATTCTGAGTATTACACACAAAGCAAATTGTTTTTATGAACCGATTTTCCTATGTAAACCACGAACCACGTAAAAATCACAGTGCTCCAAGGTCATCTGGATTTTCTCCTATGTTTTCTTCTAGGAGTTCTGTGTTTTACATTTAGGTTCACGATCCATTTTGAGTAGCTTTTGTGGTTGTCCAGTTGTTCCAGCACCATTTGTTGAAGAGACTAACTTTGCTCCCCTGTATTGCCTTCACTCCGTTGGCAAAGATCAGCTGACTATACTTATGGGGCCCTATTTCTGGGCTCTCTGTCCTGTTCCATCGATCCATTTGTCTACTCTTTCACCCACACCCCCACTATCTTGACTACTTAGCTTTATAATAAGTCTTCAAGTCAGGTGGTGGCAGTTTTCCAACTCTGTTCTTCTCCTTCAATACTGTGTTGGCTATGCTGCGTCTTTCGCTTCTCCATACAAACTTTAGTATCAGATTGTCGAGGTCCAAAAAAAAAAATAACTTGCTGCGATTTTGATTGGGATTGCATTAAATTTATATCAATAGATCAAGTTGAGAACATCTTGAAAATACTGAATCTTCCTATCCATGAACATGGAATCTCTCTCCATTTACTTAATTCTTCCATGATTTCATTCATAGAGTTTAAAAGTTTTCCTCATGTAGATCTTATACTACCTAAATATTTCATTTTGGGGAAGTGCTAATGTAAATGGTAATGTGTTTTTAATTTCAAATTCCACCTGTTCATTGCTGGTATATAGGAAAGTGACTGACTTTTCTGTATTAATCTCACATCCTACAACCTTGCTGTAATTGCTTATTAGTTCCAGGACATTTGTTTGTTTTTGTCAAATCTTTAGGATTTTCTATGTACATGATCATGTCATCTGAAAGCAAAGGCAGTTTTATGTCCTCCTTCCCAATCTGTATACCATTTATTTTCTTTTCTTGTCTTAATGCGTTAGCTAGAATTTCCAGTACAAAGGAGTTGTGAGAGGGGATCATAGTATCCCTTTATTGTCCTTTTACTTTCCATGGGATCTGTAGTGATGTTCCCTTTTTCATTTATGACACTAGTTAATTTGTGCCTTCTCCTTTTTCCTTAGTTAGTCTGGCTATAGGCTTATCAGTATCATTAATTTTTTCAAAAAAAGCTTTTGGTTTCCTTGATTTTCTCTACAAATGTCCTATCTTCAATTTCCTTGTTTTTTTATTCTTACTTCTTTTCTTCTGCTTACTTTAATTTGCTCTTTTCTTCTCATTTCCTAAGCTGGAAACTTAGATTACCGACTCTTGAGCTTTCTTCTTTTCTAATATATGCATTCGGTGCTATAAATTTCCCTCTAAGCACTGCTTGCACTGCATCTCACAAATTTTGAAAAGCTGTATTTTCATTGTCACTTAGTTCAAAATATTTTTAAATTTCTCTTTTCTTCTTTGACCTCTGTGTTATTTAGAAGTGTTGTTTAATCCCGACATATTTGAGGATTTTCCAGTTATCTTCCTGTTATTGATTTCTACTTTAATTCCACTGTGGTCTGAGAGCTGACACTGCATGATTCCTATTTTTTTTAATGTGTTAAGGTGGGTTTTATGGCCCAGAATGTCTTGGTGAATGTTCCAGGTGAGCTTGAGAGAAATGTGTATTCTGCTGGTACTGGATGAGGTAGTCTATAGATGTCAATTCTATTCAGGTGATTGATGGTGTTGTTGACTTACCTGTGTCCTTATTGATTTTCTGCCTGCTGGATCTGTCCATTTCTGAAAGAGGGGGGCTGAAATCTTCAACTATGATAGAATTCATCTATTTCTCCTTACAGTTCTATCAGTTTCTGCCCCACATAGTTTGATGCGCTGTTGTTAGGCATATACATGTTAAGAATTATTATGTCCTTTTGGAGAACTAACCCCTTTATCTTTACAGAATGACCTTTCTTATCCCTGATAAACTTTCCTTATAAGTCTGCTTTGTCTGAAAGCAATATAGCTACTTCTTCTTTCTTTTGATTAGTGTTAGCATGGTATATTTTTCTCCATTCATTTACTTCTAATCTATATGTGTCTTTATATTTAAAGTGGGTTTCTTATAGGCTACACATAGTTGGGTCATGCTTTTCGATCTGCTCTGATGATCTATCTTTTGCTTGGTGCAGTTAGACCACTGACATTCAGAGTGATTACTGATACAGCTGGATTAATATGTACCATATTCATTTCTGTTTCCTATTTGTTGCCCTTTTTTTTTTCGCTTTTTTTTTTTTTTTGCGGTATGTGGGCCTCTCACTGTTGTGGCCTCTCCCGTTGCGGAGCACAGGCTCCGGACGCACAGGCTCAGCGGCCATGGCTCACAGGCCTAGCCGCTCTGCGGCATGTGGGATCTTCCCAGACCGGGGCACGAACCCGTGTCCCGTGCCTCGGCAGGCGGACTCTCAACCACTGCGCCACCAGGGAAGCCCTATCGCTCCTATTTTTGTCTTCCACTCTTTTTCTGCCTTTTGTGGTTTTAATTCAGCATTTTATATGATTCTATTTTCTCTCCTTTCCTACTCAGCACGTCAGTTATACTTCTTTTTTTACTTTTTTTAGTGGCTGCCCTAGAGTTTGCAATATATTAATTTACAATTAATCCATGTATACTTTCAAATAGCACTATACCACTTCACGGATAGTGTGAGTAGCTTGTAATAACCAAATCATCTTAATTCCTTCCTCCCGTCCCTTGAATCATTGCTGCCACTTATTTCACTTATATATAAACATACATAAGCAACGTGTATGAATACATAAAAGCGTACATACTCAAGGATATTGTTGCTATTAGTTTTTTGAACAAACTTCTATGTTACATCAGTTAAGAATAAGAAAAATAAAAGTTTTTATTTTACCTTCAGTTGTTCCTTCTTTGATGCTCTTCCTTTCTTTATGTAGATCTGAGTTTCTGACCTCTATTATTTTCCTTCTCTCTAAAGAACTTTTTTCATATTCCCTGTATGGCAGGTCTACTGGCAACAAACTCCCTCAATTTTTGTTTCTTTGAGGAAACCTTTATTCCTCCTTCACTTTTGAAGGATAACTTCACAGGGTACAGAATTTGGTGAGTTTTTTTCTCTCAACATGTTAAATATTTCACTGCACTCTCTTCTTGCTGAAATGGTTTCCGAGAAGTCAGATGTAATTCTTACCTTTGTTCCTCTGTAAGTAAGGTGTTTTTTCCCCCCTGGCTTCTTTCAGGATTCTTTTTTTTCACCTTTGATTTTCTGTAATTTGAAAATTCCATGTCCAGGTGTAGTTTTTTTGGTGTTTATCCTGCTTGGTGTTCTCTGAGCTTTCTGGATCTGTGGTTTGGTGTCTGACATTAACTTGGGAAATCCTCAGTCATTACTGTTTCAAGTATTTCTTCTGTTCCTTTCCCTCTTTCTTTTCCTGGTATTCCCACCACATGTATTTTACCTCTTTTGTAGTTGTCCCATAGTCCTTGGATATTTTGTTCCGTTTTTTTAGTCTTTGTTCTCTTTGCTTCTCAGTTTTGGAGGTTTCTACTGATATATCCTCAAGCTCAGAGAGTCTTTCCTCATCCGTGTCCAGTCTAACTTATAAGTCCATCAAAGGCATTCTTCATTTCTTTTACAGTGTTTTTGAGCTCTAACATTTCTTTTCGGTTCTTTCTTAGGATTTCTATCTCTCTGCTTAACTTGCCCATCTGTTCTTGCTTGCTGCCTACTTTATCCACTAGAGTCCTCAGCATATTAATCCTAGTTGTTTAAAGTTCCCAGTCTGATCTTCCAACATTACTGCCATGGCTGGTTCTGATGCTTCCTATGTCTCTCTTTTTTTTGCTTTTTGGTATGCCTCGTAGTATTTTCTTGATAGCTAGACATGGTGTGCTAGGTAGAAGAAGCTGCTGTAAATGAACCTTATGTAACGTGCTGGTGAGGTGAGGGAGAGGCAGCTTTCTGGAGTCCTTTGATTGGGTCTCAGTCTTTCTTGAAACTGGGCCTCAGGATTGTGAACTTCATGAGTGCTCCTCAGGGATTTTTCTACCCCTTTGGGTGAGACAGCATGATTAGAGACGGCTAGAGTTGGTCATCTCCCTTCCCCAGGTCAGTCAGACTCTGATGACACCCCAGCAGGCTGGGCTCTGGTTAACTAGTTTCCCCTGCGTGCAGGCCTTGTTAGAACAGAACAATAGTTAGAACTATTTCAAAGTGGTTCCTTTCCCCTCCCCCTGCCAGAAGCCCAAGGGAATTTTTCTCAGATATTTACTGTGGGAACCTGGTCTGGCTTCTGGAGAGAAATCTCCCCATATGGTGGGGGGCCCCCATGACTGGATCCCCTGGAGTTTTTAATCCTCAGACTTGTGCACACGGAGCCTCCTGCAATTCACCAAGCACGGCCCAGCTCTCCTGCCAGGCACTGGTCCCCCGCTGGTCTCCACATGTGAGTCCTGCTCAGGTAAGCCACAACTCCCTGTATTCACCTGCCTCTCCAGTCTCATCCTACCTTCTCCCCTATGGATCCAAGAAGGATTGTTGATTTTTTCAGTCTGTTCAGCTATTTGCCTGTTGTTGAGATGTAGTGGCAACTTCCAAACTCCTTACATGCATAACTGGAAACCAGAAGTCCCTCCGTTTCATTTTGAATGCTGGTTCCAGACCAGCAAGTAGTTACAACAAAAAGCGATCTGCACAATGCAGAGTATGCCCCTAAATGACCACAGTATGTGCAAATCTGGTTAATGTAATGTGCTGTGTGGGAGAAATGTCTGTGCTGCTAGAAGGACTCTTAAGAAGATAGTATGCAATAAGCAAAGTCCACGTTTAGCGCTTCTTATAGACTCCTTTTTCTTTAATTATATTTAGAATGTAAGATTCTTACACGAGAATTCCTCCACTAAAAATATCATAAGAATAATGTGGAAAACTCCAGGTACCCAAAGAGAGACCACAATTTTCTAAATTAGTTTTGGAAAATGTTAAACCCAGAAATGTCATATGTTCATTTAAAATCACATGGAATGTTTTTTAACATGATTATTAATGCTAAAAAGTTAAAACTTACATAAGGGTTTTTTCCCTTCAATTCTGTTCATAAGTAACTGTTTTAATCACTGCATTTATGGCTACGTACTATTTACAGAACAACTAAAATATACTAAGCAGAGGTAAAGGTCCGAGAATAAAGCAGTATCACCCACACCCTCGGCTTGCTGCGTTCCTCTCTATTTACGCACACATGAAAGACCGAGCGAGGGTGACACTCTTGTAACTTATTATTCTGTTTGAAAATAGGTTGAAAAAGAAGCCAGAAACAAGGAGAAAATTCCACAGGAAACCCTCTACCTACAAAATTCAGTGTTTCTTTCCTGAGGTCCTGAGCTGTCCATATGCACATATTGCTGCTTCTGAATTAGAGGCTGATGACATTAAAAATCATTCGGTAGGAGAAAAACGATGACATTTTTATGATGTTAAATTATAAAGTATAAACTGAGGGTCTATATAAAAGTTCTCTAAAGTAAGCTGTCACTGTTTACATATTTTGCCAAATTTAAGATTATAAAAATCCAGCCCTGCTCAAAAGAACGAGGGACATACCAGGAACTGCACATGGGGATGGGAAGATCAGAGCCTGCACGTGCCACTTACAGAGCTGTGGATAGGACTGACCCGCTCGAGGCCCCCTGGACTGAGGAGACCCTGGTGCGTGCCCAACGCACACCCCAGCAACACCATTCGGCCCCCCATGCCACCCACAGCAGTCAGGGTTACACGTAACCCACCTGTCATTCCACATAAACACAGGTGTTAAGTGGAAGGGAGAAACAGTTCACGGAAATAATTCTGCAATCAGTCATAAAATCGTGAAGAAGAATTAAGTAACATTTTCACATGATATACAACTCTATGCTCCATGTTCTATAATCAGGGATAAGTCCTTCTCTACATTATCAAGAAAAGTAATATTTAACTCCCTAGAGCAGAGTCTAAATCAAGACCCAGAGACAATGCAGTTCCATGATGTTGTGAGTATCCAATATCCAATTTATACTTAAAATGTAATTTTTAACTTAAAACCAAAAAAAAATTCCCCTCAGTAAAAAAGAAATGTTAACTTTACTATATCCAAAATTACGATTTCGTCTAATCAACAGAAACTGGTAAAAATGCAATGCCAAAAAATCTCAAAATCATTTATGGTAGAAAAAGGTAAAAAAATCAAGAGTGCGCTGGAAATCTGGAAACAGCCAGGGAGGGCCTCGGAGAAAAACAACAACACAGAGAACATGCAAAACTGTCAGGAAAAGCTGCTGCTGCCATTCAGACAGACTTTCATTCTACTTTTACCCATGGGTATATTTTCATTATCTTCAACCAATTCATTTCACTGTATTGTACTAAAATATACCCTTTCTAAAATTTTGTTTTAATTAAAACAAACAAAATGTTGAGAGGAAACCAAGTCAACTGTGCTTTCAGGTTTTATTTGGTGTGAAACATCTTTCGGACACCAGTCCCATGGTTTAGGTTAAAAAGCCTCTATTTCAGGAAAGTAGAAAGGCAGACTTTACCAGCATGATTTACTAAAGGCAACTTGGTTACGTGCATAAAGATACTGATTCAAAATCCTTTTACATTTGGGGAAAACTCTGCTGAAGATTTACTTTCCAATGGCATTCTATTTGGTCTCACACTAATCTGATGTTGAAATGAACTGCTATGACTTGAGCAATTTTCACTCTCTGGCACAAAGTGCCAGAGAAATGCGTATGTCACAACGAAAGACACAGGTCACGTGTGAGTTCTAATCTGCATGTGAAAATGCCTTTCTCAGAGAAAGCACAGGAAAATGCTGACACTAAGCTTCTCCATTCAAGGGGACTTATCATAACTAAAACATTAAAGCTAAAGTAGCTTGGTACATAACTAGAGAGGAGGGGGGAAAAGGATATTCTCTCATCAGCTAGTCAATGACAAAGAGCAAATAAACCAGTGTTTGGCTATAGAGACAATTTACCTTTCCTTTTGTAATCGTACATCAAAAAATTTACTGAGGCCAAATCAGATTCCTAAATTCAAGAAAAAGTTTTCAAATTTTAAATGTTTCATCTTTAATTCATGATCATTTGCACAATAAAAATTCTTAACCAAAAAATTTTCTCCACTGGCAAAGGGAAAACTCCCAGTCAACATCCTATTCCATACCCAGCTTTTTTTCCACATTGGAAATATACATTAAAAAAAAAGGGGGGGCTTCCCTGATGGCGCAGTGGTTAAGAATCCGCCTGCCAATGCAGGGGACGTGGGTTCAAGCCCTGGTCCAGGAAGATCCCACATGCCACGGAGCAACTAAGCCCGTGCGCCACGACTACTGAGCCTGAGCTCTAGAGCCTGCGAGCCACAACTACTGAGCCTGCGAGCCACAGCTACTGAGCCTGCGAGCCACAGCTACTGAGCCTGCAAGCCACAACTACTGAGCCCACGTGCCACAACTACTGAAGCCCGCATGCCTAAAGCCCGTGCTCTGCAACAAGAGAAGCCACTGCAATGAGAAGCCCGCGCATGGCAACCAAGAGTAGCCCCCACTCGCCGCAACAAGAGAAAGCCCACGCGCAGCAACTAAGACACAAGGCAGCCAAAAATTAATTAATTAAAAAAAAAACTAACGATAAATTCTTCAAGAGAAAGAACTATTAAAATGAAGTTGTTTTTTATTAACAAAAGAAGAATTATGCTTCAACAGCCCTACTTTCAGCAAAAGGGGAAAATAAAACTGTATTTAATGGAAACTTCAGGAAAATATCTGTCAATAAAAGTTCACTGATTGCAACAGCCTCCAACTCTATTAAATGCCAACATTCTGTAAACGAACTTCATGAAAGAAACAGGAACAAACCAAGAGAGAGAAAATTACTAATAATTAATTTACGTTGAAAAATGTGGCTCAGGGTAAAGTAAAAGAAGGAGGGAATCCAGTGGAGTATTCTCTAGTTTCCTGACAGACTTGAAAGATTTTTCTCTGCTAAATAGTAGATAAAAAACCATTTTTGAGTGCCCTCTGCCTTGAATCCCATTCTTGCACAGACGATATGAAAAGAGTAAAAACATTTTCAGTCCCTCAAGCACCACGCGCACCAGCTCTGAAATCTATCCCTAGTCCATCTACTGCTTGGTACCAACTGTTACCATTCTAGTCCATGGCACGAGCCATCCCTACCCACGGCCACAATGAGAATCTATGAAACGGTCTTCCTGATGCCACACTCACCCCCAACCATCCACTCTCCACAGAGGAGCCTGTGAGACCTTTCAAAGTACAAATCAAATCCTGTCACTCCCCTGTTAAAACCTTTAACCATGACTTTCAACTCATCCAACAGAAGGACCCACCAGACCCTCCGTGATCAGATCCCGGCCACCTTGCCTCGCCCATCTCCTTTCCTTCTGGCCTCACCCACTCCTTCAACTTGCCCTTGAAGCCCAGCACTGCTCACAGTTCCCTGTGGTGGCGACTGGCGCAATGCAGGATGCTGAACAGCATCCCTGGCCTCGACCCACCAGCTGCCATTAGCACCACCTCCCAGACCCCAGCTGTCACATCCAAACATGTCTCCAGGCGTTGCTCTTAAAGAAGCCAAGCTCCCTCCTGCTTCCTGGTCCTTTCCCCTCCCGTTCCCTCCACCTGAAATCCAACCCCCAACACTGGAGGTGGGTGACTGGTTCCTTTCCATCACTGTCTCAACCTGGCTGCTGGGACCACTCAGAAAGGCCATCTCTCATCACCCACTTCCATCACATCTGTCACCAGGAGCCTAGCGTAACAGGGTACAAATTAAGTGCTCAAAGAGCACCTGCTGGAAGAATGCATCAATGTCAGTATTCATGAGAAAAGTACTTAAGTGGCAGGATCCTAATATTTAATACATGATGTCACGGTGGCAATCCTGGATCCTCTGCTATCCTGTATCTGCCTGCATCTTTCACACGTGAGCATTTGCATGTGCCATTAATCTGTCCTTTGGAACTATCAGTAGCATTACCGTCAGTTAGCGCATCTTTCCCAAGGATGGGGAATAGAGAGGCATCTGAGCTCAGAAGAGCGCGGAACAGCCAACCTACTGCTAAAACAGCCATGGCCAAGAGAGTCCAGGGGTGTCCGCTCACGGACACAGATGGTTCACCATTGTATCTAAGTAGTTACTCTAATTTATCTTGTTTTGAGTACAAAAAGGTCAATAATTTTGACTTAAAAAATAAAAGCAAGAGGAAAAACATGACTCTGGCTACTATTTCAAAGGCAAAAGGCTATAACGGACAAAATGTGAGAGCTAAATCTTAACTGATCAATCAGCTTTTACTGTTTTCATGTGAACTGGTAAAAATCCATTCAGGTTAACCGTACACCGAACAGTTAAACCCTGCAAAATTGTAGCGTCTCTAATCAGTAGTCGAGATGAATTCCATTCAACTCTCAAAAAACTTATTCACCTATGTCGTAATGGTCCTTTTAGTTACTTCTGGAGTTGTTTCTGATACTAGTACTTTGAATATACATTTCTTCAGAACACTAATGCAGCTGTTTTTTCTAAATTATCACATCACTGCTCTGAACGGCTAAAACGTAATTCTAGGTATTAATCAAAATCACTGCTTTAAAAGCCACCACTCATCGGAGCCTTTCCACAAGAACTTCTGGACAGGAACGTGAGGCCCAACAGAGCAGCAGGGGGTGGGCGGCACCTACCAGTTGTGCACCATGAGCTTCTGCACGGCCAGGAGGGCGTTGTAGCGCACCTGCTGGTCCTCGTGGTGCATGTGGTTCATCACCAGCTGCTTCCCGCCGAGCTGCTCGATGACCCTGGGGGCCAGAAGCCACGTGGTGAAGACGCTGCAGTTACTTTCAAATGCAAGCTGTTAGCAGAAAGGCCCAACTCCGAACTGCCCAATGGTTTTACAAAGAAAAGTTACCATACAGGTAAGTAAACCAACACACGTGTCTTTTTTAAAATATCATTTTCTCCAAATAAAGTTTTTATATATTTTCCCTTGAATCCCTAGTGATAAATCCAACTGTTATTCTCATTTCCTAGTCTGGGCAAATGTCATCAACCTGGACTGCTGCAGTAATCTAGATTACAGTGTTCTATAGGCAGTTGAGTAGTAACTTCTTTATCACCAGGATTTGTGGCTTGCTTAAAAACCAGTATACTGAATACCACCGTATGTCTGAAGTAACATCAAATCAATACTAAGCCCAGCAGTTGCCATGCTGTGAACCAGATACGGGCTCAGATGCAGACAGCAGAGAACACGAGGTTAAAAAGCACCCCGTAGGAGCCATGTTAATTTCCTGAAAAAACTTGATTTGTTAAGATATCTGCCCTTTCCTGTAATGATGGAACATGAACATGCCACATGACCTGCTGGGCAGTGAAACAAATGAGAAAATTCCTGTTTTCTCATTTGTTATTAGAGGAAGACTGACAACCAGCACTGCTTTCTGTCACTGTCCCCTCAACCCCCTGAAAAATCCAGTTACTACAGACACAAAAGCAAAGTGAAAATGGTTATTTGCCTCACGAATGGAAGGAGGTTCTCTGCTGCTCCTGGGGGGGAGCGGGGGCGTGCAAAGAGCCGGCGAGTGTCTTTAACCCCAGCCTGGGAGTGTGGGAGCTGCGGTCGCTGCTGCCTGGTGAGTGACATCGCCACCACACAGTCCGTGACAAGCGGCACCTTAGTGCAGTAGGGCTTCTGGTGGTTTAGGACAACCTCGCAGATGAGCACGTGGGGTCAGGGGTGAGGGAGACGCTTTTTCTGTACGCCTTTTTATGTTTTATTTTTTAAAGCATCTTTTTAAAAAAAATGTACTGAATTGAGAAAAATAATGCAGTATAATTATACCCAAACTTTATGAGTGCTTGATACGTGCCAGGAATGTAACAAGCTTCTCCAAACAGCATACAACAGCCTCAGTCTCATTTAATGCTTTCTCCCTCAACTCCTATCCTTTCACTGTTAGCGTACCTAAGTGATTTCACATTACCAACCCAGCCTCACCTCCTCTGCAAAGCCTTACCTGTCTCCTCCCAGAGGGAATTCCTCACTCTTCAGTACTTGGAAACACACCCTTCCATTACTATATATCTACTGTGACTTTTCTTACACGTGTTATATTTCCTTTTATATCTGGAACCTACTCAGGTCAGTAACAATATAACCACAAATAATAATTTAAAAATCACCAGTGCTAACAAAATGGCTTTTGAATTAAATCATACAAACCAAAGAAAACCCTGAACGTGAAATTTCTGGTGTGATCTCTGCTGGCTACTGCACAACAGTACTGTACACGTGTGCTTATGTTTTCATACTTCCCATCTTTAATTAGGTTCATCATTTATCACGATTCCCGGTACTGTGGTCATCTTGGTTCTGCTCACTCCGTCAGCTCCTCGGCTGAACGAGTCTACTTTACAGGAGTACATGAACTAGGACCTCTATGCGGAATGTCTCGGGACACCCCGAGGAAACCAAGGCTCCTCACTTACCGCTTGCCTCGCGGGTAATGCCGAACGTACTCGCCGACGTCATGGGCAGCAACAGCTAAGACTTGTGGGTCATCGGACACCTCCAGAAGTTTGGTCAAAATCCTGAAATAAATTTAATACAAAGAGAGATTGATTTCGAATTCTTTTCTAGAGCACAACAGAGCAAAGGTATAATGCCGATACTTTCCTGAAAATAAACATTTACAAATATAACTATTTTCTACAAGTTTCACTGCTACACACGATACACTACACATGATTTACTGCAGGTAAGTTAGCAGCTTTCAAACCTTTATACACACATTAACAGGTCACTTTCAGATTCACAACGTCCACCACCCACAATTCCCACAATACCAGGGAAAGGGAAGAAGGGAAAACACAGGGAGTTTTTAGGGCAGTGAAACTATTCTGTGTGATACTGTGACACAGCAGGAACTGTACAACAGAAAGGCATGAACCTGAACATAAACTATGGACTTCAGTTAAAATAATGTATAAATACTGGTTCATCAACTAACAAACGTGCCACACTTAGGCAAGACATTAAAAATAGGGGAAACTGTGCCTGGTGGAGGAAGAGAGGGTGTGTGAGTACTCTCTGTACTCCCTTCAATTTTTCTGTAAACCTAAAAGTATTCTAAATATTAAATTCTATTAATTTTACCAGTTATAGTAAGGTATACATGTAGTAATTCTATCAAGAAACTGAGAAGATGACCCCAAAATGGGAGATAATATTTGCACAGCATATTATCTGATCAGGGATTTACATCCAAAATATATTTAAAAACTCTTACAACTAAATACTAAAAAGAGAACCCATTTAAAAAATGAACTAAGAATCTGAACAGACATTTCTCCAAAGATATAAGATGGCCAATAAGGACAAGAAAAGATGCCTGACTCGTTAGCCATCAAGGAAATACAAATCAAAGCCATGATAAGATATCACTTCACACTCACTAAAACGGCTAGAATCAAGAAGTCAGACAATAGTAAGTGCTGACATGGAGATGGAGAAATCAGAATCCTCATACACTGCTGGTGGGAATATGAAATTGCACAGCCACTTTGGAAAATAGTCGAGTAGTTCCTAAAATGGTTAAACAGAGTTACCATATGATTCAGCAATTCTATTCATAGATGTCTACCCAAGGAAGAGAAATAAAAACGTACGTCCACATAAAAACTTGTACACAAATGTTTATTACCAGTATTTTTCATAATAACCCAAATGCCCATCACCTAATGAGTGGATAAATAAAATGTAATATGTCCTTATGATGGAATATTATATGACCATAAAAAGGAACAAAGTACTGCTAAATGCTACAACATGAATGAACCTTGAACACCTTATGGTAAATGAAAGAAGCTGGTCACAAAAGAACAAATATGATATGATTACATTTACATGAAATTTTCCTAATAGGCAAATCCACAGAGACAGAAAGTAAAAGCTTAGGGCTGAGGGCGTGGTTGGGCAGAGAAGTGACAGCTAAAGGATACAGGGTTTCTTTCTGAAGTGATGGAAAATGTTCTATAATTGACTGTGTCGATGGTTACACAACCCAGTGAATATACTGATTTATACACTTTAAATGGGTGAATTGTGTGGTATGTGACTTATATCTCAGTAAAAAAGAAAGACACTTGCACATATTAGGTCATCTTTATTATAACAAAGGGAACCGTGCAAAGCAGTGGGGAAAATGTATGTTATTTTCAATAAATGTTGCTAGTTCAATTAGATATCCATGTAATGAAAAAAACAAATCTTGACCTACCTTATACACCTTACCCAAAAACCAATTCCACACGGAACGGAAATCTAAATGTGAGAGGTTAAACGATAAAGCTTCTAGCAGGTAACACAGGAGTATATCTTCAGGACCTTGGGTAGGCAAAAACTTCTTAACCAGACACAAGAAAGCACTAGCCATAAATAATAAACTGAGCTACATCAAAAGTAAAGAGTTAGTGGCATTTGATGTGGTAGAAGAAGAGCTGTGACGAATACATATGACCAAGAAACCTATAGAATTCCCACAAAAACAAAAACAAAAACTTGAACAGGCACTTCTCCTGGGAAAAAAGATATCCAAATGGCCAATAAGCACACGAAAAGGTATTCAACCACATGGTAAGGAAGAGAATAGAAATTAAAACCATGGAATATCTAAAAATTTTAAGAGGGACAAAAATGTGTCCACGAGTATGTGGAAGGATGGGGGTTTTTCAGAGTGTAAACTGGCATTTAAAACTTACTTCAAGAGCTCATAATTCTTCTCATTTAACCTCACAGCATTTTCTCTCCAAAATTTCTCAGATTTGTGCACAGGACTCCATTCCAATCTTCCAGATTTAAGTTCTGAACTATATTCATCAAATGAGCTGTAAAAAGATTTCAAAGTTTATAAGAATCTGAGAGATAGATACTCCAAAATTTAATAAAATAAAACATCTTCACTAATTATTTAACGACAAAGACTGATCATACTTTGTACATTCAAAAATTACCTCTAAACAAGTTTCAATGGCTTAATTTTCAATAAATCATGTGAAACTTATTCAGGGTACTAAGGTCCAGTACTCCTGTCAAATTTGAATGTTCACCATGAGACATTAAAAGGAGCACTTGCTTTCAAAATTCTAACCTTAATATACACATAAATGTATGTACATCACTAAAATATCTGATAGGGACTTCCCTGGTGGCACAGTGGTTAAGAATCCACCTGCCAACGCAGGGGACATGGGTTCAAGCCCTGGTCTGGGAAGATCTGACATGCCGCAGAGCAACTAAGCTCGTGCACCACAAGTACTGAGCCTGTGCTCTAGAGCCCACAAGCCACAACTACTGAGCCTGCGTGCCACAACTACTGAAGCCCACACACCTAGAACCCATGCTCTGCAACAACAGAAGCCACCGCAGTGAGAAGCCCGCACACAGCAATGAAGAGTAGTCCCCACTCGCCACAACGAGAGAAAGCCCGTGCGCAGCAACAAGGACCTAACGCAGCCACAAATAAATAAATAAATAAATAAATAAAAATAAATTAAATATCTGATAATCTAGCATTGTTTCTACCATGCCTCTTAAAACACTGTATTTGCCAGATCACTAGATACATAAAGATAAATTTATGTAAAAGTATATTACTTTAACACAAAATAAAATAGAATATTCTATTATACTTTAAATGACAAACCATGATACTGCAGTACAAAAATAAAAACACATACCTCAGTACAATATTTCTAAATGTGACTACCCACAATGCAGAGGTAATTCATTAACTGAATTAGCCCACTACAGATTAATTAAAAACAAAAACCTCTGTACATGTAACAAACTAAAATGCACTTTAATTCAAAAATTATTCACTATGTATCAAGCAACAATTATTCAAATCTTCATAATATAAAACTGCTTTAATGTGGTTAGCCAGTGAACAAAGTGACAAGACATGCTTATACTTTCTTTCAAGTAAAATTTTCAAAAAGAAGTAGCTATTTAATACTGATTGATAATTCAGTATAACAAAGATTCACTGGTTAAGTTGATCAGAGTAACCTGTTAAATAAAGTAGTAATTTAATGAAAGGCTATTTAGTATAAGAAGTAATATTGTTTAACTAATATTGTTAAACAATATTGTTTAACTAATATGCTAAACCTGTAACAATATAAAGAGACAAATCTATTTCAACTGCTCCCATCACCATGTTAGCTGTATGTAAACAGCAATATTTTTCACATTACCAAATTCAACATGAAAAATCAGTAAATAATAACAATTGCCCAGCATGAATTAACTAACTTAGAAAGCTATCACTAACCTTATTTACTTTTTTAAAAGGGTCTCAAATCATTATTACAGAACCAATGATAATTTTTTAAATAAACATAATAAAATAGAATTTGTATAAACTGCAAGCCTATTGCTGGCCTATTACATTACAAACAACTTATTCATATTTGAAATTATAAGAAGACAAAAATCATCTGCCTTCCTCCACAAAGCCCCATACACACCACTGATATGGGTGACAGCTCCCATCTCTATAAACGCTTCTGGGCCTTGAGCTTATGGGCTGCACTGAATTATCTGGTAAATACATTTTTGGAACACATACTATACTAAAGGCACTTGCTGGACACCTCATGGAAAATCCTACAAGGTTAGCATTTTTATCACTATTTTACCAAAAGGAAAATCGAGACTTTAAAATGTCAAGAGGTTTGTTCAAGGCCACACGTGGACAAAGTGGCCAAACAATTCAAACTGGAGTCATCCTGGCTCCCAAACCCAACCTACTTCTAGTGAGTAACTCTCTTTTTAAAATGTATCAATAGTTCAAAAACAAAGAATGCACAGGTTAATGGGAAAAATCATCAAGCTACTATTAAACAAAAAAGAACCAGGACCAGAAGAATACATAGAACCCTATTTGTGTGTGTCTGTGTGTGTGTGTGCGCACGCACATGCGTGCATGCTAGGGGGAGGGGGGCTAGGTTTTTTTGGGAATGAACACAAGAAACCAGAGGGGCAGGGGGAAGTAGGTGGGGAAGATGGGGGTACTGGTGTGTTGTCCCTTCTGTACTGTATTGTATTCTGTAGTGTACTGTATTCTGTAGTGTACTGTATACTGTACTGTATAAAAAAAGGGATTTTTTTCTTTACTGCATGTACATCACTTGCATAATTTTTAAAATAAAAAATAAATAAAACCAATAGGGACTTCCCAAAAGCAGGAGGGCTTCCCTGGTGGCGCAGTGGTTGAAAGTCCGCCTGCTGATGCAGGGGACATGGGTTCGTGCCCCAGTCCGGGAGGATCCCACATGCCGCGAAGCGGCTGGGCCCATGAGCCATGGCCACTGAGCCTGCGCGTCCGGAGCCTGTGCTCCGCAACGGGAGAGGCCACGGCAGTGAGAGGCCCGCATACCGAAAGAAAAAAAAAAAAAAAGCAGGAAAAATACTCTTTCCATATCTAAGCAAACCTCCTCCACAAATTAACAATGACTGCTGCTTAAAAAAAATTTTAAACCAGGGGGAGATTCTCAAAGGGTGGCACCCACAACCCGTGGTAGAACACCAGGTCAGCTTTTAGACAACAGAGAACAGTGGGGATCTACACGAAAGAGGAGAAGTAACACACAGCTCTGACCAACGGTTGCCATGATGGTGAGCCAGTGTTTCCATACCCCTCAATTTTCAATAGAAGACATGATGTTCTAGTGCAATCTTTTGAGTTTATAGTTCATAACAAATTTAAATTTCCTTAAAATATGAGGCAAGTCAAACAAGGCCCAATATACCCAGCCTGTGAGAATTAAAAAGAATAACATACCTAAGATCCTGGACACTCTCACCAAGTTTCTCCAAGAGAAATTTTATATCTTCACTGATATCTTCGTCATCATACTTCTGCTGTTCCAAGTTCTCCAACTGTTTCAGAACTTTGCACTGAATCATAGCCAGAGCATACTCTTGGCGAGTTTCTCTTTCAGTTGATTTTTCTAAGAAGTTCTGGGTTAGACAAAGACACAATGAGAAATGATATAATCTGTTATGTGATGTTCTCTGCACCTGCTTTCACATCCTCTCTCCCCTTCCTGTTCTCAGGTTAACTATCACCTTAAGTGGATGACTGGATCACAAATCCTGACTTCTTTCCTAAGCATCTGTCCCACATCAGGGGCATCCTTCTGATTCCTTACTTACTTACTGGCTTACTAAACATTTTAAATTATTGACCTAGACAAGCCTCAAAACACTGAACACATTTACAGTGAGGTCCATCACCATCCTTCCTCACAGCCCTGCTCTTGAAGTCACCACCATGAACACTCCATTTCTTGGCCACATGGAGCCCTTAGGATGCTAAGAAAGACTGTTTCCTCAAGTATCTCTCTAGTTCCCAGTCACTGACCTTTTTCTCTGTCCAATCAACCTGTAAGTGCACAAAGGACGGCAATTAAAAAAACTCTCTTGCTTCAGTAATTACCAGAAAAGTTTTGTGACATTCAAGCAAATTTCTCAGTTTTCTTCTGAGATTTTTAAGAGTACTGATGAAATCAGCAAAGGAATCTAAGTATTTCTGAAGATAAACTGTTCACTAAATTAACCAATATTTCAGAGCAAAACCATGCTCATGCTGAGGTCTAGAACGAGGACAAACAAGCTCTCAAGAAAGCCACCTTCACAAAGTTGGTAAAGAAGGCCTGTCAAATCTCCCACACTCAAAAAAATCCTGGAATAACAATTCTAAATCAACTGTACCAAAATTTTAAATTTCTTTATTTTTGCAAGGAAGTTATACTTCTAATAATTATGCTAAATAAATGCAGAGATAGATTTAGCTTAGCATATGGAAATTAGTAAGATCGATCCCTACCAAAATTCCAATTTTCACAGCAATAGGAAAAGCAATGCTAAAACTTGTATAGAAATATAAAAGACTCCAAATATCCAAAGCAATCCTGAGAAAGAAGAATAAAGCTGGAGAAGTCACACGTACTGATTTCAAACTAAACTACAAGGCTACAATGATCAAAACAGTATGGTAATGGCATAAAACAGACAGAGTTCAATGGAACAGAATAGAGAGCCCAGAAATAAGCCCGTACATATTCAGTCAACTAATATTTGACGAGGGAGCCAAGAAAACCTATTGGGGAAAGGACAGTCTCTTCAATAATGTCAGCAGGGAAACTGGATAACCACATGCAAAAAAATGAAATTGAACCCGTATCTTATACCAGTCACAAAAACTAACTCAAAAGGGATTAAAGACTTAAACATAAGACCGAAACTGTCAGACTCATAGAAGAAAACACAGGGGAAAATCTCCTTGACATTAGCCTTGGGAATGACTTTTTGGATATGACACCAAAAGTACAGCAAAAGTAAAAATCAACAACTGGGACTATATCAAACTAAAAAGCTTCCGCACAGCCAAAGAAACAAAAAAAGCAAAATGAAAAGGCATCCTACAAAATGGGAGAAAACATTTGCAAACCATACATCTGATAGGAGGGCAATATCTAAAATGTATAAAGAACTCATTTAACTCACTAGCAACAACAACAACAAAAAAGCACAAGCCAATTAAAAAATGGGCAGCGGATCTATATAGACATTCTCCCAAAGAAGACATAAACATGGCCAACAGATCATGAAACAGTGCTCAACATCACTGATCATCAGGGACAATCAAGTCAAAACCACAATTAAATATCACTTTGCACTTGTTAGGACAGCTATTATCAAAAAACAAGACAGCCAGTGTTGTCCAGATTGTGGAGATAAGAGAACACTTGTGCACTACTGGTGAGAACGTAATATTAACTTCAAGTATAATGGAAAAGGTTAAGGATAAATATTGTGACACCAAAACAACCTATAAGAAATTAAATACTACAAAGCAGCTTGTAGTATTTTAATTAAAGTAGTATTAAAAAGTAGTATTAAAAAGCCAACAGAAAAATTAAACTGAAATTCTGAAAAGAACTCAGTTAACGTAAGAGAAGGCAGGAATGGAAGACAGAACAAAAAACAGATGAAACAAACAGAAGAAAATAATAAAATGGTAGACCTAAATCCAACCACACCAATAATTACTCTAAATGTCAGTGAACTAAACACTCCAATTAAGAAGCAGAGATTATTAGAACAGATAAAAATTCAAGACCCAAGTTTATGTTGTCTCAAAGAGACAAATTTTAAATATAAGACACAGATAGGTTGAAACTAAAAGATGGAAAACCGTAAGTGGAAGAAAGCTGGCATGTTTATATTAATTTCAAATAAAGTAGATATCAAGACCAAGAGCACTGGGACTTCCCTGGTGGCGCAGTGGTTAAGAATCCACCTGCCAACGCAGGGGACACGGGTTCGAGCCCTGGCGCAAGAAGATCTCACATGCCGCGGAGCAACTAAGCCCGTGAGCCACAACTACTGAGCCTGCGCTCTAGAGCCTGCGAGCCACAACTACTGAGCCCGCGTGCCACAACTACTGAAGCCCACGCGCCTAGAGACCATGCTCCGCAACAAGAGAAGCCACTGCAATGAGAAGCCCGTGCACCACGACGAGGAGTAGCCCCCGCTCGCCACAACTAGAGAAAGACCGCGCGCAGCAACAAAGACCCGATGCAGCCAAAAATAAATAAATATAAATAAATTAAAAAAAATAAAAAGTTAAAAAAAAAAGAGCTTCAAAATACATGAAACAATAACTGGCCGAACTGAAAGGAGAAACAGACAAATCCACACTAACAGCTGGAAATTTTAACAACTCTCTCTCTTAGCAACTGATCATTGATAGAACCACTAGACAACAGAATCAGTACAGAGATGATCCAAACGATACTATGAACCACCCTGATTTAACTGACATTTACAGAATGTGATACCTCTGCAAAACATGCATTCTTTTCAAGTACACAGGCTACATTCACCGTGACAGACCGTGAGATGAGCAGAAGACAAATTTCAAAGAACTGGAACCACATAGAACATGTTCTCTGACCATAACGGAATTCAAATAAAGACCTTAAACTGTAGGGTGCCTTGAATTCTGATAACATCTCCCTTTATGAAACTCCTCCCTTCACCCCTCGCTTTTGTGAGATTTTACTTATTAGTCTACTTAGTTTTCTCTGTTACCTTTTCCAGTTACTTTTCTTACTATTATCTCTCCTAAATTTAGAAACATATCAAAACTCTTCTGTTCATATGGTCCTACATATTGGTTGCCAGGAGAGTTACATTTCATATTTAAGATATTATCATAACTAACAGTTTCAGCTATAACCTCAACCCAGTCAGTGTAACTGGTAAAGAACAGCCCGATGGCGCTCTTCTGAAACCATCTCTCCTCTCGATTCTCTAAGACAACAGCACTTCGAAATTTAGTCATGTTTGACGCTCCCCTTTCCTTCAAGCCTATGTCAAATCAATCAATAAACCTTACTTGTTTTTCTCTCGAAACATGTTTTAATTTCATCTCTCCATCACATTACAAAGAATAAAAAGGTTATGAAAAATATTTGGAAAATGAATTTACCATAAACAAACCTAGATCATCCGGCAGCAGTGTACCCTTTAAAGTCGCTAAACTCAATGGCATCTTCACCTCAACAAAATCAAAAGCGTAAATATCATTTTGGCCTGTGTCCAAGTAACGGTGCAGAGCAACCTTGACTTCACTAAGAACAAAGTGGAACCAAGTGACCATTCAGATCCTTCCTTCACCAAAACTGCTAACCTTGTAACATACATGTTAAAGCAGTGCTTCTCAAACCATCTGTGGTGAAGACCAGTTCTGTTTGATTTTCAATTTCCAATCAGTCAGGAACAAATACTTTTAGTAAAAAATACAAAAATGAATTTCTAGAAAAATGAACTTTAAAAGACATGCAAAATACAAGCTCAAATCTTGTATTATGAACAGACATGCCACATTACTGTAAGTTTCTACATGCTTGCTCTCACTTCCTGTACTTACCCTTGCAGGCTGCTAACCAACAGCTGACAGAACTGCACTGAAGCAGCGCTGTTATTATGGAACTCACCCCAAGATTAAAAATGTCTCAGTCTTACCAAACCTCTTCCAAACCTGGTATCTAATAAACAAGAGAGATAAATTCCTGAAATAAGGAATGAGGGATGGACCTAGGAATGAAATTTCTTGATAGCAACACTTCTATGTCAAAGCAGTGAGCAAAACACCCCCATACACCCAAACCAGAGCAGGTGTCTCTGGAGGGGTTATGACTGTGAACTGTCTGCAGAGGAAGATGTAAGTCTGTGTTTGTCTGTGTCTGTGTGTGCATATGCGTGTGGGTGTGAGTTAAACATCATGGTTAGTACAGCTAATGTAAATCCAAATTCAATTTGGTGGTATTTCTTTCTAAGCTTTTATGCTGAAAACCATGCAGTTGTAAAATACAATTTATCTTATTATCTGACATATTACGGAGGCTCTTGACTAAACAGAGCCAAAAAGAGAAAAACTCTACACAGCAAATATGGTCTTGAATGTCTTTCTCAGTCACAGCCTCAAAAAACATTCTAATTTATTTTAGAAACGAAAGACTGACATATCAAGTTAACCAATGGAATAACATTCATGGAGACCTGGAGTTCAGCACCTGCTATGAATAATTGAGACAGACATTTTCAAAAATAAATTCACCCAGCCAAATGGAAAGAAAAAAAAATTAACAGCTGCTAGATTTCTTCAGCTCACAGCAGCTCAGCAAGCTTCCAAAAGCACAAAACTTCCCCTCCTGAGTTTCAGGATGTGGGGCAAAGTGCATAATCAGACAATCCTCAAACAACCTCATCGGTGAAATCTCTATTAAAGGTTACAGGAATTTGAGAATAATGAAGAAAAAAAAGAACACGTCATTTTTTACACCTATTCGATGGTCTAAATCAAATGGCTTTACTATGTCCTTACTAATGGCTCGATTTTAACTCAGTTGTGTACATCAAAGTTCGGGATGTCTAAAGATGTTCTTCTGATATTCAGTCTTCAGTATAACCATGCAATGATTTATCCCAATTTATCAAGGAGAGTCCAAAAAACTAATATACCTGTCAATAGGTTGCATGTATTTTAAATAATCTGAAATCCAAATTAGACAATAGAAGCCGAGAAATTAGCATAAGTTCAACACATTGTGGGTAAAAAATTGAAACTGCAAATGAAGTATAAATAAGATTTTTAAATCTTGCTAAATAAACATTAGTAAAATATTCATGCTGTCTTTTCTAAATCAAACAGAACAGCACTTCACCTTTGCCTAGGTTCCACATTAACTTAGAATGCAATTGCTACAGGTGGGCGTTAAAGAGGCAAATTGCTAGTATTTTATGCTTTTATGGAGCGAAAAGGCAGGAAAATAAATACAGATTGTATATTTACTATTGCCAGCCATCGTCTGTTATTTCGTTGAATTCTTACCCAATCTTGAAGTGAGTTAAGTATCACTAACCACCTTTCACAAGTGGAGAAATCAGCTCTGAGAGTTCAAACCACTCTCCCAGCAACCTCGTGCTGGGATTCACCCCTAGGCGTGTCTACTCCAGAGCCTACACTCTTGCTAACACACCACGTGGAAAGGAAAATTAGAAAAGGGTTATGCTATTGAACCCCTCAAATCTTCATAAAAAGCAGATAATCAATCTGGAGAGCTCCCAAGTCAGGTCAAAAGAAAACTAAGAATCTCAGTCTGGCTTTATACTTCTTGTGACTTTTTGAACTTTGTATACCGTAAACACTCATCATGGTGACTTCATGAAGTCTCTCCATCAGAAACAGATTCACACAAAATACAAAGTCCCCAAGAGTATCCTGTCATATTCATCCTTCCATAATTGGTGTTCAAGAAACATCTGATGCATTGAGAGGTGGATAGATAATCCATGAAATGGGGGATGGGGGAGGAACAGGAAAAAGAAAGGATAGGATAGGATAGGATAGGGAAGGGGGAGGGAGGGAGAGGGGGAGGGAACAGCTCACAGGTAGGATCCAGCTAATATCAACAAACACCTCTCACCTACCATGTACCCATATTAGAAGTACCTGCTTCCAGTGACCCTTTTATCTAACATAATAATGACTTAACATGAAAATCAATGGGAGGAGGAACTAGAGAAGGGACAAAATACTAAGCAAGGTCTGTGGGAAGCTCAGCTAGAACAGCTGCCACATACATTATGGGCAAAGCAGTTTATGCTGGGGGCTGTAGAGGGAGGGACAAGACAGGGGTCAGGGTTAACAGATACGAGCTACTGTGTGTGAAATAGATGAGCAGCAAGGACATACTGTATGGCACAGGGAACGACAGCCATTGTTGTGTAATAACTTTCAATGGAGTATACTCTATAAAAATACTGAATCAACGTTATACGCCTGAAACTAATATAATATTATAAATCAACTGAGGTAATAAATAAATAAATAAGTAAATGATTTGATAAGACAAATGGCTTGTCTCAAAAAAAAACCAAAAACGGACTTCCCTGGTAGTGCAGTGGTTAAGCATCCGCCTGCCAACGCAGGGAACACGCGTTCGAGCCCTGGTCCGGGAAGATCCCACATGCCGTGGAGCAACTGAGCCCGTGAGCCACGACTACTGAGCCTGTACTGTAGAGCCCGCGAACCACAACTACTGAGCCCGTGCTCCACAACAAGAGAAGCCACCACAATGAGAAGCCCGCGCACCACAAGGAAGAGTAGCCCCCGCTCACCACAACTAGAGAAAGCCCACACACAGCAACAAAGACACAACGCAGCCAAAATACATAAATAAATAAATTTATTTAAAACAAAAACAAAAGCATCTTATGCTGAGCTTTAGATTAAATCTCAATCCATTACTATAAATTATTAGTATCTGATTTCTTCCTAAAACTCACAGCACTCACTATATTATCTAAATGACACTTATAAGAAACCATGTAAGGGGGCTTCCCTGGTGGCGCAGTGGTTGAGAGTCTGCCTGCTGATGCTAGGGGACATGGGTTCGTGCCCCGGTCCAGGAGGATCCCACATGCCACGGAGCGGCTGGGCCCGTGAGCCATGGCCGCTGAGCCTGCGCGTCCGGAGCCTGTGCTCCGCAACGGGAGAGGTCACAACAGCGAGAGGCCCGCGTACCGCAACAACAACAATAAAAAAAACATGTAAGTTTATCAAAACTGAGGGGGAAAGATACAAGTGTAGAGATATAGTCTATGAAACAAGAGAACAGCTGAAGTAAGACCCTGAGTTCTACAGCAGTTCTTCCCACACCTATATTTCACCTTAAACAAGTCACCTTATTAACAAATTATCAAAAGAAATAATTTTGTGCTAAATGTTTACAATTTTCAACATTTGGAAAGATAGATATTTTAACGTAAAAAATATGTAACTAACATACAGAAAAGGGTAGGTAGATATGAGCTGAAAAAATACGATTCACTTCCATGTTTATCACTCAGGCAACTGTTGATCTTTCTATTTCCCAGAAGTGAAAGTCATACAAAGGGAAAAAAATAATAATAATCCAAAACATCTTTCTAGGATAATCTAATTGCAAAGATATTGAATCAAGGATGACTATCTTTCCTAACGGTCACCAATTAAGAAAATCTATTTTTTTAAAAGAGTTTTCACGCCAACTTCATGAACAGCTTCCAATTTAGAAAAAAGTCCACGCACTAAGAGAAAGTAGGGACTCTCTGTATTCTTGCCCAATATATAATTACTGGAAACATAAATATGCACTTTTTTTTTTTTGCGGTACACGGCCCTCTCACTGTTGTGGCCTCTCCCGTTGCGGAGCACAGGCTCCGGACGCGCAGGCTCAGCGGCCATGGCTCACGGGCCCAGCCGCTCCGCGGCATGTGGGATCTTCCTGGACCGGGGCACGAACCCGTGTCCCCTGCATCGGCAGGCGGACTCTCAACCACTGCGCCACCAGGTAAGTCCAATTTACACATTTTTGAAAGGTGATTTGACATTATCTATAAGAACTGGTAAAAAGTATATTCTTTGACTCAGCAATTCCATCTCTGGAACTTACCCAACCGAAATACTCATCAAAGTGGGAAAACATATGTAAAAGAAACTGGAAACACCTCACATTTCCATCAATAGGACACTGATTAAATAAACCACTTTACACCAACACAGTAGAATGTAGCCACTGAAAAGAATACTGAAGATCTAGTACAGGAAAATGAAAACACATTTATTATATATTGTTAAGAATAAAGTTATAGAACAGTATTTATAGCCTGACACCACTCTTATTTTTAAATACAAAACAAAATTAGACACCTATTTATATATTTATCTCTATTTGCTTAGAAAAATCTGAAAGATGTTAGTGACTATATTTGGCAAATGTGGTGTCTACGCCATTTACGGTTTTGCAATACATCTGCACAACCTTTTATTTTTGATTTGTCGTTGTTTGTTTAAAGAAAGCGTAAGAACAAACAATGGTTAAAAACACAAATTCTAAAGCCAATAGCTTGGATTTGTAGGTCTACCATCTCCCAGCCACTCTTACGTGTCATCCATTTAGATGGCTTCCCCCCACCGTCCACTCCCCCTGCCATGAGTACAAACTGGGATATTTTACTCCAAGCTCACCAAGATGCCACAGTTCCATAACTACATGGAGAACAAACAACTTTTTCCCACCTGCTAAAAGCCCTGAAATATACTCCACAGTAAAAAAAAATGCCTTACACACACACACACACACACACAAAAACGTACCCGGAATGCTGCAAGAATGATTCTTGTCACTTTCTCTTTGACCGATTCTTGCAGGATGTCGGACAGAACAGGAATGATGTTGTAGCGTCGCAGGTGTTCACACATCTGAGGACTGAACGCCAGGAGCCATATAGAAAAAATCATCTGATACTGGAGCTGAAAGCCACACTTGTTACTCAGAACTCCCATGATGCTGAAAAGGAACACACGTTGAGAAAACATTTAACACGACAGCACAACAGGAGAGAAGAAATAACTGATTGTTCTTCTGCGCTGATGGATCAGTCTCTCTGAATCACGTCCTCTCTTTTCCCCCCCGAAGGAAGGAGCAAGCCAGACCCCTGCTCACAGAGGGCCAGTCCTGCACGGCGTCACGTAAGCCTCTCTCCAGAGTCTCAAGGACACCACCGCCCTCGCTGCAGGGAGCACGGTCCACAGAGGGAACAGTAGGAGGACCCTGACGGACATTCAAGAAGTAAAAGCCTCAGGACATGGTGACACAGCGGATGCACATCTCAGTGAAGCCAGACGGTATAATCAAGATTTTCAATCTGGACTGAAAATGATCCAAGAGGATCATTTAGAGCTTTAAAAATATTTAGGAAACTCGACAGAGAAAAGAGGAAATGAGTTTGGAAAAAGCCTTTCATGAGTCTGAATTTGACACAGAGCCAATCATCAAATTTGGGGTCAGAACCTCAGAAGCTTCTAGTTCAGCCTCCCGTCTTACTGTTAAGGAAACTGGGAAAGCAGTGTGAAAATGACAGGTTACACCAAGGAAAGCGCTAAGGAAATTTCCCTGGGGCACGCCTGCATTCACACAAGGGACAGAAACCATCAAATCAGACGGTTAAACAGCGACCAGAGGGGTTAAAGAGAACTCAAATCCACAGAATGTGCAACGCAGAGCGAGCGCTAATGTAAACTTAGTCAGTAAGAACATGTCAATATTGGTTCATCAGGTGAAACCAAGGTATCACACTAACACCAGCTGCTAGTAACAGGGAAGCCCGTGGGAGCGCAGGCACATACGGGCACTCTGTGCTTCCAATTGTTCTGTAAACCTAAAACTACTCTAAAAAATAAAAGTCTATTAATAAAATTAAATACATTTTAAATCTAATTTTGCGATTTACAGCTACTAACTTAGTGGAAGGCTTATATTTGTGCCGTTTCCCCATTTCTGTGATTTGCATGCACTTATAAATTCGCTGAATTGCCCTTAATTTTCTCATGCATGATTTCTCCCTTGAACCTGTTCTACTTTTGGTTGGTACGTAAGGCCTGCTTGTATTTAATATTGATGTCAGCATTCAACAGCGGTCAAAGCACAGCATTTCACACTGTCAGCACCCTGGTACCTGGCTTCCTTTGCGCTCTGCCTGTTCCACTTGTTAAGGTCAGCCTGCTACACTCTGGGATGCCGTGGCTGACAATTCATTTTCCGGGTTCCCCATTTCCGTTTTCCCCACTGGCTCAGCGACAGGAGGTACTCGCGGCTGACTCAGGGATGGAGGAAGAAGGGACCTCTCCTGTCGACCTCCTGTTCCTGCCAGCATCACTTCGGCACGCTTCTTCACCCGCCGGCAATGGCTGAATTCATCCTGCACGGGCTGTGGCAGAACGAGCGTCCCTGCACCCTCGAGACACTAGCACCTGCCGTCTGGGTCCCCGACCTCGAGGGTGGGGACCCAGCCCCAGCTGAGCTGTACTGTCCCCTCCAGGCCTGAACTTCACTTCACGCAGCCCCTCCTGCAGCCCGTGAATCCTGGCAAGTCCAACCTCTTACCCTTTGCTCCCCGCTTTAGGGGTAGTAGGATCTCTGACACTTGAGAGTCCCTTTATTTACCCGTTTTCAGAAACCCAGTTCACAAGTTTATACCTAGTTTATAGCTAGGGAGAATTTAATTTCTTCACATTAAATTCTCTCTGTTAAAAGGAAAAACTTTTAACGATGAGAGGGGCGAAGGAGAGCTCAAGGCCAATACACTGGTGCTGAGATCCAGACGGAAGGTCTCAAGGGGAGGCGTGCTCAGCGATGCGGACACTGCAGAGAAGCTGAACAGAGTAAAAGTGTGCCCACGACAGACGGGATTCTATTGCAGAGACAAGGTAGTCTTCTATACCCAAATATCAACCACAGAAATGCCCTAATGAAGCAAAATAAGGCCCCTGTTCACTGGAATAAGGCAGGGATTCCCTTAGGGCAAGAACCCAACTCTGAATCCAGTGAGGCAGGAAGAGCGAGCTAAGGGGGACAAAGGACACAAAGGCCCAACAGAAACCCAAACACGGTCATTTAACAAGTATCTGTTGAGGGTCTATGCGGCAGGTACAGTGCAAGGCACAGGGATAAAATGGGCAAAAACAAGACACTGTCCATGTTCCTTGAGAGCCCCGTGCAGGGGGAGGGAGGATTCCCAGAGGCTGTGGCCCTCGAGCTGGGCCTGAAGAACCAGTGGGTGCTAATTACCATGTAGGTCTCTGCTCTCCCTCGCTAACTGCTGAGTTTAGTGTTACTTTTAAAGTCACCGTAAAAGTTACTAAAAGATGCTGTGGCATCCTATGTGCTAACTTTGTTAGGTGTTTCATACTTTCCAGCTAGGCTGTATATCTCTTAAAGGAAAGGACCACATATGTTTCCTTTACTCCCCATAATATATGGTATAACATCACGCAGAGAGGGCAAAAAAACACAAACTGTCAAATCCAAAATCAGAAAGGAGGTTAAGGTCCATGACGCCAAAATAACTATTTTGTGCTCTGCTTTTTTAATGATGATTTTTCTTTTTAAATCATGCCAACGCAGGGACTAGGGAGACAAACAGCTGACCACTGGCTGACATGCACACTTCCTGCTGTTCGTCAGACCCATGGGCCCCTCGCACCTCACCATGCGATATTTTTTTTTAATCTTACCTTTCATTTATATACTACTTTATACTTTCAAAATACTTCAAATGTCAGGATATAAATGTTCATAAATGGCCGTTGGATTTGGGGAAGCAACTACCCCAGCAAAAGCCCCGTTTTAGCTCCAGTATTTAAAAAATCAGTGCTAATCTTCAGACTTCCTAGTGAAGTCAAAGCACACTCTTGATCTTACACGGGCCCAGAAACATTCAGAAAGAGCGTGTGTCATTCGTGTAACCAAGAAGGAAAGAAAGGAAACTACGCAGAGATAAGAAGGTCCTGGGGTCTTAAACCATCAGTCTCCTCTTCCACTCTCCTCAAACAGGGTATGCTTACAATTTTTTCTCCTCTCAGGATCCCTGCTTGTGATTTGAGGAGCACCAAAAAGGAAAAAAAGAAAACATTCGACCCTAAACAAAAGAAACGGCAGAGTAAAAAGTACGTGTTTTCTTTCTTATAAAGTGAAAAAAGGGGCTTCCCTGGTGGCGCAGTGGTTGAGAATCTGCCTGCTAATGCAGGGGACACGGGTTCGAGCCCTGGTCTGGGAGGATCCCACATGCCGCGGAGCAACTAGGCCCGTGAGCCACAACTACTGACCCTGTGCATCTGGAGCCCGTGCTCTGCAACAAGGGAGGCTGCGATAGTGAGAGGCCCGCGCACCGCGATGAAGAGTGGCCCCCGCTTGCCGCAACTAGAGAAAGCCCTCGCAAAGAAACGAAGACCCAACACAGCAAAAATAAATTAATTAATTAATGTCAGATGCAGGCTTGTGACATCCTCTGTCACATAGGGGAGGACGTAAGTCAGGCACAGCAGATAAGCAAAGCTTTCACTTTAAAAAAAAAAAGAAAAAAATTCAATGACTTTTCCAAATTGCCCTACTCTCAGCAAGTTAACATATTCTACCTTTATTAATGCCTGTTCTCAACCTAAAAGTCTCTGTATTAATTTGATTACTACTAACCTTGTTAGTGGGCATTAGCATATCAAAGTGTGTAGGTTGAACATGGAATATTCTAGATTGTACTTATGCCTGCTCTTGTTGCTAAACTGAATAGTTAATACTACTTACCATCCTCCAAAATATTAGTGCCAACAATATTTTGAACAGCAGCATTTCGTTAGCCTCGGTCCACTGGACCAAATTCTAGTATTTAAGTTTATTTTTTGAGCAATTATAACTATTTGTATAAACTGGTGTTTCCTGACTTTTATTCTCTCTTATAGGTCTTCCAAAGAACAACAAAGAAAATCTATTTTTTGTTTAATAGAATAAAATTCAATTTATCTTGCAATTACAATACAGGTCCATGGACCTATTTATAAACCTAAGATACACTATGTGATCTTGGTGAGTTTGTTAACTATAATTTGAAGAATCACACTATTTCATCATCCTAGATCTTATTTCATCATTATTCATCCATTATTCTCAACTATGCTAATAAATATTAAAGACTAAATTATAAGAAAATTGGAGAATGACGGAATCACCTAGGAAGATGATATAATAGTGAAAGAAATAATTAACCTTTCTTATTGTATTGCCCAAAATATTGCATCACTTTTAAGAAAGTAAAAAGACTGGAAACACCATCTGTGCAGTCCACCTTTAAGTGTCTGTGCGGAAAAGAGTTAACGTCATGGTCCGGAGACAGCTATCCTCAGAAAGGGCTGCCTGCAAAGCTGGCCCTTGGCTGACTTGAGGGAATTTGACTGGTAATCCGTTCCCTACACGGAAACCAAAGTTCTCCGAAATGACAGGGAAAACTGAACTGTGTGCACAAACAGGACGCTTGTGCTTGTGGTGAGCGCCTGCTCTCCTGCTGGAGCCTGGAACGTTCCATATGAGGTAGAGGGAGCCAACGTGACACACCTCCAGGGAAACCGGGGGCCCTGAGTCGCTAGAGAGTCTCCTGCACAGGAACCTCACACAAGACATTTTTTTTAACAAACCTTCTTTTAGATGATTAAATGTATTCATTTCTTTGAAACTGTCAAGGAGAGATGCTTTTAAATGTTACTCCACTGTCAAAATAAAGGGCGCTCACCAGTTCACCCCGTCTGCTTCCACCCAGGCAAAGCGGTACTCGTTGACTCGGAGCATCAGCTGCAGACACCCGGCCACACACTGCACGTACTGAGAGCTCTGTGCAGGGAGAAGCACAGTGTTTAAAACTGGAAAGCACTTCAAGTCACAAGGTCATGCAGATACCAAATTCTGGAGTGGTTTTTACTAGAGTTTATCATCTGAAAAGTCTAGAAGTCTCAAATATTTCTTCAAAAGTCAATCCTTGTTGCTCTTCTCTCGTCCTCCTAGAAACGAAGCCGACTTCTTTTGCCAAATTAAGCCTACACGGCTCAAGCCCACTGAACACATCCAGTCAGGGAAATAAAGGAACAAAGTAATTATGCCTTTGATATGGTTTGATAAACAGCTTATTATCTTGCAATGTTTCACTTAGCCCTGAATAGAAGCACGATACAGAGAATACTGCTCTTCATAATTACACAAGTATCAAAGAACAATAAAATGAAAGAGATAGAAGCGTATGCTTTGAGACAGACCCATATCTGAGTGACCGTGAGCAAGTGTCCGAACCTTGTCAATGCTCAATTTCTTCATCCTTACTGAGGATCATGCCCCCAAGCACCCTGAAAGGGTCCTCTTAGGATTAAGTAAAGTAATTCATTTAGCACAGAGCTAGACATGTCACAGAAACTCAATAAATAAGAACTTAAAAAATAAAACTATACAGCACATAAGAAGTCTACTTAAACACTTGAAAAAGACTGATTTTTTTTTAAACTATCAGTTCAACAGGCACTATGTTAGAGAAATTGAGGTTAAATCTGAAGCTTGAAATAAAGAGAACAAACATCCCCAAGAAGCTGCTCGCTCCTCCATGTTAGGAAAGCTGGTAGTGACACCTGGCCTGGGCGCCTCCCTGAATACCTACCATGAGCCCTACATCTATAAGAAATGGAGGGACAAGCAAGAAGCTGCTTGCTCCTCCATGTTAGGAAAGCTGGTAGTGACACCTGGCTTGGGCGCCTCCCGGAATACCTACCATGAGCCCTACATCTATAAGAAATGGAGGGACAGTCTTAAAGAACATGCTAACAAAAAGAAAGAATGGAGAGGATCGTGGATGTCATATAAATTCACAAAATCTAATATACATGATGCCATTTCAGTTCCATGTTTTAACTTAAACTAAGTTTGCTAAAACCTAACACTTCAAAGAATTCCAGGCACTCAAATACAAAAACACTATGATATATTTGGAGGAATAATCAAAGTTATCATGAAAAGGTTATCTTAGATTTTACCAAGAAAGGAGTGAACACAGTTGCCCAAAAGCACACTATATCCAGTAACTTAATTTGCCTGAAAACTCAAAACATTCGCAGAAATTAATGACCAAAAAAAAAGTGAATTTTCAGCTCGAAAACCATCTTCCATAATGGGAAAAATATATATATGTATTTTTCCAATTAGGTCAGCAGCTAACTAACCCTTTGTGCAAAGAATTCCATCTTCCTTGTTTAGAGAGACAGCCTAAGCAAGGTTTCTACAATAATGAATGAAAGGCAGCCTAGGGCACTCTCTCCTCTTCCACTTATCATCGATTTCCTCTCAACACAAGAATTTCTTGGTTCACTGTTAAGTATTTTTCTTGTCTGTGTCCACTTACCCTACTATGTTGAAACACATGACACATTTAAAAAATGGATTCTTCGTTGCTAGTTACAGCTTCAGGACTCACATATAAATGAGCATATAAAAGATGCTGCTTCAGCACTGTTTACAACAGCCAGGACATGGGAGCAACCTAAGTGTCCGTGTATGTTTAACTTACGAGAAACTGTCAAACACATGTACCACAGTGTTCACTGCAGCTCTATTAACAATAGCCAGGACATGGAAGCAACCTAAGTGTCCGTCGACAGACGAATGGATAAAGAAGATGTGGCACATATATACAATGGAATATTACTCAGCCATAAAAAGAAACGAAATTGAGATATTTGTAGTGAGGTAGATGGACCTAGAGCCTGTCATACAGAGTGAAGTAAGTCAGAAAGAGAAAAACAAATACTGAATGCTAACACATATATATATGGAATCTTAAAAAAAAAAAAAGGTTCTCAAGAACCTAGGGGCAGGACAGGAATAAAGATGCAGACATAGAGAAGAGGGGGAAGGGTAAGCTGGGACGAAGTGAGAGAGTGGCATGGACATATATACACTACCAAATGTAAAATAGCTAGCTAGTGGGAAGCAGCCACATAGCACAGGGAGATCAGCTCGGTGCTTTGTGACCAGCTAGAGGGGTGGGATAGGGAGGGTGGGAGGGAGATGCAAGAGGGAGGGGATATGAGGATAGATGTATACGTATAGCTGATTCACTTTGTTATAAAGCAGAAACTAACACACCATTGCAAAGCAATTATACTCCAATAAAGATCTATTAAAAAATTTTAAAAAGATGCTGCTTCTAATGGTACTGATGAACCTAGCTGCAGGGCAGGAATAAAGAGGTAGACACAGAAAATGGACTTGAGGACTTGGGGTGGGAGGGGGAAGCTGGGGCGAAGTGAGAGTAGCATCGCCATATACACACTACGGAATGTAAAATAGGTAGCTAGTGGGAAGCAGCTGCATAGCACAGGGAGATCAGCTGGTGCTTTGTGACCACCTAGAGGGGTGGGATAGGGAGGGTGGGAGGGAGGCTCCAGAGGGAGGGGATATGCGGACATGTGTGTGCATATGGCCGATTCGCTTTGTTGTGCAACAGAAACTAACACGGGATTGTTAGCAATTGTACTCCAATAAAGATATATTAAAAAATTTTTAAAAAGATGCTGCTTCTAAAACTTCACTCTCTCCTGTGATGCACCATGAGGCAGTCCAATTCCAGTCCAGAGATTATTTTCAAAGTACACAGTGAAGGCAACACTGATAAATGAGGTACTGCCTTCAATCAAAGTAAATTGTATCACTGCCTTACCTTTCTCTCACATTGTCCTGTTAGTCTCATGTACAAAGTTATTCAATGGTTTTTTTAGAAGAAAATAATCAGCCTTCAATCAACCCAGCGAGCCACCGACTCTTCCCCCACACAGAGGTCATTCAAACACTGCTGGAGAAGACTGCACAGCCACGCAGAGCCATCAGGAAGCTCTGCTCTCCCCGCCACCCCCAGAGCCACGCTCACACCTTCACCTCTACCCTCCTGTCCCGCTCTCTTCCCTCACCTCAGCACTGAGAGAAAAAACAGAGACCATCAGCTAGCGAGTCACTGAGCTGCCAACATCGCGCCCCCAACTGAACTTCCCTGACGGCCCTTCTCACCTCCCTCTCGCCGAGCAGAGGCAGACAGCTCTTCCTGTCCAGGACCCACGGCCCCAGCAAGGCCTGTGTCCCACTCCTCCCACACAGCATCGCATCAGTCCGACCCCTCCCTGTAGCTCCGATCTGTTTGACAGGTTTCCTCTCCTCAGCCCCTAAATATACTCAATCTTTCCCGTCTTAAAATTATCCCCAAACCTTGTACCAACCTCAGCATCTTTCCTCCTCCCAACGCATGAAGTTTCCTTGACAGAATTATCACCAGGTTCTTACCTCTCTGATACCTTATCACTCCACCAACATGGCAAATGCCAGGACCAGCAGTGACCTTAAAGTGCCAGGTCCAACAGTTACTCTCCCCCAGAGAACCAGACCTCTACCTCCAGCTGCTTCCGGGAGAGCTCTCGCCCCTCCTTTCTCCAGCTGAACTGACTCACAGCTCCAATGTTAACTCCACCACCATGAAAGAAAGGCAGTAATGTAGCCTAACAGTTACGAACAAAGGCTCTGGAAGCAGCCTGCCAGGCTCAGCCACTTCCAAGCCGTGTGCCCTTGAATGAGCCTCCCACCTATAAAATGGGGATAACAGGGCACATCCCATGGGGTGTGGGGATAATCTCATTAGCTAATATATGACAGACTGGGCTGAGAACCAGCTACAATGTGTACTCTCAAACACACAAACCTCCCTGGTAGAGAAAAACTAACTTTACTTCTCAACACATTAAGAGAACATCATTAGATAAATTTTCTAATATTGCTGAAAATGCAAATTCTCCTATATTATGGTGGAAAAATCACATAAGGAAAACAGCAACTGACAGAATTCACCTTCCTGGTGAAGAGGGTCTCCCAGATCCATATTCTGCAGAATTACAAAGTAATTCAAGAAGTGAGGAATTACAAAGCAAGTAGGCAACGAAAGATAAACATAAAAACTGTAGCCACATTGTACCAAAGTAAATCTCATGCTATTAACAATGTTTATAGACCAATTTTCAATATCTATCTCCATAATGCTGGGATTTAAGTACAAACTGAGAAAAAATAAAGATAATATTCCTCTAAATTTTGGAATCAAGGGTGCTTAAAAAAAAAAAAAGACGTCTGCAGTGCAGAGAAGAGTACCTGTCTCAGATGCAGTGGAAACACACGTGTGTCCAGTGGTACCAGTGAAGCACAAAGCTGAGTTTGTAGAACACACCATCGACCAAAATAAACCCCAGAAGCCAGTTTTACATGAAATCCTCCAGGACTGGTGATTAACCAATTCCAAAAGTATTCAATGTGTCATGACTATTAAATGAATCTTTTCTCATAGAACTAAAAAGTGAGTGTGCACATCTTATGTGTGGAACAACTGGAACTCTCCTACTTTGCTGGCGACGTGTAAACTGGTTTAGAAAAGTGACTGGACTGCTGGACCTAAATTCACATGTAACCTGTACCCCAGCAACTCCATTCTAGAAGTGCTCCAGGCATAAGTGGTTACATCTACCAAAGGCCATGTACAAGGATGTTCATAGCAAGATATTCACAACAGCCAAGAACCAGAACTAACTCAAATGTCCATCAATAAGAGTATGGATAATATACATTTAATATATTACTACACGGCAATAAAGAGATGAACTACTGCCAAGTGCAACGTGAGTGACTCTCACTGACACAATACTGCACAAGAATTCGGACACACAAGAGTTCACACTGTGTATGATTCCACTTTTATGGAGTTCAAGGTCAGGCAAAACTAATGCATAATAACGAAAACCTTTGTGGGAGCCGAGGCGAAGGAAAGTATTGAGTAGGACACATGATGTACAAATGCATTCAGCTGAACATTTAAAAATCTGTCTATTTTACTCTATGTAAGCTGTAGGGGAACAAAATTTGCCACTTTAAATGGGTCCCTTTGGCATGAGGATTCTTCTAGGGTGGTTATTTTTTTGAAAGCAGAGGATTCAAGAAGTCTGTCTTTGTACCTGCCCCTTAACGGCCTAAAGAACTCAGACAAAGGCCCTGGTCCAGGAAGGGCACTGTCACCGGAGATCTACAAAGAACACGGGTCGGCGCTGGGGGGAGCTGCACAGGGCCGGGAGACCAGAGTCCTCTGTGTGTCCCACTGTCCCTGCGGGCCCAGCAAGCATCTGTCACCAAACATCTGCTTTCCCACCTCCGTGTGAACTGCCTTCTCCCCGCTGAAGTCCCCCCCTCCGCACCGTCTTCTCCTCTCAGGCGCTACATCTGCGGCCTCATATTACGGGGCCCCTGTACATACGTAATTACATCTGGTTTTCTCCTGTTAATCTGTCTCACGTCAATTTAATTCTTTGGCCAGACAGAAGAACCCAGAAGGAGCAGAGCATAATTTTTTCCTCCCCAACGAAGTTGTGACATAAAAATAAGTGACCAAAGAAAGGAAGGGAGGCAAAGAGGGAGAGAGGTTTTGTCAGTCAGAAGTTCTGCCAATTTACCTTTGGCAAATCACTTTAAACTCTTCAAAATTGTTGTCTCATCAATAAAGGAAAGCAATACCAGCCCAATTTTTAAAAAACAGCCTTAAATTAAAAAACAAAACAAAAACAAAAACCTCTGCTACTCAAATCTGAACTCACATCAGTTAAACACAAAACAACTGTAAGGTACATTACCATCATTATTATTCTTGTCGTTATTATTACTTCATATTCAGGAACTAAAACAAATATAGTGCAAGAATTCTCTTGAAGTTGGCTTATTAAGAGAGACCCTCTAGTCAATACTCATAAAATACCTATATTAAATTAATACCTAAATTAACTTAAGATAATTTCGTCTTAGACTTAAGTCTTAACCAAGAAAGTAATTTCACTGTTAATTTACAAATTTATAAATCTCCTTCAAGTACTACTTTCAATCTAATTTTCTTAGGCGTATAATTTAATTACATGACTACTGGGATTCTTTATTGTAGGAAAAATTATTGCAGACTTAAGAAATATGATTTACTTTATAAATCACTGCTTTGTATGCAACTTCCAAGAACACATCCAATGTACAATATTAGGTTACCCTATTATTGTTATTGATGCTATAGTTAGAAAATGATATGTAAAAGGAAGTCTGGTACTGAAACACTTTACCATTTAATCTTCCTCTGCATCGCCAGAATATACGCAAGCCTTCCAAATACCTGATCAGAAGGGCAAAACTGACAGGTTCTCATCTGTTCTCCTTTTCTTAATATTTATTCTTCACATATATTTTAATGATCCACAATGTTTAAAACGTACTAATCTTGTGATAAGAGGATACAATGAAGGTCACCCAAACATTGCTGCAGGTGAAGAGCAAATGCTCTGAAAACCAGCACCAAGACACGTAATTGACTGTGAACATCTCTGGGTCCTCACAGACTTTACAAATCACAGGCTAGAGGGGCCAGAGTTAAACAAGAGGCCTGCACTCTGCGAACTCCTGACGCAGCCCCTCATGTCTGCTACTCGGGTAGCACTTTTGATACACTTATGGACAAACAGTGAAGAACCAAATCGTTAAAGTCCTCCAACTCTTCTGAAAGACTGAAAAGTCTTAAATTAAAAACAGAGCCTTAAAAAGTCAAAGCAGTAACACTACCTTCACATTAACAAGGATATTAGAACTGTCAGAGAAAACAATTTAAGGAATGTGGCCAAAAGCCAAAAAAGCTAAGCTTTTTTTTTCCCCTTTCATTCTAAAATGCTGTTATTACATGCTAAAACATGGATGAATCCTGAAAACATACGCTAAGTGAGAGAAGCCGGTCACGGATGACCACATATTACGTGACTTGTGTACAGAGAGTGGCCAGAAGAGGTGAATGCAGAGACGGAAAGTAAGTGAGGGGTTGCCAGAGTTTAGGCGAGGGCGTTAGGAACGGGGGTGACTGTTTCGGTGGACACGGTTTCTTTCTGGGGTGTGGAAAGCGCTACAAAATCAGATGGTGGCAATGGTTGCCCAACTCTGTAAATATACTAAAACCAATAGCAAATGGAAAGCTTTTATGGTATGAGAAACAGATTTCAATAAAGCTGTAAACAAACAAACCAAAAAGCCTACAAAAAACTGCAAGTTAACTCGCTCGCTCACATGTGCCAGGTTTCCAGGTGGTTAAGAGCCACGTGGGGCTACCAGGGTGGACACCGCAGATATAAAGAACGCTGCCATCACCCCGGAGAGTTCTACTGGACAGAACTGCTCCAGAACATTAAAAGGCAAGATAAAATGAGCAATATGGAGAACCTGGCAACTTACGTTACTTACTACCAACGAAACCATGTCCATCCAGCAATATGTGCGGCCAGACCTGGTCTACAACAGAGAACAGGACGCGCGAGTGGAGAGTTACCACGGTCCCCTGCACACAGGTATGAAAGAGGCTGGAGAGAGGGAAAAGAATGCCCTGATTCTCCTGACTCCTCCAAAGGCTGGGAGAGATCACGGTGTTCCTCTTTTTGTCAGGGCAGCGGCCCAGCAATCAACATCTAAGCCTGGGCGACGTCCTCGGAAAAGTAGAAGATTGATAATTCCCATGCAAGAGCCAACAAAGAACTGAACGGACGGCTGAAGGTAAGTTAGGGTGAGTACGTGCCATGTGATGGAGTTTATTATTTTTACATTTAGGTAAAAACAGCACAAATCATTTTCAGAAAATTTCATTTATATAATGTCATTTAAATAAAAATGTCTGTAATGATCCACTCATAACTTATGATGATGCTTCTGTGCCATTTTAAAAGTCAAGACTGTTGCATCCTGCTAATTTCTCATTTTGCTGTGTAAAGCTCTGTTCTGTTTGTTTTATACTGACATCAAGTGGCAACAGCACAGAATGCAGTTTACCAAACCTTTTCTACGCTGTCTGAAAACCTAAAGGGATTTTAAGATAGAACGTCGATATTCTTTACAGGTCTGAGTAGGTGAGGCAACCTGGAGAATGCCTAAAGCTCCCAGTCCAGTCCAGGTGCCTCGGAATCCTCTCGGTAAGGAATGCGTCCCCTTGGGGGTTCTGCCACCGTGAGCGGATGACCTTGGGCAAGCCGGTGTGCCTTTCCAGCCTCACTGCTCATCCCTAAAACGTGGCTTACGGTAAGACCAATGTCAAAGACGGGGTGTGAACATTCAAGGAGATGTAAATGCAAAATGACTAAAACACTGCCAGGCACACAGGAAGAGCTCCATACATACCAGCTACCAATTCCGATCCCCCTACTGAAATACAAGTATCAAAGGAAGTGCTATCACCTCTCTGTCAACTTCTTTAAGTCTCTGCCTTCCAAGCTGCCAGCCTTCTGAGAAGGTAGGAACCTCCAGCAAGGGCCAGGGAGGATGTTCAGGTGTGAAGCACTGAAGGGAAGAGGGAGGACATCAAAGGCCAGCTTTTCTTCACTCACAATCACCCCTGATGCTAATACCGTTTGGGACGTACGTGTCTGAGTCGACCGGATAAACCACTTTGACTAACCACTGCCAATTCAATAGATCAGCGCTGTTTTTCCCACACGCTGGACAGAAAAGAGCAAAAGAAGAATGTCACGTCGCCAGAGCTCGCACCTCACTGCGTGAGCTCTACTAACTTCCAAACACTTTAATAACCACTTAAGTTTATTCCGAAAACACCTTTTAAAGTTTTTACAAATAAGTCTAATTAGACAATTTTTCAAATCAAACAATTTTTCAAAATTTCAAACCGGTGGAAAGAAACTCAAGTCATATAAAATAAGGACTCCCAATTTAAACATCTGCTTATGGCTGAATATCTAGACTTCGAACCTACCACCTCCTTCCCCGACCCTGGCCCCAAGACTGCTCACTTAGTTCTATACCCTGTTCTGATTTCAGAAGACGTGTGGCCATTTTCCGGCTTGACACACTCACTGTTTGTCAAGTCCCTTGACCCGTGCCCCAAGAGAAGCCCCACTCCTGGCTTTGAGATGGACTGTGTCGCCCTCTCTAGTCTACGAGCACACACACAGGGGTGTGGCCTGCGGGTTATGGACACGGACCCTGCGTGGCCCCCCCACAGCTCCGCTGAGGTCTAGCACAGGCCGGTGGGAGACACCGTCCTCGGAAGGTGCTTTCCGGTTTCCCAGAGATATTTCCAGCGAAGGAAGCTGAATACGCCTCACCTACCTTTTTAACTCTTCCCCCACCTCGCTCTCAGCTGGCGCTAACCACGCCAACCCATACTTGTCCAAATCTATTGGCAATTCTTGAACTAGTCTGAAGACAGCAAAGTTAAACCACTCCCAACCGGGGGGGATAACCCTAACCAGGAAAGGAACTGGGGGGACATGATTAGTTTTAACCTTTAACCTTTTGGCTCTACATAAATGTGGGGCAGGATTGGCCTGAAAAAGGGGGAGGGAGAGTCTGGCCACCACGTAGGCCCCCATTAAACCCTGAGCAACTCAGGCAAGTAGTGGGTTTTCGTACCAGTGGGGAACGGAACTGTTTTCAGTTGCCTGGCGCAGGGTCCGTGGATCTGTCAGACGTTAGCGTCTGTGAGACAGCTAAAGTGTTAAGAGAGGAGCTCTGGTTACTCACTCGACTTATGCATCTGAGTCCAGACTTGCTCTGATTCTCAGGCCTGAGATAAAGCCGCCTGAAGAGAAGAGCAACAGGAAGAGGAAGCCCCACATCCACCAGCAGCAGGAAGCAACCGCACGGCCCAGAAAGGCCTACACGCAGCTTTCACACCACCATTAACCCAACCAAATCCGCGGATTTACATCCGGGGGACTAGGGAACATCTTCAAAACGTTAAATGTCTGGGACTCAAAACAACTTAAATTCAGGGTGTTAGGAGGCCAGTGAACGAACAAGGAATGTACTTACATCGCTTGAAGAGACTGTTCCTGTTTCAACAGCAACACCGCTACCACGCAGTTTCTATTACGAAATAAATAACTTATTACTTAGTTTTGTTTTTAATTTTATCCTACTTCATAAGCTTACGAAAGAGAGCTAAGCAAATTTTATCACTGTTTTCCTAATCCTACTGAATGGAGTATCATCAACTAATAAAAAGCGTGGGGATGATACGAAATATTCTAAACGTCGTTACACTCTTCCGGATAATATCTTAATCAATAAATTATTTTAAAAGGAACAATAATAAACTGAATACTAAGTTCCAATTACATTTCATAAGTGAAGCGAGTGCAAATTTCCAAGTCTCAGGATTTACTTCCTGAGTCATTTTTCCAATGAGACAACTGTCTTAAGCTGAACTATCTACACGATATTCTGTGGCAAAGCTTTCAAAACAGGTGCCTGATGATGGGAAGATACTACATGGAACTTAAAAAATTAGGTTATCCACAGCAATGCTAACACATTATAATGACAATCAGAACCTCATCTGTTACACAGAAATGACCAAAGAAAAGTTAAGGTAGAAAGTCAGAAGCTGAATATGCAAGAGAAAAGTGATAATGAATTTCTGAAAGGAAATTTTTATTTTGTTTTATTCAATAACTTATCTACTAAGTGCCAGGCATGAGCCCCTATAACCCAAGTATAACGGTATATCTATTGGGAAAAAGGCTCCTAAATGTCTCTATAAAGTCAAAGAACAAAATATCCAAACTGGCACCTAATTCAGACTTTTGAAAGTCTACTTCTGTCAGAACCATGAAAATGTGGTCCTTTTTATGAGGGAGAAAACGCTTACGATAGAGAAAAAGAGACCTTGCAGATACAGTGCTATCACGTGGCATTTAAGCAAAGTAGAAAATAAAAGCCCGAACAAGCCTCTGCTTCATGCCTGTCACTACACCCTGATCAAAGGCTGTGGACAAGTGTCTGCCCACAGCAAGGGTGGTAGCCAGCCAGAGCCCAGCGGAAGCCATGACCAGACTCTGAGGCACGGCTGGACGGGCCTGAAGCCTCTCCCTGGGGCAGGACGTGCAAAGCAGCAACGCCAGACAGTAACTGAACAAGGCCAAAGACTCGGCGATAAAAAGAGCAAGCGCGCTGGAAAGATACAGAAAGGTCTTTAAGAGCGTCTGTCTCACACCAATTCTAATGAAAAGTGTTCCAGACACTGAAATCTCTGCTTCCACTAGTGACCGGAGAAATATCCCCCCAATTGCTGGACATGGTTACAACCACAGCTAATCATTCTAAAACTAACCAATTATCTGTGAGGCAGAGCATAAATGTTACTCTTACGGGGAAAAGTCTAGGATGGAACAACCCCTAATGTTAGCGGCACACTGCAGCGTGCATTCTTTGCTACCAGATCTCATTTTATGAGTCCAGCTAGCATAAAGCCTTATTACCACCAGACCACGCCTAACACTAAAGCAGAATGAAGTTTCTTCAAAGGGAGAACTAATCTCATAAGAGGAAAAAGAAAGGGGGGGGCGGGTTACCTCTTTAACTAAGCACTCTGATCCCAAATGATACACATGTAGAAATAAATACACCTCATCTTCACATAGTATTTTTCATGTTCTAAGTATCTTCTTTTTGAAATATCTCACAAACTCAGTAAAATCTGCAAAACTTGTGACTCTTGTAAAAGTACTTTTAAAAACTAAGCCCAAAAGAGTGTTAAAGTGTATGCTGATGACAGAAAAAATAACTGATTTTGTTCAAGACACTTCAAAATCTCCCTATCCGAACAGAAAAGGTTAGTAGGCTCCCCCCGCAAAAAGGCAGGCAACGATAAGACAAAAAATAAATCGAAGCAAAATGTTATGGTGTCTCTCTCATACTTCAATTTAAAATCTACTAAAATCATAAAGTCACCAGCAACCTAAATTACAACTTTCCAAACCTTCATTTCAAATAGGCCCTTACTTGTCATCTAGCCCTGAGGCCACCAGGCCTCCCAGCACAGCTTCTCCTGGCCCATCCTCCATGTCCCGCCCACACCAAAGCTCGCCCCCTCCTGCCTTTCCTTCCAGATACAGATACGCCGCCCTCCCCACCCAGGTCAGCTCGCTCCTCTCCGTGGCTCGCTCCCTCCAAGCACCCTCACCACCTCTCACTTGGTCACCGGACACCTAAAGGAAAAGCAACCCTCCACTGAGCTGTCAGGAGTGTCCGGCCATCCACCCTGCACTGGGGAACCGAGAAGACAAAAGGGAAAACTCGTCATCTGCCAGCCGTCACCCCGAAAGCTGTCCTCCTCCACGAAGAAACGGGCTCGAGGGCCCTGACAGCAGCGGGACCACAGCAAGCAGGCTTCGTGTTTCCCTTTGGGCTTAAATGCAACCCCACAAGGACACGGTAAAATCCTAAGTGGGAGTCACTGAGGGAGACATCCTCTCGGGCTGGAGAGAGCAGCCCCAGGCCACCCAGTGGTGCCTGGGACGGCCTCCTGGCCAGGACTAGAGGCGGGCTGCCTAATGAGCTGTCCCGTGCTGTCTGCAGTCTGAAGCCCTCCTGGCAGCAGCCAGGGCCAGTTTATTTATTGGTGTGACTGGTCAGACAGTTTGGCCTGGGTATGTGACCAGAGGGCATAAAGGAACCACTGCACACTTTCAAAGAACTCTCCCCAAACCAAGACTCCTGGCACCTATCTGGGTGGTCCAGGGTCCCAGGGCAGAGATGCTCGCCCATCGCACTGTCTATCCTCCTCTCTCGTGAGCCTCACACGAGTGTACCCTTGGAGTTGTGTGCGTCCTTCCCATCCTCCAACCCGTGTGATCTCAGCAGGTGTGAACCCACCTTCCTGGAAGGGAAATCCTCCCTACCTGCTGAAATGCATGAAGGGAAAATCCCGAGTGACAGAAGAGACAGGAAGCTCTGAGCTGAAGCCAGTTACAGGCAGAAAAGGTGAAGCCCCTACCAGACCTGCAAGGAGCACGGCTGACTCATCAAACTCAGAATGCCTCTTTTTTAACAGTTTTTGTAATTTCACATAATTACCATAAATAGCTTTAGAGAACATGGACGTTATGTTCTTTTCAAAGATACTAAGAGGAATGTCTTTTACCTGTGAACTCAGCTGAGTCTTTATCCAATTGAAATAGTAATTTAAGTCACTGCCTTCCATCAATTCTTTTCCCCAAGCTGCTAACTTGGCAATAATTCTTGCTGCCTGAAAAATAAAAAATACATTTGAATATTATCCTGATTCTAAAAATCACACCATAGACCCTAAGAAACAGGACTCATAACCATTTTGCTGCAGGATTTCTTTTAGCACTCAACTCCTCCAAAGATAATAGATATTTCATTTTTAAAAATATTTCTAATATGGTCAAAGGTAGTTTTAAATAGTTCCGTTAACGTGAACCAAAACCAGTTGTGTTTTACGAATTTCACGATATTCCCTGCATTATTCTGAGTTTCAAAAGTAAGATTAGGATTCATTATAAGACCAGCAAAAATCAAAGAACACAAAAATCCTTCTTTGTGACTTTCACCGAATGAGTTGCCAGAGTTCTGAGCAATGGCTCCAACGAACTGCCAGCCGCTGCCTCGGCCACTCAGGCCCCTGCGAGCTCTCGGTTCCAAACCTGTGTCTCGGTATAAAGTATATCCTGGGTATTGGTATAAAATATATCCTGGGTATTGGACAGTCATCTCTCTCAGTAGAAGCAAACACCCTTTTCTCCTGACTCAAAAACTTCTCAATTTTCTTCAAGCTATAAAATGAATCACGAAGAGAGGGTGGGAGGGAGATGCAAGAGGGAGGAGATATGGGGATAGATGTATACGTATAGCTGATTCACTCTGTTATACAGCAGAAACTAACACCATTGTAAAGCAATTATACTCCAATAAAGATGTTAAAAAAAATGAATCATGAATTTTTTATTAAATAGGCAGTATAAGTGTATTTTATCAAATCATCATGTTGTACACTTTAAATACCTTATAATTTTGTCAATTACACCCCAATAAATCTGGAAATATATAGATATAGATATACCAGGGGGAGGGGGGGAAAGCAGTATAAACTACTACTTCTCCACCGACAAACCCAATTTAATAAATATTCTTTGAGTACTTTCTATAAGCAAGTTAGTGTTTCAAAGCTCTCATCATTCAGCAAGAGTTAATCCTAGTAGAGACCGTGAAGGCTGATTAGCTAAGCCAAAAATACACTGAGGTCTGTTCCCAGACTTGCACACAGCGAGCGAGGTGACAGAGGGCAGCGTGTGTCGTGGCACATTCGGGAGCCTGCACCACAGGGGAGGGGGGCAGAGCCCAGCACCCCGACGCCCTCACTTTGCAGTGACATGCGGTTGTCTTCACGTGCCTCGCTAAGTGAGTTCACAGACACGCTATCTAACTTAAACTGACCTGTCACAAAACAGATAAGTGACACGAAAGGATCCCTATAAGGAAACTGGAAATTGAAAAGCTGATCAGCAGTGTAAGCACAAGCTAAGGGGCAAAGACAGAGGAACACGAGGCCTGGCGCTTCCTCTCCGAGCACAAGCTCTTCATCAGCACGGGGTAAACCAATGAGCGTCTGACCCTCAAAATGTGAAAGATTAGCCAAAAGTAACTGAAATCATAAAGAAATGGAAACACAGACTTGGCTACACCATGAATAACGATGAATCTTACCCTAAATGTGTATTTGGCCTTTAACACATTTGTCAATTTTATTATAAGACCATCAAAATTAGGAAAATGTTTAAATCATGTTTCCAGACAGTGAAAACAAGCCTCTACACAATTTGAAAGCAGAAAATATATTACTGTTTTTTAAAAATACTCTTTAAAATAGTTTATTTCATGGGTCATCCTTTTTAATTTCTTTTTACGAATGTTTCATACAATACATGAACATACTAATACATAAATGAATACAGATATATATGGAGAGAAAGAGAAAGCGTGTGCTCAAAACTGTTTCACTGACAGTGGATCTTGCTGCGAAAATGTAGACATCTATGAAATGCAGCCTCAGGAGCGTCCCCTGCAGCCCACAATACGCTAGGAACAGAAAAGGTCTGTACAAGGACTGATTCTCTGATCGTCCTCTCAGACCTGCTCAGTGTTAACACTTCAAAAGATAGCCTTTCAGGCTAAGTTTAAAACAGAAGTGTATCTAAGATATTAAAAAGCAATTAACTACTTAATTAAAATAAAAATTAAACACAACAGCTGCTTCAAAGCAAAATTTAATTTCTATAGTAAAATGCAGTTAATTCTGTCACAGACCACCTAAAGCTGTTTGCACATGGGAAATTTACCACACTTTATTTTTAAATTTTTATTTATTTATTTGTTTGTTGTTTGTTTGTTTATGGCTGCGTTGGGTCTTCATTGCTGTGTGCGGGCTTTCTCTAGTTGCGGTGAGCAGGGGCTACTCTTCGTTGAGGTGCGCGAGCTTCTCATTGCAGTGGCTTCTCTTGTTGCGGAGCACGGGCTCTAGGCACACGGGCTTCAGCAGTTGTGGCTTGCGGGCTCTAGAGCATAGGCTCAGTAGTTGTGGCGCATGGGCTTAGCTGCTCCACAGCATGTGGGATCTTCCTGGACTAGGGCTCGAACCCATGTCCCCTGCACTGGCAGGAGGTTTGTAACCACTGCGCCACCAGGGAAGCCCTACCAAAGGCTTTTATCTCAATGAGCTCATCAAATGCTCTACAAACTTGAACTGTGTCAAAGCAACCCTGCCTCCTCTGACCTCCCAACACCCCACATTACTAACATCCAGTAAGGAAGCGCTGCTTTGAAAAGCCAACGTCAGAGCGGTCACTCCTCTGGGTACTGGGACATTACCAAGTCACAACCGGCCCGGGTGCATTTCTTCCCTGAATCAGAAATGTGACCAATTCAAAACTTACCATATGAACAGTAAAGAGATCCTGGCGATTCAACATGGGCAGAAAGTAGGACCAGGCAGTGTTCTTGCTACGTTTAGCATAGTCAAAGAAAATGCTAACGCGCTGGTGATTTTCCTAAAAGAAATAAACATCACTGATCAGAACGCATTTTCCTAAAGAATGTAACGATTATACACTGCTTCTCAGCCTTTCATTTTATGTCCCCCTCAATCCATGTTTTCTCTTTCCAGTCGGTATGAGATTTGTCTCCCTGTTATTATTACAATGGGGCAGGGGGTGACGATGGGGGCAGGGGGAGATAGTTTTAAGTAAAATCACCTTTAATTATTATGCTTAGTTTAAATCAGGTGAGCCACGATAACAGACCCCCCCCCGCAGGTGTAGCACCTGAGTTACATCTCTCCTCAGCCTGCCCCTCAGCGCTGTCTGGACACCTCCACCCTCCTTTCACACAAACAAAATCGGGAAGGGCAGGGAGATCCCAATTCAGCTCTCGATGGGAGGACCAGCAGGAAGCACTTCAAGCTACTCACAGACAGGCCAGGGAAACAGGGCATCAGAGAAACCTCGGACATCTGGGTTACCCTTACACACTGTGACAGGAAAATCGGGGCACATAATGACAGCAAAAAACAGCATAGCATACCAGCAGGTAGATCAGAGGAACAATTACTTCTTAGTTGAAACCATGCAAACTCTACCTGTCACTGAAATTTTCTCTGCATATCGCTGGCTGAAATCCACTATCTGGTTCACTAAGTGAACACGGTGGTTAAGTAGCAATATTTGGTAAACAGCACAAATAACCACATAAACAATAATTTTAACTCTCAGATCAACATTTAAATCTTTTTAAATACAGTGGTTTTAACTTTGGTCTGTGCTAGCAGTTACCTATTTGAGGAGTAGACTACTATCTCTTTAAGTAACAAATCATTATAGTCTAGACTAACAACTGAAATAGTTATGATAACGAGTTCATCAAAGAACTCGAAGTTCAGGTAGGTCTTCATTAACTCCACTGGTGGACTATTTTCAAAGCTAAAATTGTAATTCTCATTGTACATGTAAATTAACAAAGTCCCCTACACACAGAAAGAGCAGAAACTGTCACACGTTTAACTAAGGTTAAAACCCATCTTCCTCAACAAGTCCTTCATGGATTTGATTCCTGCTTAAAAACGCACCTCCAGCCACTGCCACTCCAAGCGCCCAAATCCACACCTTTAACAGAATAAGGATAAAGCCCTCTCAGAGGCACTGAGCAACTGATACTAATATGCGAGCACAGAAAACATTTTAATCTTCAAAATTATGTGCTAAAAACTAAACACGTGAGGAAAAACAAGCAATTCTTCCCCCAAAGTATTCCATTCGGATGTGTTAAGAATAAAAAGACTGGATTGGAAATGTGTAACAATAGTCTTTAAATGTCACACAGACTCACGTGGTGAAAGTGTGCGCAAATTTCTCGATGTAACCAAAATTTTACCAATAAGATCAATTGTCAGAATACGTTTAATCAGTAGCTAAGGATAATGGCAGCTACCTACGTCTAAATCTCTCCACAGATCTTTCATTAACACAGGTCAACAAGAACAAATGAAACTATACACGTGAAGATGTCCTGCCTCGGACACCACCTTGATTGGCAACAATGTAAAAACCTGACAGCGCCTTCTGTTGGCAAAGCTGTTGGGAAACAGGCATTCTCACACGTTGGTGGGAATACAAAATGGAATATTTGGCATTATCTTAACAAAACTGCATACGTGGTTCTCTTTTATCCAGAAATCCCATTTCTAAGGATTTACCATGAAGTACACTCCCAACAATAGGAAAACACATTTGCATAAGGTTATTATCTTCATTATTTCTAATTACAAAATATCGTAACTGCTTTCTGCCCGACATCTTAGCGAGGCCTCAGTGGTAGCAGCTGCCCTCCAAGCTTGAGATGCCCCCAAAGAGAAAGATGCCAGAAAGTCGGCCACTAAGGACAAAGACCCGGAGAACGATCTAAGGGCAAAGCCAAAAAGAAGAAGTGGTCCAAAGGCAGAATTCGGGACAGGCTCAGGAACCTGGTCTTTGTAACAAGGCCGCACGCGGCCAACTCGGTAGGAAGCTCGCAACCCCAGCTGTCGCCTCTGAGAGACGGGAAGATTCGTGCTTCCCTGGCCAGGCCAGGCCGTCAGGAGCTCCACAGGAAAAGACCTAGTGATGGCTTTTAAAACAGCTCAAGTAACTTACACGAGAAACACCAGAGGTGGAGATGCCCCAGCTGCTGGGAAGATGCATGAGTGGTCCCACCAACTGCCCATTTTGAAAAATAAAACTTTATTAAACCCAGTATATGTGTACCTGAACCAACCTCAATGGCTATTACATCAGAGGCCGATTAAGTAAAATATGGTATATCTACTAATGTCCTCTGTAGCTGTCAAAAAAAATATGGGAGATTGAACTGAAATGGAATGATTTCTGGCATATTGTTAAGTGAAACAAACAAAATACAACAGACTACGTCTAGTATGTGTTTCTGTATAAGAAAGAGAGGGAAATAAGAAAATACATGTGTACCTGTACGCAATAAGAAAAACAGGAAGGACAAACAGAAGTCTACGACATTATGACCTACAAGAGGTGGGTGGGAGTGTGGGCAAGGGGGACTGGGGACACACCTTTCTGTATAGTTTTGACTTCTGGAAGCATGTAAACGTTTTACATAATAAAAAATAGTAAAAACCAACAGGGATGAGGAAAAAAACTGAAGTAGATTACAAACAAAATAAATGAAGCTATTTCTGGAAAAATAATATAACCACACTAAAACAAACTTGAACACAATACTCTGCACAACCTCGTTTAAAGACAAAGTACTGCAGACAAATACTGAACTCCAGGCAAAGGGCTTTTTTTCAGGTATGCGGGTCAGCAATTCTGAGCCGACTTCCTCTGTATCACGGGTGAGTAACAGAGGACGAGATGACTGTGCCCACTCGCCGGCAGAGAAGACAATCCAGCATGGAACGGGGGCCTGGCATGAACTCGGGGCGGGGAGGTGGAGGGCACAAACTGGAGATGCTCTGTGTGAACTCACGGTTCTTAATTTACGGGTTTGTAAACGTGTATAAAAATCGAGGGAATTTGTGCATGTGTGAGTGTGGGTGGGTGGGTGTGTACGTATCAGTAACACCAGGGTCTGCAGGCCAGCTCACGGCCTCCTCATTCTAGTCCAATCATAGTAACAAGGGTTACCAAGGCAGACCACAACACTCCCCATTTATCCTGACCTTACTTTCCTAAAGGAGAAAGTGCCAAGAAAGACGGAGATCATTCTCAGACGGGCTTGCATCAGTCCAGGCTGGACAGCCATCCTGAGATGATTAAATCACAATATCCCTGTAAGTGATACGATGGCCCCTAGATGGGCAGCACCCTTCCTCCTAACCTCCGGGTCCTCGGGAACAGTTCGCCCAGTGGTTGCACACAGTAGGCCAGCGATAAATGCTCTTCCTTGTAAAATGACAGACGGACGCCCTCCAAGCAGCCAGACTGACTCTTTTCTTCAAGAGACAGGCAGACTCTTGAGTCTTCAAGACTCTTTTCCCTGAGACGTGCAGACAGGCCTTGGATTTTGCAGCCAGTTGGCCTGTTTCAGAAAGACTGCTCTCAATACCAACAATCTAAACCTAGATTATACTCGAGTATAAAATACAATATTGTGGGGGCTTCCCTCGTGGTACAGTGGTTGGGAGTCCACCTGCCAATGCAAGGGATGCGGGTTCGTGCCCCGGTCCGGGAAGATCCCACATGCCGCGGAGCAGCTAGGCCCGTGAGCCATGGCCGCTGAGCCTGCGCGTCCGGAGCCTGTGCTCCGCAACGGGAGAGGCCACAGCAGTGAGACGCCCGCGTATCGCAAAAAAAGCAAAAAAACAAAAAAAAAAATATTGTGAATAAGGGAGGCCCTCTGTGTTTACGGACAACAAAGCAGTAAACAGAAACTTCACATCACTGGAAAAGTCTCAGATGATAGCCAAAATGCTCTCCAAAAACACCATGTTTCTGAGGGCAAGCACCTTGACTACAGTCAGCACTAAACCCCCAGGGCCTGGCCCTGGCCCGGGACACAGGGGCACTGAAATCTGCTGAATGACTGGAAGAAAAGAGCCACATCATCTGTGAGTAGGCAGAGCATCCGGAAAGCCTCAAGGGATGCACAGAGCACTGCTGCTGTCCAACACAGAACTCTGAGGAAATACAGCAAAAAGACATACTGAGTCCCCGACATCCTAAAAACAACACGCTAGCCAGTGTGTGGGCAGTCCCATCTTTACCACCATTAGCAAATTACAACTCACACAATGAAGAAAAATATACTATCACACTCTGGAAGGGAACCAGTGCTCTAGGTGAAAGCTTACAGAAGTGCTGTTACTGGGAGAGCACAAAAAGGTGAGGACCAAACGTGTCAGGTGAAGAACACACCCACCTGCAGCGTGTCATCAACCATGGTGAGTATGTACTGAACCGTCTGCTCTTTGGAGATATGAGTCATCAGATTTATAAATGTCTTAGCACACTAGAAAAAAATGAAATGAACGTTAACCACTGTTTTCAAATGTGCAAACACAACATTTTAATGGAATTTCATTAAAATATTATTTCTCTTGCCTAAGTTAGGATGCAGTTATAGAAAATGCCTGCCTTTTACAAATACTGTGATGAAGTATGGGAGGACCAGACTAGGGCTTGCATCAGTTTTTTAATAATTTCTAGTGACGTCAAAATTTTTGGGCTTCCCTGGTGGCGCAGTGGTTGAGAGTCCGCCTGCCGATGCAGGGAACGCGGGTTCATGCCCCGGTCCGGGAACATCCCACATGCCGCGGGAGCAGCTGGGCCCGTGAGCCATGGCCGCTGAGCCTGCGCGCCCGGAGCCTGTGCTCCGCAATGGGAGAGGCCACAACAGTGAGAGGCCCGCGTACCGCAAAAAAAAAAAAAAAGTTTACTATTTTTAAATAGACAGACCTCACCACTATCAACTCTTGATACCGTAAACACTAAGTTATGTTGACAAATCTAATATTATCATTCGTTTTGGGGTTTTTTTGTTTGTGTTTTTGGTTTTGGGCGTTTTTTTGCTTTTACTAGGAAACAGAATACCAGAGCAGCACAAGTACAGGAATTCAGTACAGGCGCTGGAATCAGAAGGCTCTGACCAGTCTCCACCCTATGATTTAACACCTATGTCACAGACTCTCTGGAATTCAACAAAACTGGCACCCACGATAATGTTTCCTCCCAAATTTCCCAGGATTGTTGTGAGAATCAGGCTGAATCGTATACGGGCTCCTTCGGCCAATCAGGGCACCGTATCAGAAAATCTGATGGACAGTGGAGTTAGATGTTATTCTAGTGAGAATACAAAGTAGAAAAAAATTGCTTAAAAAACAGAAAAGTTAAGCAACTTTGAAAATACTGTATACTCTGAAACAGTAATTTCCATGCTAGGAATCTATTCTAATTCGAAAAAATTTTTCAGAAATGCAGAAAAGGATGGAGGAATAAACATACTCAATAGGACATTTTTTCCAAAATTAACAAAGAAACTAGAGATCTCTCAAATGTCTTCCAATAAAAAAGAGTCTTTAGTTAAATTATGATGCCTACCTACAATGGACTATCACACGGTCATTGAGAAAACTTCTAGAATGTCTAATGACACGGGGCAGTGTTCATGGTCTAATATCTCAACTGATCACCTGACTGCCTTCAGTCTGAAGCATCTCCTGCTTCTCCTCAGGACTTCTTTTCTTTTCAAATCTTTTAATGAATTCGCAGTCTTCGGAAGAAATCATCTGCCCCCTAGAAAGAAAGAACAAGGTTTTCGTTCAGCAAGAGTTAAAGAGCCACTGGGACCAAGTGATACAGGATGCCCTGCGTCTCTCCTCTCTCTGCGAGGGCTGACACCAGACTCTGGTGTCCCACGGCCCTGCCGTCTGAGTCCAGCCGCACCACCTACTACTCATGGGCCTCCCAGGCCCTGACCGGAGCTAATTTACCTGCAAAATGGGAACAAGAACCACATGCCTTTAAGGGGCGGAATTGAGGATGAAATAATTCACATGAGGTGGTTAGCACAGGGCCTGGTCCACAGGAAACACTCACTAAAATGCCACCTCTGGGCCTTATCCAAGTCTCAGCCTATCTCCGGTCCCAAGCCAATTTACTTGGCCATCTAAGTTATCAAGACAAAAACTCCTGTATACAACTTTCTGCAATCATGTCCTCCAGCATATTCTTTCCTTTCAGACCCAGAAAAATGTGACCAAACCCTCTCTGAAAACACCCCCATCCTCCCAGCAATCAGCCCGCACTCCATCTTCTTCCCCACTCCGCAGTGCTAACTTGTGATCTGAACTCCAGGCCGACCTCTCCCAGCCCCACTCACAGATCACATATATGACACAGGCACTCCACATCCTACAGGGGCAGAACTGAGGTCACGAATATATACCCCACACACACTCTATCCCCCAGCTAGGCTGATGGGACGATGGAAGCAAAAACAGACACTGTGCCCTGTTTCCATTAAGACTAAGCACTTCACCTATCACAGTTGGTCAGGAGAAAACGCACTCTGCACCCCAGGCTAGACCAAGATAATGACGCCAACCTGTCTGGTTCCAGTCCCAAAATAAATGAAGTCTTTTTTCATAAACCTGAACTCCCTAGCTCAAACAATTTTACCCCCAAATTTGGCTATGCTGACGTGTAAAAGCATGCCATACCTTTTTAAATAGGACAATCACAGGAAAGAGATGCAGTTTTTCTACCACTGAGAAGGTGTACTATGAAGGTTATACTCGGTAATCTGGAAATTCTGCAGCTTTCTTTTGTATTTTTACTTGGCAAGCCATTCCTTCTGAAGTCTAACTTCCTTGCATTTGTCCCAAGGAACCTTTTTTTGCTTTCTGTGTTTAAATTATTTCACCTGTACTCTTCCTCTGACAGTCCCACAATCTAACAGGCCATGGACTCCGGCCCCTTCTGTGATGAGCCAAGTCTGGTCGGGCCCCGTCCTCACAATTCTTCCCCCTGACATCACTCTCCTCCCCACTTCCCCGCCGCTGGGGTGGCTCAGCCCGATGGCCCCGGTCCAGCGGGTTTCCTGCTTCCAATCCAACCCTCCTCCACAGCCCCCTGACCTACACTGACAGGCAGCTTTGTCAAACACCCCCCCAGACTGTTTTACTCCTTTCATTTGGTCAGACTGTGAATTTGAAAGGCGGTTCTACCTAGCACCTAGGCAGAGGCTTTCAACAGCGACTCATTAAAACCTATACGAGCACGTCCATGGTACTTAACCTACGTAAGCAGCTGTCTACTCATCTTTAAAATGAGGATAGGGCTTCCCTGGTGGCGCAGTGGTTGAGAGTCTGCCTGCCGATGCAGGGGACACGGGTTCGTGCCCCGGTCTGGGAAGATCCCACATGCCACAGAGCGGCTGGGCCCGTGAGCCATGGCTGCTGAGCCTGCGCGTCCGGAGCCTGTGCTCCGCAACGGGAGAGGCCGCAACAGTGAGAGGCCCGCGTACCAGAAAAAAAAAAATAAATAAAAAATAAATAAAATGAGGATAGAAAACTTATTTCACAGAATTGCTATGAAATTACCATGAAACAATATGTGACTTACCAAGTACGTTACTTCTTTTCCCAAAAGCTTGTCTCCACGGCACCCCTCCAAGTCCTCTGCTCACTCATGATCTAATCAGCCAGTATTAGCTGCCAGCCAGCTATGTGCCAGACACCGTAACGAACAGGCCACACAGCAATGAACTAGACATCCCTCCCTCCGTGAGCTCACATTCCAGAGCAGAAACCAGAAAATACACAAGCACAAAAGCAAATACTTTTTAAAAAAATATACACACACATATCATAATGCCAGGATTCTAAAAGTTTATTAAACAAAAAACTAAAGCTAGGTAGGGAGGAAAGGACATATTTTAGCTGGATTAGAGAAGACCTTCCTGAGGTCACCTGCACAGACACCTGAATGAAGGGAGTTAGTGATCCAGGAGGAACTTCCACAGACAGAAGTGTGAGTCCAAGGACGCGGGGGCAGCAGGGAGCTGGCTGTGTGGGAAAGAGCAGGAACGCAGAGCAGCTGCAGGGCTGGGGGCACCGGGGCACGATCTGACCTACACTGTTTCTTAGTTGAAGCAGAGTTGATTTACAATGTCATGTTAGTTTCAGGTGTACAACAAAGTGACTCAGATATATATATAAAATCTAAATCTATATATATAGAGAGAGAGAGAGTAAAATCTCTATCTGTCTATCTATCTATCTATCTATCTATATATATAGAGAGAGAGAGAGAGGGATTCTTTTTCAGCTTCTTTTCCCTCACAGGTTACTACAAAATATGGAGCATAGTTCCTGTGCTACACAGCAGGTCCGTGTGGGTCTGACCCACATTGTCTGAAATGACTCTCACTGCCCTGTTTAAACTGTACCTCCGGGGAACAGTGCCAGCAGAGACCCCCGGCCAGGACCCACGGGCACGTGTGAGACGCGGGCAGCCTGCGCCAGGCAGCAGCAGGGCACCTGGACAGAGGCGGTCAGACTGGGGACGGGGCCTGGATGTGCGGACCTGGGCCTGGACGGGATGTGGACTGTCAGGGACAAGAAGAGAGGAGACGACTCCTAGGTGTCTGGCCTACAGAGCTGGCACGTGTGGGTGCCACACTCCGGCCTGCAGCAGCCTGGGCGGGGCTCCACCAGCCGACCTGAAGCTCCCCGAGCCCTGCGCGTCCTTCTGAGTCTCCAGTCCCTGCCCGGAGGCTCCTTCCCTCTCGGCAGCTCCAGCCCCTCTGCCCATGACTCCCACAGGTATCTTCATGTGCTCCCTGAGGACGTCCCCAGTGCTGTTGGGTGATGAGTCACTCCCTCCTTTTGTTATCTGGGAAAACTTGACATATGTCTCCATTTTAATGCTCACCACAACGCATTATTTAATTTTTCAGTTAAAGGTCTGCTTCCCCATTGAACTTTAAACTCGGGAGGAAGGACACTATTCTAACTCTCGCATCCTCAGGACAGTTTTACTGGATTCCGGTTTGACCGGAATAGCCACGCCCATTCGTTTATGGGCTGCCTGCCTGAATGATTAAGAAGTTTAATCACATGTAAATACACTTTAAGGCACAGGACTTCCATAGTAACATGTTAATGTGTGAGAGATACTGGCCTTTGACACTGGGCGATTCTCCCATTGGTTTTACTCTATCAGAAAACAATGTGGCATCAGATTCACTGGTAACTCACGGGTCCCGTCCAGCCCCCAACAAGCTGTGAGCGCTCTGGGGCTGGGGGGAGGACATCTCACTCCCACTAGTGTCCCCACAGCCAGCTCAACAGAGGCACACGGCTGACACGTGGGGAGCATCTGTGTACAGACGTACAGAGTAGATGGCTTCTATAAAGGAAACCCACGAGCTGGACAACAGAATAAAGGACAGAAGTAGGAAAAAAGGGAGACTATGACTTGTGTAGTGGGGAGGCCATGGAACAGGAGGAACAGCAGAGAAAGCAATTAAAAATCTCCCTGTAACTACGAACGTTCCAATGCAAGGGAATGCCTGCCCGTCAGCCAGTGCTTTATGATCAAGTTCAATATTATTCTATTTAGGTTATAAACAGTCGGGCTTTATGAACATGAAACTCCTTGTCTTCTAGTCTAAACACACTCTGGACTAAGATTAGGAAACAGAGCTCAAAATCCTCATTTCACAGGGGACGTACACAATTACACAGATACAGATGAGCAGAGGAAACATCAGGAAGTCCCTCTCGCTCCTGCCCTTGAACCTGTGGCCTCACCATGATCCACTCCCTTAGCCCGGGAAACCAGAACTCATCCTAGATACTTTTTCACCCTCATACATCAAACTGATCACTAAGATCTTCTCCAGTCTCTCCAATTCTAGCCATTCCCACAACCCCAATACTGCTCTAACCTGTCCCTAGCTCCAAGCTTACTATCCACAAATCTACCCTCTACACTGAGGGAAGAACAATCCAACCAAAAGGCAAATGTGATTATCTAACTCCTGCATAGAACTATCAGTTATTTCTAATTCCTCCAACAGTGAATTTAAAACTGTGTTCCTAGGGCCCAGAAATAGACCCCTCAACATATGGTCAACTGATCTCCAAATGATCAGTTCATATATCTGACTTCCTTACTAGACTACGAGTTCATCTCTTTGTAGCCCCAAAGTCTGGAAATAATGCCTCAAACTTGGCAGGTGGTTATTAAATGTGTGAGGAGTAACTAAACTAACAGAAATAAATGGGATCATTTTTGTACACTACATATACCTCTTAGAACAAAGCAAACTGCTAAATATAAAACTAAAGCTTTCCCAATTTGTTTTTCAAAATATGCATGCAAATCTTAACTGAATTTTCTTAATAACTCACCGTTATGAATATGCCAAAATAAACAGATATGAAGTAAAGTCAACATGATAAAGTCTGATCAAGGATAAATGAACACTCACTTTAAGATAAGTACAGAACACCCACGTGCTAAATCTTAACACACACAAGGAAGGGGAAAGAACTAAAATTTATTGAATGTATTCAACACACCAGTGCTTGTATTCAACTGTGCTAATGCTTTAAATACACGATTTCAGCAATGCTCCCATGCGATATGTATCCCCATTTCACATTTACTTTAGTGAACCTCAGAGGAGTTAAGGGATTTGCCGAAGATCAGCAAACTAGTAGACACAAGAACCAGAATTCAAACTCAAGTCTTGAAACTCAATCGCCTGCTCTTTGCTAGTTGTCTGAGCCCTTCTGCAACACCACCCGTCCCCACGCTGATCACCAAGGCATACGGGGCGGGGGGGAGTCGGGCAGGCTCTGCCAGTCATCCTCTTCCTCCCTCCAGGGCCTGAACACTCCTCCTGTGCTTCCTATCCATCCAAACAGTACCACTTTCCAGGCAGAGAAGCTCAGAAGTGCTGTGGCCACTGCTGCCTCCCAACCAGAGCCCCAAGCTGTTTCCATCACACTAAGCTGTCTCCCTGTGACAGCTAATTATTCTAAGGAGGAAGTGTTTTCTTCCACATTTATTAGTATTTTTCCAGTATTTCTCTCACAGAAGCATGACCATGAAAAAGTCTGAAGCAAAGGCACATGATTACCCATGATTCACAGCAAAGCAGCACTTACTGAAGGTAGGACTGCCAGTTCACTTTGTTGGCACGAACTTCTGCAGCCTTGGCAGCAATGATGTTGGTTGGAACGGCTGCATCCACGGCACCCCGGATGTCCATCTTGGTCTAAATTTATGATCTTGAATGTTGTTCTGCGGACCTTCGATTTTGATGCAAGGGAAAACCAGAATACAAGGTGTATTTGTTTTTTTAACAACTACTACTATTATTATTAGCAATAGCATCATTATCACCTTAATCTCTACAAGCATTCAACTCAAATACTAAATATTCTAAATATTAAATAGTTATGCCATTATATTTCAAATCTTGTCCCATTATGCACTGTTCCATAAAAGTGTTCTCTATAGGTTTTTACTTTTCCACGTAAGGTTTTCTAATTATTGGCACCAATATCGCAGTAAGATTTTTAAAGTAACCATGTAAGATACTGAATTAAGAAACCATGCTTAGAATAGGCATACAAAATAGGAAAGTATTTTAAATGTATACGGTTGAGATCAACTTTCCTCTTCTGACAGAGAAAAAATAAGAACCTGCATAGTACAGATAGGACCAATTATTTTATTTACATTTACTAAGCCTCATTTTAAAGTGGCATATGAAAAACCTACATGTCCTTACTAACATTATTTACTCAAATTAAAACACCCAAAGTAGGAATGCCGTATCTTAGAAGACAGAGCTTTCTTTTTTCAATCAAAATTTATAGCAGCTTCAAAGTCAATATTGGGAGAATTTTTTGAAACAAATAAAGATTACAGTTTAGGCTCAGCCAACAATGAGAGACTGGTCTGATAATATGATCCTACAATAATGAGCTTTTAAGTAATTCTCACTCCTAAACTTAAAGATAAAAGCTTAAGCCTGATTTTATCACGACACAAAATACAAGTTCTGGTTTACAAAATATAAGCTCATAGTTATGACCACAAAGAAGCTTAAACCACACCCCAAATTCTGTTCCAGAATCCCAATGACGTTAGTCAGTTTGGAAGTAACCTCTACATCTGAGGATGTGCTGCATGAACAAACACGGGCAATGCGGACTGGCTGGGCCCAGGTGAAAACAGACTCCGTCCGGGCCAAGCTGGAACCTGGAATCAAGCGGGCTCAGCCCCAGCGGCCCCTCCTGCGGCGGCTGAAGGTGCCTCAGGGCGGTCGCCTAGGTCCCTGAACAACTCGAACCCCCAGCCGGCCCAATCCTGGGGAAAGCACACCTTTCACCCGTTCACCCTCTCTCCCCTGCCCTTCTCTGCGGGGAAGGCTCCGCAGTTTCGAAAACCCCGCTGAGGCCCGGAAGGCAAGAAATCGGGGAACCGGGGCCGGAGGAAGGCAGGCGGCGCCTGGGCGGCAGAACTCAGCGCGCTCCAGGAAAGCGGAGAAACCGCAAGCTCGCCTCGCCGGGGTCGGGGTAGGAGTCAGGGGCCGGGGCCGGGGCCGCAGACGGCACGACCCGAGCGCGGCCTCACCCAGCGAACCCGCGGGACCCTCCAACTCACCCCAAGGCGGCGGGAAGATGCGGCGGTCCGGAGTCGGGACCGCCGGCGTGCTGGGGCGCCGAGTCGGGTCTCCTGCCGAGTCCGCAGGCCTGAGCGGCGGCGGGGACACAGCGCCAGAAAGCGAGCCTGATTCGGCACCGAGCGGACGTGAAGGGCCTTACAGGCAGGAGGAAGCCGCAGCGGCCGCAGTGGAACAACAGAAGCGCAGGTCACGTGAGCCGAGGCACGTGACCGCCCGGAAGGCGGAGGCCGGGAGGGCCCAAAACAGGCAGAGGAGCGCCCTGCGCGCGAGAGGGTTTCCTGAACGCGGGGCTGGGGGCGGGGTGGACACGCGGGGACCCCGCACCCCGAGACCCGGCGGCCCCGGGGACGGAGTCCGAGGGGGAGAGCCGGGCCAAAACTCATCTAGCTCAACCGTCACTCTGAAAAGTTTAATTTAGTGCTTTGAAATCGGTTGACTTTCACTTGGGTTTGACAAGTCAGTGAAGCAGGCGTTGTTATTCAGAGTCTCAATATGAAACTGATGCTGAGACATGGGTCACAAAAGTTATCTTGCCCTAGGGCTGCAGATTTAGCGAACAGTGGATGTTCCATGCCACAGCTGCAATTATACTAAAAAAACAAAACTATTCCTGTTTAATTAAAATTCAAATTTAATAGCACCCTGTATTTTTCTGAAAACCCCGTTTTGAGCCGAAGTTTTCCCCAGTCCAGGCCTCAGCTTCCCTCTTTGTCTTAAGATAGTAACGAGTAACGCTACACTGCAACTAGTGAGCGGGTATAATATAATAGCATATTGTTTTTGATAACTGCTGAAAGAGATTTGTAGGTATAACCAATACATTTCTCCTACAAATGTTAAATTTAGGTCAAGTTTTGAAAACAAAACTAATATTATACACTGATTACAAATAAACACAGTAGGAATAGTATATAATATTGCATTCTTTTTCTATTGCCGCTGTAACGAATTGCCACCGATTTACTGGCCTAAAGCAACACAAATGTATTATCTTACAGTTCTCTAGGGCAGAAGTCTGAGGTGGGTGTCACTGGGCTGCGGATGTCTGGCTGGGCTGAGTCCTCCACGCCGCTCCCCAGGCGCTGGAGGAGGATCCATCTCCTTGCCTTCTTCAGCTTCCTCTAGGAGTTGCAATGGATTAACATCCATCAGCTTCCACGCACTCTGAGATGTTTATGCTCTTAGATGCAAGTCTCTCCATCCTGCCTGTTACACTTGACCCTTTAGGAAATGTCCTTATACTTGGGAATAAAGCAAAATAAATACACATTTGTCAATAAGTACTTTACTCACCTTCAACAAATTGTAAAACTCTTTTCTCATACAAACTCTCCTTCCTGCAATCTCCAGGACACTTGCTTTACAGAGAATTCCAGGGAATGCCAGTCAATGCTGCAGTTCCACTAGTGTACACACACACACACACACACACACACACACACACACACACACACACCCTCAAATATGAAAAAATGTTTACTAGGATCTCAGAAGCACTGTGTGTGCAATGTTTTATTAGGAGACTTACTTAGATAAAAATCATTAACAAATTAAACTTAAGATGAAAGAACGTTCATACAAATAATTTTTAAGTAGAAAGACGTTTCTGAGAGGGAGAATGTTTACAAGTGTCAGGAAAGTGCTAAGAGAAATTAACAAACGTTCAAAGGAAATGTTTCCTCCAATGTTTGACACCAGAATAGAAGATGCAGAAATGAGAGTTGGGAAGTGAGGAAAAGGCTGGTGGACCTAAATGACATCCTTAAAGAGAAACGCAAACGATTTGGTTTGCAGGGTGGTGCAAAGCCGTGGTTTCCGGCCCCAGGGTATGGAGATGTGGAGGCTGGTCCCAACTGTACTATCACATGTAGCCCTTGGACACATCACCTGATATCCCATGCATGTTTCCCCATCCACAAAATGAAGAAGATAATGGGAAGGAGGACAAGACACTCTTGATGGTCGCTTCCAGCTCCGGAAATCATACAGGTCAATTTGGGTCTACTGATACCACCTATTCCATTTTCGTTCTGAGAATCGACAGCCAAACACCAGGTCCTTAGACCCTCAGATTTTCAGTTTATTCCCAGGGTTGGGCAACCATCACTGCAATCAGTGTAATAACATTCTTCATCTCCCCTAAGAGAAACCTCTTACTCATTAGCCATCATTCTCCATCTCGCCCCAGACCCTCCTACCCTAGGCAACCCCTAATGTATCCGTACGTTCTGTATCTGTAGATTTGCCTGTTCTGGACATTTTCTTATACACGGAGTTATACAATATGTGGTCTTTTGTGACTGGCTCTTCCCACTTAACACAATGTTCCAGGTTCATTCACGTGGCGGTACGTACCAGTGCTTCACTCCCTTTTATGGCTGAATAATATTCCATTGTGTGGATATACCTCACTTTGTCTATCTGCTCACCAGTTGATGGGCATGTGGGTGGATTCCAATTACTGGACATTTGCGTGTCTTTGGTGAACATATGTTTCACTTCTCTTGGTTCAGTGCATATCTACAAGGGAATTGCTGCCGCCAGACTGTTTCCCAAAGTGGCTGCGTCATTCTACACTCCCACCAGAAGCGTGTGAGAGTCCCAGTCGCTCTGCATCCTCACTATCACTTGTGATGGTCTTTTTTACTAAAGCCAACCTGTTGGGTGTGATGTGGTATCCATTAGTGATTTTGACTTGCATTTCCCCAGTGGCTAAAGATGTTGAGCATCTTTTCATACGCTTTTTGGCCATCTGCATGTCTTCTTTTGAGAAATGTCTATTTAGACAATTCACTCATTTCTAGTTGTTTTTTTTTAAGAGCTCTTTTTATATTCTGGATACAAGTCCCTTATTATGTATGTATGATTTGCCATATTTTCCCATATTTTGTGGGTGTCTTTTCACTTTCTTCATGATGTCCTTTGAAGAGCAAACATTTTTTATTTTGATGAAGTCAAGTATACCTATTTTTTTCTTTTGTCACTTGCGCTTTTGGTATTGAACCTAAGAAGGCTTTGCCTAATATTTTAGGCAAGGTCACAAATATCTTCTCCTATGTTTTCGTTCAAGAGTGTTATAGTCTTAACTCTTATATTTTGGTCTATGATTCATTTTGAGTTGTTTTTTTTTAATAAATTTATTTATTTATTTTTGGCTGTGTTGGGTCTTCGTTGCTGCACGCAGGTTTTCTCTAGCTGCGGCGAGCGGGGGCTACTCTTCGTTGCGGTGTGCGGGCTTCTCATTGCGGTGGCTTCTCTTGTTGTGGAGCACGGGCTCTAGGCGCACGGGCTTCAGTAATTGTGGCACGCGGGCCTCAGTATTTGTGGCACACGGGCTTCAGTAGTTGTGGCTCGCGGGCTCTAGAGCGCAGGCTCAGTAGTCGTGGCGCACAGGCTTAGTTACTCTGCAGCATGTAGGATCTTCCCAGACCAGGGCTCAAACCCATGTGCCCTGCATTGGCAGGCAGATTCTTAACCACTGCGCCACCAGGGAAGTCCACGTTCAGTTTTTAATGTGGTGTGAGGTCCAACTTAATTTTTATGCCTGAGGCCGTCCCGTTGTCCCAGCACCATTTGCAGAAAAGACAGTTCTTTCCCAATTGAATTGTCTTGGCACCTTCGTCAAAAATCAACTGACCATAAATGTGTGGGTTCACTTCTGGACTCTCAAAACGTTGATATATGTGTCTATCCTTATGCCAGCACCCCAGTCTTAGTTACTGTAGCTTTGTAGTAATTTTTCAAGTTGAGAAGTGTGAATTCTCTAACTCTGTTCTTATTTTTTAGATTGTTTTGGATATTCTGGGTCCCTTACAATGTCATATAAACTTTAGAATCAGCTTGGTCAATTTCTGCCAAAAAGGGAGCTGGGATGTTGCTGGGGATTGTGTTAGTTCTGTATGTCAGTGTTGGGGGCCTGGGATCATTTTATAAAGGAAACTTCTCCAGTTTGTAGTCCCCAGGAATACATACCCGGGCTCCTTACCTCTCTGTGCACCCCCAGAGCCAGCAGAGGCTGCTTGGGCGTTAGATACCGTTTGAGAAAAAGGCATCACGGTCTATCTATTTGCACTCTGTTTAATAATCTTATATTTACAAAGCACTTTACGCATAGGAAGTATGATGTAGAAGCCAAGTCTTCGCTTACTCATTAGAGGACTAGTTACCACCTAAGAAAATCACTTCAACTAATTCTATATGACCTAAGGAAAAAGTGGAATAAACCTTGGGCTTAAGTTTGGGTATGAGTTTAGCACACATTTCCATCCACAAAGCTGACTGCTACTAAAGGGACCTTTTAAGAGACCCAGATAGACCAGGTGGCTCCTCTGCCTCTTGAGTGTATAGCCCCAAATTGTCAAGCATCACACACTACGAACACAGAACTTTGCCACGCAATCTATTTCCTTTATCATGATGTACTAAGCAATCTATCACTTGAATCATGTCTTTCAGTTTTGATTTAGCATTCAACTTGAATTAGGAATACGCTGCTACCTGTAGGGGGCAGTCATAACATACCCGGATGCTCAAAATCAGAGGCTCAGCCTGGAATAGAGCTAACGGTCTGTGGATAAACTGCTGACCCACAACACAGATAATCCTTTTGCTTCAGTTGATGTAACTTTGCAGGGAGGAGCCCAGCAGACTGAGCGACACACCAGCACCAGCCAAAGGAAGAGAAACAGAGTGGACCCTGGGCTGATGGTGTTAAAATCAAGCTACAGGACTCATTTGGAGACTTTATTGTAAAAACATGCCTAGGCTTTCCCCAGACAACCAAGAAGAACTCCAGAAACATTTCTCCAGACCATCTATGCCGATACAATTTCTGCTCCCGCCCAGGGCTGAGGAATATAATGCGAACATTCATCAAACAGTGGAAAATGAAGGAGGCACCATAGCCAGGCACAATGTCAAGGTAAGACCATCTCCACAGTCCGTGACCTTTCTTGACAAGGAAAGGGTTTATCCAGAAAGAATATAAAACCGCAAGCAAGCTTTAGTGCCAGTGATCATTTTATCTTATTGATGATTTATCAAAAATGCTTCCAAACCAAACCCAAGAGAGAAACTAGAACCTTGATAATAATTACCTGATCCTTCCAGTTTTCTCCAATCTAAACAACTTCCCTTTACCAAGGCAAACAATCACGTTTTGTTTGTTTGTATGTTTCAGGAGGTAATGTTTTAAAAAGCAAAAAACCTAGACATAGATTTTTGTGGCTCTTGATATTAACCCTTAGATATTTTTCTCTGATATAAAAATTATATCCCATATAGTGATGAAAAGCTTTCTACAAAAATTGCTCGAGAAAACAAACTGATAAACTAATACAGGCACATAAGAACATTAAGGGGCTTAGGGTTTTTTTCCCTAAAGTCATAGTTTCCTAGGTGAATTTCCTAAGCGTGAATTTCTGCCACTAGATAACACGATTTCCCTAAAGAGTAACCATCTTCCTGCTCAGTATTGTGTGTATCTTTGCAGAAAGTACAGTTTAAGTCTGTAAATCCTCTTAACTATAAATAGAACCACCTCTTAAAAGGTTATTCACGTGGAGGGAGATGGGCACGTGTTAATACCTCTGACAAATAATGATCAGAACTCAGAATTAAATGCTGCAAATCCTACGACAGCAAACCTGTCCAAATCCTGTAGCACTAGAAAATCTATCTGTCCCTATGCTCATATCCTCATAATAATCATTATTTATTTGTAGACTCTAAGTATCTGGATCTGCCCTTTCCCCAATGTTATTTTAACCGATTGGCACAAGGAGAAGAGAAATTGTGGGTTTTTTTAGTCATTAGGAACCTTTTTCTGTAGGAATGTACTGACCTTTACTTTCGAGCTTTCAGACAAATAATACATGAATTTCCACACCTCCTCCTATCACCGAAACACTAGGTCTTTAGGAAACTAGAATGAAATGGGATAGAATGGCCAGAAGTCCTTAATTAATGGGCATCTAAATGAAGGCAACACACACAAAAGAGATTGCTAAAAGGTAGAATTTGGAGACAACGCTGAGGAAGCAGGCGGCAATAACAGTATATGTCGTGTGTGCATGTATATAATATACATGTATGTATATATATAATATGTGCATACACACATATAATGTCAAAGATCTAACTGCCTTGGAGAGTATGCTTTAAGCAGAGTCATAGGCAAAGGACTGGAAAGTATCTATGAACGTGCAGTACACATTCTGACAGCATCCTGGAATCGACAGCCCTGGGGTGCTGGGCCCTCCGAGCTGCCATCCTGACCTCGTTAACCCAGGTAATCAGGTCCCAGCCTGTGCAGCAGCAGGTGCAAGCAGTCAGGAGTGATCCAGTTGGGATGCTACTGGCCTCTCCACTCAGTGTTGCCTTTTTCTATTGCGTCTGAACATAGATGCACATTGAGGCGGCCATGTCCCTTCATCTAGCAAGGATCAGGATGGTAGAACTCAATGCATTTAAGTCTACAAATATCACTGAGTCCCTACTATCTGCAAAACCTTGGGCTAAGTTCTGAGAAAGAGAAAGATTTTGCCCTTCCTCTCTACAGACTCACAGTATTATCAAAACTGCATCCTATCAGCATGAGTCCTGTCAATGCTAGAGGTTATCTATGTGATTACACCCTTTCAATCAGTAAGACACTGAGATGGAATATGATTGATATGGAGTAAAACAACTGAAAAAGGCCTAATGAAAGAGTGGAAAAGGTGACATTTAAGGTAGACCTGAAATATTATCTAGAAATGGAGAGAAGTAAGCAAAACATGGGCTGAAATGTGTCTAGATGCCCAGAGTCTTAAATGCACAACTATCTGTAAAACTTTTAGGAAAAAAATGACAGGAAATCTTTATAACCTAAGGCAGGCAGAGTTCTTTTTTTTTTTTTTTTTTGCTGCATGCGGGGCTCTCACTGCTGTGGCCTCTCCCGCTGCGGAGCACAGGCTCCGGACGCGCAGGCTCAGCGGCCATGGCTCACGGGCCCAGCCGCTCCGCGGCATGTGGGATCCTCCTGGACCGTGTCCCCTGCATCGGCAGGCGGACTCTCAACCACTGCGCCACCAGGGAAGCCCAGGCAGAGCTCTTATATAGCAAAAGCATAGCTCATGGAAGAAAAACTGATAAATTGGATCCCATCAAAAATAAAGACCTTTGCTCCGCCAAAGACCCTATTTAAGAGAATGTAGAGACAAGTTACAGACTTGGAGAAAATATTTGCAAACCCCATATCTGACAAAGACCTTGTAATTAGAACTATAAAGAACTCTCAAAACTCAAGAATAAAAAACCCAAACATTCCAAGTAGGATATGGGCAAAAGACGTGAACAGGCATTTCATCAAACAGCATACACAGATGGCAAATAAACACATGAAAAGATAGTCAGCATCACTACCACTAGGGAAATGCAAGCTAAAAACACAATGAAATACCACTACTCACCTATCAGAATGGCTAAAATGAAACATAGTGACGAAACCAATTTCTGGCAAGGATGCAGAGATGCTAGATCACTCAAAGATTGCTGGTAGGACGGCAAAATGGTACAGGCAGTGTGGAAAACAATTTGGCTGTTTCTCACAAAACTAAACATGCGACTACCGTACGGTCCAGCAATTTCACTACTGGGCGTTTATCCCAGAGAAATGAAAACCTATGTTCACACAGACTCCATATGCTAATGTTCACAGCAGCTTTACTCATAATAGCCAAAAACTAGAAACAACCCAAAAGTCCTTCAAGGGATGAAGGATTAAATAAACTGTGGTACATCCGTGCCGTGGAACACGATGAACCAACTAAGAGGAATCAACTACTGATACACAAAAGGAATGAACTACTAACACTGCCCCTGGGATCAGTCTCCAGGGAATGAGGTTGAGTGAAAAAAGCCAATCCCAAAAGGTCACATTCTGTATGATGCCATTTATATAACATTGTTAAAATAAAATTAGAGAAATGGAGAATAGATTAGTGATTACCAAAGACCAGAATGGCGAGGGTGGTGGATGCAGCTACAAAGGGGTGGTTTGAGGGAGCTTTGCAGGGATGAAATGCTTCTTTATCTCGATTTCGGTGGTTATACAAACCTACGCATGTGATAAAATTGCATAGAACTACACTCACACACACACTTGTGAAATCTGAGTAAGCTCTTAGAATTGTACCAAGGTCAGTCTCCTGGTTTTGATGTTGTACGACTTATGAAGTTCCCATTGGGCGAAACTGGATGAAAAGTGCGTGGGACCATTGTGTAGATCCTTTTTTGGAACTTCCGGTGAATCTATAATTATTTCAAAATAAAAAAAAAAAGTAAAAGCCCTCCAAAGGCAGGTTAGACTGAAAATAACAATACATTTACGTGTTGCATAAATGTATTGCCTACATTCACTGTGGTTCTTCCTGTTCTTTTTATTTGAATTCTTAACCCATTTCATTAGGTCAGTAGCACTGACGTCGTTAGACCTGTTTTAGAGATGAGAAGACAAGTTTGGAAAAACTTTTGGTTCCACGTGTGAAGTCAGCTGAGTGGTGATTTGAACCTAGGTTTTTCTGACACTGATTTCATTACTAATTCGATAGATGCTGGCAGTGTTTTAGAAGCAGGCTATAATCTCGTGGGCTTGAAGCCAGTAGCCTCAATAGTGATTTCTCTGTGCATTCCGCCCAAAGCAGCCCAACACGGCCACTAGTTTGCTACAAAATAAATTAATATTCCCCAAACATACACACGCACACACACCACACACATACACTCACGAACTTGGCTTCGTCAGAATTCTTTTTTCTCCACAAGGATTTTTGCTTCCTTCCATTCAGGGCACAAAGTACAAGCGGGAGGTGGGGTGCTCCCTGGACCAGTCACTCTTTCTAATAGTAAACGTGAGAGAGAGAGAGGAAACTTTCCAGCCACACTGGCAATAAGTCAAGTCATCGACCCATCCATCCATCAATACAGATATATACGCATATGTGTGTGCATTCCTTCCCTGTAATAAAAGTGGGCAGAGCTTAGACAAGAAAGTGTTCTACACAAAATTACTGTTCGTATCATTTCAATGTCGATGCCCCTCTAAGAGCACAGACTCCTAAGTGCTCTCCTGTTCCAGATGTGTGACCCCTTGGGCATCTGATCAAAGCACTTGTTTTGAGACATTACACAGTAAACGGAGAGAAACCAATTCCAAGGCCCCAAAGGGCACCTATGAAGACAGCGGAGCTTTGTGTGGCAAAAACGATAGAAGAAAGAAGAGAGGAAAAAATACCTTAGTGAGAAAGGAATTATGCTTCTAGTATCCAGCACCTTCACATTAACGTACTCAGAAGACAAAATTGTTCTGTCCTGCCTCCAGTTGTGAAAGGGTAAGTTCGCTGAGAAGGACAAAGGTGGTTCTTATCTTTCCGAAGACCCTCTGAAAAGAATTCTGTAGCAATCTCCTTAACACCTGAGAGGCTCGCAAACCCGCTTAGGGAAAGGCTCACCTGGAAGTCTGTCGTGGTTACATCTTCCGTCCTTGGCGCGCACGGGTGAGCCGGGAATCCTTGGGTTCCTACTGCAGGTGTTTCCAGGGGAGCAAAGGCAGGAGGGCTCACCAGGCTCCAGACTCAGGGGCTTCTGGGAAAATGTGATTCTTCCCGCCAGTGGGAATATCATGTAAAACCCAGTGTCAGCGTCTTCATTCTCCACAAGATTTTTCTACTCTGAAAACAACTATACAAAAAAGATCCACATCAAGTCCTAGTCTTCAAAGTTAAGTTTGATCATGTTTACCAACTTTTTTTAACATTTAAATAATTGTCTTTCAGGCTTTTACATTAAAGATTGGGTTTTCGCCACTGGATTCTATTTTTAGAGGCAAACATCTCCACCAGCGCCACCAAATAATTCGGCTGAGCAAAGGTAGACTATGTTTATGGGCTTCTTTGCTCGTCTGAAGTTTTTCTGAATGAGAATGGGTTAGAGGATATATAGCATTAGGTGGTTTTCTAACTTAGCTTGAGTTTGAAACTTAGCTTTTGTTCTTTCTTTTTTTTTAAAATGAATATATTTATTTATTTTTGGCTGTGCTGGGTCTCCGTTGCTGCGCGCGGGCTTTCTCCAGTTGCAACGAGCAGGGGTTACTCTTCATGGCAGTGCGCGGGCTTCTCATTGCGGTGGCTTCTCCTGTTGTGGAGCACGGGCTCCATAGTTGTGGCTCGTGGGCTCAGCAGTTGTGGCTTGCAGGCTGTAGAGCACAGGCTTCAGTAGTTGTGGCACACGGGCTTAGTTTCTCCGCAGCGTGTGGGATCTTCCCGGACCAGAGCTAGAACCCGTGTCCCCTGCATTGGCAGGCGGATTCTTAACCACTGCACCACCAGGGAAGCCCTTAGCTTTTGTTCTTGAGACTGTAAACCTAGAGTTTCTGGACACACAAACGAATGGCAGTATTTCTAAAAGTGGTGGCTCTGAAGTGCTTCGTGTATGTTACCAGTCACACCAGGCTCAGGGCACATGGTAAGAAGCCTCTTATTCTTTGGTGTCTCCGGATTCTCACACATGGCTTGATTTCCAGGGTGTGTGACAAGAGCCACACAGGGCTTCTCTGCAGCCCAACCAGCATCGCTGCCTGGAGAGTCAGCCTAAGGAGCCAGGTGCTTTCTGCTGCCACTGGTAGCTTTGTTGTCGGTTGACATTGACTGAACCACCATGGCATACTCACATAGGACACAGAAGACATGTCTTAATAACTCGTGCCCGTGTTATATTCATTATAATATTCAAGCAGATGTTGCATTTCTGAAATGACTGAAACATCACCAAAAACTGGAGAAAAGGAAGCTTTGCATGGAGATAAGACATCCTGTTATCAATTTTGAAAAGGAGGGAGGCTTTTAATAGCAGATTGGACACCACAAAAATTAAAATTATCAAAGTAGGAAATATCAAAATAAAGAAATGTTTGAAAAAGTTTATCAGAACACAGAGAAGAAAGATAAATTAAAATTATGAGCGAGGAGAGGAAATAAGGGATACGGAGGACAGATTCACCTTAGGGATAGATAAAAAGAACAGATTAAAAGGGGGTTCTGAGCAGTGAAATAGCAATAATCAATTTTTTTAAAAAATACAACTTTATATTCCTGATATAAATAAAGATTTCATATAATAATTTGAGAATACATATTGTATTCCGTCAGACAATAAAAACTAAGTCTAGTAATATCTTCATAGAATGTTCAAATTTCAAAAATTAAGACACTATTTCTATAAATATCCAAAAGGGGGAAAATGAGATTACCTACAAGGAAACAAAAAAGAAACCTTACCTTATAATTCTCTGAAGCAGTAAATAACTGAAAACAATAGACTTATAATTAGAGAGCTTTCAAAAAAAAATTTTAAAAACTGTGTCTCAAGACTTATTCATAGCCAGGTGTCATTCATGCCTTAACACAAGAGGAAGATATTTTAAGATATGCCAGGATGTGGATGACACATGACACAACTGCACTTCCTGTATAATCACATGAAAATTCTTGTCGGAGCAACAAAAGATAGGGCAAAATGAGAACCCACGAATGAGAGTCACAGTTCGGAGGGATTGGTGGTAACTATTGAAACAGTTAATCAGATGGAACTAATAGAGGTAAAAAGTGACTGTAAAGTGTGACTATTCTTTAGAAGTCTGGTTATATCATAAAAAGAAAGGGGAAAAGAATGAGGGAAGAGGCTTACCTCTCCAGATTAACTGGCAGAGCAAGGGAGGAAGGAGACATCGGGCCTCACTCCTCGTGTCTGGTGGAAGAAAGCTGGAAGAATTCTGCCTGGACAGCATCTCTAAAGCGGAGGGAGGGGCGCCTTTGAGGCGGTGGAGCCAGAGGCCGGCAAAGGGAAAGGCAGTGATGTCCCCTTGACTGTCTAAAGAATGTCCAGCTCAAACGGGACTGCAGTTACGCTTTTTAAAAAGTCCCAAGAGGCACGCGGAAGTGTTTGCAGAACAAATGACTGTGACTTTCAACTTATTTTAAGGTAATCCTGGAGGAGAGGAAGGTAGGGCAGATAGGAGGCGAAGCACAACTGGCAACATGCTGATAACTGTTGAAACAGTGACGGGTATGAGGGTTTGTTAGTATATTTGCTCAGTTTATTATTTGTTTTAATTTTGAAAATTAACATAATAAAAACATTTTTGTTAAAAATCACAAAGACTGGAGCTTAGAATTTACCCTTTAAAATTAAATAACAAATTAAATAAATACGGAAATACAGCTTTCCATATTCTATTTATACACCACAGTGGGAGCAGCTAGTATATGCTTTAGACTTTCACTGGATAGCGAGATTGAACTTAACCTTGCAGAAAAAATTTTAAATGGCAAAAAGATCCTGTCTGGAAGTCTAAAAAGTATACTGTAAAAAATCCTTCTTGGCCTCGGCGTGCTGTTTAGACTTTTATTCATAAATTTTATCGCTCTCAGATTTTAAATTTATGGTTAGGAAGAAATATATCTAAGTCTCATTTCCATTGTGCAAAAGATCTCATAACATCATGTTGGCTTTCCTGCCAAAATCAAGCCAGCCTTCACCAAACCATAAAACCACTGCAAACATGTTAGAATATTTAAAGTTTTGCCTTCTTGCAGGGTAAAGATGTAGATGAAATTTACCGGGAATCTTAGATAGTAATCTTGTGTTATAGGTTCAATACGAACCGTTTATTTCCATTCCGCGCATAAAGCAATTCAGATCAGGCTTGTATCATTTGAGAGCTTATTTTAGAAACCTCTGCAAAATGGTTTTACAGTTACTGCATTTTAAATGACTGAAATAAGTAGTTTTAAAATGAAGCAACTATGTTGAAAGATAATAGTTTAAACTATGCAGTGACAATTGGCATATATTCAAATATTCAAGAGTAAAACCCAAATTGCAGACCACGTAAGCAATTTAATTTGACGTCGATGATGTAACCAAATACGTTTTTCCGTAAGAATCTATTTTGCTGATGTGATTTTGAATTCTCGACACTAAAAATCATAAGGATTCATCTTCAAGTGAGAGACCATTCTAAGGACCGTTATTCAAAAACAGACAGAATGAATTAAATATCATAAGCGTAGTCTCAACACACTTTTGTAGCTGCCCCTTCAAACGGCACCTGACTACAAGAGAAAAGTACACAGCAGGGAGGCAGGAGCCGAGCAGCTCAGAAACCTGACCCCGGGGGTCTGTGGAAGGTGGTGGAAAAGGCTCAGACCAAGACTCGGCTGTCGCTGCCTCTCCACGGCCTCACTGCCAGTGCCCAGGAGAGAGTCCAACCCAGGGGGGTCTGGTGCCTACGCCTGGGTCAACAGCCCTGGCCATTCCGTCGGCTGTGAGGCAGCCTTAAATAGCTGTCCAGCACGAGTTTTAAGGGACTGCAACTTTGAAGCAGCGTGTGGACCTCCGAAGGCAACCACATACTCAAAGGAGAGAGCCCCGATTTCGATGTTTGAGTTCGGGCATCTTGACATCTATCGCCCAAAGGCTTTATGATCACATCTCAGAGATAAATCCATGCTTCTCCTCTGTTTATCCCTAATTAGCAAAGATCCGTGGATAGGCCCTCCACAACTGTACACTCCCCATACATCCCCTCCCCGAGGGGACATGGGTGGACGCTGAAGTTTTCGTGGGACCCTCTCTGCTCTCTTGAGTCAGACCAGATGGATCCAGTGTGGGTCACCTGATAACTCAGACACATGGGGACATGACTATTTTTACCTATAAGTTATCAGGAAAGGTTGCTTGAGGTTATGTAAAAAATCGTTGAGCAAAATATGGCCAAATGGAATGAATAAAACATGGCTAGAAAGAAACGATCAAAAGCATTTGATATTACCAATTTCGCTCCACATTTCCCAGTTCTGTAATAAATCTGCTCTCTCTGCTTCTGCAAGTTAGATTTAGTCCTGTTTATTTGAGACTCTGATCTGCGACCATTTGCCCAGAAGGTCACATGTTCTGAAGGATGTATTTTTTGAAGTTTTCAGTGGAAGAGAGAGCGTTGTTCCGTCAGCACCATCCTGTACTAAATTATACGGACACTTTTGCTGCAGAACAAGTTTGCTGGATTGACAAATAAGCACACAATCAGCAAACAAGAGCCAGGTCCTATCACTGCCTTTTCTCTGTTTTTGTCTTTTCCTAAAAATAGCTGCAAAGTGACTGTTTTTAACAACTCACTAGTGTCAGCAAAATCTGTAGGGCTCCCCTTTCCCAGAGTTTCTGTCTCAGAGAAGAAAGCCAGGCATGTCTGTCATTTGTTGGCCCCTCGGGGAGCCCAGGCTCTGGGGGCCCGTCATTGCCCCATGTATATTCTGACAACATTGAGAGAGGCAGGTTATGAGGGAAGGAAGCAAAGGTCTCCCAGGCACCACAGCCATCAGCCTCGGTCCAACCGGGAGATGAGAAATTCTCCTCCCTCTGCCCCCACGCACACCTTCCCCAGTACCCCCAGGCATACCCTGGGCATCTCAGCCTCTCATTCTGGCCCTCCTCCCTCTGCCCCCACGCACACCTTCCCCAGTACCCCCAGGTATACCCTGGGCATCTCAGCCTCTCATTCTGGCCCTCCTCCCTCTGCCCCCACGCATACCTTCCCCAGTATCCCCAGGCATACCCTGGGCATCTCAGCCTCTCATTCTGGCCCTCCTCCATCTGCCCCCACGCACACCTTCCCCAGTACCCCCAGGCATACCCTGGGCATCTCAGCCTCTCATTCTGCCCCTCCTCCCTCTGCGCCCACGCACACATTCCCCAGTACCCCCAGGCATACCCTGGGCATCTCAGCCTCTCATTCTGCCCCTCCTCCCTCTGTGCCCACGCACACCTTCCCCAGTACCCCCAGGCATACCCTGGGCATCTCAGCCTCTCATTCTGGCCCTCCTCCCTCTGCCCCCACGCACACCTTCCCCAGTACCCCCAGGCATACCCTGGGCATCTCAGCCTCTCAGTCTGGCCTGGTTTCTCCCATTAGGAAACGAAGGAAGTTCACGTTCATTTGGCACTTAGATGTAAATGAACTAATGTATCGTTCCTGCTCACAAAACCTGCAGGGAATGCTAGTATTAGATCCCCGAGCATGAACTCTTCCAAGAGTGTAATCGGGGGCGAATAAACTCTGACCCGGAGTTTGGCGGCCTCTGGTCCCTCCCCAGAAGCCACGCTGTGGCCTGGTCCCGCCCCAGCCCCATCTGGCCGGGGCTTCTACCGCGGCCGCCCTGCATCCTCCCTGTGTCCTCCCTTCACCCCAGAACCTCCTCTGTCTGATGCAGTCTCGGCCAAAGGCCAGGTAACTCTGCTTGGCTCATCCATCAGAAATGGGCTGTTTTTTACAGACATGAAATCACAAGGGGGAGAGAAAAAAAAAAAAGAATGCCTTTGGATTGTAGGAAATCGGGGAAGTGGAAGGCTGACTACATTTTCAAATTCCTCCTCGCTGAGTCAAGATTCAGCACCCAGCGGCTTTCTTGCCACACAACCCTCCACCTCAGGCGCAGATGCAATCACCACGCTGAGGACCCCAAGAGCAACGCAGCGCTGCCTTGTTTTTTAAAAGACTGGAGGGAGTGAGGGACGGTAAACGCTGACATCTGCTGGAAATGCAAGCACTGCAGGCTTTCAGACTAGTAACACTTGAGGCTGGGCTGTAACTAATCAAAGTCTGATGACTCGAAGACGTCCTTTATCCCAACTACAGGAGTTCAGTTACGCGCATCCTTCCGGCCTGCCCAGGTCCAAACCACCACCAGGCAGTGAGATGCCACAAAGCAATCTCTTTGGAATGGCAAGCATGGGCTTTGAATGCAGGTCCAAGTTGGGTTCGATTCTCTGAGTCTTGGTTTTACCCTCTATGAAATCACCACAGTTATACCTGTCCCATATAATTTCATTTGGTTGGTTTTTTTTTTTATCAGATACTTTGAATATTGAAAAACAACGTGCGTCCAATGATCCAGGCTTCCCCGGGGCACCCTCAGGACCCACGTGCTTGATGTGTAGCCGGTTTCTCCCAGCACAGTTATTAACCTAGTTATTCCCCTCTACAGGTGGGGCCTCACACCTGCTGGGCACGTGGTAAGAGCCCAGTCAATACTGATTGGCTGACTGATTAGTAGATAGAAATGCATGATTGTCCTGCTTCCTTCCCACCACGTGGGTGAAACCCTAATCAGAGACGTAAAGTTTTCTCTTGACCTCTTTAACCTGAGGTCACTGTTAAAATCTTTCTTCAGCCAAATGTCTCATGTCGCAAAGGAAATTAATGACAGCTATGAATCCTGAATGGCCCCAAAATGTGTCATTTCAAGTCGGTGGCAGCCTCCAGCTTCCTCAAGGAAAACACCCCTTTTAAAATGCCGGGCAGGGCTTCCTTGGTGGTGCAGTGGTTAAGAATCCACCTGCCAATGCAGGGGACACGGGTTCAAGCCCTGGTCGGGGAAGATCCCACATGCCGCGGAGCAACTAAGGCTGTGTGCCACAACTACTGAGCCTGTGCTCTAGAGCCTGCAAGTCACAACTACTGAGCCCGTGCGCCACAATTACTGAGCCTGCGCTCTAGAGCCCGCGAGCCACAACTGCGAGCCCACGAGCCACAACTACTGAAGCCCGCGCGCCTAGAGCCTGTGCTCTGCAACAACAGAAGCCACCGCAGTGAGACACTCGTGCACCGCAAGGAAGAGTAGCCCCCGTTCGCCGCCAACTAGAGAAAGCCCGCGTGCAGTAATGAAGACCCAACGCAGCCAAAAATTTTAAAAAATAATAATAAAATACTGGGCAAAGCCATCCAATTCAGCCAAGTCCAGTTCGAAGAAATCAGGGTCTTCTGACAAGTTCTCGGGCAGCTCGGAGAGGCTCGCACAGAGCCCACACAGCCCTCCCGGCCCGTCACAGGCTGCCTGCCTTGGACAGAACAACGGCTCCCCTTGTTCTTACCATCCTGTTTGTTGATTTTTGTGCTCCTCCAATGTGACACTGGTGGATCCGGCCCAACGATGGGGACAAATGGAGTGCAGGTGTCCCCTTCGGCGTCAGGCCTTCTCGGAACACCCATGTGTACGCAACTGGGGCAGATTCTGTCCCACTGTTTCTTGTCTTTTGCAATTTAACAAGACATGAGACACATCATCTAGAAGTTAAAAACCATGACTTTAAAAAAATCTTTTCATGACAGAAAATGTCAAATATACACAAAAGCAGAGAAAAACAGCATGATAAAACCCTAGGTACCCCTTACACAGCCTGCACAATCATCAAATCCAGGTCATGTCATTTCTAAGTTCATTCATTTAACAAATACTGATTGAATACACATTATGTCCCAGGACTGCTTCAGGCTTTTCAGGCATGGGTCTGAATAAGGCACAGTCCTGACACATACTGGGCTTGGAGCCACGCAGGGAAACGGCCTGTCACTGTCCCCACCGAGGGCAGGAAGTGCTGTGGTCAGAGAAAGGAGACGGGCAGCTGACCCAGCCTTAGTGAGATCCCCAGGGAAACGGCATCTAAGCTGAGCCTTGAAGGCTAAGTGGGAGATCACCCAGGGAGAAGAGGAGGCCCAGACTGGGAAAGGGGCGTGATGCCGGCAGAGGCAACAGTTTATACCGAGAGCAGGAATGCAAATGAACAAGGGGATTTTAGGAACCGAAGGATGCTTAATGTGATTGGAGCCTGGAGTACAAAAGAACGGTGAGAAAGCTGGGTGAGTGAATGGAGTATCAGCAAGTCACGAAAGGGCTTTTATGCCACATTAAGTCCTGTAGACACATGAGGGGCCACCGAATGGTTAGAGGGAGGGAAGTAACACGATCACGTCTGCCTCTTAGAAAGGTCACCCGTCCTGCAGGGTGGGGAACGGATTAGACTAGACAGAGGCACGGTGTAGACGCCAAGGCAGGACCTGTGGAGGAGTCTGCTGCAATTTAATAAACGAGCCAGCCAGTCCAGCGGGGACGCTGCAGTGCACGCCTGGGGCGCTCTAGAGCTTTCTCTGTGGATTCCGCTCTGCGTCTCCACTTCAAGGCAGGGCCAAGGTTTGGGCTTGGGGCTGGTGTACGTGTGCTTAGGATTCAAACAACAGCACTGTTACCAGCTTTTACATACATGTACACAACTGAAGAAAGAGAAGACTGCTTACTGTGGACGCCTCTGTCCCCTGCACTTGTCAACCTTATACTTGTGGGCCTCTCACTGTTGTGGCCTCTCCCCTTGCGGAGCACAGGCTCCGGACGCGCAGGCTCAGCGGCCATGGCTCACAGGCCCAGCCACTCCGCGGCATGTGGGATCTTCCCGGACCGGGGCACGAACCTGTGTCCCCTGCATCGGCAGGCGGACTCTCAACCACTGCGCCACCAGGGAAGCCCCATGGATCTTTTTTATTCTTACCATTTCAAAATGTTTTCGTTAATTTACGTTTTTAATTAAAATATTAGAAATGAGAATCGTGCAGCCCCACAGCTGTGAACGGACGTGATGGCTGTGGTCACCCCACATAGGCAGGATGGACCCCCTGCCCGGCACCTGCCCAAGATGTGGTTCTGATGTCCAGACCAGTGAGGTCACACGCACACCAGAGAGCATAGAAAGGTTTATTACTCACACGATGCAGCCTCTGAGGAGGGCAGGATGGAAGCAGGTCCAGAAACGGCTTGAGAGAGCAGAGAAAGGGGATCTGCTTAGCATTTCCATGGCCGAGCCGGGCCGAGGGTTCTGCTTGGCAAGGGCCAGGGCTTACCTGGTTGGACCTTCCCGCGGCAGCCAAGGGAGAGGGCACCTGGTGTCCTGTATCAGCCGCCCAGATGTGAGACAGAAGGGGGACAGTGATGGGACCTGGAAGCTGTCAGCAGTCGGGCATTAAAAACGAAGTCAAACTCTTCATTACCCACTGTCTGTTACACTGATACAGAGCCCAGAAGTCTCCATCTGGCCAGTCAGCAACCTCCATTCCCCCATAAAGGCAAACGCTCTCCACTCTTACCAGCTTCTCCATATCCTGCAGAGATGGTCTTATGTATATAAAAACACGTAAACACACACGCACACACGTCATTCCTTTTACTAAAGACCAAAGGATGGAAACCAGATAGCCCAGGGTTTGCTTAAACTCCTTCACACTTGCTCTGTTTTCTAGATAAGAGTCTTTGGCGAGGCCATTTCACCTTTCTGAGTCTCAGTGCGGCCTTCTGTTACATGGAGATGAGACATACCCGCTTGCCAGACTGTGACAAGGAATAAACGACGTGTCGAACAACCAGTGTCTGGAACAGGGGACACGACGTCCCTTTTACCTTGCTTTCCTCCTACTTCGCCGGCTGCTCTTCTTCAGCCTCTTCTGCAAATCCCTCTCCCTCTATTGACTCTGACATATTGGAAATTCCCTAGGTTTTCATCCTAGGCCTTTTTCTCACTCAACTTGTTCTCCCTGGCTAATCTTGGCTGCGTCGACAGCTTTGAGACAGCTTACGGGTGATGATTCAGCTCTCTCTCCTGCAGTCCACACATGAATCTACCAATGTTTACTCAACACCTAGCTTGAAATGTCTAGGCATGTCAAAATTAGCAATGTCTTTACCGTTCCCCAAACTTTTTCATGATGGTGAAAGGGTACCATGATCTGCCTGGTTTTGAACTAGAAATTTAGAGGCATAACCCTTGACCTTAATCTTATCCTCATTTCATACCCCTAATCAGTCTTCAAGTTTTGTCCACACTATTCAAAATTATCTCTTGATCCGTTTAGTTAGTTATCTCCATCCCTTTTAACACTTTCCTGGATAAAGTTACTATCATCTCCCAAAACGTGTACCACAGCAGCCTCTTCTCTGGTCTCCTCTTTCGGGTCATGCCTGCCTCTAAGTGACACCGGAAGTCAGAAATCTTCCTAAAACACAAACCTGACTGTGTTAACCCCCCGATTCAACTTTGTCCGTGGCTCCCCATTTCCATCCGGACGTGTCAAATCCTTAAGCGGCTTCAGTCTTGTTCTATCTTTTCATCTCTTTCTAGGGGTCTTACCCCATCCCAATAGCTCTCAATATCATTTTATGCTAATGATTCCTACATTTACATCTCCAAGGTTCCCACCTCTACCCTGAGCTCCAGGCTCTTTCACAACAGCCTTTGGAACATCTCCATCTGAGTGACTCACGGGCACCCAAAACTTGTGTTTACCTGGACTCCTGATTTTCCTCCCCAGTGTCCTCATTTCAGCAAGTCACCCAACTGCTCAAGGCAGAAAACCTAGGAATTTTCCTTGAGTCCCTTTTTCTCAGCCTGTACCTTGAATCCACCTGACTCCCATTAATTCTAAAATGTATCCCGTATCTGTCCACTTCTATTTTATTCCCATTACCTGCCCAGGCCATCCCCCTCTCTCACCTGCACCAGTGCAAAGCCTCCTGCTTCACTGTTCCCATGCCTGCCCTCTTCCAATTCACTCTTATGCAAAGCAGTCAAAGGAGTCTTCAGGGGCTTCCCTGGTGGCACAGTGGTTGAGGGTCCACCTGCTGATGCAGGGGATGTGGGTTTGTGCCCCGGTCCGGGAAGATCCCACATGCCGCGGAGCGGCTGGACCTGTGAGCCATGGCCGCTGAGCCTGCGCGTCCGGAGCCTGTGCTCCGCAAGGGGAGAGGCCACAGCAGTGAGAGGCCCGTGTACCGCAAAAAAAAAAAAAGAAGAGTCTTTAAAATATATAAATCACACGATGTCACTCTCTTGCTTAAAACCTTAAAAATAAAATCCAGGGACTTCCCTGGCAGTCTAGTGGTTAGGACTCTGCACTCCCAGTGCAGGGGGCATGGGTTTGATCCCAGGTTCAATCCCTGGTTGGGGAACTAAGATTCCCCATGTCACATGGTGTGGCCAAAAAAAAAAAAAGAAAAAAGAAAAGAAAATAAAATCCAGAATCCTTACTATGACTTGCTTGCCCTTTCAGTCTACTAGACTCTTACACCCCCTCATTCAGTACATACGAGAGAAGGTCGTTCTCTTCCCCACTCACCTTGAATCCGAGCACCTAAGACATTGCCTGGAACTTCAGAAAATAATAAGCAGGTGATTAATGCTTGTTGAAAGAATGAATAAATGAGTGGCTTACAAGACCCTTCTTGGTCTAATCCCTGCGTCTGCTATTCCTTTTCTACTTTCCCAAATCACAACCTAGGCTGCACTAAACGCTAGGAATAGGATGAGAGTTGGCAATGTCTATCTGGCAGCAGAAATCAAGATGAGAGAACCCCAAGAGGGGGGTGACAACGCTACGGCAGAACCGCGACTGATTAACTCAGCTGCCGCAGCCTGAGCCCTGGCGGCTTTCTCAGGCTCCTCTCTGCTCACATCGTCAAGAGTTTTGAGTGTTTTTTCAATTGTGCTACAATATAAGTAATGTAAAATTTACCATTTTAACCATTTTAAAGTGTATAATGCAGTAGTATTAAATACATTCACAAGGTTGTGGAACCATTATTACGATCTATTTCCAGAGGTTTTCATCAACCCAAACACTCTGGACCCACTAAACAATAACTCCTCTCCCCTCCGCCCCAAGTAACCTCTCTTCTACTTTCTACCTGTATGTCTGCCTATTTTTGGTATCTCGTATCAATGGACTCATTCAGTATTTGTCCTTTTGTGTTCAGCTTCTTTCACTTAGCATAGGGTTTTCAAGGTTCATCCATGTTGTAACCTGTGTCAGAATTCTATTTCTGGAGATTGGTTCAAGACGGCAGAGTAGAAGGACGTGGGCTCACTCCCTCGTGCAAGAGCACCAGAATCACAACCAACTGCTGGACAATCATCGACAGGAAGACACTGGAACTCACCAAAAGAGATGCCCCACATCCAAGACAAAGGAGAAGCCGCAAGGAGACGGCAGGAGGGGCGCAATCACAGTAAAATCAAATCCCATAACTGCTGGGTGGGTGACTCACAGACTGGAGAACACTTACACCACAGAAGTCCACCCACTAGAGTGAAGGTTCTGAGCCCCACGTCAGGCTTCCCAACCTGGGGGTCCGGCAACAGGAGGAGGAATTCCCAGAGAATCAGACTTTGAAGGCTGGTGGGATTTGACTGCAGGACTTCAACAGGACTGGGGGAAACAGAGACTCCACTCGTGGAGGGCACACACAAAGTAGTGTGCGCATCGGGACCCAGGGGAAGGAGCAGTGACCCCACTGGACACTGAACCAGACCTACCTGCTAGTGGTGGAGGGTCTCCTGCAGAGGCGGGAGGTGGCTGTGGCTCACCGTGGGGACAAGGACACTGACAGCAGAACTTCTGGGAAGTACCCCTTGGCGTGAGCCCTCCCAGAGTCCACCACTGGCACCACCAAAGAGCCTGCAGGCGCCAGTGCTGGGTTCCCTCAGGCCAAACAACCAACAGAGGGGGAACCCAGCCCCACCCATCAGCAGACAAGCGGATTAGAGTTTTACTCAGCTCTGCCCACCAGGGCAACACCCAGCTCTACCCACCACCAGTCCCTCCCATCAGGAAGCTTGCAAAAGCCTCTTAGATAGCCTCACCCACCAGAAGGCAGACAGCAGAAGCAAGAAGAACTACAATCCTGCAGCCTGTGGAACAAAAACGACATTCACAGAAAGACAGACAAAATGAAAAGGCAGAGGGCTATGTACCAGATGAAGGAACAAGATAAAACCCCAGAAAAACAACTAAATGAAGTGGAGATAGGCAACCTTCCAGAAAAAGAATTCAGAATAATGATAGTGAAGATGATTCAGGACGTAGGAAAAAGAATGGAGGCAAAGATCGAGAAGATGCAAGAAATGTTTAACAAAGACCTAAAAAAATTAAAGCACAAACACCTAGAAGAATGAAAGAACAAACAAACAGAGATGAACAAAACAATAACTGAGATGAAAAATACATTAGAAAGAATCAATTAGCAGAATAACTGAGGCAGAAGAACGGATAAGTGACCTGGAAGACAGCATGGTGGAATTCACTGCCGTGGAACAGAATAAAGAAGAAAGAATGAAAAGAAATGAAGACAGCCTAAGAGACCTCTGGGACTACATTAAACGCACCAACATTCACATTATAGGGGTCTCAGAAGGAGGAGAGAGAGAAGGGACCTGGGAAAATATTTGAAGAGATTATAGTTGAAAACTTCCCTAACTTGGGAAAGGAAATAGCCACCCAAGTCCAGGAAGTGCAGAGTCCCAGGCAGGATAAACCCAAGGAGAAACAGGCCAAGACACATAGTAATCAAATTGACAAAAATTAAAGACAAAGAAAAATTATTAAAAGCAACATGGGAAAAATGACAACATACAAGGGAACTCCCATAAGGTTAACAGCTGATTTCTCAGCAGAAACTCTTACATTAATTTTGTATCCTGCAACTTTACCAAATTCATTAATTACCTCTAATAGTTTTCTGGTGGCATCTTTACCATTCTCTACGTATAGTATCATGTCATCTGCAAACAGTGACAGTTTTACTTCTTTTCCAATTTGTATTCCTTTTATTTCTTTTTCTTCTCTGATTGCTGTGGCAAGGACTTCCAAAACTATGTTGAACAATAGTGGTGAGAGTGGGCAACCTTGTCTTGTTCCTGATCTTATAGGAAATGGTTTCAGTTTTTCACCATAGAGAATGATGTTTGCTGTGGGTTTATCATATAATGGCCTTTATTATGTTGAGGTAGGTTCCCTTGATGCCCACTTTCTGGAGAGTTTTTATCATAAATGGGTGTTGAATTTTGTCAAAAGCTTTTTCTGAATCTATTGAGATGATCATACGGTTTTTATTCTTCAATTTGTTATGATGGTGTATCACATTGATTGATTTGCCTATATTGAAGAATCCTTGCATCCCTGGGATAAATCCCATTTGATCATGGTGTATGATCCTTTTAATGTGTTGTTGTATTCTGTTTCCTAGTATTTTGTTGAGAATCTTTGCATCAATATTCATCAGTGATATTGGTCTTTAATTTTCTTTTTTTGTAGTATCTCTGTCTGGTTTTGGTATCAGGGTGATGGTGGCCTCATAGAATGAGCTGCAGAGTGTTCCTTCCTCTGCAATTTTTTGGAAGAGTTTGAGAAGGGTGGGTGTTAACTCTTCTCTGAATGTTTAATAGAATTCACCTGTGTAGCCATCTGGTCCTGGACTTTTGTTGGTTGGAAGATGTTTAATCACAGTTTCAATTTCATTACTTATGATCGGTCTGTTCATATTTTCTATTTCTTCCTGGTTCAGTCTTGGAAGGTTATACCTTTCTAAGAATTTGTCCACTTCTTCCAGGTAGTCCATTTTATTGGCATAGAGTTGCTTGTAGTAGTCTCTCATGATGCTTTGTATTTCTGCAGTGTCCGTTATAACTTCTTTTTCCTTTCTAATTTTATTGATTTGAGTCCTTTCTCTCTTTTTCTTGATGAGTCTGGCTAATGGTTTATCAATTTTGTTTATCTTCTCAAAGAACCACCTTTTAGTTTTATTGATCTTTGCTATTGTTTTCTTTGTTTCTATTTCGTTTATTTCTGCTCTGATCTTTATGATTTCTTTCCTTCTCCTAATTTTGTATTTTGTTTGTTCTTCTTTTTCTAGTTCCTTTAGGTGTAAGGTTAGGTTGTTTATTTGAGATTTTTCTTGTTTCTTTCTCTTTTTTTTAATAGATTAGTTTAATTAATTAATTTATTTATTTTTGGCTGCATTGGGTCTTTCTTGCTGTGCGGGCTTTCTCTAGATGTGGCCAGCAGGGGCCGCTCTTCATTGCGAGGGCTTCTCACTGCGATGGCCTCTCTTGTTGTGGAGCACAGGCTCTAGGCATACAGGCTTCAGCAGTTGTGGCCTGCAGGCTCCAGAGCGCAGGCTCAGTATTTGTGGCGCACGGGCTTAGTTGCTCTGAGGCATGTGTGATCCTCCCAGACCACGGCTCGACCCCATGTCCCCTGTGTTGGCAGGCGGATTCTTAACCACTGTGCCACCAGGGAAGCCCCTTTTCTTGTTTCTTGAGGTAGGATTTTATTGCTATACACTTCCCTCTTAGAACTGCTTTTGCTGCATCCCATAGGTTTTGGATCGTCGTGTTTTCATTGTCATTTGTCTCTAGGTATTTTTTGATTTCCTCTTGGATTTCTTCAATGATCGTTTAGTTATTTAGTAATGAATCGTTTAGCCTCCATGTGTTTGTGGTTTTTACATTTTTTTCCCTGTAACTGTTTTCTAATCTCATAGCATTGTGGTCGGAAAAGATGCTTGATATGATTTCAATTATCTTAAATTTACTGAGGCTTGATTTGTGACCCAAGATGTGATCTATCCTGGAGAATGTTAAGAAAGTGTTATCTGTTGTTTTTGGATGGAATGTCCTAAAAATGTCAATTAAATCTGTCTGGTCTGTTGTGTCATTTAAAGCTTGTGTTTCCTTATTAATTTTCTGTCTGGATGATCTGTCCATTGGTGTAAGTGAGGTGTTAATGTCCCCCACTATTATTGTGTTACTGTCAATTTCCTCTTTTATAGCTGTTAGCATTGGCCTTATGTATTGAGGTGTTCCTATGTTGGGTGCACAGATATTTATAATTGTTATATCTTCTCCTTGGATTGATCCCTTGATCATTATGTTGTGTCCTTCCTCATCTCTTGTAACATTCTTTATTTTAAAGTCTACGTTACCTGATATGAGTATTGCTACTCCAGCTTTCTTTTGATTTCCATTTGCATGAATATCTTTTTTCTATACCCTGACTTTCAGTCTGTATGTGTCCCTAGGTCTGAAGTGAGTATCGTGTTGACAGTGTATATATGGGTCTTGTTTGTGTTTCCATTCAGTGAGTCTGTATCTTTTGGTTAGAGCATTTAATCTGTTCACATTTAAGGTAACTATCGATATGTATGTTCCTGTTACCATTTTCTGAATAGTTTTGAGTTTGTTTTTGTATGTCCTTTTCTTCTCTTGTGTTTCGCACTTAGAGTTGCTTTCACATTTGTTGTAGAGCTGGTTTGGTGGTGTGAATTCTCTTAGCTTTTGCTTGTCTGTAAAGCTTTGGATTTCTCCAACGAATCTGAATGAGATCCTTGCCGGGTTGAGTAATCTTTGTTGTAGTTTCTTCCCTTTCATTACTATAAATATATTGTGCCACCCCCTTCTGGCATGCAGAAATCTCTTGCATTCCTATACACTAACAATGAAAGATTATAAAGGGAAATTAAGGAAACAATCCCATTCGGCATTGCAACAAAAAGAATAAAATACCTAGGAATAAACCTACTTAAGGAGGTAAAAGACCTGTACTCAGAAAACTGTAAGACAATGATGAAAGAAATCAAAGATGACACAAACAGATGGAGAGATATACCATGTTCTTGGATTGGAAGAATCAATATTATGAAAATGACTATACTACCCAAAGCAATCTACAGATTCAATGCAATTCCGGTCAAATTACCAGTGGCATTTTTTACAGAACTAGAACAAAAATCTTAAAATTTGTAGGGAGACACAAAAGACCCCAAATAGCCAAAGCAATCTTGAGGGAAAAAAACGGAGCTGGAGGAATCAGACTCCCTGACTTCAGACTATACTACAAAGCTACAGTAATCAACATAATATGGTACGGGCACAAAAACAGAAATATACATCAATGGAACAGGATAGAAAGCCCAGACATAAACCCACACACATATGGTCAACTAATTTATGACAAAGGAGGTGAGTGTATATAATGGAGAAAAGACAGTCTCTTCAGTAAGTGGTGCTGGGAAAACTGGACAGCTACATGTAAAAGAATGAAATTAGAACACTCCCTAACACCATGCACAAAAATAAACGCAAAATGGATTAAAGATCTAAATGTAAGACTGGACACTATAAAACTCTTAGAGAAAAACATAGGAAGAACACTCTTTGACATGAATCACAGCAAGATCTTTTCTGACCCACCTCCTAGAATAATGGAAATAAAAACAAAAATAAACAAATGGGACCTCATGAAATTTAAAAGTTTTTGCACAGAAAAGGAAACTATAAACAAGACAAAAAGACAACCCTCAGAATGGGAGAAAATACTTGCAAACGAATCAATGGACAAAGAATTAATCTCCAAAATATATAAATAGCTCATGCAGCTCAATATTAAAAAAACAAACAACACAATCCAAAAATGGGCAGAAGACCTAAATAGACATTTCTCCAAAGAAGACATACAGATGGCCAAGAGGCACATGAAAACCTGCTCAACGTCACTAATCATTAGAGAAATGCGAATCAAAACTTCAATGAGGTATCACCTCACACCGGTTGGAATGGGCATCATCAGAAAATCTACAGACAACAAATGCTGGAGTGGGTGTGGAGAAAAGGGAACAATCTTGCACTGTTGGTGGGAATGTAAATTGATACAGCCACTATGGAGAACAGCATGGAGGTTCCTTAAAAAACTAAAAATAGAATTACCATATGATCCAGCAATCCCACTACTGGGCACATACCCAGAGAAAACCATAATTCAAAAAGACACATGCACCCCAATGTTCACTGCAGCACTATTTACAATAGCCAGGGCATGGAAACAGCCTAAAGGCCCACTGACAGAGGAATGCATAAAGAAGATGTGGTACATACATGCAATGGAATATTACTCAGCCATAAAAAGGAACGAAATTCGGTCATTTGTAGAGACGTGGATGGACTCAGAGACTGTCATACAGAGTGAAGTAAGTCAGAAAGATAAAAACAAATATAGTATATTAACACATATATGTGGAACCTAGAAAAATGGTACAGATGAACTGGTTTGCAAGCAAGAAATAGAGACAGATGCAGAGAACAAACATATGGACGTCAAGGGGGGAAAGCAGTTGGGGGGGAGGTTGGGATGAATTGGGAGATTGGGATTGACATATATACACTAATATGTATAAAATAGATAACTAATAAGAAACCTGCTATACAAAAATAAATAAAATAAAATTCAAATTAAAAAAAAGAATTTCATTTCTTTTCATGGCTGCGTAATATTTGTTTGCTTTTTAATTCATTTGTCCAACAAATATTTATCAAGCACTTCGTTAAGGGCCAAGAACTATTCTAGGCACTATAGATACTGCCAAGAACAAAAGGGGAAAAGTTAACTACTTACATGGTACTAATGAACAAGTGAACATGTAGTATGTCAGATGGTAATAGGTTCTATGGAAAACCAGTATTACAGGGACGGGTGTATAGGAAGAGGATATCCCAGAGGTAGGGTGGCAACATTCATGTAGGGCCTTGAGAGGGAGTGCAAGGACTTTGGATTTTACTCTGAAAAAAGTGGCCAATAGCAAGTTTGGAGTTCGGGTTAGGGTTAGGGTTAGGGTTACAGGGTGACAGAAACTGACCTACATTGTAAAGGATATATCTGGTTTCAGTACTGAGATTAGACTATGAGGGAAAATGAGGCAAAAGGGAAGTAAAAATACCACTTAGGGGCTATTCCAATAGTCCAGGTGAAAGATGAGAAGACCTGTAGCAGGGTGTATTTGTCAAGGTTCTCCAGAGAATCAGAACCAATAGGATATACATGTGATAGAGAGAGAGATAGATAAATGAAGGAGAGAGAGAGGGGTTCTAAAGAACTGAATTCACGTGATTGTGGAGGTTGGTAAGTCTGAAATCTGCAGGGCAAGCCAGCCCTACAGATTGGAAATTCAGCTAAGAGTTGGAAATTCAGGTATGAGTTAATGCTTCAGTCTTGGTCTGAAATCCACAGGGCAGTCCAAGCAGGCTGGACACTCAGGGACGGTTGCTATGTTTCAGTCTTGCGGCCAAATTCCTTCTAAGGGAAACTCTGTTCCGTGCCTCTTCCTCGATCCTGGTGGTTTGCCGGCAACCTTCGGCATTCCTTTGCCTGTAGACGCGTCACCTGATCTCTGCCTTCACTTTCACGTGACGTTCTTCCTAGGTACCTGTCTGTGTCCAAACTTTCCCTTTTTATAAGGACACCAGTCATACTGGATTAGGGACTCATCCTACTCCAGTAAGACCTCATCTTAACTAATTACACCTGCAGCAACCCTATGTCCAAATAAGGTGATATTCTGAGGTCTTGGGGGTTAGGACTTCAACAGACAAATTTGAGGGAGACCCAATTCAGCCTATAACACAGAGTGACAGCTGTGTTAAGAGAATATGAGAAGCAGGACTTCCCTGGTGGCACAGTGGTTAAGAATCCACCTGCCAGTGCAGGGGACACGGGTTCGAGGCCTGGTCCGGGAAGATCCCACATGCTGCAGAGCAACTAAGCCTGTGTGCCACAACTACTGAGCCAGCGTGCCACAACTACTGAAGCCCGCGTGCCTAGAGCCCGTGCTCCACAACAAGAGAAGCCACCGCAATGAGAAGCCCGTGCACCACAACCAAGAGTAGACCCCACTCGCCACAGCTAGAGAAAGCCTGCGCACAGCAACAAAGACCAAACACAGCCCCAAAGAAATAAATATATTTATTTTTTTAAGTAGATTTAAAAAAAAAAGACAATATGAGAAGCAGTTGGATTTGACTGAAGAGTATGAAGGAAAGAAAGGAGTCAGGGATACTCCAATGTTTTTGACCTGAATTAAAATAATCAAGTTGCCATTTACTGAGACGGTGAAGATTGCCGGAGGAGAAAGTTTGAAGGGGAAAATCAGAGTTCAGTTTGGGATATAATTCAAATAAATATATGGATACATTCAAATAAAGACCCACCTCCTGTCCCAAGCTCCTCACTTGGTTTGGAATACTGGCAGGGTGGCAAAAGGCCCTGTTATCTCAGCGAAAACAGAGGAGATAGAGCCTGGGAGTGTTTCCCTTCCCCGCGCGCGCGCGCGCGCGCGCGCACGCACGTCACCTAAGTGGCCCTCACTTCTGGTGCACTCCACTTCTGTTCATGGCCCACCTTCCTCATTACCTTTGTTCCATCATTCCACATCTCCTTATGACACCTCCCCATAAGCCTTAGAAAGTTATTAAGAGAATGAAGTCAGAGTAATTAAGAGCTGCAGAGGTACTCTTTTTAACAGCTGTACTTTCACTAGCAACATTAAAATTCTAAGTGAACCTTAATAGAAACGTTTGATTAATTGTTCAGTTGGCCTCAAATTAATATTAACCTGTGACTCTAGTATCCACGATCTGTTTGTCTTATATGTTGTTGCTTTTCCAAACTGCATGATTTACAGTCAGCACAAGCAAAGATTTGCCTCTATAGTTTTCAATCACTCTGAATTAGATTCTTAGATCCAAGTAGAAAAATGACTTCTCTAAACAATAGAAAATTAAAATGCACAGTACGGCTAAAGCACAGCAAAATAGAATTTTTTAAAATAAAGTTCAGGAAAAAAATAGGTCATCTCATAAAATTAAATCTAATTTCAATTTCCATTCTGACTGTGATTTTAATTCTAAAGTTCTCAGAATGTTTTGGTAATAAAGTGGGTTAATTCTGCCATGGAGGTTTCCTTTATGAAAGGGTACTATTTAGGGGTGAATGAAAATTTTTCAATTTGCCTTTTAAAGGGGTGAGACTTTCTTGGTATTGATTAGGGGTGTGGTGATTTTCTCCTCTGCATGGTTCGATAACCACCATGATCAATTAGGCGAGTGGATAGTCGATCAGAATAAGGTACTCCCTAAGTCTTCCGGATCCCTAAGGAGCAGTGCTTTCAGGAATACGGATGCCAAGATGATTCCCTTTGGCGGCTAAGTTTTTGAAACCTTCAGACCGTCATCTAGAATCTGGCCTGAAAGGAAGACAGGGCTTTTTGGAGTGATCAGTACCGCCGGCGGCTGAAGTCCTCTCCTCAGATAACGGTTCTCAGATCGAATTTTGTGGCTACATTGACACTCCGTGCTCTGACTTTGCTAGAACGACCGAAGGAAGTGGACGCGTTTCAGCACCCGACACCGGTCATGCTTCACAGCCCCGCCAGTCAGAGAAGCCTCCGTCCCTCGCAAAGACAGGAGACAGAACTGGGCAGCCGGCTGCTCATCCGGAGGGAAAAGACCACGCCAGGGAAGAGGAAAAGGTGAAGTTCTCCGGAGACGCACAGGAGCCGGGCTTGGCGTTTCTGGGGCTGAGTCAGGGACTTCCCTTCTGCCGGAACATTTCCCCTGCTTCCCTCCCAAGCGTCTGTCTCGGAGCGCAGCGCAAGGCCTAATGAAGCGTGCCCAGCAAGGGGCGTCAAGCGGCTCGGGAAGCAGGGCTGGGGCGGGAGGGGGAGAGTCAGGTTACAGGTTCACACATTCTCGGAAAACCATTCGGAAACCTGAGCTGGAGACGCAAATGCCGGGACCCACGCAAGGCCGGGGGCGTGCCCTTCGGGCCCCGGCAGCCGGGACGTGCGCTCTCCGCCTCGCTCTAGCACGTGCCTGAAGCCGGTCGGAAAGGCCGCGGGCGGAGCCGTCATGTTCCGGGCCGCCGGGGACCGCGGCGCTTCTCTCTGGGCATCCTTAGCATACGGTCCTTCCGGCCCGGGGCCGCGTCCGCTGGGGTGCCTGCGGCCACGGGCACCGCGCTGGAGCAGACGCGGCCGACGGCCCACACTCCCCGCAGGTGCGCACGGGGTCAGCAGCGGCCCGCCCGCGTCCAGGGGCGCCGCCGCGGCCGAGCCCCCCTTCCCACCCACCCCGGCCAGGGGCGAGGCGCCTGCGGCCCTCCCCAAGAGACAGACGCTGGGCGCCGAGTCCCGCTCCGAGCGTTTTCCGAATCGCTCATTTCCCCCTCGAGCGAGCTTCTGGCGCTTATCCAAGAGCCTCCCGGGCTCCCAGCTCCAACCCCTGAAATAAACGCGGCGCCTGTCCAGAGAGCGGGGGAGGGGAGAGGCCCGTGTGCACGCGGAGAAAGAAAATACCGGGAGAACGACCCCGTTCTCTAGGAAAAGGTAATGAGGGGAAGCGAAAGAGTGTGAACTTACTCGGAAATGCAAAGCGAGTTCCACTCTCGCCGGGCGCATACAAACGAGGGAACGACGAATCAGCCGACGCGGCCGGCGGCGGCCCAGGAAGAGCCTCATGCATGAGAATGGGTTGCTAGGTTTCCTCGTTCCCTCCGACACCCGCTTCCCACAAGACATCCACAGGCGGAAGAAAGCGGGCCGGGCCCAGCCACGGCAGAGCGGGGGGGACCGCGCCAAGCCCCCGAGGCCGCTCCCGCCGTCAGGACCCTGGAGAGCGGCAGCCGCGCCCCGGGGACCCGCGCCTCGCCGCCCGGTCCCTCGCCTTCGCGGCTTCCCGCCTCCCCCTTCATTTTTCTTGGCAACCACTTCTCTCGCTCTTCACCAACAGATTAAATTGCGTTTTTGTTTTGCTTGAGGGGGCTGTTTGGATTGGCTGAGTTAGGTTCCGGTTTGTAACTTCACTTAGTATTAGTGGACCAAGAAGCCCTGAGAGCTCCAAAACGAGAGCCTGAACGAGGCGGGTGACCTTAAAAAGCCACTGAGGGACTTCCCTGGTGGCGCAGTGCCTGCCAGTGCAGGGGACACAGATTCGAGCCCTGGTCCGGGAAGATCCCACATGCCGCGGAGCAACTAAGCCCGCGAGCCACAACTACTGAGCCTGCACTCTAGAGTCCGCGAGCCACAACTACGGAGTCTGCGCGCCACAACTACTGAAGCCCCCGCACCTAGAGCCCGTGCTCCGCAAAAGAGAAGGCACCGCAATGAGAAGCCCATGCTCCGCAACAAAGAGTAGCCTCCGCTCCCCACAACTAGGGAAAGCCCGGGCGCAGCAACGAAGACCCAACACAGCCATTAATTAATTAATTAATTAATTAATTAATAAGCCACTGAGTTCAATCCTTTACTTCGTAAATGAATCAGACCAACTCAAAGAATAAAGAATCTCCCAAGGTTTGCCAATGGAGTTCATTTCAAGGATGAGTCTAGACCCCTGGGCCTCTGACTTCTAAATTAATGTTTCCCTATGCCTTCCAAGAAAATAATACTTTTATCTTAACCTCGGCCGCTTAGCTCTCCCAAGCAACAAGTGGAGGGTGGAAAGGCCTGTGTTCGGGGAAATAAGATGGACACAGCGAGTGTGGAAAGGGGGCCTGCAGACTGTGCTCTTAAGTCCTGGTCTCCCCTGACCCCCGCACCCAGCACCACCAAAGTCACATGGCCAGTCCCTTTTCCGTCAGCCTGAGGACCCCTCATCTGCCTGTATCCAAGCCTCCCATGGACACCTATCACAAGGACCTAGTAACCTCATACCAACTTCTGGTAGAGCTCTGGGCACTTTGGAAGGTGGGAAAGGACAGGGGGAAAGAGGAGGCAGAGCCAGAGCCAGAACTGCACAAGTGAACTGGGAGATCTTCATCCGAAGTCGAAAGAACCAAGAGAGGTGAACACAGACGCTCCTGTACACGGCACCTCACAGTGAAGGTGCCTACGAATTCCCTGGGAATGTTAACATTCCGATTCTCATGCGGTAGGTCAGGATAGGGTCTGAGGTTCTGCATTCCCAACAAGCTCCTGGGTATTATCCAAGCTGCTGGCCCAGGGACCACACTCTGAGTAGCAAGGAGTTTGAAAGGGGTGGGGGGAGAATGGGAGGGAGGGGAAGCAGGGAAGAGAGGGGAGGAAGGAGAGAAGGGGATCTCCCCTGCTACGCAGAGGCCTTTCCTTTTGCTCTCACCGACCTTCTCTTGCACCCCGAAAGTAACGCCTCGAAATGCCGCAGTACCTGGCACTCTGCACCTTTTCTTCAGTCTGTAGCGGGACCCGACAGTGACGGTGTGTGATTTTGTTTCTCTCCTCCCCCTCCTCTCGCCCTGCCCGCCGCCGGCCCTGCACAGCTCCCAGGCTCGCCTGCTGCCCCGAAGCTGCTCGGCCTCCTCTCCGGCATGCTCTCCGGCCTCGCGCGCTTCTTCGCTCACCTTCTCCAGCGACCCCTTCCTGGGGCTCCCCTGCGGCGCTCGGACTTCTCTCTTCTGCTCCCCGTCCTGCCAGCCGCTGGGCTCGCGCCGCGGCAGGAGGAGCGGCCGGGCCGCCTCTCGCTCCTGCTCAGGGCAGCTCTGGCACTGCCCGGCCGACCCCCAGGGGGACGCCTGCCCCGGGAAGAGGACGCCGGCGCCGGGCAGAGCCCGCCCAGGCCCGTGAGTACTGTGCTCTCCGCCGCCCAATCCGCGGCCTCAGCGGGACGCGAGTTTCCCGGGTTCCTCCCTAACCCCAACTGACCCACTCCACGTGGGGCGAGCAGGGGATCCCGCCAGCAAGGGGAGAAGGGGAGGGGGGCGGGTGGGAAGGTCGAGACACGGCCGAGAACGCTCACGGAACAGGCGCCGGCGGCCCGCCGGACACCCCTCCCCCCAGGAGACCCTCGAAGCAACTCTTCTCGGGCCACTTCCTCCCAGAGCCTACGGAAGAGGGGGGAAGCCCCCCTCCGAAGCCGCTTCCCGAACTCACGCGTCGCTCTCCTGCCCCTCCTCCAAGCCTCCCCCGGACGAACCTCCGCCCCCTCCTCGCGCTCCCACTCCCCAGCCCCCGGCTACGGCGCGCTCGGGAGGCCAGGGAGGAAATGACGTGATGTTATTTTAGTGTCAGGTCGGCTTCCAGCTTCAGTTTACCCCGCCGATCTCGGGCGCACGGCCCGGAGGTCGGACCGCGTCTCCCGAGGGCACACCGGGGGCTCCAGGGCTCCGTGCCCGCAGAGCTGGTCGGCGGCGGGGTTCCCGCCACCCTCCAGGTCCCCCCCTTCCCCGGACTCGGGAGTCGGGAGTTAGCCACCGCCCCCCGCCACCCAGCCAGGTGGGACCTTCGGCTCCGGCAGGCGGGGAGGGGGCGAGGAACCCCTTTCCAGTTTGGTACCTCCGGAGGCGGAGGCTGCAGCCGGGTGGGGCGGGGATAGAGCTGGAGAAGCACCCCGGGGAAAGGGAGATGATGGGGACCGGCCTCCAGAGGCGGAGAGTCCACGGCCGGACCCTCCGGGTACGAGCACCCCGGCGCCACGCACCCCGCGCGCACACACGGGTGCCTCCCCCCGCCCGCTCCATTCACAAGATCCCAGCGCGCTCTCCCGCACGCCGGGGTCCCGCTCGCCTCCCGCGCGCCCAAGCATAGGGAGAGCCGAGGGGCTCTGCGGGGCCCACACTCTCGGTACTTCCTAACCCGGGGCTAAAGAAGGGAACCACAGTCCCGGCATGGATGGGGACCCCCGCCCCCCGCGCCGCCGCGGGAGGGAAGCGAGCCCTGTGTGGCCCGGCCGGGGAGGGGGGAGGGAGGGGCGGGGAGAGGCAGAGGCGAGGGTGGGGGAGAAGAAGGCGACAGGAAAGACGGAGAGCCAGAGGAAGAGGAAAGCCGGGGAGAGCGATCGCGGGCGTAGCGAGGGCAGCACCTAGAATTATCATAAAAATAAGGCACTCGCGGGACGCATGCGCACGGCCGACGGAGGCGCGCGGGCCGCAGCTCCCCCTCGGGCTCGCGGGGCAGACGGTGGAAGCGTGAGTACCCACTTCCTCAACGCCCCCTTCTCCCTCCCGGACTCGCCTTGTGGCCTCGGGCCGGGAGGTGGCCGTGGCCGGGGCCGGGCGGGGCGCGCACGCTCTGCTGGACCACGGTGGCGGGAGCGGGTCAGCGTGCAGGGCGTGCGGGGCTTGGGGTATGACCGTGTCTCAAGGAGCTCCGCCGAGGCGTCCGCACGGTTCGACCTCTGTGGCCCGGCGTCAGCGAGTGGGTGGGCTATTGACACCCGAAACAGACCTGGGAAACCCCGGGCGCCGGAGGCGGGTGGTCTGAGCGCAGGTGGGAAGGAAGCGGAGACGCTCCCGGAATCGCAGCGGAGACGCGCCACTACGGCGGGGACCAAGGAGCCGGGCGGGAAGCGGGCGCCCGCCGCGGACCCCGGGGGCCTGACTCGGTGTCGCCACTGAAGCTCGGAAAACCGAATGGACAGAACCGTCCCCACGCTCTGCCCGAGCCGCGGGGGGCGGGGGGGGGAGGCGGGCGCCGCGGGTATTTTTCTTGCAGGAACCCGGCGATTGAGTGTTCCGCGCTCTCGGGGCTACGCTCGGAAGTTGGAACGAGTCTGGCGCCCGGGCTGCGGGGACCTCCGGGACGGCGGCGCGCGGCAGGGACTGGGCTTCGGGGGGTCGGCGGGCGCGGCGACGTCCCTCCCCCGGGGGTGGGCGGAGTGGGCGGGGGAGGGGTCGCAGAGGCGGCGGGCTTCCGGCGGGCTTGGCTGGTGCGCCCGTGAGCGGGAAGGGATGGGCAGCGGGGGAGGGGGGCGGCGAGGGAGGGGTCTGGGGAGGGGCAGCGCGCGGGGACCCGATCGGCTAGCGAGCCCCCGGGAGTCGCCAGCGTCCGAGGAGAGCCCGGGCGGGCGGGCGCGGGGCGGGCGACGCGGCCCCACCAGCAGCTCAGCCCCCCGCGCCCCCCGAGGCTGGCCGGGTGGAGGAGTGAGCGCCGAGGCCGAGTTTCTGGCCGGGAGGGGGCGGGCGCTCCGAGGGAACTCGCTCCCACATCCCTTCCTCGGGAGAATCCGGCCGAGGCCGAGCGCTCTTTGTCCGCCCCCGCCCAGCCGACCGGCCGGAGGGCGCGGGTTGCGGCGACCGCAGCCGGTGCCCGCAGCGCGGGCGGGCAGCAGAAGTCACTCGCCCGCGGGTGCTCGCGGTGGCCCCGGAGGCGGGGAGCTTCTGCACCGTCTCGTTACCGTCCTGGGTCAGCCCCCCCTCCTCTGGAGCGCAGGTCGCAGGGCCGCTGCGTGGCTTGGGTTCTTTCACTTCTGGTGGTTCCAGATTGTGGAATTGACCAAACAGGGGTCCGAGTTCACGAAATGCTGTGAATTCCTCCCCCGACTTCGCGAAGGAGATGTGTCATGGAAAGACTCTTATCTGTAAACTCTTAGTTTTTTGCTTACAACCTGATTTTCTACTGGGCTTCTTCCGGTTTATCTCCTGTTCCTTAAGTGGCGTCTTTTGTATCAGTATCAGTATCGCATATGAGGGGCAGTATTGCCTAATGGGTAAGAGCCCTGGACTCAGTAACTGTCTAGATTCAAATCTCAGCCTAGCGGTGTGACCTCGGGCAAGTTGCTTAACCTCTCGGTGCCGTAGTTTTATCATCTGTAAAATGGGGATAAGAAAAATACCTGCTTCACAGGTTGGCTGCCAGCATTCAGTAAATTAATACAGCAGAGCTCTGACACACACCAAACAAAAGTTACTATTACTATTGTTATTGTATTGGTGCTAAATTGGCTAAGTAGACTTCAAAATATTAAAAGATGAGGAACAAAATGCACATTTTGTTTGTTACAAAGAGTATATGTGATGAAATAGAAGATGTCCGTCAAAATTTGAAAAATAGAAAATGTTTAGAAAATGTTTTCTATGTCAGTATCTAAATTTAAAAACAATACATTTCTATATCATCTGGGCCCTCTTATTTCAAATAATTATGAAGTATTTATATGCAGTGATTCAAATAGCATTTTAAGAAAATTATCTCTAACCTTCAAAATATTTCACTTTGTAAAACAGATATGCATTAAAACTATGTATTAGGTCATGGTATATACAGAAAATCTGATGTCTGCGTTAAAATATTGCCCGGAGTCAGTTTTACTTAAGAGAGTGTGGAAACTTAGGAGCTAGACATGCTAACTTCTCTAAGGTCATTGTAAACATTTTAGCCAAAATGCCCTTGATATCAAAAATATAGAATGATAAAAGTCAGATTATTTATTTACCTCCTTCACTTTACAGGTGGGGAAACATTCAGAGAGGTTAAAGGTCAGATATCTGCAGCTAAATAGAGGCCGAAATGGGATTAGAATTAGGTCTTCTGGCTCTGCCCAGGCCTCTTACACACCACACGGGTGATTTCCTGTTTACTGCAGATTTATGAACCTTTAACAAATAGGAAACCAGAAGGTATGATATAAGGAAAAAATATACAAGCATGTGTTATCAGCGACATAAGAAAGGCCGGGCAGTAATGTGGCTACTGCTGGCCGACCACTTTATCATGGTCCCTCACATCAGAAGATACGACCAACATGACTTGCTTGAGTTATGGGAAGGTCCCAGATCAAGCAAGAGGTAGAGCCAGCGTCAGAATTTAAGGTCCCCCATTCGGCTGCATATTCTGTTAATCCCTTGCAGCGGTTTTACATTAGAAATCAGTTTTGAGCGTTTCTTAAATGTTTAAAAATCTCCTTCCTGATGGCTTTGAAGGTCTTTCCTGTAAGAGAGCTTTTTAGGAAAGTCTTTCAGGATTACATACCAGGAGGTTTTATTATTCCAGATTTTGTAGACAAGCATGCGTGAAAAAGGAAAAAAAGCTTTCTTATTTTAATGCAATTGCCAGGTGACTGGTTTCGTTCCAGACACTTGAACACCAGTTCCGAAGGTTCTGCTGTTTTTTCATTTCTGCATGTGTCCGTCTAATGACATTCACCTTTCACAAACAGACGCAGCTGGTGGCTTAAAGGTCCAGACCTCACATAAGCAGTTTAGAAATTACATGGCAGAGCTTTTCACGTGAGTGTCTGGCCTTGCGAAGTTATTTACAGGAATGCTGTGTCTGCCAGGAAAGGCACTCTAGGAACTGTGCCTGCGTCCTTGAGGAAGGAAACCATGGTTCTCTCCAGTCGTAAGCGCAATGTCTTACCCTTGATTTTGCCTCTCTGGACACATGTTCTTAGACAGAAATCCAGGGCATTAAGCAGGGAGTGACTTTCTAGCAGGCTCCCAAGCCAGTCCAGCAGAACTGAGTTTTGAAATCACATGTATCAAGTCAGGTCCCATTATGGTTATAACGTGAATCACTGTTCAACTGGGAATATTGCCGATTTGTTTTCTGTACAGCAACCAGGTGACTCACAGTGTGAGCTTCTATTCAAATACCTATAGTGTCAGCAGCAACTGATAGGGTTTGCGCCGAGTCAGAGCCTAGCATTTAGTACCGTACAAGTGAGTCACTGACTACCCGACACTTCTGAGATGATCCCTGAATGTTACCTTGAGCAGCCAGTTCAAGAGTTTAGACAGCGCTGCACGGGGTGAGTCCGTTCCCAGTACCATTGAATGGGCTTCTGCAGCAGCTCTTCACGGCAAAGCCTTATATGACTGAGTGCCCAAGGTGATATTCCGTGATTATGAATTCATAGAATCCAGCTGATTAGATTTCAGCTATTTGCATGGGGAGTCATCTGTGAAGAATGAGTAATATGCTGTGTTGCCCAGCAGTGATATTTCACTCGAGTTATTTCAATGATTATTACAGCCAGTTGACCTTGATGGTTTGGGAATGCTCGATTTCTAGTTATTAATTAATTTTACTTTACATTGTAAAATCCTTCTCAAGTACATATCAGTGTTTGGATTTTAGACAACAGCATCTCATGCAAAGTCACCCAGCAGTTGGACTTCCTGAGGGCCTGGGTTGACCATGTGCACCTCAGCTCAACGGTGAAGCGGAGGGAAGCATCTTTTTCTCTGGTTTGTCTCTGTTTGTGCCCCTGTCACCTCTGATGTTAACTGGACGGTGTTTGCTCCAGAGCTAGAACACGAGTTTGTGGTGCCCGTCGTTCTAAGGCTGCAACACACCCAGCACTTCCAGCCCTTTGGGGGCTGTTTGGCTAGATCCACACAGGCTTGTATAGCTGTTCCGTTTCTGCAAGACACTGGAAAGAATTGTGCAACCCATGCCCTACCCAACACTTCTAAGTGACTTTTATGTCTCAGGGTGTGGTGATAATGAGATTTAAGGGACCAGTAGGTTCCTAAATTTATGTAAAAGTCTTGTTGATAAATAATGGCAAGAAGTTATTATCCTTGGAATCAAGGTTATGAGACTATTGTTTTTAAAAGTACATGTATGTTTTTCTCTATTTGTATTGTAGTGGATGCAAGAGAAACCCAGATGTATGGACTTTACCATATACCCTTATTGTGTTTCTACAAATATCCATTTCTGTGATGACCCAGATTCTAATTTGTGCCTCTCCTGCTCTATAGAAAGGTGTAGATACTTCTTTCCATTTAATAGGGACTGCACACGAAGGGTCTAGTTCTTCCAGGCTTAATGCAATTCCTGGCAAGTTCAGGTGGTTAGGACTCTTTAATAAATTAGACTATTTATAAAATGGAAACAAAGTTTCATGTACGTTTTCTAAATTTCAGTGAGGAACTGTAGCTATTTTTGTGAGAGTCCTGCTTTTTTTTTTTTTTTTTTTTTTTTTTTTTGCCGTACGCGGGCCTCTCACTGTTGTGGCCTTTCCCGCTGCGTGTGCTCCGGACGCGCAGGCTCAGCGGCCATGGCTCACGGGCCCAGCTGCTCCGCGGCACGTGGGATCTTCCCAGACCGGGGCACGAACCCGTGCCCCCTGCATCGGCAGGCAGACTCCCAACCACTGCGCCACCAGGGAAGCCCAGTCCTGGTTTTTTTTAAGCTTCGTTTGTTATAATTTATAGTAAAATGTACACGTTCTCACTTACCCTCGTGTTACCACTGTCTGGATCAGGACTTCTCAGCCTCAGCACTGTGGACATTTTGGGTTGACTCCCTCCCAGTGGGAGGCCGAACTGTGCCGTTGCAGGATGTTTAACAGCATTCCTGTCCTCTACCGCTGGATGCCAGTAGCATCCCCTCCCTGGAAATGACAACCAAAAATGTCCCTAGGCATTGCCAAATGTGCCCTGGGGGCTCACCACTGCTCTAGGTCAAGATACAGGATATTCTCAACCTGTATCCCTAAGATCCCCTCTTGTTCATTCACTGTTGTTGCATATCTTGTTATTTTTCACTGCAGTGTTCCTTTGTGTGAATACACCCCAGTTCACGTATCCATTCCACTCTTTTTTTTTTTTTATTTATTTTTGGCTATGTTGGGTCTTCATTGCTGTGCGCGGGCTTTCTCTAGCTGCGGAGAGTGGAGGCTGCTCTTCGTTGCGGTGCACGGGCTTCTCTCCTTGCAAAGCACGAGCTCTAGGCACGTGGGCTTACAGTATTTGTGGCTCACGGGCTCGGTAGTTGTGGCTCGCAGGCTTAGTTGCTCCGTGGCATGTGGGATCTTCCCGGAGCAGGTCTCGAACCCGTGTCCCCTGCCTTGGCAGGCGGATCCTTAACCACTACGCGACCAGGGAAGTCCCTCCATTCCACTCCTAAAGGACATCTGAGTTGTTTCCACTGTGAATAATACTAATGTGAACACTCTTATTCATGTCTTTTGATAAACATTAAGCCCTGATTTCCATTGGATGCTCAGGAATGAAATTGCTGGGTAATAGACCCAGTGTATGTTTAGCTTTATTAGATACTGGCGGTTTTTACACGCCAAACCAACTTACACCCCTACCAGCAACATATATTGCTTCACATCCTCACCAGCACTTAGTATTGTACACGGATTTAATTGCAGTCATTCTGGTGTCCATAGCGGTTTAGCGTTGTGGTTTTAGTTTGTATTTCCCTGATTACTAATGATGCTGAGCATCTTTTTTCAGCCATTTGTGTATCTTCTCTTGTAAACTGCCTCTACAAGTTTTTGACCTATTTTTCTGTTGTATGGTCTGTGTTTTTCTTATTGATTTGTACGAGTTTTTAATATATGCTGGATATAAGTTATTGTCAAAAATGTGTGTGTGTGTCTCTGTTTATCTCTCTGTGTGTGTATTGCAAATCCCAATCTGTGTCTTGCCTTTACACTCTCATTCCATTACCTTTCGACTTCTGTAGTTTCTGCTGAAAAGTCATGCTTCTATGAAGGGGACATGTCTTCGTTCTCTGGCTCATTTAAAATTTTTCTCTTTACTTTTGGCTTGCCACTGTTTGAACACAATGTGCCTAGGTGTGCTTTTATATTTGTCCTGCTTTGGATTCATTGGGCTCCTTGTATCTGTGAACTGATCTCTTTCATCAGCTTTGGAAATTTTTCACTCAGTATCTCTTCAGATATTGCTTCTTAGCAGTTTTCTCCCTTTCTCTCCTGCTCTGAGACTCAAATCATACGTATGTCTTTTATTCGATCCTAAGTTTTGTCCATTTTTTGTCTCTCCTTCAACTTGAATACTTTCTTTTAACGTGCGTTTTAGTTCACGTGACCTGTCTTCTGCTGTGCCCAGTCTTCTGTTAAACCATCTAGTGATCATTAATTTCAAAAACTGTTTTATTCTAAATGTAGTATGTCCCTTTGATGCTTGTTAATACATTTCAGTTTTCTGATGAAATTCTCCATGTTTTCATCCGTTTTTTCATCTAATTCTTGCCTACTAAATCCAGTGTTGAGGTTTTTATGAGGCTGTACCTGTTGTTTGTTTTTTAATCATTGATCACATTTTTCTGTCTCTTCATGTATCTAGTAATTTTTGTTGTATGTAGACATCATATATGAAGAAACTGTGTAGGTTTGGATTACATCTTCCACCAACAAGGAATCTCCCTTGGAGGGATTTGCTCTGTGAGAATGAGTAGCTGATGACTTCAGTCCTAACAGGTATTGAAATGGGTTGGGACGGGTTGCAATTTTAGTAAGACTTACTTAAGACTTACATAATCTCGGTTACTTCCCATTCTTCAGGTGTTTTCTCCTGGGCTTCCAGATTTAGAGCCTAATGGGCTTCAGTTAGGCTGAAACCTAAATCTCCTCAATCTTGAAAGACCAGGAGACTCGGTCTCACCTTCAGAGGCTTCTTTCTGCCCCCGCCTTCCACAGGTGGCTTCCACAGTCTGGTAAAGGTCACGAGGAGGGCAGCCGTGTGTCTGAGGGAGACCTTGTTATTGAAGGGAGACGTGCTCTCCCATCTGAGACTCTAGCCTCAGCCCATGCCCTGAGTCCGCATACGCCCTCAGGGAAGGAGACACATGGTGACAGACTGCTCCCTGGGGAGGAGCTCTCCCTCAGACACTTTAGTTAATTCAGGCTTTTTGCCTCCACAGCTCTTTGATGTCTTTAGAAATGGGATTTCAGTTATCCATCTAACATTTTTAGTTGTTGCTCAGGAGCTGACCTATTACCATTTTTCTTGAATTAAGTTTCTTTTTCTTCTATCTTTGAATCACATTTTTTATCTTTCTATAGTATCATTTGTTTCCAATGCAATTTAGAAAATGAACGTTAAAAATTTTGCCGTGTATGAATATAAAGTGCAATACATGTTTTGTGAGTTTAAAAATGTTAGTAGGGGGCTTCCCTGGTGGCACAGTGGTTGAGAGTCCACCTGCCGATGCAGGGGACACGAGTTCTTGCCCCGGTCCGGGAAGATCCCACATGCCGCGGAGCGGCTGGGCCCGTGAGCCATGGCCGCTGAGCCTGCGCGTCCGGAGCCTGTGCTCCGCAACGGGAGAGGCCACAACGGTGAGAGGCCCGCGTACCGCAAAAAAATATATATATATATTAGTAGGAAAAGAAGTACATTATAATCCCTGCAGCTCTTCCTGCTTCAGGTTGCAGTTGTGTGATGTAAAAAGCATGAGCACTGGAATGAAAGAGAACTGGGTTTGAATTTTGACTTTCTTGCTAGTTCTGTGAGCCTCAGATTCCAAAGATGTACAACGGGGATAATTACACTTACTTTATAACAAGAAATGAACAGTAGAGGGTTCACGAGAGTATTCAGTTAAGTGGTAGCTGTTATCATTATTCCTCTAATATTTATCCATCATTATTTTAGGCCCCTGAACATGGATAATCTGATTTTAAACACATATTTTGATATATTTATATCTGGTACAGGTTCTGAAACTTTTACCATTCAAACAGGGTGCTGAAAAAAGTTCTTTGATATGAAATGCCTATACCTATAACAATATCTATGAAAATATTACTAAGTAAGTTTATGCATTCATATTTTGCCAAAATCCTTCTCTTTTTAGACCAAATAAATCCAAGTACATAAATAAATAAATTTTAGTGGCAGGAAGAATGACATCCAAAGCAGTCTGCTCTCAGCAAAATTCACATCTAGCTACTTGGTGTTATATCCACTAGGGTTTATTATAAGATGTTGGCAACAAGAAGACCATATTAGGAAATATGAAGAAAAGGCTAACAGTGTTTTCTGGAAAGGACAGCTGGTTGTTGATCTTTGCAGAGGAGAGTCTGTGGGGTCTGTGAGTAATTTTAATGTTATCTCCACGTTATTTAAATATAATTAATTTTTATATTAAATTTCCTGTTACCCCTCTGCTCTTTTATTTTGACTTCAGCATTTGTTTCTTTTAAAAAAAGACCTCACTAATATATGGGAACAATTAAGTTCTACTCTAAATTTAGAATGGAAATAGTAGTCCTGGGGGCAGTTGGATGGCTCTGGAGTAGCAGGCCTCTCCGGAAGCCCGCCCCCTCCCCAGCCAGTGGGACAGCGTTCGGGACAGCGTTCCGGCCTGCATCCCTGAGGCCCAAGATGCATCTGTGTTTAGTTCTCTAGCGTGGTAAGAGCCGGCTTTGCGGGTCTAGCATCTGCCTGCACTCTTTACAATCTGTACGCAGATTTAAATCAAGGCACAAGCATTATGGGGTCTCGGGACCTCCCTGGCGGTCCAGTGGTTAGGACTCTGCATTTCCACTGCAGGGGACACGGGTTCGATCCCTGGTCAGGGAATTAAGAATCCTGCATGCCATGCAGCGAGGCCAAAAAAAAAAAAAAAGTATGGGGTCTAGTTTACAACAAGCTAGAATTTATCAAATTCTCATTAGAGCTAAGTTTCTGCTAAAGCAAGTAAGTTATTTCTAGACCTTTAAATGACTTGGAAGTTCTGTACTGTTCTTTTGGCAAAATGAAGTACTTATTAACAAAAACAACTGAACAGCATACCAGACCAGGTGGAATAAATGTGGGTTAAAGGAGGGTGAATACAATGACACAAAGAGGTATGAAAAAAGTATGCAAAATCTAATAACATGCATAACTAACCTGTTTGTGGTAAACACATCTCATAAACTAACCCCCAAAAGACATATTATTTTTTCCCTTATCTTCGAATGATCTGTTCCAAATCATGAAGGAAATAAAACTATAAATTCTAAGTTAGATAGAGCACATATTTGTTAAAATATATCAGAAGTAGTCTGAGAATCAGGAGACTGCACAGAGATTATTTTTTAATGGAAATCGGTCCTCTATGAGCCTTTTTATGCATCCCTTAGGATGGGGGTTTTATTCCTAAATCCCCGCGTCTGACTGCCTTATGTGGTCTCACAAAAGGAGAATCGAATGGCTGTGGTTCCCTACAGAATCCAAAATGCACAACCATTAAACATTTCGATCCATTTCAACTTTAGGTCTGCTTGTTCAGCGCACTAGCCATCGAACACTTCATGCCGAGGGCGTGGGGACCTAAAATTCAGGAGATAATTTGGTGCAAATTGTAGAAAACCAAAACCTTGAGGAACAGAGATCCTGTCACACACCCCTAGGAACAGCAGACAAAAACGTCCCATCGGCCCGGCCGCCGGGAACTGTCTTGGGAACACGAAGGCAGTATAGAACCAAGGTGACCGTGTGCTGGTGTATCCCCTAGCCCGTTCTGACCAGCAGCAGACCACCGATGGGTGTCCAGAAACAACCCCAGTCTGTCTGACCGTAGCCTGTGCACAGCTGTGGTGCGAAGGGTGAGACTGTGCGGGTGTTGAGAGGGACCCATGCCTGGAGCCAGACAGCATGGATTTGAGTCTGCGCAGGGACAGCTCCACAGAGTAAATGGAGTAAGGTGTGGTTACTGCTACCTTTGCTCACTTAGACCGAGGGGAAGTTGTGCATTCGTGGGAGATTGTTAGGGGAAAAAGCAGCCTCTGATAAAGAGTTTTCATTCTGGTGTCATGCATTACCATTGACGGCCACAGGAGGGGACTAACAAAGTCTGGATTCTATTTTAAAACAGTAACTATTTTAGGCCTTGAGGGCCATGTGGTCTCTATTGCAACTACTCATCTCTGCCACTGTAGCCAAAAATCTGGGGGATAGAGCAGAGGGAGATGCATTTTGGAGGGTGTGCAGTGGGTTTGGAGGGAAGGGCACAAGCTTACCAATGAGTGAGGTGAAAAGTCTAGGGGACTCCTGGGATGTGAGTGGATGGTGCACCGTGGATGGACTTGAAGCAGACAGGGGAGGAAACAGCGGGGGCAGGGGATGGGACTTGAGTCCGTTTAGACGCTGGCGTCTGAGACGTCCACGAGAGCTCCAGTTGTGCAGAATCTGCACTGTGACGTGCAGGGAAAGGATTTCCGTGGCACTTTTTCCCCCCAAATACACACTTTAGGATTTCTGATAAATACCGTGGTTCTGGGCTATGATGTAGCATTTCCCTCCGGAGCCCGGCACTGGTCTCCTTATGGACCATGTCCCAGCGCTGTGGGATGCTCTCATCCCTGTCTCCCCAGCATCATCTCTGTGCTGAGGCACACCAGCACAGCATGGCCGCCAGTCCCCACTGTCTTCTCTCTCCCTTCTTCCTTGTTTATTTTTCTTTCCTCTTCTGATGTGTCTCAGCTGTCAGTCATGGAATGCCACTGTCATACCCAGTGAAATGAACAGTGCCCAATTAGCTACTGTACCTGACTCACATGCACTTCATGAAACAGAAAGTGGGAATGACTTGGCCAACAGAAGCTCAACTCAGGCAAGTGATTTATGTAAGGTCACACCCATGAGACATGCAGAGTTCAAGGCTCTTAGTATATTCACAGTGTGTAACTATCACCATAATCCACTTTAGAACATTTTCACATTTTCATCATTCTAAGAAGAAACCTACCACAGGTAATTGTCACTCACCAAGTCTCTTTCTCCTGCAGCCCCTGGCAACCACTGATCTACTTTTTGTTTCTACAGATTTGCCTGTTCTGGACATTTCATATAAATAGAATCATATAATATGTGGCCTTTTTAATTTTTTTTATTTTTTATTTTTGCGGTACGCGGGCCTCTCACTGTTGTGGCCTCTCCCGTTGCGGAGCACAGGCTCCAGACGCGCAGGCTCAGCGGCCATGGCTCACGGGCCCAGCCGCTCCGCGGCATGTGGGATCTTCCCGGACCCGGGCACGAACCCGCGTCCCCGAACCCGCGTCCCCTGCATCGGCAGGCGGACTGTCAACCGCTGCGCCCCCAGGGAAGCCCAGTATGTGGCCTTGCATATCTGGCTTTTTTCATTTGGTAACATCTGCATAGCTCGCCCAGGGAATGACAGCATCGTAGAATAACAAGAGCTTAGTGAGCACCTTCCTCCTTCAATTTGCAGGTGAGAAAGCCGAGGCCCAGGGAGGTGGCCGATGGCTGAGGTCACAAAGCCTGATGGTGGGAAAGCCAGGGCTGGGCCCACGCCTCTTCCTCCTCCTTCCGCAGCGGGCCGTCCTCGGGCTTCCCCAGTGACAGCACAAAAGTGCTCTTTCGCTCTGATTGACAGGCCAGCAGGTTTACACCCCCTTCTCCAGTCCTCCCATCCTCAGCTTTTCTCAGCTGCTTTGGTCACGGCTTGCCTTCCCTCAGAGGCGGTTGAGGTTGCTCGTAGGCTGGTGAATGGTCAAGGTGCCAGATGTCTGAGAGCGAACAGGGAGGGGCCTCGCTAGCTGACTCCACCAAATATAGACCCAAAGGCATAGGATCAATTTGTTTATGATCTTAGAACACAATTTAAGGACTTACCATAGTCTTCTACGTTAAATGTCATCAGTAAGTACTAAGTCAGAGGAATAATTATGGCATTGGATTAGCACTTCTTGGTTTCAGAGACCTTTCGTGTACCTTCTCTCATTTACTACTTTTATCAAATCTCAGTGTAGCTCATATCATACAGATGAGGAGGTAGGGGGCTTAGAAAGGTGAGGGAACTTGGTCCAGGCCTCACAAGTGCAAAGGTCAGACTGGAAGGACCTGTGACTCAAAAGCCCACGATGGCTTTTCCTACGTTCCCACTACACGGCTTTTTAAATTCTTGATCGATCGCTCATGTTTCCCAGTGATCCTTCTGGAAGGGCCAGCTGTGGGCTGGGGGCCCGAGACATGCAGGAGCCCCCAGTTAACCCCCTTGGGCCTCTCTGATCCTGGTCAGCGCAGGGCTGCTTGTCCTGTGATGACCTCATCAGGTGCCCCTCCACCACGCCCACTGTGCTCCCTGGGACCCAGTCAGTCATCAGCAAGACGCCCCTAGTTCTCCACATTGTTCCCCGATGTCCCTCCCCTCTTGTCTCACCCTGAAGTGTGGCAACTCTTCCGAGGACAGCGCTTCTCCCACGGCCCTGGTAATCGGGGACATTTTTCTGCTGAAATTGCACCATTTACGTCCACTCCTAGAAGTCAGAATGGCTCCCGTTGCCATTCCCAAGACACTTCCTCACTGTCTTCCCCCAGAACCCTCCCTCTTAGGTCTGACACGGGACACCACATGAGGAACCTTGAAGACGTTATGCTAAGTGACGTAGGCCAGTCACAAAAAGACATATTTTACGATTCTTCTTATCTGAGGAACCTAGAAGAGTCACATTCACAGAGACAGGGAGTAGAACAGTGGGTGCCAGGGGCTGGGGGAGGGGGGAAGTCCGTGTTTAATGGGGACAGAGTTTCAATTTGGGAAGAAGAAGAGCTCTGGAGGTGGATGGAGGTGAGGGTTGGAAAACAGTGAACGCGCTTAGCACCACCGAGCCGTACACCTAAAAATGGTTAAAGTGGTGTATTTTCTGCCACGTGCATTTACCACCATAAAGAAAACACTTTACCTGAATGCATGTCCTAGACCGAACCCCCAGTACCGCTCCCTCCAGCATCTGCTCACCCTCTGATCCCTGCCCCTCACGTAGAAGACTCTAGCGTGCGGCCATCATTTCCTCTCCAGCGCCGTTCCTGTCATCATTCTATTTCTTCAGCATCCTTGTCAATGACCTGTGCTGTACTCTGGTCTCCCAGCGCCTTGATTTCTCGACCCCAGAAGACCACTGCCCTCCCCCACGTCAGCCCCCACCTCAGCCATCCCTGGAGTCGGCGATGACCGCCCGCACCTCCTGGGAAACCTCATCCTCAGACCCCATCCCCGCGCCATGACCGCACCGCCCTTCCTGCACACTCGCCCGCTCTCATCCTTTCCTCCACAAGCTCCCTGGTCTCTGAGGCCTCCGGCCCATTCCCCCCTCCCTGGCCCTCACCTTTGCTCACCTGTCCTCATCTGTCCTCAGCAGCCTCCATCCTTCCTCCTCCTCTGCACTTCCTGCGTGACCCAGGGACATGCCCATCTCATTTGTGGTTGCAGTTCCTTCTTAGAATCCTCAAGCCCCACACGCCATGTCACAGTCCTCTCCTCAGGTGCCCTCTCCTCAGAGACCCCCCACTCTTCAGAGACGCCCCGAGGCCCTGACTGTGACTGTCGTCCCCGCGTCATGCTCTAGGGTCTCAACCATTTCCCATCTTGGCAACACTTCTCGGACCCGGAGTTCTCCAACCTATTTGTTTTCATGGCTTGTGTCTGTTTCTCTCACTGGAACCCTTGGCAGAAACAGTCTAGTTCACCCCCGCGGTCCAGCGCCTGCAGCGCTGATGCATACAGGGGGTGCTCAGTACACGTCTGTGATCAGTTCAACAGGAGAACACTTTGAAGACAAACGCAAGTCGTATTTTTAACCTCTTGACGCTAGGTTTATAACTGGGTCGCTCTTTACCTGAACCTCCTGAGAAGCCATCAAACAAAGACTTGGCGTATTTTCAACATTTGGGAAACCATGAAACGGAGCAGCCAGGAAGGATGTTTAGAAGGGATCCCCTCTACCATTTCTCCTGATGTCTTGCTGACAGTATCCCAGGATGCTGGACAATACTAAAGTCCTTTGCAATAAGCGTGATTGTGCCTATTGGACACCAGATTTAGGCAAAGAACTGTGTAGGATTTCTGCATCAAACAGACACCACCTCAGTCATTATTTTTCTTTGAAAGCTTCCTCCTCATAATGCTTTCCAGTTCTGTGACACAAGGGTCAAAAACACTGGGAAGACAAGGAAAACACCTTGCAGCGGAGGAAAATCACGAAGGAACACCTGAATAGGAGAGGGGGGCAAGCAGGCTCTGGAGTCCGTCGTGCACGCTTCGAGTGGGAGGGCTTCCCGGGCCCGTGTTCACTACCCTGCGGTCGTTGTGAGGCTCATGCGGTCAGTGCCCCGGCCAGGGACAGGTATCCCGGTGGTTATAAAAGCGGGGTCCCCTCCCCTTCTTCCATTACCCTGTCTCCTGCTAGACTTTCCCGATTGTGTTTTTAGCTTTCTTTAAAATGAGGCCCTACAAATAGAAAAGCGCACATATGGTACATTTTCACAAACCAAACACGCCTGTGAAACAAACGCCCTGTTTGCACTGTACGACAGCACGTTACCAGCTCCCCGAACTCCCTTCTCAAGGCAAGCACTCTTCTCACTTCCCAAAAGCAGAGAACAGCTTTGCCAGGGTCTCTATTCTCTGTAACTATATAGAGAGTATACAGGTTATCATTTTAACCTTGGCTACATCTGCACTCCAGCAAGCCACCTTCCACAACGGTTAGGTCCCTGAGCCATAGCACACAAGAAACTGCGAGAAGCAAACCATATTCCCGACTGGCTTCTGCCTGTGATGTTGGCAAGGTCTGTAACCCGATGACCCAGGCTGACAACCTGGCTGTCTCCATGCTTCAGAGCCCAAGCCAGAGCAGCATCAGGCAGCCTGTCCCTCTGTCCCTCAGCCTTCCCTTCTCAGCTGTCCAAAATGAAAACGTATTTCCCAAGCCAAAGCACATTCATCCAAAGGTCAACTTCCTCCCTAACAAGTCTCACCACCTACAATGATGATTCAGAAGGCAGAGTAAAAAAGAAGAACCTCAGAGGGAGGAAGGACATCCTTGCACAATTTAACCCATTTTCTAGTGACGTGGGGCAAGCAAAGAGGCAGAGTGATTGATATGAGCCTTCCTTCCTAATCCAAGGCCCCGCGATGTGGACCCGGGCTGTGGCACGTGGAGAGAGAACAGGGGGCAACAAGAAGGACATCCAGGAGGTAGATTTCCTCCGGTTTTGCTGTGAGTTGGAAGTTGAGGGTAACTTCAACTAGACAGATAGTAACGCTGCTCACCAAGGTAGAAGGCGGGAGAGGATGGGTGGGTTTGCCCGAGGAATGATAAGTTCCATCTTAGACATGAATTTTTCCGTGTTGCAGATATTTTGTCCTGTTTTTTCTGTAATTTGCAATGATGGCTCAGAAATTCTTCTTAGAGAACCTATTCCTTGCTTTACTTTATTTCCTTGAAATACTAAAAAGCTAGCAGAAATTCTCACCCAAACCTGAGAATTCTCACTCTTTAGCGACTTGAAAATTGCCTGAAACAGCCCCACAGCAAAGATTTAATAAGTGTGCAGTTCTTTCAGAGGTGCCCTGGGCTAAGCGGTCATCAGGAAGGCAGCCACCTACAGTCTCCTTGAGAAACTCCCATGGCCTCCTGGGGTACGGAAAGCCCATGGTCAAGATTTCAGTCAGTACTTGGCAAAATACCCTGTAATTGTTGATTGGTATTAAGAAAGAACAAGTAAAAGCATGCATAATTTATTAATTTCCTTCCAATCATACTTTCTTATTATTTCTAATAATTCCCGAAGGCAGTTGTAAAGGTTGAGTCATACAATATGTTCACTTAGTAACAACAGAAGAAAAAGACATTACTGTCATAGCCTTAAAACCTTCGGTGGTTCAAGTTACAAACTTGGCGACAGCGAGATCAACAAAATAGTAAAGATTTCCATTCAAAGTCACTGAAAAACAGATGGTCACATACGTCAGTAGTTTTTTAAAAGCTCAGGACATGTGTAAGCATCCATCTGTAAGTAATCATAATTCTAAAAAGTCTACTGTTACTATTAAGCTTTCGGTTGACTTCCCTGACTAGAACAGTGAACCAGCCATTTCTTAAAATAGTCCCGAAATTATTCAGACAATAAAACCAAAAGAGAAAATTTTGAGAACTCATAGTTTTGCACAGCGGAAGAGTTAAGCTCTCTCCCTCTAAAACCCACTATAGCTACTAACAATTGTTAGCTTTCTGTGTCGTATGAAGTGGAAGACACAGCTTTGATTTGATGTTTGGTCTATTTGTGCTGAAGTTAATGCAGGTAATTCCAGCTCGTCCTTAATACTTCATGAGCCAGAGTGAGTTGGAGTTTTTCTGGTGACGAGTGTGCCACAGGATAAGCTGCCGGCATTCTCAGACTTAAAACCCGCTGACTGCAAGATCCCAGAAACAGTAGAAACATTGCCATTGACTGAATTCGTTTCATTTCCCAGCTGCTAATAACAGGTGGGAGTCTAGAGCAGGCGGAGGGCCTGTTTGTGTCTTAATTGGCTTCAGGTGATCTGTGTTTATGCCTGGAGCCTGGGATTCAGAGAAAGATGTATTCACCTGTGGCTGTTTTCAGAGCAGGTGGCTAAACCCAGGGAGAGTTCAGCAGTGAAATCTTCCCTGCTGCTTTCAGTTGGTCTGTTTTTCAAACTCCATTGTGTAGATTCTTTTTTAATTTTATTGAAGTAGAGTTGATTTACGATGCTGTGTTAATTTCTGCTGTACAGCAAAGTGATTCAGTTATACAGATATATATTCTTTTTCATATTCTTTTCCATTATGGTTTATCAGAGGATATTGAATAGAGTTCCCTGTGCTCTACAGTAGGATCTTGTTGTTTATCCATTGTGTAGATTCTTTTTTTTTCTTTTTTTTTTTGGCCATGCCGTGCAGCATGTGGGATCTTAGTTCCCTGACCAGGGATTGAACCTGCACCCCCTGCATCGGCAGGTGGACTCTCAACCACTGCGCCACCAGGGAAGCCCCCCATTGTGTAGATTCTTGAATGAAAGAGAATCAACAGCCAAAAAAGACCTGTCGGATTAATCAGCCTCAAAGCCCCTCATCCTCAGAAATAGCTCCCATCTGGGTTCTGGAAGCCTCGCGCTCAGCACACCAGATTGGCCCTCCTCCCTCATGAACAAGTCCCTTTTAACTGTCCCTTCCCCAGCCTGTGCCCTGGATTCCTTCCAGTCCTACCAGGGGTGAGGGGCTTGGGCTGAGAGGGACCTCATCATAGCTTCCTCCACCCCCACCCCCGGGGTGAGCACCAGACCCCAAGGAGAACCTGCAGGAGGCCCACCCAACCCTCCACCATGTCACCACCTCCACCGAGCACACCCTGGATGTGCTCGCCCTGCAGGCAGTGTCAGTGCAGAGCCTATAACTAACGTGAATCTGTGAAACATCATCTTTTGCATCCAGAGGGGAAGTATGTTAGAAAAAGCTTCCCCAGGCTGGGAAAACTTAGAAGGTAGAAAGACCAAAAGGAGGCTAAAATTAGGAGCAAGTGGGGCTAAATGCTCAGAAACATGACTGCAGAGAACAAGGAAGTGAGTGTCTCTGGAGGATGCTGTGCAGAGAATATTCCTGGAAGAGCGTTCTTTTGATGCACGTTGGTACCAGTCAAGGGAAGCTCAGAAAACAGCAAAATGAACAGACGTGGCTCCGGAGGAAAGGAGCTTTGTTCCTAATACAGAGCAGCAACAAAGACCCGGTCGTTCGAACAGGCTCCAGAATATATCGGGAGGGGTCTTTACAGCGCGAGACTGAAGAACTAAGGTAAAATGACGGCCCTGGCATAGTGCTGTGAGAGGAGGCTGGATACTTGAGGTCCAGGAGGGAGATTCTCCTTCATTTACTAGATAGTAAACTTTTCTAAAGAGAGACTTCTTATCAACTCTTGGATTACCCTGAAGTAATGTTTGTGTAGGAAAAGGCAGAATAAAAACTTGATTCTCTGTCCTTATTTACCAGTTTTCAAAATCAGTTGGTTCCCTAACATTTTCTAAAAGCAACAGTGAGTGTTTTAGTATCACTATGAAATCACGGATGTACACACATATGATGTTTCAGTTCATTGCAGTTAATATTCTTATTGATACTTAAACTTTCTCATACTTGGCAGGGGGCAGCCTTGTTTATATTTGCTCATGGCTCTGAAGTTTAGCATTTGTATATAATCAAATCTGCCAATCTTTTGTGGTCTCTGGGGGGAACAGTAGTTACATTGTGATACATCTAGGCATCTAAACTATGAGATATTAGCCAACTGTTGAATGAATGAGATGGAGCTACGTGTACTGTCCAGGAAGATTTCTGAGACATTTTTAAAGTAAAAAATATACGGCACAGGGTCACACATAGCATCAAGGCCATTTAGATAAGCATACTAAAACTATGTTTTAAACTAAAGTTAATTACACGTTCTTAATTTCATAGAAGTGGTCCTGGAAAGAACCACATCAAACCGTAAAGCTGGTTATTTCTGGGGGTGGGAAGAGGATTGGAAAGTTCAGAGGAGCTGTGATTTCTCTGTGTACCTCTGTGTTCCGGATAGAAGCCTAGTTGATTGTTCACCAGCATGTATTCATGTTTTGTTGGGGATTTTTGTTTGTTTTTTAAAAATTAGTTTTATTATTTTCAAGCTCAGGTTTAAATTAATATTTTGCCTTTGATGAAATCTTATATCTGCAATTTCATTTGCAAATGGTTTCTGCATTTGGGGCCAAAAGAAATGAAAAAACTGATTGGAATGTCTAAAGACCTAAGTGCATGTCAACATTTCTAAAAATATATTAAGTGAAGTAAGTTAGACAAATATCATATGATATCACTTATATGTGGAATCTAAAAAAAAGTGATACAAATGAACTTATTTACAAAATAGAAATAGACTCACAGACATGGAAAACAAACTTATGGTTACCAGGGTGAGATAAATTAGGAGTTTGGGATCAACATATACACGCTACTATATATAAAATAGATAACCAACAAGGACCTCCTGTATGGCACAGGGAACTCTAGTCAATATCTTGTAATACCTATAATGGAAAAGAATCTGAAATATATATATATCTGAATGACTTTGCTGTACACTTGAAACTAACACAACATTGTAAATTAACTATACTTCAGTTTTTAAAAATGGTTTAAATTTTTTTTAAAGTAAAAGATAAAAAAATAAAAATATGTGCAGTCTCAAGGGAAACAGCATAATGCATTGGAGAGAAAGAATGACTCTGTGTGTGTGTTTGTGAATTCTAATCCCACATATGCTATCAACTAGCCATGTGTCTGTGGACAAGTCACTTTAGCTCCTTTGGCCTAAAAATTAAATAGATTAGACCATGTTCAGGTAAAAGTAAGCATCATAACTGGAACTATTATCACATTAGTGTATTTTAAAATGCACGTGTCTGCACTGAGCTATCAAATTTCTGAAAGAGTCCCTTGGACTGACAGGCTGGTACGAAGAAAGCATTGGCTGAGGGCTCGGTGACCTGGGCTACAGGTCATCTGTGTCACCTCAGGGGGTGAGTTAAGCCTCTTTAAGCCTTGGTTTCTTTACTGAAAAGAGGAATTAATAACTGTCTTTCCTGGCTAACGAAATTGTGGGAAGGAAGAAATTAGGTGATACGTATAAAAGTCTCCTGTAATCTGTAAAACCCCACAAAAATACGAGCATTATTCTCTTAATTAGCCTTGAATGCCACTCAACCAATCAGACCTTTCAGGTGGGATGTTAATGGAATGACGTTTTCTGTGTATGGTACAGTAAAGCTCTTTAGCACAGCAGAAGTACAGTCATTATTTTATATGAGGTATGATGTTAAACAAAGCATCTGTTTTTGTTTGAAGTGTTCCTTCATTCAGCCAACCTCTTCTTACCATCCACTCTTCTAAGCACAGAGGTTCCAGCCCTTCTGTGCTCGCTTCAGTGTGATGACTGAACCCACCCGTAGAAGGGATAAGAGAATCCCTTAAGATGGTATTAGACTCTACTTTTCTACCTCTGTTTTCATTTCTCGAATAAATGGACAAATAATCTGGGTATACCCAAACACAGTAGAAACAAATCATTACTCGAGAAGCAAAGCATTTGGGTTGTGCCTTTGTCTTTTCTGAGACACTTAAGTTGGAGAAACCTAATTCACTCCGGTGTGGGCAGTAGACCACGTGTCCTAATGTGAAAAGAACCTCAGTGCTTTGTCAGGTGAAAAAGAGAGGCACGGGGTGGTGTGCATACTATGCTCCCATTTTCTTAAAAGTGTGTAAATGTGTGTAGCTATCTGGAAGGACATACAAAAAACAGATAATGATGTTTTCCTTTAGGAGTTTTCATAGCAAATCCTTCAGTATTGTCTGGTTTTTCCTACCATGGGCGTGTGTTATTTTCATTTTTAAAATGACTTTTAATATAACATCATTAGTAAAGTGTCACCTTGTTTCATCAGCTCAGCTCTAGATTAAAGATGTGGGGGATGGGATGATTCATTCTGGAAAGCAGCATTAAAATGGCTTCACAGGAGCACCTGACTATGTTAGACATTGTCGTGGGTTAAACTGTATCCCCCCCCAAAATATGTTGAAGTCTTAATATGGCTGAATGTTCGTGTCCCCCTGCAACAAAATTCATAGGTTGAAATCCTAACCCCTAAAGACGATGGTAATAGTCGGTGGAGCCCTTGGGATCCCTCATGAGTGGGATGAATGCTCTCATAAAAGGCTCCAGAGAGATCCCTAGTCCCCTTCTCCTTGTGAGGACACATTAGGAAGGTGCCAGCTCTGAACCACCAGGAAGAGTGCCCTCGCCAGACTGCGACCTGCTGGCTCCCTGATCTCAGACTTCCAGCCTCCAGAACTGTGAGAAGTAAATATCTACTGTTTATAAGCCCCGAGTCTGTGGTCTTCTGTTATGGCAGCCCTAACGGGCTAAGACAGAGTCCTGACCCCGGTACTTGTAAATGTGGCCTTATTTGGAAAAAGGGCTTTTGCAGATGTAATCAAGTGAAGATGAGGTCATTCTGGATTAGGATGTCTTTATAAAGAGAGAGAGCCCGGGACACACAGAGGAATTTCTCCTCTCAAATTTCCTTATGTTCTGGCTTAACTCTTTCAGAGCCCATCATGTCCTACTGATGATAAGATTATGTTTCTAAAGGTCGTTGAGGGTGGTTTTGAATGTATGTCCTGTAAGGTTCTTGGTTCTCCTTCATCAGGATCTTGTCTATGATTCTACACCTCATGGAACACGGACTCAGGTCTCAGGCCCTTCTAAGAGAAAAGATTTTTTTCACACAATACTTGATGTTTCATCATATTCCCAATGCGTAATTCAATAATGGCTATTTTTAGAATTTGGAAACCATAATGAAAATAAATAGCTATTCACGGAATCCAACCACCAAGTTCAAGCTTACCAGAAAATAAGAAATAACTTTTCTGAGCTAATCATGGTCTGGTTAAAATTTTTTCTAACTAGTTACTGCTTTCAACTCCAAATTACCAGAAGATTGCGATCAAGATTAAGAATTTACCTTGGGGAACTTCCCTGGTGGCGCAGTGGTTAAGAATCCACCTGCCAATGCAGGGGACATGGGTTCAATCCCTGGTCCGGGAAGATCCCACATGCCGCGGAACAACTAAGCCCATGCGCCACAACTCCTGAGCCTGCGCTCTAGAGCCTGCAAGCCACAACTACTGAGCCCATGCACCGCAACTACTGAAGCCTGCGCGCCTAGAGCCTGTGCTCCTCAACAAGAGAAGCCACCACAATGAGAAGCTACCACACCACAACGAAGACCCAGTGCAGCCAAAAAAAAAAAAAAGAATTTACCTTATTTACCTTGGCTTTTGCTTGAACTTTGAAAGAATTCTCTTGAATGCTGGGTTCCTAGGACTGGAAAAGCAATGATTGAGTAGGATTATCTCTTAGCTAAGATCCGAATAGTTAATGAACTGCCAACCTGTTTTTCCCATTTCCTCAGGCTGCCATAAATTATAGAAAATGTTTCTGAGGTCACTGACATTGGTTTTACATTCATCTAACTTTTGAGCCTCGGGATCCTCAAGCAAAGGCAGCCAGTTACTGGGGCCTCGTGTATGTGGCACACTTGGGTCAGCCCAACAGACACTGAAATGACGGCCAGCAGTCTGTGCCAGACACACACCAGGGGAAGAACAGAATAGCAATAGCAAAGGAGCACTGATTCCATTTTCCTTAGAAAAAGCAAATGGAAATGAAATGTGTGTGGAGTTCTCCCACACATATGATGGAGGCGAAGAAAAAGATGCAAGCTAGTTTGGCTAATCAGACCACATATCAACGTCTGAAAGGATGAACCGAACTAACATAATTGACAATGGCATATTTTTTAAATCTTGTAAATAGGTAGCATTCATTTAATATATGTTGTTAGTCTTCATATTAACTAGCTATGACATTTTAAGAATTAATTCTCGGACATATGTATATGTATAGCTGATTCACTTTGTTATAAAGCAGAAACTAACACACCATTGTAAAGCAATTATACTCCAATAAAGATGTTAAAAAAAATAAATTCTCTACAAATATTTAGTGACACTAAATATGCAACTCTCCCATAAGCAACTACCTATTTGCATTTTGAACAAGCCTGCTGTAATTTAAAGCATCTCGATCTGACAATTAAGATGACTAATAATGAAAAGTTCCGGTAAATTTGAAAACTAGATGAAAGGGATGGATTTTTTTCAGGAAATGAAAAATACCATATTGACTCAAAGCCAGGAAGAAACTATGAAAAGAACAGAAATCAAAGAGTAAATTGAAAACAACGTCAGCAAGCCACACCTGAAAGGTTCTAGTAATTTTACCAGCAGATTCTACGTATCTTCAGGGAAAAAATAATTCACTTAGAAAAAAACAAAGATAAATAGATTTTAAAACTCCCTAAAAAACATTACCAAATCAATTTCAGCAGTATAATAAAAGAATAATCATCTTTTAGACCCAACAAGAGTTTACTTAGTAAGGTAAGTGTGATTCAGCATTAAGAAATGCATTTGGGGGGCTTCCCTGGTGGCACAGTGGTTGACAATCCGCCTGCCAACACAGGGGTCACGGGTTAGAGCCCTGGTCCAGGAAGATCCCACATGCCACGAAGCAACTAAGCCCATGTACCACAACTACTGAGCCTACACTCTAGAGCCCGCGAGCCACAACTACTGAGCCCACGTGCCACAACTACTGAAGCCTGCGCACCTAGAGCCCGTGCTCCGCAACAAGAGAAGCCACCGCAATGAGAAGCCCGCGCACTGCAACAAAGAGTAGCCCCCGCTCGCCACAACTAGAGAAAGCCCGCGCGCAGCAACGGAGACCCAATGCAGCCAAATTAATTAATTAATTTAATTTAAAAGAAAAAAAGAAATGCATTTGGGGCTCGCCTGGCGGTCCAGTGGTCAGGTCTCTGTGCTTCCACTGCAGGGGGCTCAGGTTCGATGCCTGGTCAGGGAACTAAGATCCCACACGCCACCCAGTGCGGCCAAAAAAAAAAAAAGAAATGCATTAATGTGATTCATTTCATTAACTATTCAAAGGAGGAAATTCATATGATCATCTCAAAAGATCTTTTTTTTAATGCGATAGAATTTGACATTTTGGAAACTTCATTAAGGAAAATTTTCAAACATACATAAATGTAGTGAGGCTAGTATAACAAATGCCATGGTCAATGACACAACTTCAACAATTATCAACATTTTGCTTATCTTTATATTCATGTTTTATTAACATTTTTAGCTTCCTCTCAGGCTGTTATATTTCACCACTGCTCAGCAGGGCCTGGGTATCACGACCACTCCTGCCACTAAACATTCCAACAGCTAGTGACTGAGTGAAAACCATGCCTATTAATTTAGAATTTTGAGGAACTGAGAGATGATAGCTTGTTCGTAAATTTTATAGGAATGGCATATGTTTCTGTGTACTTGTGTATTTAAAGCTTTAAATGATTTAAGTTGTCAGAATTACTGAACCATGTATGAGAATTCCAAGAAACCATACAAGAAACTGTAATTACCTTCAGAGGAAAAATTAAATAGATTCTGACACCAAGTTGAGACTCTACAAAGATGAACTGAGACATAGAACACTGAGAAAAGAAACGAGGGATTATAAATTAGGAAAATGGTTAACATCCCAGGACTAATCCAATACAAATGCCAAAAGAACATAACCAGCAAGCATTAGTCAATGTGGAAGAACACACTGGAGAAACACGTTACAACTGTAAACAGTGCAGTACCTTTTAACACAGTCTCAGCGACATACACCTCTCATTTTGTCTGATGAAAGACTTTCACGTTCAAAAGAAGACAATGAGATATATATATAATCTTTCCAGCAACTATCAAAAAGGTATAAGTCCATCAGTACGTGAGTGGATAAGGAAATTGTGGCACATCTATACAATGGAATACTGCTCAGAAATACAAAGGAATGAACAATACAACAATCACAAAATAACTATGCTGAATGAAGAAAGCCAGATAAAAAAGAGTAGATGTCGTATGATTCCATTTATATAAAATTCTAGTAAATGCAAATTAATATATAGTAAGAAAAAGCAGATCAGTGACTGTCTGGGGCCGGGATCCAAGAGGGAGGGATCCCAAGTGATGTGAAGAAACTTTTGAGCTTGACGATGTGGTCTTGACTGTGGTCGTGGTGTCACAAGTATATATACATGTCAAAACATCAATAAACATGTGCCATTTATTGCATGTCTGTTAGACCTCAATAAAGCTGTTTTCAAAAGTGTGTAAGAACAGGGCTTCCCTGGTGGCGCAGCGGTTGAGAGTCCGCCTGCCGATGCAGGGGATGTGGGTTTGTGCCCCGGTCCGGGAAGATCCCACATGCCGTGGAGCGGCTGGGCCCGTGAGCCATGGCTGCTGAGCCTGCGCGTCCGGAGCCTGTGCTCCGCAACGGGAGAGGCCACAGCAGTGAGAGACCCGCGTACCACAAAAAAAAAAAAAGTGTATAAGAACAGACTTTGATGAGATTTGCCTCTGCTTTCTGAAGGCTATATTCAGTCATGAGCAACCTTGTGATGTTCTCTAAGAGTTTACTCACTAAATCAAGATTCTTCCAGGTAAGCTGGCAGTCTTTATCCCCAGGTTCTGCATCTGTGGATTCAACCAACCTCAGATCAAAAATACTGGGAGAAACTCCAGAAAGTTCCAAAAATCAAAACTTGAATTTTGCCTTGCACTGGCAACTATTCGCATGGCCTTTACATTGTATTAGGTATTACAAGTAATCTAGAGATCATTTAAAGCGTCCAGGAGGATGTGCACAGGTTATGTGCAAATACCACATCATTTTATGTAAGGGACTTGAGCATCTGTGAACTTTGGTATCCTGGGGGTCCTGGAACCAGTCCCCCATGGGTGCTGAGGGACAACTGTATTTACAAAGAAATAGGTGGGTACGAACAAATAAAATATGTTAACTATTAAGATAGGCTGGCACAACTTATTTTATACTATGTAAAAGCAATATAAGAAAACTTGCTTAACTTGGTAAAGTTATCTTCTCCCAGAAACCTCCGACACACATCACACACACAGGGAAAATACTGTCAGTCTTCTCATTAAAGTCATGAAGAAAACAAAAGTGCCTGACAGTATTTCTACTTTTCAATATTTACTGAACTTCCTAGCCAGTGAGGTAAGACCAAGGAGAGGAAAGAGGTATATACCTTGGAAAGGGACAGAAAGTAAAGTGTGATTATTTACAGACAGTATCTAACTAGGAAACAAGAGATTCTAACAAGAGAATTAACAGGAAGACTCGTAAAACTACTAAGAGAAGTTAGTAGGTCAGATAGAGTGTCATTAGCCTTCCTAGACTCTGAAGTAACTATTTAGAAACATGGGGCGGGGGGAGGTATTTACAACAGCAGCAAAAATTGACCTCTAAAATATTCAGGAAAAAAAAACTATCAAAAATATGCAGAACCTGTCTGAGGATAACTCTTGAACTGTACATAAGACAGGGTTTAAATGAATAGCTATTTCATGACCGACTACAGAGACCCAGTCTCGCAAAGACGTTGAAACCCACTGACATGACCACGTCACAATCCTTCCTTCTTCTGAGAAGCAATGGGGATTTTGTTTTTAATGAGGCAAGGTGCATCAGTATCTCTGAGAAAATAAGTTACCCGGAGCATCTTTGGCTGAAAGCACCTTTGTTTGGACACTGTGCTGGCGTGTCCTTGCCTCTCCGTGTCCTGAATGAAGTGAAACCATTGTCAGTCTCTGGCTCCACTGAAATGCCACGGATGCGGAGAGAACATGATGCCAGAGGAGCCCAGCTTCTCCCCCAGGGCCATTCAAAGGGGTCCACTCAGGAGGCTGGACCACCCAGGCTGGGCGCTGTGGACGGTGTTGTAAGCATTGTTCTGGCTGTGGAGGAAGGGACAGTAAATCCCTCTGATGGGTCTCTCGTTCTGTCTTGGAACTTACATCCCAGGATGATTAAAAGACAAGGGCCAATCCTGAGTAGTAGTTACCGTCCAAGCTCCTGTGCTCACCGCAGGACAGGCCGATAAATCTAGAGACGGGCTGGTGAGGCAGGGAACAACTTCGGAGAGCCAGCAGACCAAGAAGTCGGTGGACTAAGGTCTCAAAGAACCATTTTCCGCAAATCAGAGTTCAGGCTTCTTTTATACTCAAGGAGGAGGGCGTAAAGTCGAGCACTTCCTGATTCTAGCCCGCCTCCGGACGGGGCTGTGTGAGTTTCTTTTTTCCTGCAGCCATCCACAGGTGGGCCTGGTCAGGATGTTTCTTGTGAGCTAAACAAGGGTATTTTAGCTTAACGCTCGTTACCTGGGAGGCAGGGTTCTCAGAGATGGGCTGTTATGTATCCTTTAAGCTTACAGGCAACATCCCTTTAGTGATGAACTTGTAATAGAGCAATGGTTCTTCCCTATTACACAGTCATCCCTGATAGGTACTGAAACAGATGTCATTTCTCGCAAATCTTTCTCGTAAATCCAGTGTGGTCCTAATCGGATTCCCACATGGTATTGATGAGTTGATTCCAAAATTCCACTGGAACACAAACAGGCAAGAACAGCCAAAAAGGGGTTTTGGTTTTAATTTATAACCTTTTTTTTTTTTTCCCTAGCTGTGCCATGGCAGCTTGTGGGATCTCAGTTCCCCGGCCAGGAATTGAACCCGGGCTACAGCAGTGAAAGCCCAGAATCCTAACCACTAGGCCACCAGGGAACTCCCTGGTTTTAATTCATGAAGAGAATTTAACTTACCCAATATGAAAACATACAATAAAAGTATGATAATTAAAACAAAGTCCAACAGCATATAAGGATAAGTAATAGTAGGGATAGATAAATCGAATGTTGGAATAGAATATCAAATTCAGAATTTGATTCCAAGGATCTATTTAAGGTTCTCTAACACAGATTGGATTTTTTTTTTAACCTACCAACAACTCAAACAATTGTATCAAAAATTAAAACGGACACAGCAATTTCTCGTTTCCTATGCTGCGTTTATATTTCTCTCCTTCAACCATTCCTGTAGTTCTCAGGCAAGGCGAGGGATGAAGCGTTTTCCGACCGCGCAATGCCCAGGGAAGAAGGCCAGGGCACCGTCCCTGCAGGTGGCAGGATGGGTGTGGGTCACTGTCCTGAGCCGGGCTCGCGTCCCGGGCACCCCTGAGCAGGACTGCGCACGGGCGCGGCTCCAAGGGCTTTGCAGCTGCCATCCAGCTGCCCCTGTAACTGCCCCCGTCCTCACGATGGTCCAGCGGGGGCCAGGGGGCGACTCGAGCTGTGAAACGCACCTGTGGTAGGTCCTCACCACGATGTCTGAGGGATGTGATGCCGGTGTCTGTCTCCCTGACCCAACTGTGAGCGCCGTAGCACAGGGAGCCCCCATTCGTCGTTTCACTCCTAGAATTTATCACAGTGCTTCCAGACAGGGAATAAATGTTTGGTCAATGAACGGATTGTAAGCACCAAATTTTACCAAAATTAGCAGAAATGATCTGGAGAGAGTCACGCTGCATCTTCTCAATGATCCAAACGACAACGGAATCGGAATCTCCAGCTTGTGTGGTGCTAAGTCTGCCCCCGCCCCCCTTTCACTTTCCCTGTTGCAGCCAATGGGATCAGAACGCGTGGAGATGCGAAAGCGGCAGGTGTGCGCCGCCCAGGGGCCCGCAGCCGCCGCCCCAGGCCCGCGCGGAGTGGGGAACCGGGGGCCCAACGCTTGCTGCTTCTGCTGGTGCTGCTGCTGTAGCTGCTCTTGGTAAGGTTTGCGGCTTTTCATGATCGCGCTCCCGGTAGGAAAACGGTACCCTGAATGGTGCCAGTTTGCGATGAATGCAGTAAGTGCTTTTAAGCAACTGCTACATGCCTGCCTCTGATGTGGGTTCTGTAAAGGACGACAACAAAAACAAACAAACAAACCCAAGAGGCGGCGGCGTCCTAGCTCTGGAGAGACCTATGCAAATCCCTGAAATCAGGCTAACTAATGTATATCAAATATCTAAAGAGCAACCTAAGGCAGCTGACGATCGAATGTTACTATCTGGGCAGAAAGGAGCGAACTCAAGGCCCTCCAGTCGGTAACAAAGGCTTCATGGAGGACTCAGAATTTAATCTGGGTCTTTAAGTCTAGCGTTATGAAGGAGAATGAGCCTGCATTTTATATTCCGCTGCTTCTGTTTTATTAATATTGTTTTTTAATAAAGAAAAATGTCAAAAACTAAGCTTGACAGAGAGAGGAAAATCTAAAAATATAGACTCACTTACTAGTAGTGGAAGATACACAATCATTGCTTTAAAAAAAGAGATACAACTTGAGCGTTTGAGTCACTGTTGAAGATCTGGAGAAACGGGGCTGATTTACACCCAGAAATCACAGGAACGCTAGGTTGCACTTCTGAAATCTTGGATATGAAACGTGCTTCGTGACAGCCAAATGTGTGCGTAGCTTTAGGCAGTTCAATGATTGTAAATTTATTTGGGCTTGACTGCAAGTTAGACCAGACCTCACTAGCCCGTGGAGAAGAAGGAAAACTGGGATTGATCAGGGAAGTAGAACCATTAGAACTGGGGGTGGGCGGGCTGGAGGCTGAAGGTGAAAAGTCCAGGACGGTTTGGGCTGTTCCTGCTTGCCTCGGGCTGGTGTTAATTTCCATAAAGTTCCAGGCCGGTGCCTCTGAGGATGGATGTTACCCTGATGCTGGGAGGTCTGTCCATTCGGGACGGAACCCCAGACTCCAGTGGGAATATGGGGGGGAGTGGCTGACCAGAGCCTAGCAGCCCAGAGTTTAAAGTGAGCCTTCAGCCCTGACAAGGGGTCTAGAGGACCCGGCAGGAGACGGGAGGAAAGGGCACGTTGGCACCCCTGACGCACCGAGGTGTCCAGGACCCCCGGTAGTCGGGGAGGGGACCTACCAGGGGTGAAGAGACTGCACTGAGGCCCCTTTTCCACCCTTTCACTCTGCTCATCAGGCTCAGTGAGATGATGCCTGAGAGGTGTGCAAAGGTGTCCCTGTGCAGGAGGGATGCCGCCTGGCATTTACCCCATCCCCCCTTCCCTGCTCTGGTGCCTTGGGATGGCACAGGAGGTGGGGACCATGGCCTGAACAATGTCTGGGACTGATGGTGTATGGGCGACAGGTGGTGATGGGTCCCAGAGCAGCCTCCTCCTCCTAACGTCAACCAGGGCGAATAAAATATAAATCTGTACCTGGACATCCTCATCACAGCCAGCACCTGTGTAGCACGTGGTATGTGTGTCTACGAAAGACAAGAGAGCAACGTCTTCAAAGTACGGGAGCAAAGTAACAGAAAACTTAGTCAAACTATAACTCAGGAGTGTAGGTAAAATAAGTCATTTTCAGACATACAAAGGTCAAGAGAGGTAACTGCCTGCAGACCCTCCCTAAAGAACTAAGGATGTATTCAAGGGTAAAAAGGGCAAAAACTGAACCCAGAGGGCAGTCATGGGGAACAGGTAACACTGAGGAATACAAAAGCAGCTGTAAAACTTGGTATTAATTTTGTGTTAGAAAGTGTAAATCCAGAGCCATAAACAAATAACCTCGTGTTAACAATCAACAAATCAAATACCTCGGTCTTTCTTAGGACAAAACTATAACATTTTCTTTCAAAATTAATGGTATTTATGCTCAGTCAGAAATGGAACATCGATTTTTCCACATCAAGGGAAGGCAATAAGAGAAATACTGGGGCTTCCCTGGTGGCGCAGTGGTTAAGAATCTGCCTGCCAGTGCAGGGGACACGGGTTCAAGCCCCGGTATGGGAAGGTCCCACATGCCGCGGAGCAACTAAGCCCATGCGCCACATCTACTGAGCCTGTGCTCTAGAGCCTGTGAGCCACAACTACTGAGCCCACGTGCTACAACTACTGAGCCTGCACTCTAGAGCCCACGAGCCACAACTACTGAAGCCCGCGTGCCACAACTACTGAGCCCGTGTGCTACAACTCCTGAGCCTGCGCTCTAGAGCCTGCATGCCACAACTACTGAAGCCCACACGCCTAGAGCCCATGCTCCGCAACAAGAGAAGCCCACGCACTGCAACAAAGAGTAGCCCCCGCTCACCACAACTAGAGAAAGCCTGCAGCCAAAAAAAATTAAAAATTTTTAAAAATTAAAAAAAAATACTGAAGACTTTATCAGCATATAGCAAAGGTGGCTTTAGCAAAAGAAAGAATGAGCTATTGTACAAATACCCAGATTCCTGGCATTAGGTGACCAGCTCATCCCAGTTGCCTGGTTCGTTTCAGCATTGAAAGTCCTATGTCGCTGCAAACCCATGAGCCCCAGACCAACTGGGAAGGTTGGTCACCCTACCTGGTATCCAAATCCATAGAAACAGATTTATATCCCTATATTGCATCATGTAAAAAATTAATCTCCCAAGATCAACTCCAGATGGCTTAAAAGCCTAAACGTGAATATCCAAGAGGAAGACACAAGATAATATCTTTATGATCTTGGTGTTGGGAAGAATTACTTTTAAAAAGAAAAAGGAAAATCTGTAAAAGGAAGAGATTCATAAATTTGGCTACAATAAAATATTAAAATGTGCTAGCAGGAAAACTAAAAACACATTTCATCCAAAGACTTGTACATGAACATTCATTGCATCATGATTCATCCTGTGAGAGGGGTCATAGCAGCATTAATCTGATTGAGAAAAACTGAAAATATCTGGATAGATGCTTTGTGGTGTAGTTTTGTAATGTGACACCATCCGGCTTTTAAATGCATGTGCTTCTAAAGGAGAAAAAGCAACTTGTAAAGCAATGCATATTTACAAAGTTTGGAAATATGTGCATATCTGTATATTTTTATTTATTTATTTATACATTTTTAGAGAGGGTAGGGTAACTGTGAATGGTAATGATAAAAAACAAAAAAATAAGTGTGCTGGTTATCTCAGGAGAAGAAAGGGGGAAATAGGTTGGGGAAAAAGTGCGTGGAAAACTTCAACTGTTCCAATATTTGATTTCCTTGATTTTTTTCACAACGTGCTTTTGAGATTTATCCATGTTGAGAGTACACAGTGAGTCCATTTTTTTTTTCAGAGTGATTTTTTTTATTCGTTTACAAGAGTCCATTTTTAAGAAAGGTAAATGGGAATTAGTTTTCTAAGCCCTTGTATTATCTTTCTCAGAATCCTGCTTTCTGGCCTTCAGGCGTTTCATTTTATAAAAGGAGTCATGCAGAGTCTTGATCTCTTGAAAATAAACTTTTTGTTTTCCTTTCTAGAAGACTGAAGAATTTTTTCCTCTTTATAACAACTCTAAACTTTACCGAAAGAGACCTAAGCAGGGGTCTTCTTTTACTGAATATTTCTTCAAAGTGGTGAGCAACTATTCTGGCTTCTATCAACATTTTCTTATTCTACTTTAGCAATAAAAATAAATTCAGGTTCAAAAAGTCGACACGAAATATATTACTGTTTTTCAAGAACACATTGTCTCCTAAGAAATATTCCTACTTTTAAAAAAATGAGACATGGAAAAAATGCCAAAGCTTAAGTACCTCTTGCATTATTTATTCATAATACAACTTACAGTTCTTTTAAGAATCTTGTGTCAAATTCATCCTTCCTTTTCCTCTTTGCTTTTTCATACCCACTGTGTAGTACTATTTTCTCTTACGAAAGAAGTCTATGACATCGGGCAGTATTAATACTCCTGCAGAGAGAGTACCACCCAGATGCCTTTCAAATTCGTTTTTGTTTTTGTTTTAAGAAACCATCATTTACTGAAACTTTAGCTCTGGCGTCATGAAAGCAACAAGAAAAAGGAGTTCCTGCATGTCTAATGACTGCACTTAAAGAAAAATAGAACTACACACAAACACACAATTACTGAAAATTCATAAATGCCTGAAAATAGAATAAAAGACTTTTATAAAATGGTGTAAAGAATGTTAAGGAAAGGCATAATGAAAGAATAGAAAAGACAGTACAGAGGCAATAGTAAGATAAAGCAAACTCAACTAATCAATGATAAAAATCCATTTTGATATTAATGGGAAACTAAAAGCATTCCTGCTAAAATCAAGAACAAGGCAAGGGGCACTTCCCTGGTGGCACAGTGGTTAAGAATCCACCTGCCAAGTCAGGGGACATGGGATCAAGCCCTGGTCCAGGAAAATCCCACATGCCGCAAAGCAACTAAACCCATGTGCCCCAACTACTGAGCCTGCGCTCTAGAGCCCATGAGCCACAACTACTGAGCCCGCGTGCCACAACTACTGAAGCCTGCGTGCCTAGAGCCCGTGCTCCGCAACAAGAGAAGCCACCGCAATGAGAAGCCCACGCACTGCAACGAAGAGTAGCCCCCGCTCGCTGCAACTAGAGAAAGCCCGTGCACAGCAACGAAGACCCAACGCAGCCAAAAATAAATAAATTAATTTTTTAAAAAAAGAACAAGGCAAGGCTGTCCAGGATCTTCCCTACTATTCAACACTGTGCTTTAGGGATCAGACAAGAAAAAACAACTGGAGGCCTAAGAATTGGGAAAGAAGAGGAAAAGCTCCCTGTTTGCTGATGATAAGAGAATTCCCTTGAGAATGCCAGGGGAATTGTTGCTAAGCTGACACAAACACAAAAGAGAGAAATCAAATTAACAAAAAATAATAGCTTTCAGAATGTAAAGAACTCTTACAATTCAAAAATAAAAAGACAAATCAATTTAAAAATGGGTGAAGGATCTGAATAGATATGTCTCCAAAGAAGATGTACAACTAGATGATAAATACTTGTAAAGATGCTCAAATGTCATGAGTCATTAGCAAAATGCAAATCAAAAGCACAATGTGATACCACTTCATAACCACCTAAATGGCTAGAATAAGAAAGACAGACAACAGTAAGTGTTGGCAAGGGTGTGGAGGAATTGGCTCCCTCCAACGTTGCTGGTGGGCGCGTGAGATGGTGCAGCTGCTTTGGAGAACAGTTTGGGCCTTCCTCAAAATGTTAACAATAGAGTTACGACATGACAGCATTTCCACTCCTGGGTGTCTACACAAGAGAAATAAAAACAGACAGCCACACAAAATCCTGTACATGACTGTTCATAGTGGAATTATTTACAAATAGCCCCGACATGCAAACAACCTAACTGTTCATCAACTGATGAATGGATAACAAATTGTGATATACACAGGCAATGGAATGTTATTCAGGCACAAAAAGGAATAACATAGTGAAACATGCTACAACATGAATGAACCTTAAACCAGTATGCCAAGTGAAAGAAGCCAGCCACCAAGGACCACATATGGTGTGATCCAGAATAGACATGTCTTAGAGAACAAACTAGTGGTTACCACTGGGGAGAGGGAAGGGGAAGCGGCCATAGAGGGGTGGCGGAGAAAAGGGCTACTATGGGATTGTATGAAATCATGTGTGTGAAACTTCTGAAAATTGTAAAGCACTGTAGAATTTAAAGAATCTTTCATTCAATGAAAAAGAATACACATATCTCTAGAGACAGGAAGCAGATTAGTGTATGTTGAGGGCTGGTGTAGGTCAGAGGTAGTGTGTTATGAGCAGTGGCCGCCAACAGGTCTGGGGCTTCCTTTCGGGGTAATGAAAATGTTGTGAAATTAGATAGTGAGGGTCATACAACCTTGTGATTATGCTAAAAAACACTGAGTTGTACACTTTAAAGACGCAACTTTATGATGTAAAAATGATGGTTCAGTAAAGCTATTAACAAATTACCTTCAAACGTACAAGCAATAAAGTTAGAAGATGAGATGGAAATGAAAATTCCATTTACTATAACAACAGAAATACCTGGAATAAATTTACAAATGAAGGTACAAAACGTGTATAAGGAAACAAACTCCCTTGAAAGATACAATAGAGATTTTGATTGTACACTTTCCTGGCTTTCTTTCATACTTTCATATGTGTGCCTGTAAATACATAAAATCTCCATTTTCACTGGGAAACAAAGTCTGGAGAATGTATACCTTTTTTCAAGGTTCAGGAAACAAAATGAAAACCGAAAACATTCCTGAAAATCTGATCTTTTTACTACTTTCTAATGGACATGTTTTATGAAAAGAAATATTATTCTAAATGTAAACTCTCTCAATGAGTGTAGACCATAGTATTATAAATAGAATTAATTTTGCTAATAGTTTATTGTCATACTTTTGGTTTTCTTAAGAAAACAAAGAATTGTCACTTTTATCAAGAAAAGAAATTAATTCAACTTGGTAAGCTGGAGTTCTCTGAAATATTTGTAAAAAATCTTTCCTTGATACAGAATGATCTCAACTAACACGTGTTTGTCTTATTTCTTGCAGTCTCACTGTTAGAAACCAAGAGGAACAGAGACTCAGGAGTGCTTCCTATGAACTCAGAACAGAGGACCTTCCCATCTGTGAAGAAAGGTAAAATTTCATAGTGTTTAGCTCACTAAATCGACAGAAATGCCAACCTTATTATTTTTTCCTTCCAGTTTTATTGAGATATAATCGACATTCAGCACCGTGTAAGCCTAAGGAGAACAGCATAATGATTTGACTTGTATACGGCATGAAATGATGATCAAAATAAGTTTAGTGAACGTCCATCCTCTCGTAGATTCTCAACCAGATTTTTTTGTGTGTATTTTTGTTTCAATAGAACACACAGTTTCTCTAACTGCAATTTAATAATATCAAATCATAATGTTGCATCACATTTTCACTGCAGCATTCTTTTTTTTAAAAAAGTTATTTATTTATTTATTTATTTAGTGGCCATGCCGTGAGGCAGGCAAGATCTTAGTTCCCCAACCAGGGATTGAACCCAGGCCCCCTGCACTGGGAGCTCAGAGTCTTAACCACTGGACCACCAGGGAAGTCCCTGCAGAATTCCTTTTAATTCATTGTGTGACAGGGAGAAAAATCAGTTCCACTGTTAATCTAATGCCTGTTAATCACAAATAGAAATTGATGCTTCTTGGCAAAACTTATGATGTCATTTTATTTTTATGTGATTTACTTTTTTAAATAAAAGAACATAATGAAATACACAAGTTAGGGTTTCAGGAAAATTTTAAAGGTCCATTTTTTTTCTTAACTATAAATATACTTCAGTAAATGTATTATTTTTTAAGTATTTTGAGAAAAAAGTTGGAAAAACACACAAATTACTTTCCATAATGCCAAATTTTAAAATTGTCTTTTTTCCTTCCTGTATTATCTATGGATTTACTTCCACTTACCTATTCTTATTCCTTTTCTTTGTGTTATGCCAATATAACTGCAGGCAATAGACAAATATCCTAAAAGCATTGTTCAAATAGGTCTTGTCTTAAATTATTTATTTTTGAGGGGGGAAAAAAACAAGTAACCTAAAAGTTTACTTAAAATATTTTTCTTCATTCTTTATTTTATTTATTTTTACCCAGATATTTCAGAGTCTAGGATGCATATTAAAATCTTCCACAATTGATGAGTCTGTTAAAAACAGCTTTTCCCTTATATATTAGTTCAGTATACTGTATTCTGCACTGAGGCTTGAGGCTTTGAGTACTGTCTGGAACCAGAAAGCCCTCATCTGGTTCTGGCTCTGTCCATCCTGCCTGTATGACCTTGGGCACTTAGCAGCCACATTCTGCCTCAGTTTCCCTGTGTGTAAAATGGGGATAATAACAGTGTATTGTGACTCAGCCAAAGAAGGGTTGTCGTGAGCACTGAGTAACCAGTAAAGCACTGAGAACAGAGCCAGGCAAGAGGGAACGATTCCATGTATATCGGCCATTATTTGTTCTCAATCATATCCAATAATATAAAATGACTGTTTATCCAATTTGATGCCTTTTGCTTCCATTTCTATTTAGATATTAATCGTATTCATCTGCATTTCCCTCACGTATCTTTGCCTGTCTATTTGTAATTTTGGGTAGTATTTTGCATGCTTCCCGAAAATAGCATTATGTTGGATTTTTGCCCAGTTTGAGTCTCTGTCACTCAACTGGGAATTAAAATCCAATTACATTGGGTCAGTTGTCTTGATGATTACGGATATGTTTAATCTTCTAGAATGTTTGTTGACTATCTACTTACAATACACCCTAATTATTTCCTTTTTTTTTTTTTTTTTTACTGTATGAACTGTGCTTTCTTTGCTTCTAGGTTCTTTGGTACTATGGAAAAGACATGTTTTCTCTCTCTCTCTCTCTCTTTTTAAAGGGTACTACTGATTACCCTTAAGTTTTTCAGTCATTCTTTTATATGTATTTCTTAAATTAAAAGGAGTAAGAAGATATATTTTGAATCCCCATACTTAAGGAACATAACTTAGCATTCTTTTTTTTTTTAATTTAGCATTCTTTACTAAGCCTTGCCAATTTAATTAACCTATCTAAAAAGAATCTGGTATTTTTATGTAGATTGCTTTAAGTTACTATTTTTAAATTGTCTTTTAAGCAGCTTTTAAAATATTTCTTTCAGGGAGTTCCCTGGTGGTTCAGTGGTTAGGATTCTGGGCTTTCCCTGCTGTGGCCCGGGTTCAATCCCTGGTGGGGGAACTGAGATCCCACAAGCCACGCAGCCAAAAAACATGTATATATATATATTTCTTTCAAAACTAATTTTACTGGTTATGATAGAGATTTATGTTTTCATACAGAATACTCTTTTCGTGATGAAAAGCTTAAACACCTGTTATAAAAAACAGAAATCAGACAATACAAAAGTTTTACAATAAAAGCTCAGTTGTCCTCTTACTCCAGACCTTGTCCCAATCTCCAAATATAAACCATCAACAGTTTTTTTATGTATCCTCAAAGGAACTATCTATGCATTTCCACACAGTTGTACTTACATAGGATTCATCTATACACACTGAATCTAACTTTGAAACTAAACTTGAAATGACTGTTTATCTGTCTGTGTCTCACTGCTGGCTCAGCTGACTACTCGCTTTCTATGACCCATTTTTTCTGGTCTTCAGCTTTTTTATTTTTTTTGGCTGTGCAGCGCGGCTTATGGGATCTCAGTTCCCCACCCAGGGATTGAACCCGGGCCATGGCAGTGAAAGCCCGGAATCCTAACCACTGAAGCACCAGGGAACTCTCTGGCCTTCAGCTTTTCACTGGTGTCTCTCTGCTGGGTCACTTATAATCCATCTTAAAGATAGGAAAAGGACATAGAATTTACATTGTAAACTTTGCATATGGGAGAGAGTTTTTTCTATCATCATCATATAATTAGGACAAGTTCACTACATATCAAATTCTTGGCGGTACAGTTTACCCCCCAAAACTAAATGGAGAGAGAGCCTTTGGCAGTGTGGCAGATTAGATCATCTGGGGCCTTCCCAAGACAGAAGAACAGATTTTGTATAAGTCTAAAAGTTTTTGCAACACTAGGCTCAAAGAAAGTAAGGAAAAGGACAAAGCACCTGAAAAGCAAAACCAAATAAAAAGTAAGCAAAGCCCTGAGCAGTGACTGCTAAGCACAGGACAGAAGGGTTTTCTCTCAGAGCCAGTGCAGAGGGGGTAGGGCAAGGAGCTTAAAGCCAGGATTCCACGATTCAGCCCTGGTCCACGAAAGGAGCAGAAGTGGTCCCCAGTCAGTAGGAAGCACACACACATCCTCTCTGGAGGAAAGGGAATACCATCAAATGTGACTCTCAGTTTCCCAAAGATTAAGACCAACCAAAAATTACAAAACTAGAAGGACACAACCTACCACAAATGAGAGTCAGTAGAAACAACACTTGGATTTAGAGGCCAAAAGACTTCAGATGTTAGAATTATCTGCAATCATATAAAGTAATGGTCTCTGAAATGTTTAAACCAATTAAACATGGAATCACAAAAATGAGTAGGCTGAATTCAACTATCAGAATTGTCCAGGAAGGGAAATTCCCTGGCAGTCCAGTGGTTAGGACTCTGCGCTTCCATTGCAGGGGGCATGGGTTCAATCCCTGGTCAGGGAGTTAAGATCCCACAAGCCTCGAGGCTCGACCAATAAATAAATAAGTAAATAAATGAATAAATAATAAAATAAAAATAAAAGCAGAGTCTTTAAAAAAAAAAACTAAAGAATATATTCTTCAGGGATATATCCATACATAAAAACTATGAAAAGAAAAAGGGTAAGGGAAAAGAAATTAATAAGGATCATTGTTAAACAGATTGTGTTTTCTGGCCTCAATATAATGAAAATGTAAGTAAAAATAAACTAAAACAGGGTAAGCCCCAAATCAAGAAGAGCAGCTCCATCGGGGATGGAGGGGGGCGTCCAGAGGGCAGTGTGTGGACCTAGCACCCAGGTGAGTGCACTGCGCGGATGGCCTAGGTCTCCAGCTAAAAGGTGAATCCGTAAGTGCCCAGTTCGTCATCGCTGTTCATCACTTGCAGTTACTGGACAAACTTATCTTCTTTCCTTTTCTCTTTAACACTCTCTTTTGAATCTTTTAGAACCCTGGGCAGACACTGCCCCATGACTGTCCTGGCAGCCAGGTGGTCAGGTCTGACTTGGGTCTATCACAGCCACCTGGGGAGTTTGTGGTCAGATGGTTGTTAAGAATTTTTTGTTTTACTTTTATAATTTAAAACCTTTGCCAGGATGTGCCTAGATGTACGGGCTTGTTCTTAGCAGTTATTCCAGCAGTTTGGTTTGCAAGCCCTTTGGCAGCAGTGGTGCCGTCCAGCTAGACAGTTGGAGAGTGCCACACGTGTTTCTGCCGAAGGCGCGAGGAAATGAGAACAGCCCTTTCTCTGCCTAAAAGGACCTAAGGGCACATTTTCATTCTCAGAGCGAAAAAGACACGTTTCTCGGGATGCAATTCACATCAGCCACCAATACCTCTGCTCCCTTCGCCCCTTTCTCCCGCCCCCCCCCCCCCCCCGCCCAGCCCGGGTCCCAGCCTGGAGGAGGCCAGCGCCTGGGCCCAGTCCTTCGACAAACTCATGCTCACGCCTGCGGGAAGGAACGCGTTCCGGGAGTTTCTCCGAACGGAGTTCAGTGAGGAAAACATGCTCTTCTGGATGGCGTGTGAGGAACTGAAAAAAGAAGCTAATAAAACCACGATTGAAGAGAAAGCACGAATAATATATGAAGACTACGTTTCTATTCTTTCTCCTAAAGAGGTACGTACCCACCAGAAACGTCCCCCAGGAAGCCGCGGGTGAAAGGAACCCCTTCAGTGTCTGGTCACCCGGCCTGGTCAGGGCTGCTTCCACCAATCATGGTGTTCAAACGCCTTGAGGGGTGGTCCCACCAATGGGGGCCAAGTGCCCCCCGAAATCAGTCAAAGATTGTGTGCATTTTCCTGGGAAAAGTATCTATAACTTTCATCCAGTTCTCTAGAAGTAGGCGTCTATGCATTTTGCTGTAAACGCTGTTTTTAAATGACAGCCTATAAGCATTCCTTTAAATAAAATTATCCTTTTAATCTGAGCAAAGTCTCATTTACAGGTATCCTGACTTTAGATGGAAAGAGCATCACTTATATGATGCTGATGCAGCAGAGGTTCACCCCAGAGTGGCCCTTTGTGACATCAGAGAAATGATCAGAGGAGTGAAATCATCAGGTTTCCATCTCTCAGTTTTCATTCTTCCAAATCTAAAATCTAGGAGGTTACGTTGGCCTCAAACCTAAGTGCCTTGTAGCTCCGATGGTAAAATCCCACATGTGCCGCTCAGAATGTAAAGCTAATAAAACAGGACCTCTCCTGTCAGGGAGCTCACAGACAAGGGGGCAGCAGACATGGGGCCCCGGGTGCGACGTCTTGGGGTCGTGACAGGCTGGGGGACAAGCCATCACTGGGGGGCGGGGGGCATGAGGAAGAGGTACCTGGAGAGGCCATGGATGGGCCAAGGATAATGAGGAGGAAATTACCAGAAACGCAGTGGGCTGAAGGCATCCCACGGGACAGGACTAGATGGGCCAGGGATAAGAGCATGGGGTCACAGGAACAGTGAAAGCGTCAGAAGGTTGGTGGCTGAAGGGTACAGTGCTTACCAAACAATTGGGGCCGGTGGCCAACAGCAGGAGGAACGTTTAGGAAAAGAGGATTGTCCGAGAGCACGGAGAGGTTTGCGGACCAGGCTGAGCTGAGGTTTATCCGGGAAGAGCTTGGATTTTAACCTGGTAATATCACCAAACTTGGATTTTTGAAGACCACATGATAGATTATGAAAAGAAGACCAGAGGCAGAGGCCACTTAGAGGACGAATTCCAACCCAGACATGACGATGGTCCAACCAGGCCAGCTGAAGAGAAGCCAGAGAGGATGGCTTTGATCTGAGTCTGGAATGACTGCACGTCTGGTTTAGGCAGACAGGGTGGGGACCATGCTTGGGAGAAAGACAATGGGACTCAATATCGCTTCCTTAAGTTTGCAGTAAGTTGGAGATATTCCATTGACAGATGTACAGATACGAAGTTCAGAAAGTTCTTTCAATTTGGGGTTAACAAAAAGCAAGAGAATTTTTGTCCTTTAATGTATGGCTTCGACATATTTTTATTTTGTCATGACTTTCCTTTTTATTTTTTAAGGCAAGGTTTTTCATCACTGTCTTTCAAAGCATTATACAACCAGAAAACTTGGCAAATTTGTAAAGCAAAGATGATATAAAAAGACGACCCTTTCCTCCCAAATATAAGCATCTATTACTTGAAATGTAAAAGCTTGAAAAGTTTAAGAGCGTAGACCTTGGGGTCAGATGCACTGGGGTTTGAGCCCCAGTTCTCTCATTTAATAGCTGCATGACCTCGGGTGTGTTTCTGAGCCCCTCTGTACCTCGGTTCCCTCCTGTGTAGGAAGGGGAGGTCCACACTTGCCTGAACATTTGGAAAGAGTGACAAGGGGACAATGTGAAGTCCTGCCCACGCCGGGCAGAGCGGGCTCACCCCAGGTGACAACCCTCAGCAACCCTGTGTCCATTTCCCGTCCTAAGCAGACCCTGTCCCCACCAGCACTTGAGGGACAGTCTTCAGATGGAGGTTGAAGAGAATGAAACAGTTCCATTTGTGCCTTAACTGTTTGTGAACTAGAATGTATTTATTTATTTATTTTTGGCTGCATTGGGTCTTTGTTGCTGCGCGCAGGCTTTCTCTAGTTGTGGTGAGTGGGGGGCTACTCTTCATTGCGGTGTGCGGGCTTCTCATTGCGGTGGTTTCTCTTGTTGAGGAGCATGGGCTCTAGGCGTTCAGGCTCAGTAGTTGTGGCTCGCAGGCTCAGTAGTTGTGGCTCGCGGGCTCTAGATCGCAGGCTCAGTAGTTGTGGCTCGTGGGCTCTAGAGCGCAGGCTCAGTAGTTGTAGCGCACGGGCTTAGTTGCTCCGCAGCATGTGGGATCTTCCCGGACCAGGGCTCGAACCCATGTCCCCTGCATTGGCAGGTGGATTCTTAACCACTGCACCACCAGGGAAGTCTCCTAGAATATTTTTTGATGTTTTCTGCAGTAAACCTTAGTCTAATTTTCTTTCTTTTTTTTTTAAAGACTTTTTTTTTGATGTGGACCATTTTTAAAGTCTTTATTGAATTTGTTACAATACTGCTTCTGTTTTATGTTTTTTTTTTTTTTGGCCACAAGCATGTGGGATCTTACCTCCCCGAGCAGGGATCGAACCCACACCCCCTGCTTTGGAAGGAGAAGTCTTAACCATTGGACTGCCCAGGAAGTCCCACACTTAGTCTAATTTTCTTTTTTTTTCTTTTACTTTAAATTTTTTAAATTTCACTTGTTACAAAGAACTTGAATTATAATTGTACTTTTAAAAATTAACAATGGAAATTTAAAAGAAAAAAATATATATTGTGTGTTTAATTACATTTCATAGAATTATTATCCCTGAATCATAATTCTGTTAGTACACCACTATAGAGATTATTTCTTAATATTTAGGTGAGAACCATTTCCTTCTGTTTTTGAGAATAATTCTGTAAACTCATTTCCAGTAATGGCACTCTTCCCCAAATCAAAGGTTTAACGAGGGAGATGCAAGCAGAATAATCATGAAAACACAAAGCAATACAACAGCAACAAAAAATTTCTAACTTCCAATAACAGCTCAATTTAGAAGAGGGTTTATATCTTCAGAACAAAAGCATTCCTCCTTGACTTTCTAACCAGTCAAAATCTGTGTGTTCTACAGAAAACTGTGATGTTATTCCCATAAAAGTACCCTTTACTGCTTCTGCCTCCATTAGATTTCCTAAGCACTAGTGTTTTGGTTTTTTTTTTTTTACATCTTTATTGGAGTATAATTGCTTTACAATGGTGTGCTAGTCTCTGCTTTATAACAAAGTGAATCAGTTATACATATACATCTGTTCCCATATCTCTTCCCTCCCTCCCACCCTCCCTATCCCCTCCCTCTAGGTGGTCACAAAGCACCGAGCTGATCTCCCTGTGCTATGCGGCTGCTTCCCAATACCTATCTATTTTACGTTTGGTAGTGTATATATGTCCATGCCACTCTCTCGCTTTGTCACAGCTTACCCTTCCCCCTCCCCGTGTCCTCAAGTCCATTCTCTCGTAGGTCTGTGTCTTTATTCCTGTCTTACCCCTAGGTTCTTCATGACATTTTTTTCCCTTAAATTCCATATATATGTGTTAGCATACGGTATTTGTCTTTCTCTTTCTGTCTCACTTCACTCTGTATGACAGACTCTAGCTCCATCCACGTCATTACAAATAGCTCAATTTTGTTTCTTTTTGTGGCCAAGTAATATTCCATTGTATGTATGTGCCACATCTTCTTTATCCATTCATCCGATGATGGACACTTAGGTTGTTTCCATCTCCTGGCTATTGTAAATAGAGCTGCAATGAACATTTTGGTACATGACTCTTTGAATTATGGTTTTCTCAGGGTATATGCCCAGTCGTGGGATTGCTGGGTCATATGGTAGTTCTATTTGTAGTTTTTTTAAGGAACCTCCATACTGTTCTCCACAGTGGCTGTACCAATTCACATTCCCACCAACAGTGCAAGAGGGTTCCCTTTTCTCCACCCCCTCTCCAGCATTTATTGTTTGTAGATTTTTTGATGATGGCCATTCTGACTGGTGTGAGGTGATACCTCATTGTAGTTTTGATTTGCATTTCTCTAATGATTAGTGATGTTGAGCATCATTTCATGTGTTTGTTGGCAATCTGTGTATCTTCTTTGGAGAAATGTCTATTTAGGTCATCTGCCCATTTTTGGATTGGGTAGTTTGTTTTTTTGTTATTGAGCTGCATGAGCTGCTTGTAAATTTTGGAGATTAATCCTTTGTCAGTTACTTCATTTGCAAATATTTTCTCCCATTCTGAGGGTTGTCTTTTGGTCTTTTTTATGGTTTCCTTTGCTGTGCAAAGGAATTTTCTAACAAAAGCAAGCAGGAGGCTTTCTCCTCTCAGCCCACAATGAGTGTCGAGTCCCCCCTCTGGCAGGAGCTGAGCTCCTAAGACCTGGGCCCTCACACTCCGGAAGCTTCTAGGAGGGCATGGCCTGGTGGTGAGGGCAGCCGTGGGGATCAGCTCAGGGTGGCTGGGAGGCTTCCCAGGACCGGGGAGCGACGTGGAAACCAAGACCTGACAGAGAAGTACACGTAGTCAGGCCATTCTAGACAGTTCCCCTAGACAGCCTCCTAGAACAAAGACAAGCTAGTTCTCGCTCCTTCTTCCTTTAAATCCCAGGCGAATGCCAAGTTCCTTGAATTCTTGAGTGGAATAGTGAGGCAGAGCCGGGGAGCCAGTGGGAGCAGGTCATAAAGGGCCTCCTAAGTTTAAACGTGGAACTTGCAAGCTCTGCGCTTGATCCTGAGCCCACCGACACCAGCACAAGGTCCGAAGCCGAGTGCTGGGTCCGGGGGTGGTGCGGAGAGGCCCTGGACTGCCGGCCCAAGGCCAGTCAGGAGGCTGGTGAACAAATGCCGTCGAGGTGGTGGCTGACCTCCACGAGGGTCACGGCAGAGGCGGGGGGAGGTGGCCGGATTCGAGCCGCGTCAAAGAGGCGGCGTCAGCAGGGCTTTGTGCCCATTACAGAGCCAAAGGGAGGAAGAGGGTGAGCAGGACCCTGACTTGCGGGGGATAAGCGCCCCCAGCCTTCCCAGGAGGAGGTGGGTAGATGCATCTGGAAAGACAGATCACTGAAGCCCATGCTCAGTGACTTGGATAAGCACACTTTCAGTTTTATATTAAACAACAGCACATGCATTGCGTATCTATCCGGCCCCCCTGGTGCAGAGACGGTCCAGCCGAGGTTCCTCACGCGGCAGGGAAGGCGTGTGAGCCCCTGCTGTCCTGTTCTCGGCTGTCTGGCTCCTGCGGGCCGCTCTGGTCTGGGATGCGCTTCGTCCAGGACGAGCAGACATCGGAGTGCAAGGAGGCAGCATCTCCCGGGACGTCGTGGACTCCCCATACTTTGAATTCATTCTCATTAAGCCCTGACCAGCTACCACCTTCGTCACCCCTACTTTATGGAGCAGGTTGTTTGGGGTTTTTTGCTGCACCCCGCGGCATGCGGGATCTTAGTTCCCCGACCAAGGCTCGAACCCACGCCCCCTGCGCTGGGAGCTCGGAGTCTTAACCACTGGACCGCCGGGTAGGTCCCTAGGGAGCAGTTCTTCAGGACACAGTTCACTTTGCCTGAGGTCCCACAGCCAAACAGCGACAGAGCCGGGAGTTAAGCCCAAGCCCGTGGCACTGACCCTTCCACGGTGCTTCGGGTCACTTCTGCCTGACCCCAGCCTGGAGCTCCAGGTTTTAGTCCTAGTGTTCTTAGGCAATTCGCCAGGGGTAAGTCAATGTGCGCTACCTTTCTTCCTTGCGGCCACAGTCCCCTCACTTTGAAGAAATAGTGCAGCGCTGTGGTTTTCTAAAGCAGTGCGATCCCCACCGGCATCACCGAGAGAACTCATGAGAAATACAAACTGTCAGCCGCCCCCAGATCCACTGGGTCAGAAGCTCTGGGGGGGCCCCCCGCACTCTTTTCTAACGAGCCTTCCAGGGGCTTCTGATGCCTCTGAAGTTTGGGACCACTGTTCATTGTGTTCAGCTCCTCTTTCAACAGCTTAGGTTTGGGGATGACCTTGTTGGGTCTGGGATTTTTAAAAAAACAAACAAGGTATGGGAGTTGGGGTGTATGTCCAAAGAGGCCCTTGTCTGACACAGCCCCATGTGTCCCCGCCGGCAGGTCAGCCTGGACTCCCGCGTGAGGGAGACCATCAACAGAAGCATGGCCGAGCCGTCCCCTCACATCTTCGATGACGCCCAGCTGCAGATCTACACCTTGATGCACAGGGACTCGTACCCCCGGTTCATGAACTCTGCTCTCTACAAAGACCTGCTTCGCTCCTTATCTGAGAAAGCAGTGGAAGCCTAGGATGTTCAAAATATTTATTATTAATAAAACAAAGAACTCGTGGACTCCGTGTAGGACAGGGAATTTAGAGGCAGTAGTGTCTTCTGCTGGGTCATACTCGGGTTATTTTAATAACAGACTCTTCCTTCTGCAGAAGGCTGTATATTCACCAAGTAAATTGCGGCCACCTTTTGTGATACTTTTGGGAAAAATGGGGTATGGCTGTGTAGAAAGGTAGTATATTTACACTTACAATGACAGTAGCACTTTCTCAGTGACAAAGGATACACAAGAAGACACCACACTGCCTGCAGCGTGTACATCCATGGGAACAGGACCCAAATTCCCATTTTATAAAGATGTGACCGCTACCTGTAAAACTGGTATTCTACTTTATCTTAGGATACATGTATGTAGATGCGTATTATGTGCGTGTGTATCTTACATGGTTAATGTAAAGCCCTGGGCTCTGAAGTGGATCAGCCTCAAATGTTTGATAAGAGAAGTACTGCCTAGAAAATGCTCTTGTTGAAAAGTTACCTTTATTACCAGAATCTGCCAACCTGAAGAATGAATTTTCACGTAGGTGGTGTTCATCACAAAGCGTTCAAATAAGCGTATCTCCATTTTTACTACTGAAAGAAATATGGGCATTTTCACTCTAAAAAAATAAAGCACAAGAGTTTTATCTCAATCTTTTTTTCACATGTCACTATTTGGGAAATATAAGATTATTAAGTAAGTGGGGACACACGCAAGATTCTCTTCTAGCCCCCAGACTAGGATTTTCTTTTTCGATCCCACTATTTTTATCACAGGTGAATAGGATAACTTCATAGCTCACAGTAAAAACACCGGTTTGTAGGCCTAAACCATCCCGAAGAAACCCATCACTAGGATGAAAGAAAGGCATCCAGAACCCGGAGGAGTTTGAGTAGTGGGTTGGAACGTGATTTACGCGAGGCCCTAATGGGATGGCCCTCCTCCTGGTCACCTCCCTCCCTGGCCCTTCAGCCTGATGATTCCTTCATATGCTCTTCAACCCTAAGCCCTCATCCTCTTTCTCAGCGAAACACCTCACCTCCCCCTTTACTGTGAAAATCGTGCCGCTAACCCTACACCTTCTCACGTGACCTATAAATCCGCGTGGATCAAGGTCTATGCCCACCTTCACAGCCCAATCCCAGAGAAGGTGCTCTTTCCTCCTTTTCAAGGCGTCAACGCCTCGTGTACTTCTGGGTTTTTTCTAATTTTATTGAAGTAGAGTTGATTTACAATGTTGGGTTAATCTCTGCTGTACAGCAAAGTGATTCAGTTACACGTATATAGATTCTTTTTCCTATTCTTTTCCATTACGGTTTATCCCAGGATACTGAACAGAATTCCCTGTGCCGTGCACCAAGACCCTGTTTATCCATCCTCTGTATCAGAGTTTGCATCTGAATTCTGACTCCCATGTTCTAGGGCCCCATTTCTTCTTTAGACAAAGAGGAGGTCACTGGGATCAAGGCATCAATGCTGCCCTCCAGCTGCTTACATCCAAGTAAGGATGACAGACGTGTGCGACAGTGGCGACAGCAGTGGGGAGTACCGATCCAGAGAACAGCTGAGCTCTCGACGCCCTGGAGGCTACTGGAAGCTTTGGGGGCGGAGATGACACCAGAGCTACAACCTACAGAACAAGAGTGTGTGTGGGGGGCGGAGGTGTAGGGAAGGCGTTGATACTTGGAGCAAACCCCAAATGGTCCAGTTCCGGCCTGTCAAGTAGAAGGTGAGTGGAGATGCAAAACATGTGGAAGAGAAGCTGGAGCCGGGGGCCTAGGCTTTAGGCTGGAGTATTGACGGGGGGTTTGTCAACACAGGGACTGGCGGGAGGGTTAAAGCCTGAGCAGGGCTGAACGCACATCCCTGCCAGGTGGACAGAGAAGCCAGCGCTCCCGAAGGACAGTTAGAGGAGCTCATCGTCCCCATACCGGCGCAGGGAGGGCCGGGGGGTGCCTCTGGGGACGCAGCAGCCCCCGGAGTGGGTGCTGCCTAGACTCGGCTCTTAGATTCCACCCCCCTTGACTTCTTTCCACACTGGAAGCTTCTTTGGACTCCACTTCAATGCAACTCCAAGGTTTAAAAAAATTTTATGTAAAATCTGACAGGCTGATCTTGTTGGGATGGATGGCACTCCATTTGGAAAAAATGTGTATATAAACAAATATAAATTCCAAATGGTTTAAAGGTCTAGAAGAATATTGTAAGAATATTGGAAGAAAATGTAGGCAACATTTTTGTAACTTCAGATGGAAAGCATCTAAGCAAAACGTAAAATCTAGAAACCATAAAAGAAACACTGAGATTGGATTATGTAAAAATTTAAATTCTGTACAACATAAAAACATAAAAGAATGCAAACACAAATATTACGCTATAAGACACACTCAAGATTACTATGCAGAATGTATTAGGAGTGTCTACAAATTAGACAACTCTGTAGACAGAAAAGGAAAACCACAATATAAACCATTAATGGAAAAAATCAACTGGCCAGAAAACAAGAAAATATGAACACAACATACACAAAATGATAAATCATGTGAACTCAGAACAACGAGATGACAGTGGTTACCGTTTCCCCCTAGGTTTGCGAAAGTCACAAGGATAGCTCACATCCAGCATTAGCAAGGTGTCAGGAAATGGGCATTCCTGCGCTGTTGGCAGGTGGGTGAACTAGTCTTGACTTTTTGGAAAGCAATCTGGCAATATCATTCTGCATGCACATGTCAACTAGCTGAATCCACCCGACAAAACATCACAATCTACCCACAGGGGAACAGGTTTTCAAGGGAATGGTATATACCCGCAGACTGCTTGCCCTACAGTAAAGGGGACTGGCATACACCTCCATGCACTGGCAGCGAGTGTTCTAAGCTAAAACAGCAAACTGTAGGGTATGTAAAATGTGTCCATTTATAACGTTAATAATGGCCATTCCCCAAAAGAGTCTTCTCACCAGTGGAACTGGATACTGTTCCAAAGTCTTATTGCTGTAAATTACCGTTTAGTCCTTACAACCCTCTACGGTAGGATGCTCATCTTTACAGATGAGCAGGGAGAGGGGTGAAGTACTTGGTCAGTCTCACAGCTGGTACATGGCAGCTGGGTTTGAACCTGAGCAGACCAGAAGCCCACGCTCTTAACCGCTATGCAGGGCCCATTTCCAAGGAAAAGAGGACTAGATAGCCCGGTATGAGCATGTACACACACGCCGACGTAACAGAGAAACTACAGAGCCAGGGAGATCATCTTCTCTAGTTCACGACTTTGACATAGAAGATGAAGGTAATCCAGCCAGTCTCCCGGGCTGGTATTTGAGCAGCCGTCCAGCAGGCCTCTCTGTTTTTAGAACTCACAAAGGCCCAGGTGGCCAGTTTTTCTCATTGAACATGACAAAATAAACATCTTAAAAAAATCATTCTTCATATATAAAGATGATACTGTCTTACACAAGTCAGTCAGGTTTGTTTGTTTTTTTCCTGTTACCAAATTTGGAGCTAAACCATTACGCTTTCCTGACATGTGTAATCAAAAAATTTCAATTTTGAATCATCTAAAGTACAGCAGTCATCAAACAGGGTTTTTCCTGAGTAATGCCAACTTAATCTCACAGGGGATGAAATTGTGGCCTTGACATTATAATCCATCCACTTGAATTAACTGTCCCAGTGGAACATTCTGGAAAGGCGAATAAATAATCAAAATATTAACTATAAGAAAACTAGCAGTTAAAACTTGATTAGCCTCAGAATGGGAAGTCTGAATAAAAAAATAATTATCTACTTAAAAAACACAAAAAGTTTTTTAAATTAAAAGTATGGTGACTATAGATAACATACTGTATCGCTTTGTTGTGCAACAGAAACTAACACAGTACTGTGAAGCAATTATACTCCAATATAGATCTATTTTAAAAAATACTGTACTGTATATTTGAAAGCTGCTAAGGGAGCATATCTTAAAAGTTCTCATCACAAGAAAAAAATTGTAAACTAGACTTCGCTGGTGGCGCAGTGGTTAGGACTCCACACTCCCCATGCAGGGGCCCCAGGTTCCATCCCTGCTCAGGGAACTAGATCCCACACGCATGCCGCAACAAAGGAGCCCGCCTGCTGTAACTGACCCAGCACAACCAAATTAAGTTAATTAATTAAAAAAATCGTTAACTAGATGTGGTGATGGATATATTGTGACAATCACCTTGCAGTATACACATAGGTCAAATCATTATGTTGTACACCTAAAACTAATAATGTTATATGTCGATTACAGCTGACCCTTGAACTACATGGGGGGTTAGGGGAGCCAACCCTCCACCAGGTTAAAAAGTTGGCCCTCGTATCCTAGGTTCTGCATCTGTGGACTTAACCAACCGTGGGTCCTATGGCACCACAGTACGTATCAAAAAATCCACAAATAAGTGGACCCAGGCAGTTGAAACCCGTATTGTTCAAGGGTCAACTGTGTACCTCAATTTTTAAAGTTTTTAATGGGGAGAGGATTAATGAGCATTTGATCTTACGGATATGTTTTTAAATATGAATTTAAAAAGAGGGGGCTTCCCTGGTGGCGCAGTGGTTGAGAGTCCGCCTGCCGATGCAGGGGATGCAGGTTCATGCCCCGGGTCCGGGAAGATCCCACATGCCGTGGAGCGGCTGGGCCCGTGAGCCATGGCCGCTGAGCCTGCGCGTCCGGAGCCTGTGCTCCACAGCGGGAGAGGCCCCAACAGTGAGAGGCCCGCGTACTGCAAAAAAAAAAAAAAAAAAAAAGATGAAGGCTGCAATTATTAAGGGGGCAGGGATGGACCCATCAGTGAAACAATCCCGAGATAAATCAGCCTGATACTGACCTGTGACTTTAATGCTCCTTCTGGATCAAAAATGCTTCTGCAGTTAACTGGAAATCTTAGTAGTGTTCCCATAGGTTTTGATGTTCTGCTATCAGTACTTTCATTTAGAATCATATATTTACTTAAATATTCATCCAAAACAATTTAGGATGAAACCATCTTTTTTCCGTTGCTTGTTATAGAAATCTAAATCTAATTTAACTACAAAGGAAACTGACTGGCTTTCATTAGCAAGAAGTCCAGGGTAGTTCCAACACCCACGTGGCTGGACCGAGACCTTCTCCCCATTTCAGCCTCCCCCAGGCTCATCACACACAGAGGGTCTCTGCACACTGTTGGTAAAATGGTACAGGGAGCCCCAGGGGCAGCTCCTGCTGGCTTAGCTCGTCCAGGAGAAACACTGCTTCTCCCATCTTTCATAAAGTAACCCCAGGGAAGGAGCATGGGGTGGGGTGGGACAGTGAATGACAGACCTACCAGGTCACATGGAGGCGAGGTGTCCCCTAAATGAATCAGAAAAGATGTTTGGGAACTAGTGCCAAAAAATCGAAAGATACAGTTATGCCCCTCCCTTGCCAGTATTCTCACAATTTTGCCTTTTTATTATCAGCTATACTTTCCAATGGCATTATTACAAAAATAACTTGGATACACACTGTAAACTACATATAAGAGTGAAAAAGCCTCTTTATGTCAAAGCATCTCAGCTTTCCAATTATGAAAACACTTGGGCTAATTTAACCGGACTGTAGGGCACATCACACATGAAATGTTGTTCCTCTCTGCAGTCAGGGCCATTAAAGAAAAAATAATCATAATTAGCTGTCTTTTTACAGCACTGGGGAGAGGAAGCAGAACAAGTCATTGGAAGCAGTCACCTGTGCTTTCATTTTCCATCCCCCACCTGGATGAACAAGTACCAGAGTACACAGGTCCGATCCGAACATTTTTTAATTAATAATAAAACTGTCGCATCACTTTGCAGAACTTCAGTACCAAAAGAAACCTCCCGAGACTCGAGCTTGTTACTTCTTCCTCTGGAGCTGGAGTCTAAAACATCGCCAACACTATTTACCTACCCTCCTCCCGCAGGTCCTCAATTGTGGAAGTCTTCAGGTCCCAGCTCCCACACAGTCAAGAAATGTAACACAAACACAACCAAGAAAAACTACTTCACACGCACCTCCTATGTGACACCCATTCTTCTAGGGGCTAAATACAGCAGTGAACAAGTTTCCCATAAAAACGTATGGACTCCACCTTCCCTAAGTTACAGCTATTGACCACAGCACAGCCACATGGGGAGACTTCCAAGCACACTTGTCTACTGCTCTGGACTGATTTCACTTCAGCTTCCTTCAGCCTAATTCTTCCATTACTACCTAGGAACTCATCAGGCAGTAACTCTGTCCTACTCACTGTGAGGTAATAGCACCTTCAATGTTGGTATTGACACTCTACTTATTTTTGAAGCTTACAGAAATATGTGGATTTTATGTCAGTGACTATTCACATTACCTTTCCCAGTGGGATATTCAATTCTCGAACGGCTAATTTGCTCCAGCTAAATGGGGTGGAGGTGGGGCCCGCCGGGGGCAGGAAAGAGGAACTGTTGATGAAAACTCCTTAAATCTCATCACTTTAACTCTAGTTTTTATTTTGATAATTCAACTCAAATCCCCGAATTTCACTCTGACCTGTAGACAATCGCTGTCAAAGTCTAGTCTTGTTAATACTTTAAATATTCTTCCATCTGTGAGGCATACACAGATTTGACGTCTGCGTGTATGTAAGCATTTCAGAACTCCCGCCATGGCTTCTCAATGTTCATACCAACGCTCATCACCCTCAGGTGAGCAGGAAAACCAAGGTGGCCATTTTCTGCTTTCCTGGGACAGTGCTTCGCTGACTGCCACACCTTTCTAACTGACTTCCTGTATGTGTTCATTTAACACCGTGACTCTGTCCTGGAAATAGACGCTAGCAAATATTACCCTTGAGAACATTCACTTCCAGTTACTTTATAACTGGCTGGCATTTTCCAATATAAGGTTCACTATTTGGTCTCTCATATTACGTTAAGTGCACACAAGGGATGCACTCACGTGCTCTGCTCAGAACCAGCCTGCATCCCTCACCAGGGGTCCAGGAAAGAAGACAAACGTGCTCTGTACTACTGCTCAATACTAGTCCCTTAATACTTACAACCAGGCAGCCATCACTTAATTAAAACTGGACTTTAAAATCACCTTAATAGTTGGGAAAGTAGAACTTTTTAAACAAAAAGTAAAGCAAGCATCAATATCTAAATAAAAATAACAAAATGTGATACATGATTAATAACAAGAAACTTTATTGAATTAACAAATTTAAAAATGGATCACTTAATTTAAAAGTGGGACTATTTTAATTTTATTCTTATTAAATTCATTCTTTCAAAAATGCACGTTATTTTTCAAATGATAAAAGGTTACTCTGTGACCTGACGAAGTAGAGGTGGGATGGTACCAGTGGGCCAATTCCTCTATGTGGGGTCTGAACATGGACTTTTAGATGTTGTTTTCTCTATTACATCAAACTGACCTCCAGTAAGCAGTGGAGAAAAGGGAGAGAAGGGGAGTGCAAAGCAGGTACTCAGATCTCTCTATAGAGGTTTGAGAGCGCAGACGGAGCACAATGAAATGTGGACTTTGTAACAGTGGCCTTAAGATGTGCTAGACCAAGTGTGAAAATCATTTTTTCTTATTCCTAACAAAACAGATGGCACACACTTAACTGTAAGGTCCTTCCTGCAAATGAGCTGCGTTACAGCCCACGTATTAGTCTGTTCCACAACCTCATTCTTGTGTGACAGAAAGAGAGTCAGGACAGAAATGTGCTCCATTAGTCTCCATACGGAAAGGTCACAGCGTTAATGATTTATATAAACCTTAAAGTCCTTGGTCAGCACAGATTTCCAAATCAAAGTTAAGTCATGAACTGTTTATAAGAACAACACTATCCTAAAATGCTAACGTTTTCTTCCCAGTATGTCTTCCTACAAAATGAAAAAATGGTCAAAAGTTTTCATTCTTTGCCTGAGCTGGGATTTAGGAAAAGCCTACTAGACTACAACAATGTTCTGCAAAAGTAAAATACACTACAAAGTCAAACAGGTAAATAAACAACAAACCAAACTGATTTCAACAAAGTCAAGTCATGTTTCCAAAAGTAAAATCTATTACGAACAAGTAATAAACATGTACAAGAAATTACAAGAAATGAGGATCACAGTTAGTTACAAATGCAAAATAATAACTAATTATCCCAGACTTGTGAACATAATAATTAAAATCAATTTCATATGCTAGTTGAAATATTATGTACAATTTAGATAAGCTGGTCAAGTATTATCTGAATACACACCATGTTTGATAAACTTATAATTACATTACCTCTTCTCCTCTTTTAATATTTGCAGGTACATGCCAATATAGGAAAAAATGTAATTTCCATTTGTGTATTAACTGAGAAGAATAACATTTTTACTGTGTATGTTTCAGATTGTAAAAAAGTTAAGGTACATTTTCCTTTAAGAAGGAAAAAAAAAGGTAAAAATAAACTGCCAAAAGTTTAATATCAACTTACTTATAAAAATGGAAAAAAAAAGTTTTGAAGCAGATACCATACAATTATCATGTGGTCTCCTTACTGCTCTGCAACTACAGAAGGCATTTAAGGAAGGGATCCTATGTCAAAAACAGAGACTAACCCAAGGGATATATGTTACTTTAAAAATCTGATTTGCAGGAAAACTAGTTGGTTGGCCTAGTCTTAAAGCTAATTACAAAATCCATTTTCTTAATGGTCCAGGTGTTTTGCCAATTCTTCCAACTCAACAGAACTGTCAAAAAAGAAGAAATATTTTGTGAGACCTTTAAATACAGACAGTGGGGTGTATCCCTTCCCACATTTAACACAGCATACACCTTAAATTGCTGAAGAAAGAGGCATTTCTAAAAAAGATGCTGTGTTTTCCAGACATGAATAGTCACCTATATTAAGTGTTTGGCTCTTCCAACTTAGAATTACTAGGAATACATAAATAAAGAAACAGTGTAAAATATTTTCTCAAGTACCTCTCTCCTTAATTTCAGGTTAAAAAAATTAATTCCAAATTTGAACTGCTAGAGTAAGCCACCGTAGGCATCAGCTTTCTACATTAAATTGAATTTTCTTAAATCCAACAGAACTATGTCAGCACTTAAGCAGCCAATTGCCTGTATTCAATACAAACTGCAATATACCCAGTCATCATCATCATCATCATCATCATCTTTATCATCACGAGGCATCATGTAAACAAATCCAAGAGCCCTCTGGAAAAGCCAGATTTGCCCAACAGGACTGAAAAAAATGAACATCCCTCTCTTAGACCAATTAAAAAACCTGCCAACTCAGGAAGGGAGACACTGTTTCAAGCCACGAAGACACTCTCAATACCATTAATCTCCCGGCGCAGAACGAATCTTTGTAATAAAATGTGTACTGTCCTCAAGCCCAGAGAAAGTGCCGAGAGCTAAAGTCTCACACTATACTCGTGAAGGATATTCTCCCATTGTCTGCCTTTTAATTCACTTCTGTTTTCAGAAAGTGTTTTAAACTATAAGAATAATTCAAAATAAGCATTAGACTAAAAAGTCTAATGTAAGTATAACTTAAAAAAGAAAAGAATCTTACACAAATTTCACAAAAGCTAATAAAAACAGCCAGCATTTTTGGTGCACCAACAATGACCAGGCACTTTAAATATACTATATCTACCACTCACCACACCCTGTAACGTGGGTCATGAGAACATCACGGTTCGGTAACACTAAGTAGCAAAGCAGTTCAAAGCCTGTTTGGCTCCAGGGAGTATCTTCCTACAGTGTGAGCCCCCCCAGTCCCACACTCCTAGTATCCCCACCTCTGTCTCAGGTATGATGTGTAATTCTTCTCTCAATTTTAAATTATATTTCTGTGGCTCACAAAAATCACTCAAGAATGAATCATTCAAATAACCTAACTTGCCTGTGCGGGGCTAATTCAAGAGAACACAGGCCGTACAAAGGAAGGCTTAGTGGAAAGCCTACGAAACCACGGCGGTGCTCATCTGGATTTCCTAAAATAAACACTAAAATCATCGGGCTGGATTTCAACAAGGCAGAGTAGTTTTTCCAGAACCAAAGTCTATAAAGACAAGCCATACACTTGTGCGGGTTTTCCGGAAGAACAAGAGTGGAAGCAGCTGACTGGATACAGTAGATACAGGACTGTGACGCTGTAATGCACAGTTAAGATTCAAACCTGTCATTTCTGCAGCAAGACGACATGAAGGTTGGCAAATTAAGTCAACCTCTTTATTTCTAGTAGGACGGCAAACAGTACGTTCCACGACAGACGCCAGCCACGGCCTTGCCCAGCACTGGGCAGCGTGAGCACGTGCACACACCGGGGCATCCAGGCAGCCCCCGAAGCAGACCCGAAGAGACCAGCCCATGGAGAACCACCCCATGTAAACAGGTGAGACGGGAACCCCAGGAGGCATGTACCTTCCACCGATTTCCACACTCGTTGCAGACAACAAACGTTGTCATCGGTTCATCAGCACTCCGCGTTTGGACCTGTAGCAAAGTCGGGTGAAAAATACCACTTTTCACAATACTACAAAAAGTCCAACCTAATTAAGAACGGTACCACAGTAAAATGTATAAGAGCTCGAAACAAGCTCAGATAAGCGAAATAATGTCAAACAAACACACGTTTCCAAACTTCATTTTTCTAAGTCCTTGTCGTTTCATCTTTTATCTGTTCATCTAAAGTCACACATTATACTACTGATAAATGGCTAATAAATATGAAAATTTTTCATCATAACTAAGAAGCACAGAAATGTTAATTAAAAGACATATCAATTTTCTCTTACAAATTAGCAAGGATGTAAAAATTACAAAAATATTTCATTATGACAAATATAAACTGCCACCAACCTTTCTAAGTTAGGCAGCAACAGAGCCTTAAATACCCGTCTTCTGTGACCTAGGAACTTGATATCTGATCTATCGTAAGATGGTAATTAGAAACACAAATAAAGATCTGTGTGCAGCTCAACATCACTAATCATTGGGGAAATGCAAATTAAAACCACAAGAAAATATCACCTCACACCTGTTAGAATGGCTATCATCAAAAAGACAAGAAAAAGCAAGTTGTCAAGGGTGTGGAGAAAAGGGAACCCTTGTGCACTGCTGGTGAGAATGTAAGTTGGTGTGGCCGCTGTGGAAAATGGTGTGGAGGTTGCTCAAAAAATTAAAAACAGAGCTACCATACGATCCAGCCATTCTGCATCTTGGTACACAGCTGAAGGAAATGAAATCAGTATATCAAAGAGATTATCTGCACCCATGTTCTCTGCAGAATTATTCACAATAGCCAAGACATGGAAACAACCTAAATGTCCTTCAACAGATAAATGGATAAAGAAAAAATGGCATATATTCATGATGGAATATTATTCAGCCATAAAAAAGAAGGAAATCCTGCCATTTGAGACAACATGGATAAACCTGGAAGGCATTATGTTAAATGAAATATGCCAAACAGAGAGACAAATACTGTATGACATCACTTATATGTGGCATCTTAAAAAAAAAAAGCTGAATTCACAGAAACAGAATAGATGGGAGGACATGGGAAGATGTAGATCAAAGGGTATAAACTTTCGGTTATAAGAAGAATAAGTTCTGAGGATCTAACATACAGCATGGGGACTATTTTGTTATCGTAGATCTTAAGCATTCTCACCAAATGAAAAAAAAAAAAAGAAAGAAAAAAATGTGAGGTGATGGATGTGTTAATTATCTTGATCTTGGTAAGCATTCCATGACATATGCGTATATCAAAGCATCATATTGTACACTTTAAATAAATACAATTATATTTGTCAATTATTTTTCAATAAAGTTGGGAGGGGAGATCTGTGTACAAGGATGTTTGAAGAGTATACTTTTATAATAACACAAACACTGGAAACAACCTGAGCATCCAACAGGGAAATAATGAGATAAGTTAGAGCCTACCCATCTGATGGAATATTATACAGCTATTAAGATGTTTATAAAGGTTTAAAAAAACAAAGGAAAATGCTTACACAAAGTGAGGAAAAGTATATAAAACAGTTTACAGTATTTAGCTGCAACTAGGTTTTTAAAAAATCCACAAAATACTACAAGCACCAAAATATAGAACATTGCCCTCTCTGGACGGCAGATTAATAAGTGATTTTAAATTTCTTGTTCATACTTTTCTGTATTTTCAAAATTTTCTATAAGTAGTATACTTACAGAATAACAAATAAACTAAACATTATTTTTATAAAGTGCTTAATTTTCTGTCAATCAAAAAATGCAATCCCCTCAGTCTCTCTAGTAACCGGAAACAATTAGTTGTTCTTTAAAGGGAAAATTTTGAATTTAGCGGATTACAGACATAGCACAGCCTATTTAGCAAATGAAATTAATGACAGTGAGAAAAAATTTTTTCACATATGCACATACAATCAAAACAACTATAACACAGCTCTTTTCAGTGGTTCAAGAACAAAAAGGAAAGTCAGTCACATCATATATGATGTGATAAATGAAGATAAAAGCCATCAATATGTTGCAAAAAAGGAATAAATATCTGGAAACCAGTTAAGCTAAAAGTACCCAGGCTCCGAGTGAGGGAGAGCAAAGAACTTTCCCTAAACTACATGATCCTGCCAAATAAAAAGAACTGTAGCCTGTTTATACACTAACCAATAATCCAGTGCTTTTTAGCTCTTAGAGAAAAAACATGGCCATTTTATTAAATTCTATAATATTTCATCAATTTCGGTTTGTACAGCTTTCACAGTAACAATTCCTATGGAAGTGTAACTATTTCAACTTATTTTCAATTAACTGGAATCTGCTAGTATTAAGAATGCACTGTTATACTTAAGAGATATCTCCTCTCAAAAAACACCAAAATACTGGTAATTATCTTTACTACTTGTTTTAAAATAGGAGTTGCAAGCATTCTTAGTATGAAAATAAGACTCTATAAACAATCACAAACCTGTGTGTAAGTGCAGTTCTTCTTCTTGCATTTGCCACATGTGAACAAGTCCGTCTGGGTCCCACCTGTCTTGGCCATCTGATGCTCTCTGATGGCTTCTTTGGTCAAGTTTTTCCGCATCTCTTTGAGCTCATCACTGGCCATCTCCTGTTCGGAAGGTGGCAATACCACTCAGTTACGGGCATCTTCTATACATATGCGGAATGCTTTTTACACTCCCTTAGTTTAACACTAACAAGATCAAACTCAACTTTTAAAGTCTTAAAAAGTGAAAAATTAATATTTTTCCTCAAAGAACTCATAAGAGTTTGCTTACTCTTAAAATTTTTTCAAATACTTATAAGTCTGCATGTGAAAACTGGATTTAATTACTGTTCAAAGGCTTATAAACAATGTAAACCTGTAGCAATGAGCACGTCTCGTATCCAGACTATGGTCTCTACTATTGCACCCACCCACCCCCACTACCGACAAAGGAACCAGAGGCCTCTGGAGGAATGTCTCGTTCCAGTTCTGAGTCAAGAAAAGCAGAAGATAAGTCAGAGTCATCTTGTGCCAGAAAGCACGGAAACTACCTGATTACTTTGAGTGAGTCACACGGACAGAGGAGCTACATGCAGGACCTCCCACTGGCCAGAGAGGATGATTTCTTCAGCCAACAATATGAATTACGGAAAAGACCAATCCCCACTGGATAAATAAGAAGTCACAAGTCCGTGACGACACTTAAAAAAAGAGAGCACAAACGTTTGCAAGAATGGCAACAAAAGCCCCCACTGGCAGTTAGTAGGGCGCCAACTCCTCCTTCTGATAACTGTTAACCAAAAGGAAAGAATTACACATTCACCCTGCCTTTCCTGTTCTAACCAACAGTGTAACCAAGAGCCTTCAACTCAGGGAAAGTGCTTATCAAAGAAATCTAGCTAATAAATGTGAAAGCAATGACACAATTTTAGAAATCTCTATTTTGCAACCCCTAATGAAATCACCAATTCAGTGGATGAACACATAGATGAAAGGCTGATGGAGAACTTTACAACGGAGGGATCAGATTGTCAGTACACAAACCCCTGATCAATTTCCGCACCCTAAGAGTCGAGCAACAAAACGTGTCTCCTGATGTGATGCAATATGAAATAAGAAGGACCACTGATGAAATATTTATGCAGGAAAAGTTAAACCTGCATGTAACCAAGCCTATAGAACTAGCTTCCAGTTCATAGAAAATGAAGGGGACAGAAAAGTTAAATAACATCATGAGGAAGAAACAGGCAATTCATACTGTGAGATATACAAGAGAAAAACTGGTCTCTTCAACAGGTCAATGTTATGAAAAAAAGGGGGCATGAGGAGAAGAAAATGCTTTAGATTTAAATATGTACACACAAAATCTTAAGAGACCAAACTTAAGGTAACATCTAGACTTTGGATCCTGATACAAAATAAATGAACAATCGAACATAATATGAACATGAACTAGATATTAGATATACCAAGGAATTATCATTAGATTTGTTACATGTCATGATGCCAATGTAGTTACATAAGAAAAGTATCATATTTTTAAAGATATCTCTCAAGGATAGAAAGGTAAAAGGATATAATGTCTGGAATTTGCTTGAAAATAATTCAGGGGAGGGCTTCCCTGATGGCGCAGTGGTTGAGAATCCACCTGCCAAAGCAGGAGACATGGGTTCGAGCCCTGGTCCAGGAAGATCCCACATGCCGCGGAGCAACTAAGCCCATGCGCCACAACTACTGAGCCTGTACTCTAGAGCCCATGAGTCACAACTACTGAGCCCGTGTGCCACAACTACTGAAGCCTGCGTGCCTAGAACCCGTGCTCTGCAGCAAGAGAAGCCACAACAATGAGAAGCCCGCGCACCGCAATGAAGAGTAGCCCCTGCTCTCCCCAACTAGAGAAAGCCTGCGCAGAAACAAAGACCCATCATAGCCAAAAATAAATAAATTTATTAAAAATAAATAAATAAATCCTGGATGTCATTTCTAAAAAAATAGTGATAATAATAATTCAGGGGAAAAGAAAGAAAACAAAAAAAGGGATAGATGAAGAAGGTGACTAGTTATTGAAAATACTTGAACCTTAGGTGATGGATATATAGGATTTCATTATACTTTGTTCTCTACTTTGTGACAGTTTTAAATTATTTTAATGAGGTTTTAAAAAATGAATTTTAAAAATATAACATTTTTATTAGCTATACAGAAAGACAAATTCACTGTCTTGGATGCTTAGTCAGATAGTGAGACTGCAGACACACTGCAGCTATTATCTATGAACAGCTACATCTATAAATAGCAGACAATGAATTCCATTTTCTCCACCATTTTCTAAATAAATATAAGGAATAGTCAATAAGATATAACCAACTTTACAGTATTTAACCATGAAAAGAGCTTAGAGGTTACAAAGTCTGTTTGCAATTAGAGATTTGACTCTTTAATTTTAAATGGATCTACAATAAGTAAAAAACACTTTTGTTTTTAGACAATAATTTATTAAGGCAATCACCCAAAGATCACGGCACAGTTGTGAAAGGAACAAAATACTGAGGCCAACAGATTCAATCACCTTAAGTATTTGTCTGGTATACTGTATATATAAGTATATTAGAATAGCTAATAACAGTTTATTAATATGTAGTATTTATACAGTACTTTATGATTTAAATAGACTTTACACTTGATATTATGGAATACTGTCATAGAAATGTACAAATATACTCACCTCTGCCGTCATTCTAGCAAACAAGTCAGGAGGAATATTCCCACACAGCACATTTTTCCTTAAATTTGGATTCTTAGCATCCTTAAGATTTGATATCCTACTTCGTACTCTATTTTTGTATTTCATGTCCGTATTCCTTATTTCTTGATAGATAGGTACTAGGCCATTAAGGAAAAAAAGGTTAAGTTATAAAGGTAAGATAACTTTTTCCTAGTCTGCCGCAATAAGAATTCCTGAAATTTCTAAGCAGTGTTTCCAATTTAGATTAAGTTAACAATAAGGCACTGTTTCTGCCTGATTTCTTGATCTGTAACTGGCAAAAAATAGTGATCATACTTTTATGCTATGAATGAGCAATACTTTCTCAATGTTTAATGCCAAGCAAGACACAAAGTAAAAGGGTTTCAAAAGGTAACTCAGATATGCAATCTGAGTGAGAAAACTTGAGAATAAGAGCTTGAACTTACACATGCTTTCCCTTGCCCAAATCTGCATTCTACCAAGGATCCTAAGAGTCTCAAGAAGACTACACAGAGACTTCCCCGGTTGGCACAGTGGTTAAGAATCTGCCTGCCAAGTCAGGGGACATGGGTTCGATCCCTGGCCCAGGAAGATCCCACATGCCGCGGAGCAACTAAGCCCGTGAGCCACAACTACTGCACCTGCGCTCTAGAGCCCACAAGCCACAACTACTGAGCCCGTGTGCCACAACTACTGAAGCCTGCATGCCTAGACCCCGTGCTCCGCAACAAGAGAAGCCACCGCAATGAGAAGCCCACGCACTGCAACGAAGAGTAGCCCCCGCTCACCGCAACTAGAGAAAGCCCATGTGCAGCAGTGAAGACCCAACGCAGTCAAAAATAAATAAATAAGTGCTTCCCTGGCGGCACAGTGGTTAAGAATCCGCCTGCCAAGTCAGGGGACACAGATTCGATCCCTGGCCCGGGAAGATCCCATATGTCACGGAGCAACTAAGCCCGTGAGCCACAACTAGAGCCTGTACTCTAGAGCCCGCGAGCCACAACTACTGAAGCCCACGCCTAGAGCCCATGCTCCGCACCAAGAGAAGCCACTGTAATGAGAAGCCTGTGCACCGCAACGAAGACCCAACACAGCCAAAAATAAAAACAAATAAATAAATTTATTTAAAAAATCAAATCAAATCAAAAAAAAAGAAAAGGCTACACAGCACCCTGGAGGGCCTTCTGAGAGAAAATCTTTCACAGTAGCCCTGAGGGATCATTTCCTCCTTGGCTCAGCAAGAAGCTAGTTTAGCAGGTGGCTTTCTCAAGAGAACAGGCAACAGCAGGGGCCCAGCTCCAGAGCAGCTCCCTTTCTAACAAGGCCATTTCCTCAACCAGGACAGTCCCACAGTCACACTGTCACCTAGATGTTCCCTGTTCTCTGGACCCACGTGCAAGACCCCTCCCTCTCCCAGAGCCCTTCCCAAGGCCCCCAGCATGAACACACTCCTGTCCAGGATAATGAGCTCAGGGGATTGTATACACTTCGCTGAGTACCCCCAAAGATGAAACCCTACTTCCCATTTACTAGCATGTGTGTTTTCCATGCCCTTCTACACAACTTCAATTGAGATGCTACGTTCTCAATTTGCAAGGCAGAAAAATAAAAATACTATCAGTACTATGTGTTTTACTTTTGAATGACAGGAAAACAAGAATAATAAAATGACACGGATAGCCCTCCTCTTTCCCATCAAAACAATCAAGATAGAAACTGAAGAATAAAACTTAGAATTCTTTACAGGAAGAAAAAATAATCTAGCGGATTTCTTAAAACAATTATGAATATACACGCAAAGGATATCTTCCTCGATTTGAGATCCTAATTCTTCCTCGTCAGCTCCAATAGCGATGTAGTCATCTAAACACAGGCACAGAGAATTGTCATGAAAAAGTGATTATAACACATTAAAAGAAAATTTCAATACAGGGTCAGTTAAACTGTATTCCTATTTCTTCAACCCCACTTGCCCTGTACAAAGAATCCTTTCAGTTTAGTTTCATTAGAGTCTTGCATCTCTACTACCCACTATGCTCCTCCTCTGGATTCACCTAATGTCCAAAGGGCTCCTGCATGGATGACTCCTTATCCCTCAGGAGTGGGGAAGTAATGCATCCAGCAGGCAACTCCTCACTTCACAACTCCATAAATTCTCGTTGCTCCAGCAGAGAGTAGAGAAAGTTATAAAGAACTGTCTTGTCTCCTGTGACTCAGGCTTCAATGCCAAGAAACCATTCATTTCATCTGCCAGTCACATATATGGACAAAATCAGAAGACTCCTATGCAAATATTCAAAGGGATAGAAGGAAATAAAAAGAAACTAGGAAGAAAAAGAAAAAATATATAAAGAGACAGTAAAGGAATCAGAGTAGAAAGGGCAGAATAAGGAGAAAACTAGGTCATACTAACTGTGGTTCAGTACAATAGAAAAGAGAAGGGATGAATTTGTATAGGAGGGTAAATATTTCTATACATGAAACTTTTAAAAGCAAAATTTTACATAAGAATGAGTACCTCCAAGTTAAATTAAAGCTCCCATATACAACTCAAGCTCTCTTTTCCACTTTAAAAAAAGTAGGAATGAAATTCTGAATATAAAACTTACTATATGTCATACTAACATTTAACAATGGGACCCAAATACAGTATTGTTAACTCCCAATCTTGAGGGTAGAGTACTTAGTTTGCAGATTAAACGTGAGGAGAAAAAAGATTGCGAAGAAAAGCTTAAATTACTACAAGTCAGGGGAAACATCCACATATTAGAAGGAACCTATTTCTCAGAAATACACAGTAATAAGCAGAGGTCCAGTTTGCACCCTCCTCTCTGCCATCAGTAACCCCCATCACAGCAGGCCCTCCCTGAGCTGGGCACTGGCAAGCAGCTATCATCAGGATCCCACCGGGAGGACAGAAACAAGGAGGTGGACAGGGCGGCAGTGGCAGCCGTCAAATGACTGACCACCGAAACTCACGAGACGTACGCGAAACTCACCTCCCGTTCGGAGAGCCGCAGCAAGCATCTCCCTACACTTTAACCGCACAGAATCAGAAGTGCTTGGTGCCCGAGGAAAAGACGAAACGTAAGTGTCTCGGGCATTTGTCTCATCCTTTCTGCTGCTTACGTTGCCACTGGAGCTACTGAAGTACACGTACACACACACACCAAAAAGAAGTCAGGAAAACTCTCTTAAAGTGAATATCGTTACTATCACTCTCTAAAAACAAAAATTTGGGGCATAAATATATGAAACTGTATTTCAGTGACTTACATGAAAAAAAATTGCCTGCATATAGATTAAAAAGTTAAAATTTTAGTAAAGATGACACAAATCTCATGTCTTTTATTTTTTTAACCTTGATCATCCTTTTAAACATTAAACAATATTTTTCATATAGAAAATACACATTACAGCTCAATACAACAACTGCAAAGCAAGGATCTTGGTTATGACAGGGGTAAAGGGATGGCACCAGAGAATATGACCGCTCTCGACCAAAAACAGAGGGGAAAATGCTTGAAAAACCCTGTTGCAACTAGACAACCAGGGAGGTTTACACATACAACACCCACTTTAGGATAAAAACCACGTGTAGTGAGAAGTAGTTGTGAAAATACAACAATGTCTCTTAATTTCTCCCCAGAAACATCAATTCAATCAGGACAGTTGAGCAATTTTTCCAGTCAGCCTAATCATTTCCACTACTTCTGATTAACTTCCTACATTAGATTCTTAGCAAAATACCTTGCTGACTGGTTTCAGCTAACTTTATCCCAGTGCAGATTTCTGCCACAAACCTTTCCAGATGAAGCCAGCCCTCCACCCCACGGATGTGAGTGGCTGCGCTCACAGACAGCCCATGCAGGCAGGGCGGCCGCTCTGCAGGCCTTCAGAGTCCTGCTGCCCGTCTCCCAGAGTGCCGTCTACACACAGGTCTGTGTCTGCGGCCACCAGCCCGAGCTTCTCACGGGCAAAGGTGAGCATTCACTCAGTTCACTCCTCTCTGTGCCCCGGGGCACAGCACCCAGCTTTCAGCGCACACCAATGAGCACGCCCTGTTTACAAACGCCACTCTCGGCTCCTTCAAGGACGAGCTCACTCTGTGCCCATTGGCCCAACGCCTCGCTCGCCCCTGGGAGCTGCCAGGAGGACGATGGGCCTTCTCCCCTCACGTCACCACCTCTGGCGCCACTTCTGACATTCTAAGCAGCTAACCGCACCACTTTCTCCTTAAATCCTTACACCAAGGCGTAAAACCCTCCTCACCTGCAACTCACTTAGATCTAACCTTCTATCTTCCTTTAGATGATACCTCAGACTCATTTCTCCAATATTTTACAATTTTCTTCACTGTTTGAATGAGTGAGAGTGTGTGTATGTGTGTCTGTGTGTGTGTGTGTGTGTGTATGGAGATACCAATCACTTACCTCGTCAGACTTTGTACAAAATAATCCTATGCTTTTGTAGAAAGGCTCTATCCCTAAACTTCAATTACTTAAAACTGATGAAAATATACTAAGAACTTACTCCTCCTTCAATGTCTATTTAAAATATTTGTCTATACCTTTATATATTATATTCCAGGCATTAAATCATTCATTACTTTGAATGTAACACAACTGAAAGCATGTGTTAAACAATCCATAAATTATGGCCTGTACTTTTCAAAAATATCAAGGTCATGAAAGACAATGACAGACTGAAGCATTACTCTAGATTAAAGGAGCCAGATATGATAACCAAATGCAATGTGACCCGAGATGATATTTTGGGAAATTATTTTTCCTTTGCAACAAAAGATATTATTGGGACGCATGGTAAAATATGAACAAGGTCTGCAGATCAGGAAAAAGTATCAGATTAATGTTAATGTTCAGATATTGATATCTGTATTGTGGCTATCTGTGAGAAAATGTCCTTGTTCTTAGAAAAGACACATTGATGTATTTAGCATTTAGGGGTATAAAGGGCATAATGTCTGTAAATTATTCTTGTCTGGTTCAAAATAAAACTCGTGTGCATATTCATTTATACACACATATGCAAATACATATATAAATATCACTGGGGCAATTTGGGAGTTCTCTGCACTATTCATACCATTTTCTAAAAGCCCAAAATTATCTCAAAATAGTTAGAAAAAAACTGAATAAACTTTATTAACAACTGGTGTTTAACTCTATCTTTAGCTTACCTTTTTTATCATCAAGTTAGTTAGTACTTCTACATAAAAAAACAGTGTAGGGGATGTTAATCACAGCTGATTAATAAAAAATGAGGAGTACGTTATCAATCTGGGGAAAATATTGAGAAGTAAATGGAGTTAAAGTAGGTGGCCTAAAATGTGCGTGTGTGAGAATCACCTGAAGGGCTTGTTAAAACACGTGGCTGGCACCACCACCAGAAACCCTGGTTCTGTAATTCCAGGGTAGAGCCCAAGAATCTGCTTTTCACAAAGCTGCCAGGTTTGCTCCTGGGGACCACCCTTTGAGAAGTACTGCTCTAAGTCAAAGTCAAGCCTCCCAAGAACAGAGGGTATGTATTTAATCTACTGAATAATAGGCACATCCCTGATCACGTCAGCATGGGGACACAGCACAGTTCACTGCATGTCACAGGAAAGAATAAATGCAAAGCCCTCTTAAGTGGCAAAGGAATAACTTGAACTCTTCATTACTGAACACGTTTTAAGTTCTTACAACAAACAGCTAAATTGGGAAGGAAAACAGAACCATGAAGAGGAGAAACAGATTCAGGGACAAAAATATCTAAAACAGAAATGTGGCAAATAAAGGAAGTAACCACATGAACCCTAGTCACCTAGTCAGTCCCCCCACTACCACCTCTCCCAGTGCCACCCCAGGGCCCATCCAACTACACTCGCCAAGTGCAATGTAAATCATTTCTCTTTTACGTAGTATCTTCTAACTCTCTTTTAAATTTCCAAGAAATCTTATAAGAAATCTTAGATATCTGGCTATATACATTTATACTGATTCTGTGTGATTGGAAAAAAGAAGGAGTACAGACATGGGATCAGAAGACCATGGAGGAAGTGACGTTCAAATAAAACTATGACCTTCAACATAAATGAGTTTCCATAAAGTGAAATACCTTTCTTCTCTTGCTTCAGGGCTATTCTGTGATGTAACTGCAGTATCTTTTTTCTTTTCTTCAGAGTCTTTATCTGTTGATGGTCCATCTGAAAATTTATGAAATTCCTAAGTTGTTAGCACTTGTTTAAACAAAACAAGACAAAACAAAACATGGGACTGCTACATGTTATCAAGCTATTTATGCAACCAAAAAAACCCCCACTAAAATCCTAAGTTTTTAACAAGTAAATGAAGTTTATGCAAGCTATTCTATTAGCATATGTACATGGGTGCTCAGTCGGCATTCCCAAATAAACTCCTTCATTTGGTGGGAACCATAAATTCATACGCCAGTGGTAACAAAAGGGAGAAAAGTATTCAGAACAAGGGAAGGAAGGAATATGGGAAAACATTAGCACTGTCATTTAAAATACTGAAAGTGCAAAGCATATACAGCTATATCGTTTTGATAATTTTTCATGAAGTCAAAAAATTTGAGGTGGTACTCAAAATACAAATAAATATTTCAGGGATAGTAAACAAAGAACATTTTCATAGAATACACTTCAGGATTATTAGTTAGGCCTACCCAGCACCTCCTCTACCTTAAAGAATCTGTAAACTAATACAGATTATTAATACTAATAGAGCACAAGCTTTAAGACTTAAGGAAGTGAGCAATTAGGCATGGGGAAATAAAGTACGTAAAATAGGCTGGGTCAAGGCAATACTTCAGCACTGAAAAGAAACATTCATGTTTAAATCAACCAAAACAGCCTTGAAGCTAGGTTCAGAAAATGTTTGGATCTACTGTGTAACCCACTTTGATCTACATTTTGATCCCTACATGAGCTACATAAATAAGAACTACATAAATAATTCCATTCTCCACATCCCTCTGTATAGAATACAGAAGAACAAACATCCAACTGTGTGGCAGGACCACCTAGGCAACTCTAAGCATGCCCTCGTGCTCAAGCTCCCATCCCAAACCATTCCATCCAAATCTCTGGCAGTGAGGCATGAGCGTCACCAGATGACCTAATACACCAACCCGGATGACACTGACTGACCGAGAATGGTCCCAATCACAATTCTAGAACTTCACTTGTAAATGTTAGGGTGACCAAACCTGAAACACAATTCAAGTCCCTATGACACACGTCAGTTCTCACACACCAATTTTATTGCCCCCTTTATTTTATAATTCCCCTGGAAGGCCTAAACACACTACAGTATTGTGAGGTAGAAAACAAAGATCAATAATGACATTACAGAATATAGCAAGGACTAAGACGTATTCCCAAAGTAACAGGTAGAAAGCTTCGGAAAGGTGATGTAACCAGGCGATACTGTCTAACAAGCGTCCAGTGATGGTGGGGGAGCAGTAAAGCAGCTCTAGTGCAGTGTGTACTGGGGCAGTCCTCTGAGAAGGCAGGGCAGTAGAGGTATGACCAGTCTTAAAAACATTCCTACTCTGTGAACTGAGTGCCGTGGGTAATAGAGCAGAACCCCGGGGAAGTGCTCCAGCGCTGGGCTCAGACTGTCTGCAGATCACATCCCACCCTGGCTACTCACTACCAATCCAGCTGCGCACAAGGTGCCTAATCTCTCAGTGCCTCGGCTGCCTCATCACAAAATGCGGGTTACAACAGCACCAAGCACACCGGATCGTCAGGAGAACTAAACGCACTAATACAGGTCAATGCTTGGCATATCTTTTTTTTTTTTATTTTTTGCAGTATGCGGGCCTCTCACTGTTGTGGCCTCTCCCGTTGCGGAGCACAGGCTCCGGACGCGCAGGCTCAGCGGCCATGGCTCACGGGCCCAGCCGCTCTGCGGCATGTGGGATCTTCCCAGACCGGGGCACGAACCCGTGTCCCCTGCATCGGCAGGTGGACTCTCAACCACTGCGCCACCAGGGAAGCCCAATGCTTGGCATATCTTAAGTATTCAAAACTGTGCTACCTGGAAGCAGCAGATCTTCCAGAAATCTAGCTAACAATCTAAAGAAAAAGTTTTAAGCAGAGAGAGATTCATCACCCAGTAGATTATTCTGAAGCCAATAAAAATGAGCTATGATGATGGAAAAATACAAAAAAATTCCACTAAAAAGACAATATAGGGCTTCCCTAGTGGCGCAGTGGTTGAGCATCCGCCTGACGATGCAGGGGACACGGGTTCGTGCTCCGGTCTGGGAAGATCCCACATGCCGCGGAGCGGCTGGGCCCGTGAGCCATGGCCGCTGAGCCTGCGCGTCCGGAACCTGTGCTCCGCAACGGGAGAAGCCACAACAGTGAGAGGCCCGCGTACCGCAAAAAAAAAAAAGACAATATAAGTATACAGAGCATAAGTAAAATTACAGTTGAAGCAAAATTCATGTACCAGGAGGAAAAAGAGGAGAAAATACAAGATATTAACTGACAGTTGTATTTAGAGAGAGATTTAATAAGGATGATTTTTCCCTCCTCCAACTCTCCAAATTTTATTTAATGAACATGTAAATCTTTTAGGATAAATAAAAACATTTTTATAGAAGAACTTGTACTGATATTAGATACCTCCAATAAGTATACAAGAGTAAAACTTCTTTAAGATTAAATGAACATAACTGCAATGTCCACTCTTTTCTCCCACAAAACGTAAACCATTCTTTCCAGAAATAAAAATGTACATATATGGTCCTTAATCAACTTTCTGTTGCTAATTTTAATTACTTTAGAATGTGGAATTAATTTAAAATTTAAACGAAATATAGAGTTTCAGTGTGTCTTTAAAGATCAGCCTTTTTAAAAAAGCTTTTTATTCGGAAAGAACTCAACAATTGCACAGATGTTATAAGAAAGTATTACAAACAGCTTTACTCAGACCCCCCCCCCAACTGTTTAACATTTTGGTACACTTCCTTCCTCACTCATTCATCCCCCAGCCCCCGGCATGCACATACACACGCATGTGCAGACACATACACACTCACACGCACCACTGTGTGCACAAAGACACATCTCTTTTGAACCACTGGAAAATGAGTAGCAGATACTATGCTCCCTTATCCCTGAATACTTCACTATGAATTCCCTAAGAATAAAGAAATTCATGTATATAACCACAGTAAGTAGATCCAGCAATGATACAAGATTGTTTACCTACCCACTGACCTTATAAAATTCCGCCAATTATCCCAATAATGATCTTTATAGCAATGTTTCCTTCTGGTTAGGAATCCAATACAGGATCATATATTACATTAGTTTTCTTAAGATAAGACTTTCTAAATTTTATAGGCTTTACAATTTTTGGTTCCTAGTTTCCAAGTTCTTGTAAGTAACAAGTCTTTTATTATTACTATTGCTGTCTATGAAATTTTAAAAGCTTCGCTTTTTCTATTTTCTCTTCCATATAAGGCTGATAACTGCTAGGGAAATGGCTCATTCCAGGGCTGGGTTAGATAAGCCCAACATATTTTGTGATGCCAGAATGTCAGAGAGATTAAAAAAAAAAAAAAACACACACACAACTGAAGGGAGCTTGTCAAAGGGACACAGGAACCAGTTTGAAGGGGTGCCCACTGGTCAAAGCTGGGACAATATAAATACCAAAATAAATATGAACAGTAATGGATTATAATCCATTATATAGAATAAGAATCCACGTGCCCACGCTAATAATAGAAAAAGAACTGGGAGGTAAAAGGAGGGTTCTTTCTTATAGAATGATAACGTATAAATACTGAAGAAGTAGAAAAGCTAGAAAATCGTAACTTTGCAACTGTCACTGTAAAGGGTGGTTTCGGCAACAATCGGTGGGTACTAACTGGGGCTGGGGCGGGGGGGGGGGGGGGGCCCGATGGGGAACAAGATGGTTTCAGGGTCTTAAAGTGACCACCACAGAACTCCTACTAGATACAAGAGGAAAAATCATAAACGATGCAGTGCACACCTCGGCTGGGTCTCAACCTTAACACCACCCTGCCTCTGCACGTGATACCTGGGAAAGACACAACACACGTATGCAGTACCTCAACTGTGGATGTGCAACCAGATCTAGTCATGAGAAAATGCCAGATAAACCCCAAATAAGGACATGTTATTAAAAACAAAGCAGGGAATTCGCTGGCGGTCCAGTGGTTAGGACTCCGCAATTTCACTGCCATGGGCTCGGGTTCAATCCCTGGTCAGGGAACTAAGATCCCACAAGCTGCGCTGTGCAGCCCCAAAAAACAAAACAAAGAAACAAAAACCCACACACAACAACAAAGGGGGGAGGGGGGAGGGGCATGCGTTCTTCAAAAGTCAATGTACTAAAAGAACTATTCCACATTGGCAGACTAGATTACATGGTCCTGGACTGGGTCCTGTTCTGGAGGAGAGAAAAGCTGGAAGGATCATTACTGGGACAACTGACAAAACTGCAACATGCACTGCAGAGTAACGTACTGCACCAATGTTAAATTTCCTGAATTTCCTGTATTATGATTACATAAGAAAATAAACTTGTTCCAAGAACACACACACTTAAGTATTAAAGAGTAAATAAAGCATGACAGAGGCAACCTATTCACAAATGGTTCAGAAAAAATATGTGTGTGTGAGAGTATATACATACAGAGGAGAGAGAATATGACAGAACAAATATGGCAAATGTTAAAAATTAATGATCTAGAAAAAGGACACGTTGAGTTATTTTTATTATTCTTGCAAATTTTCTGTAAGTTAGAAAACTATTTCAAAAACCTTTTCCATAAGTGTCACACCTTCCCCCCCGGAGGAAAACTTTCTTCTTAAAGAGGCAATTCAGTTGTAAATGTTGAAAAACAAGAAAGCTAAATCTGACTAGTTTAAAAAGTAGAACCCTCAAGGAAGTCAGACTAAAGCCGCCTCCAGTATTATAAGGCACTGATTTCAAAACATCTATATTCATTAAGAGAAAAAGAATACAACAACCCAATGTCTGAAGAAACCAGAACATCATAAATATATGTAATGGAAGATTGATTATACCTAATAACTTTTTCCAGGATTTGATGAGGGACTTTGCTAAAGATGTAACTTCTTCATCTGTGCTCTGCTTGCGAATAGCATTCACTGACATTCCGATTCTTGTGGACTGCAAGGCAATGACAAAAAAATACGTATAAGCGATTTTATTTCAGGCAATTCATTGTTTCCTTTTCTTCTTTCCCAGATGCCTGTGTCCATTTTAGAACAGAAAAAAAATCAATTATCTGAATTCTTTTAGTGGTAGACTGTAGACTTAAGACACAGACGTCTTCAAATCAAACATTAGATGCATCAAGGTTCTCATCACTGAGACCTGCAAGCATGTAACCTGCTACTAAAGTAAGGCTGGTTAACTAGCACAATGAAATCAGTCTTTCCCACAAGAGAAGAACAGAAGATAAAGTGTCTGTGTTTGTACACAAGGCAGGCTGATGCAACCACGGCTAACACACGCACTTTGCTTCTCTACATTCTCCTACAGATTACTCTGTACACCGCCTGTTGCAACTTGTAAGGACACCCAAACAAATACCACCACCCACAGAGGTTTAAACACCAGCACATAATCACAGATATTAAGAATGGATGTCACAGAACACAGATAATTTGACTGTGGCGACACTACATGCCCAGGGTTATGCTGGGAGCGTCCATATTCATTACCCTTCCTAACAGCCCTTTAAAGTCGAGATCATTATCCCTATTTTTAAAGATGAACAGACTAGAAGTATCAATAAATAACTGCCCAGCATCACACCACTACTAACTGGCAAAACTGGATTTTAATCCAGGTCTGTTACCTCCAAAGTCCATGCTCTTTCCAACACATCAACGGTTTTCAAATTGTGCTTAAAGAACACAAAGGCAATGACAGGCCAATTATGGATGATAAATTAAAAATGGTAAATTTAGTAAGTTCAGGTTGTCAGTAGACAATCTTTCAAAATATGGATATGGAAGAACAAAATAACAAAAGGAATTGTTAGTGAGAAAATAAAGAGAAGGGAACTCCTGCTATAAACTTTAAGGCCGAGAAATAAATGGGTCCTTAAGATTTCCTTTTAAATTATTCAAAGTACTCAACAAAGAGAATCGGGACAGTTGCTCAAGAGTCTAGAATATGTGTCTGGCTGGAGTGCCCTGTGTTCTCTCTTGGAGAGCTGAGCAAGGCGGATGAAGGTGCCACAGCAGAGAGACACAGGGGACTCATGACCCTAAAACTCCAAGATGATTTGAGATTAGTGTTTTGGGGATTTTTTTCCCACAGAAAGTGGCTTCTTTCTGGTAGAAAATAATACGTTCTTAGAACTCTTTTCAGTGAAGAAAAGACTTTTAGAACTTTAGAATGCTTTAGAACTTCTCTAAAGCACTACTTTGTTAGCTGGTGTAGCAGGCACTTCAATGTAGAAAACCTTCCAGAGGCAGGTGCCTGGGCGGGCGGCACAGCTCAGTCTCGTCGTCTCCGAGCCGCCCCACAGGATGCTGCTAACGTGCTGACTGCTACCGCCCCGATGCCTGTGGCGCCCCTCCTTCCCCAGCGCCTGACCCCCGCCTAGAAGAAAACCCAATTTTGGCATGAGTGGAGGAAATAACTTGAGTCACTAATACAGTTCTGGAGCTTGGGATCAACACGGATTGGCAAAGAAAATGGGACTTTAGGAGGTGGTCAGAGGCGAGCAAAGGTATAAGATTATGAACAAACCGTGTACTGTAGAGTGACTGCTTTTTAATTATCACAGAACGTTCTGATCACTAAAGAGACCAAACCTAAGCTCTGCTTAAAACCTAAGAAAACCCATAAGGAGAACACAGGGATCTGTAATAAACATGCTCACCTAAGGGAGAGATTGTCCAGTCAAGAATAATGAGAAACGAGGCTGTGGAGGTAGAGTGAAACACTAAGATTATTTGAATAAGTTTGTTTCTTCCTTTCAGGAGGTATTTTGGGAAGAGTAGAAGAAAGTAGAAAGAGGAAAGGACTATGAAGCTATCCGACAGCACTGCTCTAGGATATAAACTCAGCTACACAGCAGAATCTACATCTGTTTCACAGGCATCTCAAAACCCAATGGATCCAAAATTATCCTTTATCTCTTTACCCTTCCACCTTTATTTCCTTCTCATCCCAACCCCACCACATTAGGTTTTCTTGAATTTTGCTTTACTGTAAAATGGCACCATCTACCCAGTCACCACGGCAAACACCTCAGTCATCCTAAACTCCACCTTCTCCTTCACCCCCCCCATCTGGTTGGCTACCAATTCTTGTAGGTTGTCCCTCAATAACAAGTACCCCTTCTCTCCGCTCCTACTGCTACGCCCTTAGTTCAGGCCCTCATCACTGCTCCCTGAGCACCTGCGTCAGTCAACAAGCTTCCCGATTCTTCCTCCCTGCAAACCTGGGCACGCACTCCCCCGCCCCCTGCCACCGGGCAGGATGCTCTCAGGACCGCAGCTGCAGCCTGCATGCCAGCCAGCCTGTGTCTTCAACCCTGCATCAGACTTCCTCCACCTGAACAGGTCGCACTGCTTCCACATCCTGCTTTCTCTGCTGGAATACCCTTCCCGGTCCTATCTGCCTAGGGAGAACCTATTCATGTTTTGAGACTCAGTTTACACTTTATCACCATATGAAGGCTTTCCTGAGCCTCCCAGGTTAAGATTAAGGAATCAGATTAAGAAGTAAACTTCTTTGTGCTTCTTTCTTGCCCTACCTATAACAAACACAATAAATCCCCCATATACAAACCTTCAGGTTGCGAACTTGCAAAGATGCGAACGGGTGTTCGCATGTCCAATCACATAAGTTAGTTCTATTTGAGGAGGCACTGTTAGTTTTTGAGGCACAGGACCCAAACGCAGAATGGTACACGAAGGTTGCAGAGGCCGTTCAGAATGCAATCCAGTGCTACCATGTCATCTATGATGAGAAAAAAAGAGCTACTACCCAGACACCACTGGACCGTTTTTTCAAGAGGGTAGATAGACTTGAATCCGGCAAGGAACCAGAACCTGTGCCATCAGCGTCAGGCATGAGTGAAATGGCAGGTCGCCCTCCGTCTGCTATTGCTGAGGATACTTCAGCTCTACCATCGCCCACCTCCTCTCCCTCCTCCAGTCAGTAACTCTTCCTGCCTGTTCACTCGATGGCAGCCCCTGGATGCCAGCTGTTATACCGTGCTATTGTACTTTCCAAGATACTGTACTGTAAGATTAAAAATGTTTTCTTTATTTTTTGTTTGTTTTTTAATGTATTATTTGTGTGAAAAGTATTATAAACCTATTACCGTACAGTACGATATAGCCGATTGTATTGGTTGGGTACCTAGGCTAACTTTGTGGGACTTACAAACAAATTAGACTTATGAATGAGCTCTTGGAACAGAACTCGTTCGTATGTAGGGGACTTACTGTAAATCCTATACAGACGTCTATCTGGGCAACTATACCTTTCTGTTTGTTTACATGGCAGTTTTCCTCTACTAGACTTGAAGCTCAATGAGGGGGAAAGACCATATTTTATGCATCTTTATAACCCCAACACAATTTCTAATCCTAATAAAAACTCAAATGTTTGTTATATAAATACATAAACTTTCCAAGGAACGAAGCAAAAAAAAAAAAATCCGAAGTGTGTTATAAATGATAATCCTACCCAAACTCCACAGCCTCTATAAAACTACCCATCTCTTAAACAAACGGTGAGGTTACTGTTGTTTTCCATGTGGCTATCCCCACACAGAACTGCTGGGATAAGGCCACATCTAGGTGGTAAGGTACGGACACAAACTCAAGGTTATTCTCAGAGCTGACTTGCCAGAGCTGCTGATCCTTGGACAATCTGAACTGAGAAGACAGGACTTAATGACTTGCTTCCCTTCTCCTTCTTAGAGGAGGCATTCTTAACCTTTTTCCCACCATGGATCCCTTTGGTAAACTGAAGCTTATGGACTCCTCCTCAGAATGCTTTTTAAATGGATTAAATAAATACATAGGATTACAAAGAAAAGCAGTTATATAAAGTTACAAAATGTTTTCTTAAATGTGATACAGTAATGTATGTGCTCCTTTATTGAAACATTTAAATAAGATCTAGCGTAACATATAAGAGCTACCATGATAATGGGCAAAAACACGCGTCAGTATATCTGAGGTTAAAATATCTGTGATTTCTTTCAGTTAGTCATAAATACTAATTCAACTGTGGTTTACTGCCTTCATAATTGAAAGAAATGCTCGATTTCAGTTAGATATTAGTGAAAATACATGTGATTTCTTTTCCTCAACCACGTACACACCCCTGTCACCCTTCCCTAAATTCTGACTTAATGGAATGGAAATATCAAAGGCGGCACTCATGGATGATAAGAAATGTGTAGTAGAAAATAGCCAGATTCATCTCACAATTCAGCTTCCTTTTTAACATTGTGACTTGTGTTAAAGTTGTATTTTTATGTTTTAGTCCAGCTGCAACATTAATAATGACTCTACACAATGACGACGAGACACCCGACTGTGCACAGGGCAGGCCGGCGCTGAGAGAGGGAGAAGAGCGAGCGACCCTTGCACCCTCACCCTCAGGCCAGCTTCACGCAGCACAGCTGGCGACCGCAGATCCAGAAAGGGAAATCTTGGGAGATCAAGTCAGGGCCAAGAGTCCAACTTCCTTTCATAGTGAGTTTCACTCCCACTGTCAACCTCTGAGGGTATGTTTTATTCTTCCTGAGAAAGGCAACATTTTTCTATAATGGTAACTTAGTAGACTACTGATTTACGTTACCATCTCAAAAAAACAAGTTAATAATGTTTCACCATAACAGGAAAATACAAAAATACCTATTCAAAAATTATGATACATATTAACACATACCTGTAATAATTCCAAGGTCATGGGAATATTCTTAAGCTCCTTCAGTAAATCCAATGCTCCAGCCTGTAAAATAAAATAATTTCAAACTGAATTTCCCAGATAGTAAAGCAAGGAGTAACTAGAGATCTAAATTTATATTTTCCTATCCACAATTCACTACGGCTCACTTATTCATGTGAGGAGAATGGTATATAGATATATAGATGAGAGAGAGAGAGAGAAAGAGTTTTCCAAACAGGGGTTGCAACTCACTAGAGGATCATAAAATGCATTTACTGGGTTATAACCCACACCTAAGTGTTGTTTTGTGAAAGTTTACTTTCACCAGTATTTGTCTATATGTGCCCCAATTACAAATATAAAATGTTTCTTACTGTGGTGGTACAACACATCCCAAAATTCATGGAGGGCAGCTGCCTGGGGACGTGGGAATGGCAGCAGTGGGGAGGGTCCCCAAAATGCCGCAGCACCTCCAGCATTCCCGAGGGGCATCACTTCCCTGGAATTCTCACGAGGCCCCTGTACCTCGCTGCTCAGTCACAAGAACACTGCTGTCTACCTGATTCTTGCAAAGCAGTAAAAAGCAAATTCTAAAAGGAAATCCACAGTTAATATCTGCGTTAAGCTGGCAGGCCTGTCCACTGTCAGGTGCCACCTAGAATCAAAGGCTCCCACGTTAGCTGAGGAAGACGGAACAAACCTGGAAACTTATGGAGAGCGCTAAGGTTAAAAGGGGAGAAGCAACAGCGCCACCTGCAGCTTGTGGCCAACGTTCCAATTTGATATTCACTCCCATCGGCCATATTTCAGCTCCTCTAATACATCCACTTAATCAGTCATATTTCGTTTAGTCTAATAGTGACTTAATGTACTATATTTGGACAAATCATTATTCTACATATTACTAACAAAAAAACTATTAAACTACGGTAAACTTTTTTATCACCTCTTTTTACTTTCGCAATTCCTTCAGACTTGGAATTTTTATCATGTATCACCGTTTACATACAGAAAAAGAAAAATATAATCAAAACTGGCTAAGGCGGTTCTAAAACTATATCGCACTCAGAGTCTAATGCTTATAAACTGTTCACTGACTCAGATTCAATAATATCTGTCTTTAGCCCACAAAGAGTTGTTATCAAAACACTAGGAACGCAACACTTCACACAAGAATCCATAAAAGAGCTCAGAGCCACTAGCTCTCTGTGGGCACTGAGGTGCACGCGGGCCTCACTGCCTTCGCCCCCGCTTCTCTGCTACCATTTGGTCCCTCGAGGGTCGAAGAGCACTCCACTACTCTCTCAGATTTGCTTCCAAGCCACTGACACCTGTTCCGCAAATGTCGATGCTGGCTTTGATGCTCTGCCTGTGAAAGTACATCCCAACGGCCATCTGGCCAGCAACATGTGTAACTCATTCTGCTTTCTGAAATGTTAAAATATGAAAACTAGCACCCTACAAACCAGTGAAACACAGCACACCCAGGGAAAACAGAAAGCCCTGCAACATATCCCTCATATGCACCCTAAAGGAAGAAACAAGCATGGAACCTCATGGTATCAGTATATTTCTTAAATTTAAAATCAAGCAGAGGTTTCCAGTCAGATAATTTTTCCATTTAAAGTTGACAGACAGACTTGGCTGTAGAGAATAAAACAGTATTGACTCTTCTGGCCACAAACAGAGACATCATTTTAATTTAACCCAGTACCTCATAAATAAAAACTTAAGTTCAAAAGAAATTACGAAACAGACTATTATGAAGGATGTTAATGATCCACTGCTTACAGATTCCTTCTGATCACAAAATTCTATAATTTTTCTTTACAGGCAACTAAAAATAGTAAAACATTAGAGTTGTTAAAAAATAAAACACTGACTTTAAATTTACTATTAATTACAAATTTCTATAGGCATGACATTTTTGTGAGCGAGTATCTTCAATCCCGTATCTGCAAATCTCCAAACCAAAATCCTTTGAAAACCAAAGACTTCTCATTTCTTACAGATTTTCAGTAAACTCACTTGGCAGCAACATCTCATCTCAACAGTTGCATAAAGCTATTTATGTTCTACTTATCCCACTTAATGCGAAAATGCTGCATTTCACTACAGAAATGCTAATATCTGATTACTGGGAACTTCCCAGATCTCACTGAGGATATTATGAAATATATGATGTTTGTACTATATCATCTTTATAAACCTGAAAAATTTGGAATTCTCAAATATATCAGACTCTAAAGGTTTTGATTGCGAGATTGTGGGCCTGTATCCTTATCTACCATAGATGTTTTTCTTCTACCCATGTCTCCATGGTCTTTCTGAACGATTTCTGACCTAGGATCAATTAAAAAGGAAGACAGGACTTCCCTGGTGGCGCTGTGGTTAAGAATCTTCCTGCCAACACAGGGGACACAGGTTCAAGCCCTGGTCCGGGAAGATCCCACATGCCGTGGAGCAACTAAGCTCGTGCACCACAACTACTGAGCCTGCGCTCTAGAGCCCACAAGCCACAACTACTGAAGCCCACGTGCCTAGAGCCTGTGCTCCGCAGCAAGAGAAGCCACCGCAATGGGAAGCCCGTGCACAGCAACGAAGAGTAGCCCCCGCTCGCCGTAACTAGAGAAAGCCCACGCGCAGCAACGAAGACCCAACGCAGCCAAAAATAAACAAATAAATTTATAAAAAAAGAAACAAAAAACTATGATGATCTGTGTGAGTGAAAAGCGCAAAAAAGAGATGATCGTATATTAATTCAGTGACAAAAGCTTTTGAGTGTCACTGTGTGCCAAGCGCTGTGGTAAACACTTTACATGCAGTATCTCATTTCATCTTTACAGTAAGCCCTACGGAAGAAGGGAATCTTATCGTCCCCGTTTTAGAGGAGGAAATTAAAGCCCAGGTAAGTTAAGAAACTTGCACAAGGTCACATGATTACTAACTAGAAAGGGTGAGATTTACCCCATTCTGTCAAAGGACACTTATTGCCTCTCAACAAACACCCAACTAGCACCATATGCCAAGCTCTGCTCTGTGTTGAGGACACAGCAATGAGCACAACATAAACCCTTTCTGACCTCAGCGAATTCAAAAATAGGCAGAAACCTTTGAGCATCTACTTCAAACCCTCAATTACACAAGAAAAAAACCTTAAACTCAGAGAAGGTAAGTGACTTGCCCAAGGCCACACTGATGGATAATGTAAAGGGACAAGAATCCAGTTTCCTGACCCTTATACCACTGCTCTTTCCATTCCATAACCCCTCCCCCAACCCCCGCGGCAGTTCCGCTCTGTGAACTCCGATGAACAGCATTATCAAACAGTCCCCAATCATCACCTGCCTCTAAAGGTCAAGTCTACTAGATTGCAGCATCTCCTATAGACAATGATGCAAGAGAAAGAAAGATCCTACCTTAACTTCCAGAGTCAAATTTAGTTCATAGTACTGGCTAAAAAATAAATAGCCACCACACTACCATGTAACATAGGTGGTACTTCTACTTGTTATCAGAAAGAAGTACTTTTATAAAATATGGTATACTGGAAACCCAGCATATACAAGACTGTACAGGATACAAAACTCCTTCTCTTCAAAGAGATGTAAGAGAAAAGGAGCAACATGGAATATACAGTTAAGAACACGGGCTATACATATATGGTTGATCTAGATTCAAATCCATGTTCTGTCATTTCCAAATTACAAGATATTGGAAATGTTACTTGGCCTTCTCAAGCTTCAGCTTCTTTATATGTACATGAGCATAATATGCCAACCCTGAGTAGTTAAAATGGTCAAATGAGGTAATGTAACACATATGAAGTATCAAATTAGAGTGCCTAACACAAAGGAGATGGTTGATAAGAGGTATAAAAGATACAAAAAATTGTCTGTTTCTACCATAACAATATTCTCAAAAAGCCATAAAGCCAGCATTTTAAGAGAGCATTATTTAAGCTCAATCAATTCAAAAACAATTCTTACTAAGAATTATGATGAGATTTTAAGGTCTAAAAAATTAAGATGCCACTTGTTTTTTTAAAAAGGAAACAAATTATAAATGTTTGAGTCAGCAATATCACTATAAACTAGGAAATATAAATTTACTATGTCGCCTCAAATTTGTAGTTATTCTACACCAAAAGCACAAGCAACAAAAAAATATATAAAATCAACTTCATAAAAATTAAAAGCTTGTGGGAATTCCCTGGCAGTCCAGTGGTTAAGACTCAGTGCTTTCACTGCAGTGGCCTGGGTTCAATCCCTGGTGAGGGAATGAAGATCCTCCTGCAAGCCACGCAGCGTGGCCAAAAAATGAATAAATAAAAATTTGAAAATAAAAGCTTTTATTTTTATTTTATTAAAGTATATTAGTGGTTGGGGTAGATATGGTGACGACGTAATGGGTTACTTAATGGACAGTTTCTATCTGGAGTGATGAAAATGTTCTAAAATTAGATAGTGGCGATAGCTGCACAAATCTGCAAATATATTAAAAACCACTGAATTGTGTACTTTAAAAGGGTGAACTGTAATGTACAGCTAAATAAAGCTGTTATAAAAGATTGTGCAGTCATTCTAAATTTCGATTTATGCTAATTAATCTCACCCTAATATGGAAACCAAAGTTTTCTTTCTAACCCAGGTACAATAAAGACTTAGAAATGTACATATTTCAGGTATCCCTGCTCCTAGGAAATTCTAACACCTAGTTTCAGTTTCTTTCTCTGCAATTTAATTCTACTCAGCCCTAAGCCTTCAGTGCAGAAAAAATACACAAACCTCAACACCCCACAAAATGTGTCTGTGAGCTTGAAAATTCTACGCTCTCACCTGACTCCTCTTTCTACAGTCTAGTGCTATAAATCCTTTACAAAGATAACCCAGAAGGTTTTTTAGCCTTTACCATATCCTAGGCACTGCCAAGAATTTCATATTCATCTAATCTTTACTAAACTATCTCCAATTCACTACCAAGAAAAACATTTTAGAGATGTTAAGAAACTTGCCTAAGACCACTCAGCTAAAGTTCAGAAGAGCCAGGATTTGAACCAAGATTAGGAGTCAAAGACTTGCTTATTGATAAAGTCAAAATGACAAGAAAAAAGCTATGTAAAAAACAGCTAACACCCTGGGGCTTCCCTGGTGGCGCAGTGGTTAAGAATCCACCTGCCGATGCAGGGGACACGGGTTCGATCCTGGTCCGGGAGGATCTCACATGCCATGGAGCAACTAAGCCCATGCGCCACAACTACTGAGCCTGCGCTCTGGAGCCCGCGAGCCACAACTACTGAGCCTGTGCTCTAGAGCCCGCAAGCCACAACTACTGAGCCCGCGAACCACAACTACTGAGCCTGCGCTCTAGAGCCCGCGAGCCACAAGTACTGAAGCCCACATGCCTGGAGCCTGTGCTCCGCAACAAAAGAAGCCACTGTAGTGAGAAGCCCACACACCGCAACGAAGAGCGGCCCCTGCTCGCCGCAACTAGAGAAAGCCCGCGTGCAGCAACAAAGACCCAACGCGGCCAAAAATGAATAAATAAATTTTTTAAAAAATACATTATTAAAAAAAAAAGCTAATATCTGAAAATTTGGCACTAATTCACATGGTTCATCATGGCCTCAAAGCGTGTACTGTTTAAGATCAAGTACACACGTGGGGCAACACCCTGGGTAGTACCCGGTCAAGATATTGTTGGGGTATTTAGGGAAACCCGTCTGCCCCACGACAGCAAGTGCCCTGGTCGTACAACTGTACCCAGGCAAGGTTCAGATACAGATGCAAGGGTCTTCTAGAGATGCTGTAGTTGAACAGAGTAGTACTGGCTTTGAAGCAAAATAGATTTAGATTCACATCTTCATTTGGCCTCTTTGTAGCTATTAGGCTTAAGACAATTAACTTTCTAAATACTTCATTTTCTCATTTTTAGAATAGAGATAATGCTTATCTCAATAAACTGTCAGGAATAAATGAGATAAGGTAGGTAACTTAGTAGAATGCCTAGCTCAGAGTAATAGCTCAATAAATGATAGCTGTTTTATTATTACTTAAAAGTGACACCTACGGTTTTATTAAAACAATATCTAATAACAGCACTTAAATTTCAATTCATAGGACAACTATTACTTTTCAAGCAAAGTTTACTTTTTCACAGTATCAAAATAATATAAAAATTAACTCAGAGAAAATCTGGAAATCACACACACAAAAAAGAGAAACAAATCTACCATAATCCTAAAATGCCCAGAATGACTTCTGTTAAATTACTGAACACTTAAAAAACTATTTATGGGCTGCTGATGTGCTCTGGAGGGCAGGGAGGGAGAGTCATTCAGACCATTTCCCTTTCTCTATCTCATTTGCCTATTTGAATTTCTGTAAGACAAACAGGAAAATAGAGGAGGAATAAAAAGTAAAAGAGCCAGTCAATTTTCCCTTTCTCTTGGGGGGGGCAAGTTTTTACATTGGTGAAGTTTTGCACTACTAGAAATGTAAGATTTGAGAAGAACAATGAGCCTTGAGGACTATCTTGGAGCTTATCCTCATTCTCCTGCGGGCGCATTATGTGTTTATAATTTGAGAACTGCACACAAATACTAAGTGGTCTTCTCCATACTTGCTCACTAAGGAATTCCTCATTTCTAGGAAACATCTACTTCAAGGAAAGGAAACAAACAAAAACACCTAGTGCACTATATGATTAAAAGGTACACATTTTATAGCCTGAGTTCGAGAAAAAAATTACCCAAGTAACAGCCTTTTTCCCTAGGAGCCAGCTTCTACTAGGGGAGTCCAGGGTTCTCTAGGCAAAGAAAAGAAACTTGCCAGTTTAACGGGAATAACAGAAACATTCAGCCAATCAAATATACAGAACTCATCACTTGCAGTGAGGAATGAAAGGCCTGTATCAACAGAAAAAATAAATGGCACAGGCAACGTCTGGAACAGAAAACAAACAGGAAATACTTAAAAAAGCCAAAATTGCAAATACTGATTAACAGGGTATGAAATTACATGCTGGGCAATGCACCTGCTAAAGGAAAAGAGGAGCCGACTACGTCTGAAGTCTTAAGAATTCAGTGTTTAACACTACTTCTGCCTGCTGCCCAGCAGAAAACTCGGGTCCTGGCTTAATCCACAATTCATTTAAGGAGGTGAACTGCTTAGCGGTCTGATTCAGTTTCTTATTCTGTAAAATGAACGCAACACAGCTGTCGTGAGTCCCCAAAGAATTCTGCACAGATGCTTTGTAACTCCAAAGTGCTGTGCAAATCAGAGCGGCCCTTTTCTCCTTCACATTAGTTTGACTTAGAATTTCAGAAGTTTAGCTGAAAATAGACGACTCGGAAGCAAGGGACTGCAAGTGGCCCACACAGGTGGACAGAAATGCAGAAACTGGAGCACCTCCTGCAAACCACAAGAGAACACGTTCACAGGAACACATTATCAGTAACAGAAAACGCCGCTGGTATCAACCATAAACCACTTCGAGAGGACCAACAACGACATGTGTCCAAACCCAGCCGGCAGCACAGCCTCGTCAGTGCGAGTGCCTTCAACACAGCTCCTCGCACGCCGCGGCCTAACGAGATGCACTTGGTCAAAAAAGTTTAGCCACTTGCCAAGTACACTGGCATAGTCTACCTTTTTTTAATTGCTAAGCAAACATGCAGGGTGGTTGAGACAATCGAGGGAATGTTCAGCCTTCTTCAGAAATAAGCTCTAGGAAATTCACATTCTGCTTTAACAGTTTCACGTCTAAAACTGATCACAAACCACTGTTTGATGTTGTTTTCTCGACGCTGGCCAATGAGCCCAGAAAAGAGAACGAATGCTTTCAAACAGGGAGGGCTCTCTGCACTCTTCAGCTAAACCAACGAGGCTTTACCACCGTGACGTTTAAAATAACGAGGAGCATTATTGCCTCGATGGAGTTGACCAGGCTGCGCTAATCACAAGGGGCCTCGGGCGCCCAGGGCGGGTCCCAGCGCCGGTGGCCGCGGGACCGGACGCCCTCCCTGCGGGCCCCCCAGGACCCCTGCCCGGGACGCGGCCGCGGGACAGGACGCCCCCCCCAGAACCCCTGCCCGGGACGCGGCCGCGAGACAGGACGCCCCCGCCACAGAACCCCTGCCCGGGACGCAGCAGTGGGACAGGACGCCCCCCAAGAACCCCTGCCCGGGACGCGGCCGCGGGACACGAAGCCCCCAGCCCAGGACCCTCTCCCCAGAGCGCGGGCCTCGCCGCCGTCACGCGGCACCCGCCGCGCTCACCGCGGGCCGGGAGCCCCCTCAGGCCGACTGGCCCCCGCCCGCCGCCCGGCCTCCCTCCGGCCCGCGCCGCCCGCCGCGCTCACCGCGTTCTTCTTCTGCACCATCTTGTCCATCTTCTTGGCAATGCGGACCACCTCGTCCTCCATGGCTCCGGCAGCCCTGCCCCGCGCCGGGCCGCGGGGGACGGGAAGCGAGCGGAGCTGGCGGGGCGGCGGGCGAGCCCAGGCGTCGGCGAGGGCCCTCAGCAGGCCTGACCGAGGCGCTTCCTCACTCACGGAGCCCGCGGCAGCGGCGGCAGCGGCTGAGGAGGCGACGCTCCTCCCCCGCAGGCAGAGCCAATCGAGCTCCGCGCGCGCCGAGCAGGGACCTCCAATCGAGGACCAGCTGGGCAACGAGTCCGCCGGGCCGCAGGGCTTCGCCGGCTGTCGTGAAAGTGGGCGGGCGGCGCGGCCGAGCTTTGCGCGCGCTCCCTCCGGCCCCGCCCAGCCCGCCCAGCGGACTCCACCCCCTGTCCCCAGTCCCCCGGTCCCCCTTCTCCGGGCTGTGGCGCCCGCAGAGAGCCCCGGGACGCCGAGCCCGGCGGCTTTTGGACGCTGGAACGTGGGCGGCTTTTGCAGTCAGTCGGAACCCCAGCATTTTCCCCGCCGTCGACGGCTGCCTGGAAATCAGATTCCCCATCCCCCTAAATAGGCCTTTATCGTAGGAATGTGACCATTGTAAGCGCTTCCTCTTTAAAGTCGTTTGTAAGCGCCGTAAAGCCGGAGACCCAATCTTGTTTGTTTCCTGACTCAGAATGTTGGACGCAGTACCTTGAATACAGTTGAATAATAGTTGACAGTAACGTTCTCATCAAAGAAGTTAATAATCTCGCCTGCTCTGAAGGTCAGTGAGGAAGTTGACGTCCTAAAGAGTTATGACTAACAACATAAAGCCAAGGTAGAAAATTGAAATTATCAGTACTGGAGAGTATAGGCTCCTTCAATAGGTCTTTGCCCAAGTAACGCCCTTGACTACCATCTCGTGCAGTTTGCAGACCTATCCCCACACCCAATTAAACCATCATTAGTCAAAATTCACCACCTAATAATGTTTTTTCTATATTATGATGTAAGGTTTTGTTCTACCTCAGTTATTTGGGGGAAAGAGTAACTTGAACCATGTCCCTTTTTCTTTATTTCATTTATTTCTTTTCATTTTAAAATTGTCTTTTTATTATTGATTCCCAACTTAAATTGCAGTAAAAATACACGATTGCAAAGTTACTGGTTCTAAGGTATTTATTGAGATTTGTTTTATCAATTTTTATAAATATTCTATGTGTCCTGGAAAAGAATGTGTATTCTATAACGGCAGATGTGAAGTTCTATATGGGCCCATTAGCCCGAAATTAATTTTATTGTTCAAATACTTATACCTCAGTTTGTTGTCCACTTGATGCATCAGTTAATAATGAGTATGTACAAATCGCCATTTATGTTTGTAGATTTGTACATTTACTCTAATAATTGTCATTTTTGTTTTTTTCCGAAGAATCAGCTTACTATACTTTCACTGTGGTAAAATACACATAACATTGTCAAATGACAAAACTGAAACAATTTAGTGATGAATCTGATGTGCTTTATCCAAAGGAAAACAATCCATGGATTGGGGAGTACCTTGCCTCACAAGCAGTGGTGCACTTTTCCAGGGGTGTTGGGGGCAAGGGTTAGTTTTATAGAGCTTACAAAAGGCAACCTGGAAACACTTAATTTTGTTAAAATGGCAATGATAAATCTTCACGACCTTGGATTTCGCAATGGTTTTATAGGTATGACACCAAAAGTACAAGCAACAAAAGGAAACAGATAAACTGGACTTTGATAAAATTAAATAGGTTTGCACATCAAAGATTGCTATCAAGAGGAGAAAAGACAGCCCACCAAATGGGAAACAATATTTGCAAATTATATCTGATAAGAACCTAGTGTCCTGGACATACAAAGCAGTCTTAAAACTCAACAACAAAAAGACAACCTAGTTAAAAGTTGGGCGAAGGACTAGACATTTCTCGAGATGTATAAATGGCCAACAAGCACATTAAAATATTCTCAACACAATCAGTTAATAGGGAAATGCAAATTAAAGCTGCACGAGATACCATTTCACATTCACTAGGATGGTTAGAATAAAAGTATGGATAAAAACAAGTGTTGACAAGGATGTGGAGATAGCGGAACCATAGTACAAATCTGGTGGGAATGGCATCAAAATTTGGGTGGGGGGAGAGATTTGCCATCGTTCCTTCAAATATTCTTGCTGCCTCTCTCTTCTCTCCTAGGACTCCATATACTTGATGGGTTCCCACAGATTTCTTAGGCTCTGTTCATCTTACATATGTAAGATGTAACCATTGGAGAAAACTGGGTGAAGTGTACACAGGACCTTTCTGTACTATCTTCATAATTCCCTGTCAATCTATGAATGCTTCAAAAGAAAAGTTGTGGGTTTCTTATATACAATGGTAGGGATGATAGAAGTTGAAATATTCTATGGTTCTCCTATTTTCGGAAAGTAGATAAGAAATAGTCATTCCATTTAAATATTAACTAAAAAAGAATACAATGATATGTAGCTTCCAAACTTGTAGGGGTGGGGATGAAATAAAGCTCAACTTTTCTGCATCCTCACCAGCATTTGGCATTGACATTATTTTTTATTTTAGCTGTTCTAATAAGTATATAGTGATATTTCATTTTGGTTTTTTCACTTCCCTAATGGTTTAGCGATGTTGAATGTATTTTCATCTGCTCGATTACCATTGAGTTTTGAGAGTTCTTTATATATTATAGGTACTGGATATTTGGGTATATGGTTTGTAGATATTTTCTCCCAGTCTTAATTTGTCTTTTCATCCTCTTAACAGGGTCTTTGAAAGAGCCAAAGTTTTAGATTTTGAGGAAGTCCAATTAATTTTTTTCTTTGAGGTATTATACTTTTGCTGTCTTATTTAGAAACACTTTAAGCCCTAGATCCTGAAGATTTTCTACTGGGTTTTCTTCTATAAGTTTTATATTTGATGTTTAAGTCTATGATTCATTTTAAATTAACTTCTGTATAAGGTATAAGGTTTAGTTCAAGGTTCATTTCTTTGGCTTTGGATGTCCAATTGCTTCAGCACCATTTGTTGAAAGACTATCATTCCTTCGTTTAATTGCTTTTGTACCTTTGTCCAAAACCATTTGGCTGTGCTTGTGTGGGGCTATTTCTGCTTTATTTTGTTCATCTATGTGTCTCTCTCTGCCAATAACACATAGTTTCGATTTCTGTCACTGTATAGTAAGTCTTGAAATCCAATGGATTTCTCCCACTTTCTTCTTTTTCAATACTGTTTAATCTATTCTGGTTCCTTTGCCTTTCCATATAAATTTTAGAAAATCTTGTGTATAGCTACAAGAATCTTGCTGGGATTCTGAGAGGTATTGCATTAAATTTTCTATCCATTTGGGGAGAAGTAACATCTTTACTATATTGAGTCCTCCAATCCATGAACACGATGTTTGTCTCCATTTATTTACATCTTCTTTGATGTCTTTCATCAGCATTTTATAGTTTTCAGCCTCCAAATCCTGTACATTTCTTAGGTTTACACTTAGGTACTCTTTTTTCCTTTTGGGCAATTATAAGTAGTATTGTGTTTTAAATTTTGGTTTTCACACGTTCCTTGCTAGTATATAAAGTACAACTGATTTGGGCAGGTACTTCATTTTTATCGTGTTTCAGCTCCCAAGTTAGTATTAGTTTCATGCAGTCGGTTTTGTTTAGTTACCCAAATGTTTACCACTCTTTCCCCATTCTTTGCATCTCTCCTTTCCTCTGGCTCATTTTTCTTCTGAAAGAACACCTTTTAACAGTTCTGTCAGTATTCTTTTTCTCATACACTTTCTATGACAAAGTGGTTTTCTTTTGCCCTCACTGTGAAATGAGTTGACCTCTGTAGAAGTTCCCAATTGTCCTTTTCTCTCCCACTTTGATGTTATTCCATTATCTTCTGACCTCTGGTGGTGTTTTTCTTAAGTATATGCTGTGTGACACTGAAAGCAGGCTCTCTCTGGTTGCTATTAAGTCCTTTTTCTATGGTATTCAGTTCTGCTTTGCACCATGAAATGTCTCTTTAGAGACTTAGTAGTTTATTTATACTCTTAGTAACATTTTTCTTCCTGAATCTGAGATTTCTTACCTTTCCTGAAGTCTGGGAAAATGTCAGTCATTGTATCTTCATATATTGCTTCTGTCCCATCCTCTTCTCTCCTGCAACTTCCATTACACTTTACGTCGGACCTCTTAATTTTACCTTTCTAGTCTCTTACCCTCCCCTTTTGCTTGCTGGGATTTCTCCTGAGTAAATTCCTCAGAGCTTTCTTTCATACACAATTTCACATACATACACGTCTGTTGTGTCTAATATGCAGGGTTTTTTTAATATTTATTTATTTGACTGTGCCAGGTCTTAGTTGCGGCATGCGGGATCTTTAGTTGCAGCATGTGGGATCTAGTTCCCTGACCAGAGATCGAACCCAGGCCCCCATAGTGGGAGTGTGGAGTCTTAACCCCTGGACCACCAGGGAAGTCCCTAGTATGCAGTTTAATTCATCCATTTGAATATTTTTTGTAGGTCAGATATTACAACTCAAAATCTGAAGAACAAGGAGTATGGGGTTTCAGCTTGGGAAGTTGATAAAGTTCTGGAGGTGGATGGTGGTGACCGTTGCACAACAATGTGGATGTAATGAATGCCACTGAACTGTATAATTTTAAAGTAGTTAAAACTGTAAATTTTGTTATATTTTACCACAGTAAAAAATCTGAAGAATAAAAAAAGCACATCCGGGCTTCCCTGGTGGTGCAGTGGTTGAGAATCCGCCTGCCGATGCAGGGGACACGGGTTCGTGCCCCGGTCCAGGAAGATCCCACATGCCGCGGAGCAGCTGGGCCCGCTGAGCCTGCGCGTCCGGAGCCTGTGCTCCGCAACGGGAGAGGCCACAGCAGTGAGAGGCCTGCGTACTGCAAAATAAAAGAAAACATATCCAAGGCCGGCCTTCTCCCCTCCTTTCCTTACCTGCCTCATCCTCTCCCCCATCCATAACCACTTTTATTAGGTTCTTCTTTGCATCCTTGTCGCATTTGAGGTTTTCTTTTAATGCAAATTCTAGTCAAGTCAAATATATGGTCTTATTTCCTCCCCTTTGTTTTGTACCTTATTTCTTCATCAATAATGTATTCTGAATCCTTCCCAAATTAATAGAGCATCCTCATTCTTTTTTTATAGCAGTGTAACAATCCATTGTGTAGGCAGAGGGTAGTTTATTTAGCTGGTCCACTTTTATCCCACGTTGGGTTGTTTCAAATATTTTACCATCATAAACAATGCTCCTCCATTAAGATTTTTCACTTGAGTGGTTATTTTTCACTTCTAGACGTTTTCTTTTTCAAAGCTGCATTTTCTTTCTTTCTTCTTCTTTTTTATAAATTTATTTATTTATTTATTTTTGGCTGTGTTGGGTCTTCATTGCTGCGGGTGGGCTTTCTCTAGTTGCGGCGAGCGGGGGCTATTCTTGGTTGCGGTGCGTGGGCTTCTCATTGCGGTGGCTTCTCTTGTGGCGGAGCACGGGCTCTAGGCACGCGTGCTTCAGTAGTTGTGGCACGTGGGCTCAATAGCTGTGGTGCACAGGCTTAGTTGCTCCGTGGCATGTGGGATCTTCCCGGACCAGGGCTCGAACCCAAGTCCCCTGCATAGGCAGGCGGATTCTTAACCACTGCGCCAGCAGGGAAGTCCCCAAAGCTGCATTTTCTGATACTGTGTCCTTCTCACTTGTCTGTTCTTTTCTCTGGTTGGTTAACTCTCTCATACTATCTATCCTTTTAAAGTTCCTGAGAGCCCAATGATCCCTTTACCTTTTGTGTCATCTCGTGTTCCTGTGTAGGTAGTTCTCTCATAGGCTTCATCCTTTGGGGGTGTTCAGCTCACTTTTGGCAGGGCTAAATTAACCAGCCTGGGTTGAGAATGTCACTCTCCATAAAGAATCTGTTTGGGGACTTCCCTGGTGGCACAGTGGTTAAGAATCCACCTGCCAAGGCAGGGGACACGGGTTCGAGCCCTGGTCCGGGAAGATCCCACATGCCACGGAGCAACTAAGCCTGTGTGCCACAACTACTGAGCCTGCGCTCTAGAGCCCGTGAGCCACAACTACTGAGCCCACACGCCACAACTACGGAGCCCATGTGCCTAGAGCCCGTGCAACAAGATAAGTCACCTCGATGAGAAGGCCGCCTAAATAAATAAATAAACAAATAAAAAGAATCTGTTTGCCTCTTCCAGGTGCCTGAGGGTCAGAGCCAGTCTGAGGAAATTCTTTTTTTTTTTTTTTGTGCCTCCTCTTGCAGCATGCTGGATCTTAATTCCCCGATCAGGGATCGAACCCAAGCCCAGCAGTGAAAGTGCCGAGGCCTAACCACTGCACTGCCAGGGAAGTCCCCAAGGAAATTGTTGATATTAACTTAGAAGCTTATGTGTTTCCAGGCCACATTAATAGTATACATTCAAAATCCAAATATCTATGAGGACAAGCTTCTGGTTAAACAAATTCAAGTGAAGAGCTCCCTTCTCTCTCATTCAGAGCCCAAGCCAAAATAGACAAGCTTCCCCATCGCTTCCTGGCAGTCAGACTTTTTTCCAGTTCATATGACAAAGAGCGCAGCCCTTAAAAGGGTGCTAGCTTCATAACGGTGAGTAATTTCTGAGACACCCCAAGTCAAGTGTGCCGTGTGGGTTTTAGGTCCCTTTTGAGTTCTCTCTGGGTACCGCAGGATGCAATTTCTTTAGGGCAAGCTGATTTTTACCCTGGTTTATTTAGCATTTCTAGGTGTTTTGAATTATATGAAATATAAGTTTGTGCTGTATTTATTTAGTTATTCATTTATTTATGTTTAGAAGCATTTAAATTACCTCACAGGGGCACAGGGCAAGGCAGGGGACCACAAAGTAATTAAGGCACATCATTTTGAACCCTGGCTCTTACACATAATAGCTCTGTAACCACAGGCAAACAGTTCATCTCTCCAGGGATCAGTTTCCTCTTCTGTAAAATGAAGCTAAGGTTGATGTGAAGATTATATGAGTAAAGGATATAAAATGCTTAGTACAGTGCCTGCCTGGAATATATTAAGTACTTAACGAATAAACAAATTTTCACTTTTTAGTAAATTTTACGAATAAAATGGTATGTTGTTAGGAGGGTGTCATGTATCTACTTCTAAAAAGTAGCAATAAGAAGAACTTCAGCAGTAGGCAAACCTCCCAATGACTCACATACATAGACACTGTCGTTACCTGTCGACAGACGTAAACAATACCATGCTCTGACCACATCTGATTGTGAACCAAGAGTTTCAAAAGGATGATGAAATCAAAGATTATCACGTGAAATATGATGCTGCTGTGAAGAAGGATAAATCTAAAAAAGAGCTGTTGAAGAGAGCACTACAGTACAGAACTCTCTTACCAGGAGGGCAACCCCAAAATGGAACAAGCAGCCTCACAAAAAGGGGAGCTGTCACTTTATTCAAAAGCAGAAGCTGAAGGACTGCTTAAGAGGCAGAACAGACGGGATTCCTTCCTGGGAAGAGTTAGAAATCAGCAGTGAGATAAAAGGAGAAGAAACTACTTGGATAACTGATTTATGACACGAATTTAAAAAAATCCCATGAATACTACATGGAAGGAAAAGACAGAGCAAAACACCAAACTTCTTAAATAGGTTAGGAACACTGAAAATCAAACTGAAGATTTGTTCAGCTTGTTAATAACACTGAGGAATAGGAAGCCTGGGCCCCGCCTGGAGAGAGCCAGGCGGGGGCCACACCACCATCAAATTTCCCTCTCAATGTGTGTTCCTGGGATTACACTGTCGCTTTCCTCCTTTTCCTTACAGACAGCCATTCCAAGGAAACGCAAATGTTAACAATCATATTCCAAAGAGCCAGTCACAGAAAAGTCAGAATTACATTTTATTTCACATTGATAGAAACCGTGAAAAAGATTTACATTTTCCCACGTTACAGCACATTTCAATGGAATATATTTCTTGCCATAAATTAGATCTTGCTGATTTGTGTAAGTGAAACAACAGTTTACATTCTTCAAGATAAAAGCAAAATGACTTAGTAAATGATTGTTTAAAAATTGTAAATCCAGACATAAACGTATGGCTTCATTATTAACATCCTACACTGTCCATACGAAATCATTTCCATCATCAAGTAGCACCCATTTATAAAGATGCGTTCCTAACGGTGTTCTAGTCAGTTGGAATACAGCAGAAAAATTAACAACAGTTCAGAAATATCAGGCGTACATTTTTGCTACATATTAAACTGGGTGGTAACTACACCATATGTACTGAGTTCTGACTAACTTTTATTACCCATAAACTTGTTTTCAAATAATGTTAACCAATAATCTGAAAAATCTATTTAAAATCAAATAATTGCTACTTTCATGTTTGCACAGAAACTAACTTAAAAAGATCCTCTCTGACTACAGTGAAAATTTCAAATAAGTCCACTGGCAGATAAAAGTAAAGCAAATTTTTCAAATGGATTGTTCATTTCCTACAGCAGTTGGTTTCAAACATATGTGCAAAATAAGTAAACTAAAACTCTACGCTATGAGGAGAATCATCTTAGAACAAATCATCTTAGAAATTACAGTTTGTAAGATCAGTCTTAAATATTTCGGAACATACTAGAATATGACCTAATTATTCTTTCAGTTAATTACAGAAAAATACAACCACAGAATTATCCTCGTTACCTGTAACTCTGCAGGCCTAAGCTGCAGACAAAGGTCCAGTTTAAGAAGTAGTGTAGAAACTTTGAAGGGATGCCTGGCTTCTTTCTACAAGTATAAATACACTTTCAGTGCCGTCACGTCTGTGATTCAGAATGTCAAATTACAGCACGTATTGACAGCAGACGTCCATGGCAAGTAGGCAATATTTGGTCTGTTATGAAGGATAAAAAAGAAGAAAGAACACTTTTCTTTTCTAGAGAGGAAAAAAGAGTATTAAATAGAAATTATATTCAGGAAAGAAAAACCTGGTCCCCAAAATAAGAGGGCCATTAATTGAAGACAGCAATATTTCTTTTTACTGACACTTAGAAGCATTATCCCTATTATTAGGAATAATGTAATAACACCTCATTCTTATTATGCATTATAATCATTAAGTACATATGAACACATATATAAAAATACAGATACTGCATGGTGACTAAGTAATTTGGGAATAAGTCCAGAGTCTTAAGTCACAGCACGCATAGACTTTTTATGTCTTAACTGCTCATTTATACCTGAGCAGGTTTTCATTAAGCATACTAATAATTTTTAAGTGATGTAATAAAAAATCTGGTTACAGTATTTTATTATTTTGCTGAATTACATATGAGAGAAAGAAGCTACCTGCTTCACCTATTTTAATACTAATATATTCTGGATAATGTTACACAAATACATACATAGAAACTTAAAAGATCATAAATTTCCCATGAGGAGATTTATTTAGTCTGTGTCATTGGTGTGTATTTGCAAAACACTCTAACACTGCAAACATCAGAGGTTTCAAGATCGGGCAGAGAAAAAACTTTATACTCTATGACGATGATGCTGGTGTGCGCTTCTCCACAAGGCCTCTTAGTGACGTCAATCAATAGGAGGTAGGAGTTTATCAATGAACTGCTTGACATCCATCATTTCCTGTTTGGAATAAAGGGATTATTAATATGCAGTTACACAAATCAGAAATTAAATCCCCACTAAATACCACTAACTAAAACCACATTTTTACTACAATTATATAAAAAGTGGTGAAAAAGAAATGAGGTACCGATAGAAATTAGAAAACATTTCCCACGATTATTATCGTAATTCAATGATCACTCTCACGTATTACGAAGTCTTATGAAAATGGTCTGCATTTGCACTGCTTGAACAAAATAAAACACTGGGGGTGGCGGGGGGAGAGGAAGGGGGTCTAAAAGTGACAATAACTACACAGAGAAGACTCGGTATGTACACAACTGCCGTCAACCAAGTGTCCGTGCCCAGCTTCTAACACTCCCTCATTAGAATGAGATGCGAAATCAACAGTACCAGATGCTTTGTGCCTTTCCAAAGGATTCACACACAACCAGCCAGCTGAGGCTGAGGGGAGCAGGTCCCCAAGGCAGGCCTGGAGAGACGCAGAGGTGAATCCACCACAGAGGAAACTGCTCGACACCTCCTGCGTCTGGCCCAGCTTTCTCACTTCCCTCAAACACATCTCCTGCTGCCACCGCTAGACCCACACAGGAGCACGCAGGAACCTTCGCCCGCATCGCCTCCTCACTCGGGAAAGAAGGCACGGCACGGCGGTGGCCTGTCTCACCCGCCGTGTGGCCCCCACTGCGACCCCACCTCCTCCAGCCCCACCTCCTATCCCTTCCTGCCCCGAACCGTCTGTCCAGTGTTCTCCAGTGTGGTGCACAGTCTCATCCACACACACACTGCCGCCTGCGTCTGCCCCTTGAAGCCTGTGTGCTGACTCAGAGGCACCGAGTCTGGAGTCCTGGCATCTGTGTGTTTGTTAAGCTCCGGGGGGGGGGGGGGGGGGCGGTGGGTGTGCTTTGAAAACCACTGCTCTGGACCTTCAGCCCCTCCCTCCTGGTACCTGGCGTGTCGCCCTTTCTGGATTCAATGCATCATCAGGGGCTCAACTATGTTCTCAGTAACGCCTAGAATCCCAGGTTCCCCATCTTTCTGGATAAGTCATATTACTACCTGCCTTCTCTGTCCCAAAGCAAATGATTTCGCCAGGCTGACAGGTGCAAAAAATGTTAACTTGGACTGTCTCAATGCTTAGCAACTGAATTTTTTTTTTTTTAGCAATTGATTTTTATTCTAGTCCTTTTCAAGCCTCCAAACCTATCCTGACAACCCTCATTCTTACGATCACCCGTCTCAGTGTTTCAGAGCACTTTTAAAAAACTCCTAATATAACACATACCACATTCTGCTTTCTATATAGTTACTTGGATATATATCCTCCTCCCTATTCAAAATTTTCATTTTAAGTAAACTACTTTAGATTTTAACAAAGAAATGATTTTATTTGTCCTTGAATTATTTACAGTGTTTACATGTAATAAGAAATTAGTGAATGTCTGTTGAATTAAGTTGCATAAACTTTGATCTAAGTCCTACTAACCTATGGTTCAATGTGAATTCATTAATTAACTTCTTGAAATCCCCAAGCAGTCAAATGTTATTTATCTTGAAAATATCACATGCAAACAGTTGCAGACGTGTCCCTATAATCACTGCTTCCAAACACTTACCTGTTGACATGAACTGTGCGTCATGCCTCCATAGGTTTTGAAGGTTACATTGGTTGGATTTACCAATGTCTTTAGCCTTTCAGCAGTAAGAGAACCAAACATTAGGGGAACTAAAGGATCCGAATCTCCATGGCACTGAAGAATAGAAATGTCTCTATTCACGCCACTGATAGGACCCTGCAGAAAACAGAACAGGACTATAGGACCATTTATCCAAGCGTGTGGAGCGTCATGCTCGGCACATACAACACGTGCTTGCTCACGTTACAGGTTATCTTTGGCCACAGAAATAAAATTCCTCCCATCCTTATACCCCCCCATCTCTTTATTTAGACTTTTATAGGACATATGATTACCCTGCCTTGTGCTGTATGTTTTCCTAATGAATCAGTTCCTTGAAACACATTGTATCCTAATCATATGTTCGGGTGGCTGGACACAAGAAGTATGTTTTAGCTGAGTCATGTTCTTTGCAGCTCTTATTTGATTCTTTCATTTTATTTTTTCTTAAGAATGTGTATTTAATTACTTAATTAATTAATTAATTTTTATTTTTGTCCGCGTTGGGTCTTCGCTGCTGCACGCGGGCTTTCTCTAGTTGCAGTGAGCGCACGGGCTTAGCTGCTCCGCGGCACGTGGGATCTTCCTGGACCAGGGACTGAACCCGTGTCCCCTGCATTGGCAGGTGGATTCTTAACCACTGCGCCACCAGGGAAGTCCCTCTTATTTGATTTGAATAAGAAAGTTAATAAACAGCACTTACTATGTGCAAGACACCAAAGGGTTACTATATAGTGGTAAGAAAAAACCCCTAGGTTTAAGGATGAATTTGAAAATAAAGTAACACCCGCGTCCCCCATGTGTGCTATATGTTGCTTTATACTGTTGAGTATCTAGAAATTACATTCTACACTAGAATTCTGCCACCAAGCAATGAACACACTGGGCATTCAAAAGCATCATTTCTATGTGTGAAGAATAGCCCTAATTTTGATATGTATCTTAAAATGTACCAAAGACTTCAAATATAGAATTTATGACAGTAAGGGCTTCCTTCCTCCTTCCCTCTCCCTCCCTTTCTTCCTTTCTCTTTTTAAGGACTCATTTCTTATTCTATTCCATGCAACCCACGGTAGAGACAGTGCAGTATACAGGTAAAGCCTAGCGATAGTACATCACACAAGTCTACGGCAGTTCTTTTTAAAAACGGGTGACTGATGTAGACTACGGGCCTTGAGTGACACTGACGTGTCACCGTAGGTTCACTGGTTAAAACAAATGCGTCCTGTGCTGTGAGATGCTGATGGGGGGCTGTGCGTGGACGGGGACGCGGGTATATGGACACCTTCTGTACTTGCCGCTCAATTTGTTGTGAACCTGAAACTGCTTTAAAAAATTAAATTTATTAATAATCATAACGTGACGGTGTCCTCAACATCATCTGCCACCCCTCCGCTCAGTGACGCCGCGCTGCAGGCGTGCGCCAGGCACCTGTGGAAAGGAAGCCCGCAGGGGCAGCCAACAGCTGAGAGCGGTGACGCCAGCCAGCTTCTGCTGTGTGGTCAGTGCCGTGTACAGAGACAAAGCTCCTCCCTGGAAAGACAACAGGGAAAGTCAGTGGGACACAAATTCTGCCGGCAGCAACGGGAGTGATGCTTGTTCTCAACACCATTCATAAAAAAATCGAAGCGGGTGGCTGATGCCCAATACAATAGGCAAACTGGTAGAAATACATGCACGCCCCGCCGTGTCCACAAGGACCTGACTCTCCACGGTGAAGACCGTCGTGAGAGCACAGCGACTGCCCAACCAGCCAACAGCAGAGCCTGCTGCTGCCCTGACAATGCCGTACGGAAGTTCCTAACTTATAGTTACTGTTTTCTTTGTTTTGGCTGCACCATGCATCAAATGGGATCTTAGTTCCCCAACCGGGGATCCAACCCACACCCCCTGCAGTGGGAGCGCGGAGTCTTAAGCAGTGGACCACAAGGGAAGTCCCCTAGAGTAACTATCTCCTCCTCAGCAAACACGTAGGACCAAAATCTGGTCTTAGACTGGTATTACTTTCCAAAACAAGAACTCATGAGAAGAAGCCCGCGGCGGACACCTCTGGAGCACTGGCCGCCAGCTCACAACACCCGTATGCTGGGGCCTGCGTGCCCTCTGACCCGTGCTGTTACCAAGACTGACTCTGCTCCCCTCCCAAGGACGACCCCACCATCTACTCAAGAACGGGAACCACTGAGGGATCCTTGAACATGGGGTGCGGCTGAAGCACCCCCGACCCAGGGACCAGGACAGATGCAGCGGCGGTCAGGAAGCGGCCGGCACAGCCCCTGCGCTATGCAGTGGCGGTCAGGAAGCAGCCGGCACAGCCCCTGCGCCGGGGTCGCTTTGTGGGAGTCCCTACCCTGATCTCACCCCACCGGGATTACAGGGAAGTCCGCAGGGCTCGACCACTGAGAATCTGTGACAAACAGAGGGAAGGAATTCTCCTGTCTTCGACCTTTTTATTCCATTGCTCGTCTGCTCCTGGGAAGGGGACTTACACCTGCGTTTAGGCAGAGTTTCGTTCAGAGAGGTACAGAGTGTTAACTCAGGCCTAACTGCATGTGTACTAGCTATTTTAGAAAAATACATTCCAGGTTCCAATCAGTTTCCTTAAAAAATTGACTTTCAAGACATAATCTATAGGGTGAAGGCTATCACTGAAGAGAGAAAACTAAAAAAGGAAAAGAGCATGACACACTCTCTAATTAATCAATCATTATTTCTGGTCCATTCAAACTTAATTCAGCATTAACAGTAAGCAATATATCAGATTCTAGAACATCTTCTAAAAACAGGACTCCTCCATAGAAAAACGATGGAAACTACAGACTTCTAGATAAATATACTGATGACGCCGACATATCACCCAAACTTTTATCTTACCTGAGAAAATCCTCCCAAAATAATTCTGTTAGAAGGAATGCCATTCTTCACCTCTTGGTCTATCAAAGCTTTTACTAAAAATAACATAAAAGTTAAATCACCAATACTTTCAAAGTTAAGCCCACTGATATAATTTAAATAGGAAAAAAATTAATAACAGAAAACCACAAAGTACATTAAAGGTCAAAACAAGTGAAAAACTTGGAGCACTCTATTAAAATACAAAACTAGAATGGATTTTCAAAAACTCAAGATTTTGCAGCTGTTACTTAAACTTAAACTGTTCAATTATTTGTTGCATAATCTGTAAACAAGTTTTTTCTCGCATCAACAGATGGGTACGGATAGTCCTTTATCCATGGTCCATTCTGCTCATATACATTTTACAGTTCTTTCTCTTCAATGAACCATAGGCATTTGTACCTAAAAGCTGTTATTTTAAAATCGTAGGTAGTTAAGTAGTTTACATGGTTTGTGACTGACGGTGTTTAAACAGTTCACTATATTATTTTTAAAAAAAGAAAAAAAGACACTATACTTTTCCCTATAGCCAATAAACAATGCGGGAGAAAAATCAAATGAATTCTTTTGTTTCTGCAAAATACTCTGACATGCATCATTAACTGTATTACTTGATTAACTCCTAGAATTTCCTTTTTCTTTATAATACTATGTTTTTGATAACTGCACCTTTTACAAATTTATCTCCTCTCATTTTTGACATATGTGTAAGTTTCATCTTCTTAAGATGAAACTTGCCAACTTTATATTTCCTTTTTACCAAAACCCTGCTTTTATTAGAACACTGCAAAAACCCCAAAGCCCAAATTAAACGTTTTTTTCTTTTTGTATAAATTTAGTTCTTAGTTAGAATAGGCTGAAAAGCAAGTGGTACCCTGATGAGTGTGTGGAAAACGGGCTAGAGGAGAGGACAGGAGTAGAGAGGTGAAAGCCTTGCTGAGAAGCCTGAGGCTTTACTGAGGGGGAATGCAGGGCCTGGGCGGGAAAGGAGATGCAGGTGGGCAGCAGCAGCCCTGCGCTGGGGAGGAGCAGGGAGCTGGGGCCACTTTCCCTCCGTTTCAAACGGCTTCACTCCTCTGGTTACACCAAGCGCTGAGATAAAGTTAAACCAGGTATGGTGACAACAGTCAGCTGTGGAGTGACGGGTCCTGATTCCAGGCCCTGGACGCACCCCGAGCCCTTTCTTCTTTGTTCACGGGCACATCTTCCCGGCCCCAAATGGAGACACCCCTCATTCCTAACTCTGGGCCTCAACCCGATTCTCTCCAATCAGACATCACGTCAGACACGAAGAATGCCACGGGCCAACCCTACCCGGGGAAGGGACTTTCACCCTGCAACCCACTGGGCCTGGCCGTCTGCTCCACAAGGCCCACCCTCCCTGACAACCCACCCCCAGACCTGACACGAGCTCTATTATAGGTTGACAAAACCCTAGCTCTAGGAGTGTAGCATTGATCCACTTTTCGATGGTCCTAAAAGTCAGTGTCCTTGGTTTGACATTCCTTAATATCCAATATGTTTTGAATGCATCTTCCCTGTCTTAAAGTTAAGAGTTCTTCTAAAAAATAAAAAGATTTTTAAAAAGGAACCTACCTACCGTTTTTGGTTTTTAAATGAGTTTTGAAAATTTCCAACAAATGTGAAAATAGGAAGACCATGCAGGGTTCCCTGGGTACCTATCACCTCGCGTCTGTAACGAACGCCTCACAGCCAGGCCTGCTGCATCGAGGCCACCAAGTCATCACCCAGGTCATGAGGGAGGCCGGCCTGGCCACCGCGCTGTCTACTTGTCAATGTTGCAGTACATACGAGTCAAAGACACACGTGCTTCTGGGCATGGGCTAAAACCAGACTTCTCCCGGTAAGTTAGTGTTCTTTATGCTTTCACCCCACAAGTAAGCGGGGTTACCATGTTCATAAGCGAGGACGTGACTGGAGACCCTGCAAAGCAGAGCTCATACCGTTACAGGAGTGCCCAGTGAGATGATTTGTAGGAATCGCCTGGCAGGTCCAGTAGTGTTCGAGCAGGGGCCCCTCACTAAAACTAACCATTACCATAATTTTCGTTATATATCATGACATCATTGGTAGCCTTATCTATGTCCTTATTTCAAATCTCTTTAATGACAATAACTGGTCACAGCCATCAACCATGCTGCGATTTTCTCCACTGGCCTACGTCAGTCAAAGCAAAACGACGCATCCGACAGCACTCAAGCCTGACAAGTGCCGTTCCTCCCCACATGCCTCACCTTCACGGGCCATTATTAACGAGTCAAACAAGACAGTGAGCCATCAGAAAGGAAGGACAGCACCACCTGCGTTTACATAGTATGTAGTATTTCATCAACAACAACAGCACGACTGAATCTACTATAAAACTTTTCTTACTTACCACTTTCTGCTGCCTGTTTAATTCCAGTTTCATCTTCCTGTGAATCTGGTGAAAGCCCAATGATGTCAAACCTGGAAAATAAGGCAAAATTCTAAAAGAATCATTCAATTCTAAGAATATCTACTCTTGATAAGAAGATGGTAATTTTAGAGAAAAAAGGCTAACCAAAGATATTCTCTAGAACATTAAACTCAAATGAAACTGTTTCTGGGGACTTCCCTGGTGGTCGAGTGGGTAAGACTCCGTGCTCCCAATGCAGGGGGGCCTGGGTTCGATCCCTGGCCAGGGAACTAGATCCCACCTGCCACAACTAAGAAGTCTGCATGCCGCAACTAAAAGATTCCACATGCCACAACTAAGACCCGGCGTGGCCAAAATAAATAAATAAATATTAAAAACAAAAAAAACTGTCTCTGGAGGCCAAACGGTCAACTTAAATGCGTGAATGTGACATCCTGTAAGTTCCCCTCACACCAACTAGATACAGATTGTATTAAAAAGTCACAGTACCATGTAATTTTAAGGTAGAAACACCTGGAGAATGACCTAGTCCAACCTGACACCTGACAGGAGTCTCAAACCACAGCCCTAAGATCTTTGGAATAAACTCCAGCCCCTCGCTTCCCTCCTAGTGCATCGTAAGTCAGCCGTCTGGAAAGAGCTACTTCACCACGGCACCTGCGCACGCGCGGCCCACACCTACTGCACACAGGCCACCTCCATCCACATTCTGCAAAACCCGTCACCACGCACTGCAGCGACCTCAAACCGGAGGCTGGGGCCCTCCTTTGGCCCCGACTACCTCGCTACCCGCTCGGTGCTTCCACTATGGTCTCGAGCAACGTGAGGTAGAAACTTTGCTTCTGGACAGGAATTGTGCCAGAGCGGGAAGGTGGAAGAATCAAAGGTCAAGGGAGGCAGGAACCTGTAAAAGTTGCCAAGCAATGTCCAGCAGATAAAAACGAAGGTGCAGGGTGGGTTCGAGGTGAGTGGGAACAAGCAGAGGACAAGGTGGCGACAGGCTGGAGTCCTCAGGAGGCCTCAACAGGCAGTGCAGAGACGGGGGAGCAAACTCCCAGGGGGAACAACTACACTTGACAGTCAGGTCTGAAGTAAGTGCCTTCAGAGATGGAACAGTTCCAGACGACAAAGCCCAGGGGATGCTGTGGGTGCCTGAAGCTGAGAGAGGAAAACGTCAGCGGAAAGAGAAGAGTCCAGGAAGTGACAAGCCGGTCAAGGCTTGTGAATGGGTCACTGACATTGGATCCCACAGTCACCTGAAAGGTAAGACGGTGGCAGGAGCTAGAGGGGAAAGGGAAATAGGAATCGGGTGTCAAAGTCATCAGTTTTGAACAGACCTGACGGCAGATCTCAGAGCAGCAGGAAGAAAGCATGGTCTGTAAGTGGCTCAGAGAACAAAGAACCGACTGTAAAGCACACAGGGAACGCCTGACATCACGAATGTCTCGAGAGGGCTCAGCAGGAATTGCTTTCCTTAAAAACTGGCCAGCTCTCCAGGAAGGCAAGAAGGTGGGAGGTGGAGAGGCCACGGCTTCACCAGAGTGGATGCCACATGGGCGCACGAACACGTTTGGGTACTGAAATCAACAAAGGTTTATCAAGCAGTGAGAGGTGCTCTCTGCGATATCTCTATCCACCCACTCTCTCCTGTTTCTCTACCTGTTGGTGCAGCTCCTTAAGATTTACCCCAAATCTAACATATAAAACCTGAAGTAGTCGAATAAAGGTTAAATTTATATAACTTTGCAACTTAAAAATAATTAGTTAAAAATTGCTATATGCAAAAGCACTTCTGATTAAAAAAAAAAGTATAAGTAAAAAGTTCTTATTGAATAAGTGAAGTCTTACTTACCAAGAAGGCATGGCCATGTTCATATTTAATGTTACAGGCATAACTGGTCTACATGGGGAAGAAAAAGAAAAGGAAAAATAAGTATAGTATACCAAAGTACAAAACCTGATAAATTCCATCAACTGAAGATGCTTACTTGAGGCTCTCACAAAATTGAATGCTACAATTTGAATAGATGAGCTGCTTCACTGCACGTACACCTGCACAATTCTGTTCTCCACACCCTACAAATGGTTCTCAAGACAGAGCCGCAGCTGGAATGGACTAAGCTTGGCGAATAAACAACATCTTCCTTCTTCAACATCTTTATTTGATACTTTCAAACCAGACACGAGAAGGAAAACAGTAACCAAGACAGATGGAAATTTCTGAGACTCTGACTAAGGGGCTAAGGACACAAGCAACTTACTGCACAGGAATGGTGACATCAATTCCCATAGGCTCAAATTACATTTTTGCTTATTTTCTAGTTCTTAGCTATGTACCTGCTTGTTTAAGAGACCTCTAAATAAATAAGGGAAATATAAGTCTTGCCTAAGTGTCCATTATACCCAACTCAATTCTGTGATGAAAAACTTGCTGGACAACCTGAATGCAGCTAGGTACAAAAGGAAAGAAAACCAAATACACTCTAACTACATCTCACCACCATCCTCCTGACTCATGAAACAAGTTTACCTTAGAGGTCACAAAATCTTAGCAAAATTTCCACGAAAACATAAACTTCCCTAGGTTGGGAAATAGCCTTAAACTAAATTCAATCTTGGAGCCAATAACAGTGTAGCAGAAATTCCAACACCATCAAGAATTCTGTCTTGCAGACACAGAGAACAGACTTGAGGACACAGGTGGGAAGGGGAGGCTGGGACACAGTGAGAGAGTGGCATGGACATATATACACTACCAAATGTAAAATAGATAGCTAGTGGAAAGCAGCCGCATAGCACAGGGAGATCAGCTCGGTGCTTTGTGTCCGCCTAGAGGGGTGGGATAGGGAGGGTGGGAGGGAGACGCAAGAGGGAGGGGATATGGGGATATATGTATATGTATAGCTGATTCACTTTGTTATAAAGCAGAAACTAACACAACATTTTAAAGCAATTATACTCCAATAAAGACAAAAAAAAAAAGAATTCTGTCTCTGGCATGAGTCAGATTAATAAGGACACCGCAACCCTTTCAGGATAAAAAGAGGGGGGATGTTTTCTTACATAATCTCGTATTTTTCCTCTTTCACATTTATCGACTCTGCTGCTACGACCACTTCCGAGGATGAATTACTAAGCTATCAGCATGTATCTCACCCCACCTGTTTCTTCATGGCTACTGCTTCTCAGCACACTTTGACCTAAGACTTGCTCATCTTAGTGATTTTCTGAGTTTGCTCAAAACTTACTAGTTTCTTTCTGACACCGACAAATGTCTTCAGAATTCAAAACCAAACCTAACAGTCTCCAGAGTCTGTGCTCTTTCCACGCTGCATCACATTGCCTCGAACTGATCAAATTTAGGCGTGTTTTCAAGGTAGTGGAGATTTCTCCCAAACCTGATAGGTAAATCCCCTTCAGAGACAGCTCATGGATGTCCTGAGAACTTAACAGCATTTGTATGTCTACAAAAATTTTTCTGGCTGTGAGTTCAACTGATCTCCAAGAGAGCATTATTTTAAATTTCTCAACAAAAAGGATAAGAAAAAAATTCAACGTAACCAGGACACATTTTAGTTTCACAGAACTTACTAATCTTTATTTTGAAGCTGAACATTTAAAAGATAAAAATTAATTATATTCAAATGCTTTGCTGGAAAAGTAAAGCTATCACGATTGTTCCTCTCCAGACTCTGAATCCCAAGCCTGAAAACTGAAAACACTTACGCGTGCGGGCAGATGTACTTGATGTGGGCGCTTCTGATACCTGCAAAGGCTTCTGCCCACCCATGCCTGGTGGAGAAACCACATGAATAACGCCATTAGATACTGCTTTAAATTCCAGTAAGTTAATAACAGAAGAGTAAATCTGTGAGGGTAAATTTCAACCCCTTAAAAGACCACCACCAATCTAGAAACAACCCAAAGCTTATGATTTCAGCTTCACCTGCGGATAAAAATGATCTCTCGTGATTCCTGAAGAGCAGTGTTTTCTCTTGCATATACTTCACTGGGCTTTATAATTTATAAAATACATTTTTTAAATCTCTTTATAACCTCCCAACAATGTGCCTAACAAAGTAGGCAAGACATGATATAATTCATTTTATATGAAGAAAAAATTCTCAGAGGAGTAAAGTAAAGCAGCTGTCTGATATTTCTCCATGCTTACTACACCATTAAAAATAACAACCTATGGGACTTCCCTGGTGGCGCAGTGGTTAAGAATCCACCTGCCAATGCAGGGGACACGGGTTCAAGCCCTGGTCCGGGAAGATCCCACATGCCACGGAACTAAGCCCGTGCGCCACAACTACTGAGCCTGTGCTCTAGAGCCCGCGAGCCACAACTACTGAGCCCACGTGCCACAACTACTGAAGCCCGGCACGCCTGGAGCCCGTGCTCCACAACAAGAGAAGCCACCGCAATGAGAAACCCACACACCGCAACGAAGAGTAGCCCCCGCTCGCAACAACTAGAGAAAGCCCGCGCACAGCAACGAAGACCCAACGCAGCCAAAAAAAGAAAAGAAGTTGAAAAAGTAACTTTAATTAACGTTCTCTCCTTATGCGTATATGTACATATATATGTTCAAAACAGAATATGAGGCGTCATCAAAATCCTTCTGGCCAGAAATAAACAGTTAATCTTTCTACGTATTTCCTTCCAACTTTTTCCATGCATATCACTTGAGAAATAGATTTCACAAGAATGGAATGATACTATACATACATACAGCTCCCTGTGTCTTTACACTTGACATTACACCTGATACTTTCCACATTTTACCTCTATTAGAGGGTAAAATAAAGGTAACTTAAGACCTTTTTGGATTAAATAGTTTTGAAATAAATGTTAAATGCTTTTCTATTAACTACTTCTCTATTTTAATCCACCTTCCCCCAAAATGTTAAGGAAATACAGAAAACTTAGTAACATTATGAACATTAACACTTATGTAACACTGCACTGAGTCAGGCACTATTCTAGAAGTTATATATGGGTGCGTGCATGTGCGTATGTGTGTTTCCATGTGGGTTCGTGTGTGTGTGTATGTGAGACTTTAGTGTGAAAAGTACAAAACATGTTGAAAGAAGATCTATATAATGGACATCCTGCATTCTGGAAGACTTAATATTCTTAAGATGGAAGTGCTCCCCAAATGGATCCACAGTCAATGCAATCTCTACGAGAATCACAGCTGGCTTTGCAGAAACTGACAAGCTAACTCTAAAATTCATTTGGACACTCAAGAGACCCAGAATAGCCGATCTTGAAAAAAAAGTATTGTTGGAGGACTCACACTTCCCAATTTCAAGTTACTACAAAGCAACAGTAATAAAGATTGTGACACTGAAAAGACATACAAATCAACGAAATAGATTTGAGAATACAGAAATAAACCCTCACATTTATGGTCAGTTTATTTCTGAACAGGGTGCCAAAACAAATCAATGGGGAAGGAATAGTCTTTTCAACAAAAGTAACTGGAATAAGTGGAAACCCACGTGCAACAGGATGAAGTTAGACTCCTACCTCACACCATGTACAAAAATTAACTCAGAATATAGCAAAGACCTAGATGTAGGAGATCAAACTATAAAACTCCTAGAAGAAAACATGCGAAAATCTTTGTGACCTTGGACGTGGCAATGGTTTTTTAGACGTGAAGACAAAAGCACAAGCAACAAAGGAAAATACTTTAGTAAATAATGAACGAGTAGGAGTCTTGGGTTCTAGCCCCAACTCTGTCTCTATCTAGAAGTGTGGCCTCAAACAGTTCATTCAGTCCAGTGGTTTTCGAAAATGTGTTGCCGTCTGGGAACTTGTTAAAAAGTCTGGGAACTTGTTAAAAAGTCTGCGTACGCTGGTTCCTCGATTCCAGCCCAACACCACAGGCTTTTTCCTAGTCGGTCCCCCTTCCCGTATTCGTAATTCCGCGAGAAAGCTGGCTTCAGCTCTGGCAGCTCTGGGCCAGCAGTGCAGGTTGGGACCTGCCTCCCCCCAGGTGCCCCACCCATAGTCATGCTTCTTGCGTGGGAACACCCCCTCCCCTCACAGCTGACCGTGACACCGGAAAGCACAGCTCTGACGAAGGGGAGCGGGGAAGGAGAAAGCCAGGCCCTCTTCATGGAAACCCCTCCCTCCCCTCCGTATATTCCAGGCGTCGCTGGTCTGTATCGCCCATCTGTGTGAGATTTTTCTAGGCCAGATTGTAAAAGTTTACAAAACAAAGTTTCAAAGGCAGAAGTGGTTAAGTGGGTCAGATCTTACTGAGAGGTCAAATAAGGAGAGGATTGAAAATAATACTGTAGACTGCCAACAAATAAATACCAAATGAAGGAATTTTTTAAAAGAGCATTATTTGGCAACCATCACAATAACAGATCCAGACAGCAATCGTTAATGGGTGCTAAATCCACAGGTGAAAAATTGGTGAGAAACAGATATTTTCATAAAATCCAAGTATCTCCCCACAAAACACTTTTTAAGTGCAATTATATTTATTAATTTTACTGTGGAGAAACCTGGCAGACACTACCTTAACCAGATAATGAAACACAGTATCATCAGCAAAGGCACAAAAATCAACACAGTGTGGTCCCAGGACCACCACAGCAACCTCTGCGGTGTCCCTGCCGAAAGGGAGACGTCACATAAACCCAAACTGAGGGACATCCTACCTAGGAACTGGCCCATAGGGGAAGAGTGTCAAGGTCACCAAAGACAAGAAAATGGACTGCTCAGGACTGAAGGAGCCTCAGGAGACGTGACAGCTCAATCTAACTTGAGATCCTGGACCCAGAAAGGACACCACTGGGTCAACCCAGGGAAAGGCAAGTGGGGCTGGTGGATGTGATGGTAGCTTCAGATCAGGGTTAACGGCCTGATTGATGGTTACACCATGGCTAGGTGGCCATGTCCTTGTACTTACAAAATACACACTGAAGCTCTATGGAGTCATGAGGCAACATGTCTGCAACTTATTCTCAAGCGTGTGAGAAATGTTAACAACTGCGTAATCTGAGTGACAGGTAGAAGGACCTCTAAATACTATTTCTGCAACCTTCATGTAAATTTGAAGTTATTTTAAAAGAAGTAGTTAAAAATTTTACATGACAACACAACGAGGGAATGTAACCCTCGAAGTAAATCTGTGAGTCCAAACTACACAAGTGGGGAGGGGCAAGCTAATAGACATCAAAGGAGTGGCAGGATTAGAAAATCACATCACAGTAACAACCTACTCCAGCAAGAATCATCCACAGACGCGAAAAATATCAGGTGAAAGTCTGATGTACGATTTCCATCTCCCCACGACTCACTCTACCTACACAGGGAGAGTAGGTGCCGTAGAGAGACCCAGAGGAAGAAAGAGACCACCTTTATCGCGTGATCCAGGTCGGCATCAGTAATGGGACGGAGCGTCCCACGTGCCTCCTGACGTGATGCAATGAACAGGCCGTACCATGTACATGGTGTTCGTACCAAAAATGCACCAGCTGAACGTCATCGTGAGGAAATGTCAAATAAACCTAAATGGAGGGACCAGCCTGATCCCTGCAGAAACGTCCATGTCACGAACGCCAAAGAAGAGCCGAGGGACTGTTCCAGATTAAAAGAGACTGAAGAGCTGCAGCAGCTCAGCGCAGTGCGGCTGGGATGGAAGTGCAGGCGGACAGGATTACTGCAAAGGACACGACTGGGGCAGCTGCCAAGGTCTGTTAGACGACAGACTAGACCGGATAACAATGTTAAATGGCGCTGAATCTCCTGAATTTGGTAATTTTCTGTGGTTACGTAAGAGACTCTGCTTGTTCTTAGGAGATACATGTTGAAGTCTGGAAATAAAGAATCATGGCATCGGCAATTTATTCTCCCAAGTTTTGGCAAACACAGTAACATATTCGATAGAGATCAGTGAATCTGAGTAGAAGGTTTTAAGGAATCTGTTTTATTCTTGCAACCCTTCTATAAATTTGAAAGCATTTCAAAATAAAACACTTTTAAAATGCTATCAAAAATAAATATGTATCTCTGGGTTGTTCAACTGTTTTTCACTCTCTTCTCAAGCATATTTGTATTTGAATTTTTTTTGTAAGACAAATGTAACATTTTCATAATCATAAGACAAGCTGTTTTTATTTTGGAAGGAAAACTGATCTTAGGCAATATAGTTTGAACTAACACATTTTATTATACATGTTATGCATAGAAACAATTTTGTGGTCAGATGTGTTTCCTGCAGAACTTTCCAGAGCTTTAAACATGCTAGTGCATACCCAGTAAATCTTCTACAGGAGACTATGCTGTATCATATTTCCTAGACACTAAGATATAATCTAAGTGGCACCACTGAAAAAAAGCCTTTTATAAAAAAAAAAAAATCACCACCACAATAAACACACATATCGTAAGATGAATACCCATCTCAGTAACATAAAAATGTGGGGGAAATGACATATTAGAATTGAGAAAATATAGAATTATACAGGGTCCCCCAATCTTATTTGGCCATCAGAGACTTTTCATGAGAACACAGACTGCAAGACCCAAGTTCCCAGACAGCACACACCTTGGTTGGTCCTGCAAAAAAGAACCTTAACCAAGAAAGGCAAAGCTGCCCATTTCCATAGCTGAGTCGCTTAATCCCTATCATCCTCTACGGTAACCTGACAAAAGAACTTTAGTCCTCCAAAAAGTAACTCAAACATTGAATTGCCACTTGTCAGATCGGCTGGTTCTGAATTTCGTCATGTGCTCATGGAAGCAATCTAGCGTCAGCTTTCTTTCGTGCCCTCCCCCAAAGTAAATACTGTCAGAACTGGAGACCTCTACTTCTTTATATAAACTTAATTCTTAGTCAAGATGTCATGGCTGCTCTTGGTGTTTTTAATCTCACATTGTTCATTTTTTTCATCACTTTCACTCTTAACTTTGGTCTAAAGAATCTGGCTAAACTGGGGTCCACAGAGAATCTTTCTACAACTGAAGATTTTACCCCCTGGACTGATTCTTCAGACCCTGAAGCTCTCTTTATTGGGAAAGTTACAGGTGAACTAGATCCTCCCTGGGTCTCAGCATCAAGAAGGGTTTGGTGATAAAACAGAACTCCTCTAAAACCTCTGTTTAGAAAAAAAAATAAATAGTAAAGTAAGTCTGTCCTTTTCATAGGACTACCTGATGGCCAGAAACAGTCCTATAACCTTTCCCATAACTCCATGCAAGGCATGTGTCATGTACCTCTACTTGGGAGGCATAAAAGGATATTAGGAATCACTTTCAAGAATTAATCTGGCCCAGTGCCTCCTTGCAAAGATTTAATAGTTTCTTGGCTATCTTATCAAAATTTATCTTCACTTTTCCTCTAATTCTTCAATTTTGTAACAATGTTATAACAATAATTTGATCGAAGTTTCAAACAGATAACCACTGATTTAAATTTTAAAAAGCTCTCAATATAGAAAGAGACTGAGTGAAAGATAAACCATGCGGCTACAGTTAGCACAACAGAATGTGTTTGATAAGCCTCCAAACAAATCTTTGAGCTGCATTCCCTGCCCTTCAACGGATTTTTTTCTTTTAAGGGAACATCGGAGCTCTCATTCAGAATGTTCACATTGCTATTATCTCACTTATCAAAATCAACTAGTTCTTCTCAACCTGCCCTGAAATTTTACCTCCTCTGGAAAGCTGTCACTTGCATCTCTACAAACATACCTCCCATCTCTGGTATCCACTACACACGGCAACTCAAGGAGGAGTTTGCAGTTTTAATATGTTCCAGACAGAGGAGGTGAAGAATGACAAAATAAGAGAATGAGGGGAAAATTCTGGGGGTTTTCAAAAAAAGAAAGGATTCTATCTCATGACTGGACTGTACGAAATATGACTATCAATCTATTTTTATACAATCCTAGAATTCTTTGCTCGTGTAGAGTTGCATGACCCGTTTCATTAGGGTACTAACAATGGTACCTACCCTGTGTCTCCCAATCCATGAAGGAAAATCACCTAGAACGGAAGAGGAACAATGAGTAAGCAATGCCTAAATAAACCCAGCGGAATGTTACACACTCCAGAGCCCCAGTTAAGGTGGAGGCCGGAATCACAGAACACTACCTTCAGCAAGTTAATCAATCTCTACAGACCTCGCGTAAGGGGCAAAAGCACTTAACGTCTCTCGGTGCATTTCCTAAGATAATTAACGTGGGATTTTAGCACTTAAAGAGGTCCCAGTTAGACAGGCTTCTGGGCAAATGATCACATTCCAAGAAAAATCGTTTTGTCTCTTTAGGGTCAAACCATGAAAGTTCTCACGCGTACAGTATAATTTCTCCATCCCAAAAGGGAGCTTTCCGGCGGCTAAAAGTAAGTTTGAGATCCTCACGCACAAGTTTCCTAAGGAACAGCACCTCTGATCGAAAAGGACACTAAATCTTCAAACTTCTTTAACTGAGGACAGGGGTGCAAGGTGACACAATCAAGGCATCTACCTCATGCACAGACAAGGCAGCAACGTGCTCCAGAGCCACCTGGAGTTGGGGCGCCGTCCACTCAAGCGGGTGCCTCCGGGGTCCCGGGGCGGATCCGCGCGCAGGGCCCGGGGGATGCAGGGCCGGGGGCGCTGGGCCTCGGTGCCGCCCGCCGCGACCCCGCCCCCTCCGCACACAGCCCGGCCGGGCGGCGCCCACCACCGCGCCCGACCCCCCGGACCGCACGCCCCGTCCCAGCCCCGGCCCGCCGCCCACCGGCCCGCGACGCGACCCCTCGCGAGGCCCCCAGCACCGCACTCACCACGGCGGTGGCCTTCCGGACGGCGGGCACGATGGCGGGCAGCGGAGCCGACATGTTATTGCCGCACATACACCGGCTCCACCGACCGCGCGTCGGAAGCGGAAGGCGGAGCGGGCGCCTAGCCGCTGCCCAAGGGGGGTGCAAGCGCCGAGTCCGGCCCGCCCACGGGCGCGCGCTCAGGCGCGTGCGCGCCCACGCCGCGCCGCGCCTCGCCGTACCGTCCCCCGCCCCGCCCCGCCCCGCCGGTCGCCCCGCGCGTCACAGTGCCCGGCCGCCCGACGCCGCGTTGGCCGCGGCAGAGGGCGGCCCGAGCTGACCTCAGGCCCGCGGGCCGCGCGTGCTCAGTGCGGGCGGCCGGTCTGGGGGGCGGGGCCGCGCGGTCACTCCCGACCCCACTCACTTGCAAAGGTCGGGAAGGACTGGACTTGGGGAGCAGCTTCTGCGGTATTTCCACTGGGGGCTGCACAGGTGTGTAGTTTGGGGGCCCGCGCCTCGCCTCCTTTGAACTGCAACTGGAGAGGGAAGCACTCAGTTGTCACCGAGTTTCCACAATTTGCTGATTGGTGGCTCTGGAGGTCCTACTGATTTAGGCCCCAGAACACATGACCCCATTCTACAGCGGTGGCCCGATGCCCATCAAATACCTGGTAGGATCTGGGAGGGGCGGAGATGGACACACCTAAAGGCAAAATGCCCTGACCTTCGGAGGGTTGCAGTTGACCACTGGAGAAAACACACAGTGAGAGCTGTGGTTCCGTTTTATTTGGGGACTCACTGAGGGCTATGCCCTGGGACACCTCCTCTCAGCGCTGAGGACGTGCTCTGAAAAGTTTGGGTGGGGGGCGAGGTCAGTGGGTAGATGATTTTGGTCCAAGTGTGCATGCAGTCAAGCACGTGTCTCCCTAGAAGGTTGCTGCTAGTCAGAAGAGATTTAATGGTTTTAGTGCTTTTCTGAATGTGGGAAGATGCAAGAGTTTGGGTTCATAAAAATTTTCACCTGCAAGTATCTAATTATCCGAAGTCCTGTTCTGCCAGTTTTCCCCAGAGCACAGGGTACCTCATCCCGATCTCAGCCCTGAACTCCTTTCTGGAGGTGTTGAAGGTCAGCGACTGCAGCGGCTACTGACTTCACCCTTGTAGAACCGGTGTCAAACGACAGTTTTTAGTTGTCACAATCTAGTGGAGAAACTTAGAGGATATATACAGTCTGTTAAAAGGAGGATAACAGGCCCAAAATGGAGTCACTTGTGCTAAGCCCACATCATCCCCAAACTGAAACTTACTACCTAAACTTATTCCAGTTTCAATCTCTGGCAGGATGTAATCTTAAAGTCAGTCTGGAATTTCCTAGTCGGCGCTAGTGAGTTAATCAGCCTGTCTAGACCCCTTCCATCCCCCAAAGAAAAATGAAGTAATCTGCTCTTTCCTCGTTGCCACCCTCTTTCTGCCTTTAAAAGTCTTCTGTTTGTGCGGCTCCCCGGAGCTCCTCTCTACTTGCTGGATGGGGTGCTGCCCCATTCATGAATCGTTGCATAAAGCCAATTAGATTTTTTTATTTATTCTGTTGAGTTTTGTTTTTTAACAATCCTTAGGGAGTCCAGTGTAAGGGAAGGGGAAGCTAGTGAACAAAGATCTTAAAAACAAAAACAAAACAACAAAATCTCCACTTTAATTATATGATAGCCAGAATGCTTGAAGTTTGGGGGTCTTATTCATACTCTCTTTTATTTTTTCCCCAATCATTCTTATACTGGATCTGAGTGCTGATAATTTTGTGGGCTCTCAAAAATGTTAAGTTGGTGCTGATTTCTCCAAAATAAAAAGGCTATTGGGATTTTCAGTGAGATTCTCATGAAGCTACAGACCAATTTGAGGACGTCTGACAACTGAGTCTTCTGATCCAAGAACTAGTGTGAATTTTTAGGTAATCTTGGATTTCTACCAGTAATGTTTTATTTATTTATTTTTAAAGTGTTTCTTTGTTTTTATAAATTTTTATTTATTTATGGCTGCGTTGGGTCTTCGTTGCTGTGCGTGGGCTTTCTCTAGTTGTGGCAAGCGGGGGCTACTCTTCGTTGTGGTTCGTGGGCTTCTCATCGCGGTGGCTTCTCTTGTTGCAGAGCACGGGCTCTAGGCGCGCGGGCTTCAGTAGTTGGGGTTCGCGGGCTCTAGAACTCAGGATCAGTAGTTGTGGCGCACGGGCTTAGTTGCTTCACGGCATGTGGCATCTTCCCGGACCAGGGCCTGAACCCGTATCCCCTTCATTGGCAGGCGGATTCTTAACCTCTGTGCCACCAGGGAAGCCCTCTGTTAGTAATGTTTTCTACTTTTCATTGTATAGGCCGGAATACCTTTTGTCAAATTTATGCCTAGAAAATCCATATCTTATGCAATTGTAAATGGTATTTCAGATTTCAATTTAATTATTTATTGCTAGATACAGGAATTTAATTTTTGCATACTGGCCTTGTATCTGAAATCTTGCTATACTCACTTAAGTTTTAGTAGCTTTTTTTTTTTTTGGTGGATTTTTAGGCAATTATATACTTGAAAATAATTTCCATGTATCTGTGTATTTCCCAAATTTCTTTCACAAGTTCCATTGTGGTCAGAAAACATACTTTGTGTGACTTCAGATTTTCAGTTCTATTGAGACAGGTTTTATGTCACAGCATATGGTCTATTTTGGAGACTGTTCCATGTGCATTTGAGAAGAATATGTATTCTGCTGTTGTTGGGCAGAGTGTTTGATAGATGTCTATTATGTCCAGCTAGTTTTTAATGTTGTTCAAGTGTTCTATAACCTCATCAGTCTTCTGCCTATTTATTCTGTCAATTTTTGAATGAGGGGAATTCAAGTCCCCAACTCTTATTGTTGAATTGTCTATTGTTTTCTTTAGATTCTGTCAGTTTTTGCTTCCTGTTAACAATTTTTATCTTAAAATCTATTTTTTCAGATATTAGCATAGCTGCTCCAGCTCTCTTATTGTTGCTGTTTATCTTTTTACATCCTTTTACTTTGACAGCTTTATTGAGATATAATTTACAAATCATACAATTCATCCATTAAAGTGTAGAATTCAATGATTTTTGGTACATTACATCATTAATTTTGTAATTGTAGTGAAATGTATTTAACATAAAATTTGCCATTTTTGCCATTTTAAAGTGTATAACTCAGTAGCGTTAATTGCATTTAAAATGTTGTGCAAACTTCACCACTGTTTCCAAAACTTTTTCATCACTCCAAACAGAAACTCTGTAACTGTTAGGCAACACTCTCCATTCCACCCTCTCCCTAACCCTTTGTAATGTCTAATCTACTTTCTGTCTCTATGAATTTGTTTATTCCAGATATTTTATGTAAGTGGATTCATACAATATTTATCCTTTTGTATCTCACTTATTTCATTTAGCATAATGTTTTCAAGGTTCTTCCATGTTGTGGCATGTATCATATCTCCATTCCCTTTTATGATTGAATAAAATACCTTTGCAGGTGTACACTACTTTTTGTTTATCCATTCGTCTGTTGATGGACACTTGGGTTGTTTCCACCTTTTGGTTTTTGTGAATAATGCTTCAATGAACATTGGCATACAAATATCTGTTTGACTTCCTGCTTTCAGTTCCTTTGGACATATACCATCAGCTTTCAGCATTTGACCATGATGTGTCTGGGTGTAGACCTCCTTTCAGTCATGCTAAGAGTTTATTGAGGCTCTTGGATACGTAATGTTTCTCATAGTGTTTGGGAAGTTTTCAACCACTATATAGTCGATATTTCTCTGCTCCCCTCCCTCCTTTCCTTCAGTTACTTCCATTACACAAATGCTGGTATGCCTAATGGTGTCCCACAATTCTGTAAGGCCCTGCTCAGTTTTCTTCATTCTTTTTCTCTGTTCCTCAGATTGCGTAACCTCTAACAATCTGTATTTAAGTTCTCTGACTCTTCCATCTTTCAGTTCACACTTACTGTTGTGCCCCTGTAGTGAATGTTTGTCCAGTCACACCCTTGATGTTCCCTCCAGAATACTCTTTCTCATTTTTTGCAATATAGAAAGGCTGAGAAATTTCCAAATCTTCTCTTTTCCTTCCTTTTTCTAACATGCCCCTCAAAACTCTCCCAGCCTCTACCCATTAACCAGTTCTAAAGTCACTTCCACAATTTTAGATGTTTGTTAGAGCAGTGCCCTAATTCCTGGTACCAGAATCTCTATTAGTTTGCTAGGGCTACCATAACAAAGGACCACAGACTGGGTGGATTAACAGACAAATTAATTTGTGCACAGTTCTGGAGGTGAGATGTCTAAGATCGAGGTGTCGGCAGGGCTGGTTTCCTCTGAGGCCTCTCTCCGTGACTTGTAGGTGACTGTCTTCTCCCTGTGTCTTCACAGTCTTCCCTCTATACAGATTGGCTCTGATTTGGGACGCGGGTATAAATCTGAGAATTTATAAACCATTTAAGATCACCTTGGGAGAACATCTGCATAGAAACAATAAATTTCAATATTTAGAGGTCAGATGGTGTAGGAGGAGACAGTAAAAGTGAGAGAGGTCAGCCAGGATGGAAGAAAGAAACCAGAAATGTGGGCTATCCAGAAATCAAACAAGGAAAATATTTCAAGTGGGGGTGGCCAACTGCTCTGAGTGCTGCTAAGAACTCACTTTAGAAGATAATTTCTATTTTTTAGCTTTATTGAGGTACAATTAATATATACAAATTGTACATATTTAATGTGTACATTTTGATGAGTTTGGACATATGCTTATACTTGTGATACCATCACCACAATCATGGTAATAAACATTCCATCACCTCTTAAAGATTTCTTGTGTCCCCTTGCTTTGTTTCTTGTGATAAGAACGTTTAACATAAAATTTACCATCTTGGAACTTCCCTGGTGGTCCAGTGGTTAAGAATCTGCCTTCCAATGCAGGGGATGTGGGTTTGATCCCTGGTCGGGGAACTAGGATCCCACATGCCTCGAGGCAACTAAGCCCGCGAGCCACAACTACTGAGCCCACGAGCCACAACTAGAGAGGCTGCATGCCACAACAAAAGATCCCGCATGCTCCATCGAAGATCCCGCATGCCGCAGCTAAGACCTGACACAGCCAATAAATAAATAAATATATATATATTTTTTAAAAAGATTTACCTTCTTAAGTTTTTAAGCACACACCACACTGCTAACTATAGGCACCATGTTGTAATGTTATAGATCTCTAGACCTTATAGATCCCTAGATCATATAGATCCCTAGATAGCATTCACTCTGCATACCTGGAACTTTACACCCAGTCACCAACAACTCTCCATTTACCCCACTCCTAATCCCTAGCAATCACCAATTTATTTTCTACTTATATGAGTTTGACTATTTGATACATGATATAGGTGGAATCATGCAGTACTTGTCCTTCTGTGACTGACATTTCATTCAGCATAACATCTTCCATGTCTATCCATGTTGTCACAAATGGTACAATTTCCTTAAATTTTAAATTGGAATAATATTTAATTTTAGGTCTATCCCATATTTCCTTTATCCATTTGTCTGTCGATGCACATGGGTTGTTTCCATGTCTTAGCTACTGTGAATAATGCTGCAGTAAACATGGAAGTGCAAATATCTCTTTGAGATCCTGATTTCAGTTCTTTTGGATATATACCCAGGAGTGGGCTTGCCGGATAACGTAGCTCTATTTTTACTTTAAAAAAATTTTTTTAATTAAAAAAAATTTTTTTGTCTGCACTGCGTGGCACACAGGATCTTAGTTCCCCCACCAGGGATTGAACCCACGCCCGCTGCAGTGGAAGTGCAGAGTCTTAACCATTGGGCTGCCAGGGAAGTCCCCTATTTTTACTTTTTTGAGGAAACTCCATACTGTTTTCCAAAGAGGCTGCACCATTTTACTTTTTTTTTTTTGCGATACGCGGGCCTCTCACTATTGCGGCCTCTCCTGTTGCGGAGCACAGGCTCCGGACGCGCAGGCTCAGCGGCCATGGCTCACGGGCCCAGCCGCTCCGCGGCATGTGGGATCCTCCTGGACCGGGGCACGAACCCATGTCCCCTGCATCGGCTGGCGGACTCTCAACCACTGCGCCACCAGGGAAGCCCCACCATTTTACCTTTTTGTATTCTGATTAGCAGTACAAGGAGAGATTGATAATGTAGGAAAGAAAGGGGATATGAAAACTACAAAATTCTTAAGCAGGTGGGAGGAGTCCAGATCACAGGTGGAAAGACTGACCATTAGCAGGAGAAAAGCCACTTCCTTCTCTTTAATAGGATATAGAGGATGAATGCTGCTCTAGGGAAGGACTGTACATTTACTGGTGGGATGTGGAAGAAATTCTCCATCTCATGACTCCTTTTTCTAAAGTATAAAGGAAAATCATTGACAGAGAGAGAGGGAAAGTAGATACAAAATAGTCATCATGGAGAGTGAAAAAGTAAGTTTTCTAGAACACTGAGGTAGGATGACCAATTTGAGGTTTATGGCCATGAATTTAAAGAAAGTCTATCAACCTGAAAGCCAGTTCTCTGGGGCCAGAAAAGAGGGAAATACTGAAAACTGGTCTAGAAAGAGCAAATACAGTAATCGTAGCTTCTTATTTACACTAAATGATGATTGAAAGTGTACAGGTATATTGATAATCCATGACAATGGATTAAATTGTCAGTAAATTGTTAGTAAATAGGCAGCTAACAGAGGTTGGAAATGAGAAGGGGCAAAGGAGTGACAGGGGAGGCGTGTCAGTATCTTCATCTTAGAGGGAGGAGCTCATATATACTTCTGAAACTTGAACATCCAAGAAGCAGTTCTTATATTATTTAAAGTTCTTATATTATTTAAATCACACAGTTTACCATGAGAGAAAATACTAGAAGGAAGTAGTTTAATATAGATCTTCAGCTATCATAAAACAAGTGAATGAATATACAATGTCAAAAGTTGATAAAAAACAATTAGTGTAGGGAAATTTTAATTTGTAAATATGGAGGCAATCACCAGAAGAAATGAAAACAGAAAGTTAAAAGTGATTGCCTATGAAGATCTCCTGCTTCTCAGTGTAGGCGCTTTTGTACAGCTGCATTTTTTTCATAACAAATGAATGCATTATGTACTATGATAAAATCAAAACAAAAATTATCTAGGTGTGAATGAAGACCTTTGAGTCAGGAACAACCTTTGATAAAACTAGGTAATTTTTTTGAAGGTGACGTTTATTTTCAACCCTTTTCATGCTCTCTTCTCTCTCAATATTTGTTGTTTCCCAGTATCAAAGCCATTCACTTCTTTCCCGCCCTTGACTTCCTTCCTTCCTTCACTAAGAAAAATCACATCTCCAGTTTTTTTTACTCAACTTTGATCTTCACAAAATTAGCCTATTCTTGGTCCCATTCTAAAAATGACTCGTCAGTAATAACTGAATCACTGAAATTCCTTTCCTCCTCCTGTTCCCATCCCTGCCAAAATATCATTTAATGTGTGACCTCATTTAGGGAGATGAGATGGGAGACTTTTATGTGCATGCTTTTGTCTTGTTGTTTTTTAATCTCAGAAACAGTTGAGTTGAGCTTTTTTTAATTTATTATTGTTTTATTTATTTATTTTTGGCTGAGTTCGGTCTTTGTTGCTACGTGCAGGCTTTCTCCAGTTGCAGAGAGCATGGGCTACTCTTTCTTGCGGTGTGCGGGCTTCTAACTGCAGTGGCTTCTCTTGTTGTGGAGCACGGCCTTCAGTAGTTGTGGCTCGCGGGGCCCTAGAGCGCAGGCTCAATAGTTGTGGCGCGCGGGCTTAGTTGCTCTGCGGCATGTGGGATCTTCCCCGACCAGGGTTTGAACCCATGTCCCCTGCATTGGCAGGCGGACTCTCAACCACTGCACCACCAGGGAAGTCCTGACGTGACTCTTCATGTCATAGTGTATTATCATTATGGTTCATACACAGTACCTTGTGTGATGAATTTATCCCCTTTTATTTTCATCCCCAACTCCCATTCTTACATCCTTGAAAATTTTTATTTTAATTAATTAGCTAAAAGGAATCAATCTATATTGACAACTGTCAAAGCACTGGGATAGGTGGAGGAAGATTATTTGGGAGTGTATGAGAAGGAGGGCCTTCCCAATGGACTTCAAATTATAGCATCTTTATAGGGTTCACTTCATTCTTTTATATAATGACTCAGTAGTCACTATTAACCAGGGCTGGAGTCAGGATGACTCTTAAATAGTTGCTGAGATGTTTTCTTATTACAAGGTCTCCTTAATGTGATTTAAACAGGGTCTAGGACAACACCCCAAGCATGTGGGTGCTTAATAAATATTATCCTGCAATGATAATGATGATGTAAAACTTCTGTAGGCTTAAAGATCGATGACTTATTCACCATACACCCTTAATTTACATTCTTACAACACAGATGAGACTCATCAAATTATTTTGACTGTTTTATATGCTTGGTCAACATGTTGCATATGGGCTAAACAAATATGTAGCCTACAATTATTACTTCCACTATCATTAACTGATGTCCACCAATTACATTACATAACGTATACAACAAAAAGCATCTACTTCACAGAAGGGCAGCACACTGTTTTATATTTCCTGTATCTCATTTATTCAATAAAATTTTTTTCGATGATAAAGAATATTATTGGAACTAACACTCATCTAGAGCTCATTACTTAGTGAAAACAATGATTTTCTAGATGGGGGGAAACTATGTATCTTTCTGTAGATTAGGACACATTTTGCAACATATTTTGCAATTTTCTTCCCAGAAGTATGAAATTTCTAACAGAAAGATGATGAAATATATTGAATTGAAAACCCTTAAAGGCAGGGACTAGCTTCTATTTTTTTCACTATATTTCTTTCTACACTTCTAAATAGTATGGACTTTTATCTTCATATTGTTTTATAGAACTCACATATTTGTATTTCTCTTGTAGTGCTATTTGTTCTACAAGAGGCCTGATTTTTTTTTTAACTTTTCAAAAATACTCATTCTTGGGGAATTCCCTGGTGGTCCAGTGGTTAGGACTCCACGCTTTCATTGCCAAGGGCCCGGGTTTGCTCCCTGGTGGGGGAACTAAGATCCCACAAGTGCGTGGTGCAGCCAAAATAATAATAATAATAATAATTCTTGGAAAATCTCCCCTACTAGATTTCAAACAATCTGGGAGAAGATCCTGTTTGACTTCATCCATGTATATTTTTCAGTAACAAGTTCAGTGTCTCGCTCATAAATATTGCTTAAATAAAGGAATGAATGCAACTTTTTCTTTCTGTGTTTTTTGTGGGGTTTTTTGCCAGGTCACGGGGCTTGTGGGATCTGAGTTCCATGACCAGGGATAGAACTCGGCCCCAGCAGTGAAAGCACAGAGTCCTAACCACTGGACCACCAGGAAGTCCCCTCTGTAGTTTTTCACACTTGATTTAAAATAACTTCAAAAATGTTTAAACAGAGAAGTAGTTGCCCTCCAAAATTTTATTTCCACCTTCACCATTTGTGATCACCAGTAGGGATGAGCAGAACAATCCCCCAGCAAGACAGTGAAACATAAAAAGAAAAATAAAAGAAAGGAAAAGAAAAGAGCATGGTCCATATTATACTCACTTAAGACAAAAATAGGGAAGCCGATACTTTTGAGTGAAAATATTGTTATGTATTTTGTGCTGCAGATATTCAACTTTATATTATAAAAAATACTACTTATGTAATAGGAGGCAAAGTGTGAATCCTGGCTCTGCTGCTTGCTATGAGACGTCGTTCAAGCTACCGCCCTTGTCAAGTCCGAAAGGTAATAACATCTACCCCACGAGGGGTTGTTCAGTTGATGAATCGAATGAGGGTGACTCAGCACGCGACTGACACACAGCCAAGCGCTCAGCGTGGCTCCTTCAGTATTAACAGCAAGTGAAGTTAGCATGTCTGTGACTTGGTCAAAGCAACACAGACGCACTCGGACAGGATGCAGAATTTGCGTCCTATTCACGGGTTGGTACCAGCCAGACACTGTAATAGCTCGACCCTGAGTATTATTTTCGAGTCTCAAGGTTGCCAGCTAAAAGTCGGAACTTGCCATCTGCCTCTACAAGGATGAAGTCGGTAGCCACTGCAGCCGCTGACCTCCAACACCCCTTGAAAAGACTTGAGGGCTGAGATCAGGAGTAAGGCGCACTTTGCTCTGGGAAAACTGGCAGAACAGGTTTTCAGATAGGCATTTCCAGAAGATTTTATGAGCCCAAATTCTGGCATTTCCTTGTATCTAGAAGGGCACTAGAATGATTACCGGTGACATCTGCTCCTGTGACCAGCAGCAAGCCTCTGCCAACATGTGTGCTTGATGACACTACCTCCCTTCACGTAAATCACATATATACTGACCTCCGGAGCAGTTCCTCGGAGCTGAGGGGCTATCTCCCATGCTATAGCCCTCATCTTGCCCCAAATAACAATTAACCCACAACTCTCCGTTGTGCAATTCTTTTCAGAGGACAGGGCGTATAATTGGCTCAGCTCCAAGTCGGTACTTCAGCGCCCAGGGTATCTTATTCTGGGCCCCACGTGGAGCTCGGAGAAGACCCTGCGCCTCTAAGGACCAGGCTGGGAGACACATCAGGCCAGTGACTCCAAGCCCTCTAACGCACACACCGTTTTCAACGCGTGCTTTGTGCGGCGGAAGAGAACGCAGCACATTCCGAGCCAAGGTCAAGGCACGACCTCTCAAAACAGGATCCCATCCCCAACGAACTAAACATAAAGCCGGCGCACCGCGAAGATTACACCCTCGCACACCTGCCGCCACCGCGAATGCACCCGGCTCCCGGCATGCCCCGCGGCTGGCGGCGCGGCGCGCCTGCAGCACGACAGGGGCGGGGCCTCGGCCGTAAAGCAGTGCCGGAAATTACGTAGCTCTGGCGGCCCGGCGTCCTTGCGGTTTGGCGGGCGCGCCGTTATGGCCGGCCCGGTGCGGGGCGGAGGGCCCCAGGCCTTGGACCTGCTGCGGGCCCTTCCTCGTGTGAGCCTGGCTAACCTGAGGCCGAACCCGGGCTCCAGGAAACCGGTAAGGCTGCGGGCGGCGCGGGGGCCCTCGGGGTCGCGGGTGCAGAGGCGCTGGGGGAACCAGGGGCCCCTGAGCCCCTCTGCTTAGGTGACGCGGGAAAACCTGCCCACGTGGTCCCAGTTCTCTGTAAGGTTCAGGTTTAGAGGCTTAATTACGTTAATTAGGGCGGGGGAGCGAGGTCGCAGGAAGTACAAATGATTGTCTCATTTAAAATTGGGTTTAACATGGAGTGCTTTTCCATCATACCTTATTTTCATGGGAAAGATTTATTACATTTGATGTCTCTTTTGCAAATCATTGAATATAGCTAGAAAAGCTGTCATGGACATACTGTCACTTTAAAAATCAATTTGTTGCTTTCCTGAAGTGACAGGATGTAAAGTAAGAAAAATATTTTCCTTATAAGTTGGTATTTAAATAAAACGCTATATATGGGTAACAATGGCATATTGACAATTAATTCCAAAATAAATGCGCTTGCGTATCATGCAAACTTTGCTTGTTGTGGATGTTTTTAATTCTACAATTTTTTTCAGTTCCAACCTGTCACAGTCTCCTTTTTTTCATCTCATTCTTGGAACTTTCCCTTTGAAACACAACTTGGAGTTTGGTTGCAAGAATTAGCTACATCTTCGGAGGCAGAGTTGCTCATGTGGAGTGTTTGGACTTTAGAGCAGCTAGGATGGTGCCTGGCACGTAGTGGGCTTGGCTAGTCGTGCTTGGTTGGATGAATGAAGGGCGTAACCAAAAGATACAGTGCAAAGGTGAAATGCAATTTTTAAAAGTGCATCTGTAGATCATAAAACATTTTTCTTTCCTTACAGGGAAGACGACCAAGAGGTCAGAGAAGAGGTAGGAAATGTGGCAGAGGCCACAAGGGAGAACGACAGAGAGGAACCCGGCCCCGGCTGGGCTTTGAGGGAGGCCAGACTCCATTTTACCTTCGAATCCCAAAATACGGGTTTAATGAAGGACATAGGTAAGTTTGCTTTTCTTCTTAGTGTAAAATACCTAATTCTCACTGAGAGTTACCTAAAACTAGGTTGGTAGAAATTTAAATCCACTTTGAGGCAAACTTTCATTGCTGTTTCTCTGAACCATTTTTGGTAATGAAGTTTAGCCTGAATTGGGGAAAAAGCCAGACATTGCACTGACTTGCAAAATGGAGATAATGGTGTCTGCTCGCGAGGTTTAGGGCGATTACATATATAAAATCTGACTCATTTTCGTCACCCAATAAATGGTAATCACCATTACTTTGAGTTCCATTAATGTATAATTTACATAGTGGGTTAAATATTTATTTATTTGTCTAAATGAGTGAAGTAGATGCCTAGGCAAATAATTGTTGGTGAAACAAAGTAAGTACTTACTGGTTTTGTTTCATTGCCCCCAAATCAAGGGATATTACATGTTTATGCCATACTCAGGGGTTTTATTTTGTTAAACCATATAAACTGATGGAGGAAAACCCAGGACAAAGCTCTGAGTTGATCTGGAGATCTTGCTGGAAGGTAAGTCTGGCTGAGTTTTCCAACTACTGTTACTTTCTTGTGTAGCTTCAGACGCCAGTATCAGCCTTTGAGTCTCAACAGGCTGCAGTATCTTATCGATTTGGGTCGAGTTGATCCTACACAACCTATTGATTTAACCCAACTTGTCAATGGGAGAGGCGTGACCATCCAGCCATCTAAAAGGGATTATGGTGTTCAGCTGGTAGAGGAGGTAAGTCTGAATTAGATTGTTTTTGGAGTTACATAGATGGCTATTTCTGATTTGCATATAATCGACACCCTGCCTGCTTTATTTTTATCCCTTTTGAGTTGTCATAAACATTATGTAGTGGCGATCGTGTTATACTCGTGGTTTTAGAAAGCTGCATGCTGTTGGTGGCGGGAGGCAGGGGCGGCTCTGTTCCCTGGTCCTGGGATGTTCTTCTCCTGTGTACCCATTCGTACTTCTCCCTCACTCTGTTTGGTTCTCTGTTCAAATGTCATCCTAGTAGGAAGATGTTTTTGACATTCTTTATAAAGGAACATTCATACCCTCATACCCGACCGTCTGCCTTATTCTGCCCAAAGGATTTTTCTTTGAGTGTATGAACACTTGACACTTATTACCAAGTAATGTATTTATTTTTCATTGTTTTTCCTCATTGTGATGTCAGTTCTTTGAGAGCAGGTACTTTGATACATTGCTGTATTTACAACATTGGAAATATTGGCTTGTGATAGTCACTCAGTATTTATGGAAGACAGAAATGAATCAAATTCAGTTCTAATTGTAGGGAAGCGGTTTTCTATTTGTAGAAGTTGGCCAGGAGTTTCATAAGCAAATGAACTTGTAGATTGTTAATCAACTACCTGTTTCTTGTATGTCAGTAATACGATATTGCTGTGTAAGTAACTTAGTGTCCACTAGAGGGGAGCATTGTTTATGGGAAAACCTTTTAGATTCCTTTGAAAAAGTACACTTGTGGATAAAAGTTTTCCAAATAAAATGATTTGAAGAGACAATACCAAATACACCATTAAACCTCAGTATTCTACTTGAGGCGAATAAGGGAACACAACTGTAGATTAACATATGGAAAAACCCATGACCTCACCAGACATTAATGCACATCCCAACAGCTTTCAGGCATGTGTCTATTAAACTAGCAAAAATCATTCTGAAATCTACACCAGGACATTGGTTGAATAAGTACAGTTATACATTATTTACAGCTCTGTAAACTGCTTGCCCTTTTCTGGATTTCAGATTTGTAGTAATAAGACTCTTTTGCTCTTTCAGCACAACATTACCAATTTGGGAACAGAAGTCCTAAGGAAAAACAAAAGAAACCTAATTGATATAATGAAATGCTAAATATTCTTCTTATAACACTGAAAATGCTGGAACTAACCCCAATGCCCAAGGATGGGGAAATGGTTAAGCAATCTGTGGAACAGTAATTAGAAATCTCAAATAATATGGCAAGACTTTGTTTCATTGAGTCAAGAGTGCCATTGACTGTAAAAATGCCTACCAGTATCATAGATGGGAAAAATGTGAGAAAATGTGTCTTAGAATTGATGGAATATTTTGAAATTGGGAGCCAGCTTGTTTCGGCCGTACCAGAATAGCAAAAAAAATTTTGATTACTGCAAAAAGAATGGTAGGGCCACCATCTTTTTATTTTGTCAGAATCTGTTCTGCAATTAGAGTAAAATATAGCACATCCTAATGAAAGTGCCCAGACGGGACTTTAAAAAGTTGAGTACTATTTTTATTTTTGTTGTTGTCTCTGCCCCTTTCCCTAGAGTGGCCCCTCCCAAGCTCAGATACTTTGTTCTTTTGCTGGCTCGAGCCCTCTTGCCCCCCTCTTTAACCAGCTCTTGGCCTCTTGCTTACTTAGGGTCAGGAAGGTAAGTTTTTATCTGTGTCACATGGCATAATGTGGTTAGGAACGAAGGCGCTGGGACTAGACTCCCCCTGGCTTTGTGATCTTGGGCAAGTTGCTTAACCTCTCTGCGTTTCCGTCTATGTGTTGCCGTCTATGACATTGGTGTGGCAGTGATTCTGTTGGTCTAGAGTTGTCTTGAGGATTAAACAATCTGCTGTTACTGAAGTAATGGGAATGTGTATTTATGGTGGTGCCCGCCAAATGCATAAAATGGAATTCTAGTCATCCCTGCTCATAGGGAATGAAAATTGGTAAAACAAGTTGGCCTAAAAAACGTGGAAGAATTTGGTGTTTGATAGGACCTCAAAGCAGAGGTATTTAAAGTAGGAATAGCTGTCACGTTGCAGGCCCTTTAGAGGAGAAAACACAGTGTAGACGGGAAGCTCATGTAATTAATTCACTTGTAGCCAAGCCGTCTCCTCACAGACCTTGTTTTGACGGGTGACAGGGTGCTGACACCTTTAAGGCAAAAGTTAATATTGAAGTACAGCTGGCTTCAGAGCTGGCCATCGCTGCGATCGAGAAGAACGGGGGTGTCGTCACGACGGCCTTCTACGACCCTCGGAGCCTGGGTAAGCTTGTTGCCTCGGGGTCGCGTGCTGACTGCCACACGAGGGTTTGACTTGCTCTGCAGCTCCCTTGGCTTCCTGTTTGAGGGGTTTCTACTACTGGTGTGGCTGGTGGCGCTCCGCCTTCTCATACACCTCAGCCAGTGTGTCATAAAAAGGTTTTGTTTTTTGAAACATGGGGCTTCAATATGCTATTTCCCACGTTTAGAAATTCACTCGCTGTTGGTGATGCAGGAGTAACTTTGACTTTCAAGATGCAGACTTTTGAAAGTCAAGTGTTTCCATTTGCTTACTTAAGACAAACCTGTTTAATAAAAAAAAAAGTTTTGGGAATTAAGTTTTCCTCTTGGAAATATTTAAAAATTAATAATTAAAAGAATACCATTATTAAGAGAAAGTCATTGTGTATATAGGCAGTATTTGCATCTCTCTCTTTCTATTTAAACATTTTTTTTAGAAATACTGTGCAAACCTATTCCATTCTTTCTCCGTGGACAACCCATTCCCAAGCGAATGCTCCCCCCTGAGGCACTGGTAACCTATTACACTGATGCAAGGAATCGTGGTTACTTGGCGGATCCTGCTGAATTTCCTGAAGCGAGACTGGAGCTCGCCAAGAAGTATGGTTATATCTTACCTGATATCACGAAAGACGAACTCTTCCAAATGCTCAGCACTCGAAAAGATCCAAGGCAGATTTTCTTTGGTCTTGCTCCTGGGTGGGTAGTGAATATGGCAGATAAGAAAATCCTCAAACCTACGGATGAGAATCTCCTCAAGTACTACAGCTCCTGAGTTCCTTCCAAGAGAGCAGATGGTAAAAGAGCACCAGAAAGGGACCGAAACACGTGTGTTTCCCGTTGCATTTGCTTAATTTGTAATTCTGCAGATGTTGGTGTTTTCTGTGTAATCATCTCTCTCTTTCTTATCTAAATTAAAATAAAAATACAGTAAGCAAGGACTGCATAGAGGATCTGGTGGATCTGTGTGCTTCTGTCTCCGTTCTGAGCTCCCTGGTTCTCTGCCCAAGGAAGAGTGTAACTCTTAGTCAATTTCCGGTTGAGTCTTCCATCATCTTTCCATCCAGGTCTTGTCTTACTGTTGCAAATCAGAGTGGACGTGCAAGTGGGATGGGATTGCTTTGTTGGCTGCTTGGTCAAGGTCAGAGGGCTGCTAATGAACTGGTGAGCCTCTTACTCGGTAGCCGCGAGGAAGCGCTGCTGCCCAGTGTCAAGGCAGCAAGCCTTCAGCTTGGGATGATTAAGATGTGGGGTGTGAGTTGAAGGTTTAAGACTGGTGAGTAGCTTCTAAGCAGTTCAATATTTGCTAGCAAAATTGAGACCAGAACTCCAAGGGAATTCATTTTCTCAACTCAGAGTAGACAGAAATGATCAAGCCAGTATCATTTTTTTCCTTGAAGAAGGTAAATGTTCTAATTCTAATTGATATGATTTTACTTATAGACTTTGGAAACCTTTGTTTTTCAGTCATTTTAAATGTTTTTGAGAAAATGGTCAATGATTATATAAGCCATAAAAACAACTGGTCATGTGAAAGTTAAACTCAGTTAATTTAAAAGGTTCAGCAGTCAGTAAGTCTGTTGTATCTAAGCACGTGAAAGCTTAATTTATCCTGATGCAATTAAATCTTGAATAATTCATGATAATTCTTCAACAGTAGAAATAAAATGATTCCTGCTTGTTTATTTTATGAAAATAAAAAAATTTAAAAACCTAAACAGTGCATTATTTTGTTACCTTATCTACCTCAAATATAGCTGAGCTAAGATTCCGTTTATAAAGTAATTTAAGTACGAAGAGTGTATTTCAGTTTTTATCCAGGATTATTTAGTTTGGCTTGTTATTAAACCATTTCTTAGTACCCAGAACTTATAAGAATCACTACTAGCCCCATCTTCTCGGATAGTCACCTATGAATTTCAGAGGATGGGCAACAATTTAAAAACATGTTTTTATTTTTCAGAGACACAAGTGACAGGTGTTTTTGAGGGAGAGTGATGATAAAGCACCAGAAATCATCTACTTTTTTCTGTGCCTCTTTTTCTAAACATTTTGGCCATAAAGCCATCTTACATTTCCTATGCTAGGTATCTAAAAAGTTTTATTTGAATATTGTATATAGAAGAAGAGAGATGGTAGCAAAGAAGAATTCCAAGATGCAGAGAAAACGTGTTTTTATTGACGATTACAGTGACTAAGAGTCAGGAATAGAATACATTTTCATTTTTTAAAATCACGGGGAAAAGTCCCAAAAAACTTTCTATCATTATAAAAGTAGTCCATGCTTGTTTTGAAGTTATGTAATACTGAAGTCTAAAAAGTAGAAGTCCATGTTCTCTTACTGTTCCCCATCCCTGACCTACTACCACTGTTTAGTTTGTTTGGAGTCTCTTTTCTTTTTTTGAATCAAAAAGGCATAGCCTGCAGGGGGCTTCCCTGGTGGTGCAGTGGTGAAGAATCCACCTACCAATGCAGGGGACACGGGTTCGAGCCCTGGTCCGGGAAGATCCCACATGCCACGGAGCAACTAAGCTCATGCGCCACAACTACCGAGCCTGCGCTCTAGAGCCCGCAAGCCACAACTACTGAGCCCACGTGCCACAACTACTGAAGCATGTGTGCCTAGAGCCTGTGCTCCACAAGAGAAGCCACCGCAGTGAGAAGCCCGCACACCACAACGAAGAGTAGCCCCCGCTCGCCGCAACTAGAGAAAGCCCACACGCAGCAACGAAGACCCAACTCAGCCAAAAATAAGTAAAATAAATTAAAAAAAAAAAAGGCATAGATTGCAAATAAAGGCAGTGACCTTACTTCTTATTGTTACATCTAATACTGTTTCAAAGGCACTTTCCGTTAGGGAAGACTACGCCCTATTCTTAAGCCATTGCTATAGGATCCATTAGGCAAGTCCCTTCACCTTTCCCAACTGTAAAGTGCAGTGACCCATAATCTTTGTATATTACAAGCTCAAATACCATGACGATTGAGGTGTTGCCTTGGTGCTGAGGAAAGCTGCTTTGACCTCAACCTATTTGCACAGAAATGAACTTCCTTACATTTAAACACATCCTGTCCTGTGTCCGGCCTGAAGCAGGAGACAAGCCTGAGAGACCACTCATTTTCTGTGCAGAGTTCCAGCCTCGCTCTGGGTGGGTTACTGCCCCCCGGACGTGCTGCTAGAGGTTCTGTTTTGTGGTTCACTTTGCAGTTTTGTTGGAGGGGCCGGAGTCGCCTCGACAGACAGTTCTTCACGGGAAATGAGGGGGCAGTTAGTTGCGTGAAGGTGGATGACGGGGTCTCCTCGCCTTCCAGTCCCAGGATGTACTCGTGAGGCCCTTACGAGGGTCCCCGCACCACGTAAATGACTCAACTACCCTGAGCAGCAGTGAGGGTGGAAAAGGAGATGGGAGATGGCAGACGTCAGACTCGCTGAAGTTGGTCGTCTTGGGGGCCTGCAGGTGAAAGGAAGTCCGGATAGAATGATAAAGGGAAGAGTGAAAACAGGAAACAGCTGCCTGGTGACGTGTCACCCTCAGGGCGCAGGGGCTTAGTCACAAACAGCTGTATCCTGGGCTTAATCGAATAATCGTGCAGATCATTCTTGGCCAAAACAGGCACGTTCCACAAAATCCGTCCATTCTGCTTTATGAAGCCAGTCCTAAAATCACTGCGTAGCAGGGAGACTCAAGCTGAATTATGTAACAGTGCCGGGTGCTGCTGGTCATTTCCAAGGATGAAGAGTTCACATCACCTGGAGATCTAAGTAGAAAAGCCAGACGCCCTCCGTCTGGATTCCAGTCCTTTCCTGGTGTGTGGCTTCAGCCTGTTTTCAGTGTACGTGGCCTGTGTGGGTCCAAGACCAGAGAAGCTTGAGTTGATATGCATTGGGAAAGATCTTTTCATGCCTGGAAGTAGTAACTGGATTTCCTCGGTTTACTTTCCTTTTTGAATGTTACTTTATTCTTTGGAATGTGGAGCGGCTCTGCAAGGGCGGAGAAAACGCCAGACGGCAGCAGAGGGACCCAGCTCCACGTGTGTCAGAGAACAAAGCATGCTCCCTGACTTTAGTTAGTGCAGATTCTGGTGGCCACGTCTGGGAGGCTTTGCTGCAGACAGTGTGCCAGGCGTGGCATGGTCTTGCACGTGTAAACTTCAGTGCTGCTTCAGGCCCCAATGGCAGCCAGATGACCTGGGGTGCATCCTTTAACTGCAACACCCTCTCCTGTGGTTGAGGGCTCACTGGGTTACCAGGGAGAGGCTCCAGGCACGGAGGCCAATTTGCAGAATTGCCAGGAGAGTTGCCCTGGGCTCAGAGGCCGGTACTAGTTGTGTGACCGTTACTTAACCTCTCCGAGCCTCGGTTTCACCATCTGAAAAAGGGGATAATGACAGATCCTAATGCATCCAGTGATGATGGGGATTGAAAGACGTCAGTATTTGTGAAGCACTTACACTGCGCCTGACACAGAAGTGCCTCTGAGTGTTGGTGAATTAAGCATCTTATGTGGTCCACCTCGTATGTGGTAGCTGTTCCATAAATGTTACTTCCTTTCCGCCGTAAGATTCATACAGTCTGTGGTCAGCATCTTGTCGATGAAAAGAAGGGCATGCTAAACTTCATTATTTTAATCAGGATCTGCTGAGAAAGGACATTTTGAGATGATCATATGGTTTTTATCCTTCAGTTTGTTAATATGGTGTATCACATTGATTGATTTGCATATATTGAAGAATCCTTGCATCCCTGAGATAAATCCCACTTGATCAAGGGAAGAGTGAAAACAGGAAACAGCTGCCTGGTGACGTGTCACCCTCAGGGCGCAGGGTGATCATGATCATGGTGTACGATCCTTTTAATGTGCTGTTGGATTCTGTTTGCTAGTATTTTGTTGAGGATTTCTGCATCTATAATTATCAGTGATATTGGTCTGTAATTTTTTTTTTTTTTTGCGGTACGCAGGCCTCTCACTGTTGTGGCCTCTCCCGTTGCAGAGCACAGGCTCCGGACGCGCAGGCTCAGCAGCCATGGCTCACGGGCCTAGCTGCTCCGCGGCATGTGGGATCTTCCCGGACCGGGGCACAAACCCGTGTCCCCTGCATCGGCAGGCAGATTGTCAACCACTGCGCCGTGTGCACTTGAGAAGAAGGTGTAATCTGCTGTTTTCAGATGGACTGTCCTATAAATATCCGTTAAATCTGTCTGGTCTGTTGTGTCATTTAAAGCTTGCGTTTCCTTGTTAATTTTCTGTCTGGATGATCTGTCCATTGGTGTAAGTGAGGTGTTAAAGTCCCCCACTATTATTGTGTTACTTTCAGTTTCCTTTTTTATAGCTGTTAGCATTTGCCTTATGTATTGAGGTGCTCCTATGTTGGGTGCATATTTATTTATTTATTTAAAATTTTTATTTATTTATTTATTTTTGGCTGTGTTGGGCCTTCTTTGCTGCACACGGACTTTCTCTAGTTGTGGAGAGCGGGGGTTACTCTTCCTTGCAGTGCATGGGCTTCTCATTGTGGTGGCTTTTCTTGTTGTGGAGCACTGGCTCTAGGTGCACGGGCTTCAGTAGTTGCAGCACACGGGCTCAATAGTTGTGGTGCATGGGCTTAGTTGCTCTGCGGCATGTGGGATCTTCCCAGACCAGGGCTTGAACCCATGTCCCCTGCGTTGGCAGACGGATTCTTAACCACTGCGCCACCAAGGAAGCCCAGGTCCTCTGCTTTGACAAATGGAGTGAGGGACCTGCAGAAGACTCTTTCCAACTCTATAAAGAATTGGAAAGAGAATTCTCCTTTTTTCTACAAGTGAGGAAGCACAGGCTTTCAACTAGACACACACACACACACACACACACACACGCATACGCATGCGCGCCCCTTAGCCATCAGAAATGAGGCAAGACTGCCACCTACTGACCACATGTGAGCACTTCGTGGGAATTTCCAGGTGTGATCTTGGTCCCACTTAATTAGGATTGTTAATTATTCATGATTTATACATTCAGCAAACCCGAAGTGCTCACACAGCAGGCCCAACAACAGGCACTGGGACTACTAAAGTCAGAAAGGCAGAGTGATCACCTTACACGCACCAGTAGAAGGGAATGGAGAAGCAAGTGAAGGAGAAATTGAATCCCAGAGCAGTAGGTGCTGCAGGTAACCTGCTCCCAATACTCTAGTTCACCTTTAATTTTGAAGGAAGTGGAAGCTGCCTCTGGGCACGGCAAACCCAGGTTCTTCCTTGGTGGCCGTCGGTGACAGGAGGAGGAGGAAATCAAAGCCAAAGTAGTAACAATGGTTTACACTGATTTTCACTTAGCTCCCCCAGAAACCTGTGAAGTGGCTTGCCAAGTTTCCAAAAACGACATTTATAGCACATTAATAGCACCGCCTAGCGTGTTAAGGACACAGAAGAGATAAGCTCTCACTTTCTGAGACTTTGTATTAACAGACACATTTGAAAACCAGCTGCAGACTATTTAAGAAAGAGACGCCCCAGGAGGTGTGCGCTCAGGAACTAGCGTTACCTGTGGTGGCAAAGTGGTTTAAAGGAAGAGATTTTGAATGAGATGGTTCTGCATGTGTGTCCTGAGTGGGCTGCTGACCCAGGAGGTCTGTTAAAGCTCAAAGCTTCAGCAGCTTCTCTTGTGAGATGGCAAGGTCCCTCAGATGGCTGTGGTGCTGGGTGTGAGAGGGAAGGTGTACGTCATCGGCAAGTCTGGGCACAATGGGGGTCCGAGAAGTGGGAGCACTTGTTATTTTGTGAAGACATTGTATGGACGGCTTCGGGGAAGAGGGTCCCCATAACACAAATTTCTCTCCTCGTGCAGCAGAGTCTCGGAGCACACACTTAGCCGGGGCTCCCTGCACCTGCCACCTGTCATTGCATGCCCACCTGCTTTAGTCTCTCACCTGGAGAACTCACCTACCTAGACCAGCGGGCTGGGCACCTGCTGTAATTTAGCCAATGCCAGCTGCCAGGGAGATGAAATAGAACATGGAAACGCTGCTCTTAGAACTGTTCACAGTAAGGCAGTGGGCAAGGGAATACGTGAGCATGTTCTTAGATGTTGTACTTACAAAATAAGGGTTGAACATTAAAGGGAATTCACTTAGGGCAATTGGTTTTTCTGCAATTAGTAATCAACATCACCAACACAACTAATATAGTGCCCCTTGTAGAAAAGGGGGAAAACAAGTCTGACTTATGAACTTTTAACATCTAAAAGGGTCTTTACATCTAATTACAACCTTCTATTTAGACAACTAGACTTATCATCAAATTCATGGAAATTCCATGAACGAGCAGCATGTGTATCCCCAGGGAGCTTGTTAGCAATACAGAGTTTCAGTCCTCACCTCTCACCTGAGTAATAATCTGCATTTTAACAAGATCACGGATAATTTCTGTACACGGTCAAGTTTGAGAAGCACTGGTACCGTTTATGGAGCTTGCGTATTGCAGTACCGCACCTAGGGCACTAGGTGGAGCCATTTCCCCAGGTTTCTTATACTTCAGGGTGCATTTAGAACCACAGCTGTAAATCGTTTTTTGCAATAAAGTTCTTTTCCTCCACTGGAATAACATTTTGCTCTTTAAACAAAGAGAAAACAAAGAGCATAACAAAAAACGTATAAAGTTGTATTTGATGAATGATTGTGGAGAAGGAATATCTTTAAATTTCTCTATTAAGGTCTAAAATATTTTAGAAAGACTAGAACAATCATTGTTCTAAAAGTCCAGGCAAATATTTGAAAGTGATATGACATTATTTGTATTATCGCTTGGGATGGAGCTACAATAAAAATAGGTATATTAAATGGAAGAACTTTGGCTTTGAACTACAGGTGCTCGCCTGTGTATGTATAGTTTATTTCATGAAGTCCATCCATTAAAGAAATGACATAAATAAGCCATGATGAACCTTTAACCCGTGAAACCTCATCATCAAAGACTTCTAGTCAAGGTCACTGGTAAAAATGAACTTCCTGCTTCTTTTCTTTAGAATAAACAAAGAAATCTATAAATTCAGACTCCAGCCTTACCAGCTACGGGGAACCCTGCGGCTGGGCTGAGTGATACAAAGAGAGCTGGGAGCAGCCGCTTGCCCTGCACCCCTGGGCCACACAGCTGCTGCCACGGGCCACCCAGCACTGGCAGCTCAGCCCTTTGGCGAGGGTGAGACCTGTGGTAGCTCCTCGGAGCTCTGGCTTCTCCACCTCCAGGTTTCAGGAGCGGGATCCTTGGAGAGAGCTTCCCAGTTTCCGTGGGGCCCGACTGCAGTGGAGAATTCAGGGGACCTTTTCTACCAGCGCCTGGTCCCCCTTCCGTCCCAGCAGATACTCCCCCTCTAAGCTGCTGTTGTAAGATACAGATGAGGACGGCTCTAACAACCTGACAGAGAAACGAGAAATTCAGAGAAGTAGTTCGTAAGCGCGTGAAATCTGCACCACCTCACCAATGATGAGATAAAAACCAAAGAATCCGGGGCCGGTGAGCCTGTGTGGAGCTGGGCTCTCTTTTCCTCCTTAATGGGACTGCATTTGGGCACAGGCTTTGAGAGTGCAGCTGGATGGTATTTGTCAAAATACAAAATACGCATATTTTTAGGCTCAAAGCCACATTGTAAGCCAGAAATGGTGTTGGAACACTAGAAGCCTGACGTCCTGGCCTGCAAATGCAGAGGGAAGGCAAGTGCCCCTACTCCGCTTCCTTTTCCTGGGCGCCTGCCACCCAGGTCTGCCTGTGCTGCTTATTCTCATCTTACAGGTAAAACCGAAGAGCTTTGGTCCCTGTAGCCAATGACTTGCCAAGTCAGGATTTCACAGTATTCTTCAGATATTTCCCTTAGAAACACCGAATTGCACCAAAGCAAATGCAAGGGGGAGGGACCGATAGTGGTGAAGGGTTAAAGGTCTTATATTTTTCACGAAGGATTGTGAAATAAAGGCCATTCCAGTTGGGCAGAGCAACCCATCAGCTGCCTCCCGCCGGCCCCCCGGTCATTCATGCAGTGGGGGCTGGCCTTTGTTCCACTCGCTCCTCCGACGGCCCCTCCCCGGGGAGAGCCCTTCCCATCCCCCACCCCACTCTCACACGTGGGAAAGGTGTGTGAGCTGTCACGGTCCGAGATAGAATTCAGTGTTCCAAGCCCTGACATCACACAAAAGAGAACCAGCAAGGCCGTTCTGGGCTCCCAAGAACACTGGGTAATCACCGAGTTAAGCTTAAATAATTAGAGATGGAAAAAGTAGGAAAAAACAGTTATTTAGGCACCTGCACTGAACCCCAAGGAACGTCCCTTCCTTGCTGGGGCTTCTTTGAGCCGTTCTGAGTGCTGGCTGCTGGTCATGCACGTTGAGCTTCATCCCGAGGACACGGGCTACCTGCAGGGCTGAAGAAACCAGGTTCACTTCTTCGTCCCTCTCCTGGTAGCTCCCACCCCGATCTCAGGTTTCTTTGAAAGCACGCAAATGGTAGAACAGTCAGCTCATTGTACCTTGTCTTCCGGCCACACTGCTCAACCTGCAAAACTCAGAGGAAAAGGCTCATCTTTGTAAAACATTCATAATTTGCTACAAGCATTTCTTTTTTTTAAATTGAAATATAGTTGATTTACAATGTTGTGTTAGTTTCAGGTGTACAGCAAAGTGAATCAGTTATATGTGTGTGTGTGTGTATATATATATATATACACACAATTCTTTTTCAGATTCTTTTTCCTTAGAGGTTATTACAAAATATTGAGTATAGTTCCCTATGGCTACAAGTGTTTATTCAAAGCAGAAAAGAACTGATGTTTATTGAGTGCTGACAATGTACTACAATTAGGTTCCCTATAGAAATGAACTCCAGGTCGTGACCACCTGCTGGGCCCCAGGCAGGAACGTCTGTCCTTCCTGGGACCTGAGGCACAGCCCGCCCAGCGTCTGGAATCCGGCGTGGTCACCAGGCCTGTCTTGCTGCACACGCTTGCTTGTCTTCCTGGTGGCGTGGAGGGTACACAAACCCTCGCTGTCTCAGGCAACAAACGTGTTGAGGGTCACTTGGAAAGGACCTTGTCTGTGCCCTGAAAGCGCAGCCCCCCCGGGGGAGGTCAAGAAAGCAGCACTCGGAGGAGGGGTGTCTGAGGCTTGACGCCAGTCCAGGAGAAGACGGTGCAGAAGTGCTTTGCAGAGGGGCTTCCCTGGTGGCGCAGTGCTTAGGAATCCACCTGCCAGTGCAGGGGACACGGGTTCCATCCCCGGTCCGGGAAGATCCCACGTGCCACGGAGGAACTAATCCCATGTGCCACAACTACTGTGCCTGCAGTCTAGAGCCCGTGAGCCACAACTACTGAGCCCACGTACCACAACTACTGAAGCCCACATGCCTAGAGCCTGTGCTCCACAACAAGCGAAGCCACTGCAGTGAGAGGCCAGCGCACCGCAACGGAGAGTAGCCCCCGCTCAATGCAACTAGAGAAAGCCCGCGCACAGCAACGAAGACCCATGCAGCCAAAAAATAATTAATTAATTAATTAATTAAAAACCAAAAAACCAACAACAAAAAAAGAAACGCTTTGCAGAAGTGCTGCCGGTGGCTGGTGCCTGGGGTGACAATGACCAGACCAACAAGCCATTCGGAAGGAGATCTGGGCTCCAAATTGAGAAAGGTCCGGAAGTATCCTAATTTATTTTTCCTTTTTATGTCTGTATAAGACTGCCATGGTAAAAACCTCCATCTGACAAGATCTAAGAAGGATTTTTTACCAAATGTAAAATAAAAAATTGGAGTGATGAGAAAGCGCTGCATCATAGTTTAACTGGCAGCGTTTTTCTCCTTCTTAGTGGCTCATAAAATAGCACATCTTACAGTTGACAACATTTTAGGCTTGTTGAAATACGGTGTTTTAGGTTGATTTTACATACGAGGAACTGAGGCGCAGAGAGGTTAAGCGACATGCTCAAGGCTGCACAGCCGGTTGCTGCTAAGATGTGGACAAAACAGGCCGCCTCCGGGCAGCCCCCCGCGCCGCGGGGTGTGGGTCTTGGCTGTGGTTTTGGTTTGCCTCCTGCTGCCCGGCTTGCCTTTGTTCCTGCCGTTTTCTGAACCCGGGTCTCCAGGCGGTCTGACCGGTTCAGTGCATACGTCTCTGCCGGCATCCGCCCGGGTCGGCTTCTCTTGCTGATGGAAACGCCTTGAAATGGCGGCTGCTGTGGATTCACCAGGACTGACCGGACCCTGAGGGCACAGGGAGTGAGAACTGGGCTAAACGGGCTCCTTTGCATTTGTCTTTTCTTCTTCCAGTTCTGCCTCTTGGTGATGCCCTCTGGCCTCCTGTATTTCCCGCTGAAATGCGACCCTTGCGTTTTCTGTACCTTCTCTTCACGAGTAGCTGGATGCCATTGGGTGTTCGCAAAAGTTCCTGCCATCACGGTACCCAGACCGGACTGTGTACCTTGAGAGCACTCTGAGTGTTCCTTTGTAGTGATGCAGACACTTGTAAGTTTATTGTTTGTAATTATGTGTTTGCTGTCTGGCTTCCCCATTAGGCTAAGGTCACGGGCATAGGGGTCTGGGCTGTCTTAGGCCTGGTACCAGGTAAGCACTCAGAAACCATATTACTGAGCTGAAATTTCAGAGCCTGAGGGCCTCTGAGGCCCTCTGATCATATAGTTTTGGTGTACAGATGCAGGAGCAGGTGGAGGTCCGGGGAGAGGATGCGCCCCGTTCTCCGTCACCGCGGGGGAGGGGCTGGCAGCGCCGGGACCCAGACGTCTTCGCTCCCAGTTCGTAGTGCCGTCCGCCAGGCCTGGGCCTCTGTCTGGGACCCACTGTATACGTCCTTCCTGAATATTCTATAGAGAAGAAGTCAGCGCCAATTTATCACAGCTACACAAATGTGTCTATAAACGGTATTTTGCAGTGGTTCAGCAGTGGCTTGGGGATTGACGAGGAGGAAGCTGAACAGTGGGTGAGTGGAGCGGGAGCCCAGGCATCCCGCGTGGAGTGATACTGAGTAACAAGAAAACGCAGCCCGAGCTGCGGAAGCTGCCGCCACACGTGGCCGCAGTAGCTCCTCAGGAGCGGGGAGCCAGGCGTACCTCTTTGCCCCGTTCCCCAAGCCTCAGAATATGCGCTTTGCTCCTTCAGCAGGGACAGTGCTGTCTGGGCCGGCGGTGGGGAGTGACGGGGTGTTGCTGGATGCAGGGACCCGGCTCTAAGACATCTCTGATTCAGCCCCTGTTTGGATAAGGCTGGAACCTGAAATCCCCTCCCGGGGCCTTCCCTGGCGGTCCACTGGTTAAGACTTCGCACTCCCGGTGCAGTGGGCGCGGGTTCGATCCCCGGTCGGTCAGGGAACTAAGATCCCGCATGCCTCGCAGCGCGGTCTAAAATATAAATAACTAAATGAAATCCTCTCCTGTATGGTACCTGCAACATCCTTTCCCTAGACCAGGTCCCTGGAACCACCTTCCTCGGGCGGGTGTGCCCCCCTGCAAACAATGGCAGCTTGACCAGAGCACGCTGGACTAGGGGGGCGGGGAGCCCGGGTCACCCACACTGTGGTCTGGAAAGGAGTCGTGCGTCCAGTCCTCAGATGGGGTCAGCGGAAGTGACGTCAAAGGCACACTGCATTGTGCCTCAGACAAGGTGTGAGAGGGGCCGCCCTTTGCTAATGTGGCCTGCCTGTAATTCCAGTCACACCGAAGGAGGAGAAGAAAGGGGCTCGGAGCTCTTGTCTGACACCTGGGACCCTTTAGGAGGACTGTGAGAATGCGGCCATGCCAAGACAAAGGGATGCAGTAAAGATTCGTGTCAGTGCTTGCCGTTGGTCACACTGGCTTCCTACTTGACCTGAGGGGCCTGGGTTCGGGGGATGCTCTGAACAGGAGCTCCAGGACGCCCACCTGCAGCCTGCCCCAGATGCTGTCACCTTCTTACGGAAAGACGGGAAGGACTCGGGGTGTGTGTGTGTGTGTGTGTGTGTGTGTGTGAGAGAGAGAGAGAGAGAGAGAGAGAGAGAGAGCGAGCCACAGAGACCAGGAAAACACAAGCCTAATCAAACCATCAAGTCCTAGTTTACAAGGACAGGAGCTTATTAGCTACCAAGGGGATTAATTGTATGAATGGGAAACAGTAACCACTGGAAGCAAGTGGTAGTGGGGAGTCCAAGCTACAAGCTAGGGGGAGGGACAGGCAGATGTGTTCTCAGGAGTCCTTGCTAAGCACGGGGCTCATTACAAAGACCTTCAGAAGGGCTGAAGTTAACCTTCAGCGTTGACGGGTCCCTCTTCTCTCATGCTAGACAGCTAGTCAATCCGTCACGGTTTCCTTATTTACAAATGGCACTCCGCGCAGCCTCTAAGCATGAGATTTTGCGGATGAGGATCCATGACACTTTCACACACAAAGGCTAATCGAGGTGTAGAGAGCAGTCTTTGGAAGAGAGAAGAGGAAACACCACCCTCTGGCCTGCGGTGCCGCCTCCGTTGGTGGTAGGCGTCTGGACCACAGAGGAAGCTGCAGTGAGTATGCTGGCTGCCCCTGCCCTGGACCACTGTCTCCCAATCCGTAGAGGATGGCCTGTGTCTTCCATGGATGCCAGCTCTGATGGTTTATCACCTCGTGGTCCTGGCTTCATTCTTAGTGACTCTTCTGCATGCTGGCTGTTGAGATAGGGCTGGAGACATAAAGCCTCGTGCACAGAGGCCTCGGCCTCCCCCGACACCATGCTCCCAGGTCTCCCGTGGAGCACAGCAAGCGGCCCTGCTCCTCTCCCTTAAGATGCTAAAGGGCCTTAGGGTCATTTGACGGCCTCCATCCCTCGCTTACGAACCGCAAACTATTTGCTTTATAAAAGCCCTTTGTTCGGACTTCCCTGGTGGCACAATGGTTAAGAATCCACCTGCCAATGCTGGGGACACGGGTTCGAGCCCTGGTCCGGGAAGATCCCACATGCCGCGGAGCAACTAAGCCCGTGCGCCACAACTACTGAGCCTGCGCTCTAGAGCCCACGAGCCACAACTACTGAGCCCGTGAGCCACAACTACTGAAGCCTGCATGCCTAGAGCCTGTGCTCAGCAGCAAGAGAAGCCACCGCAATGAGAAGCCCGTGCACTGCAGTGAAGAGTAGCCCCCGCTCGCCGCAACTAGAGAAAGCCTGCGTGCAGCAGCGAAGACCCAACGCAGCCAAAAATAAATAAATTTTAAAAACCCTATGTTCTCTTAAAATCCTTTTTGGGTAAGCTTTTTTGTCACTGGTTTTTATGATGCTGCTGATGTACTCGGAACCCAGAGGCCAGTTCACTTTCCAAAAAGATAATCTCTTAGAAATGGTTCTATTTCTTTCTCCGGCTGTTTGGTGTCAAGATGACAAGTGGCTCGTAGGTGTGGGGTCTGTGTAGGAAGTCTCCGGCATGGCCACACTGAGAATGTTTATTGTAGAAAACAGGGAGCTTTTGCCCTGTGAGGTCACCTCCTCCGAGCCACCAGTGACTTTCTGATATTCTATCACAGGAAATTCCTGGTGGGCCACGAAAGCACTCTTCCGAGTGCAGCTGCAGAGAGAGAGAACATAATTGCTGCATTGGACAGTAAGGTCTGGGGACCCGGGTTCAGGGGTGGCCAGCACCTGGGCCCTGTGAAATACAAACTGGGAGGCTCTTTGTACAATCTCAACATAATCCAAGGAACAAAGGTCAGCTGACCTCTCATTGTAACACATTTCATGCAGAGAAAAAGGTACAAGAGGATGTCTTTTGTGTCCCAGTGCTGCAGTGGGGAATTATATTTAGATTGGGTTTCTTTGAGGCTGTAGTAACTGCCCACCTCCACCTCCATCTTTTAGCCAACACTTGCTGTTAATTATCCACATCTCAGCTTAATAGTTTGGGCAAGACAGTGGCGTGTTTGAAGCATCAGATTTTGAATGGAAAACTGTCTTACACCAGTGATTCTGGACCCAGAACATTACCACGTGCCAGTACTTTCCAGTCTTTCTCCAAAGCCTCAGTTCCCTGCGTGACACAGGCCAAATCCCTTGATTTTCTGGGTCTCGGTTCCCTCATCTGTAAATAAGGGAGAGTCGTGCATCTTGAAGGCCTCTTCCTGTTAAGATCCTGGGATTCTAGACTATTATATATGAAATAGATAACCAACAAGGACCTACTGTATAACACAAGGAACTATACTCCGTATTTTGTAATAACCTATAAGGGAAAAGAATCTGGAAAAAAAATGTATGTAGAACTGAATCACTGTGGCGTACACCTGAAACTAACACAGCATTGTAAATCAACTATACTTCAATAAAAATAAATAAATTCATTAGAAAAAGAAAAAGATCCTGGGATTCCAGGCCTTTCCATATCTCTTCCTAGCAGAGGAGCAGACATGTTGGTCATGCTGGCGGGTGAGGAGGCTGAACCCCATTCTTCTGGGTCCCGCCAGGACTTGAGAATGTTCCAGTGCATGTGCTTTTCCCTGGAACACCGTGGCTCTGACGGTGGTGTACCTATTAGAAGGAAGAACACCGGCCTGAAAGGACACTCAGGTTGAATTAGAGCTTGACTTCTCTGAAATAATTACAACCCCTTATTTGAGGTTTTTTCTGGGCTCCTTGAAGACCACTTCAATAGTGATTTTTTTCTGGAGTCCCGTGGAACAAACATACGTAGGTTCTGCATTAAATCTTGAATATCTTCTACAATATGGTTTGAGTGCCTCCAGTGGTCCAAGTAGCTTGAGCTGGTCCACCTTGAAGGCCAAAACTTCATGTGATGTTTTTGAGATGCTGTCATAGGACTGGCCAGGAGAACTTAAAATGTGCCCATGATTCTCTCTGCAAGTCGGATGGAAGGCTGAGTTAGGGCATGAACTGGAGGGGCCAAGGCCATGACAGAGTCGGGAAGCAGTGAGTCCAGGGTCTCTGTGGTCTCTGCTGGCAGCCTGGGCTTTTGAGCCACCACTGGCAGCTGCTCCTCACCTCCCAGCAGCCACAACAATTCATGGAAATTAATAAATGCATTTATTGGGAGAGGTCATGGGTAAAACAGGAAAATCAGTCCCCCCGCTTCCCAGACAAATACTCCAGGATCGAGTTTCAATAGAAACCAGTAGCCTCCTTCACAGCACTGAGTATTAATAGCAAGCAGAAGCGGTTCAAGTTCTTAGGTAGTTCAGCAAGGTTAAGTACGCTTCTTGTGTTAGTTTAGTCAACAAATGCGTTTGGAGGAGGTTTGTCTCACAAAATACCGGGTACTAGAAATTCTGGAATATGAGGGGACTGCGTTAATGAACCTGGCTGTCCTCCCCTCAGGCTGTGGTCAGAGAGAAACAGAATTATTTTTGCTCAAAATTGACATAGAATTCAATAGGGTGAAACTAGGGTGAGAAGGGTCTTTTCAATGAATGGTGCCGGAAAAATGGATATCCACATGCCGAAGAGTGAAATCCAACCCGTTCCTTATGTCACACACAAAACTAACTCAAAATAGATCATAGGCCTAAATGTCAGAGCTAAAGCTATTACATTTTTAGAAGAAAACATGAGAGTAAATTTCTGTGACCTTGGATTAGTCAATGGCTCTTTAGATATGACACCAAAAGCATAAGCAACCAAAGAAAAAATAGGTAAATTTGACTATATCAACATTTAAACTTTTGTGCTGCAAATGATATACCAAGAAAGTGAGAAGATAACCCACAAAATGGGAGAAAGCATGTAGAAATCACATATCTGATGGGAAAGTGGTATCCAGAATATATAAAGAACTCTTCCAAGTCAACAAAGAGGTGTTACAGAATTTTTTAAATGGACAGAATTTTTTAAATGGGCAAAGGATTTGAATAGCTATTTCTCCAGAGAAGATATACAAATGGCCAATAAGCACGTGAAAAGATGTTGGACATCATTAGCGTCCCATTAGGGAAAAGTGAATCAAAACCACAAAGAAAGGGACTTCCCTGGTGATCTAGTGGTTAAGACTCGGTGCTTCCACTGCAGGGGGTGTGGGTTCGATCCCTGGTCATGGAACTAAGACTCCACGTGCCGTGCCGCGAGGCCAAAAAAAAAAAAAAACCCACAAAGAAATACCACTTCAAACCCACTAGGATAACTATAATCAAAAGACAACAATAACAAGTGTTGGCCAAGAGATGGAAAAAATGGAACCCTCCTAGATTGCTAGTGGGAATGTAAACTGGTGCAGCTGGTAAGAAAAGCAGTTTGACAGTTGATCAAGATATTAAACATAGAGTTACTATATGTTTCCTCTTGTACGTGCCCAAGAGAATTGAAAACACACATCCATACATAAACTTGTACATAAAGGTGCACGGCAGCATTATTCATAACAGCCAACACGTGAAAACAACCCGAGTGTGCATTAACTAATGAATGGATACACACCACGTGGTGTGGGGTACAGTGGATGTTATTTGGCCATAAAACAGAATGACGTGCTGATACCTCCTACACCAGGGGTCCCCAACCCCTGGGCCGCAGACTGGTGCCGATCCTCGGCCTGTTAGGAGCCGGGCCGCACAGCAGGAGATGAGCGGCGGGCGAGCGAGTGAAGCTTCATCTGCCGCCCCCCCTCAGCCCCCCATCGCTCGCATTACTGTCTGAACCATCCCCCCGTCCCCTGTCGGTGGAAAATTTGTCTTCCACAAACCGGTCCCTGGTGCCAAAAATGTTGGGGACCACTGCCCTACACCATGGATGAAGCACGAATGGGCTGAGCTGCATGAGTGAAGCTGGGCACAGAGGGCCACGTACGGCATGATCTCATTTATGTGCACTGTTCAACATAGGCTGGTCTAGAGAAAGAAAGTAAGCTGGTGGTTTTCTCAGGCTGGATCAGTGACTAGTTGGAGAAAAGACTGCTAATGGGTTTTGATATTTGGAGAGATGTGATTATCCTAAACTCAGACCACAGCGCTGTGAATAAACTAACACCATGTATATTTCACATGGGGTAAATTATATCCGAATCCACCTTTAGAAGAATTGACGTGTAGGTAGGTAGGTAGGTAGGTAGGTGATGAGACGTTGTGATGTAGCTGCTGGCTCTGGGCCTGCTGCACCCCACGCCCCCCTTTCTCCTCCTCTCAGATCCTGAACCCAGGCCGCCAAAGAGAAGCCTGTTCCCACTGGACTGTGACAAGGGGAGGGGGCTCCCCTACTCCCTCCTCCTACTCATCTGAGTCCCACAGACAGAAAAGAAGTTGCTCAGGCTGCTTTTGGTTATGGAGAAAATAAAAATATGGTAAATCACACCGAAAAAACTTACATACAGATTAGCACGGCTTTCTCTGCAGGGCTTAAAAGATGACTTTTAGGTCCTCCTAGAGTCTTTTTAAAGTACAAATATTTGCACATTACAGATGTGACGCTCTGTGGCACGCTGTGTAGTCCTTTCCCTGTCATGTAGTCACAGTACGTACATACATGTTGAATGTACGCTTTATTTTTGCTGTTCCATTCTTCTCTTTCAGAATCTTAGTCCCTTTGTTCCTCATTAATGTGATTTACTCTGGGATCCTTGTTAACCACAGCTGGTGGGGGAACCATGAGGATGCACCTCGTAGGGTTTCTTGCAGAGTGTGGTGGGACCCAGCTCCGTCGGCTGACCTCTGACCCCACCTCCGCATCACACAGGGGACACGCTGCCCGGAGCTGCTCCCAGGGGTTCTAAGGCCTGTGCCCGGGATGCCTGGGACGGGCCCCTTTGGTGCGAGGACTCCCTGTCAGCCTCACTGAACCTTTTCCAGAACTATCCTTCAGTCTCCCAGACTTCAACCGTCCTCACAAAACAGGGACCACATCACGTGGGACACGGCTCTTGATCGCCCCTGGCAGATGGACCACGCTGCACCCTGGAACCTCTCAGGGCTGTCAGTGCCATTGACACATTTTTGGGTTACGGTGTCATCCGATTCTGAGCGCGGCCTCTGCCAGCGCCCCGCAGCCCGTGAGACAGCGTCTGTGTTTGGCTTTCTGGACCATTTGCATCCTGACAATGGTGAGCCTTTTATCGCAAGAGGCTCTGACAGTCAAGTATTTGATGGAACTTCGAGCTCTGCGCCACTCCCAGGCATCCAGTGTGGCTGAGCATGGAAACAGCCTCCTGCAAAATCGACTGGAAACAATATGGGACTCTACGCCCTCACCTCTTCCTGGCCCACATGCCTGAGGGAGAGGGTCCGGTCGCTGGATCAGGCAGTCCCCAGGAAGGAACTGTCTTCCCTCGGCGGCCTCCAGGGCAATGATCAGGATGAACAAGGTGGGGTGATCATTAAGACCTGGGAAGGGGTTCTCCTACTTGCAAACTGAGGACTTAGCCTCCATCGTTTTAGTGATGCTGGCAGAAGGCAAGAACCCGCTGGGTCAGAGACCAAGGACATGGCCACTCATGGCAGTAGCAGTTGGTCAGAGTCCCGCGAGCCTTCCCCACAGAGCAGCGTGGTGAGGGGTGGGTGGAAGCTGCGCGTGTAGGGGTCACATCCGTGAAAGGAACCCCAAGTTTAAGGAGCCCCGAATCTTTAATAGTGGACAACAAGCCTGCGTGCTCCTTGCCCTGGAGGGAAATGTTATTACCCCGGAAAGTTAGCACAGCTGCCCCTGGATCTGGAGCGAGAGATTGCCTCTACCCTCCAAGGCTGTTTGCTGGACAGACCTTCTGGAAGAAGGGTCTAAAACAGAGAGCCAGTGCCTTTGCTCATAAGGCATGTGGCAAAGCACCCCAGGGGACTGTGTCTCAGTAGGTATCGAGACCTATTTTGAACATTTGGGGATTCTGCCCTTATGAAAGCTGGGTATGATGCTCCTTTCTTTCACCTAGAGGTAGCTTTGGCGGCCTGGAGGTGCACTCTCTGGGGGCAGCCCAGGCAAAGGGAGGCCTTGAACTTCCTTTTGGTTCAGCCACATGGATTCTCTCGTTGGGTTAACGTGGCCCTAGATCATGAAGATAATGACCACATGCTTGAGGACCCTTTTTCCCAATTCCTCCTACCGTGGCCTGTCTGGGGACTAAGGGCTGTGATGGACTGAATGGTGTCCTCCTCCCCATGGTTCATATGCTGAAGTTCTAACCCCTGGTGTCAATATATTTTTAGATATGGCCTTGAGGGAGTTGAATGAGGTAAATGAGGTCATAAGGGCAGGTCCTAATCCAATAGGACTGATGTCTTATAAGAAGAGGAAGAGACACCAGACCTCTCTCTCTTTCTGCACAAGCACAGAGGAAAGGCCATGTAAAGACATATTGAAAAGGCATCTGTCTGCAAGCCTAGAAGAGAGGCCTTGCTAGAAACCAGCCCTGGCACCTTGATCTGACTTCCCAGCTTCCAGAACTAGAAGAAAATGAATGTCTGTTGTATAAGCCCCCCAGTCTGTGGTATTTTTTTACGGCAGCTCATGCTAATAAATGTGTTCGCCGTCCATTTTATAAACATGCCCTGGACTTCCCTGGTGGCACAGTGGTTAAGAATCCTCCTGCCAATGCAGGGGACACGAGTTCGAGCCCTGGTCTGGGAAGGTCCCACATGCCGCGGAGCAACTAAGCCCGTGCGCCACAACTACCGAGCCTGCGCTCTAGAGCCCATGAGCCACAACTACCGAGCCTGCGTGCCACAACTACTGAAGCCTGCGTGCCTAGAGCCCGTGCTCCGCAACAAGAGAAGCCACCTCAATGAGAAGCCCGCGCACCGCAACGAAGCGTAGCCCCTGCTCGCCGCAACTAGAGAAAGCCTGCATGCAGCAACGAAGACCCAGCGCAGCCAAAAATAAATAAGTAAAATAATTTAATTAAAAAGGACATAAAAACATGCCCTGTTCGTCTTGCACTTGACCCTCCCAGAGAAAGGTCTTGGTGAGAGGAGGGGAACATTTAGACCAGAGGTGAAGTTATAGGTGCCAGGCCGGCCACACCGATTTTGCGCCAGTAGAGGGACAGCACCTCCCAGGCACCTGGGGAGGGGACCGTGGACTTCAGGACTTGCGGGGGCTTGAGGGACATCAATGATCGTTTTCGGAGCCTTTCTCAAAAAGGAAAATGGCCTAGTGCAGCTCCTTTACACTGTCGGGAGGGAATCAAATTTGAGACTGATTGGGTCTGCCATCCTCCTCCAGGTGACTTTGACCATGAGTGCTCACTCTTTACTGAGAAACCTACTGGAAGCGACAGTGGGGGGCCCTCACATGCAAAAACAAAAGCATCCTCCTGACACCACTGGATGCCTTCCCCACCCCCGCCCTCTCCGTAGCCACGGCTCCACAGTTCTGCGGGCTGCTTGGGTGGTGTATCCAAACAGGACAGGTTGCAGGGATGCCCTTCCTAAAAGCAAGGACTGGACTCAATTTTTCAGACTGAACTGGGACCCACAGACCTACCAGCTGGCTCAGATGCTGCATCATTGGCGTTGTCCGTCTTGTCACAGAAACCCGGGGTGTGGGTCTCATTGAATGGCCCCAACAATTGTGAACTTCTCTCCAGGGGCATGGCGTGCACTCCCAGTGCTGTATGTCTAGTCTGGAAGCCAGGGGTTAATCTGCCTTTCTTATGAAGACACAGGGACCTGACCCCTAGGAGTGGTCCTGGGAGACCTGCAAGTATTTAAGAAAATACTACCCGGAGATCACATAACACTCGGACAGCCGTGGGGCCCTCCCCCAAAGCAGCAGTACCTTGGTCCTCAAGGGAGCGCCGTGGAGGGATGTTGGCTTCTTATTTATGTGCCCCTGTGAGCAGTTTCTCCTACAGTGGGAAGCATTCGATTAGAAAAGGTGGTGTGGAATCTGCCCCTGATTTTAGCTGAAGCAGTCAGTGATATGACCTCATCCTTGAAAGCCAGTTAGGTCGGTCTAAACTCATTGGTCAGGGTTGTTATGGCTGATAGAATGCCCTAGACATCCTCCTTCTGTACCTGGATTAATGCCTTGGGCCAAGTTAAAAGAGCAACACAGAAAGTTAAGGGAAAAGCCACTTGGATTTCTCTAAGGCAGACCCTGATGTTTGTGAGGTTTGTTCAGCTCGCTGGCTCCAGGGCCCTGGGGGGCACGGTTGGGGTCAGTACTGCAGGCTGGCCTCACCCTACTGCTCGGACCCTGGGAGGCAGGAGCCTTAACTAAGGGCCATGAGACTACTTGAGGGGCCGTGGTCCCAGCCTCTGCTAGTCAGATAAATTGGAGTGGATGACAGTGGTATTTTTATAGGAGTGTCTACTAGGAACCAAGATGGTGCAGAAATGAGGGGTGGGTATTGTGTGGAAATAATTCTCGTGGGTCTCCTGAGTTCCTGTAAGTCATGCCAGTGGAAGTACTGACTTACTGGACTTTACTCTGAGGAAGAGCGAGAAGCAGTTGGAAGGTTTGGGCGTGATGAGATTTACGCTTTGGCAGGATGGCTCTGGAACCAGTCCCGAGAGATGAGTAAGGGGGCAAAGGAGAACGCCAGGTGGTCACTTGGGGGCTCAGCCTAGGTGTCGGGATGGACCTTTCAAGAGGTGGTTGGACTATGTATTTTGAAGGTAGAACAAGCAGAATTTGTTGATGGATTAGATGGGAGTGTTCGAGAGAGAAGCACAGCTGTCTTGTGGGATGGCCTGAGCTTTCAGTGCCGCGAAGCTTGTGATTTGTCAACTAATATAAGTATTCAGTAAACAGCAGCCTCTCTGGACACACGGTCCTCGTCTGCCTGGTGCCAGAGGAGGCATGTTACTGCCCCTGCCATTTGGTAACTGAGATGTCACTTTCCCCGGACGCCTTTCCTGATGCCTCTGGGCAGGCTAGGTGTCTTCCACGTGCATCCGCCACCCCCCCTCCTTTGCACGTGGCTGCTTGTAGCCGAGCCCCGTGGACGGTTACTACCACTTCTTTTCCCCTGCAGCCGGCCGGCCTCACCTCCCCTGTTCATTACTGAGCCCTCTGCACCCAGGACCACATCTGCAAGACAGCCAGCATTCAGCCCAGACTTGCTGATTATTGGTAACAGCTTGATAGTAATAATGTCGTGGGAAAAACGGTAGTTCCTTTATCTCAAGAATGGAGTTCGGCGTTCCCTCACGGGGGCTCCACTTACGCTGAAGAGGCGGGGACAGGTAGCTCTTCTCCCTGGCTAGCTGTGGCCCAAATACGAAGGGCCAAAGACTCATGGCTCTTTTGGGATTCATTTTTATTTAAAAATATTTCAATAAGATGTTATTTATCTTAATTACTAAGTTTTTTGGTGTCTGGGAAATGACTGTATTTTGTGCCCTGAAGGTGCTTCACCCACGTCATCGTTCCCCTGCTGGAGAGGCAGGTCAGTGACAAGAAAGGTGATGTGGGCTGTGGGTTTGGGGCGTGACATTTTTCTGAGTGTTACATGGAGAGTTTTTTGTTTGTTTTTTAATTTTTATTATTTTTTACTTTGGCCGTGCTGTGAGGCTTGTGGGATCTTAGTTCCCCGACCAGGGATTGAACCCAGGCCCCCTACAGTGGAAGCGTGGACTCTTAACCACTGGACCGCCAGGGAAGTCCTGACAATCTTTTTTTTAAATATTCTTTTACATCATGGTTTGTCATAGACTATTTTTGTAACATCTTTATTGGAGTATAATTGCTTCACAATGGTGTGTTAGTTTAGTTTCTGCTTTATAACAGTGCATCAGCTATACATATACGTATATCCCCATATCCCCTCCCTCTTGCGTCTCCCTCCCACCCTCCCTATCCCACCCCCTAGGTGGTCACAAAGCACCGAGCTGATCTCCCTGTGCTATGCGGCTGCTTCCCACTAGCTATCTATCTTACATTTGGTAGTGTATATATGTCCATGCCACTCTCTCACTTCGTCCCAGCTTCCCCTTCCCCCTCCCCGTGTCCTCAAGTGCATTCTCTATGTCTGCGTCTTTATTCCTGTCCTGCCCCTAGGTTCTTCAGAACCAATTTTTTTTTTTAGATTCCATATATATACGTGTTAGCATACGGTATTTATTTTTCTCTTTCTGACTCACTTCACTCTGTATGTCATAGACTATTGAATATAGTTCCCTGTGCTATACAGTAGGACCTTGTTGTTTATCCATTCTGTATACAAAAGTTTACATCTGCTGACCTCAACCTCCCACTCCATCCCTCCCCACCCCCCTCCCACCTTGGTAACCACAAGTCTGTTCTCTGTGTCTGTGGGTCTGTTTCTGTTTTGTAGATTGGTTCATTTGTGTCATATTTTAGATTCCACATATAAGTGATGTCATACGATATTTGCCTTTCTCTTTTTGACTTTCTTCACTTAGTATGGCCATCTCTAGTTGCATCCGTGTTGCTGCAAATGGCATTATAAAATAGGTTAATATTTCTTATCTCACAGGGAGATAAAGAGGCTAATCTGATACACATCTATATTTGTACATAGACCTATGTACAAATGCTCAGTATACTTTAGGTTCCCTCCCTTTGCCAAACTCCTTGGAATTCAGGAAGGAGAAGCTGGCACTGTAATTAAGTTTGGAAGGTAGATCTGCTCATCAGCGTTAGGTACCCAGAGGGCCGGAGGGGGGCTGGGACACAGAGGCTAGCTACTATTTTTCTGAATCTCAGTGGCTGCCCACCCTGAGCCCACACGATATTAGATCTTCAAGCAGACACTGGGCAGGCGTCCCAGACCCCACAGATATCCTCAGGTCAAACAGGAAACTCCCTCCGGCCGTCGGGTAGGAGGGGGAAAAGTGCTGAGTCATGACTTTGTTTCCTTCTGATTCTGTGTGGTTCTTATCGTGTCCTTCAGGAAACATTCCCACACCCAGCTATTAATAATGATGATGAAATGAAGTGTCTGACTCCATGGGACTCGATCCGGGGTGGAGGTGAGGGTCACCTGCCCGGCTGAGCTACCCCTGTATCAGTCCAGGAAGGAAGGGACCTCTCTGGAGATAGCAGGGCGCTTGCTGACAGGCCTCAGCTTCACGCAACGGTGCGACCCCGGCCTCCCCGAGGTCGCGGCCGGGCGGGAGTGTGGATGTTGTCATTGGCAGCTTTTCTCAGCCATTTCCAAGATCCCTTAGTGGGCAGAGAGCCGGCAGAGACCTGGCATCTAGGGCCTCACAAAGCCCGGGATGCTGGCCCCATCGCATTGCAGGATGAAGTATTTGTTTAGATTAATAGGGAGCTCCACTCACAGCCTCACAAGGTTTGAAATGTCTTCCCGGGGGACTTGCTCTAACCCTTTATTCCCTCATCCCCCTTTTCCGTTAAAGCACGAGATTTCACTGATGCAGGCCCGTCCCTTCCTGTCATCCTCCTCCTGTCCTCAGGTCTCCTCCGTGGGCCTGACCAGGGCTGACAAGTGGGAATGGTGTCAGATAATGATTTCTGTTTGGTGCCTAGAACTTTCCAGAAATTATGGTCACTCGAGTGAATCACAAGAGAGACGTTGATTCTATTTTTCCTCTCAAGAGGGCAAGGACAGTTATGGCCCTGCCACTCTGAATAGGTTTTCTTAGGCAATTGCGTTATTGGCTTCAGAAGCTCATTCTTTTACCCACAGCCTGAGTGGAAAACTTCACTCAGGTGATGGGATATATATTTTGCTCTCATTGCCCAACAAATTCAGATCTCATCGACATAAAGGAAAGTTTATTTCACCTATTTTTGGTCCCTTCGCCTGATCGAATTCATACTTGAGGAGTTTTAGCAACAGAATTTAATTTCCAGCATTGAGATCAGGTTGATGATTAACTCAAGGAACCCAGGAAGAATTCCGGTTGCAACCGGTTACCACAAATAGAGGCGTCAAGCTTACTAGAGCAATAAACCCGGGGCAGTCACTCCACGCCCGCGCCTGCACCGCTCCCCACGGCAGCCGGAGCCGCGTGTGGCTCTTTAAATTTAAACTAAAATTAGGTGAAACTAAAGAGTCCGTTCCTCTGTCGCGCCAGGCACATTTCACGTGCTCACCGGCTCCATGGGGCTTGTAGCACCTGCATCACGCAGGCAGACACGGAACCTTCCCACCGTCGTGGAAGTTCTCCGGGACAGAGCTGGTCCAGGCTGTTCCGTCACTGACATCAGATGAGGTGGCGCGTACGCCATGAAGGGCAGCACACGCATGTCGCTTGTAATTAGGGCGGACGCAGACGGGATTCCAGATTTCCTAGACAGAAGTGTGATGGGATAACGTGGCTCTCGGGTGCACGTCTGAGCGTTTTACAAGTCAGCTCTCCGTCCCGCTATCATCCGCAGCGCTGAGCACCCACGTTTCCTGGGAGAAAGGGGAGGAAATCCCTGTCACTGTAGCTCCCGGATTCCCAGGTGGTCCTCAAACAACCAGCAACCCCCCTTATAAGCCTCCGGGGCTTCTTTCCATCCAACCCTGAGCCTCATGTTCTACGGCGGCACAGAGCCTGTGGGGGGCACGCAGCTCTGCTCCCCCCAGCCCCACCCCACGGTCATCCCCACAAGATGCAGTGGAGATGGTACCGCGAGGGGAGGGCTTCCACCTGACTCTTACCTGTGTCACATCTTAGCTGTGTGACTCTGCCAAGTTCCTTCACTTCCTTGAAGCAAAGCTTTTGTTTTTGCTTCCTTTAATTTGTGTAAATGGGGATAAGACATTCCCTCGGCAGGACGGTGGTAAGAACTGATGGAGCTAACGGGCGTGAGATGCTCAGCACAGACCCGCACACGGGATCCAGTACATTAGGGCTGCGATGAGCAGCGGCTGTATGGACCCAAGAGCTGTCCTCAGTTCTGGGAGAAACAGTGCTTTTCTTTCTCCTGTAAAACAATGTAAGACGCTCAGATACTTTGTCGTCCAGGTTTAGGTCTGTCTAAACATCTGTGGGATGTGGCTGAGCAGCTTGAAGTAAATGTGCCAGCGGCAGTATGTGTTTCTGTAAACCCTGTTGACCGTCTACCTGACAGCCAGCCTTCCCCCCTTTTTCCTTCGGTAACAGAATCCAGATTTTGTTTCAGTGTCTGGTGTCCAGGGCTCCCTCCCCAGGCCCAGAGGGTTGAATCTTGATTGGTTCAAGTGCTCAGGTTAATATTATTTGTCTTGCCGGTGACGTAATTCTGAGAAGTGAGACCCAGAGAAAGTGTGGGGGAGAGGCAGATCCAAGGGTGATTTTCTGTCCATAAAAATGAAGGAGAGACACACGGAGACGCTGGACCCTGTTCTTTCACCCAATGTGCCGTGTGTAGTGACTGGAGCTATTGCCCTCTTGTGCCTGTGAGGGGACAGACCCGAGGACAAGGCCAGCGTGCCTGGGTGGCGGCAGGGGAAGAAGGAAAGACCCTAGTCCAGAAGGACATCTCAGCTGTTACGTTAACCAACCCTACAATCACCCTATTTCTAGAGTTCTTAGTTAAACCAAATTAAAAGTTGGAATTTTCTATTATTTGCTGCTGACAGCAGCCTAAGGGACACATAATACAAATAACCAGTACGCTTGCACTTTTAGTTACATGTGTCTTATATTCCAGACTCAACCCTGTGTCCTTCATCTTTGTACAATCTCATGGCATCCATCTCAGGGTCCTGCATGTAGTGAGCACGTAACATGTAGTTGTTCAATGAACACGGACGTGAAATACGGCCCCTGAGGTTCCAGACGACTTCCAACGGACCGACCACCCCAAGACAGCAATAGTGATGGTTGGTGGGGAGGCCAGGCTGAAGGTGATTACTTGGATGGACTCTACCTCGTCCTATTCTATGTGGTGTATCAGCCTTCTAGGAACTCTGACTTTGACTCTTCCCACATCGTTTAGCCCTCACATCCCAAGCGTTGCCAAGCTCTGGTCGTATTACTTTGGCCTTTCAGCTTATCCAGGGTAATCAGATTTTAGGGGAGAACTGGCTTACACTGTCCAAGCAAGTGAAATGGGTCTGACACAGAAAGGCCATGTAATTTTTCTAACGGGAGCTGTGTCTTTTCAGGAGGGAAGTTTATTAGGGAAACGAAAGCAGGACAAAACGGCTGCCTGGCGCATGGGTGGAGACAGAAAGTGAAGGAGCCCTCTTGATGGACAGTCCCCTGGGTGCCGGCTCCTGGTCTGGGTGGCCCCTTCGACCCCACTGCCCCCTTCTCGCCACGTCCCCCTGCAGCTGCTCACCGGGCCCCCCTCACTGGGGGTGCGGCTACAAGAAGACGTGAAGAGTCCTCGGTGGACTCTGGGCTTTCTTTTCAATTAGTGATCATTTCTGACGATCCGCACGTGTATCCTCACTCTTCTCACAACATCAGCGTCTCGAAGGCTGTGTGTTGGCCACACAACAGGCTCCCCCCAACCGAGCATCATCGCCGTCCACCGTTCTTACCTGTAGGCTCCTGGGCAGTGAAAGTGCCGGGCGGCTGAGCTCCCTAGTAGGGTGTTCCCCGGGGAGAAAGGTTCGGTAGGGACGGATGATTTTTTGTGGGGCGTGAGGCAGAGGGTTCGTGTAAGGTTGTGAAGAGCTGTGTGGTTCTTTATCCCAAGCCCTGGGTCCTTATCCCTGGCCGGCAGCTTTCCGGGTTCCTGCTCTCATCTGAAAAAGGGAAGCAGAGTTTTCAAGATGAAATCTCACTGGGATGCTGTAAGCGATTCCATCTTTGTAGCAAGAGATTTGGACTCCTTCATCCAGATGAGAGAAGAAAGAAATGAGAGAGAGAAAAAAAGAAAACGTACCCGGGAGGGGAGTAACAGAGAATACAGGTCAGGAAGGAGAGCTTAGTGATGGAAAAATGGAAAAAGAAGACAAACTAATTAGCTAATGTATAAAATAGATAATCAACAAGGACCTACTGTATAGCACAGGGTACTCTACTCAGTATTCTGTAACAACCTATATGGGGAAGAATCTGAAAAAGAATGAAAATATGTATATGTATAAATGAATCACTTTGCTGTACACCTTTGAAACTAACACAACATCGTAAATCAACTATACTGTAATATAAAATAAAATTTTAGAAAATTAAAAAAAGAAAGTAGTTAGAGGCTTAAAAACAAGAAAGAAATAACCACAACACTGAGAGCAAAGAAAATTCACTTACAAAAAGAAAATAAAAATGATCCATGAAATAGAAAAAGAAAAACAACTAGGTATAAACCAAAGTGAAGAAAATTGTGATATAAAAGAAGGCTGACATATGTCAGCCTGACCACTTTTACTAAAATAAAAGTACATTTTCAGCATGCATTTTAAGCATTTAACTTTTTTGCTGATACTATAAATATAGTGAAATAGCTTTCTTGATGTTACAAATGACAGTTGCCTGCTATGCCTTTCACCGTCCTTTTCTTTACAGAACCTAGAATATCAGAAGTGAAAGAGGCTTGGAGAATATCTAATGTTTGATCACTCTGGAGGGAAGGAAACCTCAGTCTGAAGAAGTAGCTTGTCCAGGTGGTGTGGCTGGGTGGCACAGGAGAGCCAGGACTTGACCTTCCCCGAGGTGGGGCTCCCAGCCGCTCTGGTGGCCGCCAGGCTCCCCCTTTCCCTCTAGCCTCCCAAGTTTCAGACCTTCTCCTGTGCCCCTAGCTAGTAAAATTTAGTTGGCCTGAGGCTCATTCTTATTGCGCCTTATGAATTTAAATTAGTATTAAAATTACTAAAGAAGTAATACTCTAACGTGAATATACATCAGTATGGAAACAGTTACTAAATAGTTAACATTGTAACATATTACAACTTCATAGCTAATATTTATAGAAATTTCACTACGGGCTGGGTATTATGTTCAATGTTTTACATGTATTGACTCATTTAATCCTTAAATGAGTAACAATATAACATGGTAATGATGGAATTATTGACAACTTAGCTAATATTTATAGAAATTTTACAACGTGCCAGGTATTGTGCTCTTATGGGTTGAACTGTGTCCCCACAAAATGCATATGTTGAAGTCCTGACCCTCAACACCTCAGAATGTGACCTTATTGGGCAATAGAGTTGTTGCAGATGTGATTAACTAAGATGAGGTCATTAGGGTAGGTCCTAATCCAATATGACTGGCATCCTTCTAGGGAGGGCAAATTTGGACACAGAGGCAGACACAAATACAGGGAAGAGCAAGTGAAGAGACACAGGGAGAAATGGCATCTGCAAACCCAGAAGAGAAGGCTGGATCCTTCCCTCGTGGTGCTCAGAAGGAACCAACCCTAAGAATGCTGGATTATGGACTCCGGCCTCCAGCACTGTGATACAGTAAATGTCTGTTGTTTAAGCCACCCAGGTTGTGATGTTTTGTTACAGCAGCCCTTGCAAACTAGTATAGTACTAAGAGTTTTACAGGTATTAACTCATGTAATCCTTACCATCAAACCTATGATGACATCCGTACTGAAGACTGACAGGGAAAAGTTAGATACCGGTAGAAGGAAGCAGTCAACCTAATCCAGAATGCGGAAGAGTCCACAAGATAAAATGGTACGCTTTCTCCAACAAAGCAATATTTTGATTTAAATGGAGAGAGAGAGAGAGAGAGAGAGAGAGAGAGAGAGAACTGTTACAGAATAAACATGGCTTAAGATACGTAGTAACCATGTTCAGCGTTTGGAGCTTATTAGCATTCTGAATTAATAAACCAACTGTAAAAATACATCTTTGAGACAACCAGGGAAATTGGCTGTGGACTAGATATTAGATGATGTTAAAGAATTATTGTTAATTTTGCTGGATGTGACGTGGCACGGCATGGTGGTGATGTTAGAAAATGTATAACCTAATTAGCCAGAGATGGGAAAAAGCCTTGATACCTGGGATTTGGTTTAAAGGAATTCAGAAAAAAATATTTGGGACTAGGTGATGCACTAATTTCCATAGTTCATTCTACTGTTCCCTCTACCATTAAAAGTATGTTTGAAAATGTCCATAATAAAGAGGAAAAAAAAAAGCTATGGGATTCTACTATTGCTGTTTTACAGATGAGGAAACTGAGGCTAGGAGAGGTTGTTTCTTTTTTTAATCCATTTATTTATTTATTTATTTATTTATGGCTGCGTTGGGTCTTCATTGCTGCACGTGGGCTTTCTCTAGTTGTGGCAAGTGGGGGCTACTCTTCGTTGCGGTGCACAGGCTTCTCATTGCAATGGCTTCCCTTGTTGTGGAGCACAGACTCTAGGTGCGTGGGCTTCAGTAGTTGTGGCATGCAGGCTCAGTAGTTGTGGCTCACGGACTCTAGAGCGCTGGCTCAGTAGTTGTGGCACACGGCCTTAGTTGCTCCGCAGCATGCGGGATCTTCATGGACCAGGGCTCGAACCTGTGTCCCCTTCATTGGCAGGTGGATTCTTAACCACGGTGCCACCAGGGAAGTCCCTAGGAGAGGTTTTGTAAGCGCCTTGGAAGAGCTGAGCTGTGACCAGTCAGTCTGGCCCCAGAGTGTAATTCCAAACAGGTATTTAAAAGTATTAATATTTAATGACAACGTGGTAACTATTTCCTATCCATTCAACACCGGTCTTCTGAGATGTGCCTCCCTATCTGGGTATATCCCCATTGGGTACATGGGGACGAGCATCCCCATTTCAGAGGTGGAAGCAGACGTCAGAGGTGATTTGTGAAAGGTCACATTTTCACTGCAGAAAGTGGAAACCAAGAGTGGAATCCAGATTTCTTGACTTCTGGTCAAATGCCAACACCAGATGGCGTGGCCCGAGTGCTTCGTGTGTAAGAGGAAGGAGTTAGGGCTAGGATTTCTGGATCGCGGTCCCCTGTGGATGCTTCCCCTTGGTCAGGTCACTTACTTCCGTTATGGGCCTCAGGTGTCCAGCGTATGAAATGGAGAGAAGGGCCTCCACCCCCATGCCTTGCCCCACGGGGCCAGCCCTCAGGTGCTGAGACCTGCAAACATGCAAACAGGATGACCCACCGGAAAAGAGGGCGGTGAAGAGCGAAGACGCCGGCCTTTCCTCTCTAAGCTGGATCACTCATCAGGTGGTGTACACAGGAAAATGTGGTCAACGGCTTCAGAAAAAGACCATTTAATGTGGAGGCAAAATGGGGCTTCGGGAGGTTCCCACAACTGCCAAATCATCAGATTTACACTCCTAAAATCTCAGCCTGAGATAAGAGTCAGGGCATCCCTGCGCGACTTTCTCCTGGCACTGTTGTGGATTGTGGATGGTACCCTTTTAGCCCCAACTTCTCAGAAGCAGCCTGTGTTATCCATCAGGGCCTGTCCATCCAGTTCAAGTTCACGGTGATAAATCTCGAGGCCTCGGAGGGTCCTCACAAAGGTGGGTGTGGTCTGCTGATAGCATGCATGATTAAGTGCTTTCCTGTGTCAAATATAGCCGTAATATACCACAAACAGGCAGTCGAGTTTTATACAAACTGATCTGGCCGCTATCAGCTGCTCTGACATTTTATACTAATACTTAAAATAAATCTAGAAACAGGAAAGAAAGTACAGAATTATTGTTTCAAGCGGGCTGTGCGAGCTTATCTTCAAAGTGGCAGAGCTTCTATTGTGTTCAGAGGACGGCTCACTCCACTGGCGTAAAGGTTAGTGGCCGCGGCCGGTTCCCACGTGAGAGCTGGCCCAGGGCTCCATCGTTTTCCTTTCCTTCGTGCTCACCTGGGGACCTCTCAGTGTACCTGGAAGCGACAAATACTGTTTAGAAACTATTTAGAATTTCTCCTTAAAATCAGCCAAACCATCATGACGCTGAGGGTCCTGCGTAAACCTTGGTCTTGACCTCTACATCTTTGCATGTGTGTGTTTCCTGGAAACAAAAGGAAGCTTGTGCTAGTCTGGATTTTCTTTTTGGAATGAGAGCCTGAGGGAGAAGTGTCCCATGAAATTAGGTTTAAAAACCCTAATTTTTTCTAAGAGAACGTAGAAATCATCTCTCTCATCCAGTAATTCTCAGCTCCTGCAATGCATTGGAACCACTGGGGGAGCTTTTTAGAAATATTGATCCCAAGGACCTACGACCAGAATCCAGCTTAAGAGTTCTGGAAATTTCTAGGGGCATTGATGTGTTTAAAAATCTCCCCAAGGGAGTCTAACAGGCAAAAGGGTGGAGAAATACTGCTTATTCCAATGGCTCATGAGACAGAGTGGCATCCGAGGCTCAAAAACGAGGGGCAGCTGGGGTCCCACAGAAAGCGTGAGGACAGAGCCGGGCCGGGACGCAGCGCTCTTCTCACTGTTCTGTGCTATAATTTGTCAGTACCCTTAACTGAAATAAATCTAAGAATGGATTGAATGCTAAATACTTAGTTTGCAACCTTGGGGCTGGGTTTCTTCCTCATAGCTTTATTTCATAATTCAAATTTATTTTTTATTGTAGACATATCGTAGGACTTTATTTTTATTTTATCATTTCTGGAAACTCCTTTATTTCTCGATCCCTCCTTCGTCTCTCATAACAGTTTTGTGTAGATTTAAATTATGAAAGACTTCAGAAGGCGGACGCTGTTCTTCACTCTGTAAAATCGAACCAATAATTAAAAATAACATAGCAGAGAGGACAGAGTGGAGCTGAGTTAAGCTGGGTGGCTGCGTTGAGGACCACTTCTGATTTTATTTGTATGAATAAGAAAGCTTATTACCGCACACATTAACGTCCTCGTTTTTGGTGAATATTTTCAAAATTATTTTTTACGTAGTAAAAAATACTTGGTAAACAAAGCAGTGTAGTACTTGATTATGGAAATTATACTTCCAGGGTTTTCTGGGATAGTCCTATTTTAAATACCCTATCTTGGGAATTCCCTGGCGGTCCAGTGGTTAGGGCTCCGTGCTCTCACTGCCGAGGGCCCAGGTTCAATCCCTGTTCAGGGAACTAAGACCCCACAAGCCACGCGGCACGGCCAAGATAAGTAAGTAAGTAGGTAAATAAACACTCTATCTTTAGAGTCACATAAAAAGTAGAAAGGACTTAGAAGTTTCATGACAGGTGATGTCCCTGAGATCATACTTGAAGTGTGAAAACTCCTGGTCAGCACACGTGTTCCAGTTTCTGGCGTGGAAAAGATGGTCACCCTGGAGATACTTCCGTGATGCTGGTGGAGCCTGTTCGGGGCCCTAAGACTTAGGTGTGGGGCACTGCTGGCCTGCAGGTGAGGACTCCTTCTCACCCGTGTGGAGCAAGGGCTCCCGGGTCCAGGGCGACAGCGCGGCGTGGAGGCCCCGGAGCTGCTGCCCCATGAGCTTGTCCAGCTGGCACATCTGGAGAAGCAGCAGGAGAAGCCCAGGAGGCTGCTTTGGGTGGTCAAGACCCATCCCCGCTCTCCGTCTCCTTTGGGCCTGTAGCCCCCCGCCCCCTGACTCTTCCCGTATCACTCGCTCTGCTGTCTCCGCCCCCGTCCTGTGTGCTCTGGGTCCTTACTGTGTCCGGAGTCAGGCCTGACACCGCCCTCTCCTGCCGGGCATCACAGCAGCCTCTTCACGGCTGTCCTGCTTCACCGTCGTCCTCTCCCTGTTCCTTATTCTCCTACAGCACCTGGTCACACTCCTCTCATACTCAAGAACCAGGAGATTCATCTAAGACCCCACCATCTCCTCCACACACTTTCCAACAGCAGCCCTCGGCCTCACCCCCGGCCTTTCTTTGGGTTCACCCTCTACACCCCAGGATCTCAGAAGTGGCTGCACTAGGGATCGCAGATGTCTGCATCCTGACCCCAGAGGCCCTGTTCATTAATCTGAGGGTCAAACGTGAGCCTGGGGACTGTCCTGCGTCCCCCCAGGTGACTGCAACGGGCAGCCGAGTTGGAGGAACCTCCGCTCAGAGCCTGTGAGCTGCTCCCCTGGCCTTTGCACAGGCTGCTCCCTCGGTCTGAATGTCCCCTCCCACCCTCGTCTCTTGGCCACCTGTCCACAACTTCCTCGCAAGAGGAGGCTATCAGAGAGTTCAGTGTGAGCGGCTGGGCAGGGCGGCCAACGGGAGATTCAAGGGAGATTCCACACTGAGAGGGCCAACAGATCATCATTTTGTAAGAATATGAGAGGAAGGGCGTTCTGTGGAGAAGGGCCCTCCCTCCTGGAAAATGGGCTTTGTCTCTTAATTCTGGCTGGCTGTGCTTCCAGGCCACGTCTTATAATACAAAGGAAGATTAGAAACGAGATTCTTTGGGGAGCTCAGAGGCCATTCCATTTGTGAACTTCTGTGTCCTCTACAAATTCTTCGCATAGCCTACTGGCTTATGCGCGACTCTCTCCCACCACTGGGTGTTCCAGCGAGACGGGTCCTCAGGCCCCCAGGTCTGATTTGCCTCATTGAGGGGGAGCAATGGAGGCAGGGAGGGGCTGTTAAAACATCTTCAGGAACTGTACCAGTCACAAGCATCACGCCCCAAAGATAGGATCGCAAATGGGCTTGGACCACCCTGTTCTCTTTGTACAAATAGGGAGCGATTCAGTTGATTAAAGCAGCTTGAAACTGATCATTTCCTCCTCTGACCATCTAATGATATTTCACACTCTTCCTCCCCTCACGAGCATCTTGGACATTTTCTTCTTCTGATCCATGCAAGACCTTACGGACTTGACTTTAGAAGACTATAGAGGAAATTTAAACAGAAGCCCAAGTTCATGGAAATACAGGACAATCTTAGGTCAGTCCCAGTCCCAGCCCCACTGTATGCACCCTGATCAGACGAGACGCTATTCAAATCACTGTGTGTAGTTCCCAGGAGTAACAGTAAAGAACACGCAGTCTGGATTCATTTGTGCCAGCTGCACTGTGTACTAGTGAGCGACCTGAGCACATTCTAGCCTGTCGACCCCAGTTTCCGCTCTCAGAAACGGGTATGATACCCAGAGTTTGGTATGAGGTTTAACCCGGTGGTGCCCCGTGAAGAACTTACCTGGCACTTGGTAATAAACGTAGCTTGAAAAAAGCGATTAGGATTTTGTTTTTCCTGGCAGAGTCTTCATCTGGGCATCATTGCACCACTTTCTTTAAATAGATTAGACTAAATAGTTCTCATGAGTTAAAGGTGATACAAGAAAGAAAGAAGGCCCCCTGCCCAAGGTCAAGTCCTGGTGTCACAAGGGGCCATCTGTGCCTGACCAGCACAACCCTCAGAACATGCGTTTTACACCTAGGTCCCTCAGGAGAAGATGGATTTCAGGCCGCAGAGGGGCCCCGGGTCACAGAGCTGGTTCTGAGGCAGGGCTGGGACGAGCTTTCCAGGTACCCTGTTACCCACACACCTGGCTTCCAAACTGCGTCGGGCATGGCTTCCTTGATCACCCAGACCAGGGGCTAATTCATCCCATTGCACCATTTACCATCCCATGGTGCCTGAGTTAACCGGATGTTGAAGCACTTATCACTTCTGAAAGGGCAAATTGGTGACAAAAATACAGGAGAACTTTTTCGTAAGGACACCTTTACTGTGCCACGACATAACAGCTACCCCTTGAAGATCAGGTGTGACTTGCAGAGGGAAAGGGGGAGGACTGACGTGGAGGGGTAGGAACCTCTCCTCTATGCCTGGGAAATGAAGCATTGCACAGTTATTTCCAAAGAATGGACTTGCAAAGTTACAGTGTTTAACTAAACAGACACTCAAGCTTCTAACTGGACAAGAGAGAAATACTGAATTTTATACCTCTGTAGCCCTCAGGTGTGGCGGAGGATGACGTCTCTGTACTGTGTACGGAGAGGGTAAAGGGACTTGTGATCAAGTCATTGCTTAGCAGCATGATCAGAGCTGGAGAAATCCTAAAGCTACTAGGAAAATATTTCCAAAACAAGAGAAGAATTCACCAAAAGAAAGACTTGAGGAACTGTAAGACATTTAGGGCTAATGATATATGTACCAGCATTGTCCCTCCCTGCCCCCCGCCCCAAGGTTTTCTTCTTTTAATTAACTCACAAATAAGAAGCCCTGGATGACAAACTGGGACACCCGCCCACCTATGATTTTTACACAATCTCAGACCAGGTTTTAATGCCACTTGTCTTTAATCACCCCATCACACTGACAGAGTCCTTGTACGTGGAATCTTGGGTCTAGCAGCCATGAGCCTCAGGTGTAATGCAGACCACACCTGTGACGTGAGTGTAGCTCAGGTGGTCACACTGACCAAACCAGGCACCTCCTCAGCTGAATGTCACCAAATGCCTTTGAGGTTTCTCACGCAGAGGGAGGGGCCTGGGTGGCATAGTGATGACATTGTTCAGGGATAGAGGTGGATTCCTCTCCGGGTCTAGGGGATTGCTTTGCTGTGACACCACCTGGAGGGCCAGGACAATGCTTCATAAAGCTTAGACCTGCAGCCGTAAACTGGACAGAACCTAAGCAGATAACCTGTGGGAAGGTCCTTCACCTGAGTTTCTCAGTACCTGTGGGGAAGTCACTGTGAGATTAGAAAATGTAATTACATCTGATAAAGTGACTGCCGGGACTTTGTTTGAGGAGGGGGCTTTATCAGACCTATTGTGTGAAGGTTAGTGGAGGTGCGGCGGATCTCCTGCCACTGCTCTCTCACCTCCGACAGATGAAATCTCATCATATTAGAATGTTTGGGAAGTAACTCAACAGTCCTTAGGGCTCCAGCACGTTCTGATTGACTCCATTTGGTCTCAGCTGGCCGTGGAGCCCTGCGATCTGCACCCGCGTTGCTGTGTGATTCTTCCACCCATGCCAGGTCCAGTGGACTGGTCCAGGTTCTCTCCCCACTCCCAGCTCCTCCGCACCTGGGCATGTGCCTTGCAGAGGACTGGCTTTGTTATCTCACTGCTCTGTGTCTCTGATTCTCTCCCCCACTAAGATGGAAAGGCCCTTAAAGACAGGCATGCACTGACTTTGTATTCCCAGAGCCTAGCACAGATTTGTTTTGTAAGAGTCAATCCCCACATGATTGCTGACCTGAACTCAACCTACTCAGAGAAATCTTGGGTTTTCCCGTTGGTGGATATTGGAAAGGCGGGTGAGGGTTGAGTGGACCAGAGGAATCCGTGAGGACCTCTCTCCTGCCCCTGCCCCTGCCCCTGTGGGTGGGTTTACTATTTACTAAACCCCAGGGTTAGGGGAGGGGGGGATGGGTGGGTGGGCAGAAGCAGAAGAGAAAATCCACGTCGTGAGAGGTCACTGTTTACTCCATGTTGACTGGATGGGCTCCTCTAAACTCCTCACTTCACAGATGGGGAAACAACTCACAGGAAGGATTATCACTTAACATACTTCTTTCTACAACGACCTTCGTGAGAAAGGTTCCAGGTGACATCAGGTCACCCACACCCCCTAAGTATTCACTGAGGCTGGTGAATAGGACCAGGCTTACCTATAGATAAAGTACATGTTTCTCTTCTTTTACAATCAGGTAGGAAAAAGGATAACACTCTAATGAATCAGAGGATTGGGTTTTAGATCCAAAGAACTGGACCCAGAGAGTCTTAAAAATACATAGCAGAGCTAAACACATAAAAAGCAGGTGCTTTACGTTAGGAAGATCAAAACACGACTTAGAAAATGTCGCCTACATCTCTTCCATCCAAAACTAGGTTTGATCAATGTCCTGTTAGGAGAAATGTGGGTTATGGTTTGTGTCCCAAACCTCCTCCACCCTCAGCCTATTTCCACCTTTTCCACCAAGCTTCAACCTAACGGGCTCCCTGCTAAGCCCGAGTAAGTTGTCAGTCCTCCGGGCACCCTGACCCCCGTGGAGGAAAGGAGGAAATACAGCTTCTGCAAACACGGAAAGCAGTTCTCAACTAGTTCTCAGTGTGAGTGGTGCGGGAGTGCGGTCAGTGCTTGGAAGAGGCACACTTGAGCGTGCAAGCCCAACCCCCAGCCTTCCCTCAGTGTTTGTTAATCAACCCAAAAGACACATAACTTATTTTTATAAAGCACTTCCACCTACATTAGGTCTCTTTGTATCCTCGTGAGGACACTAGGACAGTCATCACCCCCACTTGTAGTTGGGGGAAGGGATGCAACAGAGAGATGGAACAGCAGGCCTTAGGCCGCCCAGGGCAGGCGGCGTCAGAGCTGGGATGCCTTCCTTGCGCGTCCACGCCACAGGCTCCTTGACCAGATAGAATAGTATATTTTAGACTCTGTAACTCACCCCTTTTCAAAGGAAGCAGCCTAAGAGACCCCCAGCCTCTTCTTCCTGTTCACCCCACGTCCAGCAGGGGTCTTGTACCAAAGCCCATCTCTACCAGGATCCTCCGAGCCAGAAAGGAAGGAAAAGACAAAGGTACGACCCCAGAGCACATGGCAATGGCAACATTTTCCCTTCTTTGAAACATCTGGGTTTTCATTTCTTTGCTTCTCCGTAGAAACCATCAGCAAGCAATGCAAAACCTCCCCATTAGAAGCCAGCACCTTCCCCATCTGGGAGGTGAGATAGGAAATAGATGATTTCCAGGGAATTTTCCATCATTCCAGTGCCTCCTTATTAAACATCTCCAGTTGGCTGGTTACCCAGTCCTTGTGCGTTTGTGGCGAGATGTCACGTGACCCAGAAATCTGGGGCAACAAGAATGCTCTTTTGCCATAGGGGTTGTTGTTTCAGTGCAGGGATTTTAAAATCCTCTTGGTACTAATTCCCATTCCAGGCTTATTTGAAGCAAAGCAGTCTCTTGCAATTGAAGTTGGTCTTCAAATTCCCTTTAAAATGAACGTATCAAACCACCCACTGATTTGTATAAAGCCCTTAAGAACATCTTCCATCTGTGTGAAGCATCCTCATGGTTCCACAGGTGGCTTTGCAGATGGGCAGTAGGGTCGGCAATTCTAGAGATAGTTTTCCCCTTGTTATCTCTCTGGAAATATGTGCTCTAGTCTTTACACTTAATAAAGTCAGAGCAAGGTGAGAGATTTACAGTGTCCTCCAGGCGGATCAAGGAGCCTGTAAACCATCCTTACTTACATGGCCAGCAGCATGGCAACACAGGCAGTGAGAGCAGAGCCATCCTCGGGGTACAGTCCGGGAGACTGAAAGTGAAGGCAGAGATCTGGAAAACTCGCATTTAACCAACTTGTCTTTGCATGGCCACAATGGGACATTGTTAGGCCTGGGTTCCATGAAACAATGGGCTTCGATAGGACATAAGACCCATTCAGAAGGACAGCTACATCCTATCCCTTCAGGCAGTCCGAGTGCCCTTTCAGTTTGTTCTTGCTACACACAATGTATGTGTAACAGATTATTTGTCCTAATTCTCTTCCTGCCCTCCCTCCCCCATTACTTTACTTCTGCTCCAGACTTCCAGTGAGTCCAGGGTGGTTTTTCTCTCTGGAAATGCTGGGTCATTTGTCATGGGATCCTACTGCTGAAATACGCAGCAGCATTGCTTTTCCTGGTCATTTAAAAATGAGATGAGTACATTGCATGAATGGGTTCTAAGGACAGGTCGGTTAGAATGTGTTTGTACCCCAATTTCTCCAAGTGTGAAATCAGCCCCCAGATCAAATTCCTGGCTGTACATAAAAAAGAACGAAATAATGCCATTTGCACCAACATGAATGGACTAAGAGATTGTCATAGTGAGTGAAGTAAGTCAAATATCATATGATAAGACAAATATCGTATAATATTGCCTATATGTGGAATCCAAAAAAATGGTACAAATGAACTGATTTACAAAACAAACAGAATCACAGACGTAGAAAACAAACCTATGTTTACTGGGGGGAAAGGGATGCGGGAGGGATAAATTGGGAGATTGGGATTGACATATATACACTATTCTATAAAATAGATAACTAATAAGGACCTACTGTATAGCACAGATAGCTCTTCTCAATACTCTGTAATGACCTATATGGGAAAAGAATCTCAAGAAGAGTAGATATATGTATATGTATAACTGATTCGCTTTGCTGTACAACACAACATTGTACATCAACTATACTCCAATATAAATTTTAAAAAAACCAGCCAAACACACAAACAAAAATCCTGGCTATAATCAGATGAAGAATCTACTATTTGGTAACAAAGAGTCATTCTCATTTTTGTAGGGGAATGCATGACAAATATAAAGCATCAAAGCCTCCATAATTTTTGCAAAGAATATAATCTACTAAAGAGAAAAATGAAAAAGAATAAAACTATGGTCATAAAGAGGCCTGTTGTAGCATAAACCTGAATATAATATTCACATCCAATATTGTAAAACTTTTACATGGTGGCCTGTTCTGGAGCTATTTTATAGGATAATGTGAGATCTGTGCTGGTAAATGAATAATGTCACATAAAAAAGTAGGATGTAAATAGTTTAATCCTTGCCGGAAACTATGAGAAACCATGTCTGCAGGTGGGCAAAGACTGCAGGATAACAGCTAAAAACAAAAATAGTCACAGAAGGGAGGAGAATTATGGCTCTTTAAAATCTTTATTTTTAACATTTTAAATCATTTTATCAAGAAAAACGTTCCAGGGCTTCCCTGGTGGCTCAGTGGTTGGGAGTCCGCCTGCCGATGCAGGGGACACGGGTTCGTGCCCCGGTCCGGGAAGATCCCACATGCTGCAGAGCGGCTGGGCCCGTGAGCCATGGCCGCTGAGCCTGCGTGTCTGGAGCCTGTGATCCACAACGGGAGAGGCCACAACGGTGAGAGGCCCCCAATGATAAGAGGACAATTCGTTTGGGGGTGATAATTTGTTCAAAGGGTCTGGAATCCAGTTCATTGCCCGGGATACTTTGCTTTAGTCTTGCAAGTTACATTTGCTTCCGCCATATTCCCAGCGATGGCCAGGACAGTGGGCCACATCCTGACTTTGAGTCATCACCCAGGACTCCTGGAATGCACAGTGAGGGGCCCCAGAAGGAGGATTACCTTTCCTCCTTCCTGTGAAGTTGTTACAAGGGGAAAGGAGAAAATTAACAGGAGTCGGTCCATCCAGATAACGCCCTACGAGTGTTATCTCCAATCCAATGAGTATTAGATATTCATTTGCGAGAAGGGGAAAATGGGATTCAGATGTTAATTAAATACTCAAGGTCATTCAGTGAGCAAATAGATATGGCAAGAATTTGAGCCCAAGTCTGGGCTGCAAAGGCCACATTCTTCCCATGATACGACCATGCTGTTTGCAAAGAGCACACCTTCTTCTGTCCCAAATGCAATGCAACTCCATTAGACCAGAGAGGACTCTGAACATCACGTGCCCTGGCCTGGAGGGCAGTGCCAGCCTGGGTAGTGATCAAGGGTGCTGCTACACTAAGCACTTTCGTGTGTATTCTCGACCTTCACCACACAGCCAGCCCCATCTTACAGTGCAAGCCGAGGCTTGGAGAGGTTAGCAGCTTGTGCTGGGTTACAGAGGATCTGAACGTCTGGCCCCAGAATATCAGAAGTGCTAAAAAGAAATACCAGTAAAACACATTTTCTGCATTTCTCAGATCTAAGGCAAATCAGAGGAGAAAGATATAATCAAGAAACATAAAATAAATAAATGAATACAAAGACTTCCTTCCTTTTTAGCTCTAGTTCATCAAAGAAGGTGTTAAAGGGTGGATTCTCTGAGGGAAGTGCCTGAAACTTATCAGGGAGATAAGGTAAGGGCGGCTTTCCTTGGGGTTGAAGCTCACCTCCCAGCAAGCCCAGTACCTCCTAGAAATGCACAGTTAGCACCCCCATCTCCTCCCTGGGAAAACCCAATTCCCTCATTTCTATCCTCCTGTAGCTCTTACCCCTTTAATGCAGAATGCTTTGTCTTATTTTTGTTATTTTTAAAAATTTATTTTATTGGGTATAGTTGATTTACAATGTTGTGTTGATTTCTGCTTACAGCAGAGTGATTTAGTTACACACACACACACACACACACACACACACACACATACATTCTTTTTCCTATTCTTTTCCATTATGGTTCATCACAGAGTATTGAATATAGTTCCCTGTGCTCTACAGTAGGACCTTGTTTATCCATGCTGTATGTAATATTGAGAGTTTGCGTCTGCTAATCCCAAACTCCCAATGCATCCCTCCCCCACCCCCTCCCCCTTGGCAACCACAAGTCTGTTCTCTGTGTCTGTGAGACTGTTTCTGTTTTGTAAATAAGTTCATTTGTATCATATTTAAATCCCACCAGTAAGTAATATCCTATGGTATTTGTCTTTCACTGTCTGACTTAATTTCACTCAGTATGATTCTCTCTAGGTTCATCCACGTTGCCTTATTTTTTTCACTTTTTGGCTGAGTAGTATTGCATTGTATGTTTTACTTTTTTTTTTTGTATGTTGTACTTTTAAATGAAAAGAACTGGCCATCTGTGGCAGAGCCCGCAGCCTTGTGGTCATGCCAGCCCCCGGTTTTCTGAGGCAGATGACAGGGCTGCCCAGGACATTTGAGGTGTAAAGGCTGACGACCCAGCCCCTCCCACTTCTAGGCTCTGCAGTAAGAAAGTCTCACCCAAGGGGTCTACCACACAGACGCTCAGGCCGTAAACATCATTCGGCAAAGTGGGTAGAAGTGGCCTCACCTCGCCTTGTGTGAAAAGACCGCTCGAGGGGCACGCAGCATTCCAGCAGTTTCGAGCAGAGGGCGGCATACTGAGTCCTGGGCCAAATTTTTGTAAATGGAGTTTTATTGAAACAGCTACACTCATTCATTTAGGTGCTGCCCGTGACTGCTTTCCTGCTATGACGGCAGAGCTGAGTAATCTCAGCGGACTCTGTGACCCACCAAGATAAAATACTTACTATCTGGCCCTTTACTGCAAAAGCTTGCTGGCCTCTCCTTGAGGGGCTGCATTTGGAACCTTTCTGGTTGGTACTAAGCAATCAGAAATCCTCCTAAAGCAAAGGTGAGGCACAGACCCCGCAGGGACCTATAGCCTTGGGGGCCTTTCTGAAGGATGCTGGTGACAAGCTTCAGTATCGTTAGTCCCTGTTCATGCAAGGATGGGCAGTGTCTAAACCTTAAAAAAATTTTATGATAAAATGCACATAACATAAAGGTTACATTTTAAACCATTTTTAAGTGTACAGTTCGGTGGCATTAAGTCCATTCATACGGCTGTACAACCACCACCACCATGTACCTCCAGAACGTTTTCATCTTTCCAAACTGGAAGTCCCAACATTTTACACCAGTTCTCCTGTCTTGAATGTTTTAGCCAGTAAGTGCCCACTTCTCACATTCATTATGATAATTAGTAAGTCACTGGTGTCGGCAACGAATACCCATTTTTGATGGTCAGGATGCCAAAAAGCATAGCCTTAGTGCCAGCTGGGATCTGCGGGACAGAAGGCAGGAAGCTGCCTCTGGGTGGTGTCTGGGATGTGCAGCTAGTGGACGGCCCCTGGGGCATGCATTCCTGATCACACGTGTGGGAATTCAAGCTGAAACTAGCTGGCACACACACTTGCACACTGAAATAATTTAAAGTAAGTCTCTGACACCACTACAACCAGCACAAAGAGTGATCCTGGATGCTGAGCAGGGGCTCAGTAAGTATTTACTCGGGAGAAAATAATGGAAAGAATGAACAAGAGGGGAGAAGTTGGCTGTCGTGAGTCACAGTCTTAGGAATCTGACACTTGGCATTTTGTGGTTCTGTCTTTCAGGAACACGATGCTTTTCATATTCTCCCAACACTGATAAGAACAATGGTCTTGGACTGGACATTGCCTAGGGGTGTCCCCAAGTTCTGCTTTCCTAGAATTCTCATGTACAGTCACCGCCCGTCTCTCCTGCCCACCCAGCTTCCCTGATCCCTGGTCATTTCTCGGATTTCCAGCAGAGCTGAGTGCACAGGAGGATGGGGTCACTTCCCCCGGTCTCCAGCACAGACGCGCCACGGAGCAGTGGCCAGGGTGGGAGCTCCGCTGGAAGTTAAGATGCGCTGAATGGTCGCTCTCTCCCCTGGTCCCTTTCCCCTGATGGAAGACATTTTCACACACACATCGAGGTATGGGGAAGTCATTCTGGCTTATACATGACTTAACTTAAGCTTAGTGCTAACAAACTAGGGAGCGTGTTTGTGGCCTTTTAAACGTGCATCGTACATCTGCTTTAACCATTAAAGAAAAGAATGCATTTAAAAGTCAAAATGGAGTAACTGTGGTTCAGGCATCCAGAATGGAGCCTGGTGGTCATCATGGATGTGGCTTCAGATACGTTGTTCGTGCGTCACCGAGAACTTGAATTTTGAACTGTATCAAACTCAAGGACACCACCAACCATTTTCAGAACACTATCTGGGGACAGCTGCCAGCTGCCACCTCAGGGTCTCAAGGTCTCCCCTTGAGTGTGCAACCACTTCAGACCCCACCCGATCCTTGCTTAACAAGCACCCTCACTTCTTCCCAGCTCCCATTATAATTCTTGAAAAACAACTTCCGTTACCTAATTCTGCGGTTTTTGCCTTTATAAGCTCGCCCCATTTTGTAGCTGGGCAGGACACAGTTCAGGTGCTTCTTGAATCTGTGTCTCCTGGGCTATAGGCCTCATTTTGGCTCAGACCAAACTCTTTTCTAGTCCTTTGGTAGATTGCTTGTTGATTATTTCCGTCGACACCCCCAAATCTGGCCACAGGCCCCTGGGAAAGGGGGAAGTGAGGAGAGCTGCGTGTGCGCTGTTACACTGTGGATGGTTTGGGGGGGGGTGGATTTACCGTTGGAGGAGGGGAACCAGTGGCTGCACGAGGCCTGAAAAAGCACGAGGGTGGGGACTTCCCTGGCAGTCCAGTGGACTTGGTGCTTTCACTTCAGGGGGCCCAGGTTCAATGCCTGGTTGGTAACTAAGGTCCCACAAGCCACAAGGCACGGCCCCCCCCCCAAAAAAAAGACCCCACCAGGGTGGACACTCCCACAAGCAGATGGAGAGATCTAGGAGCTAAGGGGTGCGCAGAGGTGTGCCAGAGCGGCCAGTCGCACACTCTCTAGAGGCAGAGGTCCCCCAAGCCTCCTCTCCACATCCCTGTGGCTAGAATGTTTGGGAAACATAGGGTACTGTCTTTGCCTGGATTGGCTGTGGTTAAAACAGAAAGGAAGGCACAAGTAGAATGTAGCTTCTGCAGCAGACGTTTAAAGAAGCCTGTTGGAAGTTGGAAGGGACTAGGGAAATTACTGGAATGGAGTTGGTCTGGGGACGCAGGCAGGAAGGTGGCAGTGACAGGGGACATTGTATGTAGATGTGGGTCGGCAGGTGGGTCACTGCTCTGGATGTTGGGTGCCCACCCTCCGCCCCCTTCCTTCACTGCCTGGGGCCTCGCGGGTCCTGTGAGGGCAACCTCTTTGTTTTTCTTTAACCACAATATTCACGAGGGCCGAACTCTGGTTCTCGGGCAGAGTTAGACTCACTGGCTAGCCGTGGGCTCGCATCCTCCTGTCTTATGATCAGGACCCTGGGATGAGAGTGAGTGATTTTTTAAAATATTAATTTTGACATGAATTAACTTGAGATTTACCTTGTCTTCAGCGTTTGATCCTCTGGGCTACGGTTGGTTCCTGGACTTGCCTGTCCACACCATCACAGCGCTTAGGCGACTTGGATTCATATAATCATCTACCTCTCTGTCCTCCGATAATCACCTCAAGTTTCCCCTCCCTTTGGCTTAAGTTGGGGAGGAGAGACAGAGGGCGAGAGAGAGGATGCTGTGTGATGGGAACCAAGTTTTTGGCATGTCTCTTTAAAATCGAGTTGAATATTAACATTGACTTCTGACATGGAAGTATTTATATTCATTATGATATTAAAATTAATGGCTAGTTATACTTTTTTTGTTTGTTGCTGAAAGCTACAGAGAAGCCGACAAGACCGTTCCGGCATGTTTATATTATAACTCTCTTTGGGGCAGTTGCTGTTACAGATTAGTGAGGTAAACCAGCTGGGTCAGCTGATGTCCTTTTTTATTTTTTCTTGTTTAAAAAGTAAAAGCTGGAGAAGAGAGCTGGCTACCTCTGAGGCTGTTTAGATCCTGTGCATTTTTTTCTGGAAAACATCTTCATTGTTCAGGGTGAGAAGTTGAAGGTTTATTTTTTGTGCATCTCTGTTTTTAGCTGCAGATCAGCGCTGCTGGCTCACGGTGGAAGCCCCTTTGTATGAAACATCCCTTATTGCATCGGTCCCTTGAGCATAGCACGGGCCAAATCATCATTCCTAATAGGCTGGTTGATGTTGGGGGAGAGGAAACATCTTGATACATCCCTGAGATGTGTTATGTCAGAGAAAGTGTGTCACAGATCCTCGACAGCTCACGCAAGGGCACCGGGAGGGGCGCAATGCCAGGGGCCTGGCATTCCAGCTCACTTGCCCGGGGACTGTTGTCCATCACATCTCATTACCCAACTGTGTCCACTTGGGTGCCATTTTCTCAAAGACACTTACGCAGTGGTATTTTGTAACGACGTCAATTCTTTTCCTGTCTGACCTAGAAGATTACAGTGACTCAACGCTGGCTGGTCAACCTTAAAGATTAAATCGAGGACATTGGCTTAATGATTTTAACAGCTTAGTGTAAAGGATTTCCCAAGTAGGAGAATCATGATATCAAATATGATTGGGAATTTTATTCAGTCTTAAAGAGAAAGTAAGTAGCACGGCTGAAGGCATACTTAATGATTGTATTTCTTAAAGAATAAGCTTCACATTTTAAACATTTTAAACAGAAATAAGGATATAAGAGTCTTAGGAAGAATCAACATATGCTACATTTGTAAAACGCTCTACAATGTATTGTATGTTGACAACTATGCCAGAATCTTTACTGCTCTATGATGATGATAATTATTTCCTGAGTTGAATTCCTTTGGGTAAAACTTTTATTTGTTCCAGTTCAGTGTTTTTCAAATGTTCATATGCTTAGGAATCTCAGGGGAGCTTCGTCATAATACAGATCCCTGGGCTATGTCCTCAGACCTCAGTAGGTCTGGGCAGCTGGTTGTCGAGCCCCAGGCTACCTTGCCAAGGTGTATCTGAGTACTGGGTGTAGCACTCAGGTCAGGTGGAAGGACTAGGGTGAAAGGTAGCCTCCTCCTTGCCTCATAGAATGTGGTTTCCCTCAAATTTAGCAAAGTCTTATCCTTTTTCTTTGAGGAGAATCAGGTCAAATGATTTTATTTTTAAAATACTGGGTATAGACTCTATGGATGAACAGAGAAGTAAGACAAATGTTGACAATACAGAAATTCCTTTTCCTTTGGGATTTATTTTTCCTGCTGCTTTTTTTGGAGGGCAACAATCATTTGAAGCTTCTTGAGAACGTTATGTAAGATGACTGATTCCATCCTCTGTGCCTTCTAAGTCCTAACCAACTGCCTACTGGACTTGGATACCCACAGGAACCATAAACTTGATGTGCATACAAGTAGGTGTACTGTCAAAATCCCAATGGCATTTTTTGCAGAAATAGAAGAAAACAAAAAACAAAATTAATATGGAATCAGATGACCCCAAATACCAAAAATTTTTTTGAAAAAGAAGAACAAATTTGGAGGACTCAGACTTCCTGGATTCAAAACATGTTACAAAGCCATAGTAATCAAAACAGTGCAGTACTGGAATAAAGATGGACAAATAGACTGATGGAATAGAATAGACAGCCCAGAGATAAACCCTTGTGTATATGGTCAAATGTCTTTGACAAAGCTGTCAAGATCATTCAGCTGGGAAAGGATGATCTCTCCAACAAACGGTGATGGGAAAACTGGATGTCTTCATGCAAAAGAATGCAGTTGAACGCTTTTCTTACATCAAATAAAAAAAATTAACTCAAAATAAATAGAAGATCTAAACATAAGACCCAAAACTATAAAACTTCTAGAAGAAAACTTGGGGGAAATCTTAATGACATTGGATTTGCCAATGATTTCTTTGATATGACACCAAAACAACAAAAGCAAAATAGACAAATGGGACTACATCAACCTTTAGAACTTTTGTGCATCCAAGGACACTATCAACAGAGTGAAAAGGCTGCCTATGGAATGGGGGAAATATTTGTGTTGAGCCAGCTCAGCCCAGCAAGTGGAGGGCTGAGAGACACAGCACCTTTACTGGAGGTCAGCGTGGAGTACACAAGAAAAAGGCTTTGGTGCGTGTGAAGGTCACTAGGTCACGGGGGGGTAAGAAAGGAATTTGAGGCAGAGATCAGCCTTATCACACTGATGCACCTGGTCACCTGGGCTGAGTGTTCACAGCTTGTTTGTGGAGTTGTTGAGGCAGCAGGAAAGTATGAAGTTCAAGAGTTTACAATATAATTTGCAAATCATATATCCAATAAGGGGTTAATATCCAGAATATATAAAGAATTCCTACAACTCAACAACAAAAAAAATCAAATAACAAGATTAAAAAATGGGCAAAAGACTTGAATAGGTATATTTCCAAAGAAGATATACAAATGGCCAAAAAACATTTGAAAAGATACTCAACATCACTAATGATCAGAGAAAAGCAAATAAAAACCACAGTGAGATATCACCACACACCAATTAGTATGACTACTATTAAAAAAAAAAAAGCCTAGGAAATAGCAAGTGTTGGTAAGGATGTGGAGAAATTGGAAACCTTGTACACTGTTCGTGGGATTGTAAAATGGTGCAACCACTATGGAAAACAGTGTGGCAGCTCCTCAAAATGTTAAATAGAACTGCGATATGAGCCAATAATCATATTTCTGGGTACATACCCAAAGTAATTGAAAGTAGGGTCTTGAAGAGATATTTGCACACCCACGCTCATAGGAGCACTTTTCACAGCAACCAAGAGGTGGAAGCAACCCAAATGTTTATTGATGGATGAATGGAAAAACAAATGTGGTATGCCCATACAATGGAATATAATTCAGCCTTAAAAAGGAAGGAAATTCTCTTGCATGCTACAACACGGATGAAACTTGGGGACATTATGCTATGGGAAATAAGCCAGTTGCAAAAAGACAAGTGCTGTACAGTTCCACTCATATGAGGTACTTAGAGTATCAGATTCATAGAGACAGGAAGTAGAATGGTGGTTGCTAAGGGATGGGGGTGAGGAGAGGAAGAGTTACTGTTTAATGGACAGAGTTTCAGTTTTGCAAGATGAGAATGTTCTGGAGACGGATGGTGATGATGGTTGCACAACAGGTGAATGTACTTAACACCACTGAACTATATACTTAAAAATAATTTCGATGTTAAAAAGAAAAACAAACTAGGTGTATCATTTTCCCTCTGGGACCACCTTCTACTCTGCATCATGGGATTCTTTGTTGCAGGTCACCAAAACTAGCTCTAAACGATGTCAGTAGAAAGGGAATCGACTACACATATAGCATATTTAACTGTCGGCAGGTGCCCAGCTTTTCATATCCTAACACATCACATCAGAAACCACCTTACAGTGGATGCGTTTGTAGTGGATGAGGTAGGCGCTGCCCACATGCTCTGTCAAGTTCATCTCTCAGAGTGCTGACAGAGGACAGCTCTCAGCTGGGGTCTACCTGCCTAACCCTAACCCTACGCTCAGTGACTAGTCTACGTGGGGTTCAAAGCTCTGCCCCCCACCTTCACGCGGGCAGACTCTGTAGGGCCATCCGCCGCTGGGCTCCCTGTGGGGCTGGTATATCTCCTCGGCTCTCCTTCACTTGCCCCTATTGTTCTGGGGAGCCTTCCCCAATCAACCTTCTGCCCTCAAATCTCCTCAGAGGCTTTTTTCCTGGGGCACCTGGCCTGAGACAGCATGTCACCATTTGATTGAGAGTCTCTTTTTCTTTCTTAATGTTCCATAAAATAAAAGTGTGACTTACCACTGATGGCATCTTAGAGTCCATAAAATAAGCTGGGAGTTAGCCAAGTGCAAGAGTGGGAGAGGTGGAGAAACAGGGAGCTGGTGGAGACCGGGTCTCAAAAGGCCTTGGACGCCATGCTGCTGAGTGGAGACTTTGTCTTGAAAGAACGATCTGCCTGGTTGAGGGATGGATGGAAGAGGGGAAAGGACAAGGGTTGGGTCAGAGGAAGCGGAACCAGCAGCTGAAGGAGCGCGCTGCAGGGGGTGGTGAGGAGTGAAGGTACACAGGGTCCTTACAGAGGTGGAATCCGTGAGATCTGGCGACGCCAATGGCCGTGCAGGTTTCTGGGAAGGGAAGACTCTGGCTTGGGGACCACATCTCAACAAGCCCAAGATGTGCTTGCCTACAGGGTGCACCACGATTTTATATGCCGCTGACAAAGAGAAACAATGTTCCCAATTCACCTATGAATTGCGAGATGTATACCACTCTCAGGTATGTCCTAAGTGGAAAAGTGTTCCTATTAGAATTGAAAAAACACAGTACTTGTTCTCTCTTTCAAGTCAGCTGGGAAGTTTTCCTGCCTCCCTGAGACTGAGTGAGGCCCCCTCTGGGTGCTCTTGTAGCAAGCGGCGTGCTCAGTCTTATTGTATTAGTCCTGTTAATCTTTTTTGAACTTCATGAGCCAACATCCACGAAAGCCTAAGCTGTGATCGGCTCTCTTCTAGAGTCAGGGATTCAGCAAACGGAAACAGGAAAAACCCCGACTGGATGGCCCACAGCTGTCTTGCTGTCTCCTGTCCAGTCGACCTTGGCCTCCTCCGCAGAGTATCGCTGCAGACCCAGCAGCCGGTGTGGCTCCTGACACGTGCCGGGTACGATAAATGCTTGCTGTGAGAATGAATGAACGCATTAAAAGGCTTTTCTCTTGTAGCGACTGGTCCAGTAATCCACCCTGAACCAGACCTTTATCTGCTCGCCATTCTCCGAGTTATTCCTGAGTTTGTCTTTGCTCGGCTCCCCCCTTAGTCTTGAACACTCACCCCTTTTCTCTCCCCTAAACCTAACCATACGAATACCCACTTCAGATCCCCGTTTCTCCTGGAGCTTCTCTTGATTGCCATTGTTCACAGAGATTCATTTCTTGCCTCCTGTAACAGTTATGACTGGCGCCGTCTAACTTCTGATGTCTCATTTATTATGATGGAGTCGTTTACTTCTCGCCTCTTAATCACATGGGAAGTTCTCCAGGGGTGGGAATTCTCTAACATATTTATAAATTCTTTTGCCTGAACACAGTCTATGGCAGATAGGAAATGGAAGTAGCTTGGTGAACCAATGAATGGAGGTTAATTTACTGGGAGGGGTGGGAAGTGTTCCTGAGGCTTTTTGAGTGGGGGAATAAAAACCAAACGAGGCCAGGTGATAGACAAAAAGTCATTTATTGACTTCAATTTTTATGAAAGTCATGATCTATGTAGCCTTAAAACAGTGCTCAAAGGATGGCACTGACGAATAGCAGTCGCTTACCTTTCTTTACCCCTGGCTCCACTCCCCAGGGGTGACTTCTTTCAATTCTTTCAACTAATTTTTTTCCCTAAAACACCTCCAGATTTCTAAATTACACGCTTCTGTGTTGTTACTTCTTGGTGGATCCGTTTGGTACACATGTTTCTCTTATACTAGGGGCCTACGTTCCCTTTTTTCTTGGTTCATTCCCTTGTTTTACTGAAGGACATTTTCCAATAGCATCCTAAGAAGGTCTAGATGAGAATGCTTTTTTTAAATTAAGACTGTTGTTTAGAGTGGGTTTTTTTTTTAAAAAATTATTTTTTTGGCTGCGTTGGGTCTTCATTGCTGCACGTGGGCTTTCTCTAGTTGCGGTGAGCAGGGGCTACTCTTCATTGTGGTGCACAGAGCACGGGCTCTAGGCGTGCGGGCTTCAGTAGTTGCAGCACACAGGCTTCAGTAGTTGTGGCTCACAGGCTCTAGAGCGCAGGATCAGTAGTTGTGGCGCACGGGCTTAGTTGCTCTGCGGCATGTGGGATCTTCCCGGACCAGGGCTCGAACCCGTGTCCCCTGCATTGGCAGGCAGATTCTTGCCCTAGAAGAACTCACCCAAGAGACCAACTGTAGGAACAGGAAGCAACTATGCACTTGCAAGATCTCCTGCGTAAAGCAGTAATACTGTTAAAAACACAGAAAAAGGCTTTAAAGAAGGTCGATCCACTTATGTTTACTCTGTGCTGAGCATATGAGATAAGCCAGGGATGTCTTAAGAAACAGATACAAAACCCGCTTAGAATCCTCAGAGCAGTAGGTGAGTCACTGGAAACGTGGCCCGCTGCACTTATAAAAACCCTGGCCTCTCTAATTGTCCTGCTCATTTGTCCAAGAAATATTTCCTGAGCGCTAACTGTATGAAAGGCAGTGTGACAACGTCACGAAGAAAAATCAAGCCCCATCCTTCCCCCTAGGGGCTTCCCATGTAAATGAGACGTTTGCAAAAATCACAAAATCCAGGTAACAGATGATGAGCCATAGTTGACTGATGCAGAATTCAGTGGAAGAAGAAACAACTGTGAACTGAGCCGATCTGTGAGAATGTGGGAGGGATGGGACCCAGCCTGGGTTCTGGCCTTTCTACTTCTGTATCCTGGTGGCTGTCTCATCCTCCCCTTGGGCTATATGCCGCGTCCAGGTCCCCCTCTCTCTCCCTCCAGGCCCTACAGCAGCTCATCCCTTGCCTTGGAATGCTTTTTCTCCTGCCCTTTCCTTGGGTGGCTGACACTGGGTGCTACCCACCTAACCTTCAAGTTTCAGCTTCAAGGCCAACTTCTCTGGGGGCCTCTCTGACCACCCGGGACTTGCTAAGGGACGTTTCCCCCTTCTTATAATAACTGAGCAGCTGCCAGACAAACAAAGTATTTGCATCTTTATTCAATTCAATTAAAACAGACGTGCGTGGTATATTATGTAGCAGTCACTGTACACACACGATCTTAGGCAATGTGGGGTAATTCTGGATATGACGATGCTCAACTCTTGGCAAACCGTGCACGGTGCCAGGGATGCCCAGTATAGATTGAGTCTCCTAGACAGAAGGGGCATGTTTGACACATTCTTCCAGCATCCCTGCCCACCCCTGCCTTCCTCAGCTCGCTGTCTTGATCAGCCGGATGTCTCGCTGGACGGCGGGCTCCGTGTTGCAGGTCTGGTAGCAGCGCTCCCACAGGGTACCCGACACGGATGCAGGCTGGGGGCGCACAGGGAGGGAGGACCACCAAGGAAACGCGTGCGTGCGCGTGCGCGTGGATGTGTGTGTATGTGGCGGGAGTGCGTATGTCCACTGGGACAGGTCGAGTTCAGGTTTGTACCCCCGGGAGAGAGCGGCACAGCTGGCAGTGTCCCCGCCGGCGGCCATGGAAAGTGCGCAGGGACCGCAGCTCCGCGGACCAAGGCGCCACCTGGGCTTTAAAGGGCTCCCACCTCCGTCCTTGAGGAGCTGAGCGCGGCCTGGGGAACTGAGATGGCAGCAGCGACGGCAGCATCACCGAGCTTGTTGCAGAGACTCTCGGACTCCACCCCAGACCGGCTGGAGCCTCTTCACACGCTCCCCAGGGGATCGGCGTGCACCTGCGGGTGGGAAACGCAAGGGCTCCCCAATTCCACGCACTTGACATTTTGCCCCATCACTCCTGACTGCAACACTCGCAATGTTTTCAAGTGATGAACTTTTCATAGCCTCTTGCAAATTGTTGAAAAAGAGAAAAGGTTAAAAACAAGAAAATGGTTATCCTGCAGAGAGCGGAGACCTTTCTCAACACTGGCGGTGTCCTTGGAGGGGCTGCAGGGTGTAACCACGGCCAGGTCGAGTCCACGTTCAAGATTTCAGGATGTGGGCGTGCAGCAGCTGGTGACACAGAACCTGGCTTGAGGTACGTTCCAGCTCCATGAATTTTGTACATTAGCTTCAGTTCAGAATTTTTCCTCATGAGAATGAAATGTTTTATTTTAGAGGTAAAATATTAATTTTTCTTTAATAAATTTTTATTTAAGAGTCATTTTAGATTTACAGAAATACTGTGAAAGGAATACAAGGAGTTCCTAGACATTCCATAGCCAGTTTCACCCGTGTTAACATCATAACGTCCGTGTACATTTGTCATGATATTGTGACATGAACGATGTGAATGACCCAATATTGATACATTATCACTAACTAAAGTCTACCCTTGATTCATATTTCCCCAGTTTTCCCCCAGTGTCTTTATACCGTTCCAGCGTTGCATCCAGGATCTCATGCTACATTTAGTTGTTGTGTCTCCTCAGGCTGTCTTGGCCATGTCAATTTCTCAGACTTTCCTTACTTTGGAACATATTAATTTTAAGAACTCTTTTATTTTTGGAAGACTCCTTATTCCTCTAGCAGAGCAGAATCCTACTAAGTGAGTCCATATAACACTTCAAATCAGTTGTAAGAAAATAATTGCCTGGTTATGAGCTCCTTGAGGGTGGGTCTGACTTCTTGTAGTCAATCCACAACCCCAGAAATTAGCACTAGTCCTATTCCTGGCACAAACTGGTGCCCAGTACATGATGTAGCCAGTGCCTTGGTTTAGTTTTTATTATGTTCCCTACTAGGTATGTGCAGACTGGGGTTATAATGACCAGTGGGCTAAGGTCCATGCTCTTAAACATCTAGAGACAGAGGTAGAGACAATTAAGTAGATAAAAAATATTTTTATTTGGGAGCCTTGCTGGACCCACGTGCAGAATTCAGTGAGCACGATAGTGATCATTTTTCCGGTGGCCCATGGGAGTTAAGCAGAGTCAGGAAGGCCTTTCAGGGAGAGCTGAAATCTTTTTTTTTTTTTTTTAATATTTATTTATTTATTTGGCTGCGCTGGGCGCTGGGTCTTAGTTGCGGCATGTGGGATCCTTTAGTTGTGGCATGTGGGATCCTTTAGTTGCGGCATGTGGGATCTTTTAGTTGCGGCATGTGGGATCTTTTAGTTGCAGCATGTGGGATCTAGTTCCCTGACCAGGGTCGAATCTGGGGCCCCTGCAATGGGAGTGTGGAGACTTAGCCACTGGACCACCAGAGAAGTCCCAGAGCTGAATCTTGAAAGATGACTTGGTGTTCAGCCAGCAGAAGTGGGCAGAGAAGTCTTGTATTAGTTTATTTTCATTTGCTTTGGTAACTGATATTTGGAATTATTTTGGTTTAGATTTTGAGACTGAATCTGCCGTTTCAAACTATCTGGTAACCTCTAGCTTTTTGAAAATTCATTTACTTTATGCCAAAATGTAACTTCCCGGTTAAAAGAAGAAGGAAAAATAAAAAGTTGCCTTTTGTTTTTTTTAATTAATTAATTAATTAATTAATTTTTTTACTGAAGTATAGTTGATTTACAATGTGTTAATTTCAGGTGTACAGCAAAGTGATTCAGATATATATATATACACACACACCTATATATATGAATATATATATATAGAATGAATATACATGAATATGTGTGTATATTCTTTTTCAGATTCTTTTCCCATATAGGTTATTACAAAATGCTGAGTGTAGTTCCCTGTGCTGTACAGTAGGTCCTTGTTGGGTATTATGTTAAATATATAGTACTGTGTATTTCTTACAGTGTTTTTCAAAAGCACCTTTTGATATTCTTGTCATCAAATATACATACAGCTTTTTGTCTTGCTTTTTTCATATAATATTTAACGGAAGGAGTACTTTTTGATTAAGAAAAACGCATTAATAAGATATTTGCTGACCACCTGCGACGTATAAGGCACAGGAGGATAGGAGGATATTTGTTAGGAAGGGAGCGTCTGTCAATGGGCAGCGTTGTCCGTGTTGGAACTAAGAAGGCCTTGAGCAGCGAACAGGCTGTGAGATGATGCGGGCCGTCGGCACGGACTAGATGAGCAGCTGCTACGTGCCGGGCCCCTTCCAGGTGCTGGGATCTAGCATGAACCAGTGGAAGGTGTGCATAGGGAGCCTGCCCTCCAGTGGGGAAACAGACATGAAACAGACAGATGGCCATGATCCGGCCATAGGAAATAAAGCAGAGTAAGGAGTTAGAGAGCGAGGGGGCTGCTATTTGAGCTGATGGAAGGAGGGAGGGTAATGAATAGAGGGGGAGAGACCTCCAGGAAGAGGGAACGGCAGTGCCAAGGCCACAGGCCAGTGAGGCACAGCATGGAGGCCAGCGTGGCTGGAGCTGTTTTCGGCCCTAGTTTTTTTTTTTTTTTTGTAAAGTCTATTTCTTTAAAAAAATTATTTATTTAATTTATTTATTTTGGGCTGCATTGGGTCTTCGTTGCTGCGCACAGGCTTTCTCTAGTTGTGGCGAGCGGGGGCTACTCTTCGTTGCGGTGCTTGGGCTTCTCATTGCAGTGGTTTCTCCTGTTGTGGAGCACGGGCTCTAGGAGCGCGGGCTTCAATAGTTGTGGCACGTGGGCTCAGTAGTTGTGGCTCATGGGCTCTAGACCACAGGCTTAGTAGTTGTGGCGCACGGGCTTAGTTGCTCTACGGCATGTGAGATCTTCCCGGACCAGGGCCCGAACCCGCGTCCCCTGCATTGGCAGGCAGATTCTCAACCACTGTGCCACCAGGGAAGCCCCCGGCCCTACTTCTGTTGAGACAGATGTTTAATTTGTTTAGTTTCAGGTAGATGCTTTATAGACAACAATATTTAATATAATATGATGAACATTCAATGCTTTACATATATTATCTATAATTGTTAAAACAGCTACCAAGACTCGGTGTTTCATTTTGGCATTTATGGTACGATATATATAAATTAAAAAAAACAAATATTACTTCATATTGTTTATGAATAGAAACAATAGTTAAAGTGTAAAAACATGGATGGGGAAGATACATAATTACCAAATTCAGGTTAGTAGCTCCCTCTGGGGAGGGAGGGAAGGGAATGGGGTTGGGGGATGGGGAGTTTTCAAATGGATCTGTGATGCTCTATTTCTTTTTATTAAGCTTGTGATATATAAATGTTACTGAATATTCGATTTTTGTTATTACTTTTGTGTGTTACATATATGTGTGTGTATATCACAGATTTAGACTCAAAAACAATTCTAACTTCAAGCCAGCGCTCATTTTAGTTGCTTACTTCAAAATGAATAGCCCCTACCAAAGAAAAGCGAAAAGCTCACAGTAAAAACTACCCCCCAGCCCACACTCCCCGTACTCAGCAAGGTAGGCAATGAAAATGGTCTCCCAGATCCCATTTACAGAAGGAGAATCCTCTTCCTCTGAACCAGCCTGCCGTGTAAGAACGTCATATGACGAGGCAGTGTGATCACAGAATGGTGGGTGGTGGCCTTGCCCGTGAGCTAGTGCATGGGGCATCACAGCTTGGGGAGAGCGAGTAAGCTGTTGCCAGCAGCGGCTGGGTCCGGGCGTGAGCCTGCCGCGCACCATCCCGGCCACGAGGGCGGCGTCCGCTCACACCAGAGCTGCTGTCTTTCCTTCAAGCCACTGCCCAGAAATTGTTAAGAGTATCAGCGACAGTGCCTCCGATTCTTAGGAAAACATCTTTATTCTCCAATAACATAAGGGTTTCTGAAAAAACGTTACATGACTGTCCTGTCTAAGGTATCTGCTCAGGGAAATGGGAGCGGGGGGTGGTGGGATGAACTGGGAGATTGGGATTGACATGTATACACTAATATGTATAAAATAGATAACTAATAAGAGCCTGCTGTATAAAAAACAATAAAATACAATTCAAAAAAATAAAGTATCTGCTCAGATACTTTAATTAGCAGCTCTCACATATACAGACAATACAAAAATAGTCTTTGGTGCTCTAGGAACGTATAGAAGAGATAACATCACACCGAGAAATGCCGTTAAGTTGAAGCTTGAAAGATATCATATGAAAAGCATCTGGCTTCTGACTTAACTTGTCCTAAGTTAAATAAATAAACAAGCTATCTGAAGTAGCTGCCCCTAAGGCAGGAGAATAACAGGCAGAAATAGGCTAAAATAATCATATGGTAGCTTGGATTTTTTTATTTTTTTTTGAGAGTTATGTTTTCTTCAGCGGAAATTTTTAGGACTTCAAGCCCGGGAGGCAACATCTCAAGTAACTCTGAGAGAACTGGGTAGCTTGGATTTTTAATTTTATAAGATAAGCAGTGGATTTGCTACGTGTTTTTTTTTAAAAGAGATTTCAGGATGGCAGAATATTATTAAAAGTTATTGCAGGTGAGGAGTGGAGAGGGTGGGACAGTTATATTTCACTTTAAAAGTTCTCTTTTGGGCTTCCCTGGTGGCGCAGTGGTTGGGAGTCCGCCTGCCGATGCAGGGGACACGGGTTCGTGCCCTGGTCCGGGAAGATCCCACATGCCGCGGAGCGGCTGGGCCTGTGAGCCATGGCCGCTGAGCCCGCACGTCCGGAGCCTGTGCTCCGCAGCGGGAGAGGCCACAACAGTGAGAGGCCCGCGTACAAAGTTCTCTTTTGCTTGAATTTTTATAAAATCACAATTTTTTTCAACAAATAGCTTTAAAGAAAGTGACTGAATCTCTTTTATTAATGGAGAAAAACAACACGTCTTATGGCCACTTAAAACTTTAATTATTAAAACCATGTTTTAATTCTCAGAGTTACTTTGCCATATGTGTTTTATCCCCATATGAAGAAATTGGGGCACAAAACAGAAGATAATTTGTCTAAGGCACCAGGTTGGTGATGAAGCCAGTACTGAGACTTGAGTCTCCTGTATCGTATTTTTCCTTTCTTTCTTTTTTTATGAAGCATAGTTGTTTTACAGTATTGTGTTAATTTCTGCTGCACAACAAAGTGATTCAGCTATAAATATATATACATTACTTTTTCATATTCTTTTCCACTATGTTTTATCATAGGATATTGGATATAGTCCCCTGTGTTACGAGTCTTCTGTATTTTAGTTGAATTATATTTTCTTACTAGATTCTTCTGGTCTTCAGGTGCTAATTAAATTCTTCTCTGAGAAGAAAACAGCCGTAGGAATCTGAAAGTTCCCAGAATTTTATCTGGAATGAATTCCCCTCACCTCAGTGTTCTGTTCAAATTTCAACTATATAAGTAAACTTTATTAATATATTTTCCTCCATGATTTGTTAAAATTTTCTTCTGTGTTTTCAAAACCAATTTCTGATTTGCCATTTATCATAACCAAGATGTAAAAGCAAAAAGATTTTTTAGGACTCCAAGTTTTTTTTTAATAAAAGAATTTAAAAAGGCAAAACAAAGCACAAAACTATATAGCTGAATCACATGTGATCCATATGTATTTTTTAAGATAAATTTATTTATTTATTTGTTTTTGGCTGCGTTGGGTGTTCGTTGCTGTGCATGGGCTTTCTCTAGTTGCGGCGAGCAGGGGCACATATAATGCCTAAAACATATAACACCAGGCATGTTTCTAAACGCTTGATATATATTAATGTAATCAGTCCTCCCACCAAGCGTATGGGGCATCATTGCTCTCACTTTATAGACGGGGGGTAGGGGTGAGGGTTGCGCTGTGGCACAGAGTGACAAGGTGACGTGTCACCACCCACTGCCCGAGAGCTGCAGGGCTGGACTTGAACCCAGGCAGTGTGCCAGCTGCTCTGACCACTGTACTCTAGCATCTCTCTAGAAGGCAAAGCTCTGGGGTTTACAAAATCTCCATTGTTCCAGGTGATTCTCTAATAGTCATTTTCAAACTTTTCTTTGGGTTCACAATTTGGCCAGGATCACCTACGTTTGAGGGACCAGGTCTCCGGGCTGCAGTGATGTGCACCTCTGAGCACTCTGCATTTAAACAATGCTATTCTCCTTGTTCTCCTAGCCATCGGATGATTTTTAGTTCCTTATTTATTCTCATTCACTCAGAAACCAAACTTGAAATGTACTAAGTGCGAGATGAAAAGAGTGTTGGCGGGTTTCAAAATTCAGCCCAAGGCTCCTGCGAACGTGTAAGCTCAGAGTTTCCCTCCCACAGGTTCCCTGCAACCCCTCCCCTCTGTTTAGAAAGCAGGTGCTCCCAGCGAGGGCCCCATCAGATGCAGATTTCTGGTTCCAAGTTAAGGCGTTGTTTTCCTTTGCGCATTACCCATCACCCAGCCTTGAGCTATCTGGAAGGACCCTCCACCTCCAAAGAGAAGGGACTTCGTTTTCACACCCACCTGGCTAGTGATGAAAGCAGGATAAGAGGTCCTTGAGGGATCAGATATCATGTGACAGACCTTCAGAACAAACATTTATGGAGGCCCTATTTTGTATAAGCAATTGCAAAGAGCGGTCTCCTCCCAATAAAGGGTGGTAGACATCTTAAATCCTGCTAATGAAGTTGAACAGTGAGAATTGGGACAAGGCTGGGGGGAGTGGGAGACGCTGGCTAGAGGACGGTCAGTTTGCCCTGATTCCAAACAAATTTAGCATGCCTGTGAAGGAATTGCCCTTCGCTTTCCTCCACTGAGGTGTCTGTAACCTGGCCCATGGTATTCGGGTTATTCAGGCTAATGTGAATAACCTAAGGCTTTTGTTTAGAGCTTGCAAGTCACTGTGCTCAGTTTTCCAAAAGAAGTTTCCATCCTTGGCCTGGTTAAACTCCCCCCCCCCCCGCCCCCCGCCCCCCATGGCATCAGGCACTTGACAACATGGTGAGAACTCTTCAGGTCTTAAAAAGTCTCTGGTTGATCTGACCTGGGCTTAAAGAAGTCATTCATCATTCTTGGGAACGGTGGCATTGAGTCCAGGAAGATAGCCACAGGGGGCCTCAGGGGGCCTGCCCTCTCCTACCACCCCTGCTCCAGGCCTGGGCCAGCTGGTTCACTCCTGCAAATGTTAGGAAACGTGAACTATTAAAAATGCAGACCTGGAGGAATGGTCCCAGGATGTGACTCACTCTAGGTGACTTGTTTCAGTGGTGGTTCCCGTGGAAACCTGTCATACCTGTTCCAGCTCCAGTGACCCTTCTGCCCTGTGCCAGCTCCTGCCCCAGCACTTGGTGAGGCATGACCACCACCACTGGCCAGAGAGGGAAACCCAGGGGCTCCAGCCGTGCACAGGGCAGAGGTCCCAGATCTTGGAAGCCGGTTGCTTACTTTTAGGTGGGTTTTAATTTGCCCTAGTGAGATGTTTCTTAGCTGTGTAGGGATTTGGGTATTTGCTAAAAAAAGAACCGCTGTCAATGTTGAGTGAACGAGTGTGTGTGTGTGTGTGTGTGTGTGTGTGTGTGTGTGTGTGTGTGTGTTTGCCTTTTCCCAGCTCTGTAGTTCTCCCCAACTGCATCTTATTCATTCTCACCTGTTGTTTGCTTGTTACTGTTTTGCTAGTTCAGGTTTTTTTTTTCTCAGGGTTGATGTACCACCTATGTTCAGTTGCAGGGCAAAAATTGGTATTGTGAACCTGAGTAAATCCTGAAACTGCTTTCAAATAGAGGTATTTCATGTTTACCACAAACGTTAATAGGACTTCTTTAGGTGGAAAAGAAATACAGGTTTTAGTCTGCCAAACCCTGGGAATCACTGAATCGTGGAACTTCCTTTCTTTCCTCCCTTTCTGTTATTTAGTAAAAATAGGAAGAAAACTTTTACTGCTGATGAATTTTGGAACGATCCCACCCACTTCTGAATAAGTTATTCTCATGTTTGATTCTTCACTTGGGAGACCCGTAGTCTCTCTCCTTGGGAGGCAGTAAGGGAACCTCAGTAGAATGCAGTACGTATCTGTCGTTTTCTTGCAAGTCAAAATCAGGTCTTCTAGAAAACGGTCTTGTAACTAGAGCCAGAAATGATGAAATTAGTGGGTTTAAAAAATGTTGTTATAGATTCACAGAGATAGAGGAGAAGACAGTTACGTGGCGGGCAGGTGGAACGAGTGAGCTGGACAGCTCTGTGCTTGGATGACAGAGCCAATCATCTCGCTTTGCTACCCACTCCTAAGCCCCTTCCTCCTTGGCCTCTCCGGCTTTTCTGTCTTTGCTGCTTAAAATCCCCCTCAAAGTCTTCTCCTAGTCTGTGCGTTTTACATGCAAAACCTTTTCACATCACTTTTGGAGTCTTTTTTTGGGAGGCTCAGTAAAACATTCTCCTGGGTTTTGGACTTACTTCTGAGGGCTGTGTCCCTTTATCTATGATGTCATCAGAGCCTGGACACTGGGTCAATATTTTTAAAAATTTTATTATTTTACTTTTGGATCAATATTTTATTTTTTTAAAAAATTTATTTTATTTATTTAATTTTGACTGTGTTGGGCCTTCATTGCTGTGCGCGGGCTTTCTCTAGTTGTGGCGAGCGAGGGGTTACTCTTCATTGCCGTGTGCGGGCTTCTCATTGTGGTGGCTTCTCTTGTTGCAGAGCACGGGCTCTAGATGTGCGGGCTTCAGTAGTTGTGGCTCACGGGCTCAGTAACTGTGGCTCGCGGGCTCTAGAGCGCGGGCTTCAGTAGTTGTGGCGCACGGGCTCAGTAACTGTGGCTCGCGGGCTCTAGAGCGCGGGCTTCAGTAGTTGTGGCGCACGGGCTTAGTTGCTCCGCAGCATGTGGGATCTTCCCGGACCAGGGCTCGAACCCATGTCCCCTGCCTTGGCAGGTGGATTCTTAACCTCTGCACCACCAGGGAAGTCCCTGGATCAATATTTTACACTATATCTAACAAAGCCCTTTGCGTCCGTTGGTTTATTTTTTTTGGTGTTTGGCCAGTATCAAAGTCTGTGGAACAAAAGACAGATTAGTTACTTCAGTAAGCAAACAACATACCCCATTATCCCTTGATTTAAAAAAAAATTTTTGTCCTGGTGCTTACTGTTGACTCTCTCAACAACAATGTGAGTCGTCCTTCCATGTCCTCACTTTCAAGAAGGACAGAGATGTTTAAATGAGCCTTGGGATAAAATTTTGATGTGATGACAACTTGCCCTCAAGTCTTCTACTTTTTTGTCCTTCTGGAAAATAGAGATGTCAGTTCACGTTTTTGGGATATTGTCTAGTATTGCTTAAATTTTTTAAAATAAATTTTCTCTTTTGTGAACAGTTTTCGATTTACAGAAAAATTGTAGAAACACTGCAGGGAGTTCCCACAAACCCTGCCCCCCCATCACTGACATCTTAGGTTAGTATGGGATGCTTGTTACCATTGAGAACCAAGGCATTGTTATTAGCTAAAGTGCATACTCTATACCGATTCCTTAGTTTTCCCTAATGTCCTTTCTCTGTTCCAGGATCCCATCGAGGATCCCGTGTTACGTTCAGTCACCCTGTGTCCTCAGGATGTCGTGGTGGTGGCTGTCCCTCAGACCTCCCTTGTTTTTGGCGTCCTCAGCGGTTCTGAGGAGTGCTAGTCAAGGGTTTTTGTAGACTACTCCTCAGCAGTTCCTTCCCTGTGTTTCTCATGATTAGCTTAGCATGGGGATATGGTTTATAGGGAGACCCCAGAGGTCAGGTGTGGTTTGCATCGCGTCACGTCTTGGGCGAACACTCTTGCTGTGACACCACTGTTGCTGTTGACTTTGATCTCCTGCCCAAGTCGTGCTGGTCAGAATTCTCCACTGTCAAGTTACTTCCCCCACTTTCCTCACTGTGCTTATTGCAATTAAGCTACGCTGTGCAGTGAACTCTTCAGGGATCGAGGGTCACGCTTCACCTCCTTCAGGCTGGAGTGTCTGCCTAAATTGTCTGGAGGTCTTCTGCAGGAGAGGTCTCTTCTCCCCCATTTATTTATTATTCATTTGTATCAGTGTGGACTCGTGGGTATTCATTTTATGCCTTGGGTTATAATCTGATACTGACTTATTTTACTTGGTGGCTGAAATTTTTCCAGCTTTTGCCATCAAGAGCTCTCTACTGGGCTCCTTTGGCATATTCCCATCAATGTGGGTTTTTTGCTTTTGTTTTTCAAGCATTTCCTTATTTCCTGGTACTGTGGAGTCCTCCAGACTTATGTTGTATATTCCCTGCCCCAGTCCTAGAAGCAGCCATTTCTCCAGGAAGCTCTGGTCCCTCGTATTGGTGAGTGGTGTTAGAAACAAGATCTGGGTGCTTGGCGTGCTTGTCAGTATTGGTGTATCATTGCTTCTAGGCTCTTGTAGCTGAGAGAGCAAGGAAACGTCTGTGTGTACACTAACCTGTGTGTATACATACATCTGTAAGCATTTCTGTATGTGAGCATCTATATCTATACATAAACTAGATGTGAGTTCATCCTGAAATCTCCAACGATATTACCACGTTGGTTACTCGGGTGTCTTCTTCTTGCTTCTCTGTACACGCCCACTCCAGCAGTGACAAATACGACCCCCCGACCTGCCATCCATTTGCTTAATTGTTCAGTTCAAGTCTACATGTATAGCGGTACCAGAATTGTTAACTTGCATTCCCATGGGGAACCATCTTATCAGAGTACAGTGCTCTACACAGTTTTATTTGCCTTTAATCTTACAGACTCCACTCATTTCCAAAGTTACTTAGGTCAGTACCTTCCCCCCCACTAGTCTCTCCACCCGTTGAGTGAGGTAGTTTCATTCATTTGTAATACAGTTCAAATCTCTTGTCATGGTCTGTATTCCATTCTGGGACACCCCACCTCCTAAATGATTTTTTTTAAGTATTTTAAAATAAAAACTATTATGTAAGCAAATATGATTTGGTAAGTCACATTTTACAGTACAAGTTTGTTTAATTGGTGCATAGCCTCTTTATGATCTGAAAATTCTAAAGAATAAATTATTAGAGAAGCAACCCAAAGTGATTAATTTAGCATTTATTGAACACTTACTATGGAAATGGGTAGAAAAAACAAGTTTATCATCTAATAAGTGTATGCATTACTTGTAAGTTGAAAGAAGCTTAAAATAACGACCATAGATAAAGTTGATGGAGAAGATATATTTTTTGTTAGAAATTTGGGAGAAAAACTTTTTATTTAACCATGTATTATTATCTTAAAAAAAACACAATTGGCATAAAGGATATCCATTTTTATATTCCATTTTATATTCTTAAAATAACATAGTATTAAATTTGACAAAAGCTTTCTTTCAGTGGGACATTTTAGGTGGTTCTGAACTCCTGCCCCTCTGCCCTCTCTCATTGCCTGAGTTGCTGCGTTAAGGCCAGGTTAACCTCTGTTGCTCCTGCTAGAAGCCCAGGGAACTCATCTATCTCTGATTGTCCAAGTAGGTAATTCCTTCGTCCTCCCTGGGATTTGGGTTGGGTCAGCGTGATTTATGCTAGTAGGTAATTTTATTCACATTTCTTCATTGTTTCAGAAGGCTGAAGTTGAGTAATGATGTCACCTTTAACACCAGCAGGCCTATTTAACCCTACATTTGGTTTATTTAAGTTAATACCATCCGGTCCTGGCCTGTTTTGATTTTTCCGAATCTTTGAACTTTGCCCCCTCTTTCTTCTTGATAAACCTGGGGTCTGCCCTTATCATCCTGCTTGGTCTCTTGAGATTTGCAAATTACAGGTCTAATTTGGATTAGAAAAGACATTCCTGTGCATCTAAAAAAATCTCCACCCAGCTATTACTGATACAGTCACGGAATAGACTTGAAATCACCAGTTACAGGATAAAGGAAAGATAAATCAGTGGGAGTTGTGTCTCCCTGTCATGAAACCTAGTTTTTGACCCTGAGAGTTAGGAAGCCTGACAGTCACTTGCCGCTTTGTACTTGGTCTTTAATTCCTGGTGTTGGTGTCAGGGTCCAGGCTGTTCCACGTGAGCGCCCGGCTTGCTTTGGCCTGGAGGGTGACCACGGAAATGCTGACCTGCCAGGTATTCATGTGGGTGGTGTGACCACTAACTGGATGCATTCCCAAAATGTTCTTAATGTCCCACCGTCACCTTCAGATCTGACTCATTTGGGGCTGTCGCTCGGTGAGGCCAGAGCTGTGGATTTGAGGCAAAAACCCATGAGGAGTCAGGTTGTCATTTCTGTCTGTCTGGAAGCCAGTATAAACTCAGAGCAGGTTTCCACCCTAGAGCCTCAGGGGAGAGAAAAGTGAGTTCATTCACGCTGCATTGGTCCACAACAAGAACTTCTATTACAGTAAGAACAGGTGGTCATGGTAGGAAATCAGAAAGTGGAGCAAAAATAAAAATTAAAACCTATCCTGCTCCTTCACGTCAGCTCGCTCCTCTGACACTTGTGTGTATCCTTCTGCATATCTTTCTATATGTACAAGTAAGTCAGTATTATTATTTTTATCAAAATGACATCACACGGTACACACTGTTTTGCGACCTGTTTTGTCAGCCAGCCGATTTTTCAGTCGATTTTTCAGTTTTCTTCTAATGGCCTCTCCAAACCATACTCAGGTTTCCCCCCAATGTCCTGACTGCTGGTTTTGCAGATAAGTATCCAACCTGATGTCCTGCGTTGCACGTGGTTGTTATATCATCTATGTGTGAGGAACAGTTTCCATTTCTATCAGCATTTGCCAAAACTGAATGTTGTGTTTCATCAGAACTGGTGCTAACCAATGGACTCAGATAAACACCATGAACTTTGAGGGACCTCGTACATCAGACCCTAACTGGCTCTCACTGAACACTGTTTCTTGGCCAATGGACGATGGGGCTTTTTTAACCCGTCTTTTACTGTAGACTCTGTCCTCCTCAGAGTGCTAACCTTCATTCCTTAGTTAACGTAACCACCACACCTAGCCTCCACCATCTTCAACCCCTGACTTTCCCCCTGAGAGAACTACTCAGTAGGTTTCTTTATTGCTGTGTGTTTCCTTGCCTGGCCAGGAAATAATAACTTGACTTTCTTTCTTTCTTTCTTCCTTTCTTTCTTTCTCTTCCTTCCTTCCTTCCTTCCTTCCTTCCTTCCTTCCTTCCTTCCTTCCTTCCTTCCTTCCTTCCTTCGTCTTTCTTTTTATTGAAGTATAGTTGATTTACAATGTTGTGTTAATTTCTGCTGTATAGCAAAGTGACTCACTGATACACATATATACATTCTTTTTTATATTCTTTTTCCACTATGGTTTATCCCAGGATATTGAATATAGTTTGCTATGCCATACAGTAGGACCTTGTTTATCCATTCTATATGTAATAGTTTGCATCTACTAACCCCAAACTCTCAATCCATCCCTCCCCCACTCCCCCTCCCCCTTGGTAACCACAAGTCTGTTCTCTATGTCTGTGAGTCTGTTTCTGTTTCATAGATAGGTTCATTTGTGTCATATTTTAGATTCCACATATACGTATTGGTATTTGTCATATGGTATTTGTCTTTCTCTTTCTGACTTACTTCACTTAGTATGATAATCTCTACTAGTTGAATCCAGGTTGCTGCAAATGGTGTATTTTCTTTTTCTTTGATCTCTGGTGGCCTTTGCTTTATTCTTTGAAACCTGCAATATTAAAGAAATTAATTAGTAAGCTCTCAATGCCAGTATCAGAATTATTCGGCACAATGAGTGGATCACTGCATAGGTACATTAAGTTGGGCCATTTGGAGACCCGACCTGGAGAAGGTGGCTCAGGCCAGGTGCCTGGCTTCCCCATTCCAGGGCTCACCTGATGCTGGCTTACCTGTTGGCTCCTCCCCCAGGGCCGCATGTTCCTCATGGTCTAGTTTATCACATTTTCAGTATGGGGGATTCTAGGTCTGTTTCCTTCTGTGTTTCTTTGAGGTTGGATAGGGTTGTCTTAGAAACAATTCTTCTGACATTTGTTGATTTCCCCAGTCTGCAGGATTGCCCGCATGTCTTAGACAAAAAGCTGGATTTTGGAGCCGTCCACAACAGTGAGTAGAATTCACAAGGCGTAGGCTGGGCCTCGTGTGACGTAGGACTTTCTGAGCTTATCAATGTCCAGGGCCTCACATTTTGTCGTAAAAGCCCTTCGTTTTAGTTTGACAAGTCAGTGTCTCTAATTCCTTTTTCCTTTGATGTAAAAACATCGATTTATTTCTAACTTTTGAAGTACATATTGCAAATTGTAGAGCCATGAGTCAGGGGGTTGGGTGTCCTCTGTATCTTCATGGACACCCTGTATCCCACTGGACAAGGTGCTCACCTGCTCCAAGGTTTAGTTTCCTTCCTGTGAATGGAGGTAACACCCCTGTGCCAGAATCATTCCTAGGATTGAAAAACAGAACCGCGTGAAAGCGGGGGACTGAGTGAATGCTTTATGGACTGAAAATAATTTATTATTCTAACTTGAAATTTCTGTTATCTTTTAGAGCGAGTTATTATAAATTATCCAAGAAAGAGTTGACATGACTCCAGTTGTGGGGGAGATGAAAAGCAGAGGCAGAACTTGTTCTGGTTCTAGCCTCTTTGGTTCAGGCTCTGCAGGGCTTTGAAAACCTTTGTGTCTGCCCTGCAACAGAGCCGTCAGGTTCCCTTGAGGAAGGTCCAAGTGCCAGAGAGCCATCTATTGAGATCACTTTTCATTACACGCAGAACATTTTGTATTTAAAATAGTGAAACTATGGAATAAAACATGTCAGTAGGAGAGAATAGCATTAATGACAATCATGATTATGATGGTAATGGCTAATTTTGTGTGTGTACTAACTATAGTATCGGGCACTGTTCCTAGGGCTTTACGTATATTAACTCTTAATTCTTATACTGGCCTCATTAGGACAACACTATTATAATCATCTAAGCTGGTACTTCTTTTTTCTGTTTTTGCTTTATCTTTTTTTTTTTTAACATCTTTATTGGAGTATAATTGCTTTACAATGGTGTGTTAGTTTCTGCTGTATAACAAAGTGAATCAGCTATACATATACATACATCCCCATATCTCCTCCCTCTTGCGTCTCCCTCCCTCCCACCCTCCCTATCCCACCCCTCTAGCACTGAGCTGACCTGCCTGTGCTATGTGGTAAAATACATATGACATACAGTTTACCATTTTAGCCATTTTAAAGTATACAGTTCAGTAGCACCAAGTACATTCACATTGTTGTACAACCATCACTACCATCCGTGTCCAGAGCTGTTTCATCTCCCCAAACTGAAACTCTGTCCCCATTAAACACTGACTCTCCATCCCCCTCCCCCAGCCTCTGGAAGCCACCATTCCACCCTCTGACTCTATGAATATGACTACTCTGGGTGCCTCAAGCAAGTGGAATCATACAGTATTTGGCCTTTTGTTGTTGGCTTATTTCATTCAGCATAGTGTCCTCGAGGTGTACCCATGTTGCAAAGTGTGTCAGAATTTCCTTCCTTTCTAGGCTGAATAATATTCCATTGCATGTAGAGACCACATTTTGTTTATGCATTCATCCATCAGTGGACATTTGGGGTTGTTTCCACTTTTTGGCTGTTGTGAATGATGCTGCTGTGAACATGAGTGTACAAATAAGTCTTTGAGTCCCTGCTTTCAGTTCTTTTGGGTATAAACTCGGAAGTGGAATTGCTGGATTATACGGCAGTGCGACATTTAATTTCTGGAGGAATCGCCATTCTGTTTTCCACAGTGGCTGCACCACTTTACATTTCCACGTGCAGTGCACAGGGGTTCCAATGTCTCCACATACTTGCCAATACTTATTATTTTTTAGGCTGGTAATTCTTGATAAATGCCTAGAAACTTGATGGAAATGGAGCAGAATCAAAGCAATATGATATTCATAAACACAAATCTTTACAGTTTCATATTTGGGCAAGGCATAACTTTAATGGCTGATTCTTTAATTTCTTTAGATATTTGACTGCTGCTGTGACCATTATTTTTAATTAATTAAGACACCTTCAGGGCTTCCCTGGTGGCGCAGTGGTTGAGAGTCCGCCTGCCGATGCAGGGGACACGGGTTCGTGCCTCGGTCCCGGAAGATCCCACATGCCGCGGAGCGGCTGGGCCCGTGAGCCATGGCCGCTGAGCCTGCGCATCGGAGCCTGTGCTCCGCAACGGGAGAGGCCACAACAGTGAGAGGCCCGCGTACCGCAAAAAAAAAAAACAAAACAAAAACCACCTTCAGTATACTTGGGGAAAAGACACAAGGTTTTAATGCTAAAAGTGGCTTAGATTAACTTTAATTATTACTCCTCCATAGACTGAAGAGAGCTCTGTGACTTCAGGCAGGGAGTTGGTCTCATTCATGTGAGACACTAACTATTTTGAAGTCAGAGCTGAGCATAGTTTTAGAAAAGTGAAAAGTTTAACAAAAAAGACATTAAAATGTTTGAAAAAAAGATCCAAAAGGCTTTCCAGACATCAAACAGCTCTTACAGATCAGTTGACCCAAATGAAATAGCCATTATTTCATTATTCATGGGTGAAAGTCAAGAGAAAAGAGAATGAGACTTCATGAACAGAGAGGCCCTATTCCAGGAAGTTTGCTCACCTGGATGCTGGGTATGTATTTTTAAGGCATTTGATTTTACTTTATTCTATCTGTGGTATTTAAGCCCCTCTGAGATGGGGACCTCTATTATGAATTATTTCAAATCATTCTGCAGCTCATTATTGGCCATCGAATTCAGAAGTGCCTCTTAGACACCTTGCCCACTTCCTTACTGAGTTATCTTTATGTTTCTTATTGATTTGGAATTCTTATGTTCTTGGCCCTTTGTTGTCTATGTATGTTGCAAGTATCTTCTACTCTCTGGCTTATATTTTCATTCACTGATTTGTGCCTCTGATAAGCAGAAATTCTTATTTTTAATGTAGTTCAATGTATACAACCTTTTTCTTTCATCATTTGTGTTCTTTGTGTATTTAAAAACATCTTTCCTTACCACAGGCCATGAAGCTACCCTCCTGTGCTATCTTCTAGACATTTTACTGTTCTCCTTTCACATTTTGATCTAAAATCTTTTTGGAATTTAGTTTGAGACCTGTTGTGAGATGGGGTTGAGTATAATTTTTCTCATATGGATGTACCATTGCCCTGGCACAATTCAGCAGGAATTGTCACCCCCCCCTGCAGTGCATTCCTTCCCAAATATCAGAGGTTGGATATATGAGGGTCTCTCTTTGCCTATCGATTCTATTCCACTGGTCTTTTTTCCTATCTTTGTGCCAGCATCACACTGTCTTGATATTGTAGTTTCATAATGAGTCTTCATATCTGGTAGAGAAAGTCTTTTCACTTTGTACTTCTTCTTCAAGATCTCGGCTTTTCCTAGTCCTTAGCCCTGTATTTTAATTAGTTTCTCAAGTTACACACACATGCACGCACACACACACACACACACACACACACACGCGCCATGGGGATTTTGACAGGCATTTCATTTAATCTGTGCAGGATTTGGGGGGAAGAATTGACATTTTTACAGCATTGAGTCTTCTAATCCATGAACATAGTATACCCCTCCATTTATTTATCTCTTCTCCAATTTCCTTGAATAATGTTTACAATCTTCTGTGTAGTTGTCTTGTGCATTTCTGTTAGAAATATACCTAGCCGCTTGATGTTTTTATGCTATTGTAAATGGTATGTTAAAAATATTTTCTAGCTCCTTTTTCTGATTTAGAGAATTATAATTGATTTCTGTCTACTGACCTTGTATCCAGCAACCAATCTTACTTGTTTTTTTTAAATCTTTTTATTATAAAAACTTCCAAGCATATACAAAAATAGGTAGAATAGTATAGCAGACTCCCTAGACATCTCACCCAACTTCAATCATTTTCAAATCATACAATCCTATTTCTTTTACCCACCTCCTTTTTCCAAAACACACAAAATATTTTCTGGGAAGTGCGCCCCTGATGTCCTACTATTTCACTTGTATCTATGTCAGAATTAATTGAATTTATTAATTCTAAAACTGTACATATAAGTCTCTTTGGATTTTCTTCACACAAAGTCATTATTCGTAAATTAGATTTGTGTTTCTTACATCCATTACATATACATTTTCCTTACTTCTTTTCCTTGCCTTGCCATCCAGTTTAGACCACCATCACAGCAGAAGTAGTGATAGCAGGCGTCCTTGTCTTGTTCCAATCCCGGAAGGCAAGCTTTCAACATTTCACCACCACGTCTGGTGTTTGCTGTAAGGTTTTCGTAAATACCTTTTGGTTGGCGAAGGAAGTTCTTCTCTATTTTTAGTTTGCAGAGAGTTTTTAGTGAGAATGGATGTTGCATTTCCTCAACATGTTTTAATGCCTATATCAATATGTTCATATGAGTTTTCTCTTTTATTCTGTTAACTTAGTAATTATTTAATTTAGTGATTACTTGGTTGACTAAGTGAGTTTTGAATCTTAAAAATGCTCTTGCATTCACGGGATATGCTTAGTTAAATGCAAAGTGTTATTTTTCCATATTGCTGGAATGAGTGTATTAATATTTGGTTTAGAAAATTATGAGTGAGATGGCTCCGTAATTCTCCTTTTTTATAATGTCCTTGTCATTTTTTGGAATTGAACTTATACCAGCCTCCTAGAAAAGAGTTAGGGGAGTGGAAGAGTTCATGTTTAGAAGAAGGTTTCAAGATATGAAAGAGCACAACTCAAAAATTTTTCATTTCCTTCTGGAAAGCATGGAGGCAAAGCACGTTTTTGTTGTTCTTTGTCTTTTAATCAAACCTTGAGAGGTAGTGGCTGACTGTGTCAGCCTGTGAAATAGCCTCTTGGGAATGCTCTAAAATCTTCAGAAAAATAGACCTGCAAAACTCCTCATGCCGGTGTCCTAGACCTCACTTTAAAGCCCAGGTCTGATGATGTTAGCATGTTGAATATACCCACTATTGCTAGTTGAAGACTCCAGCAGCGTGCACACATGGGGGAAGACTTCAGCATAATTTAGTACTTTCTCTCCCTTGGTCAGGACTGAATACAGATCTATTAAATACCTCAATATTGATTCTTTTTTAAAAATTGTGGTAAAATATACATAACCTAAAATGTACCATCTTAGCCGTCTTCAGGCGTCCAGTTCATGGTATTAAGTGCCTTCACACTGTTGTGCAACCGTCACCACCATCCATCTCCAGAACTTTTTCATCATCTCAGATTGAAACTCTGTACCCATGAAACCCTAACTCCCGTTCCCTCCTCCACCAGCCCCTGGTACCCACCATTTACTTTGTGTCTCTGTGAATTTGACTGCGCTAAGTACATCATTTAAATGGAATCATTAAGCCTTTGTCCTTTTGTGACTGGCCCGTCTTATTTGGAAAAATATCCATGAACAACAGAACAGACTCTGGCTTGTGGAGGGATTAAAAGTTTGATGAAGGAGCATTATTCCAAATAATGATCACATTTCCTGTTATTGTTGTATCATAAGGCCAGTAGTTTTCATTAATGACTTGTAGCATCTAGGGCAATGGGCCCAACGGTAGCGTGCATTCTGAATTCTCACTTTTCTAGTGTAGCCAAAAAGTAAAAGTAGGAGCTGTGGAGCCAGACACTGCTGAGAGTGAATGGAGCTCTGTTGCTTAGTCGCTGTGTTACCCCAAGCCACCGACTGCCCTCTCTGTGGAGTAGGCTTGACGCTGCAGCGCTTAGCGTCGTGTGGTCACTGTGGGATGTGGAAAGGGCCTCCTCTGGTGCCCTGCGCAGGTGACCTCAGAGGGAACGACGTGGTGCCCCCGACACTCACCCTGGAGGCTCCTGAGCTAGAATTCCTGCCCCCGGCCCCCATCCGCAGCAGGGGCCGGCTGGGGGGTGGGGAGCCCGGCCGCTGTCAGTATCAGCCCTCGACAAGGGTTGTTATTTTTCCTGTCATGTTTGTTGGGGTCCAGCTCAAGTTTGTTTTTCTTGCAGAAAGGCAGGAAGGCCAATTTGGAACACACACAACTCATGTCATCGGCGGTGGCTCGCCCAGTGCCTGGCATTGGCTCCCTGACAGTTAAAAGGCGCAGGGTGGGCGAGCCCAGCAGCCAGCCCCAGGAAGAAGGAAAAGGAGGGAGAATGTGAGATGCTTATCTGCTCAGGCCTGGGGGGCCCCATTCTTCTCCCCCTGCTCCCCACCCCCCCGGGGACTCCTGGCCTCAGCGCCACAGCCTCCCGCCCGAGGCCTCCACGCTCCGTCCACCTCTTCCTCTCGCTGAATGCCCGAGGAAGCATCCCACCCTAAGGAGGGGAAAGTCTGCATCAGCAGAGATCCACACCACAGCCTGGAGGGAGGCAAAGGCAGGAAGACGGAGAAAGAGCAGTTTCCATTCTGGACCCAAGACAATCGTGCGGTTATTTGAGAAGAGCTTTTGGTGTTTTTCCACCCCGACTTGAGTAGCGAGCGTCGGGAGTCTCCTTAGAGAAGCTTTCACCGCCTTTCAGTGTTAGGGTGTAGGATGGAGTGATGCTGCTGGGTGTGTGGAGACCTGATGGGTGTCGTCCAGTCCGAGCGGGTAAAGGTGCTGGCTGCTCTAAGACCCGACCACAGCCTCACAGCTTAGTGAGGGGCAGCTTCTTCCAGGGCTGGTGTAATTACAATTCGGTAAAATTGGAAATTAAAAAGTATATATAAGCAACGAACACTTCTAACATATGTCCTCAGTAACTAAGGCTCCCTCAGTCAATCTATTAACAGATATTTTGGGGAGTCAGTGTACTTCCAGGGTATTTAGCTCCTGGAAACATCTGTCTTCTCACCTGTAAAATGGCAAATGTTAGGGTTTGCTTTGCAGGGTTTTGAAAGGATCAGAGAGACCGTAATTCCGAACATCTAGTAGTCTCCCAACAAATGACAGCCATTTTTATGATTCCTATGTGTTCATCCCTTTAAAAAAAATTATGTTGGTTGCAGTTAGAAGAGAAGCTAGAATCACGGTTTTAGAGCAATCTTTGGAAAATCACACTTTACCTGGTGGTGTAAGATCAGCACATTAAACATTCAAGAAGTATTTGTTGAATAAACTAATACCTTTAGGGATATTTCTCTTTTGCGTATTTCATCTTCCAGCGGCGCAGTAAGGCAGCAGCCTTGTTTTTCATTTCCTTGAGATAAAATAAATCTTCCATGCAAGATTTCTGTTGTGTTGAAGTTTCTGTTTAAATGGGTTCTACATGCAGTCCTTTAACACGTTTCACTTGCTTATCAAGCCGTTCACAAATCCTTCACCAGATGCGGTGGATCACGTGTCCAAAGACAGCTGCAGCTGTATCCCACACCCCGCAGGGCTCTTGTTCGGTGTAACCGGTCCCTCATCAGGAGATGATGGCTGTTTCTCATCACTTGGATTCCAGGCTAGCCCTGCGACTGCTTGGACCGATGGATAGCCATGGAAGTCGTGTTCTGGGGCGGCAAGCCCAGGCGTGAACAAGGAGGGACAGTTTCTGTCTTTCTGTCCTCGGAGGTCCAGGAGGTCAGCAGTCTGGCTACCAGCTAGACCCTGCAGAGAGGGACATGAAGAGGGAGAGGGCCTGAAACTGTATCGAAAGAGAAGTCCAGCGGTTCCACGTCCCAGCTGAGCCCAGACCCTCGCTAACCTGCTGCGCACATGTATCCACGTGCAGGACTACAGGAAAGACAGCGGAGGAACCACCTCTCCAGCCCAGGCTGCAGAATCAAGAGCAAATAAATGGTGACAGTTTTAAGCTACTAAGTTTCGGGGTGTTTTGTGATGCACACAGATAATCAAAACATCAGATAAACTAATGTTGAACCTCTGTTGGATTATTTTCCGATGTTGAGTGAGAATGGTTTTTGGTTCATACAACTTGAGTTTATAAGTATGATCTTGCGAAGAGTGTATACTTGACAATTTTACAAGTGCTGTGTTTTTCTAGATATACCAATTAGATCATTCTTTCTTCTGTTTTAATTCTCCATTTCTTTTTCCTGGTCATGTTACATTAAATTACAGGGTATCTTCGCCGTGCTGGTCCCAATTGATCATAGTAAATATTGGGCATATTGAGATTATTTCATGCTTGTTTCTCAGATTACTTGGGAGTATTTAGCACCTATAAGCTCCCTCAAAGTAGAAGATGAAATTGCTTTGTAACTGTTCTGCAGAAGTTGGAAGTGAATTTGACTTGTTAACTTAGTAAATGGTGCATTTATCATTGTTTTCTTTTTTTGTTTTATTTTTGTGATTGTGGTTAAAATACACACAGAATTTACCATCTTAACCATTTTTAGGTGTACGGTTCAGGGGCATTAAGTACATTCACGTTGTTGTGCAGGCATCACCACCATCCTCTCCAGAACATTCTCGTCTTCCCAAACTGGAACTCTGTCCCCATTAAACATTAACTCCCTGTTTCCCCCTCCTCAGCCCCTGGCACCCGCCATCTGCTTTCTGTCTCTATGAACGTTATACTCTAGGGACCTCACGTTAATGAAATCATACAGTATTTGTCCTTTTGTGACTGACTTATTTCACGTGGCATTAACTCAAGGTTCATCCATGTTGTAGGATTCATGTTCTCCTCCTTTTAAAGGCTGAACAATATTCCGTGGTATGGATGGACCACATTTAGTTTGTCCGTCATCTATCAGTGGACGCTGTGTTTCTTCCACCTCTTAGCTATTGTGAATGATGCTGCTATGAACATGAATGTGCAAATATCTCTTTGAGTCCCTGCTTTCAGTTCTTGTTTTCCTCTTAAAAATTTTTTTTATTGAGGTATAACTGACAAATAAAATTGCATACATTTCTTGTTTTTCTCTTTGAAGAAAAAGCATTTTATACTTGGTTTCTGCTTCCCATTGACCTCTCACTGGTTTTTGGGTTTTTTTTGTTTTTGTATCAACACACAGTTTATTCTGTAGCACTTTATAAAGCTAAGATATTTAAGTGAACTTATTAATATTTAACTTCATTAACATTTTTTTTACTCACTGAGTTTCTGTGACACCCTGAGCTAGTTACCTTACTTCTCAGAGACTAGGTTCCTCATATGTAACAGTGGGTAACAAGACCTGGGTACGGCTGGCGGTGAGGATGGAATGAGCTGACGTGTGTAATGGGCTGGGCACGCGGTAACGGTGCTCAGTCAGGTTAAGTCCTCTTTCATCCCCTACCCCAACTTCATTCAGGTGTAATTGGCAAATAAAAGTTGTGTATGTTTAAGGTGTGCAGTTAATGTTTTCATATATGTATGCATTGTGAAATAATCACCACAATCAAGCTAATTCACACATCCAGTTCCTCACAAAGTTCTCTTTTGTGTGTGTGGTGAGAACTCTTAACTCTCAGCAAATTTCAAGTATACAATGCAGTACTGTTAATGATAGTCACCTTGCTGTGCATTAGATCTCCAGAACTTATCCATCCTGCATAACTGAAACTTTGAACCCCTTGACCAACATCTCCCATTTCCCTGCGCCTCTGTCCCTGCAACCTCATTCTACTCGCTGCTTCCGTGAGTGACTATTTTAGATCCCACATATAAGTGATATCATGCAATATTTGTCTTTCTGTGTCTGACTTATGTCACTTTAGCATAAGGTCCTCCAGGTTCATCCATGTTGTCGCTAATTGCAGCATTTCTTTCCTTTTTAATGCTGAATAATATCCCATTGCGTGTGTGTGTGTATACATATACATTGTATATATATGCTTCTTTGCCTGTGAGATACATATATAGCATCTGTCACGTTTTCTTTATCCATTCATCTGTTGACAGACATTTAGATGGTTTCCCTATCTTGGTCAGTGTGAATAATGCTGTACTCCATGCTCATTGGGAGAACAGCTATCCTCTTGAGATATTGATCTCATTTCCTCTGGATGTGAATCCCAGAAGTAGGATTGCTGGATCATATGGCAGCTCTACTTTTAATTTTTTGAGAAACCCTCATACTGTTTGCCATAATGGCTGTACCAATTTCCATCCCACCAAGAGCGCAACAGGGTTTCCTTTTCTCCACATCCTGGTCGACACTGTTACCTTTTGTCTTCTTCACCTTGGTGTGAGGTGATATTGTGGTTTTGATTTGCATTTTCTTGATGATTTGTGATGTTGAACCTTTTCACATACCTGTTGGCCATTAGTAAGCCTTATTTTGAGAAATGTCTATTCAGGTCCTTTGTCCATTTTAAAATCAGGTTATCTGTTTTTTTGCTACTGAGTTATATGAGTTCCTATATAGATATAGGATAGTAACTGCTTGTCAGATGCATGGTTTTCAGATATTTTCTCCCGTCACGTAGGTTGCCTTTTTGCTCTCATTGCTTCCTTTGCTGTGCAGAAGCTTTTTAGTTTGATGCAATCCCACATGTCTATTTTTCTTTTGCTGCCTGTGCTTTTGGTGTCATAGCCAAAAAACTCATTGCCCAGATGCATGTCAAGAAGCTTTTGCCTTATGTTTTCTTCTTCATTTATTAGTTCTAAGAGTTACTTTGCTGCATCTTTAGGATCTTCTGCATATATGACCATGTCATCTGTAAACAGGTAATTTCACTTCTTCCTTTGCAATTTGAATGCTTATTATTTCTTTTTCTTGTCTAACTGCTCTGACTAGGACTTCCAGTACTATGATGAGTAGAAGTATTGAGAGAGGTCATCCTTGCCCTGTACCAGATCTAGTGGGAAAACCTTCCTTGATGATAATGTTAGTTGTGGGCTTTTCATACATGGCCCTTATTGTGCTGAGGTAAGTTCCTTCTATACCTATTTTGTTGACATTTTTTTTTTTATCAAGACCTGATGTTGCATTTTGTCAAATGCTTTTCCTGTGTCTAATTGACATGATCATGTATTTTTTCCCCTTCATTCTGTTACTGGCATGTATCACATTGATTTGTATATGTTGCACCGTCCTCACATCCCAGGGAAAAATCTCACTTGGCTGTGGTGTATGATCCTTTCACTGTGCTGCTGAACTTGGTTTGCTAGTATCTTATTGAAGATTTTTGCATCTACGTTCGTCGGGGATATTTGCCTTCAGTTTTCTTGTGGTGTCTTTGTCTGGCTTTGGTGTCAGGGTAATACTGGCTTTGTGAAATGAGTTTAAATTCTCACTGGTTTTTGATCTTGTTAGAGTATCCCATTTTTCTATACTTTTCCCTCTCTAAGCCCAGAAAAGCCATTTAAGTCATAAGAGAAATTTTCTTCATATGTATGAATTAATTTCCATTTCATTTATTAACAATCTACGTCCTCTTACTTCTTGCTAAAATCATGATCCTTCCCTCAATTTTAATTAGTCTCCTTCTGTGCTGTAAAAAGTTGATTGTGAAATTGAGAGCCTTGATACAGTGGTAGATAATAGATGTTTCCTATGGAAAGAATAGCCTGTGGTGCTGACAGTGAAGTAAACTATCCTTCAAACCATCACTTTAGCAGGTTCTCCTTTTCATTGTGGAGAATGGAGGGTGGTGTCGCTTTCCAGGGGGTGGGGTGGGGGGATGAGACAGTGGCCCTGGGAAAGGTGCTCTCCTGGACGGGAAGGGAGCTGGGTGGCGCAGTTCGATGGCATACTCTACAGCGAGCAGCGAGGGCTCAGCTCTGACGGCATCACTGTGTTTGCCCACGTGGCATTATCCATCCTGGTACCTTCTCGTCCCAAGTTCAGATCTTTGGCTTCATGCTTCTTTCAGCCCATCCTGAGGTGTCCTCTGCAAGACATACAACCATCCAGACATCAGAACCTATTTAACACGAAAAGATGTAAACGTGTCAGGTTCCTAAGCTAAGTTTAGGATTATGCCTTTTATTTAGAATTCTTGGCAAATAATTTGTCTGTAGGGAGAAACAAAGTGTAAGACATTAAAGACTCACATTGATGTTAAAGTACCTCCTCCCTAAGTAAAGCTACAGTAGGTTTCAAGTTCATAAATGATCGTAGGGTTAGAACCTTTTAGTATCTTGTTAAAAATTCATAATGGCTATAATTAATGGGTAAAAAGTATAGCATTTACGGTGTAAGATTAGTACTTAGTAGGTTACTGCAAGTTCTTTCTAGATCACGAGGCACCCTGGCTATTTGCTGTCTCAGACATCTCTTCAGTCTTTCTACTGGAATGGATATACATGAGGAGAAGATGTAACTTCTAGATTATAGGTCACGTTTTCATAATTCTTTGCATATCCAGTACTTTTTCATTGTATGCTGAGCATTAAGGAGGATGTATGTTCACAGCTTTTAGATGACGTCACCTTTTTTTTTTTTTTTTTGGCGTACGTGGGCCTCTCACTGTTGTGGCCTCTCCCGTTACGGAGCACAGGCTCCGGACGTGCAGGCTCAGCGGCCGTGGCTCACAGGCCCAACTGCTCTGTGGCATGTGGGATCTTCGGGGCACGAACCTGTGTCCCCTGCATCGGCAGATGTACTCTCAACCACTGCGCCGCCAGGGAAGCCCAATGTCACCTTTCTTTAAAGATGATTGAGTTTTAATTTACAACAGCCAAGACATGGAAGCAACCTAAACATCCAACAACAGTCAGGTGAATGGATAAAGAAGATGTGGTACCTATACACAATGGAATATTACTCAGCCATAAAAAAGAATGGAATGAGGCCATTTGTAGCAACATGGATAGACCCGGAGATTATCATACTAAGTGAAGTAAGTCAGACAGAGAAAGACAACTATCATGATATCGCTTATATGTGGAATCTAAAAAAAATGACACAAATGAACTTATTTGCAAAGCAGGAACAGACTCACAGACAGAAAAAAAATCTTATGGTTACCAAAGGCGAAAGCGGGGGATAAACTAGGAGTTTGGAATTAGCAGATACAAACCACTATATATAAAATAGATATACAACAAGGACCTACCGTGTAGCACAGGGAGCTATATTCAATATCTTGTAATAACCTGTAATGGAAAAGAACCTGAAATACACACACACACACACACATATATATATATATATATATATATAACTGAATCACTTAGCTGCACATCTGCAACTAACACAACATTGTAAATCAACTATACTTAAATAAAAACAAACAAACAAAAGGTTATTGAGTTTTATTCTAGCAAGCAGTTATTAGTGGGGTCTCTTGATCCTACCAGGTGGGTCTGTTTCTGTTTGCCCTTTGCCCTAGGGTCTGGCCCTTATTCTGGGGCACGTTCTTTACTCAGAGTCCAGCATCCGCCAGCCCTGAGTGACATGGGGACCCCCGTGGAGCTCTGCTCTGCAGGACCTCTGAGAACCTGCTCTGTGCTGTGCAGTCCAGCCTTCAACCCAGGAGCAGGGCAGCGCCCACGCAGGCTTCTGCCACCCCCTTCTCCCTAGTACCCGTCGCCACAAATTCCAGCTCCTTCCCTGCCCCAAACGCCTCCATCTTCCCCTGCAAGTTGTAGATGCCAGGGCTGTGTGTTTGGGAGTGTGATGTGACCCCGGGCTGAAAGCCAGGGCAAACTGGGGCTCATTTCGGGTATTTTCCTTTTCTCTAGGATTACCACCCTCTGCTTCCTGTTGCCAGTGCTGGAAAACATTTGGTTTATATATCAAGTACCGTTTAATTGTCGTCTACAGTTGGAAGCTAGGGCTGGTTCAAGGTAATTGGTCAGAATGGGAAGCTGGACGTCTGAATTTCGGCAGAAGTAGCAAAGCTTTTAGAACAGGAACCCCTGAAGTCCGATTCAGTTCTGCGGCGAATGTGATTTTTACACTATTCTGTATAGCTTTATGGTCTTCTGTTTACGTAAAATGGTAGCCTTTTATAGCCTGAAGGAATTTAAAAAATCTTTTCAGCTCTTACTTTTAGAGATGAGAAAACTGGGTCCCCAAAGGGTAGAGGTTTGTTAAGGTCAAAGGCCAGGGGAAGGGCAGAACTGGGTTTCTTTGGTTCTGTTTTTGGAGAACTTTGGTGCTTCCTCTGCTCCCTCTCTGTTCTTACCTTCCAGTTTCTCGTCTTCTTTGGCTCTTCTTGTTGGGAAGTAATGAAGAGCCAGCTGCTGCGGGAGACGGGGATGAGGTTTTCAGAGTCCCAGCCAGCCTCAGAATCACACAGCAGTATGGCGGTTCCTCAAAACAAATTAAACATAGAATTACCGTATGAGCCAGTAATTCTACTTCTGGGTATATTCCCAAGAGAATTGAAAGCAGGGATTCGAATAGATTCTTGTACATCCATGTTCATGGTGATGTTATTCACAACAGCCGAAAGGTGGAAGCAACCCAAGTGTCCGTCAATGGATGAATGGATAAGCAAACCTTCTCTGTACATACAATGCGGTATTATTAAACCTTACAAAGGACGGAAGTTCTGACACAGGGTCCAACATGGATGAAACTTGAGGACTTTAAGTAAGTGAAATAAGCCAGTCATAGAAAGAGAAATACCTCATATAAGGTGATTCCACTTATACGAGGTCCCTAGAAGAGTCAGATTCATAGAGACAGGAAGGAGGATAGTGGTTTCCAGGGAATGGGGTGAGGGAGATGGGAGTTACTGTTTAATGGGACAGAGTTCCAGTTTGGGAAGATGGAAGAATTCTGGAGATGATTGGCGGGGATGGTGATACAACAATTGAATGGACATAACACTGCAGAACCGTACACCTAAAAATGGTTCAGATGGTAAACTTTATGTTATGTGTATTTTACCACAATTAAAGGAAGAATTACCGAGCAGAGGATTGGGGGAGGGGCTTGGAGCTGAGAGATGTCAGTAACAAGCAGAATCGCTATTAAGCATACTTCTTGCCTAAGCCTGCCGCAGCTTAGCGTGTAATCACTTTCTGTAACTGTGTTAATGTTTTTATTTTTATTTTAAAATTAAAAAAAATTATTTTATTGAAGTAGAGTTGATTTGCACTGCTGTGTTAATTTCTGCCGCACAGCAAAGTGACTCAGTTACACAAATACACGTTCTTTTTCATATTCTTTTCAGGATGCTTCCTCCCGAACCGGGTCGGGTTCCCAAGTCCTAAAGAAGGAAACGCAAAGCCCTTCACACGTTACCATGTGAAAACACGCCAGGCCCTAGGCACATTCTGTAGAAACGACCCAGCTTTCTGGGTGACTGACAAAGGCAAACTGCATTTCAATCCAGTGGACGCTAGAACAACACGGGTTTGAACTTCGCAGGTCCACTTACATGCAGACTGTTTTCAGTATATAGCCGCTATCGGTTGGTTGAACCTGCGGACGGGGATGCGGAACCCGGATACGGAGGGCTCTAGAGCCTCTTCCAGGGCAGCAGTGAACCAGGAGAGTGAACCAGTAAACCGTCCCTGTCTGTGAGCCTTCCTTTCTCGCGTGGGAGGGGAACCCTCCCTGGAGGCTCATCCTTGAGCCTGTGGAGGAGGGTAAACGAGTAGTGGAGCAGCTGGCGTCCCCCCCCCACCCCCGCTGTGTAGGAAAAGCAAGCCAGAAGCGGGGGGCGAGTGTGTGTGAGGCGCGAGGGTTGATGCAGCGTTAAAGCAGGTGGGGAGACCCAGGGAAGTGAGGGGACATCTGCACGCAGAGCCCCCAACGCCCCTGTGCATTTGAGAGCGACAGGGGGCGAGAAACTAGGGGTCCCCAAGGTGCATGGGGGGCAGTTTCTGGAGCCCCTGGATGGATGTGGCTTCCATGTGGGAGGGATGGGAGCTGCTGCTCCGGGGACTGAGCACGGGGCCGGGGTGGGGCAGGAGGGCACAGCGGGCTGCTCCAGGGCCGGGAGTGGAGGCGGAAGCGGTCAGGCTCTGGGGATCTTCGGAACCAGGGGGATTCCTTCTTTGGATCCGAGGTGGGGAGGGAGATAAAGAGAGGATTCTGAGCTGATTGCGCGAAACCTGAAGTGAGTGCTTTTCTCGCTGCTCTGTGCATCCCTGCACGTTTGTGAGATTCGTGACCTGTTAACTAGAAGAAGGGAGAATGGGACCAGGCAGAGGGGTTGACATTAGAGAGGACACTGTACATCTTGGCGGGGTGCGGGGGCCAGTTAGAGACAGCAGCCACGGTGGAGCTTCGCACCAGGTAGTGCTGAAAGCCCAGGATCGGATGCATCGAGGAGGGATGGTCGGGTTGCAGAGAAGGTGAGGCCAGAGGATCCTGGGGTGCCGGGCACAGCAGGGGAGGAAGGGCCTGGTCTGGACTCTGCTTGGGGCCCTGGCACATTGCCAACCTCTCTGACTCTCCGCTTCCCTTTATAAGGCGAGGGTAGCCCCACCCCGGCTGTTACGAGGAATGTGGTCCAGGGACCTGCTCACCTTGGTGTCCAGTTCCTGTCTCACCTGTCCCAGCAAAAGACCCAGCACGGCTCAGAGAGCCCTTCTGAGGCCCAGATGAAAGCAGCCTCTACAAGAAGCCTGGGAAAACTACACAGGAAAATTTCCACCCGGCTTTGCGGCTCCCTTTCTGAGCCTCGCACTTCGCTGCTCTCAGAGGCCGGTCATCTTTCAGAGACCCCCTCCCTTAGCTGGTTGCCCATGACCCCTTCCCTTCCTCCCTTCTCAAACGTAGCTGGGTTTCTGTTCCAGTTTTGCAAATACCATTCTCCCCTAGGTGCCAAGATAAACTGGCCGGAGCGTTAATGTGTTAATGGTGCTAGCGGGTATCTGGTTAACCTTCCCAGTGGAGCTCCAGACCTGCGGTGGGGCCTCACTTCCCCCAAGTAGTCGCTGCCTAAAAACCTGCCGCTTTCCATCTTTCCGTGGGGGGCTGGGGGCAGGTGAGAAACCAGGAAGCTGAGATTTCTGAGAGGATCTAGAAAAAGCAAAGATCATCTATGTGCTGTGAAGCGGTTTTCACGCAAAACTGATAAAATCATGCTGTTCTTGAAATTAAGATTCTGGCATCGAACAAGCGCAAATGTGGACCAAGGATATGGTTGTCTCATCCTGATTCTCAGCAGAATGGCCCGCGGTAGCCTCACGCGGCACGGAGGAGCGGTGCTCATCCTGCCTCCCTGTGCTGGGGAGCATCGTGAGACTCCGTCAGTTAGTGCAAGAAAAATAACCAGAAGGTGAAGTGTTTCTGATAGGATTTGAAACGTTCTTCCAAGATACACAGATTTAATGAAAAGAGGAAAAATTTAGTGAAGATAACACCATCATTGGAAAACAAAGCCTGTTTCTAGGGAAGCAGCAATATTTTCCTTTTTAATAGAAACAGAATGTAACAGTGAACTTGAGAATTCCAAGCCTTGAACTCAAGAGTCAGGAGTTGAGTAAATTCCATTATTTTTATAGATTTAACACATTAACTCAGACGTCTTTTCTTGGCAAAGCTTAGGCATTCTGAAATCATAGATTTTTGCCATTCAACATCTTGAATTTCCTAAATTCTATAAAAGTCATCTTTGTTTTTATTTATTATTATTAAAGAAAAAAAAAAACTCATGCCTCCCAAACTTTAGAAAACACAGATAAACAAAAACAGGGCTTCCCTGGTGGCGCAGTGGTTGGGAGTCCGCCTGCCGATGCAGGGGACGCAGGTTCGTGCCCCGGTCCGGGAAGATCCCACGTGCCGCGGAGCGGCTGGGCCCGTGGGCCATGGCCGCTGAGCCTGCGCGTCCGGAGCCTGTGCTCCGCAACGGGAGAGGCCACAACAGTGAGAGGCCCGCGTACCGCAAAACAAAACAAAAAAGACAGATGACCCCACCCCTTTCGTAAGTGGGTTGACTGTGGACCTGAGACAGTTTCAGTTATCATGTTGGTGTTCGTCCTTGGAGAACTTTTCTCTGAGAACGTTTTCCTCTACAAATGGGATGCTACCTTAACGTGACGTGGGACCTTGCTTCTCCCACTGTGCACTGCAGCCCTGCCCAGGTCAGCCATGTGTTGCCACAGTGGTCTTAGGTGCTGCCTGGCTTCTGGGCTGGGCTGTCAACATTAGCAGAAGGAATGAACTTCCAGCTGTAAGATAGACAAGGACTGGGACATACCGTCCAGCTTGGTGACCGTGGCAACACCGCTGCATGGTGCAGAGGAAAGTCGTTAAGAGAGTAGATCCGAAGCATTCTCATCACAAGGAGAATTTTCTCTTCTTTCTTTTCGTTTACTTGTATCTATACGAGATGATGGGTGTTAGCAGAACTATTGCAGCAGTCATTTCATAGTATATGTAAAGCAAACCGTCATGCTGGACGCCTTGAATTTATACAGAGACGGATGCCAATTACTTCCCAATAAAACTGGGGAAGAAAGATGATCGACAGAGTCCCTGCCATGACAAAGCTGATAGTTTAGTGAGAGATCAAGAAACGGGAAACAAATACTCCATGCAGTGATGTAGAACAGGCCTGTGATAGAACCATGGCTTTTTGGAAGGAGGGATATTTAAGCTGAGCCTTGAAAGGTAAGTCAGAATTAACCAGATCAAGGGCCAGGGAGGATGTTCCAGGCAGAGGGATCACAGGAAACCAGGTGGAAAAGGGTGTGGGTACAGCCAGTGTATCGAGCTGGGGAGGTGGGTAACCCCCGTGCCGGGTCAAGGTCAGAGTTGATACAAGCACTGTAAAGTATGGCCGGGAGCTCAGATTTTAACCTAAGTGCGTTGAGAAGCTGTGACAGGGTTTGAGCAGGGGAATGACAGTCGGATTTGGGGTTTGGAAGGATTATTCCGAGGGGCTCGCCAGAGTGTGACGATGACACCAGAGGCCTCTGGAGAGTCTGGAAAGAGGAGACAGAGCAGACTGTGTCAAGAAATATTTAGGAAGCAGATGGAAAAGACTTTCACTGCGTTGTAATGGACATGGAGGGATGTGGGCACGTCCGCTTAAGAAAGGACTTGTTCCCCGGCGGGCAGGGCTGTCAGCCACTCCTCACCACCTTCCCAAGGCCCTTCCTGGCAGGATGTGACCCTCACATCCAGGGACGGACCGAGGGGGCCACAGGGGCCGTTCCCCGGGGGCTCCTCAAGGCTGTTTCTGGGTCTGCAGCACAGCTAACGTGCATCTCTGCCCTGTCCTGCCTTTGCCTCTCCCGGGGGCCGCCCACCCCAGGGGCACCGGGAGGGAGAGAGACGGAGGAGCACGTGTGGCTTCAGGGGTTCTGGTGGCATCGTTCACTGCGACCGAGAACCCACATGGCAGAACCAGGCTTGGAGGGAGGGAGGCAGATGGTGAGTTTAAGGTGGGGCACGTGACCTTGGGGTGCTTGTAGCCTGTTCCTTTGGAGACACCCAATGAATGAGTCCCCTGGCCCTTGGTCTTGAGGCTGAGTGTGGTTTGAAGCTACATGGTCACAGGTGGATCTTTCTCGTTTTTTGCCTGGCATCTCTACGCTCATGCTATGCTGAAATATCAATACTTTCTTGAATATACTCTGCTCTCTTTAACCTCTGTTATCTCTGCCTGCCTGGACTGTTTTTCTTTCCCCCTCACGTTCTTCCCCTCCTTAGTTTCTGCTCATTCTTATGATGACGTGACTTCTTCCAGGAAGTCCTCCCGGATGCATACTGATCTGGTTTAGGAGCCTGACTGACATACTCTGACCCAGAGCATCCCATGTCCTAGCACTTGTCATGTGATGTTATAATTGCTGATTTTCTTCTTTATATTCTCCCCAACATTTATGAACTTCATGAGAAAAGGGACTTTGTCCAACTTGTTGAAAGCTTTATCCCCGGCACCTCCTGTGGCCCTGACACAGGAAGTGTCAATAAGTAATTGTTGAGTGAACCAATGATAATTGAAGGAAAGACTTAGAAAGAAGCGGAGGAATGCCCAGGCTGAATGCAACGTCAGAGGTAGAGAGTAAACAAAGATACTAGGGAGGCGTGGCCGCGAGGTAAGGGTAATTTATTTACTAAATTAACCAGAATTTATTAAACTAATATGGTTGGACATTTAGGTCCCCCCAACATTTTCTTAAAGATTGTTATTACAAACAATGCTATTATAAATGCTCTTCTCAGTACAGACTTTGTTTACATTTTAAACTATATCCTTAGGATAACTTGATAAAAGTGGAATTTCTCTGTCAAAAATTTTGTTATTAGATTTTTAATATCTATTAGTGACAGTTTACCCATCAGAAACATGTTTTATTTTTGTGCTTCTTCCCAGCCCTGAATTATTTAACGTTTTTAATATGAAGCTCTTGCTTATTTGTTTATTACATTTCAAAAATTGTGGTAAAACATACATAACATAAAACTGACCATTTAAACCATTTTAAGTGTACACGTCAGGGACATTAAGTACATTCCTAATGTTATACAACCACTACCACTGTCCATTTTCAGAACTTTTCTTCATCATCACAAACAAAGCTTGTGTGTAATAAACAATAACTCCCTATTCCTCTCTTCCCAAGTTTTGGGAGAATTTGTTGCACGCTTAGGAAGAAATTTGGGGTTTAATTGCATTTCCATCCAGCAACAGAAATGTTATTTAACTCTTCTGATTCTGCCGTAGGCCAACCACTGAGGACATGGTTGACCACATGCCATAAAATAAATAGCCTTTGGGGTTCTTTAGACCCGGAAGAGCATCCTTTTGCAATACTCAAGAACTCCTCAACCTGAGAGATTTTTCATCTAATTTGAAATAAGCAAAGATCAACTGTTTAGGATTTGGGAAGCTGGTCCTAAACTGGAAATAAGACACAGGAGGGTTCTCTTTGTTTTTGCAGGTGTAATTCTTAACCCTAAGTATTGATGAGGTGGAGCTTCCCTAAGTGGTAGCAATTTTAATAAAGAAAAATTTAGTTTCCGCTTTGAAATGATTTCCCAGAGGAGACGGATCTGTGTCGATTTTTACAGCTCCACAGCACCTTCTGGGACGCTTTCATGAAAAGTCAGAAGAACCTGAGATTGAGATGCTCTGGGATGGAGAGGAGCCTCTGTGGGAGACCTGATGGGGATCCTGAGATTAAGGTGTGTCCGGAGACCACTTGGAACAATGGCAATTTGCAGCTTTGCCAGTTCCAGGCCCTTGCCTATCTTACACTGTGAAAATTACTAAGCGAAAAGGAATTGTATTGAAACTCTGGGCAAAACAGGAGGAGAATTTATGGAGGATTAACTTTCTTTCATCTTCTTACCTTTCAAATAGGGGAGCCAGCCCAACAAACTGAATTAAGGGGAGGAGGCTTCCTAAAGCCTTTGAAGTTTTTCTTTGCAAACAGAGCTGAATTTATCTGAACTCTTTCCCTTCAAAGTAAAAGCCTTATAAGCAACCAATTTTCTCTTGCATTCCTTGCTCTTTGTGAGGTAACAGAGGGCATTCAGTAAGAAAGAGGATCTGATGGGGGTGCGGGCCAAGCAGCCCTCTAGAACATTAATAAATGCTGATGAGCTCATATAAATGACAGAACAATTTTTTTTTTTACGTTTTCCTTCTACACTCTGGAAGCAGCATTAAAACCTTAGAATGGTGATAAGGTTAACAGGGGAAAAAAATCCAAATAATGATATGACCTTAAGATGTTTGCATCTCGCTTTATTTAAATTCACCCAAAGCTGTCCCATGATGGGCCTTTCTGTGTTAAAGTCTCTGAAAAATAAACAACGAAGTTGGGTATAAAACGTTTCAAAATCACCATAATTAATGTCTTACATAGGTCACCAGTTGTTTTTTTTTGATTGATTGAAAGATTCTTTAAATTCTACACTGCTTTACAATTTTCAGAAGTTTCACACACATGATTTGGTATAATCCCATAATAACCCCTCTTTCCCTCTACGCCTCTATTACTGCTCTATTGCCCCTTCCTTCTCCCCACTGGTAACCACTAGTTTGTTGTCTATATCTGTGAGTCTGCTTCTTCTTTGTTTTATTCACTAGTTTGTCATATTTTTTAGATTCCACATATAGGTGACAGCATACAGTATTTGTCTTTCTCGGTCTGACTTATTTCACTTAGTATGATATTCTCTAGGTCCATCCATGTTGCTGCAAATGGCAAAATTTCCTTCTTTTTTATGGCTGAGTAGTATTCCATTTTGTGTGTGTGTGTGTGTGTGTGTGTGTGTGTGTGTGTGTACTACATCTTCTTTATCCATTCATCTGTTGGTGGACATTTAGCTTGCTTCCATGTCTTGGCCATTGTGAATAGCGCTGCTATGAACATCACGATCAGGGTGCATGTATCTTTTGAATTAGTGTTTTTGATTTTTTCGGGTACATACCCAGGAGTGGGATTGCTGGGTCATATGGTAGCTCTATTTTTAGTTTTTTTTTTTTTGTGGTACGCGGGCCTCTCACTGTTGTGGCCTCTCCCGTTGCGGAGCACAGGCTCCGGACGCACAGGCTCAGCGGCTATGGCTCACAGTCCAGCCACTCCACGGCATGTGGGATCCTCTTGGACCGGGGCACGAACCCGTTCCCCTGCATCGCGGCAGGCGGACTCCCAACCACTGCGCCACCAGGGAAGCCCTATTTTTAGTTTTTTAAGAAACCTCCATACTGTTTTCCATAGTGGCTGCAGCAATTTACATTCCCACCAGGGTTAATGTGTATGGGTTCCCTTTTCTCCACAGGCTCACTGACATTTATTTGTGTTCTTTTTGATGATGGCCGTTCTGCCAGGTGTGAGGTAGTATCTCACGTGGTTTTGATTTGCGTTTCATAGATCACCAGTGCTGATGGCCACCCTACAGCGAGAATACTTTCCGCATTAAGAGTGTGCCCTGCAGCGGGCTCACAGCAGCCCGGGTTCCACACCGGCCCTGCGGCTGTTCTGCTCGCCCCCTGCACAGCCTCTTTGGGACTCGCTCCCTCCTTTGTTTCGTAGGGGTAGGAATGCAGGGTAGCTCAGGAAGTGGCTCCTGGTAGGGATTGGGGGGGTGGCATGGGATTATCGGAGATGTTCACTTTATGTGCTTTTGCAGTGCTTTGCGTCGATTGTCTTTTACTAAGAAGAAAAAGAGAACCTGTGGGTTAAATGAAGCCGTGTGTGTGTTGGCGGTTGGCTCACGTTTATAGGATGACATCGGATGTGCTCCTAGCTGGGAGGCTGCTGACGGGTCTGCTGTCCGCAGATCCTGGGCAAGTGACAGGACCTGTCGGGTATCCCCCTCCCTCGGGGTAAAGTGAAGGGTGTTGACCAGCCCTCTCTGCAGACCCCGATGCTCCAATCTCGAAAAGCAAACAGTTGTAACACTCGGAGCTGGGCTCTGGAAAGCAGGAAAGGATTGGGAATTCTGTGGTTGGCTGGGATCAGAAAAGGGGATCCAGTCTACCCCAGGCAGCGAGGCAGAGAGCTTTCACAGGCAGCCTTTTGGGCACGTTCTGTGCGCTGGGTCAACCCAGGCAGAGGTGGCGCCGGCCAAGCTTGGGGCCCTCAGTGGGCAAGGCTTTCATTCTCCAGATGTTCTTCCCTTCTTTATGGGCCCTCACCTCCCCACTGGATGTATGTATACATGTACACTTTTAGTACTGTTAACTTTTTTCTGCGTCTAACATTATTTTCTAAATAATTTTTCATATTTTAGAATAGTTTTAGATTTTCAGAAAAGTTGCAAATACAAGATGTACATGTATACCTCTCACCCAGTTTCCCATTGTTTATCGCGCTGTGTGTGTGTGTGTGTGTGTGTGTGTGTGTTTCCTTTTCTGCTTGGTTTTTTAGGTACTGACCAGTATTTCACCCCCAGATGCTTAGGCACCTACATCAGTGTCACCTCAAGAAGTTTGGGTACATCAAGTAAACTATGAATCTGACCTTCTGGGAGAGCCCCTCTGGATCTGCTCCAGTCCTGACTGAGGAGTCTCCTCCCCTCTCTTCTGTGCTGGATTTCTGGTTCCTAAAACCCCTATTTCTCTCTTCCTTGGTTTACTCATTCATAAGCTTTTAAAATAGATTTCTGAGAAAAATATACACCGCCAATAAAATTTTGTGTGTTTAAACATGTCTGTATTCTGGCCTCAGGCTTGATTGATAAGTTGGCTGCGTATAGAATTCTCCTTCTAATTCCAGCACTGCTGTTGGGATGTCTGAAGCCATTCAGATCACAGTCCTTTGTGTGCGGTCTGTTTGTGCTTTATTTATTCTTTCTTTCTGGAAGTGTACTGGATCTTTTCTTTGTCCCCAGTCTTTTCCCATATATATTCCTTTTTTTAATACTACCTGTTCATGTTCCATGGTTGCAATATCTTCTCTTAGTTAATATTAGTTTGGAGGAGATTTCTTCCCCCTGCATAGGGTCTTGTTTCTTCCAAGTAACTTTTTTCTGTTTGTTTTGGTCTCCTTCTCTCACTCCTTCTTAGTCCCTCGAAGCCCCTTCCTCCTTCTCTCTCTTTCTCTCTCTCTCTCTCATGCTTTGATGATAAACCGTTTCCTCAGATATTTGGTAACCTGATTGCATGCTCATACAGGGGAAGACTAAAAACTAGATTGGAAAAAATGATGGATTGGATGCTCTGATGCTGAAAGTCTGCCGTCAGATGATGGGTCTGGGCGGATGAGCTGCGCTGTGCAATCTTTCACGTGTATCTTTTAGATGTTCCCTCCAGGGCAGGTGCTGCTCTCTGGAGAACACCTCCCGTCCTCTGCCTGGAAGAGGGAGCCTGCCCGCTAGCAGGAGGGTGCTGAGTGGGGAGAGGACCAGGGCCTCAGCAACCAGTCCCCTGGTCTCAGGGTTGTGGACTCACCTTGTGCTTGGTTTTCGCTCTCCTCAGAGAATAAACCTCCAGTTTTTGCTCTGGTGGGGAGGCAACTGGTGATCCCACAGTTGCTCATGTAGGCTTTCAATCAGTCCTCTTTATTCGGGGGCCCTTTCACGCCTACTTCCAGAGGTCTTCAGTGGGGCAGTTCTGGAGGCTTCAGCAGATTAGTAACCCTCTTCGTAGGGTTGCGTCGCCTTGGTCTGCTTCCTCACATCCAGCGTTACTGCTGTTACCTCCTCTCTGTTTTCTCCTTTCTTGTGGATTTCTGTCTTAACAAAATCTTGTTTCTGTCATTTTAGTGGGATTTCAGTAGAACCAAAAGTAGATTCATACCCTCCACTTGCTGCCTTTGCTGGTCATACTCTTCGTTTTTATTGTTGTAATTATTATGACTATTTTTTTCTTTCAATGTCTTTTCCTTTCATCACTTTATCCTGTAACAAAGCAGTTAGGAGAGAGTTTGCCCAACATTTTAGATAAACCGTCTTTGAATTATAGATTTCAAACCATTCATCCGACAGAAATTATTCTGATTTCTTCATTTTGATGACACAGAGACCAAGGAAAAGAAAAACGTAATGACAGAGCAGAGCTGAGAAGGTGGCTGGTCAAATGTCTTATGCTGTTCAACAAACTTCCATTCCAAGGGCAAATTTACGGCCACACTTGCATTCCACAGAAACGGTGCTTGCTGTCAGTAGGGTCAAAAGTCCTCGTAACATATACACGTATTGCTTCTTTTTCAAATTCTTTTCCCATTTAGGTTGTTACATAATATTGAGCAGAGTTCCCTGTGCTGTACAATAACGTGTATGTGTATCACTGAATCACTTTGCTGCACACCTGAAACTAACACAACATTGTTAATCAGCTGTACTCCACTATAAAATAAAAAGTTAAAAAAAATGTCCTTGTAACAGAATAATCCCACAGCAAAAATGTTTTTAGGCAACTGTTGGCCTAGTGGAATAATGTAGCATAAATCCCGTAAAGGCAAAAGTCGGCTAAAGCTTGTTGACTTGTGTTTTCAGCAACATCCTACTTCTGAGAATGGTGGTGAGGTGGTGATAAAAATAGTATTTGGGGGCTTCCCTGGTGGCGCAGTAGTTAAGAATCCACCTGCCAGTGCAGGAGACATGGGTTCGAGCCCTGGTCCGGGAAGATCCCACATGCTGCGGAGCAACTAAGCCCGTGCACCGCACCTACTGAGCCTGCGCTCTAGAGCCTGCGTGCCACAACTGCTGGGCCCGCGAGCCACAACTACTGAAGCCCGCACGCCTAGAGACCAAGCTCCACAACAAGAGAAGCCACCACAGTGAGAAGCCCGTGCACCACAACGAAGAGTAGTCCCCACTCGCTGCAACTAGAGAAAGCCTGTGCGCAGCAACGAAGACCCAACGCAGCCATAAATTAATTAATTAATTAATTTGAAAAAAAGTATTTGGAACATATTATGAAAGATGAGATCACTTTATGGTCTTAACTGTTACCATATTGCTTTGATCATAACTGCTTCTCTGCAATACAAACGGAAATCTGTAAATAACTCTGAGTTCCTTGACACTGGGAGCTGCTGTTTGCTTTTTGGCCCCTAAAAAAATCACTCAGTTTATGTCAAGCTTATGGTTTCCTTGATTCCCACCTGAAGCTTGAAACCTTTCGAGAACTTGGAGGAAAACTAAAGACGACGGCACCCAAATTCAGAGCGATGCATCTTCAGTGAGATCGTAGCAGTGTCGCACTTTGAAATGGAAGTTCCTGCCTCCACATTTATTCATATCCTGGATAATTAAGCTGCTGAAACGAAAGCAAATAAGAAAAAATAGGAAAGGACACGAATCAGGAAACAAAGAGAGTATTTAACATCTACAGAGTGCCTGTTATATGCGAGGCATTTTCACGTGCCTTGGTGTAGGCTGTGAAGGTGCCATGTTGAAATCGTCACCATTTTGTTTTCTTTGTTGAACAAAAACCTTAAAAGGGCCTATAATGTAGGCAAAGTTCTAAGCTAGGAGTTTTCCGTGAAGAATACTGTTACTATATTAGGTAGCCACTATCTTTAAGGAAATACCATCTGTGTGTGCACTTACTGTGGCCACGTGCTCTGTTGGGAGCTTGCTGTGGAGCAATGCACATGTGTGGTCTGTCCTCATTTTCACAGATTCTATACTTGGGAATTTGCATACTCGCTGATGTTATTTGTAACCTCAAAGTCAATGCTTGCTGCACCTTCCCAGGCGTTCACAAACACGCACAGAGCAGGGAAAATCTGCATTTCCTGATGGGTCTGTTCTAGCCAAGGTGGAACCGGCGATGCTCTGTCTTCTCGCTCCAGCTCACACTGTCAACAAGTGTCCTTTTCCGGGTCGATTTAATGCCACATTTTCACACCTTTGTTGGTGATTTCACCATTGAAAATGTCCCCCAAGTGTCGGGCTGCAGTGCTGTCTTGTGTCCTAAGTGCGAGAAGGCCGTGATGTGTCTTATGGAGAAGCTTCGTTCAGACATGTTATGGTGCTGTGGTCCACGAATTGAAGTTAATGAATCAGCAATATACATCACATAGAGGTCTTTAAACAAACACACGTAAAACAAGGTCATGTATTGATCTCCTGATGAAAATGTTCTGACTAGAGACAGGGGAGAGACCTGTATTTCCCCAAGGAGGATTTACAGTGTTGTGTAATTCAGTGTTCGCAGTGACTTCGTAGAACACAACTCCTGCGAACGATGAGAAGTGACGTGTGTGTGTACATACCTACACACACACATATACTCCACACACACACATAAAGCTCTCCTCAGGGAACATAAATCTCATCGAGAAGATAAAATATAGAATAAAAGAGGCAACGCAAATAGAAGCATTTGAGTGACAACTTAAAGAGATTAAAACGAGTTAACAGCTGAATGGAGACTGAACTGATGCAGTAAACTAATTCTTGGAACCCAAGTAAAACTCGCCTGCCAACAAAAGGGAGCAAAGACACCCACTGCTTGGCCGCTTTCTGCTTATTTTTCAGTCAAACAAAGCCCTATTCAAAGTAAGGACAAACGTACCCATGTTATATAAGATTCTTCCTCGCAGAGAGATTTCCCTCATTTTCCTCTGTAGATCTCTTCCTGTCTTCTAGGCAGTGCGATTACAACTGCTGTTTACTGTCTTCTGGGCTGGTTTATGCTCCCTGAAAGTGACAGATTGTTCTGCTGGTCATCTACATCTGATGTGTCTTTCTGCCAATTTTCAATTCTTGTTCTTATTTAGCAGCGGACTGAAGTGTTGAGGTGAAGAGTTTAAAACCAAAGTTTGTAACTATCAGATGAAAAAGTTACCTTACAATGGCCATTCTCGGAGAAGGGTGACACGCACTGGGGTGACTTTTTCTATCATGAACTTGAAGCAACTTCAGAAATTCTGGCCGAACTTTAGCCAAGAGCTAGTTTCATCCAACTCCTTCCTGAATTTTCTGAGACTCACAGAAGAGAGTTCATAGCTTAGATATAAAGATACAGTGAGTCGATTAATTCACTCTTTCTAGGACTTGATCACTGACCCCACAGGCTTTGTTCACGGAGGAAACTCTTAATTGTTTATTCTTTTTTCTTTCTCCGCCTCCCCCGCCCCGCCTGCTTCTCACCCTCCTCTCTTCCTCCTTCTTTTTCTTCATCTGCACTCTTATGTTATTTCTCCAGAAGCACATCTTAGCTCCCTTTGGCTTGCTGTCTCTCCTCCCCCGTCTCTCCCCTCCCAGTGGGTTGGTTCATCAACCCGGTACCTTTACGCTGGAATAATTAACCCTAGGTTTCCCCCAGGTTTCCTCTGTGCCCCCACTTTCCGTAGTCAGACTCCTGAGGTCCCTCCAGTCAATTCCCGAAGTCATTTTACTGGGTGAGAATCTGTCTCCCACCCAGGCTCACCTGGTCTTAGCTTTTACTGGAGCATGTGTCCTGCCAGAGCCACAGGCAGTCTAAAGAGAACTTAGAACAGCTTATCCACGTGAGATCCTTGTTAAATGCCCTTGGCCTCAGTGGGCCTGACTGGGAAGAGGAAGTCCCTTGGCCACAGAACAGTGAGCAGGTGGCCTTGGCAAAGGTAGCCTCCACAATTGTCCATTTTCTTGGTGGTTGGCTGCCATGATGCGAATTCAGTGTTGCAGCAGTAGACTGATTCAGTTACCCTAAAAAGCACCAGAATCTGTAAAGATAGTCTATAGGAGAAAAAAGAGGGCTTCTTAAAGGTATATAAGGACTGAAATCACCAAATCCAACTCTTACATTTTACAAATAAATTCTCACTTAAACGATTACATTAGAACCAGGATCATAACTCAGGCCCACAGACTTCTAGCTTCCAACAAATGAATCAGTGATTGGCAAATGTATATTTGGGTTTCATTACTAATTTTTTTTTTTTTTTTTGTCCACGCTGCACGGCTTGCGGGATCTCAGTTCCCCCACCAGGGACTGAACCCGGGCCACGCCCACAAAAGGGCTGAATCCTGACCACTGGACCACCAGGGAACTCACTCATTATTAAATTTAATCCTCTTCTTTCATTAGTCAGTATGGCAAATGAGCGTAATTACTTTTTTTGTAATTAGTTTCAACTTTTTTGCAAATAGATGCTTTTAACATGTTCATCAGGGTATAATTGACCTGCCATAAACTGCACATATTTAAAGTGTACAACTTGATAAATTTTGACGTATGTGTACATTCATGAAACCATCACCACAAAGCCAGAAAGTGAACATATCCATTTACCTTCATGTGTTTCCTGGAGCCCTGCTGTAATCCCTCCTTCTTCACCCTTTTGGATCCTTCTCTGTCCCCCATTTTTGGCAACCGTTGATTGTTTATGTCACCATAGATTAGCTTACATTTCCTAGAATTTTTATCTAAAGTGCAGCAGCTACTTATTGGTGTCTTTCTTTTTTCACACGGCGCAGTGTGTTTGAGATTCATAGCCTGAGTCAGTACCTCGTTGCACTTTATTGCTCGGCAGTATTCCGTGGTGTGGATATACCACAATTTGTTTGTTCCTTCACCTATTAATGGACATTTGGGTTACTCTCTTTTGGGGCTGTAGACAGTTTCTTAACCTTGGTACAACTGACATTTTCAGCTGGATAATTCTTTGTTGTGGGGGAGTGTTCTGTGCATTGTAGGACATTTAGCAAAATTTTTGGTCTCTCTGATTATATGCCAATAGCACCCCCAGTTGTGACAACCAAAATGTCTCCAGCTGTGGCCAAACATCCCCTGGGAAGCAAATTCACCTCCAGCTGAGAACCACTGGGGCAGCAAATAGTGCTGCTATGAACATTCAAGTATAAGACTTTGTACTGAACGTATTTATGCTCTCGTTTCTCGTGGGTGAATGTGGGAGTGGAATAGCCAGGTCACACAGGTGTATGTTTCACTTTTTAAAAACCTGCCAGATGGTTTTCAAAAGTGGCTGGAAGTTCCCACCAGCAGTGCATGAGTGTTCAAGTTCCTCAGCACCCTTGCCAACACTTGATATGGTCAGTCTGTAAATTTTGGACATTCTCATAGGACTGAAGTGGTATCTCATTGTAGTTTAATTAGCATTTCCCTGACGACTAACACTCTTGAACATCTTCATATGCTTATCTTCATTGGTTGAGTTTCTCAGGGATCACTGTCCTTCATTGCCTCATGGCCAATGTCTTAAAAACCATTGTTTCATGTGTTTTGTCCAGTTCTTCAGTTGTTTCTGGTTGAGGGTAGATCTGGTCCCTGTTACTTCATCTTGACGGGAAGCAGGATTCTCAAAACCTGCCCGTATATATTTTTCTAGCAGTTGCTCACAATAACACAACCCCTGCTGTCATCATCTTCTCTTTTTCTTCCATTTCAAATCCTTAGACTTTTGATTCTCTTGCATTTGGCTTTGAAAGTTAACTTTGCTTAATGAAGAGTTTGTGTTTGTGTCTTGTGTTTTCTTTCCTCATCCTTCTGCAGTAACCTTTGCTACGACATCCTGAAAAAGTTACCGGGATAGCTAAATGATGTTCACAAATTTGGCAATCAGGATACCTAAAGGGATTAAGAGGACAAACGGGAGGGATGGACAGAGACTGAGAATACCGTTTCATTCCAGGTAGTTTTCCTTCTGGTGTCTTAAAAGTTAACTGGCATAAAATAAAACAATTGATAAAATGGGTTTTATTGAAATTAAAAACTTTTATTCTTCTAAAGAATAAAGGTTAAGGCAAAAATATGGAAAGCCATGGATTGGGAAAAAGTATTTGCAACCTATACAACTTTATACAAGTTATGCAACTTAATAATAACAAAGGTCAAAGGTTTGAAAAACACTTCACAAACAGAGACATACGAATGGCCACTCAGCACATAAAAAGAAGCTTGTCATCCCTAGTCACCAGGGAAATGAAAATTAAAACCACAGTGATACTGCTACACATCCTCTGGCATGGTTACTATTAGGGGGACTGACAGCGTCATATGTCAGGTAGGATGTGGAGGAACCGGAACTCCCATATGTTGCTGATGGGACTGCAAAATTGTATAGCTGCTTTTCAAAACAAAATGTATGATTTAATTTATACGAAATCTCTCCAAATGCAAACAGCTCTACTGGCTGAAGGCAGGGCAGTCTGTGTTGGTAGTTACACAACTGTATACAATTGCCAGAGTTCATCAAACTTTACACTGAAAAAAGAGAAATTTTACCGTATGTCAATTATAACTCAGTAACGCTCTGAGTAAAAGTAAACTGGTGATATTTACATTGGAAAGATAGATGGGGAATAATTATTTTCTGTAGTAAATGGTGTAGCAGTGTAGCTTCTGACCTGTCATCTCATTCAATTTTTAGACTTCTTTGCTCCCTGTTGCTAGGCTTTTTTTTTTTTTTTTTTTGCGGTACGCGGGCCTCTCACTGTTGTGGCCTCTCCCGTTGCAGAGCACAGGCTCCGGACGCGCAGGCTCAACGGCCATGGCTCACGGGCCCAGCCGCTCCGCGGCATGTGGGATCTTCCCGGACCGGGGCACGAACCCGTGTCCCCTGCATCGGCAGGCGGACTCCCAACCACTGCGCCACCAGGGAAGCCCTGTTAGGCTTTTTTAAGGAATGTTTTGAAGAAAATGATATAAAATCTTTGAAGTACATTCAATTTTTAAATGAAAACTTCAATATGAACACTACATAAATCACTATAAACATGCTATAAATCAACAGCAAACGTGCAAACGTGATTAACAATTGAGGCTGAGAAATGCAGACAGAACACAGACTCCACGTATTTTCTACTTTTGCTTTACGAATGTGTGCGTTAGACTGTGATTTAGTTGCTCCGGTAAAGCACTGAAAACACGCTGGAAGAAAGAGCACTACTGAAAACATGTTCTTTCTGCACTGAGGAATATTCAAATCGAAGCCTAATTTGACAGCTCAGTGTTACTGGTCCAATGATGAATAGTGGTGTGTTCAGTAGTGACCTCTTTTTCCCTTGGGTCTTTGAAACCTGAGATCCACTTTGATTTTTTGAGCCAAAATGTCCACGAATGGAATTACTGCCAGAATTATGCTTAAAAACGTAGGCGGTAAGACCATGGAAACATAGAAAGAAGTGCCTTGAATTGTAAATTGTAAAAGTTGTTAATTGTACACTGCAGAGGGTTTTTTTTTTTTTTTTTTTTGCGGTACGCGGGCCTCTCACTGTTGCGGCCTCTCGCGTTGCGGAGCACAGGCTCCGGACGCGCAGGCTCAGCGGCCATGGCTCACGGGCCCAGCCGCTCCGCGGCACATGGGATCCTCCCGGACCGGGGCACGAACCCGCGTCCCCTGCATCGTTAGACGGACTCTCAACCACTGCGCCACCAGGGAAGCCCCTGCAGAGGGTTTTTAAAAACACAATTTCTGGAAAATCCCTTGCTTTTCTTTTGAAAAAAATTTTTATTTTATTATTTTTTATTTATTGAAGTATAGTTGACTTACAATGTTGTGTTAGTTTCTGCTGTACAGCAAAGAGATTCAGTTTTTATATATATATATATATAATATATTCTTTTTCATTATTCTTTTCCGTTATGGTTTATCACAGGATATTGAATATAGTTCCCTGTGCTATGCAGTAGGACCTTGCTGTTTTTCTATTTTATATATAGTAGTTTGTATCTGCTAATCCCAAACTCCTCATTTATTCCCCCCTACCTTTCCCCTTTGGTAACCATAAGTTTGTTTTCTATGTCTGTGAGTCTATTTCTGTTTTGTAAATAAGTTCATTTGTATCATTTTTTTTAGATTCCACATGTAAGTGATATCATATGATATTTGTCTTTCTCTGACTTACTTCACTTAGTATGATAATCTCCAGGTGCATCCATGTTGCTACAAATGGTATTATTTCATTCTTTCTTATGGCTGAGTAATATTATATACATATATATATATATATATACCACATATATGTGAGATATATGTATATACACACACACCCCCACATCTTTATCCATTCCTCTGTTGATGGACATTTAGGTTGCTTCCATGTCTTGGCTATTGTAAATAATGCTGCAATGAACATTGTATCCTTTCAGATTATGGTTTTCTCAGGATATATGCCCAGGAGTGGGCTTGCTGGATTATATGTTACTCTATTTTTAGTTTTTTAAGGAACCTCTATACTGTTCTCCACAGTGCCTGCACCAATTTACATTCCCACCAGCAGTGTAGGAGGGTTCCCTTTTCTCCACACCTTCACCAGCATTTGTCATTTGTAGACTGTTTGATGATGGCCATTCTGACAGGTGTGAGGTGACACCTCACTGTGGTTTTGATTTGCGTTTCTCTGATGATTAGTGATGCTGAGCATCTTTTCATGTGCCTGTCGGCCACCTGCGTGTCTTCATTGGAGAGATGTCTGTAGGAACACCCCTTGCCTTTCTAATCTGCAGTGCATATAGAGCAAGGTGCAGGGACCTGATGTCCAGTAACGGTGCCCGTAGAGACAGGGCGTGTGCCTGCATTTGGATGTCAGAACAGTCCCTACCTTTTCCTCCTGCCTTCTCCTCTTATGCTTCATCTTGACTTCCTGACTCAAGTTTAGAACCCTCTCTGTCTCTTTTCGGTAGATATCTAAATTTCCTCCAGAGTCAGATATCTTCTTATTTTTCCTAAGTGATAATAAACGATTTGTTAAAAGCCAGCTTATGGGGGCTTCCCTGGTGGCGCAGTGGTTAAGAATCCACCTGCCAATGCAGGGGACACGGGTTCGAGCCCTGGTCCGGGAATAACCCACATGCCACGGAGCGACGAAGCCCGTGTGCGACAACTACTGAGCCTACGCTCTAGAGCCCGTGAGCCACAACTACTGAGCCCGCGTGCCACAACTACTGAGGCTGCGTGCTGCAACTACTGAAGCCTGTGTGCCTAGAGCCTGTACTCTGCAACAAGAGAAGCCACCACAATGAGAAGCCCACGCACTGCAACGAAGAGTAGCCCCCGCTCGCCGCAACTAGAGAAAGCCCGCGTGCAGCAATGAAGACCCAATGCAGCCAAAACTAAATAAATTAATTAAAAAGCCAGCTTATGGGGACCCTGTGAAACGTGCCTTCTTCAACTCCCCTGGGCAAAGCTTGCATTCGTATCTAGACCCATGTGCAGTTTGACAAGTGACTACACAACACCCGTAAAAAGACCACCCAGGCCCAGACATAGCACATTGTTAACTCCCCAGAATCCTCATGCCTTTGCTTTTCCCCCCAGAGAGGCAAAGACTGGGTTCCTGTTTTTCTTTATAAGTTTTACTACTTACTGTTGTAGCCCTAAACAAGACAGTTGAGTTTGGCCTTTGTAAAATTTCAGCAAGTGGCACAATTGTGTCTGCATTCATTTATGCTCTGACTGCTCCCTCTGTGTTAGTAGGATTCATCTGTGCTGTCAGCAGCAGTGCCTGTCTGTTTCATTGCCACACACTGTTCTACTGTAGGACATACCACCTTGTGCTCACCTGCTCTAGAACCCATGGGATGTGGCTTTTTCTGATTTTTGATTATTAGAAGTAAGGCTGTCATGAACCCTTGCATATGGCCCCATGTATGTGTGTAAGAGTTTCCCCAACTGTATGCGCAAGAGTGTCATTGATGGGTCACCCTGTAGGCGTATCTCCTACCTTAGAAGAGAACATTAAACTTTTTTCCAAAGAGGTTTTACCAAATTACACTCCCACCAAATTAATCAATATTCATTGATCGCCTACTGTGTGATTCAGGTCTTGAGGGGGAAAAAAAAAACAATGAACAAAACAAAATCCACTACCTCATTTTGTTAACATTCCAGCAGACGGTGACAAATAATAAACAATGACGTAATATTTCCAGTGGAAAGAAAAATGGAGGAATAACACATGGTAAGGGGGCAGAAGGTGAAGCTGGGCTGCCCCTTTAAACATGGTAATCGGAGTGGACTTTCTGTCCTCCGAGGAGATCAAGGTCAGACTTTAAGAATTGTGCCCTTATGTTGGTTTAAATTTCCATGTCCCTGGTTACTAATGATGTGGGTATTTTCATATATTTTCTTGGCTATTTGGATTTCTCCTTCTGTGAAGGGCCTGTTCAAGTCTTGTCCATTTCTGTATCATCTTCCCTTATTTTCTTATTGATTCCCGAGAAGTGTTTCACTGTCTTACTGGTGTCTCTTGATGAACGCAATTAAAATTATGCCATCAGATTTATCAGTCTTTTCTGCATGAAGCTGAGCATATTGTTGAGTTTTTTTCCCTCTGACTCGCTTTTCCTGTTTGTAACCCCAGCGCTGATGCACCAGCTCTGTCTAGCGGGCAGTACACGCTCCAGATGCCAGACAGTGGTTTCCAGTGGCAGCCGAGGCCACTGAGCCGTACCCTTGACTAGCCTTCATTCTCCCAGGGAAAATGCCGAGTGGTGCCTTGCTTTCTGAGCGCCCTGTGATGGTGTAGCCCGCTGTGCGCTCCCTCCAGCTTCTGTGCCCTGGAGGACGCTCCCTCCGCCTGAGAATCCCCTCCCCTTCTGCTCTGTTGCTGTTCTCCCCACCTCCTTTGGGAAATGCCCACCCACCTGGAGTCTCTCTTGGTTGCCATCCCCAACTGGGGCTTGGGTTGGGACCCCCTCATTGGTCTTTCTCTCGCGCCCATTCTATTCCAGCTCTCACTGCAGTGCATACAACGTGTAAATATCTTAAAAAAGGAGTATATTTATTAGCACTCTGTAGTGGGTACTCCATAAGGATCAGGGCAGCCAATTCATTCTCAGGAGCCCAAGGCCCAGCACAATACTTAGCATCTGATGGACAGCCATAAATGCCTGTTGATTTGGAAATTAACTCTGAAAAGCATTGTCAAGGTCAAGGGCCTGATGCGTTCTGTTAGCTACTGCCTCGTAGGCTTGCCATTACTGTATTAAGTGAGAACTTTCTCTTGCTACCATGAACTCATACTAGGATTTCTTTCCCAGCATAACGGGGCGGGTCGTGGGTTGGGGGTGAATGGAGAACAGTGAACACTGGGGAATCTGCTTGGATCACCAGAGGTCCTCAAAGCTGGCGTCGAGGCTCGCTGAAGCCCATCGTCAAGTCCTCAGGTGCAGTCTCTGCCCCGGGTGCCAGAAGAAACAGCTGCTTCACATTCTGGGGAGACTTACAAAGCCTGACAGAGGCTGAGAGTGAACGCCTGTGCGGCTTGGATGAATCTGAATCAGCCACCGTGCGAATGGTGTGCTATTCGTGCTGTTTATCTTTTAAAAATAGGGCAGTGGTTACACAGCTGAAACGCCAAGCCTGCCCAGCTCCACTCTGCTCTGCCCGCTCCCAGGCTGACAGCACTTCCTTCCTGGCCTGAGGGCCTTCCTGCCCTGCCTAACCGCACACAACACTTGACACAGTGCCGGAACGCACTTAAGGCCACACATGGAAACTGCTTGCTTTCTGCATTTACAAACAACCATCATCTACAAAACGCTGCCTTTATTTCCAGACTTACACTCTCTTTACTCTGTGGGATTAGCACAACTCCAGAGGAGCAAGAAAAAAACCCCACTTTCCATCCCCGGCTCTCTTTCTTCCCTGAAATTTTAATCTTTAGCTGTCGAGCAAAGGACATAAATAATCCGTGTGGCCTCTGTGTGCATTCAGGCAAGACAGAGCGGCTTTGGGATACGGCTTCCCGCACAGAGCGATTATACACTTTATTCGACTTCCTTCACTTTATGACGTCTCCACCTAAAAGAAGGAGGGGATGTTTTGGTCGTGAATGCTGTTGTACGAACAAGTAAACTTTTATCCTGACATCTATTAAGTGTTTTAGCACGTACAAAGGCTTTTTTTTCCTCATCATCTGAGATCTCCTGATGCACTTCCTTTCTCCCATCAAATTTTCGAGGTGGATAGGAGATAATCCTCATGTGGAAAATGAAGATGGAGAGTGCCAAATCCATCCGAGAAAAATGGGGCTTACACAGTGTTTAAGGCTTCATTTTCTGAGCTCTTTAATTTTGACGAAGTTAGCGCAACAGAAAGCATCTCAGGGAAATAGAACACGAATAGCTCTCTGCTTTGCAAGGCAATAAATAAAAGCTATTTTGAAAATAATTTAAAATTTGGTATGGTGCTGATCTGGAAAATTCAGGGGGTTCGTGGAGGGGAAAAGCAGTGTAAAGGAGGTTTCTGGAAGTGTCCTGGCTTTCTAAATTCAACGGCTTTTCATGAGCTCATCAGCCTTCTTAAGATATTATGATCTTTTGCCCAGGCCGGGGGAATTTCCTCAGATGTGAGCAAAGAGAGGGCTGGGCTGTGTCCTGTGAAGACTTAATATTGGAAACATGAACTCTCTTGGAACCTTTCCCGATTTTGTTTCAGAGGAATTCCCCCTTGAAGAACAGCTCCTGTGATGGAACGCAGGGGACAGAGGAAACCTTTTGAAATCTATTTATTTTTTAATTTGAAAGTGGAAGAGTTCCCTCCCCCACTTTGGAAACTACTTAAGTAAGAGTCAGGGAAAACAGTTCAAAGTCTCTTTTTTTCAGGATGAGTAAGTTAAACAAGTGAAGGGTACTCGAAAATACTCATTCTTTACATTACTCAGATGCACACGAAAACACTCATTAAAGTGCACCACCGTCTGAGTCATTATTTCCAAGTGGACCTGATTCCATCATGCAAGGGTGACCCCATAGGTGACCGTAGCCCAGGGCTTTACTGATGCTTGAAGAGTGAGGCAGCTTTAATTAAGCTACTACGTGTGAACATAAACTCCCCTGTGACATGTCATAAAGGAGGAGACTCTGACCCAGAAGAATAGGGTCCGACTCAGGGCTGGAGGGTGAGGAAAGGCTTCTCTGTGGGGGCCAGACGTGGGTGCACCCAGGGCAGGAATGAGGGGGGCCGGACAGGGGTGCACCCAGGGCAGGAATAATGGTGGGTGTGGGAGATCGGGAGGGAGCAGGGCCCACATCGTGCAAGGCCTCCTAGGTCATGGTAAGAGTTTTGGTTTTTCTTAAATTGTGGTAAATATGCATGACACATAATTTACCATTTAACCATTTGTAAGTGTGCAATTCAGGGGCATTAAGTACATTCTCACTGTTGTGCAACCGTCACCACCATCCACCTCTAGAACTATTTTCATCTTGTGAAACTGAAACTCTAAACCCATTAAACACTCACTGCCCCCCTCCCCGCTCCCAGGCCCAGGCAGCCACCAGTCTCCTTTAACCATGAATCTGAGCCTCTAGATGTAGGTCAGGTGGGTGGAGTCTTACAGTACTGGTCCTTTTGTGACTGACTGATTTCACTCCGCGTGACGTCCTCAAGGTTCATCTGTGCCGGGCTATGTGCTAGAATTTCCTTCCTTTTTAAAGCTGAATAATATTCCATTTTGTGTATACACCGCGTTTTGTTTATCCTTTCGTCTGTCAGTGGGCCTTTGGCTGTTGTGAATAACGCTGCTATGGACAGCATTTCAGTGTAATGCTGTCAAACAGGGAACAACAGTGTACAAACATCTGCTTTGAGTCCCTGCTTTCAGCTCTTTTGGGTACATCCCCAGTGGTGGAACTGCTGGATCCCCATGGTCATTCTATGTTTAATTTTTTGAGAAACTGCAATTCTGTTTTCCGTAAGAGCTGTACCATTCTGTGTTCCTACTTGCAGTGCAGAAAGGGTCCAATAGCCCCACTTTCTCGCCAACACTTGTTATTTTCCTTTTTTTTTTTTTTTTTTTTTTGTGGTACGCGGGCCGCTCACTGCTGTGGCCTCTCCCGTTGTGGAGCACAGGCTCCGGACGCGCAGGCCCAGCGGCCATGGCTCACGGGCCCAGCCACTCCGCGGCATGTGGGATCTTCCCGGACCGGGGCACGAACCCGCGTCCCCTGCATCGGCAGGCGGACTCTCAACGACTGAGCCACCAGGGAAGCCCTGTTTGTTTGTTTTAGTTTCATAAAATTCATCTTAATGTGTGAAGAAGTGTTTGGAATTTTTAAGTTAGAAGCCATTGAGTGATTTTTAACAAGGGAGTAGCAGAATCCTCTTTCTTTTTAAAATAATCACTCTAAGTCAGAAAGAGAAAAAAATATCGTATATTAACGCATATATGTGGAATCTAGAGAAATGGTACAGATGAACCTATTTACAAATCAGAAATGGAGTCACAGATGTAGAGAACAAACTTATGGATACCAAGAGGGGGATGGGGGGTGGGATGAAATGGGAGATTGGGATTGACATATATACACTACTATGTATAAAAGAGATAACTAATGAGAACCTCCTGTATAGCACAGGGAACTCTACTCAACACTCTGTGGTGACCTAAATGGGAAGGAAAGCTAATAAAGAGGGGATATATGTGAACGGATACCTGATTCACTTTGCTGTACAGCAGAAACTAACACAACATTGTAAAGCAACTATACTCCAATAAAAATTTAAAAAAATAATAAAATGAAACGATCACTCTGGCTGCTTGATGGGGGATCGGCTGCAGGGGGAGGAAGGGGCCGGTGGGCAGTCTAATTATGAGAGTATTTTGGTGTCCGGGAAAGGGATGCTGCTGGCATGGAACAGGGGAGTAGTTCTGAATAAGAAAGTTACGCAGATTTAAGATATACCTTAGAAATAGAATTTATGGGTCTTGAAGATGGATTGGATGTGGGCGTGGCTGAAGAGGGAGAGAAAAACCAGTCATGGCTTGAGGTTTCTGGAATAAACAACCAGCTGGGTATTGGTACTATTTTTAGAGATGAGGAAGATGGGGTTGGGGGGACAGGTCCCAGGAAATCAAATGCCCATAAAATATTCGGTGGAAGCATCAAGAGACAGAACATTGGATTGGTAACACTGAGACTGGGGAAACCCACTCAGAGAGGTTGAGTAAGTAACTTAAAGTCACACAGCACAGAATGCAATGGCAGAGTCAGGATGCAAACCCAGGACTGTCTGACTACAAAGCCTGGTCTTCTCCATTCTGTGTCACCACCTTCCAGGCAGAGCAGATCAATCTTCAGGAATTTGGACCAATGACTGCATTTATCCACTTCGGGAAATCTCTAGTAGTAAAAAGGGGACCCCTCATACAGTAATAAGTGTGAAGTTTAGAATGGAAGTCTTGAAGAGCTTTTGAGAATAAATAAAACAACATATTTGAAATGTTGCTTGTAGAAATGGTATTAGCAGAGTTTAATAAATGCAGTTACTTATCACTGGGAAGCAAAGAACATATTTAATCTCCTCCAAAGACTGTGGCATCAAAGGTGGTGTTTTACTCACACTGCACAAGAAATCTAGACTCTAGCTCTGTATCAGGTGCTCAGCACAGACATATTCACACAAGTGAAAGGATGCTAACGTGATAATAATGATGGGCCAGAAGGGAAGAGTGATTAGAGCACAAAGCTTGGGGACAGAGGTTCTGAAATTAGACAGAAATGAGTTTGAACCCATCTGCTACTTGTGTGTCCTCAGGCTGGTCTGTAACCTCCCTTCCTTTGGTTTCATCATCTCTCAAAGGAAAAATATGATACCTGAATTCGAGGGGCATTGGTGAGGGTCAGATTACACGGTGCATGTCAAGGCCTTAGCTTAATACTGGTTACTTTAAAAATCATTGTTCCAGTGATGTTGAGTACATGCTTTATCTCTGGAGAAAGGCTGAGCGCCCTAGAAAAAGGAGAGGTTGGTGTTCAGCATCCGTGTCAGGGAGGGTAAGGGGATGGCTGCATTTATAGTTAGGGAACAAAATGGTGCTTTGTTCCTAAATGTCCATTTTCTTGACAATTTAGTGACATTTCGTTAATATTTTATAGCGTTTAGAACAAATTGGGAAAACATTCTATGTGTTTTTCTACATATATTACCCACATAATTAATGCCTTCTGAAGCATCAGCTAATAACTTCATAGTTTTAACGGCCTAGAATTATTTAGTAAAGATAGATGGCATTTTTTGGGGGGAAATCCTCTTCGGTGATAGTAGAAGGGTACAGGGCAAAAAAGCATTGGATTTGGCCCCAGGTAGACCTTGGTTTGAAGCCTAGCTCTGCTTCTTAGTTAGCTGTGTGACCCTAGAGAAATTACTTAACCTTTCTGCAGTTTTTCTTCGTTTGTAAAACGGGGATGAGCATACTCCTCTCGTGGGAGGCATGTGAAGCACTCAGTTACAGCTGAGTTCATTTTAGCTATCAATAATGTTAGCTATCTTTAATTTATTTTCTTTTCTCTTTTCCTCCTATGCTATACAATGCGTTTTGCTACCAGGTGAAAGGACGTAGGTAAAACATTACTGAGCACAGGCCATCAAAAGTCCCATGGAACCTTTGAGAAATCAAGGATGTCCTTCTAGCTCTTGAGTCCACTTCCTGAAATAGCTCCTTGACCATCTGTAACCCTCCTGGATAGAAGGGACAGATGGAAACAGGGGAGGAGTTCAGCGTGGCTGTTACCATCACTTGTATGGTTGCTTTCTAACTGGTTTGCTTTGGAAAGACTTTGGAAACTGGTAGGTTTCACCCCGTATTGTGACGAGACTTCCCGATGAAAAGCATGAATGCTCTTTTGCATAACTGGTAGCACTTGACCTTTTCCGACTCTCTTCCCACTGTCCTAACCTAGTACTTGGCTTTTTGCATTAAAGAGCAGAGGGGCACGGAGCAGGGGTTGGCACCGTGTGGGCACCGACCAGTGTGGGGTGACTGCGAGGGACAGGGCACGGCTGCCTGTCAGCGGCTGGAGGGCGAGTGGCTGGAGGGCGAGTGGCTGGAGGGTCTGTGGCTGGAGAGTCTGTGGATGGAGGGAGCAAGAATTGGCTGCAGAGTAGAGATGAGTTCGAAGTCACCAAGCAACCTCCAGGTGGTTGGAAGTAGGGACTGGGGCTGTGGAAGGTTCTGGAATTGGAATTATGGAATGGAATGGTGGTCCCTGCATGGAGGTGGGGAGACAGAGTGTGGGCCGGTTAGGAGCCCTGTGGAGGAAGAATTTGGGACTGACTACGCTTGCGGGGTCGGAGAAGAAAAAGGAGCCAGAAACGCTAGCAGAAGGATGTGGAATTCCAAGCAGAAAAGGGCGCAGGGTTTCTGCGTGCTGGAGAGGCCAGCACCGAAAGTGCCAGGTTGGGGATGGACGGCAGGTGGTGGCACCTGATGACTCTTGAAGGACCCGTTTCAGAGACTGACGAGGTTTCATCCTCAAATTAGAGGGACATGAGACATTAACTTGAGGGGTTGGTGGGAAGGAAGCCTTTAGGAGAGTCTTATTTTTAGTCTTTAGAGAAGGATCTGCAGCAAATTAAATCTAACCGAATTATGCTTTTTTTGACAACTGCCTCAGATTTATGCGCTCCCGTGAGCAGATTATATAAATACGGGGTTTTTATAAATTGCAGAGAAATGCAGAATACTGCTTACAGCAAAAAGGCTTTGAACTACTAAAATGTTTAAAAAACAATGTGAAATTTTCTCCCTATGTTTTAACTTGACCTAACACCCCCCAAACTGAAATGCTTTCCAAGTATTCTCAACCAACTTTTGGAGGGTATGTATTTGTTGTTTTAAAATTTACTTTAGATTTTATTTTAAAACACATTTGAAAGTTTGTTTACTGAGTTTGCAGTGCCTCTTAATTTTGCTGTGTCTGATGCATGTTAGCTTTCCTGCATACTAATAATGGACCTTCCATGGCTTGTTGGGGGCTTATGAAGACAGCCGAGGAAAGTTCCCTACATCAGTGCAGTCAAATTCTATCAGTATCAGTTTACTCTTTGATAGAAATATAAAATTTTGGGTAGCATATGAATACTTAATAGTTATATGTTTGTATATATTAAAAGTTAATATAATGGTCTGAAAGTTATTTTATCATGAACCTTTATTTTCTGGTTCTTTGACTCTCAAGTCTAATTTTCTGTTGCTGAAGAACCGAATACTCTAACCCGTTGGTTCCCGGATTTTTTAATTTCACAAACTAGTAAAATTTTTAATAATTAGGGACTTCCCTGGTGGCACAGTGCTTAAGAATCCGCCTGCCAATGCAGGCGACATGGGTTCGAGCCCTGGTCCGGGAAGATCCCACATGCCGCGGAACAACTAAGCCCGTGCACCACAACTACTGAGCCTGCACTCTAGAGCCTGTGAGCCACAACTACTGAGCCCACATGCTGCAACTACTGAGCCCGCATGCCGCAACTACTGAAGCCCATGCACCTAGAGCCCGAGCTCTGCAACAAGAGAAGCCACCGTAATGAGAAGCCCGCGCACCGCGACGAAGAGTAGCCTCCTCTTGCCACAACTAGAGACAGCTCACATGCAGCAACGAAGACCCAACACAGCCAAAAATAAATAAATATTTAAAAAATTATCTTTTTATTCCAGTGTCCTTGTTTTTCATTTTGTCTTGGATCAGTCAAAACTTTGTCCTGAGACTGGAACTATGTTGCACACTGGCTTTTGAGAACCTCCACCTAATGCACTTTCCAGTTACCTTTATTTTATGCATTTATTTATTGATTTTTATCTTTTTTAAAATTTAATTTAATTTTATTGAGGTATAGTTGATTTACAATGTCGTGTTAGTTTCAGGTGTACAGCACAGTGATTCAGTTACATATATATGTATATGTATAGTATAGATCCCTCCAATTCCTTTTTTTTAATCATTATTTTGTTTCTTTTTTTAAAGTTGGAGTATAGTTGATTTACAATGTTGTGTTAGTTTCTACAGCAAAGAAAATCAGCCACACGTATACATATATCCCCTCTTCCGTGGATTTCCTTCCCATTTAGGTCACCACAGAGCACTGGGTACAGTTCCCTGCGCTATACAGTAAGTTCTCATCAGTTATCTATTTTATACATAGTATCAATAGTGTATATATGTCCATCCCAATCTCCCAGTCCATCCCATCCCCCCTCCCCGCTTGGTATCCATACGTTTGTTCTCTACAGTCTGTGACTCTATTTCTGCTTTGCAAATAAGTTCATCTATATCATTTTTCTAGATTCCACATATATGCGTTAATACACGATATATGTTTTTCTCTTTCTGACTTACTTTCTCCAATTACCTTTAAATGAGTACAATCTCAGGCAGGAGGGCAAGAACCTTGCTATACTTTCATCCCCTCTTTGGAGAAAATGACATACTACAGAAACTATTAGTTCTTAAGAGAGGAATTGTTATTTCCAAGATTGAAGTGATACAAGGTGTCAAAGGATTCACCTCTTTCCCTTTTATCTGTCCTTGTTTATATTGATGGTCAGGTTCACATAAGGAAACCTAGCCTCACAGCACTTCCCTTTCCAGGGTGTTTGTAATGCTCGTGTGTGCCGGAATGCCTGAGTTTATTAATATGCATTACACATTGTGTTTATTTCTGTTTCATCAAGGTTTTGCCAGATTCTGGCCTGTCTGTGCGTGATAGTGGCTGTGTTTGTGTATGAGCACAGGGTCATCTGATAACAAATTGTCGCATCATGCGATTAAGTGATGTTTAAAATGGGTACCGGCCAGAAGAGTCTGACTCCCAGCTCACTTTTAGAAGGTCCAATCAACAAAAGAAAGTTCAAGGTATCTTGGAAGAGGTCACTGATTACAACCAACGTCTTGATCATCCTGGACCTGTTCCTTCCTGCAGAGACACAATTAAAATCATGTTGTACAGTAGAAATTTTTTATCGTTGGAGGAGACACTTTTTTTCCAGAGGTAAATCAATGTAAAATCTGCCTCCTTTGCAGGAAGATAAAAATGAATCGTTTTAGAAATCCACTCAATGAATCGTTGAGGAGTTGATGCTTTATAACCTGCTTCAATTCCCAGAAGCTGTTTATCATGACTTCCCCTGCCGTATACAAGGCCACACGGGCAGACTGTGAGCATTGTGGAGGCGGGGATTCTGTGTCATTTACTTTTGTATCAGTTTTGTGGCACATAGTAAGTGCCTAGTAAATTCTATTAAAAGACTGGGTGAACGGGGCAAGTAAATCCAGTTACTGAGCAGGAATATTAACTAAGACTCAAACTGATTTGTAACACTTACACTACATTTTTTTTGTTTGTTTTTGTTTTACACATTTTTTAAATTGAAATACAGTTGATTTAGAGTGTTGTGTTAGCTTCAGGTGTACAGCGCAGTGATTTCGTTATATTTAATATATATAATATATATTCCTTTTCAGATTCTTTTCCTTTATAGGTTATTACAATATATTGTTCTCTGTGCTATACAGCAGGTCCTTGTTGTTTATCTATTTTATATATAGTAGTGTGTAAATGTTAATCCCAACCTCCTAATTTATCTCTCCCATATTTTTTTGTATTGATATCTAATCTCTCTGATTTATCAGTGCTATGATCAGCAATATAACTGAATTAGTCTGGAAAGTGTCGGGAGAAAGTTTTGTCTGATAACTAAAGCTCAGGGACAGTGTCACTATTCTCACTATTGGTTTTGTGATCCAGGAAAAAATTCCAAAATTAAAGTTTTTTTCTTATTATTTTTTGGCCTTGGGCTTTTCTCCTCAATGCTATGGGTGTATCATCTTGTTATAAGTCCGTTGAAACTTAAGAAAATGTGCAAAAGAAATGAATTTGCGCTCTTTTCCGTGAAGTCTGGTAATTTTAGCAATCCGTTGCCTTATGAGATACAAGGCAACTCTGCTTCCTCTGTAGTCTGTTTTTTCTTCCTTTCTTTCAAAATAACCTGCCATCTTTCCAAAATAAACATGAAGGGGAAATACATTAGTGGGTATGTAATCACCCAGATATCTGTAGTGGCATGCCTGTAAAAAAACTAGTAAAAATAAAATAGTCATCAGAAATGTATTCTGGTTTTACAAGACTAGTGAGCGTTCTTGTCTTTTCTTTATAAGATTTTTAAAAAGAAACATTTATATTCACGTAAACAGTTGGCTAAAGTGAAAATTACATAGCTATCTGACTAGAGCTTACTGTCTCATAATCTTAGATTTCTAAGGTTGCGATTTTGGGTGAACATCATCAAATTAATTGTTTTACAGAGTTTTAGCATTCTAGAATTACAGTATCATGTTCTATTTCTATTCAGTATTTATGATGATCTCATTCTGACGATCTTATCCAATAACTATGTTATCCATACAATTACCTTCATTGTATGTCTTAATCATAAAATCCATATTTAACATTCATTTTTAGATACCTTGAATTTAAACATACTTTTACAATTCCATTTATTTAATTTAATTAATTAATTAAATTTTTTTTTTCCGGTTCCCTTTAATCCTGAAGGGTCAGGATATTTAAGAAACTGTCTTGCTCAGAAGACTTCATCTAATCCAGTGAATCTGGTGATTAATGTTATTACTTTCCGTTTATGGTTCAGAAAATAATGATCACCCTCTTCTTCCTTCATCTCTTCTTCTGCACCCTTTCCATCAGCAACAAATAGTTAACATCTATTCTCAATGCTGTGCAATGGGGATTCAGAGTTTCAGCTTCTGTCCTTAGATCTCAGAACAAGTAGACGTAGGAGTCAAATCCTGGTTCACTGTCCGTCATTAGCATGGCCAGGACAGACCGTTAGAAGCACAGCATATACTTATTAATAAAGATCCTGTTGTCTTGGAGCCTGTGCTAATTCGTAGGGAGCAAAGCAGAACTATCTGTGTGCAGCCTACCAAGTTGAGGAGAGAAGGTTTGCCACACGGTTTCACTGCATTGTGAGATAAGTGTTTATTCCTCTTAGGCAAGTCAACTGCTTTTGCTCAGACATGTGTTTATGAGGCCTGAAGATGCTAATTACAAATCATTCTTATCTGTCACTAAAGTCACCAGGAGGATTATTTGTAAACTGTCCTCAGACAGTTTCCTTAGATTTCCTTATTTGTAAACTGTCCTTAGATTCCATGGGAATCTTAAAGCTAAAAAAACAAATTACAAAAAAATGCTTCAGTTTAGACCAGCTGCACCCCGAAATTTCAAATTACCCTGAGCGTAACATGTGGAGTGTATAAACCTCTTCCCTTTGGGTGTTGATTTATTATGACTCACATGCTAACAAGAGCTGTTCGGCCAGGACTCTGGAGGGAGAGCCCCTGGGAGTGAGATCACGGCCAAGCCCCTGCATGGGTGAGGGGCCTGGAGGCCTTGGCGATGGGCTGGCGTTAGCCATCATTCCTAGTGCCTCTCTACCTAGAATGGACAAGCCTTCTCACTATGGGGCTAGGGCTTGACTGGGGCTAGAGGTGGGGTAGGAAGGACAAGTCATTGCTGCCCAGGACTCAGGAATTCCATGTCATCATCCTTTCTCTGGACAGCTCGAATGGCTCACATCACCCAGCCGGTGGAGATAGCACAAAATCTGAAGAAACAGGAAAGAAAGAACAGCAGCGTATGCCTGCATGGCTTGTTTCTGTATGCAAATCAGGGCTGAGCCAGGTCTGGAAGCTTTCCCGCTGATGGGTGACCAATTGGTTTCCAACTCTCCATGCTGGGGTTGGCTGTTCCTTGGGCTGCCAGACTCACTCCCAGGAAGCAAACTCATCCACAGTCACTGGAGCTTTAGTCCTTGGATCGTGACCGAAGCTTTCAGGGCTCAAGAGGAAAAGTTCAATCAAAAACGTGTAGCCACACTCTCTCAGGGCAGAGCCGGGGAGCATTTCTGACTGCATCTTGGAACTGGGCAAACCAAAATGCTCCGTTTTAATTAGAGGGCGAGGGGTTGGTATGGATGGAGCTAATTCGTTTCCCCCAAATTGCCAAGTAGGGAAAGTTCAGTATTGGAATCGAAATCCCAGGCTAAGGGGTCAGCCTGCCTGCTTGCACACTGGCTCTGAGACTTGGGCCGGTTACTAGACCCATAAAAACGGGGCGAAGAGCAGTGATACATCAAAAGGTTCTTAGGAGCTTCCTCTACAGGATTGAATGAGTTAATATCTGTAAAGTGCTTCCAACAGTGCTTTTCACAGAGTCAGCACTAAACAAGTTTATTTATGTAAACACAGGATATTATCACTGTTTCATGTTAAGAGTTGCAAGATTGAAATGAAGAGGAAAAAGAACTTTGTGAAGTAACTGAACAGCTAATATTTTATGAGAGCTGGTAAGATAACTAATTTTTCCCAGTTTTATTGCAGCATGATTGACCGATCAATATATTTAGGTTATACAATGTAATTTTTTTGAAAGGTGTACAATGGGATGATACATCGTGAAATGATTACCACACCAAGTTGATTAACACATTCATCACCTCACAGTTACCTTTTCGTGTGTGTGTGGTGAGAACCCTTAGAATCTACTCTTTTAACACATTTCAAATATACAACACAGTATTATTAGCTAGAGTCACCCTGCTTGTACATTAGATCCACAGAACTTCCTTGTCTTATAATTGAAAGTTTGTACATTTTGACCAACATCTTCTCATCCCCTCACCCCCAGCCCCAGCCCCTGTAACCACTGTAGACGTAGAAACTCTCTGCTTCTATGAGTTCAACATTTTTAGAATCCACATACAGTGAGTATTGTCTTTCTCTGTCTGGTGTATTTCACTTAGCATAACGCCCTCCAGCTTCGTCCACATTGTGACAAAGGGCAGGATTTTCTTCTTTTTAACGGCTGAATCGTATTCTATTGTATATTTTGACCACATTCTCTTTATCCATTCACCCACTTACAGACACTTAGTTGTTTCCATATTTTGGCTGTCGTAAATGCTGCAATAAACATGGGAGTAAAGATATCCCTTTGAGGTCCTGATTTCATTTCCTTTGGATATAAACCCAGCATTGGGATTGCTGGATCATTCGGTAGTTCTATTTTTGGTTTTTTGAGGAAACTCCATATTGTTTTTCCTAATGACTGTATCAATTTACGTTCTCACTAGCAGTGCAGGAGGGTTCCTTTTAGGAAGAGAACTAATATTGAAAGTGAACTAATGCTTGCCAAGCACTGTACTAAATCCTTTACAGATTTATCTGGTTAAATCTCTGTAACTCTTACAGACTCATTTTGTGTGTTTTTAATGATCTCATCAACAGTAGTATTTGAGTAGATTACATAAATTCAGAGTGTAAACTTTTAGTCAACATAAAGAGATAAGGGCGAGAAAAGCAAAAGCTCAGAGTAGCAGGTCGAAGAACGTGGCGAAGATGCAGAATCCTCTTCGTAAACGAGGATTCTGAGGCTCTGAGAAGCCGTGTGTTCTCCGGGGTGTCTGGCTGGTGAGGCCGGTCAAGCTGGGGTGGACGTCCCATGTCCCATCTCTGAGTTCTGAGGCAGTTTAGAGTGGCTTCACCAGTCTAGACGAGCTGAGAGAAGGGAACAAAGACAGTAGAGGCCAAATAGAAATGCAAAACAAGCAGGATGGAAAGGGGCAGGAAGAGTAAGTTGTTTGAAAGAGGAAGGAGGGGAAGAAACAGGAGGTAAACTCACGTTCACTTCACTTGGCCGTTGGTTTGTAACCTGAGGGGCCCGGGAGGGGGGCGGGGCGTTGCCTGGGGGGAAGTGAGGCTCAGGTGAGGAAAGGGATGGGGATGCTGCTGTCCATGTCAGCTACTGGGAGTGTCTTTTGCTTAGAGAAGGCATCACCACGTCCTGAAGTTTACCCCTGGCGCCCCCGGAATAACAGTCAGCTCCCTAGTACTGGAAACTGAGGTCCTGGGCCTCTTTGAAAATATGATTTTGAGATAGAGGGATGATGTGATTGTATCAGAAGCACAGATACATCCCATAGACATCCGTCTATTCCACTTCTAGAGAAGCTGGATTCTGGGTCTCAGAGATCGTGCTCACCTTCCTCAACAACCATACCTAGCCCTTACTATTTACATGCCAAGTACTGGCTCCTGGGTAAAAAGGTTAATACGGCGTAATCTAGAAATCCACAGCTTGGTGGAGAAGACGGACGTGAAGCTGAGACTGAAAATGCAGTGTAGTAAGTGCTCTTTGGGGGAAGTGCTTTGGGGGTCCGGGGCTGGAGAGTCCCACTCTGCCTGGGGGCGCGTGCCACGGTGTCTGTAGGGGAGAGCATCCTTCTCTGACTCAGGAGGGACGGGCAGGCACGTGCCGGGCAGGGAAAGAAGAAGGGAACCGCAGACGGAGAGTGTTGTGGGCAAACGCAGGGGGCCCCAAAAGTGGACCGCAAGATCAGTCTGCCCGCTTCCAGGCCGAAATGGGGAGGCTGGATGAGCGGGTAGGAGAGCGGTGGGCACTGAGCTGGAAGGCCACGTCTAGCCAGGTTGTCAGTGACCCTCCATGTGGAATTCTTACTGGAACCCTGCTTGCTCCAGAAAGGATCCAGGGCCGCCCGTCCCGGTGCACATAGATTTTCCATGGGCGGCAGTTTCCGGTAGAGGTGCGACGGCAGTGGCATGACCATCGTCCCCCAGCCCCTCTGTGACTGCGTGGGCGATGGGCTGCAGGGTCAGAGACCTGAGAAGGCCTGAAAAGGTCCGTGGAGACGAGGGCCCAGCGTGGCAGGAGGCCGCGGGGACGGAGAGACGCACTCAGATTTGAGGCACGGTTGTTAGGTTTTGGTGACAGGCTGCGCAGCCAGAGAGGAGGGAATTGAGCGGACACCCGGGCTCGCAGCTTCGGGTGCTGACCGGAGAGCGGCCGCGCGCATTTCGGTTTAATGGAGGGGAATTTAAGCTTAGGGTAGGCGTGGAAACTCTTTCCCAAGAACTCCAATGCTGTTTTCAAACCATCCAGCTTAGCTTGTGTTCTAGAGCATCACTGCACCACCAAGCTGACAGCACGTGGTGTCTGGCACATATTAGCTGGGTCATCGTGGGCAAATTGTTCACTTTCTGAGCCCTTATTTCTTCATAAAATTTGGATACTGTCTGCTCTCAGAGACTTGGGAATTCAGTTGGTAATTTACATGAATTATCCGGTCATGACCCAAGAGATGGGGCTCATAGTCAGTTCCCCTGGAGGGAAGGAGAAGTTTTGAGGAAAGGAGAGCTACGCTGTCAGTGGCAGGTGGAGCTCTTCTCCCCTCGCCCCACGCCTTCCTCCGTCTCATCCGCTTTCAAGGTGGAAGGAGCGTCAGGATGCTCGATGGTTCGCCACCATCAACCTGCTGGGTTTAAGGGGCTGGCGCCTCTAGGTTATCTCACTTTCACAGGTGTGCCCTAGAGGTGTGGGCAGGGTGGGACTACGGGGTGGGCGGTTGCACGCCCCCCGAGTTTGTAGAGGATCCTTCCACGGGGGCTGGAATTTTAATCTCTCCTGCCGTGCGGTCAAGGCTAACACCTTGCCCCTGCTGCCGGCTTCTGCTCGGCCTGGATGTCCTCCGAGCAGCAGGTGCGACGAGGGCACGGCTGGGCTGCGCTGAAGTCGCCTCCTGGGAACGGCTTTATCTGTGTCCTTTCCAGCACGTAGGCTTTGTAAATAGACCGGAGTCCCCACTTCCCTGCTTTGTTAGCGTGTGCTATCGTCAGGGCCTGGAACCGCCGGGACTTTCTGTCAAAGACACTTGTTTATGTGTCGTCTAGAAAGCCAGCCACTGCCGGGAGGAGGCCGGCTGGCACGGGGCGTGTGTCGGCAGTGCAGACCAGGGGGTGTCTTGTCTCCCCTTTTGATTTGCCGGCCTGATGGGAGCTCAGTGGTATAAAGCGAAGTGAATATTATCAGCCACATTTTCGCAGACAAACAGATGCTAAATTGCTTCCAGTCTTCCGGTACATGGCCACGTTTCCTATTCCTCTGGGAATGACCTTCTCAGCTGTGTTCTAGAGTCAGGATTTAAATCAGGTGTTACCCACCTCAGACCAGATACCACTGCCAGAAAAAAAGAGGAAAAAAAAGGAAGATAAACATTAAAAAAAAAAAAAAAAAGGGGGACTGTCAGGCTGGACAGGGGTATCTTCTGCAAGGAAGACAGAATAAAATACCCTCTTTCCTTTTTATTGTGGTAAAATACACAGAACATAAAATTCATCCTTTCAACCATTTCAAGGTGGCACTTGGTAAATTCACAAAGTTGCACCACCATCACCAAGTTCTAGGACACTTTCGCCACCGCACCTGCCCTCTCCTTTTTGAAAGCTAGGATTCCATCTGCCTAATAAAGAAACCAAACAACTTCAGTCAACCAGTGATCGTACCAATCAGTTCCTTTTATTCTCAGCCGTCCACAAGTAACCACGAGCTGATTGAATTCCTTGCTGTGGACCTTTGCAAAGAGATTTAGCAAAGTACGTACTGTATAGCTTTAGACATGGACAGATGTATAGATATTTTAAACACTATTAGAGAAATTCTTATGTGGATAAAATATATTGGCAATAATATTTGTGAAAAGATGGGCAGATTTTATTGACTATATCAAAATTTTCCTTAGTTGGATGGAAGGTAATTTGACATGTAGACTATTTGAAGAAATCTAATTCTATTGCTTTTATGTTCATAGAGCATCTCTACTAATAGAAAAGGGAAGGAAGGGATACATTTGACTATTTTACTTAATAAACAGAAAGATGTACTAAACAGTGAAATAAGCCAACAAAAGACAAGTACTGTATATTTTCACTTATATGTGGAATCTAGAAAATAAACCAAATGAACAAATATAACAAAACTAAAACAGACCCATAGATACAGGTAACAGACCAGTGGTTAGCAGATGGGAGAAGGTCGAGGGGAGGGGCGAAATCGGGGAAGGGGATTAAGAGGTACCAAGTACTCTGTATAAAATAAGTTACAAGGGGCTTCCCTGGTGGCGCAGTGGTTGAGAGTCCGCCTGCCGATGCAGGGGACAGGGGTTCGTGCCCCGGTCTGGGAGGATCCCACATGCCGCGGAGCGGCTGGGCCCGTGAGCCATGGCCGCTGAGCCTGCGCGTCCGGAGCCTGTGCTCCGCAACGGGAGAGGCCACAGCAGTGAGAGGCCCGCGTACCGCAAAAAAAAAAAAAAAGTTACAAGGAGGTAATGTACAGTACAAGGAATATAGTCAATATTTTATAATAACTTTGTATGGAGTGTAATCTATGAAAATATAGAATTACTATGTTGTATACCGAAATTAATATAATATTGTAAGTCTACTATACTTCAATAAAAAAATCAATAAAAATAAAGATGTTGATAGGTAGATAGGTAGCTATGGATATACGATAATATTCTTTATTATTATTACCCAATAAGGAGGAGACAGAGAAACAGTATGACTATCACACTGATGGTTTGGCGGCAGGGTTTGCATGGGATGATTTTCCAGGGCCTCTTCCCACTCACTGAAGCCACTTTTAAGCAGGCCGCACCTTTCCTTTGGTCACTTAAAAAAATTGGGACTTCCCTGGCGGTCCAGTGGTTAGGACTCGGGGCTCTCACTGCTGTGGCCCGGGTTCAATCCCTGGTGGGGGAACTGAGACCCCACAAGCCGTGTGGCGTGGCTCCCCAAAGATCATAATAAATAAAATAAAATGAAATGTACAATTCTTTGCTTTTTTTTTTTTTTTTTTTTTTGCGGTACGCGGGCCTCTCACTGCTGTGGCCTCTCCCGTTGCAGAGCACAGGCTCCGGATGCGCGGGCCCAGCGGCCATGGCTCACGGGCCCAGCTGCTCCGCGGCACATGGGATCTTCCCGGACCGGGGCACGAACCCGCATCCCCTGAATAGGCAGGCGGACTCTCAACCACTGCGCCACCAGGGAAGCCCAATTCTGTGCTTTTTTTAAAAAAAAAATTACTAGCAAATACTCTCATGGGAAGTGCAGAGTTAAATTTCAGTGAATCACGACAAATTCCGAGTTATTCAAGCCCCAGAGGTCACTAATCAGTAAGTGCCTTGCAACTGCTCTCACTGACGGGCAGCTTTGCAGCAACATGATCTCATCTGGTAGAAACCACCATTATTCCCTTCTTTACAGGCTAGTTACAGAGTTCTAGTCGTAACATGGGTCAACATTTCTAACAAAGGGACATGTTAAGGGAATTTGTGCACATGCCATTCTGTTTTCTGTGCAGTACTGGACGCCTGGTGTTAGGGATGCCTTTGCAAATGCACCTTGCATCCCTCAGGGATCATCCTTTTTAGAATTCGTGGACCGCCTCTCCCCCTTATCCCTCCATATCCTGCTTTTCTGAGTGGTAGGATCTTTTCTTCAGTTTTGGGACTAAATTTACCTCTTCTTTTGTCACTTACAAGCTCTGATGAGACTGAACTGCAGCATCATGTTTTGTCAAAGGGGACTGTCTACAACGTTATATATTAAACAGATGTGGATATATAGGAATATAGACTTACTTGTAACAGAAGCAAATACAAGAATTGACTAAACTAGGTGATGGATTCTAGAGTGTTTCTTATGTTATTCTGTCTATAATTCTCTGTGTTTATATAGTTTCATTCTTTGAAAAAAATATGAAAAAATGTATTCATCTAAGTCCATGAGGCAGAGGCTTCCGATTTTTGAAATTAGAGTCAGAACTCAGCTCCGTCGTATCGGAAGTTGAAGTTATACCTTCTTTCATGTGCACAGTTTACTGGCAATATTATCACACAAAATGGGCTCACGGTTGGGTGAGCTTGTAACTATTAAGTCAGCTAGACACACATAAGCTCTTGTCTCCTTGAATTTCTTCCTGGAGATGATACCCACGCTCCACAACCCGCCCTCTTCCAGGAAGACTTTCCCACAGTCCTACCTTCCCCTCTCCTTTCTCCATCAGCTTCAACGATGACTTGCTCTGTGACCTTAGGCCATGTACGCGAACTTTCCAAGATGTGCCTGAGTGTGAAGGGGAGATGATAGTAGAACCACGCTCCTGAAATTATTCTGAGGCTTAAAGGAACGAATGTATGGAAAACGCCTGGCACAGCTGCTGCCTAATGGCCGACGCTGCTAGTGCCGCCTCCTCTCATTCATCATCTGCCTCAGCGCGTGGTTGTTTGTCGAGTCAGATGCTATCAAACCGCTGAGGCCCGGGGCATGATGTGACTTCATAAATAAGCTCTTCAAGGGAGATTTGCTCACTAAGTTGGTACACATGTCCACAGACCAGATTATCATGAGAGTTAGGGTATGAGCAGACAAAATCTATGATTCTCAAGGTTTCATCCTGAAACAGCCCTGAAAAGACGGAAGACTTTAATGAGAGGTGACTGAATCTCCATGACGATGTGCTAAGATTTTGGCAAGTTTTTTTTTTAACTGTGGAAAGATAAAATTTACCATCTTAACCATTTTTTAAAAATTTTATTTGTTTTATTTATTTATTTTTGGCTGTGTCGGGTCTTCATTGCTGCGCGCGGGCTTTCTCTAGTTGCAGTGAGCGGGGGCTGCTCTTCGTTCCGGTGCGTGGGCTTCTCATTGCGGTGGCTTCTCTTGTTGTGGAGCACGGGCTCTAGGCGCGCGGGCTCAGTAGTCGTGCACGCGGGCTCAATAGTTGTGGCTCGTGGGCTCTAGAGCGCAGGCTCAGTAGTTGTGGCACATGGGCTTAGTTGCTCCGCAGCATGTGGGATCTTCCTGGACCAGGGCCTGAACCCGTGTCCCCTGCATTGGCAAGTGGATTCTTAACCACTGTGCCACCAGGGAAGCCCTCATCTGAACCATTTTTAAGCATACAGTTCACTAGCAATAAATACATTCACGTGGTTGTGCAACCACGATCTATCACCAGCACTATTTCATCTTCCCAAACTAAAACTTTGTACCCCTTAAACACTGACTCCCCCTCCCCCAGCCCCTGGAGCCCCCCATTCTACTCCCTGTCCCTGTGAATCTGACTTCTCTAAACTATGTTCCTCATTTCAGTAGAATCACACAGAGTTGGTCGTCTTCATGACTGTCTTGTGTCACTTAGCATGTTTTCAAGTTTCATCCACGTTCTATCCTGTGTCAGAATGTCAGGCCTTCCTAAGGCTGAAGAATACTCCACTGTATAGATGGACCACATTTTGTTTATCCACTGATCCACTGGTGGACACTTGGGGTGCTTCCACCTTTTGGTTATTGTGAATAATGCTTCTATGAACATTGATATACAAGCATCTCTTCAAAACATTGCTTTCAGTTCTTTTGGAAATAGACCCCGTAGTGAATTGCTGGATTGTACGGTAACTCTGTGTTAACTTTTGAGGAACCACCATCCTGTTCTCCACAGCAGCTGCACCATTTCACTTCCAGCCATGTACCAGGTTCCAACTTCTCCACGTGACTTCCAGCCCTTTTGGCAAGTCTTTTGCCTTCTAAGGGTTTGATAATTATCAAAGAAATAACATGGGATCGTAGGTTATGATGGTTTTAACCCAACCTTTATCAGTGAATCACACCTCCCCCTGAATTCTGGCTTTGCACCTGCAAAAGCGGTGTAAGTTTGGGCAAGTGATGTGACTTGTCTGAACTTCAGTCCACTTAAGTATAAACCGAGGATCACAGCCCTTTGTTCATAGGGTTGTTATGGGGTCTGAATACGAAAATCATTGTGAAATAATGCCATTTGCAGCCACATGGATGGACCTAGAGATTATCATACTAAGTGAAGTAAGTCAGACAGAGAAAGACAAATATCATGATATCTCTTATATGTGGAATCTAAAAAAATGACACAAATGAACTCATTTGCAAAACAGAAACAGACTCACAGACAGAAAAAAAATCTTATGGTTACCAAAGGGGAAAGGTGGGGGGAGGAATAAATTAGGAGTTTGGGATTAACAGATATACACCACTATATATAAAATAGATAACCAACAAGGACCTACTGTATAGCACAGGGAACTATACTCAATATCTTGCAAAAATCTATAACGGAAAAGAATGTAAAAAAGAATGTATATATTTATATATATATATAACTGAATCACTTTGTTGTACACTTGAAACACAACATTGTAAATCAACTATATTTCAGTAAAAATTAAAAAAGGAAATCATTGTGAAGTACTTACACAGTGCTGGTCACACAGAACTTAGGAAATGCAACCTTTGTTACTGTTTTTGAAAGTTTCTTTTCAAGAAAATGTTGATTATTTAAGAATGCCATCTTTTGCTAGTTCAATTAGTACATATTTCCATTTTTGAAATGTTCCTTCATTCTACATGTGTACACACATATCGGTGTGATACTTCAAATATTTCATTTTGGTCTGATCTGGAAGACGAGAAGTTGGTATAAGATTAGAGTAGTTCCTGGAAACAAGTTACCTTAAGAGGAACTGCTTGCCCTGTTTGGAATGGTGGGAAGATAGGGTCACTTGATCCAGGGAAAGACACTTCATAATGAACTCTTGGAAAGAAAACAAAGTTAATACTGAGAACAGAACGTTAATTCTCCCTTTCTCAGGATCATAGTTAGTTCTTCAAATCTTAGAAAAATTAATAGAGAACAGACATCTCCACATGGAGAAATAGAGGTAACCTGAATTACATCCCTAAGCAGTAAACTGTAGAACTGGCAAAGGAAATAAAAGTTTTAATTTCCAGTGTAAATTTGCTCTCAATTTTGCTATTGTCCTTTGATCTGGAACAAGCAGACAGTATTTTTCCTTAATGTGGGGCTTGATCATTTTATATAACATATACGAATCTTTTTCCATTAGTAAAATAAAATTCTATTTTCTAACTTAGGTAATATTGAGGAAAATGGCTATGCTGTACTAGTAGAAATTTTCTTAAAAAGTCTTCAAGTTAAGTATTCTATCGATACACTCAAACACATATGTGTTTGCACACGCATGCTTTAGCCTTTGGGAAAGAAACACGGATAATAGCATCTGTATAATGCCTATTTTTCATCTTGAATTTTGGAAGTGATATGTTTCAAAGAATCCTTGTCTTCTCCATTTTCTGGTTCTATTTGGAACAATGAAAGTACAAATACTTTTTGCAAACATCTTTTAAGAAAGCTGGAGGAGGGTCTCATTCTAGAAAAGTATAGCTCGAAACCAACGTATCAGACCTGACCCAAGGGTTTTGTTTTCTGGGTTTGGGTTTTTTTCCTTTTTAAAGCACGGTTTCCAGTTCCAGAAGTTCACTGAACTTTCTTAAGAAAGATCAGGACACAGAATTTTCGTGAAATCCCCGAAAGGTCCTTTAAGCAAACTCCACTCCCAGCCCTGGACGGAGCACACCTACGACAAGCTGAGGTCTCACTGACCCCATGGAAAACGACAGGTGGATACGCCTTTTGTTGAGCAGCCTCTGATTCATTAATTTAATTGACAGTAATTCTGAGTGAGATTTATGAAGGCCACAAAGTAGAGTTAGTGAAGCGCACGAAATGTCAGCGTGCCCGCTTCGGGCTCCGCGATCGCCATGTCCCTCCCGCACTCCCGCCCGCACCGCTGGCTTCCGCAGCTGTTTTCTCCTTCACGAGGCTTCACACGGAGCCACGGCCTCGCTTCAGCCGGGTACCCACGGGCCCGGACCCACTCCAGCTCCACCGAGCGCCGGGGACGCGTTTCACTGCCCACACTTTGTTCTCCGTGTAGGCACCACGCTCACACGCACCACATACACCATCTATACCACACACACCACACACACACACACTGCCATCCCACACACATGGCGTCTCGGATGCAGCACCCACAAAACCACTTTCCTAACTTTTAGACTCTCACACCTCGTGATCTGTCAGAGCAGTTATTCCCCCGCCCAGCTCTACTTCCCCGTCTTTAATAAAACAGCACCGTGTCAGCCCTGGCCTCTGGGCACAGTGCCCCTTGCTGGCCCCAGGGCTGGGTCTTGGGTTGAGTCATCCAAGCTAAGGAGACCCGGCTTCTGCTGGGACTGTTGAGAGAAAAGCACCCTCCCTTTTTCAGCTGGGTTTGAGGTTGTGAGGCATAATCTTGGAGTTGCTGGAAGCGACCTGCCACCACTGGGGAACGTCTGCTGGAGAGCGGAACCCACCCAGAGGAGGTCAGGGCTGTGACCTGGAGCCCAGGCCTGGGTCCCCAGCAGGGCCCTCCCCGCACTCCCCACTTATGACTCTGAAGCTCCACGTTCACTCAAATCAGTTTCAGTTGGATTTTCTGTCACTTGCAATCTGAAAAGTCCTGAATAATCAAGGATTTTTAGGGAAAATTAGTTATCTTTCTGAGTTTGCATGCACAGTATTCCTCCAGGGCTGACATCTTAACTTGTGTGTTTAGTAAACAGCTTTTTTTCCACCAGTAAAATTTGTATTTGCAACCCAGGTGGCAAAAACTTTAAATTATAGAAGTTATAACAGAGTATATTATGATGTCTTGGTATTAATAATAAATAGAAATATTTTTGTTTTGACGAATATAATTTTTGTTTAGGCGTTTTAGTTATTATGTCTAGGTATAAAGATAAGCGTATAGCCAATCATGAAAAATATTAAAGGAAATGTTTAGGTTTTTTTTTTTTTTTCTATACGCGGGCCTCTCGCTGCTGTGGCCTCTCCCGTTGCGGAGCACAGGCTCCAGACGCGCAGGCTCAGTGGCCATGGCTCACGGGCCCAGCCGCTCCGCATCTTGTGGGATCTTCCTGGACCGGGGCACGAACCCGTGTCCCCTGCATCGGCAGGCGGACTCCCAACCACTGTGCCACCAGGGAAGCCCTGTTTAGGTATTTTGAACTAGAAAGATGATTTATTAAAGACAAGAGACAAGTGCTATCTAATGGTAAATGAACAAAGCAAATCTATTAACATAACAGTGGGGAGCCCAAATATGAGAAAAATAAAATATTTAACCTCTCGGAATTTTTAAAAACAGCAATAATTACAATAAAGAACTACTGAGTATTTCGATCAATACCTAATATTATTACATCTGTCCTTTTAGTATTTTAGTACACTGGATGTTATGTATAAATATTTATTTTGAATAAGAAAGAAGCACTACAAATTACAAATTTAAAAAAGTTAACTGTGCATCACAAAAAAATCACCAAATCCAAAAACAACCCTCACATAGTTTATTAACTAATTGTTTGACATACCTCTATGCCTTCTTTCTATGTTTTTTTGGTGACATGCTCATTAAATGGCTGTCTATATAACATTGATTTTGTAATAACATTTTCTATAGAGAGAATATAAAGATGAATCAGTCTTTCTTTCAGCATGATTGACCGATTTTTTAAAGTTTTGATAGTGTAGACAAATTTCTTTCAGTTTCACAACTTGTTATTGACAATGTCATGTAAATCTTTACAGTTATTGTCAAATTTTGGAACACCCCTATCAAGTTTCTTTCATTTATGAGTGTAAGATATTAAGGCATGTCCAGTTTTCTTGTAAAGTAACTACTTTTACCTGTGTTTAGAATTGAAAACAGGCAGTCAGTTTATCACTAATGTTCTTCTTGTAGTGTTTTCATGTTATTTTAGATCATCTTCCCTGATATCAGGGTCATAGCCAGATGTAGAATGTGTAAGGCCACTCGGGCACCATCTGATGAAATGTGATGGAGGAGAGGCAGAGTGGAAAGAGGCAGAGATCTTAACTGATTGCTATGAAACATCTTATTTTTTCAAAGTAAAAAAAAGAAAAGACCAGTTGAAGACAATTGACCTGTTCTAGTATTTTGGAAAGGGCCAATGTGAGTGGGAAACCCTAAAACTTAATTTCATTAACTTCAACTAAATTCACCTCTGGGCAACGCTGGAGATTTGACTGAGTCGGGCTAGATCTCCGTCTCGACAGCTAGCTAGAAGAAGGAGACAGACTTCTTAGCTGAAGTATTTTTCTACAATCCCTGGGAGAAAGACCATTTATACTTCTAGTATAAATACAATAACATAAGCAATTGCCTGGCCATTTGCCATGCACTGTGGTCACTCCTTGAGGCTGAAATAGTACAGATACCGCCTTGGTTCCACTGGCTCCATTAGTTGAAGCTGAGAAATTACTTCCTCTTTGGCTGTTGTGAAAGCTGAACCCAATACCCCAGGTATACCTGGGAGCATATCGTTTTCCAAAGCCTTCGTGAACACTCAAGGGACAGATGAGACCTCTCTGGGATTCTCTAGAATTCTTTCGTCTTCCTCCACCACCTAATTATCCATCTTATAAGATTATAATGTATAGATCTACCTGTGCTTTCACTTGAACCCAACCCCAGTTGAAAAGAGAAGGGCATTCCTGCGATACACTGCCTTGAGGTACAATCATCTCTAAGCCATCAAATAAGAAACCATTTGAAATATTGTTTCCTTTATCAAGTCAATGTCTCCACCTCTGCATTTCATGAAGAGATACTTTCAATGAAATTTTACCTTCGTATTTAATAATCATTTATCAAAATTGGGAAATGTGTTGTTTTGCTCAGTTATATTCTAGCAAAATTTGTATCAATTATCCCATCCAGGATAAATTTTTTAAAACTTAAAACCACCTGATCACAAGAAATATTAAAGACATCAGGTTTTAAAAAATTGAAGTAGAGTTGATTTACAATATTGTGTTAGTTTCAGATGTAAAGCAAAGGGATTCATATATATATATATTTCAGATTCTTTTCCATTATAGGTTATTACAAGATACTGAATATAATTCCCTGTGCTCTACAGTAAATCCTGCTACTTACCTATTTTGTATATAGTGGTGTGTATCTGTCAATCCCAAACTCCCAGTTTGTCCCTCCTCCCCTTCCCCTTTGGTAACCACGTTTGTTTTCTATGTCTGTGAGTCTGTTTCTGTTTTGCATATAATTCATTTGTATTATTTTTTAGATTCCACATATAAGTGATATCATATAGTATTTGTTTTTCTCTGTCTGGCCTACTACACTTAGTATGATAATCTCTAGGTCCATCCACGTTGCTGCAAATGGAAGTATTTTATTCTTTTTATGGCTGAGTAGTATTCCATTGTATATCTATGTCTATATATGTGTACCCCACGTCTTCTTTATCCACTCATCTGTCGATGGACACTGAGTTTGCTTCCGTGTCTTGGCTATTGTAAATGGTGCTGCAGTGAACATTGGGGTGAACGTATCTTTTAGAATTAGACTTTTTATCTTTTCCGGACATATACCCAGGAGTGGGATTGCTGGGTCATATGGTACCTCTATTCAAAATATCAGGTCTTCACGTATGTACATGTTTTCCAGGGACACATGATGGGTGATCAGTAAAATAAATTCTCAAGCAAATAAGTATATTACATGAGGATAAAATTCTGAAAGGGTTGTGGACTGGAAAGGTGACTTTTGAGTGGAAAATGGACGGTTGTCAAATTTCTGAGGGTTTCTGAAAAATCTTTTTCCCGTATTTAAAGCAGATAATGAAGGTTACAGATGACTGTGGTACTAGAATTCCGCCGTGTGCACTGGAAAGTGAGGTAAAGTGTTTTATTCACAAATTTACTTTTTTGTTGATTAGTTCAGCTAGCCTTTTTTTAAATTAATTTTTATTGGAGTATAGTTGATTCACAATGTTGTGTTAGTTTCAGGTGTTCCACTGGGTGCATAAAGAGTTTTATTCACAAATTTATTTTTTTGTTGATTAGTTCAGCTAGTCTTTTTTTTTTAATTAATTTTTATTGGAGTATAGTTGATTTACAATGTTGTGTTAGTTTCAGGTGTACAGCAAAGTAATTCAATTATATATATATTTAATTCACAAATTTAAATGTTCCCAATACACTGGAGGTCACATCCTTTGCAACTATTTAAATTTAAGGTTAAAATGTTTGGATGGCAACGTATCAATATACAAGTGCGGGAGTTAGTTTTTCTCAGTCTTTAAAGGGAGCGGGTGTTGTCCTCACTTTGTAGATGAAGCCATCCTATGAATGAAAGGAAACATCCCCTGGACATTTGGTTTAACATAAACCTATAGAAGCTCAGCCTGAAGAACTGAAAATAGAAGTGACCCTGCCGTGGCGTTGCCGCCGCAGAGGTGCTATTTAGAGCCAGGAAAAGTGCCGCTCGCGCCGTACAAAGGCCCACGATTGATTGTGCGCGCTCACTTCCGCACATTGTTGAACCTCCAGAAGCTGCTGCAAGTGAGGGGGTGAGTCAGGCCCGAGAGGCTGTTCCAGGGCCTAGATAAGGCATCTGGAAATCTCTGCGAGCCCCGAGGAGTGGTGAGGCAGCCACCCACTCTGTCGGGGTTGCCCGGGTGGCCCTGCTGGGTCCTGGGTGCCTAAGTGAAGGCAGGTGTGTTCCAGGCCACGTGACTCTGCACAGTCTGAGACCAGGTCTCGGCCTCAGAAGGGGAGTCTCCCCACGAAGGGAAAAACCCAGGGCCATGCCCGGCACTTAAAAGGAACAGATACCTTCTTCCGGGTGTGAATTCCTTCAACGCAGCCTTAAAGATACATCCCCACAGGTTACAACCCAGACAGCATCTCTCTTTTTTTTAATCTTTTCGCGGTGCCTCGCAGCCTGTGGGATCTTAGTTCCCCGACCGGGGATCGAACCCGCGCCTCCTGCAGTGGGAGCACGAAGTCTTAACCGGTGGGCCGCCAGGGAGGTCCCTGCAGGCAACATCTTAATAGCCTGTTGTTTTCTCCTGGAAGTATGCCAACAGGGAATACATGAGCTGACCACCTCCCCGTGCCTGTGGGGTGAGCCTACGGCCTAATTGGTCCAGCTTTCCAGGACGTCTCCCCGCCTGAGGGCCAGGTGATGGCAACAGAACCCCTGCTGGAGATTCATCTGGAAGGCTCACAGACACCTTCACACCCACGCGTCCCAGCAAACTCCTGCATCTTGGCTGCTCTCCAGTCAGCCGCCCCTGCTTATTCAAGTACAAATGCAGAGCCATCTTGCACCTCTCACTCTCTCCGTCCCATATCTAATAGTTTATGTATGTATGTATGTATTTTTATCATAGTAACATATACATAACATACAATTTACCGATTTAACTATTCTGAGGTGTACAGATCTGTGGTATTAAGTAAATTCACTGGATCGTACAACCGCCTGCACTCTCCATTTCCAGGACTTTTAAAAATCATCCCAATCAGGGCTTCCCTGGTGGCGCAGTGGTTAAGAGTCCGCCTGCCAATGCAGGGGACACGGGTTCGAGCCCTAGTCCGGGAAGATCCCACATGCCGTGGAGCAACTGAGCTCGTGAGCCACAAGTACTGAGCCCATGAGCCACAACTACTGAAGCCCATGCGCCTAGAGCCCGTGCTCTGCAACAATAGAAGCCACTGCAATGAGAAGCCCACACACCGCAACGAAGAGCAGCCCCCGCTCACCGCAACTAAAGTCTGCAGCAACAAAGACCCAGTGCAGCCAAAAATAAAATAAATTTATATATAAAAAAAATCATTCCAAGCAGAAACTCTGTACCATGAAACAATCACTCCCCATTCCTCCCCACTCCCTCCAGCCCCTGGAAACCTCTGTTCTACTTTCCTGTTTGTGAACTTGACACCTCCAGGTATCACACATGGGCTGAATTGTACAGTATTTGTCATTTTGTGGCTTATTTCTTTCAGCAGAATATCTTCCAGGCTCATCAATGTTGTAGCGAGTATCAGAATTTCCATCCTTTATAAGGCTGAATCATATTCTATTGCATGTGTAGACCACATTTGTTCATTCCTTCATCTGTTGTGGACATTTCTAATAGCTTCTTAATCTTATTAATTTACTATTTTATCACTACTCCATTACTCTAGTGGACACAGAAGTTCCTTCATTTCCTAGTTTGTCTCTATCTTAAAAGTCTCCTCTTTCCCGTCCATCCCATGCACCATCTGAATAACTCACCTAATAATTTCACTCTATTCTTCTATGCATCCCAAATCCTTGCCCCTCAGTGGCCTGGGCCCAATCAACCCTTCTTATATCTCATCTCACTTTTTTCACTAGTCGTCCTCTACTTACCAGGCCAAGAGGCATTTACTGGATAAGTACCGGGTGTTGGGCACAGAAACAGAAAGTCAGGAAAGGTGCCCCTGGACCATCCGCCCCGGAGATCTGGAACACGGTGTGAGAACTCTCCACCTGCGCCTCCCCACACCTGCCTCATGGTTCCTCCACCCCACCTGCTCTCTGGACTGTTCTCCTGCCCCCCCCATCTGTGAGCCTTGTCTCCTGCGGGATCCCACCCCATCGGTGACGAGAGGCTCATGGTAACGAGCATGGATCCTGGACTAGACGGTGTCCTTGGACACTGGCCCTGCCACTGACTAGCTTACGCTGTGGGACACATAACTCCTTTGTGGATGGTGCTTTTGGGTCCACAACTGTCAACAGGGCTCACAGTCAGGGTGCCCCTCCCTGGGCTGTTGAGGATTAGTCCGGCGCTGATCATGCGAAGAAGCTAGAGCAGCGCCAGGCTGCAGAGTCGTTACTGCACTGTTACCTTTCTGAGATTATCCTCCACGGGGTTGTGAACTTTAGCTCATTTGTTCAGTTTCTGCTCTCAGATATCTTCAAATGCCGTGTTAGGAGCTAGACACAAGGCGTATGTATGTGCTAATGAAAAGACATTGCCTCTGCTCCTCGGGGATTCCTAGTATTATTCGTGCTTCTCTTCGGAGCCCTGTGATCACACCCTGCACGACTCCTCCTCCCTCCATCCCTTCCTTTCTTTCCTTCTTTCCTTCCCCCCCTCCTTCCTTCCATCAAATACCATCGGTTGCTACCCTATGCTGGGGATATGCCTCTGCGAACTGCACGGTCGCGCTTTCAGGGGATGAACTAATGGAGAAGGCAAATGCATAAGTGAATAAATCATATGACGCAGGAGAGCAATAAATCCAGAGAAATCCAGAAGAGATAGCGTGTGCTGCTTGGCCGGGGCGGCCCTCTGAGCACTGGTCCCCTAAGCGAGGCCTGGGAAGGGAAGGGTCAGCTCTGCCCGGATCTGCGGGAAGAGCCATCCGGCCGAGGGCAGGGGACGCTGTCGGATGGGAAGTTGGGATTGGGGGGAGGGCAGAGGGAGATCGCCGTTGGGCTGGTTCTCGAAGGTGTCGTCAGGGCTTGGGTTTGATTCCAGTACGATGGGAAGCCTCTAAGGGTGCAAGCGACATGATCCAACGCGTACTTATAAAAGCCTCCTCTGCCTGCAAGAAGCAAGTGGAGAAGAGTCAGAGGAGAAACAGCAAGACCAGCTGCAGGTGCGAACCAGGTACCAGCACGACCGCCCGCTGCTGCTACTGACCCTACAAGGCGGCTCCTGAGCGCCGGCCTCTAGCTTCGGCCTCTTCTTTTTTTTAAAAAAAAAAAAACAAATAAGAGCTAAGTTGATACTGTGTTGTCAGAATCAGACCCCGCAAATCTTAACCTTGTACTAATTAGAAGGGCGAAGTTCAATAGGAAAATATGTCAAGAAAATTTTAAAACACGTTTCCCATAAGAATTTTTATATACCAGAAATGGAGGAGACAACTTCAGTCCTTTCATCTCTATTTGATTCAACATAGTGTTGATGTAATTTAAGTATCTCCTGGGGTGAGTTTTTATTGTTTCTTAAAAGCAATTGTTTTCATATTTCAAACATCCTTCTATTAAGAATTTAAGTTGTAATTTTTTTTCTATTTTAAACTAACAAAGAGCCAGTGAACGCATATTCAGTATAAGAAGTAATTAAAGAGAGCTGACTGGGGAATTAAAAAAAAAAAAAGTTGTGACACAGTACTTTTTGAATTAATATTTTAGATCTATTAAATTATGTTGGACCATTTAAAAGGAATTCCTGTCTCTCCTGTAAAATCGTTTATTTCAGGTATTGGTAGGTTACTAATCTTAATCTTTTACTCTTCTCTTGTCCCTTAATCCACGTGAAGAAAAGGGAAAAAAAGAATTATTGATTAGCCAAGCTAAACATCAAAGGAATGATCTTCCCCACAAATCAATCCTTCCGTTCTCTTAATTGCTTTGTTGATTTCTCCCAAACCTTTATCTACTGAACTGCTCATTCCTAAAGCCTCAGGTTTGTTGCTGGAAATTTTTCCCTTCTGTGTTTTTTGCTACAAGTTATTATCCAGCTAGCGGTTCTTGGAAAATTGAGTATTGCTGCCCGGGTGAACAGTGCAGGTAGTATCAGATCTCAGAGACCCAGTCCCACCTCGTCTTGGGCATTGCACTGAGTAAAGGCCTGGACTCTCAGGTCCTCGTTTCTTTAGAGAACACACTCATTTCCCAACGAACACAAGTGTCATCGGTTTGCCTTTGTTGTTTCTTCTTCTTTAGGAATGAAATTAATGTGATGATAACCTCTTTCTCCCCAGACCTGGGTATCGACGATTTCTGCTTCATTTTCTGGCCCCTCTTCTAAGTTCTGAAGACACTACCAAAGGCGGGTATCGATCAACAGGCTGCCTGTCACTTCCTTGGGCACAAAGGACACAAACCCTGTCACCTCCATGCCCCAGAATAGACCTAAAGGTAAAGGGTCAGAGATGAAAGGCTTCTGATTAGTCCTCCTTTGTAACCAGCCTCTTAGGAAGGCTGAGCCTCTGTTTACACCTGTCCTTGGAGTTTAAGATGGAAAACTTTTACTCCCAGGTCCATGCATGGATGTTAGTGAAGCAGAACGCTTATCTTTCTCAGTTTCTTATGGGGGGAGATGAGATGGATTGCTTGTTGCTAAGGCGGTTTGCCTTTTTAGGTAAAAAGCGTATGCATCCTGGGTCTTCCGTTCGTTGCCTACACTGCTGAGAATTCATCTGTTACAGAAATTTTAACACTTTAGGTGTTGGCTAGAGAACACCCAAATTAATTTCCTCTGAGAAAAGAACCTGAGGGATGCCTTTTTCTTTCCTCAGGTGGCAAGGATGTCATTGATTTCATTGTTAAACCAGAGCAGAGAGGGTCAAGGGGGTTTCGAGAAGCTGAGAGAAAGAATGCAAGAAAAAAAGTCATTACTCATCCACATTCACAGAGTGGCCGATGAAAATTCAGGAGGGCAACTCTGAACCTCCCCCTGGAGAAGAGAAACCTTCTTAAGTGGCCTTGGCTTCACCCAGCCCCTTTTGTTTAACTCAATGACTAACCTTTAAAAGCAAGGTCGTGTCATGAAATTCTGGTAATCCTTTGTTAGTACTGCATGGATGGTCTCTCCTTCCCAGTCCTAGCTTATTGCCTGGAAGCAGGCATGCAGTTCCCGTTTGAATTACACCAATCTTCTCCTTTCCTCTCCCTGCCCCTGCTCACGCCCTGGCCATCTGTAGTCTCACTCATCAAATAAGGGCAGTTGTTTTCATACACGTCTCCTAAGTTCTGTCTGGTCTGTAGAGCTGTGAACGTGTGACCAGGCAATATGTCCAATAGACTACAAAGAAGGGAAGAGTGTGCAGAGCTTAGTTTGATAAGAAAAGCGGCTGTTGATCTTCATGGAATGCTGATGGGGGGCATGCGGGCTGGACCCTGGGCCCTGTGATTTGGGCCAAGAATGGCTCCCTTTTCCTCGAGGACAGAGAAGGAGAAGCAGGTCTCTCTAGTCTCAGAGCAGTAGGGTTCAGCCCCCTCCCCTTCCTGGAAGCTGCCAGGCTTGCTCCCAAATCTGCCCAATCTGCCCCCTGAGCCCACAAGGTCCCCCTCTTCTTGGCCTCTTCCATTCCAGCTCAGAAGCCAGGGAGCAGGTGTGTTTGGGGTTGTGTAACTGTAGCCTGTTTATCAGGGGAACATTCACTGCATCGCTCTGCACCCCAGTTAGAACCCTTGTGTTTGAAAAACATAATCGGAAATTATTTCCACGACTGGCTGAGTATAACTAACTATAAATACGAGGCATCTCCTTTTCTCAAGGCTTACACGTGATCCACTCTATAGGCCCCTGATTTGCTGAGAAGCAAATGCACATTTGCTCAATTTCTCTAAAAGTACTTTTTTCATGTGTCCATCCAACTTTCCTGAGTATTTCAATCACTAATGAAATGTAACATTTTTTGGAAAAGTTCGCATAGAAAGGTTAATTCTGTTTGTCCATAGTTTAGATTGGGATGATCAACCTTAGCCAACGAAAGTCCCCCGATGTGTGACTCACAGAGCTCGCGTTCCCCTCTCTCCACTCCTCCAAGTATCTGTTTAACTCTGTCATGAAAGAAACAGGGTGGTTTTCGGGGACCTATCTGCAAATACTAATCTTATTGAGATAAGCAAGAAATCTACGCTATTCGCCTTAGAGTATTTTCCATCAGCATCAAGCCCAGTGGCTAACTCAACTTGTGTCGTAAAGCGATCCACACGGACACTGGGATTAGTAGAGCTCTGAAGACAGAGTCAGTGAAGATATGGTCCCTTTGTACCGGGCTGCTCCTAAATTCTGCTGAAGGCTGTCTCCTCCTGGTTGTCGGGCGATTCTAGATCACTAATTAACAACACTGGGGCGTGCGAATGCTGCTTGCCCAATAAGCCGATGGCGAAATTTAAACGCACTCTGTTAAACCATGTCACTATCCACGAAAAGGTGCCCTTCAGAATTAACCTGCTGTGGTTGGGATACGTCTCCAGTGTTTATTGTTTGCTTGTTCAATTCGTTGACTTTATCATTCTCTCTCTATCTCACCCTGTATATACATGTTTATATATATTTTTTGAACCATTTGTATGTAGGTGCCTATATCGTGCCCATCAGTGTATTATTTCCTATACGCATTCCCAGAAGTGAGAATATTCTCTTACAAATCCACAGACTAATGATCATATTTGGGAAATTCTAAATTATTTCAACTTTTATCTAATATGCATCCTATATTCCAATTTCTTGATTATCTCAATAAAGTGCTTTGTAGCTATTTTAAAATTTTTTGGTGTGGGATCCAGACCAGGGTCATTTGTTAAACTTAGTTGCTGTGTCTTGGGGGTCTTCTAAAATTTGAGACAGTTCCTTAGTGTTTGTCTTTTACCATCAATATCTTTGAAAAATACAGGCCGGTTACTTTTTAGAGTGTCTTTCAGTTTGGGTTTCTCTGATTATTTTCTTTTCTCCCCCCGCCCAGCTTTATTGAGGTATAATTGTGTAAGTTCCTTAAATTTTCTGGGCCTTGGTTTCTTTGACTACAGAAAGAGAATAGTAGTAGTAACTTCTTGGGGTAATTTTAAGGATTCAATGAATTAATATAGGTACATAGAAAGTGTCCATTATGTTATCAGCTACTTTTATGTTTTGAAGGTGTTATTTCAAAAAAATGTGATATAATGTATACATACAATGGGATACTATTCAGCCTTACAAAGGAAGGAAATTCTGTCACATGGTACAGATACATGGATGGACCTTGAGAACATGATGCTAAGTGAAAGAAACCAGTCACAAAAGGACAAATACTGTGTGATTCCACTTCTGTGAAGTACGCACAGTATCAAGTTAGTAAAGAAAGCAAGCGTGGTGGGTACTGGAGTGGGGAGTAAGGGGAGAATGGGGAGTTAGGGTTTAACAGGCACAGAGTTTCAGCTGGAGCAGATGAAAAAGTTCTGGAGTTGGATACTGGGGATGGTTACACAATGATGTGAATGTACTTAAAACCACCTAAATGAAAGCTTAAAGATGGCTAAAATGGTAAATTTTATGTTATGTATATTTTACCACAATACAAAGTTTTGAAAACATTATTCTGACTGCTGTGTGGACAGTGGGGGATGGAGGGTGGGGAAAATGCAGCCCCAGCAGTCAGGGGCTGTCACCACTGTCTAGTGGCGAGAAGACGGGCGTGGCAGTAGAGGTGCCGGAAGAAGACGCATTTGGGATGTGGTTTGAAGTAGACATCTTAAGGACAGGAACGTGTCGGCAGGTTGGATGAGGGGCCATGGAAAAGAGAGGGGACAAGGAGATCTTTCTTCTCTCTGGCTTTAAACCTTTTAAAGAAACCTTTTTTAAAAAATTTATCCTTATTCTTTTGGTTAAGTTGGGTCTTTGCTGCGGTGCGCGGGCTGCTCATTGAGATGGCTTCTCTTGTTGTGGATCACAGGCTCTAGGCACGTGGGCTTCAGTAGTTGTGGCACATGGGCTCAGGAGTTGCTCTGCGGCACGTGGGATCTTCCCGGACCAGGGCTTGAACCCGTGTCCCTGTATTGACAGGTGGATTCTTAACCACTGCGCCACCAGGGAAGTCCTCTCTGTCTTTAAAGGTGGATGATTTCGATTGCTGTGTCTTTTTTTTTTTTTGGTGGGGGGTGGTACGCGGGCCTCTCACTGTTGTGGCCTCTCCTGTTGCGGAGCACAGGCTCCGGACCCGCAGCCCCAGTAGCCATGGCTCACGGGCCCAGCCGCTCCGCGGCATGTGGGATCTTCCCGGACCGGGGCACGAACCCGTGTCCCCTGCATCGGCAGGCGGACTCTCAACCACTGCGCCACCAGGGAAGCCCTGCTGTGTCTCTTAAACCCTAACTCCCCACATCCTTCCCTCCCCCAGCCCCTGGCACCCACCCTTATGCTTTCTGTCCCTGTGACTGTGATACCCTAGGGACCTCACGTAAGTGGAATCATACAGAATTTGTCCTTTTGTGTCTGGCTTCTTTCACGTAACACAATGTCTTCAAGGTTCATGCAGGCTATGGCACGTGGCAGTGTTTCCCTCCTTTTCAAGGCTGAGTAATGGTCCTTTGACGTATACGTCACATTTGGTTTATCCACTCCTCAGCTGCGACCACATTTTGGCTCTTATGAATGATGCTGCTATGAACACGGTGTACAGACATCTGTTCCAGTCCTTTAATTCATTGCTTTTGGGTGTATACCCAGAATTGGAACTGCTGGATCACAGGGTACTTTTAAGTACTTGTAAGTTTAATTTTTTAAGCAACCATCATAATATTTTAATTAATTTATTTGTTTTTGTTTTTAATGTTCTATCTCCCGACTTCTTTGTACTCCTGTACCTTGGACCTTACTTTACATGTGCTAAGTGCTCAACAAATATTATTTTTATTTTTGGTTATTTTCTTTTTTTCTCTCTTTTTTTATTGAAGCATAGTTGACTTACTTTATTAGTTTCAGGTGTACAACATAGTGATTCGATATTTGTATAGATTTTACTCCATACGATGTTATTATAAAATATTGACTCTATTCCCCATGCTGTACATTATATCTTTGTAACTTATTTATTTTATACCTAGGAGTTTGTACCTCTTAATCCCCTTCACCTACCTTGCCCGTCTCTCTACACCCTAGTTCATTCTCTTGTATCTGTGAGTCTGTTTCTGTTTTAATTGTTCATTTTATTTTTTAGATTCCACATATATCAACAACTGTCATTAATAATGCTTATAAATATAGCTGACGTGTGCCCAGAATTGTACACGTTATAAGGCATTTTCACTTAAATGACTTCATTTAATAGTGTGACATGGTGAATCAGCTTTCCTCTATCCTATGTCACAAGCACTGTGCCCAGCGATTGGCCTGGATTACCGCCCTTCGTTCTCACAGCTAGTCTGTGAGGGAGGTGATGTTACTCTTACATCTGGGGAAACTGAGGCACAGAGCGATTAAGGTAACTTGCCCAGAGTCACACAGCTAGTGAGTGGCAAAGTGGCAGAGCTAGTGTTCTAACCCAGGTGGTCTCACGCCACAGCCCATGGTAATCAGTCTTCTGAAAGCTTCCCCCAGGCGATGCATGCTACCTTCCAAGAATGCATGTTGAGTCCTCAGGCTGAAATTTCAAAAGCTCATCATACCTATTGTTAATTATGAAACAAACATGTCCCTGTGCTATTGCGCCGTTTGGGTTGAGACAAAGCATCGCTATGTATTATTTATTTTTGCATTGTTAGAACGTATTTTCACTAGCAATTCCTAGGAATGCTGACTAATTTTTTCATCAGAATTCACTTACTATAGACTAATACTGTGATATCCTGAAAAGCTTCGTATGACTGAAAGGGGTGGAAAGTTCAGTTTGTCAATTCCATTTATATTTTGAGACTGTTTATCCAAACTGAAAGGGATAGTGAGACAGAAATCTGGGTAGTTCATCCGGTTCCCTTTTCCTGCAGGAGCAAAGCCCTCACCTGTTTCAGACATACGATTTGGGGCAGTTTGCTAAACTTTGCACGGCACATTTCTGCTTTTGCCGGCAGTGCAGTCCGGCTCCTTCCTGGGCACATTTGTTTCTTTACTGATTCATCTAAGTGGATCTTCTCCCCCATCGCCTTTCTCTTCTTTTTAGCAGAGAGTTAGGGGCTGACGGTAACAAGCAGACTGAGGATAATGAGAAAGCCAGGGACTCACCTGATCCTAGAACCCTGCAGGGATCTCTGAGTTCAGCCCCTCCAGGGAGTAAGAGCTGACATTCAGGGCCGCTTCCAGGGGCCCTGAGATGCAATCTGGAGGCCATGGCCACCTGTGGCTCCCCGCTCTGCACCCAACCGACGCGTGCCCTCCTGGCACGTTGCCACTGTTTGTTTCACGCTATTGACACAGAGGATGAGCTGCCTTGTCACCTCCCTGTGCAGCCCCTGCCATCCTTCCCACTGCAGGGCAAATATTTACCAGCTCCGAGATGTCCAGGGGGACAGCATGAAGGAAGCAATGTCAACGAACGTGCGCTCCAGTCCACTGAGGCCCAGACGCCCGGGTTGAACTCACTGGGACTCCACATTTATTCAAATCAGCATCGAAATGCTGTTGTCATGTGACCCCCCCCCCCCAGGTAGCGTCTTGAAAATAATCTTGGCCTCAGGTACCCGTCGGTAGAGTCTGTGAGTTTCCTCATTGTCAGCATCAAGGCCTAGGAATGAGAAGAGAAGGAAAAAGAGGACGAGAGGAGATGAAGGACAGAGAGAGAAAAGGAAGGAAGGTCCTTGCAGTCTGTGTGAGGGTCACACTTCCTTCTCTAACATTCCCGGCCCCTGGCCGTGGCCTGCTTTCCGGATGCAAACTAAACTGTGGGTATAGCAGGGCCCGTGGAGAGAAGCTAACACCTAACCAAGTGAATTCTTAGACTGTTTTTGGAAGCATAAGCATACCTTTCAATAAGGATCTGGAACCCAAATAAAGCCCAGAGCTGGGAAAGATGTAAGGTCAGCAGTTAGGAGCGAATTAAACATGTGTTGAACCAAGCATTATAGTTGTCCTTGATTTTTTTTTTTTTTTTTTTTTGCGGTACGCGGGCCTCTCACTGTTGTGGCCTCTCCCGTTGCGGAGCACAGGCTCCGGACACGCAGGCTCAGCGGCCATGGCTCACAGGCCCAGCCGCTCCGTGGCATGTGGGATCTTCCCGGACCGGGGCACGAACCCGTGTCCCCTGCATCGGCAGGCGGACTCTCAACCACTGCGCCACCAGGGAAGCCCTGTCCTTGATTTTTAATCCTCATCGTAATCATGAAAGGATGGTATGGTGATCCCCACTGGATGAGAGAGGCTATCTCACTTCTAAAGGATCAGGGGTCCCCTCAGTCCACAGAAGTAGATGGCGGGGCCAGGCAGCCATCACTGTTCTGTTCTGACTCCAAATCCCACCCTTATTTCTCTGCAGAACCTTTACTGCCGCTTCAACCCAGGAAACAACAGACGTGGGCTGGAGACAAATCTAAGAGCAAACAGCCGCGGTGAGTGGGCCTTGGGAGAAGCAGCCGGCCGGCAGGTGGTCAGGGAGACGGGCCCTGGGTCTGGGGAGGCCGAGGAGGAAGGTGGCCTGGGCGCCCGTGGGCCTGGCTGCCACGCAGCCAGCAGATGCTGGGACACGTTTCCTCCGATTCCACATCCATTGTTCTGCCTTTATTACACGGTCTCACTGTCCATCACAGACGGAAATGGAATTGGTCTGAAAGGGTTTCCTCTTCCCACAGTCTTCTTAGTTGTGTATTGATAGGTAGCTTTTAAATGTAATATCCTTCCAGACAGGAAGATTAAGCTGATCTGTCCACTTCATGGCCAGACTGGTGGTTTTTTTTTTATTTCAACATGAGAGACAATGTATTTGCCTCTTCAGCCCTCCATGACTTCCTTATCGTACCATAGTCTAAGAAAAGGTGACTTAATTCCCTGGGTCATCCCCCGGTCAGATCAGTGGGAGATATGGAGTCAACACTCTCAGGGCTGTGGGACCATGGCCCCCCTTCTCTGCAATCCCAGGCCGTGGCCAAGTGGTCACAGGTTTACAAAGGCGGGTGTGGAGGGGCCAGACCCCTGCACCTGTCCTGGTCCTTCTTGCTGGTTGTCTATAATCTAAAGCTCTTTTTCCCACACCTTTCAGACCCTGGACAGAGCCGGCAGATATGTGGATATTGTCACTGCCCTTCTCTGTCAGTGTAATTAGTTATTTCTGTGGCCCTAGAAACGTGTGTTAAGAGTACATCCTGATTTCCTTGACGTATCACCTCGCACCGGTCAGAATGGCCATCATCAAAAACTCTAGAAACACTAAATGCTGGAGAGGGTGTGGAGAAAAGGGGACCCTCTTGCACTGTTGGTGGGAATGGAAATTGATACAGCCACTATGGAGAACAGTATGGAGTTTCCTTAAAAACTAAAAATAGAACTACCATATGACCCAGCAATACCACTACTGGGCATGTACCCAGAGAAAACCATAATTCAAAAAGAGTCATGTACCAAAATGTTCATTGCAGCTCTATTTACAATAGCCAGGACATGGAAGCAACCTAAGTGTCCATCGACAGATGAATGGATAAAGAACATGTGGCACATATATACAATGGAATATTACTCAGCCATAAAAAGAAACGAAATTGAGTTATTTGTAGTGAGCTGGATGGACCTAGAGACTGTCATACAGAGTGAAGTAAGTCAGAAAGTGAAAAACAAATACCATATGCTAACATATATATATATGGAATCTAAAAAAAAAAAGGTTCTGAAGAACCTAGGGGCAGGACAGGAATAAAGACGCAGATGTAGAGAGTGGACTTGAGGACACGGGGAGGGGGAAGGGTAAGCTGTGACAAAGCGAGAGAGTGGCATGGACATATATACACTACCAAATGTAAAATAGATAGCTAGTGGGAAGCAGCCACATAGCACAGGGAGATCAGCTCAGTGCTTTGTGACCACCTAGAGGGGTGGGAGGGAGATGCAAGAGGGAGGGGTTATGGGGATATATGTATAGCTGATTCACTTTGTTACAAAGCAGAAACTAACCCACCATTGTAAAGAAATTATACTCCAATAAAGATGTTTAAAAAAAAAGAGTACATCCCATTTTCCTCATAAAACTTTATCCCTAAGCCAAGATATGGAAGCAACCTAAGTGTCCATCAACAGGTGAATGGATAAAGATGTCCATATATACAATGGAATACTACTCAGCCATAAAAAAGAATGGAATTTTGCCATTTGCAGCAACATGGGTGGACTTGGAGGGCATTATGCTAAGTGAAATAAGTCAGACTGAGAAAGACAGATACTGTATGATATCACATAGATTAGATGTGGAATCTAAAAAATACAACAGACTAGTTCTTTTATATACCATAAGAGAAGCAGACTTACAGATATAGAGAACAAACTAGTGATTACCAGTGGGGAGAGGGAAGAGGGGAGGGGAAATATAGGGAAAGGACAGAAAGAGCTACAAACTATTAGGTATAAAATAAGCTACAAGGATATATTGTACAGCACAGGGAATATAGCCAACATTTTATAATAACTATTAATGTAGTATAACCTTTAAAAATTGTGAATCACTATACTGTACACCCGTAACCTCTATAATATTGTACAACTATGCATCAATAAAAAAACAAAAAGAAAACCTTTTACCCCTGAGGTTTTCTTTTTGTCAGGTTCTTCCTGCCACGTCTTAAACGTATTCAAATGCACTTTTCTCATACTGACAGTGCTCTTATTTCCTTAACACGACGAATATTGTCAGATGATTGTTATTTTCACTAATGTTCATGGAGGAATTTTTAGACATGCTTTCTTATGCTAACATGCATTATCTCATTTAATCTCAAATATCCCATGAGGTAGATACTATGATCATCCTCCGTTTCGTAGATGAGGAAACTGGGTCTTAGACATGGAAATAATATGCTCTCATCCACCGCTTGCTGCTGGCAGGGCTGGGGTTGGAGCTGAACCTGTCCCACCAGGTGGGAAGCCGGGCCGCTGCCCATGAGGGTTCTGCTTGGGGCCGCCAGAACCTTTGAGACTGACCTGACTGAGTGGTCCAGAAAGGTCCCCCAGATGATGCCACGGACTTGTTCCCACCTTGAGAACTGCTGACCTCGTGGGTAAATTCCACCACTTTCCACCCATAAATATAATTCCTCTCAATCTGTGAAAATTAAATCAAGGAGCCAACCCTCCTGAAATGCTTATTTCACCATCTGTACTAAGAAATCATTTAGAAAAGTTATTGCCTGAAAGATTCTGTTTGTTTCTTAAAAGGCCATTCTTTCTTGTCCTTAAGCATCTTTTTGCTAGAAGAATCTGGCAACCTGTGTCATTTTTGGAGCATTTGGAGTGGAACAGGAGTTTCACACTCTTTATCATCTGGTGAGGCTTTTAAGGGGAAAGTGTCAACATAAATTTGGAATTTCCTGACTTCTGCAGATTTGAGTTATAATCTGGACATGACTAGAAAGGAAATCTTAAAAAAAAAATTTTAGAGTGTTTTATTGTGGAAATGTCCCCAAACATTTTCATCCCATTTTCCCAGAGAAACCTGACATCGTGGGGAGGGGGAGGGGGGCAGAAGAACAAAACGCAACGGGCCACATCCTTGAACTCTTTTGTGTGTTTAGAACAATGTCCGGTTAAAATCAAACAATATTGCTGCTAAATACGGCTAAAATAGTCCTTGGTGAGCGCTCTTGGAGGAGTGAGGAGAGCCACGGTCCCTCTAAGAGGGAGGGTCTGATTCCGACCGAAGCAGGGAGGCCTGGCGGACACAGCATCTTCGCCACCGCCCCGTCATCAGCTCCTGTATGGCCTGGGACCTTAAATGTCTTCCCCATCCCCCTGTCATCGGCTGCTGTACGGCCTGGGACCTTGCATCCCAACCCGAGCGCGGAGCGAATACCAGCGCTGCGCCCAAGTGGAAAACAAAAGCCGGGCTGGGGGTGGGCAAGCTCGTAAAGGAGAAGGAGGCGAAGTCACGAAGTCTGGCTTTCTGGCCAGATTTCCTCGGGAAGGTGAGGTGTGGCCGGCACTGTGTGCGAGCGCCGGGAGGGGCCGCGCACCCCGCCTCGGGCCGGCAGGCCCGGCTGGCCCGAGGCCAGGGCGCCCGACGCCAGGCCCGGCTCTCGCGGTGGGAGCGGCCGCCGGCGGCCACACAATGGCATTATCTCGGGCCAGCGCGCTGCAGGGACCCACCGCTTCCTGCCCCCGCATCGCGGCACAGACTGTCCCAGGGCCCACCGCCTTCGGACACGCTCTCCGGCGCTCCGTCGCCAAGCTCGGTAGGGAAACGTCTAAAGCCACTTCTTCCTTGGGAATTGCAGACGCTGCGATGCTGTCATGCATTGTATTTTTATCCCCGCTGGAAGGACGCGCGGTCATAAGTCACCTGGGGGAAGGGACGAACTCGCCGAGCAGTTTATGTAATGCAGGCGACCGCTGGGGCTTCTTAGCGCCGGGAAGACACAAACGTCTTCAAAGCGACCTGAGCCCCGCACCCAGCGCCATTTATTTCTGAGGGCCCATCATCGCATCCTCCCACTGACTCCTGAATCCCTGAGCTCCTCTGATGGCAGGAAAGCACAGAGGCTGCCACGGGAGAGGAAAACCTGGCGAAGGTGCTCGAGGGGCGTGCTTTTCACATCTAGTCGTTAGCATCTAAACTGTTAAGGGACTCTCAAACACAGCCCTTGGATTAAATTATAAAAAATGTAAAAGTCCTTAAACCCCGGTCCTACCAACGTGTTGCACAGGACAAGAAAGACTAGATTTTGTTTTGTTTTGTTTTACTGGTATCCTTGGCTTTGGACTATTGCGATTAGATTCTTAAACAACAGACGAAGTCTTTCTAACTACATGCCTCTGCCAGAAACTTTAGCAACCTGCTCCCAGAAATCAGGGGTTTAATCCAAGAGTTACCAGAAATGCTCTTCAACCTTCTGCTTCCGGGTCAGGAAGTTTCTGGCAGCCGTGGACTCTGCTCCTTAGGACTGTTGGACCAGACTGGTTTCAGGGGAGCCGAACCGTCGGCTTTGTGCTCAGTGACAATTCCTGCTCTTGTAGTGCAAACCTGATTTCAGGAGACCTGGGCGGAGGGGCTCTTGCTTTGCCCTGCATGCCTAGACGGCTCCCTAGATGGCTTTTCTCCCCACCATGACCCGTGAAGATCCCTCCTGTCCTCGCTTTTGTGGAAGTGACCAGGCTTTTTTTGGCCTGGACTCAGCAGAATGCAGGCCTGTGTTTAACAACCAGCAACAAACAGCCCTGATCAGACGTTTGTCATGGCCTTTAGTGGGACAGGCCTAGAAATGTAGAATTTTTTAAACTCCAAAAGCTTTACAGCATACAGAAAAATACAGGGGATCTTACAATGAATGTTCCGGTACTCACCAACCACCTTTGATGAAATCTGGACATTTTGTGATGTTTACTCGACAGTTTGCTTTTAAAGAAACAGTTGAGGACAGCGTGGTCCCTTCCCCGCCCTCCCTGCACAGAGGTGATTGCGGTCTGAACTTTGGCGTTTGTCTTTCCCGCCTGCTGGACGGATGTTCTCCCACGTGTTCACTGCTGTGTAAAGGCTGGCATTGACTCTGATGAGTCAGTACAAGCTTTTCAATATTTTTGAATGCCACCCATGCCTGCATGTTTCTAAGTATGTGTATGTACAATATATAATGTTTCACGTGTCTTAAAATTTGAATATAAGTTGTATTATAATGCATATAACCTTTTCGATAAGCTTTATTGAGCTATAGTTCACATACCATACAATTCATCTCTTTAAAGTGTACTAGTCAATTGTTTTTAAAATAGTCACAGAATTGTACAACTATCACCACAGTTCATTTTAGAACATTTTCATTCTCACCTCCAAAAACACCTTTACTAATCAGCAGACACGCCCCTTCCTGTCACCTGCCAGACCAAGGCCACCACTAATTTGCTTTCTGTCTCTGTGGAATTGCCTATTGTGGTCATTTCATAGAGATGGAATCATACAATATGTGACCTTTTGCATCTGACTTGCACTTAATGTAGCATTTTTACGGTTCATCCACGATGTAGCATGTATTGGTACTTCATTCTTTCTTACTGATATTCCATTCTATGGAAGTACCATGTTTTATTTATTTATTCATCTATTTATGGATATTTGGCTATTATAAATAATGCTGCTATGAATATTTCTGTACAAGTTTTTGTGTGAACACATGTTTCATTTGGGGGGGTATACAGCTTGAGTGGAATTGATGGATCATAGGGTAAGTCTATGTTTAATCTTTTGAGGAGCTGCTAGACTGTTTTCCAAAGAAGCTGCATCATTTTGCATATTCCCACCAGCAGTCGTATGAGGGTCCCAATTTCTCCATATCCTCGCCAACACTTATTGTCTGCTGTTTTTACTATGTCATCCTAGTAGGTGTGAACTGGTATCTTGTTGTGGTTTTGATTTGCGTTTCCTTAATGACTAAAGATATTAAGTATCTTTTCATGTGCTTGTTGGCTATTTGTACATCCTTTCTGGTGAAATATTTCTTCAGATCCTTTGACCGTTTAAAACATTTAATTACTTGGTTTTTTAATGTTTAAGGTATGTATAAGAACACTTTATATATTGATATTATAGGTATAAGTCCTTTATCAGATATATGATTTACAAATATCTTCTCCCATTCTGTGGGCTGTCTTTTCACTTTCTTGATGGTGTTTGCTATACATAACCCTCAGAAAATCTTTGAGGTAATAAACATGGATAAAACAATTATCCATTCAGAACATGGAACACTAGTACGTTAAATTTAACCAATTTCAACTTCTGTATAGTACTCAAAAGTATGGGTATTGTGCGTTAAACTATCGATCCATTCTCTCATCGATGGAAATTTGGTCCATTTCTAGTATTTGGCTATGACCTAATGCCACCAGGAATGTTCTTGTCCATGTCTCCTGAGGCACACTTTCAAGTGTTTGTTGGGGCAACATCTACGAGTTGGATGCCAGGTCTTTCTCAGGCATTCCTGGGGTCTGAATGCCTGTCTTCAGGTTCGCTGGATATTGTCAGAGTATTTTTCTTTCTTACCAGCAGTGTATTAGAGATCTCAGTTAACATCTTTGCTAATACTTACTACTGTTTGGCAGTTAAGTTGTAGGTATTGAGTTTGAAATTGAATCTCGTCATTTTTAAAATGCGTCCTTACTCTCTGTCAAACTATGGCGGCCTGTGAGGGACAGATTAGCTGCTGGTGCTGTTTTATTCTTTGTAACAGAGAATTAAGAGATTGTGGCAATAATACGTTCTTGTGTGTTGATAGCTCTGGGGACTCTGATATAAATAGATCAGTATGAATAACTGTACAGAATGTTTGTATGGTTCCTAGCCAGCTGTGTTACATCATTGATTATGTAGACTGTATATAGTGTGGAACATATTTTAAATCTTCAGTATGAACTTCTGCTACTGATTAGCACAAAGTTCTAGAATTTATTAGTATAAGCCGTTTGAAGATTCATTGTGGAAGTCCCGTAAAAGCTGAACGCGTTCCGTTTCCATTCTAGGTCCCCAGTCTTGTTGCTAATCATTCCAATTCCTTCAGCATTTTCTCATGTAGTTCAATTTTTAGTCTTTTAAAAGTTGATTTTTTTCTGTACTACGTAACTAATACACACATAACTTTGATTGTAAAGCTTTCAGAATTAACTCCGCTTTCAAGGCAAAGAGGAAAGAACTGAGACACTCTGATGTTTTTGTTTTGACATGTATAGTGGCGTGAAATTCATTAGATAGAAAGTATTGTAGATATTCCATCAAAGTTAGACTTAAATCAGTGTAATATAATATTTAGACAAAGAAGACACTTTTAATGGCAAATAAAGGTTTCTTTTTCCCTGACTAGAGTTTGATTCACAGGAAAGAAGTTTCAGTTTGAATTTTGAGAGCTCTAAAATTTCAGCAGATAACATTTTTCTGCTGAGTTTCTTGTATGAGTGTTGATCTGTAGTTTTAATATACATGGGTAGAATCTACAGAGTAAAATAAGCTGCTGGAAAACTAATAATAAAGGGAGGAACTTTCTAATGGGGGAAGCTTCATAATCGTTGTACTCCGTAATTTACGTGGGATGCTTTTTTAAGGTGTATTTTAACAGACGGGTTAAAACACAGCTTAAAAGGCTGTGCTCAGCCTTTCATATCTTCATTATATCATTTACTCCTCCTGGGAAACCTAGAAGGCAGGCACTACCTCACTCATCTCCACTTCAGCCATTTGCCAGAATCTTCCACAGATTTAGTTGGTGATATTAGTTGTGGCTCTGAAAATAAACTAAACTCTAGAGTCTTTGGATATTTCCCTCCAGTAAGTTTTCCAAAGCCAAGAACGTTCAAGGGTTTAATTAAAGGCACTTGGTCCTTTCAGCTGTACCGAGAGGGTTCTCCTTCAGAGTAAGGGTAAGGTCGGGAAATCCTGACATGTCCTACCTCAATTCTACTTCACTGAAGTGGTGAAAGATTAAAGTTCAGCCTCAAAGTTATTTTTCATTGAAAATTGGGTACACTCCAGTTCCCACCAGATTTTCTTGGCCAGACTCTCTCATCTCTCTGGAGTGTGTGGAAACTTGCCCATGGATACTCAAAGAGGTGTAGGGTGTGGAGAGGACAGGTCTGACCCCTGTCCCCAAGCCGGTGCCCGTCCAGTGATTGCACAGGCTTTGGATCAAAATGACTGTGGATGTGCTGTTGACCAGTTGTGGACCAGATGTGGAACCTTCACACCGTGCAGAACGGATCCCGAGTAGACTAAGGATGAAAATGTCCTGCTTCCCAGCCCTGCTGGGAATTCTCTGCCTCTTGTTAAGTAGCTAATGTCACATGTTAGCTCTGTGCTACTTAACTTCTCTGTGCTTTGGTTCCCTCCTCTGTAAATTAGGGATAATAATAGTACTGTCATCCCCCAGGGCTAACGTGAGGATTAAATGAGATTGTAAACGTAAAGTGCAAGAATAGTGCCTGGAAAATAGAAAATGCTCAATGAATGTGAGATAGGACTCTGTATTATTATTATTATTTTCTTCCAGTTTTATTGAGATATAATTGACATACAGCACTGTATAAGATGCACAGCATAAAGACTTGACTGACATCTGATTGTATTACTATTAATGAAACACCCAGTAGGGAATGTCCTGGCTGGCGGTACAGTGGTTAAGACTCTGTGCTTTCACTGCCATGGGCGTGAGTTTGATCCCTGGTCAGGGAACTAAGATCCCACAGCTGTGTGGCCAAAATATATATATATATATATATATATATATATATATATATATACACCCAATAAAGTCAGAGGAAAATAAAAGTAATTCTTGACGTACTCCAAAAATTGTTTGGCTAATAAACCTTCAAACTATTTAGAGATCATTTAAGTGCATTCAACTAGATGCAGAATCAGTGGAGGTCTTCTCAATGCATGGTCAACTCGAACTTAAAAATAAAGGAGAGTAATTTTACACACCCGGTAAAAATGTAGCTTTAGTAGATGGTCTTGTAAATCTGAATAGTTCTTATGGTTTCAGGACATATGTATTGACACAGAAATAGCCTATGAATTCATTTTCATACTAAAAACTCAGAAAGCACATATGATACTATATCGACATGGCAAATATTTTTAAATATCGTAAAAATTAAATTAAAAATATTATGTTACTGAATACAGACGACAAAGGGAGTTCGCCTTTAGAACAGCCTGGATTTTTAACTCCCTGGCTGTTTTTTTGACTTAGGCAATTAAGAAACATCCAAGGCAGCATTTCAGTAAATAGGGTTTTAAACAACTCACAATTATTATTTTCCTATTTTTTATCAACCAAGAGAATTAAGACTACACACACACACACACACACACACACACACACACACACACACAATCCTCCCTAGTTAGAATCTGTTTGGAGGTGCCATTTTGGATCATAATTGTAGCAAATCTAAATAATTCCAAATAAATAGTTCTTTATAATTAGTGTAACTGTTACGTAGTTATGAACCTTTACCAAAACTTACATTGTTCAAGAGCAAGTGATTTTTCATTTCAAGAAGTGGCTCATGAATGTTTTCTTAAGTCAATTATCATGATAAGTCAGCAGTATTATCTTAAATAAATATCTTCTAACATTTTCCCTTGATTTCCATGCCCAAAGTGAATAATTTATTTCAGAAGGATTTTTTTTTCTGCTGACGGGGAAGTTTAAAAAACTCATTCAGCTGAAGAAGTTTTCCTGACAATCACGGAACCTTTGAAAGCTTGACCCTGGACATCACTACATGATGGTGTAAGCCCGGGGTCCCTCACAGAGAGGAAACCAGGGTGAGAGCACAGTCTCCTCATTACTGGAGCCATGCCTGCCAGCAAGGGCCATTTTGGAGGAGGGAAATCTAAACAGAACCAGAAATAGCCTCTGACAAACTTCAGGAAATAGCAGTCGGGGGGGAGTCACCAAGGTGGTCAAATCTTGGTTCTTTTTGACTCTGGAGGTGAGATGAAAAAGCAGGAACTCTCCTTTAGTCCTTCACGAAATAGAAATATTTTGCCAGTCCAACGAATGGAAAAACACCGTGCTTTGAAAGTTTCCAGAGAGTGATTACAAGTAGGCTTTGGGTAGGTTTTTTTAAAAACAAATTTTGTATGTAGAAAAGTGTGCAAACCATAAATATACAGCCTGATTAATATTTTTCTCTTTTCAAATGAAATTGTGGTAAAAGTATACATAGCACAAAATGTACTGTTTTAACCATATTGGGGTGACTATCTCGATGGCATGAAGTACGTTCACATGGTTTTGCATCCACACCACCATTCACCTCCAGAAGCTTTTCATCTTCCCCAAATGAAAGCCCACAACCATGAAGCACTCACTGTCCCCCTTCCCCCCCCACAGGTCTGGGCAGCCACCATCTTTCTTTGTCTCTCTGAATCTGACCACCCTAGGTATGAGTCGTACCAGTGGAATCATGCAGTATTTGTCCTTTTGTACCTGGCTTACTTCATTGAGCATAATGTCCTCTGGGGCAGCCTGATGAATTTCACCAGATTGAACACACCTGTGTAATCAGATCAAGCACCAGAGAAGCCCCTTGTGCCCCATGTGCAAGTCAGCATCCACCACGCTTGTGCTGTCATGAGGTTAACCATGGCCATAGTCAATGAAAAGGGGAGGCAGAAGCCACGGCTGAGGTTTCTGCCTCTCTCTTTCCCCGCAGGAGAGACTGTGCACATTTGATCTGTTGTATACACTGGGCTTTAGCCTACCTGCCAAGGAAAAGCTTGGAAAGTGTTGGTTTAGGAAATGTTCTCACTTCAGTCCCAGATTGTCTGGAGAAGGGTCTTGCGTCTGCCTAACCTCCAATGTTGAGACTCTGTTTAGGTAGCACCTCCTGCAGGAAGGCTTCTCTAAGTGCTCTAGGTGCCTTCCCGCCAAAATGTGGTCCGGCCATACAAGGGGGTATTATGACCTTAAAAAAAGACCTTAAAAAAAGAAAGAAATTCTGACACACACTACAACATGGAGGAACCTTGAGGATATTATGCTAAGTGAAATAAGCGAGACACAGCACATACATGTATGATTCCAGTCATATGAGGTTTCTAAACTAGTCAGACACATGGAAACAGAAAGCAGAGGGTGATTGCCAGGGGCTCTGGGGTGGGAAAATGCGAGTGGTTGCTCAGAGGGGACAGATGAAAAAGCACTGTTGCACATGAGTATGTATATACTGAACACTACAGAACTGTATGCTTAAAATGGTTGAGATGATTTTTATGTTATGTGTTTTTACCACAATAAAAAAAAAGTTTTAAACAAGATGAGCTTTCTAATCCTGAAGCTGTTTGCCCTTGGAGAAATCTTTTAACTTCTCTTTGGGATTCTGGCAAAATGAGGGAAGTGTCAAAATATGAACCTGGCTCAAAGCGTTTCTGTAATAAATGCTGAGGCAACTCTGGATTAAACAGAAGTATCACACTGTCATCCTAAGAGCTGGTGTGCCCACTTTATCTTCTCATTCACCCGAAAGGAATTTTTCTGAAATCTCACTTTAATCAAATCACATTTCCTGATCTAGATACAAAAGATCTCATAGTTTAAATTGTACAAAAAGTATACAGTATTACATGAAGATTTATAAAGAAACAAGCCAAGCTGTTTTTCTTTTCAAAGCAAGAGTAAGTAATAATAGGTAAAAGCATATTCTTCTTATTCCTGATAATGTCTGACCTTTATTTCCTGCCATTCTCTGATTTGTGAGTATTTACTATGCATTCTTTTAGTCAAGGTTGCAAGAAAATCTTGAAACACAGAAGCCAGCGGTAAATGGAGTCAAAAGATTCCCTTTTCTAATTTCCCAAATGTCTGGAAGTCAGTTATTTTTTTTCTTTCTTTCTTTCTCTTTCTTTTTCTTTCTTTCTTTCTTTCTTTCTTTCTTTCTTTCTTTCTTTCTTTCTTTCTTTCTTTCTTTCTTTCTTTCTTTCTCTCTCTCTCTCTTTCTTTCTTTCTTTCTTTTAACAAATCTTCCGCTCATCTCTAAGCATTTTTTTTTTACGTTTATTTATTTTTGGCTGCGTTGGGTCTTCGTTGCTGCGTGCAGGCTCTCTCTAGTTGCAGCGAGCGGGGGTTACTCTTCATTGTGGTGCACGGGCTTCTCATTTCAGTGGCTCCTCTTGTTGCGGAGCACGGGCTCTAAGTGTGTGGGCTTCAGTAGTTGTAGCATGCGGGCCCTAGAATGCATGGGCTTCAGCAGTTGTGGCTCTCAGGCTCAGTAGTTGTGGCTCGTGGGCTCTAGAGCACAGGCTCAGTAGTTGCGGCACACGGGCTTAGTTGCTCCACGGTATGTGGGATCTTCCTGGACCAGGGCTCGAACCCGTGTCCCCTGCATCGGCAGGAGGATTCCCAACCACTGCACCACCAAGGAAGCCCAGGAAGTCGGTTATTTTCTGATGGTACCCTCACAACTACTGAAGTGAGTGTCTTCCCCTAGTTACATAAGGAGCTCTCCACACAGCCAAGGGAAGACCTCAAGACTGCCTTTTCTTTAGCCTCAGATTGGAAATCAACAGAAAAGATGTCAATGCACGTAAATAGGCAAGAATATTGAACAGAGTACTCATAGCATACAGCCATAATAAAAAGCAAAGAAACTCACAATTTGAAAAATAACTATAAAAATATTTTCAACTTTTAATTAGAATTGTGGATGATTTTTGTTTTCTCACTTGCATTTGTCAGATTTTTTTTAAAAAATACTAAATATGTGCTGTTTTTATAAGGGCACCACAACATTTGAGAGGATGCCATAAGCAAACGAACCCATTTCATTTTATTCACGCTCAGGAAGCAAGAGTCGAGCCAGTGGAAACAGAGCAGTGAGGCGCTGTGCGGGCTTTATTGGCACCTACTGTTTACTTTGCAGATAGCAGGGCGCGAGCAGGCTTAGCTCGTCCTTCCTCAGACACAGGAGAAATGGGAAATGTGCAGATGCCCCAGAGAAAGGCAGGTACAGGGGAGAGAAGGGAAATAGGGGCCAAGCAGATCTGGACTCAGATCCACTTTTCACCACAGTCTAGTGGAGGAGAATGATGACTAAGTGGGTCTTATGTGGTAGGGTGGCGGCTACGACCTGGGTAACCAGGTAAGCGTCGCGTGGTGGGTCCCAGAAAGGCACCTCGCTCGGGCCTGGGCTTGGGCAACGGGGTTAGAGAAATTTTGCTGGAAGAGGAGATGCCCATCCTGAAGGGACCAGCAGGGGAAAGTCCCGGAGGAAAGAGAGGGAGGCGAGGGTATGAACCGGGGTGAGACCCGACGTGAGCATCTCCGGCGGCAGGGAGAGTGACTGTGGACCCCGGCCCGTGGTCAGGGGTTGGACTTTATCCTGAGACTGCGCCCTGGCCGCGGGGAGGCAAGAGGACGGGGAGGGAGGAGCGTCTCGCAGGAGGGAAACAGGTCAGGAGTTGGGCGGTCCCCAGGCGTCCACCCTGGTGTGCATCCCGACGGCCTCCTCGGTGGAGATGGAGGCCCGCACCTCGTGGATGGTGTCGGGTGGCACCTCTGCCAGCGGCTCGTCCTGGGGGTGCATGAGGCGCCTCCCCCAACCCCGGCAGGAGCAGGCTGGGAGGGGGGAGCACGTGGGCTCCGGTTTGGGGTGTGTTGCATTTGCTAAGAGGGCTCTGAGAGGGACGATGAAGACGGACGGGCGTGCGCTCTGGGCAGCGAGAGCAGCTCTGGTAGGGCCCCAGATGCTCAGGCACGGGCTACGGAGTGGGAACTGGCCCAGGACTGCGCTGGGACGAACTCGCGAGGAGTGAGCAGAGGTGAAGCTCCAGTCCCCTCCGAGAGGCGGGAGATCAAGGGGCCAGTGGGGTCCAGCTGGGCCCTGGGGGAGGAGCTTCCCGCCTCCCCGCCCCGCTGGGAGGCCTGGGTTTGCACAAGCCCCAGCGATGGCCTGTGAGCGCGGGGAAGGCGAGGGCTGTGGTCCAAGGGCAGCGGCGAGGGGCAGGGGGCAGCACCCCCGTACTTGAAGGCCCGCACTGCCGCCTCGGGTTGGGGGTGGCTGTTCATTGCTCTGTGTCCCCTGGAGGCTGGTGAGGCTCAGACCCGCGCCTGGTCGGCGTCGTGCTGGTAATATTAGCGGCACACGTGGTGCTGTTTTAGCAGAATACTTTCTAACCTTGGGCCTGTAGTGTACACTCCTAATCCTGTTTCGCTCTAAAAGTAATCACAGTGCTTTTCGTTAGTTTATGAAACTGTATTAAAATTAAATGGGGAAATTCACAATCTATTATTTTCCTCAAACACCAGAGCGTGTTTTTTAAAAGTAAGAAATATGTCCATTTTTTAAAAAAGTACCACAGAGGTTTTTTTACTCTTCTGTTCAGAAGGGAGAAGCTACTCACCTTATTGTTATATTAAAATTCAGGGATTCTGAACTGAAGAACTAAACTTTCTTCTTTTAGTGATAATGTAATATCTTCTTTTCTAAGCAAGAGACCTACTGAACTTTAAAAAGAGGCACAGATACAATCCTATTTCTAAACAACATGGCATAGAATGAAAGAACTACCTCATTTAAAAGAAATAGGCCGTAAAATAACTTGGGGAATATCTTCATTATACACATATTGCCATTGTCACAGCATCTGTAAGAGTCTGACCTAGAGAGATGTGTGTGCCGTTAAAATAGAATTTACAGGACTTCCCTGGCGGTCCAGTGGGTAAGACTCCACACTTCCAATCCAAGGGTCACGGGTTCGATCCCTGGTTGGGGAATTAAGATCCCACATGCTGCGTGGCCCCAAAAAAAAGGATTTAAAAAAAGAAATGAGAAGGATTAGAATCCCTGCCGCGATGATCAGTGACATTTAATCTGAGGCAGACTTTCTGGCTGTGTGTGAGATGCTACTGGTTTGGGCAGAGCTTGGGGAATTCAGCCTCTTCATGTAAGAGTGCTCTGCTGACAATGTAGTTTTTTGTTTTTGTTTTTCTGAGTGAATTAATAACTAAGCCCCTTAGGCAGAACTAGATTCTCACATGTGTAGTTAGGAGAAAAATACACATGTGGGTAGCAGCCTCAGCATGGAGACTTACAAAGCACAGCCCGGATGCTTGGCTCGCTCGTTGCTGCATAGGAGCTGGACCAGGATGAGGTCAGGTCAGTGTTGAAGATAGACTGGGTGGGGGGGACTGTCACCCCTGGAGTCCAGCCTCGCTGCGGGGGACGCCACGGGAGGAGAGAGACTGGTGGGCAGGGCAGCAGCAGGGGGCCTTTTTTTTTTATAATTGCTGAAAAATTTTAATATTTCTGTCATTTCACAAAGCATCTTTTGTTGACATTCAGCAAATGGTACCACCCAATAATGTCCCAATACTTTCTTCTTGTGAAGAGAGTTCATATATCTTTTTGACTTCCGTAATATTTGCTGTTTCAGGGAGATTTTTGAGAGAAACTTGATGACCTTCTACCTGAGATGTTAGGTCTTCTTGAGTTATTTGTTTTTCTCCCTCTTCACTGTAAGCAATCAGAGATGAAGTGTCATTTGCCGAGATACCACAGTTTTTCACGGCCTCTGAAATACTGTTATTTGGGGAAAGACTGAAAATAATTTCAGTAGATAGAGTTCTTGTCTTCATTCTTCCCAGTTTGTAGAGGTGAACTGCTTTGTTTGCTGCCACAAGTATATGAAATGCATCGACAATCACTGTAGGATTTATTAATGAGCCGTCAATGGCACCTTCCATGGCCTTTTTTCTCAAGTCTCCAGCATTTTTCACATCTTTAAATAACAGAAGCGTCACCCTGTATTCGGGAAATAGGTCCAGCTGTTGTGTTAACTGCATTTCATCGATAAGCAGGATTCAGCGCGCCCAGAACCCAGGACTAGCTCCCTATTCTACGAGCTCCTCTGTCACAACTTTGGTGAGTCGCGGCCTTATCAGGATGATGTATCGTCAGCTGATACATCAGGGAGAGACTAAGCCGATCATTGCCGGGCTGCATCCCAGGGCCGGGCCTCGTGAGGTGCTCGATAAACGAGGACGCCGAGAATCACATCCGTTGTCTAGAAAATGGGTGCCGGGACTGCCAGGGGCCCTTTTTTTTATTGAGCAGCTACTGCATCCTGTGTGTTGTGCTTTGTTCGTCACACCTGTCCCCTCCTGTCCTGTCCTCCTTACCAGGGTGCTGAGTAGAGCTTTTCCACGGGAAAGGGTGCCATGTAGTCTAATCACAAAACTTGGCATTAAAATTACTTTCCAGGGCTTCCCTGGTGGCGCAGTGGTTGAGAGTCTGCCTGCCGCGATGCAGGGGAACGGGTTCGTGCCCCGGTCCGGGAGGATCCCACATGCCACGGAGCGGCTGGGCCCGTGAGCCATGGCCGCTGGGCCTGCGCGTCCGGAGCCTGTGCTCCGAAGCAGGAGAGGCCACAACAGTGAGAGGCCCACATACTGCAAAAAAAAAAAAAAAAAAAAAATTACTTTCCAAAGATGCCGTAAGAGTGCTTCTCTTTTGTCTCAGATTATTAGCAGGACCTAGAAGTTTGATAGCTGAGACCTGGGATGCCTAATTTGTCCAGCTCGGTGCTGGGCCTGACTCACTGGATGGCCTTAGTGAAATCATTTTCCATCTTTGAGTGAGTTTCCTTGCTGTTAAGACAAAAACTAAAAATACATATTGTCTTCATGGGTTATGGTAAGGACTAGCTGAGTAATCTTTACTAAGAAATTGCAACTTTTTAAAGGAAAAAAGATATTTCATCACAGAGGAAATCTGTTTGGGAGTTGCCTGATCCTAAAGTGATACGATATCAAATAAAAAACGTTCTTCAGCCTCCTCAGTTAAACCTGGACTCACTCCAGGTTGCTTGATGTGGGCTAGGAAATGGTACAGTGCCACGAGCAGCCTGATCACTCCACCGGGCTTCCAGAGGACACGGTGTGCTCAGGAGGGGGCAGGCTGTCTTATGCGCCTCCCCATGGAGCTTCCCCCTCTCCTCCTGCACCACCAAGCTCACTCTCGCACGAGCAAATTCCACTGCCCATTTTTCTTCGAAATTTATATGACCCCATTTTTTTGGCTGCAGACACATCTAGTTTGAGAAGCAGTGGCTTTTCTCATTTTAAACAGGAAATGCTGCACCACTTACATTATATTTTTTATACTTTTATTCCTCCCTTTAACTTGAGCAGCAGATTCTCATAGCTAAGAAGGTTTCAAGAGGCAGATTAGAAGAGTAGGTAAAGGGCTTCCCTGGTGGTGCAGTGGTTGAGAGTCCGCCTGCCGATGCAGGGGACACGGGTTCGAGCCCCGGTCTGCGAAGATCCCACATGCCGTGGAGCGGCTGGGCCCGTGAGCCACGACTACTGAGCCTGCGCGTCCGGAGCCTGTGCTCCGCAACGGGAGAGGCCACAACAGTGAGAGGCCCCCCGTACCGCAAAAACAAACAAACAAACAAACAAACAAACGAAAACAAAAAAAAAGAAGAGTAGATAAAGCCTGCATGTGGAACGCAAGAGGTGAGCTCGGCTACCGACTCTCTCACCGCCTTGGACGCGTAGAGGCGCTCTCAGAGGGAAATGGACAACCAAGGCAATGTCAAGGTCAGCCTGCACCTGCCCCCACTGCCCAAACAACTGAGCGTTGGGACGGAGGGCTCGGCTGAGGCCTCTCCTGGCCACTCACTGCCCTTCAGGAGAGACTCAGAACCTGATTCTTCCACCTCTTCCTGGCGTTTGCCTTCGTTCTGACACATCTGACCCTGTGACCTCTTAGCTCCGTGACCCAGTGACCTTATTCTCTAATGTTCACGGCTTCCTGTTCTCACGGTGCAGAATGTGAAGTCTGAACCACATTATCTCTTGAAACTGCTCCACCTCCAAAATCACAAATTCAGACATCCTCCTTGCTGGTCACAAAGCCTGTTCCTACCTCTTCTTGGGCGGAGGTTCCCGCCAGCACCGTCCTTCGACCGCGGGGCGCCTTCCACGCTCTGCGCCATCTCCCTGTTTGTGGGTCGCTCCTCTGTTAACTTTGCCAGAACTCAGGTCGGATGCTGTGCCTCCTCCAGCCACCACTTTCTTGCAGGCTCTAAGCTCACGTGCCCTATTTTTTCTTGTACATGCCTGGCAAAGTTGAGGTGGGATGAACCCGACTATACTCACCATCTGTCCTTGCACCTGGCAGCTGGGCACTGCTGGAGGAAAGGTCCCCAGCCACGCACACTGGTATCACTACGCACCCTGGACCACCAACCTCAGGGGGGCTCCTTTTGCTGGCAATCTCACCATGCTTCTGTGATCTGCTTACACTCCAGCCTCCGAAAAAACTTTTCAAACATTTTCTATCATTTCCTTCAACCTCAAATATGCCCCACCTCTCCTTCATTGACTTTGGTTTTCATTTTTGTTTCATAAAACATAGAAATATCAGACAAGATCTCTTGGATTTGGGGCCACCAAATCTGTACCGTCACCTGCACCTGTCCTAGTTTTCCTCTCCTCTTGATACAACCGAGTGGCCGTTCCTCCTCTAAAGAAGAATTACTTTAATCCTGCTCTGGTCCCGAAGATACGGAGAAGTGGTTTACGGTGGCAGCCATGTGGAGGTCATTGATGACCCCTGAGAAAGCCACATGGAAGTTGCTAGAAGGTGAAGAAAACAACAAGACAGCTACAGACAACTCATTTGAGAAACTTGATTACGAAGGGAGGAAATTACTTACTGTTTTCTCCCAAACTTTAGGCTCTCAGCTATCGCCTTCATCCTCCCCTCCTTCCTCTCTACCCAGTCCCTTCCACCCTCGACCTGTGTCATCTACACAATAGTAGCGGCAGCTAGAAAAGCAAGAAACAGAAACCACCCTTCAACCTTGCATCTCTCAGCTATTGGCCTACTGGTTGCTTCCCTTCCTGATACAATTTCTCCAGAGTCCTGCAGGTTTGGAGAAAGTAACTTCCAAAGAAGATGATAGAATCAGCTTAACAGACCAACTCCACATTTACTGACTGCGTACTCTGTGCGAGGCGCTGGGTTCAGTAGTGGAACTTCCTGGTTCCATAAGACCCAGCTCTGTTCTCCAGACCTGCAGCTTGGCCCTGTGAAAAGGCAATGGTGATACATCGCTACCAGCAGTTGGTGAGGCCGGCAGGGCCCAGGGGGCACAAGGGAAGAAGGAAGATGAACCCTCTCTGCAGGGGTCTGGAATGGCGATGCCCAAGCTGGGGTTTGAGGGGTGAAGTGGAGTGGCTGAAAGGCAAGGAGCACATTCCAGCCAGTGAAAACATGTGCCCAGAAAACATGTGCCCAGATTCCTGCAGGGAACCTTGTGCAGAAGCCTGGGGAGGAGGTGATGATGGAGGTGGGGGAGGTGGGGCTGGAAAGATGTATAGATGGATAGACAGATAGATGATTAGATGATTAGATGGATAGATGGGTAGATGGAAAGATGGACAGATGGATAGATGGATAGATGGACAGATGGGCAGATGGGCAGATGGATAGATGGAAAGATGGTTAGATGGAAAGGTGGACAGATGGACAGATGGTTAGATGGATAGATGGTTAGATGGTTAGATGGAAAGATGGGAAGATGGAAAGATGGGTAGGTGGATAGATGGATAGATGGATACATCTCTGACCAGGAATGCAGAGGGGCTCACACAGAGGATGCCGGCCTCTTAGCCTCTTTCGCCAGCCCCAAGGACATCAGAATCGCTGCATTCGATCTAGGTGTGGTCCTAGGTGTTAGCAGGTGCTGAATAAATGAATAATGACTGAATGTTCTCTCATGAAAACTACCACTTTATTGGTGGTGTTTAAATGAAAAGTGCTAATATATCTAAACTGCTTAGAACATGGTCAGGCACAGAGTGTAAGAGGCAGTGGAGCATAATGGTTAGGGCACCACTCTATGGGACTAGGTACCCAGGGTTTATGTCCTGGCTTCACTACTTACCATGACTTTAACCAAGTTACTTAGCTGTAATTCTTATAGTATATAACTCACAAGGTTATCATGAGGGTTAAATGAGTTTATACGTGTAAAGCACTTAATGCTTTGTAACAATTCATAATAATTGTTCACAATTACTATTAATAGTTAGTCTGGTTAATTATTTTTAATAATTTAAATTATGATTAAATAATTATTGACCATTATGAAATACCCTAAGAGTTCTGATTCCTAAAGCCCCCCTCTCCCAATTCATTCTTTTCCTGGCATACCTTTTGCTGAATTGGGGGATTCAGATCACTCATTAAGTGTGTCTATCAGCTGATGGAAGACTACATACATGTTTGACACCAGCATGGAAAACTGGTAACGGCCATCCATAGACTGAACATCGTGATATAACAAAGTCTAGTAGCCTTTCTTCCTCATTTAAAGTATGATTGAATAATTCACATATAAACTGGAATTATGTTCTGGAAGGCTAAAGGAAGAAATAACTGCTCTAGGGACTTCCCTGGTGGCACAGTGGTTAAGAATACACCTGCCGATGCAGGGGACACGGGTTCCAGCCCTGGTCTGGAAAGATCCCACACACCGTGGAGCAACTAAGCCCGTGCGCCACAACTACTGAGACTGCATTCTAGAGCCCGCGAGCCACAACTACTGAGGCCGCATGCCACAACTGCTGAAGCCCACGCGCCTAAAGCCTGTGCTCCACAACAAGGGAAGCCACCGCAATGAGAAACTCACGTACCACAATGAAGAGTAGCCCCCACTCGCCGCAACTAGAGAAAGCCCGCACGCAGCAACGAAGGCCCAACGCAGCCAAAAATAAAAATTAATTTAAAAAAAAAGAAAGAAAGAAAGAACTGTTCTAGATGTATACTCTGGAGGGTTCGCATGACATTCTCCCCATATTTTTTGTTTATTGTCATGTCAGCTTTCATATTTACGGTTCAACTAGTCCAAAGAGCACGTATTTTTATATTCTGAAAAATTGTATCAACCAACAGTGTAAAACAACAGAAACCGGTTGCAAAGCTTTCACTTTTAAAGAGTTTCCAAGCACCCTGCCCTTTTCCTAAAGGACTCTTTTCCCTTTTATGGATGAGCACCGGGCTCCAAGACAGTGTAAATAGAACTTCCTGTTCCAGGGAAGTGCTGGCTCCTGCAGAAGCCCAGGGCTCCTTTGGGAAAAGTTGATAGGAACGAGGAGCTGTGTGTGACCTGAGGCACGGGAGTCAGCTGAGCCAGCAGGAGGGAAGCACATTTAACAGCCCCTTTGTGCAGACCGAGGTCCCAGAAGCACTTCTGGGAAAGTAAGTCTGGTGCCATGCACACAGTCCTTGTGAAGAATGGCAGGGAAGCTGGCCCAGCTGGAGAAGGACGTTCCCAGATTAGACGCCCAAACCTTGGACCTGACTGCTTTGGGGAACTGAGATAGGTCTGGAATTCCCACAATTTGGGGCTCCTATGTTTGACATGAGCAGAGATTTAAAAATCAGAAAAAAAAAAAGGATTCTGCACACCCTAACTCTAGTCCAGTAGGAAATATTTTTTAGAGGGCTTACTGTTTACACATGAAGGACATGAAAATTAAAATCTATTTTCCTTCTTTCTTGACCTTAATATTTTCTATACTTTTAAATTATAATAATAAAAAATTATTTATTCATGGTTGAGTTGCTGTGTAATTCATTCTGATAATTTTGATCTTTGATTTTTGTGCATTTCACAATCTCATCAATGGCGGCAAGAAAATAAATCAAAATAGTATAATGAATCCTTTTAGACTTACCATGATATTATGACAATTATAAATATTATTTTGATGATAGCTAACGTTTGCTGAGCACTGGCTTTAAGTCAAGAGTCTCCATCAGTCAAAAACTGTTTGAGCATGAACCAACAAATTGTGTTTGCTAATTCAATGTAAAATATGCAAATACACCACCATCCCGTTATACTGTGTACACTTATAAAGCATAAATAAAAATGCAAATGAGAGGAGTGACGTGAATAAACAAATAGAGGTTCTTATGTTTCCTTTCTGCATCATGGTAGTTTGTGTACTAATGGAGTATGGACACCCCAATTTGAAGACCACTCTGCAAACAGTGTTATTGTTCCCATTTTAAAGATGTGCACACTGAGGGGGTACAGAGGTGAAGCCCTTGCCCAAGGTCACTGGGGTACCACTGTGGGAAAGGCTACTGGCTGCTGTGCCATCCCTGTGACCTCATGACCTCTCTCATTTCTGTAGCTACTGCAGCTGCACTTCCAGGAAGCTGCACCATCATGCTAGTGTATTCCTATTTCTGTTCCTTCTCAATCTGCCTATTAGATGCATGTACTTAGGGTGTCCAGATGTGTTTTAGTCTTATCATCTGAGATCTTTAAAACACATTGAATCAATTTGTAACTTTATCCTTGGGTCCAGACATAAGCATTTCAGAATGAATTGAGATTCTTCATCTGAAACTTTCTTTCTTAATCAAGGAACGAAGCCCAGTTATTGGGTTTGCTGTGGTTAAGAGTGGCATGGAATTAAAATTGGAATTAAGAAAATGATTCAATTTAGAATAGCTTCAAAAAAAAGGAATAAAATATTTAGAAATAAGGAAAGCAGTGCAAAACTTGTACCCTGAAGACTACAGAACATTGTTAAATTTTTTTTTAAGTTTTAAATAAATGAAAAGATATCCCATGTTCATGGATTGGAAGACTTACTGTTGCTAAGATAGCAACACTGCCCAAATTGACCTACAGAGGCAACTCAATTCCTATCAAATCCCAGCTGGCTTATTAGAAAAAAATTATCAGCTGATCCTAAAATTCATATGGAAATTCAAGGGACCAAGAGAAACCAAAACAATCCTGGAAAAAGAACAAAGTTGGAGGATTCACACTTCCCAATTTCAAAACTTACAACAGAACAACAGCAATCAAGATGGTGTGGTACTGGCATAAGGCTGGACATAATAGATCAACAGAATAAAATTGAGAGTCCAGAAATAAGCCCTCATATTTATAGTCAACTGATTGTTGACAAGTGTGCAAGGGTGCAAGTGGACTTCAGTGGGGAAGTATAGTATTTTCAGCAAATGGTGTTGAGAAAACTGGATATTCACATGTCAAAGAATCAAGTTGGACCCTTACCACGTGCCATATAAAAAAAAAATTCAAAATTGATCAAAGACCTAAATGTAAGCACTGAAACTATAAACAATTAGAAGAAAACATAGGTACAAATCTTTGTGACCTCGGATTCTGCACTAGTTCCTACATATGGAACCAAAAGCACAAGCAGCCAATGGAAAAAAAGATAAACTGGACTTCATAAAAATTAAATTTTTTTTTTACTTCACAGGACACTTTGAATAAAGGACTCCAGATAGTAAAAAGCAACCAAAAGAATGGAAGAAAATTTTTGCAAATCATATATCTGATAAGGGACTTGACTCTAGAATATTTAAAGAACTCTTACAACTCAATAATCAAAAGAAAGTAGCAAGAAACCCAAATGATCCAATTTTAAACAGGAACAAAGGATTTGAATAGATATTAAAAAAAAAAAAACAAATGATACACAAATGGCTGATAAGCACAGAAAAGATGCTCAATATTACTAATCATTAGGAAGTGCAAATCAAAACTATAATGAGATACCAATTCATACTCATTAGGATGACTATTATAAAAAAACAATCAGACAAAACAAACTGAGAAAATAACAAGAGTTGGTGAGGATGTGGAGAAACTGGAACACTTGTGCATTGTTGGGGGGAGTATAAAATGGTGCAGCCGCTGTGGAAAATGGCATGGTGATTCCTCCAAAAATTAAACAAAGAATTACAATATGATTCAGCAATTCCACTTCTGGGTATATCCCCAAAGAACAGGGACTTGAAAGCAGGGACTTGAAGAGATACTTGTGCAACCGTGTTCATAGCAGCATTATTCACAATAGCCCAAAAGTGGAAGCAATCCAAGTGTCCATGGACAGATGAGTGGAGAAACAAAATGTGGTGTATACATACAATGAAATTTTATTCAGCCTTAGAAAGAAAATTCTGATAGATGCTTCAATATGAATGAACCTTGAAGATACTATGCTAAGTGAAAGCCAGTCACAAAAAGGACAAATACTGTATGATTCCACTTAGATGAGGCACCTAAAGTGGTCAAATTTATAAAGACTTTAAGCAGAATTGTGGTTTCCAGCGGGGAGGGGAGGGGGAGGATGAGCAGTTATTGTTGAATGGATAGAGTTTCAGTTGGGGAGGATGAAAAATTTCTGGCGATGGTTAAGGGTGATGGTTGCACGACACTTTGTACTGAATGCCACAGAACTGTACGGTTTAAAAAGTTTAAAATGGTAAATTTTATGTCATGTATATTGTATCACGGTAAAAGAATAAATTTAAAAAATAATAAAAAGACAACCCAATTAAAATATGGCCAAAGAATCTGAATAGAACCTTCTCCAAAGAAGATATACAAATGGCCAACAAGTACATAAAAAGATGCTCAGTATCACTAGTCATTAGGGAAATGCAAATCAAAACTACAGTGAGATACCTCTTCACAGCTTCTAGGATAGGAATAATCAAGAAGACAGATAATAAGTGTTGATGAGGATGCCGAGAAGTTGAAACCCTCATACACTGCTGGTGAGAATATAAAATAGTGCAGCCACTTCAGAAAACAATTTGGTAGTTCCTCAAACAATTAAACATAGAATTACCAAATGATCCTGCAATTCCACTCCTAGAGAAAAATGAAAACAGACATTGTACAGACTTTGCACATGAATGCTTATAGCAGCACTGTAATAGTCACTAAGTGGAAACAACCCAAACGTCCATGAATACATAAAATGTGGTATACAGACAATGGGATATTATTCTGCAATAAAAAGAGAGAAAGTACTGATTCATGCTAAAACATGAATGAACCTTGAAAACATGATGCTAAGTGTAAGAAGCCAGTCACAAAGGACCACATATTTTATAATTCCATTTATACTCATAAGCAGATCGACAGAGATAGATAACAGGTTAGTGGTTGCCTAGGGCTGGGGAAGGGGGTAGGATGAATAAGAATAGATGACTATACACCTACTAAAATGGCTAAAATCAAACAAATTGATAATACCAAGTGTTGGCAAGGATGTGGAGAAACTGGAACCTTCATACATTGCTGGTGGAAATGCAAAAAGGTACGGCCACTTTGGGAAACAGTTGATGTTTCTTAAAAAGTCAAGCACATGCATACCTATAACCCGGAAATTCAGCCCAAGAGAAATGAGAAACATACATCCACCCAGACTTGTACACAAAAGTTCATAGCAGTTTTATTCATAATAACCAAAACTTGAGAACAGACTTGTGGTTGCCAAGAGGAAGGGGGGTTGGGGGAGGGATGCACTGAGAGTTTAGGATTAGCAGATGCAAACTATTACATAGAGAATGGATAAACAACAAGGTCCTACTGTATGGCACAGGGAAGTATATTCAGTATCCTGTGATAAACAATAATGGAAAAGGATATAGGAAAGAATGTATGTATGTGTAACTGAGTTACTATGCTGTACAGCAGAAACTAACACCACATTGTAAATCAACTATACTTCAATTTAAAAAAAGGAACATAATAACCAAAACTAGACACACTGCAAATGTCCATCTATTAATGAATAAATAAATGAAGTGTGTATATTCATTCAAAGAAATATTACTCAGCAATAAAAATGAAAGAACTATTAATATATACAACAACATGAATCAATCTCAAAAAGTTATGCTAAGTGAAAGAAGCCAGACTGAAAATATTATATTGTCTGATAACATTTATATGAAATGTTTTTAAAAAGCAGAAGTATAGAGACAAAAAATGATAAGTGGGTTTGGGATAGAAGGAGGGACTGACAGAAAGTGGTCACCAGGGAACATTTCGGGGTGATGAAGATATTCTAAAACTGAATTGTGAGGAATTAAGTAACTGTATTTTTCAAGAATTTTTATTGGCGTATGGTTCCTTTACGATGTTGTGTTAGTTTCTGCTGTGCAGCAAAGGGAATCAGCCACACGTATACATACATCCCCTCTTTTTTGGATTTCCTTCCCATTTTGGTCACCACAGAGCACTGAGTAGGGCTCCCTGTGCTTAATAACTGTATCTCACTTACACAGAATCACGGATTGTAGATGTAAAGTGGATGGATCTCATGGTGTGTAGCTCATGCCTCAATGAGCTCGTTTTTAAAAAAGGAGAGGGAAAAGGGTAATAAAATCCTGTGCTATTATTTTATTTCCATGAGGGAATGTATGACAGCTCTCTTTTTCCAATGGCCTGCACTTAACCCCAAGAAGAATAGCCTGAAAAAAAATCTTTTTTGTATTGTTTGTGTGTTTGAGAGGAGGGTGAGATTAAGTAATCAGTGTTACTAAAATTATTCAATAAGCGTTTACAACTTGGTACTCTAATCATCCCATAAATATATATATTAAGCACCCTGTGCTCACTCTTTTGGGTGTTCTTTTTTAAAATAAATTTATTTATTATTTATTTATTTTTGGCTGCGTTGGGTCTTCCTTGCTGCACGCGGTCTTTTTCTAGTTGCGGTGCGCAGGCTTCTCATTGCAGTGGCTTCTCTTGTTGAGAAGCACGGGCTCTAGGCACGACGGCTTCGGTAGTCGTGGCGTGAGGACTCAGTAGTTGTGGCTCGCGGGCTCTAGAGCGCAGGCTCAGTAGTTGTGGCGCACAGGCTTAGTTGCTCCGTGGCACGTGGGATCTTCCCGGACCAGGGCTCGAACCCGTGTCCCCTGCATTGGCAGGCGGATTCTTAACCACTGCGCCACCAGGGAAGTCCACTCTTTCGGTTTTTTAACCATTTTATTATTTATTAAATATAGTTCACAGACCATACAATTCACCCACTTAAAGTGCACAATTCAATGGTCTTTAGTATATTCACAGGGCTATATGTTCACCACAGTCCATTTTAGAACATTTTCATTAACCACAAAAGAAGCACCTGTTCTGAAAAATATAATATTTTTCACAAAAAGGCATGTTGTTTATGTTGCCTACAGTAGATTTGTTAGTTTTTGTTATTTTTAATGAATTTATAACTATTTTGAAAAGTTCTCAGTTTTAATGTTTAATATTAAACCTCTACTGATAGATGTCGTCTACATAAGCAAGAACTTTTGGGGGTTCTCAATGCTCATACAGTGTAAAGGGTTCTCAAGACCTAAACGTTTGAGACACGGGGTCTGTCTACCCATTATCTTGATCTTGTCAAGTTCCACACATTCCTTAGCCCTCTGGCAATATTGCTTTCTTTTACTTCTTTTCTGAAGCCCTTCACAGTGAGATTACCTATAAATCCTAAATTTCAAAATCCAATTCAGTGTTTGTTTCTTATCTTATTTGACCACACTTAAGCCTCTGACATTGTGTCCTCTCCCTTCTGAAAAATCTTTCTCGCTTTGATGTTTGCGACACTAACCTTCTCACTATCTCTTCCCACCTTCCGGCTGTTCCCCGCCCCTTCAGTGCTCCTTGCCCTTACTCACCGGCTAGTCTCAGGGTTCCAACTTAGATCCTCTCTCTCACTCTCTAAATGCTCTCCCTGGGGTGTCTCATTCACATCCTTGACTTCAGTCTCCCGCAATACATCAACAGTTTCCAAATCTGCATTGCTTCCCTGGGTTTGATGGTCCCCCTTCAAATGCATATTAATGTCCCACGAGCATCTCCAAGTGAACATTCCAGCTGAAACTCATCAACTTCCCTTTCCCAAACTAACTTTTTACTTGGGTTAATAATATGATTATCCATTCATTTGGAAACAATAAAAAAGGAAACTCAAAACAATAATTTTAAAAAACTTGTGAAGTTATCTTTGAGCCCTTCTCTTCCTAACCTCCCCCCGCCTTAGGCAGGAGCTCCTCAAATCCAATCTTAGGCCCCAAATGGCCCTCATATCCATTCCTTGCCTTTCCTCCCCTTATTCCTGCTCACATCACCCTTTTCCTCAACTCCTGCTACTGTCCTATTGGTCGGCCAGCCTCATCTTTCAGAATTAGCCTTCAACGTGCATGTGTGTCCATTGTCGCTTCTGGTTTTCAAAGTTCTTCCATATGCTTCCTCCTCGCCTGCAGGATGAGCTCGTGATCCTTCACCAGGCTCTGGCACACGGCGTCCTTCGTTATTTGGCTCTAGTGACCTTTGCAGTGGTGTCTCCTGCCACCCCCCACGTATGCCCTATTTCTGAGTGATGCTTTGCGCTGCCACTGGGCCTCGGGTGGCAGATGCCCTCAGTCAGGAGTGGCCACATCCTCTCTGTCCGCAGAACTCAGCCTGGGGGTCTCCTGGTTTTTCCAGGTCTCTTCATAAAGGTCACGTGCTCTCCGAGACCGTCCCTCTCTCTCAGCCCAAGGCACATTTGCTTACTTTATCTTGAGAATTCAGAAGTGCATTTGAATCAGCCCTTTTCATGTCACGCTGTGTTGTGGATAATTGTCTAGTCTCTGTGTCCCCAGCACCCCGTGAGAGGGGGGCTGCATCTCCTCTGCACCCAGCAGCCATCCAAGCTCACTAAGTAGCTGGGGGTTCTTTGGGTGGGAAGGCGTGTCAGAGCAGCGCTCTCTTACTTTCTCAGTGAACCAACATCAGAGAAACTCATTTCTCTTCATAGTTCAATCAAGGTGTGAATATTGAATCACTTCACCCTGGAGAAAATAAGCAAAAAATAAATAACTCTGGTGCTACAGAAGAAATGAAGTTTCCTTCTCCCTGTAGTTTTTGTTTGCTTCTTCCCAGAGATTAGCAGCATGGAGAAGGATGTGGAGAGAAAAAGGGATGCAGGGATGAAAGAACTCAGGGGAAAGATAAGGAAAACCAGGTGACTTACCGGGGGAGGGGAGGGGGGGGAGAGGTCCTGAAAGGGGGATGAGGGAGATAGAAAAAGAAAAAGAGAAAGCGTTGTGGGAAAGAATGTACAGAAACAGTACGAAAGAATAGTCGATTTGCTGCCAATAAGGGGCTACAGGGAAAAAGAAATACAGGAATGAGAGGAAACTCTGACAGGATGCAGCTTCACAATTCTTTTCAGAGCTGGAGCTCACGTGGCCACTTGATATTGTCTCTAAGTGTGCGTCCACCCGGACCCCGCACCCACACAGGCTTTCTCTGAAAAGCACTGCAGGGTCAAAAGGCCAGAACTCCACGTTGGAGCTGGGAACTGTCTTTTCTGGAGACGTGGGCCACCATAAGGACAAAACCAGCTGACGCTCCAGTCCTTTGATGAAATAGTTCCAAAAATTGTGTTTGGTTTAACATGAGTGAGATGCCTATGGAACCCCAATTATTATATTCAATTTCTTCCTTCTGGTGTGTTTAAATAGCATTTTATTAAGATCCTATACCAAATTTAATACTGTTTGATGTCACAAATCAGAAATAACTCTTGTTGCAAAATGTACAGGAGATCAGGGCTACGGCCGGTGATTGCTTCGCCAACAGAGCTATAAATTTAATCACAATCTTAAAGTTGTAGCAGAACATAGGGGTTGAGCTTATAAATCCTTCATTTTTTGTGTGTAAATGAAGGCTTTCTCTGGACCTGGAACTTTTATTTGTTTAATAATAAACTACCTATTTGAATGGAATAGATCCAACAGTTGAGAGAAGTGTTATGTGATAATGTTTTAAAAGTAAAATGTTCTTTCTTAGTGAACCCACTAGTAATACTTGCCTGGTTTTGAAAGACAACATCACACCTAGTCATTTTAAAGTCAGCAGAATAGATGAGAAAGCAAATGTTTTGCAAAGATATGATTACAATAACTTTCATTTTCAAAGTATTCTCCACCTATCCTTCAGGACTGCAGAGGAACCTGTGTGTGTACAGCCTCATGTCAGAATTATTAATCTTCATTTTCCTTTAAAAACTTTTTGTTAAAGTATAGTTGACTTACAATGGTGTGTTAATTTCTGCTGTGCAGCAAAATTATTCAGTTATAATCTATATATTCTTTTTCATATTCTCTTCCATTATAGTTTAATCACAAGATATTGACTATAGTTCCCTGTGCTACACAGTAGGACCTTGTTGTTTATCCATTCTACATTTGGCAGTGTGCATCTGCTAATCCCAAACTCCCACTCCATCCCTCCCCACCCCCGCTTGGCAACCACAAGGCTGTTCTCTGTGTCTGTGAGTCTGTTTCTGTTTCGTAGATAAGTTCGTTGTGTCATACCTTAGATCCCACACATAAGTGCTGTCATGTGATATTTGTCTGTCTCTGTCTGACTGACTTCACTCAGTATGATCCTCTCTAGGCCCGCCCGTGCTGCTGCAAGTGGCATTATTTCATTCTTTTTTATGGCTGAGTAGCATTCCATTGTGCATATCATGGTTTTTGGTTTGAGTCCTCTTCAAACATCAAACTATTAACTGAGCATTTAGCAAAAAGTAGTGACACAAGTTCGATCACTCAAATAAGACTTCACCAGCTCAGCCCAAAGATTGTCCATCAGAGGGAAGATGGATTTGTGAGCAGGGAGCAGAGGCAGAAACATAGAGGCGCTCTATCAAGTTTCATGTGTAGTTAACGTTCTTCCTGAACTGCCGCCTGCTTTCTTTAACGCTCCGTCAAAGCTCTCAAACCTCCTGCCGTGGGCTTGTAGAGTGTTTGAGCCTGAGGGGAGGGGCTTGTAGAGTGTTTGAGCCTGAGGGGGTGGAGCCGTCTTCCGGGCCAGCTCCTCGTTTGCTGCCTCACTGAAGGCCGAGGGGCAGCGACTGGCCACGGTCACTCAGCTGGTCTGGAGAAAGGCCGGGATCGGAACTTGGGTTTCCCGACTACGGCACACCCTCTGCCACATCACATCACCTGCTTCTCTGCTCCCTGAAGAGACTGTCCTTTGGGCATTTCCCAAAGTCCAGGACATATTTTCAGATCCATGAGCCAAGCCAGGTGAAGGGCATTGGTGTTGGCTCCCCAGGTCGGAAGAGGTTAGTCAGCCATCTTTTGTATATGTTCGCAAATGATGAGAGAGAGAGGAAGACGGCAGGTGGGCCTCACGCAGGGTAGTCTGACACGCAGCGCACTGGAGGCCTGGCTAAGCAGGGAGGGGCAGAGGCTGGCCTCCCGCGGCCCGGGCGCCTCCTCCAGCCGTGTCTGGGTCTGTCTGGCCCCTGTCGTGGGGTTTCTGGGACGGTGAAGGGAGCTGATGCACTGACACCAAGGCCGGCCACGGTTAGCTGTTACAGAAGGTGCTAGATGAAGCTGCTTTTGATTTTGAGGCGCCCATAACAATTTGATAGCACCTGAAGGTGCCCCGGACAGTCCCTCCCCTGCAGGGACCTGCGGTCTTTCCAACAGCCCTTCCCCCAGCGGGGTTCTACGAAGCGGCACACACAGCAGATCCCAGCTGGGTCCCTCACGTGCTGCTAAGCTGCAGTTTTCAGTGTGACCCCGAGGGATCCATTTGGGAATAAAAGCCATGATCCTGGAGGGCAATAAACAAGCCAGCTCCTCTGGCCCACGGGCTCTCTCCAGGGTAAGACACCACCGCTCTGTAGAAGCGAGAGGTACCTCATTCCAGCCCTACTCCACACCTGCATTTGTTGAACCTATGAAGAAGAATCCAATCTTCATATCATTTTGAGACAGAAGGACCCCAAGGTCAAGAAGAATAACTACCTAAATCATCCAAAGATCTTCCCTTTCTCTCCATCGCCTGAGACAACATTGCAGGTTTATTAGACATTTTGTCTGTTAACATTATTCATTTGAAACAAACCCTGGGTGTGTGCCTTAGAGACCCCGTCAATCAACAAAGCTATACATAGAACACTGTGATTTGCTTTGCAGTCGAGAGATCCCCACAGATAACAGACGTGGAGATCTTGCCCGAGGAAGGAAGCGCAGTGCTTCCTTATTTTTCCAGCACCCTAGGCTCACAAGTTAGCCCACATCCTCCATACACTTGACTGTCCAAATAAATACTGACGAACCATACTGATTTCGACCAGGGCTCAGCTTTGTGTGAGTTTTACGGGAGAGCTCTTTTCTTTGCCGTATCAGTGTTACAGGTATTTATTGTTTCAGTCTTAATTTTAGAGGTAATTTAGGAATGGAATATTTAAGAGTCATCACATACTCAATAACTAGTGAAGTAGCCAAAGTAAAGCATCATTTATGGACACTTTGAAAACTTACACGTGCAACTGAGGTTTCACCTGTTTGAGAGCCCCTTAAAAACAGACACATTCATGTCACGCTAATGGCTTTCTCCTATTTCCTTAATGATGTTATAATGACCCGTGGAAACACAGATGCTGTTTCCCTCCTGGTCTGTTTCCTCACCGTGACACACAGCGCTTCTCCAGTCTTCCCGACAGTTTTCTGACCTGAAGTCAACGTTGTTTTCACTTCTCCTTAGGCCGTGGCAAGCAGTACCTCATACACCCCAGGCTGCCTCCTTTTTGGAGACTGAAAACCACAGAGAGGGAGGGACATGGAGCTGTGGGTTAGTCAAGAGCTCAGTGCGCCTGCCCTTTCACAAGGGCCTCTGGACCCTTCTCTGCTGCCCACCAGGACTGGCTTTCGGGCTCACTGGGCTGTCTCTCCCCGACCCTTGGGGAAGAATCTGGAAGGAGAAAGCCAGGTTGACCCTGCAGTTCTGGCTCATCCTCAGGGCCTTTGGTCACATGAGCCGTTTCGCCCAGGGATGCTCAGGGCTTAGCCCTGGAAGGGAGACCGCAGAGCAGCCTCTGGCTCTTTGCACAGAATTGTCGAGAACGTGGCATCAGGGAGCCCAGACCTCCAGGTATCTCTGCCACAAACCCTGTTCTTGCTGCAGCTCCGGCCGTGGCCCGGAAACGCCCAGTCCTGCGTGGCGGGTACTGCTTCCCGGACCCCTAGGAGAGAGGCCAGCTGCCAGTCGACTGTTTTTATATATGGGCCAACGTATTAGGGGAAACAAAGATTTCCGGAGCACAGTGTGCCTTCGTAAGTTAATTATTTTTTTTATTATTATTGTTTCTTGTTTTATATTTTTATTTTCTAAAATTTTATTGGCATATTTGGTAAGTTAATTTATTCTCCGTCTCATCATCTCCTGAAGCTTTTGTGCCTCTGAATGATGCCTGAGGTTTCATCGCTAAGAATGCCCCCCTGGGTTCCCAGGGTTCCTAGGGCAGGGCGGGGGTCTCCATCCACCAGCACCGTCCCTCCCTATCACTGTGGACTTGGCCCTCGTCCCTGAGGACTTACAGCTGGAAATGGGTCTTCTTCACCACTCTCCACCCTGAATGAACGGGCGGCAGGAGCTGGACACCCCCTGGGTCCTCCCCCACGCTTGGGGCTAGGAGCCCTGGGTACCTGTGTCTGCGGCACTCGGATGCCACACAGGTGCACTGCAGCCGCTGAGCTCCAGTGCCTCGTGGAGCGGCTGCTGCCCCTGCCCCGAGGCAATGGTCACTGCTCACTCAGTGGCCCGAGGCTTTAACCTGGGAGTCACTCTCAACCCCACTCGCCAGCCCCGGAATAGAAGCCTCCACTTGCGTAGTTGCTACCTTTAACCAGTTACCTAAGTTCTGCCATCTTGGTATCGTGCAAATTCACCGTGTTCTTTATTTGTAGCGACACTATTTTGATTTCAGTAACAGTAGTATGTTACCTGAATTAATACAACCTCGTCCAGGTAGGGGTCTTTTTCTCCCATGCTGCCGCCTCCATCACTGTCCCCACTGGGATTCGTCTCTTGCCTGTGGGTCGGGGACCCCGATGCCCGTCGGAAGGAACCCAGCAGGCTTAGTTTGGTTTCACAGGCGGCAGCTGTTTCAGCCTGTCCGTCACTCCCTCCTCCTACCTCTGGTCACAGTGTCCGTCCCGCGCCCGTGCCTCCCTGTGCTTTGATCCCCCGCCGTGCCTCTCCACCTCCTCCGGGTAGTCCAGCTCCAGGGCTGGCAGGCAGAGGGAGTGTGGTCCCGCTGGCACCGTGACCGATGCAGGCTTGGCCGTTTGTTTCCATCAGCCGGGTGAAAAATCAGTCTCTGGAACTATTGTTCAGGAAGAGCTCCTTCTGCTGGGTGTGCACCCTGGGGGATCTGAGCCTGGAGCTGCTGGTGGCCACCTGGACATGGACCCTGGACCTGCCGAGAGAGATGGGCCGACAGAGCAGAACCTGGGTCACACACACCTCTGTCACGTCGGCCACTGAGACTCAGGTTTGCCCGAGCCATGTCACCCCCGGTCTGTTCAGTTACACAGGCCCTTTTTTGTTTAAATCCATCTGAGCTGATATCTTTCTTTTTAACTAAAGGGACTTGACTCCCACAGAGGCCATATGAGACCCTGGTGGTCGACTTCTCCTTGTCTTTTGAAGATTCCATAAGGAACCTCTTACGTCCAGACTTTTGCACAAGGTTCCTCCTTTTCTGGAATTTCCCTTCCTTTTCTTGGCTTGAATAATTCCTATTCATTCTCCAAGCATCGGCCAAGACTTCACCACTCCCGAGAATCCTCTCCTGACCCACCCGGGCTCCGTGATCACGACCGTTTCCAGCACTCACTGTGATACACCCCAGTTGCCTGTATACTTTTGGGGACTCCCTCTAGACTACAAGCTCCTTCGGCTGAGATCATGGCTTCTCATTGTTGTATCTCCAGAATCATGTATATTTACTCATATGTATGAAAGAAAAATGAAAGTTTCAAAGGGAGATAAAGAGAAATTATCTTGGTTTAATTTAAAACAGGATCATGTATTTCAGAAAGATCGTTGCCTTTGGCTAAATCATAGAGAATGAACTGGAGGAGGGCAAGCTTGGAAACATGGAGACCAGTTGTGGTCATTAGGCAAGAAATGATGGCATTATGAATCACAAAGGTGGGCGTGAGGATGGAGGAGATGTGACAGACTCAGGATGTTCAAGAGACACGGCCCAAGATTGAGGGAAGATGCTGAATTCATTTATTAGCTCTCATGCTTTTTTGCGTGCTTTAGTTCTGTTTTTGAAAGATTAAACTGTAGGGGTCGAGCATGCTGTTGGACGCAAAGGTGCAGGGCTCAGGAAGGAGTGTGGGGTGTGTCTGGGGGGTCCTCGGCACTCATGGGAGAAGAAGAGATAGAACAGGGAGGCCGTGTACAGTGGGAAGAGAAGAAGCCTGGGACAGACGGTCAGGAAACACCAACAGGCAGAGAAAGAGGACTCTGAGAAACAATCCACTAATTTTATTTTTATCCAACAATTCACGTTGGAAATTTAACTGTCTTTTTCTCTAGAAGCCTTCTTATCTATTTCTCCTGATTCTGATGAATTCAGATAAAGAATACTTATAAGAACTTTCATCTCAACACTTTCTTTTTCAAATAATATAGATAAATATTGCTAAACCTTTTGAAAACTGACTCTACTTCCTCATAATGTCATTTGTTATCGATAGTTACTATGACCATTTTAGGCCAAACTGGGGGGTTGAGGTCATATATCTATTGATCTTTAAAAATATCTATAACCAGGGCTTCCCTGGTGGCACAGTGGTTGAGAGTCTGCCTGCCGATGCAAGGGACATGGGTTCGTGCCCCGGTCCGGGAAGATCCCACGTGCCGCGGAGCGGCTGGGCCCGTGAGCCATGGCCGCTGAGCCTGCGCGTCCGGAGCCTGTGCTCTGCAACGGGAGAGGCCACAACAGTGACAGGCCCGCGTACCGCAAAAAAAAAAAAAAAATCTATAACCAGACTTTTGTTTAAGGCAATGGAAAACTGAAAATACCATCCTAGAATTGTTTTTGAGGACAAATTTAAAAAAAAATTAACCTAGTTAATGGCATATTTACAAAGAGGTAGAAGAATCTGAAAGTGTCTATCTCCATTTCCTCTTGATTTTTATTTTTTCATACTTGACATTCCTTCTATTCCCGCAGAGCAGGCTCACATCTGCTGTGTGTTCTGCCTTCCTTGATAGAGATGCTCCAAAGTCAACAGGTGTTTTCTGATGTCAGGAGCCTCTCTTGTTTCCTTTGGACGCGTTCCAAAGCTGGATAATGACATGTGTGGCTGAAATGGCTTATCTCTTTCATAGGACCAACTGGCTAGAAGATGCCTGAGGCCCTGTTGCCAGGGAATTCTCCAACAGTTTATCCACACGATTCTTCAGACTTCCAGGTCTGAGTTCCAGGTGGCGTGTGTTGTGCGATGGGCCCTGTGGCAGCGTCCACATGGAAACCGACAGAAACATTTTGATTCGAAACTTTGGTCTTTAGCAAATATCTAGGAATTGTTTTAAAAAGGAAATAGATATCACACATGGTAACCCTCTTCCTTGATTTCTTACAAAACTTTTGGTCTGGAGATCCACTGAGAATTTGAACTCTGAATATATATTGCTGTGTTTAAGTACTAAGCACGATATTTAGAGAGTTCATATTAGAAAGAGCTGTCTTGCATGGCGGCCAATTTAGTTATTTCTACCGTGAGCCAGTCACATTGAAAGAAAAACTCCTAGATCCATCAGAAAAATAATTAAGATACTTAACTATATTAAGACCTTCACGTTCACTGAAATATTTCATGTGCTTCGTCTCCTATTGATTTAAAGGGCATGTTTTGGGACCTCCCTGGCGGTCCAGTGGTTAAGACTCCATGCTTCCACTGCAGAGGGCATGGGTTTGATCCCTGGTCAGGGAACTAAGATCCCGCATGCCGTGGCGTTTCAACGAAGAAAAAAAAAGACATGTTTGAATTTTCACTAGATGAAGCTTAACTGCTTCTGAATCCTTAATTTAAGTTGCAGATTATATTATTCTCCTTCTCAACGTCATTAAAGAAGATCTTTCCAAAACAGGAAAATATTTTTTGATGTATTGTTAAAAGTAAAGCATGGTCTACACACAGAACTGATTTGGGGAATTAAAGCCTTTTGTTCCCGCTCCAAGTGGCCATGCCCCTGTGAGCTCAGAGCCCTCAACTCCTCCTTTTCACATCAGGAATTCTTTTATTGAACTGCTCGGTGACCATCCTATTGGTTTTCCTTTCAAAAATATAATCAGAATCTTACACTATTATAATAAATATCAAAATTGGAAGGTACTTAAAGGCCTAATTTCATAGGCTCTGGCCAAACGGGCGACCGAGAGTGAAGAGAACAGGCCCACCTCCCTGGATATTTGAGCTGAACTGAGATGAGCCCACACACGTGTGAATTACGGAGAACAAAGCCGGGCAGGGCAGGACAGCGACGCGCTTGCCCTGCTCACAGATCACGTCGGGGGCATTTCTAAAGAGGAGATGTTCTTGAACTTTCAGGTTACCCTGCACAAGCGTTCTAGCAGTTTGGGACATGGCTCAGCAAGAGGCGGGCCCGTGCTTCCAGATTTCCTGTTTATTTCTGGCTGTGATCAGTATCCTTGGGTGGGTCTCTCTCTACCTGGGCTGCCTGAGAGCAAATCAGCAGAGCGGGCTCTGGGTGACACCTCCTCCCACCCTGGCTGGCTCTTCCTAGGCCACGGCACAGTCGCCCAGCTCAGCTGCTTCCCACCCCCCTGCCACCGCAAACATCATCATCTCCCTACAGGGGTCAAGCCAGGCCCTCTGATGGGGCTCCTTTCCCTGGGGAGCATCAGGACTGTGGTCTCTGCCCTCTGTCCCTCCATCTCCCTCCCGCCTGGCTGCTGGTACCTGCCACGCCCCCGTGGCTTTATTCAGTGTTCCCAGCCTGTCATCTCTTAGTCTTAGTGACCCCCTTAGTCCCTTAGTGACCGGCCCCATCGCCACCCTGACAGTTTATGCCTCTTGGACCTGTAAACATTCCTCAGATTTGCTTTGATTGTTCAGAGAAGGTCTGTTTTCGCTCATCTCTTATCAAGCAGGCTGAAGAGCGCAGTTTGGCTGGGTTGGGCTGGGGATTACCTCTGACTGCTTATTTTAGAGAAAGTAGATGACATAGCAGTGGAGAAACCCATCCTTCCGAGGTGGAAGTAGAGATGCCAGATTCCATAGCTACCCCTAACTAAGGGCTTCTTGGCTGAAAACCACTGAAAATAGTAAACACCGTGACAAGGCGGCGGGTGTCCCTTAAGTGTGCTCCAGCTCCCCCCAGGGATGTTTTCTAAAACACTTGCACCTCGGATCTCCACTCCACAGTTTGAGTCACAGGCATGGCCCAGCAGGCTTATCCGATGGGGTCACTTCTCTGCCCCCTCCAGGGGCGGGAGGCTGCCCTGAGAACAGGAGAATTCCGGTCGTTACAACTTCAGACAGAGTCCGGCAAGGAGAAAACGCAGTCTGGGTGGTCTGTCCATCCACTGATGCCGGCCGCCACCGGGACACTTGGAAGCAGAGGGAATTTCTGCCCTTTGAGAATTCAGCATTTTCTTCCTTTCTTCTTCCAGACTCCTTTATCCACCAAACTTATCAGATTTGATACTCTCCAACTCCTGACTTGTATCACCTTTTGAGAGATAAGGAAAGACTGTGGAGTGTCTACCGAGAACCTGCGGGACTGAATTTCCTTATTGATAATTCTCATCACCTCAAATATGCCTCTGCTCTCCTGACATAATCTGTGATGTTAGAACATGCCTTTTCTTTTTTGTCTGTGGTGTAGTTTTTTTTTTTAATATATAGGAGCAGGTATTTTAATATATGTCTTTATCCAAGTCATTTTATTTTGGTGAGATAAGTAATATTCAAAAGGAGGGAATCAGTTAGCATTATCTTAACACATGTCTGAAACCTATTTCTAAGCCCCAAGTGTCCCCAGCATTGGTGACCCACCCAGCCCTTGGCAGTGGAGTGGACTGGAGGAAGGAAGGAAGGAAGAAAGGAAAGAATGAAACCGAACTGTGCCCTCAGAGAGCCCCTAGTGACACGTTAACCAGCGGCTGTCACAGACCCCCTCCCTGGGAGTGGCTTTGATGTGCAGCTATTCATTCTCTGGTTGCTGTGTTTACCTTTGTGAACTGCGTTCCCTCCCAAGGGTAGCTACGGATACAACAGAAATGCATGAAAATGTACCCTGTTTGGTTAGATGTTTCGTTTGAAATCTGCCAAGGTTAACACTGAGGTCAGTGTAAGTGCATCAAGCCGGCATCACACTGACCACAGCCGTGGGACGCAGGCACCATTATAACCTGCTGTAAAGACGGGGCTCAGAGTGACTTGCACAACGTCACACACATAAACGGCAGGGCCAAGATTTGAATTAGACTATAAAACGTTGTGTTATATAAATGACACCTATTCCTCATTTCCGCTGAGTTTGTGATGAATTATTTACTGCAGCTGGAAGGCACAGGAACTGAGCTGCTTCTTATAGGACATGGTCTTGGTATAGAAATTAAAGACGGAGGGATGGAAACAGCCCCTGATTCCACCTCCAGCGCAGGTGCTGCCCCCCCCACCCTTGGTGCTGCTCCAGAGCCCAGCTTATCTGGCGTAACACACCCAGGGGATCATGGGAGCCTATCCTCCACATCAACCCCACTTCCTCTGCTCCTACCCCTCCCGGAGGTTCAGCTCGTCCTTCAGGTTTTCTCATTTACCTACAGCGCTCCACGCCATGCCCTTCTGATCTGATTGCTGGCGCTGGCGCTCCAGAGAGCCCACATCTTCGAAATTCTTATAAAATTCATGGCCTTGTGCTTGACCCCAGCTGGTTTAGTCCTCATGACGAATCATTTCCCAATTTATAAACTACGATCCTGAGGTATCAAGTAGTAACTCTCTCAAAATCACGAAAAGTTCAGGTGGTGGAATGTGTTCAAGTCCATCATTCTGTATCCTAAATTCAAGCAGCTCTAAAAACTCCCGACAGGACCCGGTCTCAGCTATGCGGGGGTTACGTGCAGTTTTTACAGGACTTAATGTAAAATTCAAGTAGGTGAGACAAAAACACCCATGCTCTTCCCCACTTTAATGGGCTTGAAGGCTTCACCACTTGTGATGAGCCCGCTGACCAAATCCACGTGGCTGAGCACCGTTGATGAATATCATAACCTCCCGCAACTTGAGGTACTTGGGGCTGTACAGTCTCTCTCGTGAGACTTGCAAACCTTGGGCCAAATCCTGCCAAATGCATAAATGTTTAGCAATTAATTTAAAAAGTCGTACCTCCTGATCTTTTAGACCCAAAGAAATCTTTCCTGTCTGTCCTCGGTCACTCCAAAGAGCACCCACATGACAGTTTGCCACTTTACTCTGACGTAAGGCCACCTGGGCTGGGTGGAGCCTTTGCCTGGTCCACAGCCTCTCATCTGAAATTCTAAACATCAGAAAACAAAAAAAAAACATGGAGAATCAAAAGTATTTGTACAACTTTTGTACAATCAAAAGTATTTGTACAACAATTCTGCCAAATTGTACAACTTATTTGGCAGAAAAGAATTGATGCTGAGGGTTCTTTCTAATTTCATTTACCCACTGAGTGTGAATGTTCCTGTTTTGTGCTGAAATTTTAGTGTGCTTACAGGGTGCTGTCCCATACCTCTGTGGGTTATTAATTAATATGCATCATATTCTCTTTCTACTTGGCCCCGAAGGCTTGGAAGAGGGGATTAAGATGCTGTAATTCGTTTATGCAAGAACAAAAGGGCCACAATCCTTTGCGTCACTACAACTTTTACCAACAAAAAAATTATTTAGTACATTTTATTCAGATTAACAAATACATTTTTAGTGCAGATATTAGTAGTATACCGCCTGCTAGCTATTTCAATGGTGAAGATTCTTCTTTAAATTTTTTATCGAAGTAGAGTTGACTAACAATGTTGTGTTAGTTTCTGGTGTACAGCAAAGTGACTCAGTTATATATATATACATACATACGTATATATTCTTTTTCATATTCTTTTCCATTATGCTTTATTATGGGATATTGAATATAGCTCCCTGTGCTATACAGTAGGACTGTGTTGTTTATCTATTTTATATATAGTAGTCTGTATCTCAACAGTGAAGTTTCTGATTCAGATAGTGAAATGCTAGCTAACCCTGAAATTTTAACTATTTAATTATCTTAAATTTTTATTAAAAACCTGCCATATTTGAAAACAGAAAAGTTTTAAACAGTGTTTAGAAAACACTAAACATCATTCAAATTTTATTTGAAAACTTAGAGGAGTGTAATTTCAAACAGCAACAAAGCATTACTAAGAGGTACCCCGCACTCCCTGACCACCTACCAAGTTTCTTTTTCTCCTAACAATTAAAGTCATATTGCTTGGTGCCACTGTGGGTAGACACCAATCCAACCTGACAATTGAAACTGTCAGTGATTATCTTCTGGTTATCTTCATGACACAGGAAAAAAAAAAAGTATGTGTATATATATATATATATATATATATATATATATATATATATACCAATCAAAAAACAAAAACTACTAAATTTCATAGAAAATCCATAGCTCCCCAAGAATGTCTGGAATTTCCAAGGTCCATGGATCCTACTCTGAAAAACACTAGACAAGCATATGAATTTACGCAGTCTACCGAAAGCTCTCCTGCCTTTAAGAAGTTACCTGGGGTGTGATAAAAATATAAGTGTAAGGACTTCCCTGGTGGCATAGTCGTTAAGAATCCGCCTGCCAATGCAGGGGACACGGGTTTGAGCCCTGGTCTGGGAAGATCCCACATGCTGCAGAGCAACTAAGCCTGTGTGCTACAACTACTGAGCCTGCGCTCTAGAGCCCGTGAGCCACAACTACTGAGCCCACGTGCCACAACTACTGAAGCCCGCACGCCTAGAGCCCATGCTCTGCAACAAGAGAAGCCACTTCAATGAGAAGCCTGCGCAACGCAATGAAGAGTAGCCCCTGCTCGCTGCAACTAGAGAAAGCCCGCGCACAGCAACAAAGACCCAACGCAGCCAAAAATAAGTAAATAAATAAACTAAACTAAACAAAAATATGTAAGTGTACTCAGTACCCCATGGAGTCCTGCCAGGAAGGGCGATAGTTTCTTATAAATGCTAAATAAATTACCAAACCTAAATTGCTAAAGATGAGTGGAAGTAAATGAAAAATTAACCAATAAAAATTTTTAGATGAACCAAGAAATCTCAGTGGTTTTGATTGGAATTGAATTCACATGAAATTTTAAATGGCTGGCTTTCATCACAGGAAGGAAATTTGTGAAGAAGCTTCATGTGTTGCATTATCTGGAACTATTAAAAAATATTTTGCTCATCCTCTCCATATATTTCTTTCATTTGGTGTTAGTAAGCATAGTGGATACTTTCCACTATAGGATGCTACACTTGATATTATTCCAAATGGTGTAGGGGTGCTGGGTGGGAGGGTGCAGATATCTCGCTGGGGAGTATGTTGTACTTCAGAAAGACAAAATAAAGAATGCAGGGACTCACCAAGAATGCTGAAAAATAGAGGAAGAGCGTTTTCACTGTTTTAGAGACGTCTCAAAAAGTTTCACCTTGTACTAGGTCATCTGCAAAGCTGGATGAATCTAGGACTAAGGTGAGGTCCTAGGACTAAAGAGCTGGGAGGATCCTTAGGTACAGCATTTGGTTCGGGACTCGGGAACAATCCTCACATTGTCCCAAGTTTATCCAAAACCAATCAATCTACAGAAGGAGTTGAACATACTCTAGGGATAGGTTGGAGAGTACAGGTTACTTGTTTTGTGCCTTTCTCTTCTATGTTAGACTTCTGTTTCCTAGAGTACGTTAAATGATTGTTTTAAAAAAAAGTACAATCCCTCAATGGCATGAGATACAAGAAACAAAAATGAGGTTGATCCAGAAGACTATGTTCAATGTATAATCTGGCTGTAATGTGTAGATTTTTAATGTAAAAAGTCAATTTTTTTATTATTTCCATTTTTCAGTATTAATGTGACAACCATCAATAGGATATGTGTGAGTGTGTATAAACAGACACACACATATTTATAATGTTTAATCTACCAGTGATCAAATTAACAGCTATTGTAATAATAAAGGACGTACACACAAGAGACTGAATTCTGTTCTTTTCTCCATCATTTGTTTGGTTCTGTAGCTGTCTACCTGGAGTCAAATTCTTTTCTGCTGTGGTTGCATTTTTTTCTTTCAAGACTTAAAGAAATGAAGAACAATACCTCCAGAGTTTCCTGGCTACTTCTCGGTAGGTTCCAGAGGGACTGATGGCATCTTTGACCTAAAGAGCTGCCTGAATAGGAGTAAGGAGGACGTTTCTTACTGGATGCTGGGACAACTCAAACCTGTAAACGTGTCCCTGTGAGGTCACTTTAATTGAAAGCTGCCTTCACTTACTGTCAGATTGAATGTGACTATGAGGGAGAGAGTCCATTTTCTCCCAGTGGTTTTATATTCCCTGTAGAGATGGTTTCTTTTCCGATGAAAGACTTTACAGTTATTTATATTATAGGCAATGTAAACATGAGTGTAATGCTGACTAAATGTCTAGCGCCACCTATTGGTAGTCAAGTATACATTGAATCTTGGTGATTGACATTCCCTTTAAACAGTAAGTAGAGGTGATTTTGACTCTTTTTTTCCCTAATGTCTATGTCCATATGCATATTTTATGATACCCAGTATATTTAAGTATTGGTGGTAATAATAATTATTATCGAATACTTTAAAGTTATGGTTTGAATTATTCAGTTTCACAATTCTCTTAAAGCAGCACATGCAGTGATGGTCTGCTTCGCAATAGTAAAGTGAAAAAGGTAGAAAGATTCTGGAGTACAAGGAAGAAGCAAAAACATGACATTTTCACATTAAAAAATATATATAATACTTGTCTTGAAATACAGGTGATCACTCACAACACAAAGTATCCTAATCATGCTCTATTTCTTTTAAAACAGACTTTGGATATCCCACCCTACCTCCCCACCCCGCCCCCGAGATTTAAGAGTTTGAAATAATGGTCATTTAAATTCAATTACTGGGCTTCCCTGGTGGCGCAGTGGTTAAGAATCCGCCTGCCAATGGAGGGGACACGGGTTCGATCCCTGGTCCAGGAAGATCCCACATGCCACGGAGCAACTAAGCTCGTGCGCCACAACTACTGAGCCTGCACTCTAGAGCCCGCGAGCCACAACTACTGAGCCCACGAGCCACACTACTGAAGCCCACGCGCCTAGAGCCCGTGCTCTGCAACAAGAGAAGCCACCGCAGTGAGAAGCCCGCGCACCGCAACGAAGAGCAGCCCCCGCTCGCCGCAACTAGAGAAAGCCCGCGCGCAGCAGCGAAGACCCAACGCAGCCAAAAATAAATAAATAAATTTATTTTAAAAAAATAAAAAATAAATTCAGTTACTCATCTGTGCTAAGAATAAATGTGCCACAAGTAGTGCCGAGACAACTGGATTTCCACGTACAAAAGAATAAATAAAATTGGACTACTTCACACCATAAACAACAATGAACTCAAAACCATTGAACACTTAACAAAATGTGGTCTATACATACAATAAAATATTATTCAGCCTTAAAAAGGGAGGAAATTCTAACGCATGCTACGACACAGATAGACTTTGAGAGCATTATGCTAAGTGATATAAGGCAGTCACAAAAGACATTCTACTCTTAGGAGGTAGTCAGATTCATGGAACAGAAAGTAGAAAGATGGTTGCATCTTTCATCTGGGGGCGTGGGCTCTTATTTAATTGCTATAGAATTTCAGTTTTGAAAGATGAAAAGGGTTCTGGATATTAATTGCACAACAATGCAAGTGTACTGAACTGTACACTTAAAAATAGTCAAAATGGTAAACTTCGTTATTTTTTTAATCACTAAAAATAAATATAATTCTGAGAAATAGATCAAACATAAATGTAATAGCTAAAATTATAAAATTCATAAAAGAAAACATAGGCATAAATCTTCATGATCTTGGATTAGGAAATAGTTTCTTAGATATGATACAAAAAGCACAAGCAACCAATGGAAAAATAGACAAAAATGGACGTCATCAAAATTGATAATTTTTGTGCTTTCAAGGACTCCACCAAGTGAGTGAAAGACAACCTGGGAGGAAACATTTGTAACTCATATATCTGATAAGAAACCTGGATCTAGAATATACAGAGAATTCTTACAAGTCAATAATAAAAAGACGAGTTAATTTCAAAATGAGCTTGAGTCTGAATAGGACTCTTTCTCCAAGCAAGTTACACGAATCACCAATAAGCACAAGATGCTCAGTATCATTAGTCATTAGGGAAATGCAAATCAAAACCACAATGAGAATACCTGTTCATACCCACTCTGATGGCCATAATCAAAAAGATTGATAATAACAAGTATTGGTGAGGATGTAGAGAAATTGGAACCCTCACTTTTTTTTGCCGCACCCTGCAGCTTGTGGGATCTAGTTCCCCGACTAGGGACTGAACACAGGTCCATGGCAGTGAAAGCACCGTGTCCTAACCACTGGAATTCCCAGAACCCTCACGTATTGCTGGTAGGATTTTATCTTTTTATTTTATTTTATTTTTTTATTTTTTGTGGTACGCGGGCCTCTCACTGATGTGGACTCTCCCGTTGCGGAGCACAGGCTCCGGACGCGCAGGCTCAGCGGCCATGTCTCACGGGCCCAGCGGCTCCGCGGCATGTGGGATCTTCCCGGACCGGGCCACGAACCCGCGTCCCCTGCATCGGCACGCGGACTCTCAACCACTGCGCCACCAGGGAAGCCCTGCTGGTAGGATTTTAAAATGGGGCAGCCACTTTGGAAAACAGTCTGGTAGTTCCTCAGATGGTTAAACACAAATTTACTGTATGGTTCACCCCAAGAGAACTGAAAACGTGAATTTGTATAAAAACTTGTATATATACAAATGTTCAGAGCAGCATTATTCATAATAGCCCCAAAGTAGAAACAACCTAAATGCCTATCAACCGATGAACGGATAAATCAAATGTGGCATATCCCTTCAATGGAATATTAGCCAGCCAGAGAGAGGAATGAAGTACTGGCAGCTGCCGCCCCAAGGATGAGCCTTGAAGACATCTTGTCAAGTAAGAGAAGCCAGTAACGAAAGACCACATAGTGTGTGATTCCATTTCTACGAAATGCCCGAAATAGGCAAAACTGCAGACACGGAAAGTCCATTCGTGATTTCCTGGGGCCCTGGAGGTCCGGAGGAGAAGGAGGGGTGACTGCTAAGCGTGTCTTTTCAGGGTGATGAATCTTTGAAAATTGATTATGGTTAAGGTTGCAGATATCTGTGAGTATACAAAAAACCATTGAATTGGACACTTTTAAAGAGGGGATTGTATGACACGTGAAATATACCTCAAAAAGAGCTGTTGTTTAAAAAAGAGGGAGTGGATGGGTCAATATTGGATTCAGTATCATTAAACATTGACTAGTTTAGAAAGAGTAAGATTAGAAAGAGAAATGCTGAACACCCTTAATGGTACTAAGGTATATAAAGTGAAGAGTTTAGATTTAATGAATGTGAGGTTTTACGGTGATTCGTAGTTTGAACTTTATTTTGTTACAGTAAATAATTCCCACTAAAATTGAAAATAGAGACATTGCTCTTCTCACTCTTTATCTCCGAGACTCATTCTTCGCAACCGGCAACGACCAAGCTTAAATCTAGAAACTTTCCCCCCAGCTAAGACTACAGCCCCTCTTCCTGGGATTGTCTTTCATATATGTTAATTTCCTAAATGCACAAGCTGTTATTTTCATTCAGAATGTTAAAGATACCCCTAGGTAAGCTCATTTTAAAAGTCTTGATTTTCACAGCCTTCTTCCACAATAGAAGCTGAAAGAATCCCTAGGGCAAGCTTCTCAAGAACCATCTGGGTGAGAATTTCCTTGGCTGCTTTGGTAAAAGTGCAGATTCTTGGAGTTACCTCTAGCTTACCACACGCCCAGGTGATTTTTATGCATCCTAGAATGTGTAGATTTGGAAATATTCTACTTCCCTACTTCCTCAGAGACGTGGGACTTTTGAAGTTTTACTGCTGTATGGAGAACTACAGAACCCCAGAATGTGAAAACTGAGAGGCACCCAGGAGCCCTCTTGTGCAACCCTCTCATTTTATGGAAGAAGAAATGAGATGATTAACCCAAAGCCACACTGCTAGGTAGATAGGGGCGCCACCGGGACCAGGCAGAGCGTGTTCTGCTGCTACGGCAGCGTCCTGGATCCGCTGGGGCGGAAGTAGCTGGACTGGGCTCCACGGAAGTACAGGCTCCCTCCATCCCCCATCAGGTGGGACGCTGAATCTTAGCTCTGAATACAAATAGGAAGCTCCAGAGAAAAGAGGACGGAAATCGCGTGAGGAAAGGGGGGGGGGGGTGGTCTCTGTAGAGATGATATTTTAACATTTTCTCTACCATACCTTTTTTACATTCACTCAGTTTAATATTTAGTTTTTAGAAAGCATTTCATGCTGTCTCAATTATTATGTGCGCACGTAAGTGAGAAAGCTCACATCTGTGTTGGTAGAGTTGACTATTTCCCCTTTTCTAGTTGGGCACTGGCGGCTCCTTAGGAAGGATTTTCTACAAGGTGTGATTCCTCCAGAAAACAATTTCACAAGATGGTTCTCTCCCTCTCCCTCCATCTTCCCTTCCTTCTTCTGCCCTGGAAGTTGGCCAGCAAGATTATTTATGGCCCCTGGTTCACATCACACCTTAATAATAAACAGGAGCAGGTTCCCTTTGTTTTCCAACTTCAACAGCACGGTAGTTAAAAATTGGCCGCCATCAGAAAGCTCTTTCTCCGGGTCTAATGTGCTGTGCTGTGTGTATACATGATTAACCAGGACAATACGTACAGCAAAGAAACCAGGGGAGAGATTTATTGATTCTGGCTGCAACACATTGAAAAGTAACCCTGAACACTTGGTGAGTCCGTAATGAGTTCCACACATCAGCCTGGGAACCAGCGTAGCACGTCCATTTAGTTGATCTAACTTAATAAAGTAATTCCCGTGTAAAAAGTAGGTCAAAACGATGACATTCTAAAATTCAAAGTTCTTTTTTTTTTTTTGGCTAAGAGAAATGCATTTATTTTAAATGGGATTAATGAATTTGGTAGAAGATGATATTTTGTTAGAGATATATATATATATTTTTTATAGATTTATTTATTTATTTATTTTTGGCCGCGTTGGGTCTTTGTTACTGTGTGCAGGTTTTCTCTAGTTGCGGCGAGCAGGGGTTACTCTTTGTGGCTGTGCATGGGCTTCTCATTGTGGTGGCTTCTCTTGTTGCGGAGCACCGGCTCTAGGCACGTTGGCTTCAGTAGTTGTGGTACGTGGGCTCAGTAGTTGTGGTCCACGGGCTCTAGAGCGCAGCCTCAGTAATTGTGGCGCATGGGCTTAGTTGCTCCACGGCATGTGGGATCTTCCCGGACCAGGGCTTGAACCCGTGACCCCTGCATTGGCAGGCGGATTCTCAACCACTGCGCCACCAGGGAAGCCCCTTGTTAGATATTTTGAAGGTCCCTCTGCTAACGAATACTTTGTGATTGATTGGTGGGATGAATGAGTGTCTCCAAGTTCAGAGAGATTCCAAGTAACCTTCAGTGCCTCGGCTCTTCTACAAAATGTCTCTGCCTCTGATGAGTCAAAATTCAAATTGAGACTGTAAACCAGAACATAGAATTATTTAGTGTCGTTCACAGTATAGAACAGAATTCTGTTCTGATATCCAGCCTATTTGAATTCAATGTTATCTGACGCTATTAAGAGGCTTTGTTTTCTGAGATTAGATATAAGCTTTAAAAAAAAAATCTGAATAATGGGAATAGTATACAGAGCAATAATTATTAAACCTTTTCCTCCACCAATTAACATTCTGAAGTCAGAAATGGAGAGACTGTATGTGATAAGCACATGTGATAGCAAATTTCTAACTTAATGTTCAAACTCAGATTTTTCACTGTGGATTTTTTGTTGTTGTTGGTTTGTTTGTTTTGTTTAAGCACCATAAAAGGAACATGTCTTTTCTTGGATATTAAATTTTATTCATAATGTTTTTCTGTTTATGGTAGGAATTAACTGGTTCTATAAAAGTAGAGAATTCCATTTTTATGGGAAGAGGAAAAATAGATTAAAGTGGGTAAAGTTAAATCATCCACTTGGTTACTGAGAAATCTTGATTCTTTTTAAGCCTGCAGCCCCCCCCCCTTTTTTTCCTGGCCAAAAATAAAAGTGACTAAGTTCCCCAAAGTGTGGGGTAATAAAAGAACCAAAAATGAGTAAAATTTTCATTCTGACCACAGTATACTGCTTGTTTTGGTAGGAAAAAACCCCACAGATTTCAAAACTGAATAGCAAGCTTTTGGTTTGTTTACCAATAGAAGAACCCTTGTTTCATCTTCTAACGAGCGTTCCCAAACAGAAAACTTACCACAATCAATTTTAGAAAAATATTTCTCTTTGAGGCAAGAAGGACAAATTCGATGTTTAAACAGGAGCCAGTAAAGACCCTCGGTCTGGAGGAAGGAGGCCGACATTCCCCACACCCGAGACGCCTCGCTTCACAACGAAACGGCAGTGTTCTTGCACCCATGTAGAACCCTCTAGAAATTCCGGCGTCAGGGCATATTGCCACGGACACCCATGCTTAAATCTGAAAACACTCTGGTTAGTATAGAGCTCCATTTGTAGAGAAATAATTATTCTCTTTGTCATTTGGAGTCGTCAGGCACCTAAAGAAAGCTTTTTCACCCAGAACATGGTCATGATCTTTTAAAATCCATTTGTAAAACGATTTCACTTCTTATGTAAAAAGATAAAATATTGACTACTGATGAAAATTTCCTCCTACACAAATATTTTTCAAGCTCATTTACCCCCCGACCTTACTTAATATCACTAAACATTAAACAAAAATTTTCTGAAATATTTCATCAAGTCCCAAAATGAACAAGTGAGATTGGGGAAAATCACTAACCAGCACGTATTAGGGAAGGGAAAGAAGGTTGTATGTTAAAATTTCTTGCCATTCCTACAATTACAAGTGTCATTTTCAAAAATTTAATCTTTATTTTATATTGGAGGATAGTTGATTTACAATGTTGTGTTAGTTTCAGGTGTACAGCTAATGATTCAGTTATACATATATCCATTCTTTTTCAGATTCTTTTCCCATATAGGTTATTACAGAGTATTGAGTAGAGTGCCCTGTGCTGTACAGTAGGTCCTTGTTGATCATCTATTTTACATATAGTAGTGTGACAAGTGTCATTTTTAAGTTGATTAACTTAAGGTAAACTTATCTTTTTTCTCTTTTTAAAGTTCATCCGTGTTCCCAAACCTCACTGCCATTTAATCTTAGTAAGACTGAAAAGAGAGGGTGAAAACTCATTTTACCCATTCCAGGCAGGAGGGTGGGAGGAGAGGAAACATTTAGAATTCTGAAGTAGATTTATAGAATGCTTTAAGGAAGCTCCCAAGTACCAATGAATTCAAGCTTAAAATAAGACATGAAATAGTAAAGTTTAAAAGCAAACTTGTCAGATGATAACATTATCCTATGACTAATCATAAATCAGTTAGTTTATGTGCTAGAGCCCTTTTCTATCAACTACCCTGGGAGAGAAACTAATCCATTCCTTGCCAAGTGGAAATGTGCCTGGGGAGGAAAACCGTCCCGACTGGTGTTGTCTAACCGGGTGCATCTTCCAACCAGTGTTCAATTTCAAATAAAACGTTTAATATCTGAGTCTTTTCCAGATAGTCCCTGACTTCTAATTTTTTAAGTAAGAGCTTTATGGAGATATAATTTACATACTATACAATTCACCCATTTAAAGTGTACAATTCAGTGGTTTTTAGTAAGTTCAGTTGTGCAATCATCACCACAGTCAAGTTTATAACATTTTCATCACCCCAAGAAGAAACCCCATTCCAGCTCCTTTATTACTCCCCCCTCCCCAGCCCTAAGCAACTGATGTTAATCTATTTTCTGTCTATGGAGTTACCTATTCTAGACATTTCATATAAATGGAATCACACAGGATGTGATCTTTTGTGACTGGCTTCTTCACTCAGCATCGTGTGTTTTCAAGGTTTAATGTCTAATTAAAAAAACCAACTTTCATTTGGGAAGAATTTCAAACTTACAGAAGAGTTACTAAAACAAAAATTGTACAAAAAAGGGGGAAGGGAGTGGGGGAGGGATGGACTGGGAGTTTGGGATTCGCGGATGCAAACTATTACCTATAGGGTGGATAAACAACAAGGTCCTACTGTGTAGCACAGGGAACTATATTTAATATGCTGTGATAAACCATAATGGAAAAGAATATGAAAAAGAGTTATATGTATAACTGAATCACTTTGCTGTGGAGTAGAAATGAACACAATGGTGTAAATCAACTATACTTCAATAAAATAAATTTTTAAAAAATTGCGCAGTAAAGGTCCATAAGTCACTTTTCCGTATTAATCTATTGTTAATCAGATGTCTAAAGGCTTTATGTCTGTTACCACAGCAATAAAACCTTTTTTTAAAAAATTATATTTATTTAATGAATGCTTGTAAATAATTTGGATTGCTATTTTGAACCTTCTTAACATGACTTGAAACCCAGGGGCTAACTGGGTGGTAGACATGCGCTTGATACAGGCCAACCGATTTTTGTTATGTGCCCAGCGGTACATGAGATTGTAAGACTTTAGAAACTGAAATGAACTGAAGTGAACACACAAGAAACAGGATTTCAGGCGGCCAGGAAGATACCACGCCCCTTCCCACCGTTCTTATCAGATTGGACTTACAATCAATCAGCATCTAGTAAGCATCTCATTTTGTGTCCCAAAGTGGTATAAAGTGATATAAGAAGGAAGAAGCCAGATGGTCAGTTTTCACAAAAATAACCAACTGCACTATACTGTGGCCTGAACTCTGTTAACAAAATTACGAAAAATATCTATGGGACGCATAAATAATTAATTCTTTCTGGGAGGAAGATGCTGTAGGAATCACAGAAGGGGATGCACCTCAAGAAAGCTTTGAGACAATTTTTTTCCTACTGGCCAAAGGCATTAAAGATGGCCCAGGCTACGTCTTTTTATGGAAAAAGTGATAAGATGAAGTTAAGTAGGTCTTTTCCCCTGAAGTTTCATTATTTTACAATAATCAGGGAGCTAAGAACCTAAGGCAGCTTTTTTAGTTTGTGTTTTAGGAAAAATAGTACTCAGGGTACCCTAAATGTAAACTAGCATACATTACAGCTTTCCTCTATGTTGCAGCAATTCTAGTGCACACCATTTACAGTTTACTACTTTTAATATGTTAAAACAATGTTTCCCAGCCCTGGAAATGGCCCCAACATTTCCCAGCCCAGGACCACTAGGATGCTTGTACTACAAATTCCTGGGGCCATCTCCAGGTTGAACAGAATCTCTGTTGAGAGAAGTCTGGGAAACTGTTTGGAACATGTTCCCCTAGGAGTTTATGATGATAAGCTAAATTTAGAGTACTGTGTTACTATGTTCATTACCAAAACTTAGTTTATGGACATGGAAAGTGTTACTGCAAAAATATTGAATAAAAAGCATGTTGTCCTAAGTCTTCAAGGCAGGCTGAGTGCTCTAGTAACCTAAGGGAATTGAAGGCCTTTCCAGCAGTGCAGGAATCATCAGTGGCTAAAAGGAAGATGGTAGAGTGGCGTTTGTGCATGTGTGAAGCTGTGTGGACAGTGTGGAATGGTGGAAAAGCATAAATTGTGGAATCAAAGGATCCGGTCCTTCCTAGATTTGTGACTCTCGTGAATCATTTCATCTCCCTGAACCTCATTTTCCTCTTGTGAAAAATAAAATAAAAGAAAGAAGTTTACAATAGTTAGGACATGGAAGTAACCTAAATGTCCATCAACGGAGGAACAGATAAAGAAGATGTGGTACATAGATACAATGGAATATTACTCAGCCATGAAAAAGAACAAAATAATGCCATTTGCAGCGACATAGATGGACCTAGAGATTATCATACTGAGTGAAGTAAGTCAGACAGAGAAAGACAAATACCATATGATATTGCTTGTATGTGGAATCTAAAAAAATGGTACAAATGAACCTGTTTACAAAACAGAAATAGAGTCACAGATGTAGAAAACAAACTTCTGGTTACCAGGGGAAAAAGGAAGGAAGGGATAAATTGGGAGATCGGGATTGACATATACACACTACTATATATAAAATAGGTAACTAAAAAGAACTTACTGTATAGAACAGAGAACTCTACTCAATACTCTGTAATGACCTACATGGGAAAAGAATCTATAAAAGAGTGGATATATATATATATGTGTAACTGATTCACTTTGCTGTACAGCAGAAACTAACACAACATTGTAAATCAACTATACTCCAATAAAATTTTTTTAAAAAGAAGAATATTATAGTAGGGTTATTTTGAAGATTAAATTGAAGTTTGTATATAAAAATACTTTACGAAGTACTGTATAAATATTAATTATTATGTTATGTAAAACAACAAATCACTTTTCCACATTCATGTCCTTTAAAAAGCAATACTTTTTTTTTTTTAAGGAACCAACATACCACTTTAAATGTACTATGCAAGTCCATTATATCTGAAAATAAATCTACAGAGGAAACAATTTTTCTCTTTGGTGTATTACTCCAGGTTGTAGCAGTTTTGATAGTGTCACAATTTTAGGTCTCCTCCTTACAGAAAGTTCTTGCTCTAAAAGACTTGAAGACATTTGTAGATGCCTGGTTTAGAGAAAACCCACAGATACATGAAACAGTAAAATAAGAGAATTTGAAGATCATTTGAATTCAAGAAAGCTATTTATAAAAAAATTTAAAACTGAGGGAATACCACTAGACAATTCAAGCACCTTTGAGAGCCCAGCTAACTGCAATTTAGAATGGAAAATATTTTGGAAACAGTATCTGCCTGGAAAATACAAATTCCTATCAATTAACGATTTAAAACCCTCTGTCTGAACAAAGGCCTTAGTATGGTGATAATATATGTGATACCAAAAAAGTCAATATTTTATTATATGGAAATATTTTCAATACATGGAAACTTGCGATCACAGCTCTTTGTCCATAGTGATGGGAACAAAAGGAAGATGGGAACCGGGGGGTGGGGGGGGTGGGATTTGTGACAGCCAGAATTCCAAGCGTACTGGTCAAGTTAGAAGTCAGAATGAGTTGGGGGATGAGGTGAGCAGAATTTGGCCGAAAAGCCTGATCCTGTTACAAGACAAAGGGCGCCCCACAAGTCAGGGAGGGAGCCCACACCGTCTACAGGAACAGTACTCTGCAGCCTGTGTGTTGTCATAGCTGCAAACACTTTAGGTGAAGGACTGCAGCCTTTAGCTTTGGCTTCTGGTATCAGATGCCCCAAACTGACTATTAGAAACTTCAGTTTCTCCATGGGTAAAACAACAACATTGTGTGTGTGTGTGTGTATAGAAATTATACTGTATCACAAATATTATATCCCATATATTCTGTTATCTACATGATGCGTGGGAGTAGTTACAGCTAATAATATAGCTGGCATCAGAAGAAAGAATTCACATCGGTGACTTAGAAGCAGGTCACCGTAAGGTGACGTGACCCTAAGAGGTCCAGCTGCCCGTGCTTTCCTCTTTGCCCCCAGTTCGCTCGCCAGGCTTCCCCTCCTGCCCAGACACTAGCCCCCAGCAGCGAAGCTGAAAGCGTTCATCCCCACTCACCGCCGAGGCCGCAGGTCTGACCGTCAAGGCAAACAACCCCGTTGTTCAGCAGCGAATAATGTCAATAAACGGCTCATTGTTGACTTGGTGCTTATCAGTGAGAGAAGTTCTCATCTAATATCACTCTTATAATCCATTGAGTATCTCCTTTAAAAAAAAAATAAAGAACTGGGGACCTAAAACGGCTAAGTGAGGAAGGGGCTGCGGGTTTAAGGCCGGTTCCCCCCCGGGGCGGGGGCGGCGGTGCTGAGGTCTGCAGCCCGGGGGGTGGGGTGGGGGGTCGGGACTGGGATGCAGGATGCGGATGCGGTACCCTGCCTGGCGGGAAGCAGCTCGGAACTTTGGGAGCAATTTGAGGATAGGTTGATGTCTGAGGACCCGCGTAATAGAAAGTGTGAGCTTGTATTTTGCATGGCTTCGTTATTTTATTTTTCTAGTGATTTTTTTAAAGCTGTATTTTAAAAATATCAACGGGTGACAGATTGGAAATAAGGGAAAACCGGATCCTTCTGCACGACTACTTGGAGAAGCCCTGCTTTGGAGAACGGTTCATTCTGATCAGCATTTCAACTACGGAGTCATTTTCTCCGTAGAAGAGTGACCCCGGGCGTGATGGGAGGGGGTGGGGAACGGGCGCGGGTGCTCAGATCTCCCGCCTGTTTGCGGTGGGCGGTGGGATCTTTCTTAGTGAACCTGCAGGTGGCTGCGCAGAGATTCCTTCCTCCCAGCTCGTGGCTCCAGGTGAGCCAGTGGTCTCATCCCTTCAGCAAACACCTTCAAAGGGCCGGCTGCAGATACGAAGATTGGCCTTCTCCAAACACAGCGAGATCGTGGAGGGGGGAGGAGGTGAAAATCATATTCTTAATCACAAACAAACACAATTAACTGGCAACTGGATTAAGATACCTAATCAGTCCAAATTATCTAGAGGCTCTTATAACCATCACCCTTCTTTTGAAAGTTCTTAGTTACTTTGGGAGATAATGCTCTGTTAATGAAATATGTGTCCAGAGGGAACATTCCTCTTCTTAAAGTGACAGGATGAGGCTTCAATAAAAGTAATATAAACTCTAAGAGAAAAGCGTGTTCTCCAGAAAAAGACATGACAAGGCACAAAGGCCAGCCAGCAGTCCAAGCGTCCACAGTTTTGGTCCCACTGAGGGTAGGGGGGAATCCTCTGATGAGCTGTCTCAGGCCATCTTTCATTCATTCAACAAACCTTGTTGAGGTCCTATGATGTTCTGGGCACAGGGATCCAGCAGTGCACAACAAAGGTAACGTTTCAGGGAGCTAGCATTGTAATGCGGAGAGGGAGAGACAATAAACAGATAGATATACAATATGACGCCTGCTAAGAACAGTGCTTTAGGAAATTATAAACCAAGTGGGAGAAGAGAGTATGAGAAGTTTGTGGAGGTGGTGGCAGACACTGGCTATTTTAGGTAGGATGGTCTCCCAGAGTAGGTGTCCTCGGATGAGGGAGCTAGCCATAGGAAGATCTGGGGGCCTCGGTTCCATGCAGAGGGAAGAGAACATAGGAAAGAAAGAGCTTGGCATGTTTTAGAAGCAGCCAGAGGCCAGAATATAGCAGACGTGGAAGAGAGCAGTGAGAGGTGAGAGTAGAGAGGTAGGAAAGAACCATTGTATGTGGGGTGTATAGGGGCTGCGCGGGCTGCCATAATGGACAGGTATTTACACGTGATTGAACTGGCATTGGTGATTATATGTCATGTACGTGCATTGGAAATGTTCACCATTAAAGTGTACCCAAATCAAAGGCCAGGCAGAAGTTGGAAAGTATTTACTAATTATCTTTATAAATATCCTATTATAATTCATTTGTTAAATTGAATAAGTATTGGCAAAATCAAATTAGCAGAGGTCCTTGAACTACTGAAGACTTAAACTGCTCAAGAATTAAAGCTTCGGTCTGAACAACCATCCTGAAACTGAACTGGTATATTAGGTATGTTTTGTAAGTCTCACTACATACAATGCCCAAACCAGTTAATACACACACGTATGATTAATGTTTGTTAAAGCATTCATGCTTCAAGTCTTTGCCTAACCAGAGGCTGCCCCTTCTAGCTCTGGGATGTTTTATCATCACCCTTTCTGTAGAAATGACCCAGTAAGATTTTCCTGTTTTAGTTTTGGAAAAGGAGGAAAGACATGGCAAGGAGAGAGGAGCTTGGTAGGTGCCCTTGGCTGTCCATTGCAGCTGAACTTGGACCTGCTCACCGGCAGGGTTTCAGGAGCTGCCAGGGGTGCATCTCCTGGGCTCTGCAGAGAGAGAGCAGCCGTGGAGGGGGCAGTGTTTGGGGGTGCCGAGCCTGACTTGGAGGCTCAGGGGTTGGTTTTCATATGAATACAGTTCCACAGAACTCTCTCTCACACCAAAGATGAAAATGACTCATGGGAGTTCAGTCATGCATAGAAGCAGTGTAAATTAGATTGGCCAACCTCTGAACTTGGGGCAAGTCATGAAATCTGACTTGGTCTGCATGGTTTTCTCCGTCTAAGATCATAGAGAGTAATGTGTGTGGGTGTGGCTGACAGAGGGGAGAGGCACTGTACTTACGAAGTATTTCCTCAAAGCTGCCACAAATTCTATGAACGCTTCTGGAAAATATTATTTAATCCTTACTCCCCTTTCTTCCTTATCGTTTTTAGCAAAAGAAAACCTACTAGGTCAAGCCAGTCTCTAGTTTTGCTCTAGCCATGACTGAAAGCCCAAGAAACACTTTTTGGTACAATCTTGTACTTTCAAAAGTGTGGGTGACCCCACCCCAAACAAACAAAAATAGTGCCTTGGGTTTTTTTTTTTTTTGTCTTTAATTGACTCCTGAGGAATTTGCCAGCAAGGAAAGATAGTAAAGAAGGAAATTTTGATACTATAGTTTATGGTCACATTTTATACTTAAAATAATTTTACAATCAATTTAAATGAGTAATTATTATTTCTTTGCTTTGCTTTTGAACATGAAAACAGTGGAGCATTGCAGGAGATCTGCACAGAGGTGCTGGTGTGCCCGGAAACCAAGCAAGCAGGTGGGGTAGCTGGGAGACAGGTTACAGCCAGCAAATAACAGATACATTGAGAATAGTGGGAGGCGGTTCCTTACTGTCAGAAAAGGGATTTAAAAATACACAAAGGAAGCAGGCTAGCGAGAATCCTGAGATGTTGGGTTGGAATTGGAGGTATCTTCAATTAACTCATGGTTTTAATAGATATAGAAATAACTACAGATATATGTGCGTATGCACGCACACGTATGCGTATGTTTCCTAGCTCTCTCTGCTGAGAGTATCTAGAAGCGATGATACCCCAGTACCAATGAGAATCCAGATTTTGGTTTCTAATCGCCATCCTTCACTAAAAGATGCTCTTGACTCCTTGGACAAATGACTGAATCAGGGTTGAGGCAGGAAAAATAAAAGATGAGCCTGGACTATCTTGTTATGCCAAAAACTAAGGAAATAGTCAAAGGATGATAAGGACATATCGAAAGGATACAGGAACCATCTTGAAAGTTGCGCCATTGGCCAAATCAGTGACAAGCAGACCACCCAAACAAATAATATTAGTTATGGACGATAAACCACTGAATAAAGCAGGAATCCACGAGCCCATACTAATCTAAAGGAAAGGAACACTTCCTTACAGTAGAAGGAACACATACATACAGAGGAATGATGGGAATACAAAACCACCACTCCTCACCCAAGCAAGCGGATGCTAAGGCAGGTGGGTGGAGGCGTGATGAGGATATTAGCATAACATAGAGCAGAGTTCTCCCTACAGAAAACACTTATCCATTGCACAGGGGAAAATGGTGGCTTGAAGCTGGAGAAACTGGACAGATACCAACCTGATCAGGTGGTCAAGGTGAACTCAGCAGTGATGATGCGGCTGACAGGTAGCCTCCCTTATCCTGCCCTGGGAAGGGCACACCACCATGTCTGTGGTTTTCCTGCCAAGAATGCAGGAGCCCATACCAGACAGACTGGTCCTGGGACCCCATTGGAACGAAAGCCCCTCACTCTTTAAAACCATAAAGGAACTGTTTCAGATGCAAACCGAAAGAGACATGATATCTAAGGGCAATGTGTGATCTTGGATGGACTGCTGGACCAGAAAGAAACAGTCTTTGTGGGAGCAGTTTGCAAACTTTGAATTGGGCAAGTGGCTCAGCTGGTAGTGATGTATGGTAGGAATGTTAATTTCCTGACTTGTTTGGTTATTTGATGTCTGGTTATATGGGAGAGTGTCCTCTGGAGTATTTAGAGTGAGTGAGACACCATGTCACAGCCTGCTCTCAAATGGTTCAGAAAAAGGCTAATGGCACACATACAGACATACATACACATGTTTTTGTTGTTGTTGTTTTTTAGCGGTACGCGGGCCTCTCACTGCTGTGGCCTCTCCCGTCGCGGAGCACAGGCTCCGGACGCGCAGGCTCAGTGGCCATGGCTCACAGGCCCAGCCGCTCTGCGGCATGTGGGATCCTCCCGGACCGGGGCACGAACTCGCGTCCCCTGCATCGGCAGGCGGACTCTCAACCACTGCGCCACCAGGGAAGCCCCATACACATGTTTTAATGCATAAGATATAACATATTATAATGATGTATTACACATTTATGTAGTGTCTACAACATATCAGTATATGTTAATATATTCTACGATAAATATGATTACATATTTATATTGTTATATCCATTTACATATTTTTAGAAAATGTGGGGAATTTTTTTAGATTGAGATGGAGCAAAAGCGGTAAAATGCTAAGAAATTGAAGAGTCTCCTTGAAGGTGATACAGTTCTTTATACTATTCTGGCAACTTCTCTGTAAGTTTGAAATTATTTCAAAATAAATGATTTAAAAAGAATGCTGTGTATTTACATAGCTGTATGAGTAACAAATGCTTTCATATATTAGTGTAATATGTGATATTTCCCAAGTAAGGCATTTCCATGTTTCCAAACTCTCACTAGGATAATTTTACAGAACTTGAAAAGCAGGGATGGGTTATGCAGTTCTTTTCAACCCTAAGATTCCATACATGTCAGGTGAGTTCCAAGGAAATGTTACATCATAAGAAAGTGTCCAAAAGAATGGGTTGTCTATTTGTCTCCAAATTTCAGTTTTAAATTAACCACTGGGGAAAAAAAAGAAAGAAAAAAAATTAACCACTGAAATAATCTACATTTACTAAAATAATGGTTATTCAGTAAATCTATAGCCTTAGTTCATAAAAACAGAATCTGGTTTGCCCTGGATCAAAGGTGGGGCCCTTTGTGCAGTAGTTTTTAAAAAAGTTTTTGCTCTCAAAGCAGCAGCATTCCATTATAAGCCAGAAAAGTAGTCTTCTTTACAATCCCTATTTCCATTTTATCTCAATTTGCTATTTTTTTTTCTGTACAAAGAATCTTCTGTAAACGCATATACACCCAGACATCTGCAGACACACACACTAACCCAGTTTCACTGAGCACTTTTACTTTGCAAAACTTCGTGATTATTTATTCTCTTCTTTATCTGGAACAGTTGGGAAGAGATCGGGCATTTTCTTCTTCCTTTTTTGAGAAAACTGAGGCTGAGACAGTTTAAGTGACTGGCAGTGTACCTGGCAGCAAGTTACTGAACAACCAAGACTAGAATTTGGGATCTTTTCACAATGAAAGATCTAGACAAGGTTTGTACATTTGTGGGTTATTCTTCCTCTAAACACGAGTCCCGGCCATAGTTATCACGATTGGACTTTGTCTTTATGCCTTTAGGAGAAGAACCTAGCCTGACCCAGGTTAAATGCTCATCGCAAGGTGTCTTTGCATTTCAAAGATCTTTTAATGGAATACCGAATGCTTTACAATTCTATGTATTTGTTTCCTGGCCAGTCTTCACTGAGTTTTAGAAGGTTGACATGCACAAAACAAAGATTTTTATGTCACCACCAAAGTAAAAATGTTGACATTCAAATGTAATTAGAAAATGCACAATAGTTTATAGACCTCTGAAAAGCTTTTGCCCGTGTAACAGATAATTTTGATTAAAGCATGATAACATTGGTTATTACTAGTTATCATAGATGTTACATTTAAAAATTCCATTAATTTTTTCCTTGAAAACATTTGTTTATCTGTAACAATGCATTAACCTTCAGTATCACAGTAGCCTTTTCTTATTTATTCTCCCAATATGTCTTCATATGCTAACATGCATTAATTTAAATTTTATTTTATTATTCAATACCTGGGTAATGCTTGCTATGTGCCAGGTCCTAGCAGTTAACTCGTTTCATCCACATAAAACTCTCTGAGGTCATTGCTATAATTACCCTTCACTTTACAGAGGAGATACAGAGAGGTGTAGCAATATGTCCAAGGATGCATAGCTGGTAAGCTGCAGAACTATGATTCGATACCCAGCAGTTTGACTCCCAAATCTGTGCTCATAACCAATATACCATGCTGTAGTGAGCCGCAGACTTACAGGTGCTGGGGCATTATTTGTTGGTTAAATGAATAGATGATTCTCTTGTCTCTTATACTGATTTGAAAACATTAATCAAATTACCCAATTGCTCTGTATCTCAATTTTCCATTTCATAAAATAGAATTGATAATATTTGCCATCCATTTCTCTCCCAAACGACAGTACGAATGGAGGAATGTACTTTACCTAGCTGCTACGTGTATGTTTTTATGCACCCAAAGACTTGGTCAGCGGTACATCTAGAGGAGACCAACAGCATAGATCTTAAACATGTGACAAGACCACACAACTTGGCGTAATTAACTACATCTTTTTCAGTCTGAATGAAGTACAGGGGCAGAGCTTCAGAGACCCAAACTTCCTTATATGTGAACTTTATCCCCATATAACTTTGAACTGTTTTCATTTTTTCGGCTGAATTAGAATTTGTAAAAAATAATACTCAAATTAAATGAGATGTCATCTACGGCTTAGATTATGTGATCTAATAAAAATACCTAATTATAGATCTTCTAAATGAAAATGCTTTCTTGTTACAGCCCTGTATCTCTGCTACTAAAAAAAATTATTGTGACCTGGTTAGGAACCACATTGGAAGTTTCTGTGCCAAGAGTCCTTAATCCATCCCTACCTACCTGCTGGCTTTATTGGGTTCCTACAAATCCCTTCAGGTCCTTCACTGGTTACAGACATGGCATGGAAAGAAATTCAAAACAAGGCCCATCCGTGTTAACAGCAAGGGCAAACAGGTGATGCAAGCATCCTGGTCATCTGACCTCAAGCAGGTGACCTATTATTTCTCAGTTTCAATCTCCTCTTCTGAAAAATGGGGATAATAACAAAAGCTGCCCTGCCTACCACCAGGGCTGTCCTGAAGCTCTGACGAGTTAACGTACATGAAACTGCTTTGTAAACTGTAATCTATGAGTACAAACAAATTAATACTAAAGGTTTTGTTTTTGAAAAGTCCCCCAAAGATAGAAATTTATTTATGCACATAGCCACAAGAAAAAATTTCCATGTACATTCTTGGCGTGGACTTCCATGCTGAGTGGGTTCAGAAGAGCCAGAGGACTCGAGTTAAACCTCAGAAGAGGAGACATTTCAGGTGCTTAGTGCCTGGACACTGACCCTCTGGGGAAGGAGAGGATGAGAGAGAATAGGGTAGGTCTGAAGTCTGATGACCGCATGTCTACACAGATGTGTCTTAGATGAGAACAGTCTTTACTGAGGTTTATGGAGATAATTCTTAGCGCCTTGCCAACCAAAGAAGATGACCCCATGACCGGATCAAAGACAACCGTTATAGTACCCCTGAGCATTTATTACATGCCAATGGGCCGTGTGTGCTCGAGGATATAAAGAGGCTGTTAAGGGCGGGGAAAGATAAATCAGGAGACTGGGATTGACATATACACACTACTGTATGTAGAAGAGATAATCAACAAGGACCTACTGTATAGCACAGGGAACTCTACTCAGTACTCTGTAATAACCTATATGGGAAAAGAATCTAAAAAAGAGTGGATATGTGTATGTGTATAACTGATTCAGTTTGCTGTACAGCAGAAACTAACACAACATGTAAATCAACTATATTTCAATAAAATAAATAAAATAAAGAGGCTGTTCAAGAGTGTTGACAAAGTTGTTGGCAAGGTTAAGAAATGGGCATAGAAGAAAATTCAGGTAACAGAGGACAACCAAACACTGACTGCAGAAGAATCCAGCAAGGATTTCTAGTATGTTCTCTCCTGTTTAGAAACCTTGGAAGCCAACTAGGGTACCATTTCAAAATCTGATATGCTTGTGGTTCAAGTTGCACAGAAAGGTGGATAATGAGTGTGTCAGGAGTGGCCTGTCCTATGACCTATTCACTTTGATCATTTCCATGATCACAGAATGCACACCTTGCCCTAACCAACCACCTGGCAAAATCCAGCCCTGCTGACAAGAGAAACTTGGCAAGCCAGAGTTTCCAGGGTAGAAAGGCCACCTATTACAGTACTTCTACTAGAAAAAAATATCTCAGAGCGCTTGGCCTACTGATCTCAGGATCACCTTTACTTGCCAGGAACAAATGATTGCGGTACAGAGGGCCTAGAACCCCCGGCTGGACGTGAATCAATCAGAGAGGAAGGCTAATGGTACCGCGCTGTGCATTCCTCCGACGCAGGGGCCGTGTCTGCTCCCCTCTGGGGGGGACTGCAAGTGTTCGGCTCACAATGGACATGTTGCTGATAAGACTGTCTGCTTAGTTGACGACACAACTCTACAAGGAAAGCCCTGGTCTCTTCTGGGTGCGAGGAAGGTGGGAAGGTCGGAAGAAGTGGGTGCACAGAAGCCGCTATTGAAATTCCCTTTAGAGTTGAGAGGCCGAGATGGAGGGGACGAGCAAGCCAGTGTGTGGCTGTAATCTGTCCTGGGGACGAGCTGGGCTGCCTTTCCTTAACCCCCAACGCCCTCTCACCTCAGAAGTCTGAGGTTCCCTACGTCGGGGAATAAAGGGAAGGAGCCAGCACTCCAACCCCGGGACCCGAGCTGGGGCGGGAGGCGGGTGCAGAATATAAGAAACACCCCCGCGGACTAGTTTCTGAGCAGGAAAGTGGACCGGGAACAGCGCATTTCCTGCTTCGCCTGTGCAAACCCCAGGCGGGGCCGAGCGGGAACAGGGTTACGGTCGAGGAGTCGCTGGCTGCCAGGGCGGGGTTCGGGGCGGCCTCGAGGGGGTCCGCGGACCAGGGCGAGAGGCCGGGGCGGGATGCAGGCGGAGGGCGTGGGAGAGGGCGTGGGAGCAGAACGCACGCCTCCCTTCCTCGTGCCGAGCGAGCGTCCCCAAAGACACTCTCGGCCCCGCGGGAGAGGCGGGTGCCCCGAGGGGCAGCGTCGGACGCCAGATGCGGGGTCCGCGGGGCTCCGACCCTCGGGGGACTCCCGGGCCGGAGCCGGCGACCGCGATCTCTCAGGCCCTCCTTCCTCCCCACCTCTCCCATGCCGCCCGCGACTTTGGACCTCGCATCCCGGACCCGCGGGGGACCGGCGCGGGGACGGGAAGGAAACGCGCGAGGTACGCAGAGACGGCCCGCGGCCCTACCTGGGCGGTGCGGAGACCCGGGCGCGCTGCGTGCCGCGCGCCGCCTTCCGCTCGGCTCCCGGAGGCCGCCGCGGGCGCGCGACTTACAAACGCAAAGGCCTTATTATTGTTCTCTATTCCGGGGATACCATTGTCTGTCCGTTCCCGGCGTCGGCGGCGCGCACTCCCTCCCCGCTCCCGCGCACTAGCTCTCCGGAGGCGACCCGGATCTGCCCCGGTGCCCACGGCCTTCCCCGGCCGCCGGAGTGTCCTTCGTCCGGCTCCCGCTTCCCGAGCATCGAAACACAAAAGCCTGCCGGAAACCCCCGGCCTGTGCCTGGTCACTCAGGGGTCCGAGCCGCGGCTCGCCACCTACCCGGGTTCATTTCTGCGCCCGCCGGCCACGGGCCCCGAGGGGCAACGGGCACGGCCTCGTGCCGCGCTAGTCGCGTCCTCGCCCAGCCCTTGGGCCTCGGGTCTGGCCTGGGGACCGGGCGTGCCATTGGTAGCCAGGAGCCCAGAGATCTCGGTCCGTGCACTGCGGGCGCGCCTGGCCGGCCGCGTGTACACGGCTCTTCCTCGCGCACTTGTTTGCCCCCCTCCCCCCGCGTAAATCTCTCGTGATGAGAAAAGCAAGGCTCGCAGGAAGCCACTCCGGATGTTTGCTGCTTTTCATGTGGCATTTGTGGCTGGCTCTGATAACGTCCCGAGCTCGACTTCCAACACCGCGTTTAGTAAAGGGACCGAAATAGAAGAGTCCACACACTGCGCAGACCGGTCTGCGGCGCCACCAGCCCCAACACGCTCCCCCCAAATCTATGACAAGTGAAGGATCAGAAGAGATTAGATACAAGTAACGGTATAGTATAGAAGGGCCTAGTCTTGGAAAGGCACCACAATTCCTTCCTATAAATAGAAGTAAATTGCTACTTCATAACCTACAGGGAGGGTGTTATAAGCAGTAGGGGGAGGGGCGCTAGACTCTAGCTCCAGCTCCATCCTATGGATCCTGTGCTCTCACTTGAATTCTCAGTATCTCACTCAAGAAAAGTCAGTTGTTGGTCTCCAGAACAAGTGCAAATAATAATGGGGAAAACTGCCCCCCCCCGTTTTTTCCCCCATCACTTTCTCGACCCTTGTGGCAGCTCTCTCTGCAGTGAGGTTCCGAGGAGGTACACGAGGATGAAGAAAGTGTACAAGGGTAAATCCGTGCATATACATTTTTTGGACTCACACGTGGATTGTATTTCCTGTACCCTATGTTATGTTTTTATGGAATTAGTCATATAGATTCATCTAGACAGATAAAATGTATTCTCGAACCGGGATTATTTTTGTTTGGTTTTCAGTCTCTATTCTGAGAAAACTCCCATTTGTTCATAGAAACTTTCGCGCTGATAGAAAGTCCTGCTTTGAGATCTCTGAGAAGATACTACTTTGCAGCAAAGTTAGAGAAGATCACCAAGAAAACAAGGAGCCAGGAGCTGCGTGATAAACTTGTTCTCTCTACTTCTATAGTTTCCTTATCAGATAACCAGCTGTAATGCAGTCTTGCTTAATTTTCAAGCCCATATTTTTCTTTTTCAGAAAAATAAACTCTTAAAGGAAAAGTACATAATCAGTTAAATGTGTTTAAGATTATCAACTGCTTCAAAACCACCAATTAAAAATAACACCTCTCTATTATTTCCTTAAGCAGATTACTTTTTAAATTCTTGTCTGAACCTCAGCGACCCAGGAACTAGAACCACTTTCTGGCCGCTGAAGGTGAGGGAGGGCAGCCAACATCACAGATCCTCACGGAGTTCAAACTGGCTTAAAACAAGTGTGCAGAAGTTCTTTGGAAAAATAGCAAAGTCAGAGAAACCGAAGGCCAAGTGTTTTCAAAGTTTCTGTTTCTTTGTTTTTATGAATGCCACTAACAAGCGGACTTGATAGATTACTTGTCCCTGTAATATCACACTAGAAGCTGCAGCACTTACCTCCCAGATCCCGGCTGTAAGCCCTAGTTTTTCATCACCCCTTCACAGTAAACAAAGTCTGTTGTAGAGATTGATATATTGGTTTCTTTGCAAAGTTATCTAATTATGCAGGAATGGCCGTGTCCGTTGCTGTAGAAAACAACGCAATACACAAACAAGTACACGAATACAGCAGCTTTGCTTAAAGGTTAAGAGCTCCAAGTCTGAGGGCAGACTACTGGAGATGAATTCCACTTGCTGTGATCTCGGACAAGGTTCTTAACCTCTCCGTGCCCCAGTTTCCTCTCCTGTAAGATATAATAGCCTCTACCTCATAGGGTTATAAGGATAAACTAGTTTGCTGACGTTTGGAGGGATGGTGTGCTGTATATAAGAGCAATATAAGGGCTTGTTTACAAATCCCACTCAGAAGGTTTCTCAGATTGATACAGAAGGTTAACGGTCATTCAGATTTTCATTGCAGTCTAGAGAAACATAGAGGAATCCCCCAGCCATCTGTGAGGGTCACCACCTCAAGTTGACCCTCCAAGCTACAGTTATTTCGCTCCTCAGGAGTTGCTTTCTTTCCTCTAATCGGCAGGCATTTAGATAAATATCACTGCTGTCTTTACCACATTTTAGAAATCAAAACTAAGCCTTGCCTCTTTTACTGAACACATATGAGAAAACTTTATTTACTGTACATTTCACGTACAAATTGTCAAGGGTTGGTTCGTCTTTTTTGGGTAAACGTTTTCATTTCTTCGGAATGACGTTTGTAATCTTGTTTTAGAAAGTAGAATTTACCTCGGACATAGCATTTTGAGTATAGTACAACAAGCACGTTGAGTCCTTGGAAGAGAAAGTATGTTGCAATTTGAAGGCGTCCGTAGGTCTCTCAGAAGAAGGCTAGGTCACCCGCCGCTGAAACACCCTCAGCTCCTGGTTTAGTGGATGCTTCGTGTGTTGATCCGAACTGCCGGGACCAAGTGCTTCTGTGCAGCAGTGCGATCAGCACCGGGAAAGTTTTTCAGAAGTCCCTCTTCCCGGGTCGGAGAGGACGTGGCGCCTAAGCCCGGCTCCAGCCAGTTTTCCCGGGGGCAGGTGTAGCCCTGGGCGCGGGGTCGGGCGGGGGAGGGGAAAGGGCGGGCGTGGGGTTGAGCTGGGACTTGGGACTTGGGCGGCGAGCTGGGCGTGGGCCTAGCGACGCCGGCCCGGCCCGCCCCCGCCGCTCTATTGGCCACGTCTGTGCAGAAAAGGCCCCGCGGCCTAGGGGCGCCCGCAGTGTCACTGGGCCGGCGGGGACGCTAGCTGCCCCGGGGCTGCGATCTGCCAGGGACGCCGGCGTCGGGGTCGGGCCGGGGGGCGCGAGCGGCCCGCGGGGCATCTCCCTCTCTCGCTCCCCACCCCTCCCTCCCCAACGGTCGGGGGAGGCGGCGTGTCCGGCGGAGGGGCGCGGGGCGCGGGGCAGGGCTGGAGCGCCATGAGCAGCCCGGATGCGGGGTACGCCAGTGACGAGCAGAGCCAGCCCCGGAGCGCGCTGCCCGCCGTGATGGCCGGGCTGGGCCCCTGCCCCTGGGCCGAGTCGCTGAGTCCCCTCGGGGACATGAAGATGAAGGGCGAGGCGGCGGCGAGCAGCGGGGCGCCGGCCGGGACGGCGGGCCGAGCCAAGGGCGAGTCTCGCATCCGGCGGCCGATGAACGCCTTCATGGTGTGGGCGAAGGACGAACGCAAGCGCCTGGCGCAGCAGAACCCAGACCTGCACAACGCCGAGCTGAGCAAGATGCTGGGTGAGTCCGAGCCCGGGACCCAGAGAGTGCGAATCGTGGAGCCGCTTCCTTGAGTCTCACGGGGTGTGGGCCTCGCGCCGGAGGAGGCTGGGGGTGCGCGGCCGCCACGTCCTTCCCTGGGGCCCTCGGTCCCTTCCCGCTTCCCGCTCTCCGAGTCTCCGAACGGCTTTGGGCCTCGGCGCCCGGCTTCCCCGGGTGGCCGGGGCGCGGGTCCAGCGGCCCCGGGAGGCAGCTTCCCCGCGCGTCGGAGTGGCGGCGAGGGTACCCTGGCGCGGAGCTGGCTTGGTCGCGCCCGTGCCCCCGACTCCTCGCCCGGGTGGGGACGCTCTCGGTTCCTCGGACGACCGCGAGCGGTTGAGCGGGAAGCCGCTTCCAGGAGGCGACAGGAAGGCACCCGAGGCCTCGCGTCTTCCTCGAGTGCTCGGCCTCTGCAGGCCCAGCGTTCACCTTCACCTGGACCCCTTCCCCTCCTTGCCCGGGCTGCACAATCCGAGGTCGGAGGCGAGGGCGGTGGGACCAGCTGGGGCCCGGGAGCGGGGCTCCGACCCTAAGCCCGCGCGCCTCTCCACCTCCCGCGCTCCCGCAGGCAAGTCATGGAAGGCGCTGACGCTGGCGGAGAAGCGGCCCTTCGTGGAGGAGGCCGAGCGGCTGCGCGTGCAGCACATGCAGGACCACCCGAACTACAAGTACCGGCCGCGGCGGCGCAAGCAGGTGAAGCGGCTGAAGCGGGTGGAGGGCGGCTTCCTGCACGGCCTCGCCGAGCCGCCGGCGGCCGCGCTGGGCCCCGAGGGCGGCCGCGTGGCCATGGACGGCCTGGGCCTGCCCTTCCCCGAGCAGGGCTTCCCCGCGGGCCCGCCGCTGCTGCCCCCGCACATGGGCGGCCACTACCGCGACTGCCAGGCTCTGGGCGCGCCCCCGCTCGACGGCTACCCGTTGCCCACGCCAGACACGTCCCCGCTGGACGGCGTTGAGCCCGACCCCGCCTTCTTCGCCGCGCCGCTGCCTGGGGACTGTCCGGCCGCCGGGCCCTACAGCTACGCGCAGGCCGCGGACTACGCGGGGCCCCCGGAGCCGCCCGCCGCCGGGCCCCTGCACGCCCGGCTCGGCCCGGAGCCCGCGGGCCCCGCGATGCCAGGCCTCCTGGCGCCCCCCAGCGCCCTGCACATGTACTACGGCGCGATGGGCTCGCCGGCGGCGGCCGCGGCGGGCGGCGGGCGCGGCTTCCAGATGCCACCGCAGCCGCCCCCGCCGGGCCCGGGGCAGCCGTCGCCGCCGCCCGAGGCGCTGCCCTGCCGGGACGGCGCGGACCCAGGCCAGCCGGCCGAGCTCCTCGGGGAGGTGGACCGCACGGAATTCGAACAGTACCTGCACTTTGTGTGCAAGCCCGAGATGGGGCTCCCCTACCAGGGACACGACTCCGGCGTGAATCTGGCGGACAGCCACGGGGCCATCTCCTCGGTGGTGTCCGACGCCAGCTCCGCGGTGTATTACTGCAACTACCCCGACGTCTGACGGTCCCTTCCGACCCAGCCTGCAGGCCAGAAGCACAAACAGTGTTACACACTTCCTGGAGGAGCTAAGGAAATCCTCAGCCTCATGTCGCGTCATGTTGTTTTGAAGTTGCCTTGGCGTATAATTTATGGTAATTTATTTTGTCTGCCACTCGAACACTTGGGGGGAGAAAAATGTGAGGTGGTGTTTGAAGATTGGTTCAGACACTTGTTTCCCACAGTTGCGTTGTCAAAACCCCACTTCCAAGTTCAAGTTCACCAGTTTTCACTGGGTCCCGGAACAACTCGCTCCGTTTCCCGAAGCTTTATTGATCTAAGAAATTTTATCCCGGGTGTGTTTTTTCGATCTTAAAAATAAATAAATAAACAAAATCTGGAATCCTACTTTTTCACTCTGCTAGCGCCTCTGTCACAAAAGCCAATTTTTTGACATCACTGTTAAGTATTTAATAGAATTAGAAATATTTTAATGATGACACTAAATATATAGTCACTGTAAATTTCTCATTCTCCTGTAATAGTAGACTTGAATGCCTTGAAGGCGAAGCCCTCAGACGAACATTTGGGCATCCCAGGTTGTCTTTGCTAGGGGAAAAAAAACCTCACAGAATGAGCCTGCTGTGCCTTTCAAGTGACCCTAGTTCTACAAAGTAATGGTGAATCGTAACACTCTAAATATTTTCAATTTTAGTATACCACTTTCTAAATCAGAGGAGAACACCCAGGTAATTTCGGTTTTCTTGTTGAATCTTGAGATCTGACTAAAGAGGCTTTTGCATTGTCTTTTTTTCTTGTCTGTATTTCACCAAGAGTCTTTAAGCTCCCTCTCAACACTGAACTCGCCAATCATCACACATCTACACCTTGGGAAGTGGTGTTGCTGGGTTAAAAATAATTTAAGGAGTCACAGGAACTAATCAAAATAAAATGTGCATTGTGACCTCGACTGTTAGGAAACTTAGCAGCTATCATTTCAATGTGATATTTTGCTATGAACTGCGTACAGGGTCCACTGCAGGTCCTGGCACCAGCAGTTCTTAAGCTTGGGGTGGGGGTGGGGATCCAGGGATGATTTGCAGGCAGTGTGCTTTACAAATGCAGCTATAGCTGCAGTCCTAGGGCATCACTCTCCTGCCCTTACAGGGAAGAAACTGAGTCACAGGTTGTGAAGCAGGTCAGCCTTGCTCGCTGCTGCAGCGCTAATTGCTGTGGCCCTTCCCATCACACTTTGCGGATGAGACATAAATGGATGGGTACAGATGACCTGTAATGGGCATTTCTTGTGCCAGGTGTTTCATCAGTGCCATGTTGTACTGAATTGGAGCCTGATCGAGCCTGTGAGATTAGGTGCAATTCTCCCCGTTTTGCAAGTGAGGCAAGGAGGCACAGAGCCCTCACCTGCCGTGTACATGGTGAAAGCTTGGTGTTGCAAGTTCTGACAACATATTCGTTCACATTTGTTTTCCTTTGTGCAGGGTGTACCTGTGGGCACCGGGAGAACTTGCATTCTGGTGGTGAGAAACTCTCATTTTCCATGTTGATAAATGCTGTAGAGAAAAGGAAGGGGTAGGAATATGGCTTAAAGCATTTATCTTGAGGGTTATCTGAGCTGACATGGTTGGCTGGATTCTCTTGAAGAATGGCAGGGCGTGTGTTTTTTACAAAGGGTTCTGGGGTGTTAGGAATGTTTGGGATGAAGGTTTCGGTGAGGAAAGGTAAGTCTATTTTGTTAGGCGTAACAGAGGTTACCTTAAACATTTGAAATGAAAACGTTCACTCCAGGTTCTGGATATCTCCAATCCAGTTTGTTTGCCTCTGGTACCCTAGCCTTTTCCATTCTTTCTTCCTCTGACCCCAGACAGGTTCTGCTTCCTACCTTCCTGGTGGATAAAGTGAGCAGAGGTACCTCACTCAGGTTCAAGGCTGTGTCACCAGTTCAGATCACACCAGGCATTTTAGTGCATACTTCGCTGGCCCAAGGAGACTCAGTTGTATCCTTTGCTGCTGCCTCTCAACAAAGTTTAGAAGACATGGATTTCCCCAGTGGTCCAGTGGTTAAGACTCCGCGCTTCCACTGCAGGGGGCACAGGTTCGATACCTGGTCGGGGAAGTTCTGAGTGCCGGTGCAGTGCGGCCAAAAATAATTCAGAAGATACACAGGGTAAAGAGGAAGGGAAAAAAGAAAGTGCTTGGGGGAAGAAGTCCTGTGACGTTACATTCTTAACTGCTCACCAGGGACCTGTCAAATAACGAGGGAAAATAAGAGCTAAAATTGTTCAGCATTTCCAATGCCCTTAACCCCCAGTGGAGGGAAATTGGTCCTCATGATAATTCTTGGAGGCAGAGGCATGTCATCCATCCCTTGTTTTTCCCCAAGCAGACTCAGGTGAAGCGACCTCAGGTACCAGCTAGTGACTGAGTTTTGGTTTACCTTGGAAACAAGTACATAAAAGACCCATTGCTTCCCCCCATCTCTACTAATGAGACACTTTAGACGTATGTCGGGAGGTAGAAATCAGGGCAGCTCTCCTGAGTTGTAAGCACTCTTAGTTGTCATGCTTATTTGACTTCGCCTTAGATGATAGTCTACGGAAAGCTAGGAATGCCCTCCCAGGGAGCACACACACACGCACATGTGCAATATTTTAGACATAGTTTTAGGCAATTCATGACTCCTCATTACTCATCCAAAGTTTGTAGGAATCCGAAGCCCTCAGGTTTAGAAGCGCTGATGGAGAAGGTTTGTTGGGAAGCATGGCACCCAAGCATTGTAGCAAAAAGGTAGTTTCCCTTTATTTGAAAACACAAAGGGACATCTCAAGAATCCTCTCACGTTACTGAGTTGAATCAAGGAACACAGGGTTGCGTCCCTCTCACAAAGGCAACTGCGTTGCCCCGCCAGATGAAGACACGGTCCTTTCCCTTTGTGCAGTGTGGTGGGCGGTGGCTTATCTCCCTACCTTGGGTATTTACATCCTTGTATCAACTCCTCCCACACTTAATCTGGGTTGGACTTGCTACTCTAACCCAATAGAATGCAATCGAAGTGAGGCTGTGCAGGCAACCAGGACCAACCCTCAGGAAACCTAGGCAGAGTCTCTTGTACTCCCAAGAGCCCTGAGCTACTGTATAGGAAGTCCAGCTACCAAGGTGGTGAGACCACGTGCAGAGACCACGCGGAGAGGAGAGACCACTCGCCGGCCTGCGAAGGGAGGGCTCCCATCTCCTGCGACCATCCTGTCGACTGGAACGCAGGAGAGGCCAGAACAGATGCCCAGACGAGCGCAGGCAATTCACAGGTGGGAGAGATTAAAAAAAAAAAAGATTGTTGTTGTAAACCGGGAAGTACTAGGGAGCTTTGTTAACTTAGCAACAGGTTATTGACATGGGTTTTATCCTAAATGACCCTTTCTCATTTTGAAGTATAGGAACGTGGGCACTGGCGGAAAAAATCAGGAAAAGCATTTTGGGTCCTGTCAAATATATCAATAGTTTTAAAGGGAGGGACAGAATGTCAACCTTGACTCAGGTGGGACGACCGTGGTGTCACCAGATGCGTAGACTCCTCTCCTCAAGCAGACGTGGATGAAGTGACCACAGGAACCAGCTGGTGACTGACCTTTTCAAAAGATTAAATTGCTCTCAGTTTTTAGTGGTTTTCTTTTGGGCACAAATACATAAAGGATACACTGCTCCCCCTGCTCCCTCCCACCCCATCTTTACTTCGGAGGTACCTGAGAAGTGTGTCACGAGGCAGGAATCCAACCATTCGTGGGCGGAGACATCCAGATTGGGTGCCAGCACGGAGTCTACACACCTTTGAGGGACCCAGAAAAAGAAGACGGTGTTTTCTTTCCCACCGAGATACTCCCTGATCTCTGTTAAAGCTACCAGGGCAGGTCTGATAAGCTACAACTAAACGTGTAAGCTCCTTAGACAGCAGCTACGAGACAATATCCCACTGAAACTATTTCCCTTACCTCTTATTCTTATCTCAGAAGATGACTGCGCCTTTCATCTGAATCACACTGCAGAAGACTTCAGCTTCTTCTGTACGTTTATGCTGATGTCAGGAAAAGCACATACAAGCAAAAGGAATTCAGAGAAAATGGAGTGGGTGCTGTGAACCAAAAGGTATCATCGCTGTCTGACGTCCTTAAATGTCCCGTTTCATTTTGTTTTGATACTCAGAACTGTGCCTGTCACATGATAGACGTTCAACATTCCCTTCCTCCTACTCCCCTTGGATTTGTTTTGACAGCAGGGGCTGGGCGCGAGAGATTTCACTTCCATTATTTTAGCGTAGATTTGTTTTCTTCCTGCTTACGAGGCGCTTCCTTCTGAATCCCGAATATTCATTCATCTGGGAAAAAGTGGCTTTGGTGTCCCTGACCACCCAGGTGGAGTAGGATGTGGAATGTTCTGCTCCTTCCTCCACGGGCTGAACCTGTGGCCTAAAGAACATTCCTTGGGTCCCCTGACCTGGGATGAAGCTGCATCTCCTTAATTTTTCACTGTAACACCTACCCCGACCTTCCCTCTAGTGAGAAAGTTGTGTGCTTTCTCCTGAATCATTAGACAGCTTCGTGTGAATCAATTTGCACTGTCCCCCTTACACCAACACTGAACCCTCACCACTGGCAATTCTCCCAGCTTTATTCAAGATTCTGGATATTAAAAATTCTTAGGGCAGTACCAAATAGTATTTAAATAATAAAACAATACTTCTTAGCAAAATATAAAATTTCTTAGCACTAGTATACAGCAAGCGCTAAAGAAGTTGTTGCTACTATATTAATAATGTTCTTTAATGTAAACGTTCTCTGAAGCTCAGGTCTAAACAACAGTTTGGTTGAATAAAAGAAAAAAAATTTAATCTTATTCTTGCTGAAGACAGTTTAGCTTTGAGGATCTTCTTTCCACTTTGGCCAAAGTCTCGAACGTTTTGTCAGGGTCGAAATCATAGCAAGTATTCCCCAAGGTGATATTGTTCAAAAAGATGATCTGTGAAGTTACACTCTGTGTGGACATTCAGATGAGTGTCCATAAGTTGCAGTAGCCTCGCTGTGGACCCCGTTTTCTACAGGGTCGTGGGCAGTGCCCTCGCACATACCTGATCTCTTGTTAGGCAAGGAAAAGAATGGTTAGCAGTGTTCTGGTTTGTTTGATTCCTGGGGTCACAAGGAGTGCCCCCGGGGCAAGGACTGTCTCTTCACTTTGTGTCACCTGACCTGGCACCCGGTAAGTGCTCAGAAATGGACCGAGTAACTGACTTGGTACCTCAGTTGAAAACCTCAGTTTTCCGAAGGAACTGGGAGTTCCTGCTTTGTTGCTCTTCTACTTGAGACAGTCCCCAGTGGCTAGAACTCCTTCCTCTTGAATATGTGTCAGGACAGCAGACTCAACGCAGAGCATAAGCTATTGGAGCAGAGCAGAGAATGGCTGAATACGCGGTAGTGTTCCAAAAGGAGAAGACTCTACGTTTTGAGTCAGAAGTTCCCCGTGGCTCAGCACCCGATCATTGTGAGTTTGGAAAAGGCACTAATCTTTTCTGGTCTCCGGTCTGCTCATCTGTAAAAAGTAGGGAGAATGATAAAAGCCCTGTCTCCCTCATTGGAGATCGTAGCGTTGAATGAGATGGTGTTTAAGGATGGCTTCAGGGCCACAGGAAGCGCTCTCTTCTCTCTCCCCTCTCGACCTTTTGATTTTATGTATCTCTGTCTTTCCCAGCAGACTTGGGGGATTTAATTACGTTATTCCACTGGGAAAGAGAAACAACAGTGACTTGCTTCCCCTCGTGCTTTTGCTTAGTGGATGGAGAATTTCCCAGTCTTTTAAGTTTGCCCATATGAGCTGGAAACCTAGACCATCTGTGTTTCACTCCAAGCTTTGGGCAGCTCAGCCTCTCTGATTATAAAATGAGAATAGAAATAATTGTCACTTGAAGAAGAGCTTCATATAGAATGCCTCAATTCACATGAACTCCCATTTGGCATGAAAATCTCAAGGTCTTTATAAAGGGACAGTTCACTGGGACATACTGAGCGCAATGTCAAGTCTGCTAATACTCACCTTTCAGTCCAGCCCTTTTCCCCACCAATCATAGTTTCTCAAGTCCTGAATCACATTTCCATGTCATTTACTTTTTAAGGACTGAACAGGGTTGGAATTCTTGAGGATGAATAAGACAGAGTGGAATGGGGGAGGGCCGCACATGAAGAAATAAATTCTGGCTTTCAGCAGTTCCAAGTAATGTTGAAACTTCATACCCGGGACTTTGAATCACTCACTCTTCAGAAGTTATTTCCCCAGGGCAGTGGTGGAGGGGGTGAAGAGAAGAAAATTCTGACACAGCCATGAAATGAACAGACAGTTTTATAGTTGTTCCCTACACAGTGGATTCTTCTGCTTATTTGAAGAAATCTGTCTGGATGTTTGAAAACAATACTTGAGGTCGTAGGTGCACACACATACACCAAGAATATGACACTGCAGAGGGAGACTACAGGAGGGAGAAATAAAATAGAAAATCAAGTTCGTTGTTTCAGTAAAAGGATTGTGGGTATGGGAAGTGTATAGTTTTATTTATTCGTTTAAAATAATTTTAAAATTTAAAATGATGTGCATGCGTACAAAAAAAAACCCACAACAACAGCAAAGCAACATTACAGAGGGGCTTGTAATAGAAACTAAGAGCCGTAGGAAGGTCTCGTCCCTCCCCAGCCCCCCTTCCACGTGTTAGTCAATCCCCCTGCCCCTCTTTTGCTTGCAATGGGCTTTACCTACACTAATAACTGTTCCTCTGGCGGTTCATTAATTAACATGCCTGCGAGGCTCATTCCATGTTTATCCCTATTAGACACTGACTTCCTGCTATAATAGCCAAGTACGTCCTGCGTTCCTCCGAACAGAACGATAGTTACTGCCTTATTTCCATTTCTTATATTGATTACAGCTGCCTTCTAAAGTACTGGGATAACACACCCTTTTCCTTGTTTCATCGCAAAGGCTGGAAGCCTTGACTCCCCACTGTGAAATGTGAGGATACCGGTGCTCCCATCTCTCCCAGGAGCTCCCCTCTCTCCGGCGGAGGTGGATATTTTGGGATAAAGTTTCTGGGTGTGGCGGGGGAAGGGAGCAGATGGAATAGTGATGCACGTGTTATTACAAAGCACAGCGTCCGCTTCACGGCATTTCAATCAATCCCAGACAATCAGGACTGCGTCCCACCGTGGTTGTGATTTTTAGGTTCGGTCTCTTCTTACACCCATTAGGAAAGAGAAGTAGTGTCCCTAAACCTTTACACAAAGGAAAAATAAGATCGTGTCAAGGGGCAAACCCTAAGCTCGGCTGTCGGTTTCCACGCCCACCTCCACCCTCCGCCGCGCGCGGGTCTAGGTCCCGGGAGGCGGCGGCGAGTCCCTCCCGCGCGTGCGTCTCCGGGCCCAGAAGGCGCTGGAAGCCGAGGGCGCCGCGCTCCCCTGGCCGGGAACCGCGCTCCGGCTGCTACTAATTCAGGGAAGCATGTCAACCAGACTCTGCAGTGACTTGCAACTTAGAAGGTAAAAGCTCTTAGGTTTGGTGCGGGTGGAGGAGAGCACGGCCACCCTGGTGACCGGGACAGAAAGACCGCGACGTCGTGCGCTCGCGTCGAGGCGTTTCGCGCCCGTGGCTTTGCGCCCCGGTGCCCGCCCAGCACCGGTGTGCGCGGCCCGGGGCGAATCGGGCTCGAAGGGTTTCCCTTTTGTATCGTTCAGGAGAGGGCCTGCCGCGCGGGGACCTCAGAAGGTCCAAACGTGACGTCCGGGACTGACTCTCCTCCGAGGCGGGGAGGCATTTGGGTCTCGGCCTGTGACCTTCTGCCGAGGAGAAAGTAAACCCGTAACCGTGCGCCGCGCCCTAGGGAGCTTTGGCCGCGCGTCGCGGTGCCCGGCGCCCGGGTTCTCGGCCTCGCGGGTGCAGCCGGCGGCGGGAGCAGGGGTTTTCGAAGGGCCACGTCTGTACGATAAAGGCCCCCAGGCCTGGGGGCATCCGCGGTGTCACTGGGCCGGCGGGGGCGCTGGCTTCGACGCGGGCTGGGGCCGAGGGACGGGGTCGGCCGGGGGGCGCGAGCGGCCCGCGGGGCATCTCCCTCCCCACCCCCTCCCCCGCGGTTGGCGTGTCCGGCGGAGGGTCGCGGGGCGCCGAGCAGGACTGGAGCGCCATGAGCAGCCCGGAAGCGGGGTACGCCAGTGACGAGCAGAGCCAGCCCCGGAGCGCGCTGCCCGCCGTGACCGCCAGGCTGAGCCTCCTCGGGGACGTGAAGGTGAGGGGCGAGGCGGCGGCGGGCGGCGGGACGCCGTCCTGGGGCCTCGGGCCGAGCTGAGAGCGAGTCTCCATCCGGCATCTTCGAGGTGTGGCTAAGGCGGAGCGCGGGCTGCTGGCGCGGGGCCCCGGGCCCGCAGGACCCGGAGCTGCGCCGGCCGCCCGGGGAGGCGCCGGGAACGCAGGAGGGAGCGAGGGGAGGGGGCTTCTGCGGGGGGAAGGCCGGGCTCGGAGAAATCCGCGTGGGTTGACCACCGCTTGGGTCCGTGGCTCTACCTCTGAGAACTCGCCTGTACCGCGAATTTTACACGTAGGGAAACAACTGGCAGGTGCAGAATCGTCTTGGAGGCGCGAGATGAAATTAGGCCCAAGATCAAACTGTTAACCATCTCCAGGTGTACGTGAGAAAGAATACAAAATTCTGCGATCTTGGGAAAGGTTTTAAAGGTGTCCTCTAATCAGGCAAAGGTTCTGTAAAAAGAACTCGAACGCTCTTATTCCAAGTTTTCAAACAGGGAGCTGATTCCTTTATTTTTTCAGGGAGGAAATTTAGAGACTTAGATAAAACTGCTGATCATTAACAAAGCTGGAAGTGCATTCAACAGTCCCTTTCAGAAAAATGTGCAAAGCTTTAAACTTCAAGTGATACAGGTTTCTGTCTTGAGGTCTTTTTTCGATGCTGAAGTTGGCGTTTGAAAAGCCAGGAGACGTGGCCTCTAGTTGTGAGGAGTTCAAGCTCGTTCTGCTTTCAGTCTTTCCAAGTTGAGGGAGAGTTGGCTTTTTTTTTTTTTTAAGAAGGAATAAAATGGCCAGGCTTTATTTTCATCTTACCAATGCAAAATCATTTGTCTTCTGCGTAAATAGCGTCATTAACAATTTTAATTTCCTGGGCTTCCCTGGTGGCGCAGTGGTTGAGAGTCCGCCTGCCGATGCAGGGGACACGGGTTCGTGCCCCGGTCTGGGAAGATCCCACATGCCGCGGAGCGGCTGGGCCTGTGAGCCGTGGCCGCTGAGCTTGTGCGTCCGGAGCCTGTGCTCCGCAACGGGAGAGGCCACAACAGTGAGAGGCCCGCGTACTGCAAATAATAATTTCCTCTTTTTTTCATAAAAAAAATTAAGTAGAAAATCAAGGGAAAACTAGTGACCGCTTCCCAGTCCTGTTTTCCCTTGCCCTCGTTTTCTCTGCATACACAATCATAAAGACAGGTAGGGTTTCCTCTCCCCTCCACCCCCACTAGTGGGATCACATGTTCCCTACTAGTCTGCAGCTTGCCTTTTCAGATTTATTTATGTATGGTGTTCTTGTGTTCCTAGAAACTGAACCTCTGTTTACCTGGTTGGTGGTCTTCTCCGCTCTTCTGCGGGGTCAGGCCCACTTGTCCCGTCTCCAGTCCCATGTAAGTTTGTATGTTGGCTAATCCTTTAATGTACAATTACAGTCCTAAGGCTCCCTCACACTCATGCAAAGACTGAGTTTGTGAACATGAACGGAGAGGACCTGCATTTAAAATAGAGCGGACCCGGTGGGAGAGCACATCTCACCCGAGGCGAAAGAGGTAGAAACCGTGCGCGTCCTAAGTGCAATCTTTAACAGGACCGGTTCTTTCCGTATCGGATCCCAGGGGTGCTGGCAGCCCAGCGGTGGATAGAAAACCCCGCCGGCGGTCCTCGCTCCTGGTCACCGTCCCTAAGTTGCCCACCTTTCTGGGGCAGGGGTTGGCCTGCCGGGGGGCTTCGTTGACCCTTCCAGGACCCTAGTATCTCCGGACTGAGCCTGCGTCCCGTGAAGACGATTCGGTCGGGGTGGGTGAAATCGGCCGCAGCACACTCTGGCTGGCGGAGTCCTGGTGTCCCTGGTCAGGCAAAATGGTTAATATTAACCTCCACACGGTCTTCACTCGGATGATGGAGTGTGCGGGGCGCCGCTTTGCCGGCCTCCCGCCGGCTCGAGGGAGGCCCGCGCTCTGAGGGTCCGGGAGCGACTCGTTCCGCAGCTATAGGCGGGCGCGGGCGGAGGGGCGGCCTTCCTGGAGGAGGCGGCGCTGCGCTGGGCCCTGCAGGACCGGCCGGGCGACGGGACCGATCCCCCCGTCCCTGTCAGGCTCTGGGCGCGCCCCCGCTCGACGGCTACCCGCTGCCCACGCCCGACACGTCCCCGCTGGACGGCGAGGAGCCCGACCCCGCCTTCTTCGCCGCGCCGCTGCCCGGGGACCGTCCGGCTGCCGGGGCCCTGCACCCCCGGCGGGGCCCGGAGCCCGTGCGCCCCGCGGTGCCGGGGGGCCTCCTGGCGCCCCCCAGCGTCCCGCACACGAACTACGGCGCTGTGGGCTCCGGATGCCGCTGCAGCCGCCCCCGCCCGAGGCGCCGCCCTGAGGGACCGCGCGGGCACAGCCCGCACAATCCCCGCGGAGCGCTCAGCTGCGGTGCTGGCTTGAAGGCCTGGGCTCTGTCCTCGGAGTTCCGTTGCCATCACTGTGAACTATAACCGTCACAGTCTATGAAAGTTTCCTGTCTTTCTCAGGATGAACATTCCGGTAAGAACAACGGTTAACACTGTTACCATCTCAAAGGGGGCGGTGCAAGATGTGCTCTGCTTCAGTGTGTGTATAGCCCACCTTTCCCCATTTTCTGTATATGCACCTTATTCTGACCTGAAAGTGTGATTATTTTTATAAAGTGAAAAATTAATGAACCGGGGTAGAAAGCACTTTTTTCTTCGAAAGTTATCCCAGTTGGTTTTAAACATTTAACATTGATTGTGTATCTTCTGCATTTCAAATCACTGTTCCTAGACGTCTTGGTTATTGACTCCTGTAAATTTGTAAACGAAGCTTAAAAAGATTCTCCGTATATGGAGATTTTATATTCTTCCGCACAATTAAGTTGCGTCTGTGTCAGTCGGGGTCCCTCAGGAGACAGATGGCATAATTCAAATGCTGAATGGAGAAAGGTCAAGGAGCAAACAGAGCGTTTATATAGGGGACTCCGCGGAGACTCTGGCAGCTTCCTAAGCCAGGCAGTAGCTCAGAGCGTCATCCATCAGCTGTGCCCGGGAAGAGGGAGAGGCAGTTACTGGAGCCCAGGGTACTGGTAGCCTTAGGGGTCCTGCCAGCCAGCGGCTCTGGCTTGGGGAAGAGGAATGAAGCTATGCCAGTTAGAGCCCAGCGGGCTGGGGCCAGGGAATAGATCCTGGAAAAAAATCCCGTTGCTCTCCTGACTTTCTGATAGTACCTCTCCTTGGCCAGACCTGCCTACAGAACTAGAGGAGAGGGGACCTGCGGATGCTGCCACGGGGAGGGGGGTGGGGACCATGTCTCCTGGGGTAGAAAAAGTCCAGGCTTTCCTAGAATCAGCTCCACACAAGGGAGTTCAGCACAGCACTTCAGACTAAAGTGGATAAAACTGACTGCCATACTGTGTGTGTGAAATGTAACGGATGGCAGGAAGGAATCTCGGCTAGCTGCTGCCCTTCTCGACCTCGGGGATCCCAGGTCATGATGGGGAGGGAGACACCCAGTGGAGTGCAGGTGAAACCATCGCCATGGGGACAGAGCAGGGCCACCAGAGCACCCACGTTCCAGGTGACAGTACTGAGCCTGCGTGTCCAGGCTCCCGGGAGAGAGTGAGCCAGACCTGTGAACTCTTCAGTTATGTGAGCAGATGCAAGTCGTTTATTGTTTAAACCCCTTGGTGTTGGTTTTCTTCTCACTTGGAACCCAGGGATTCCTAACACATACCCCGGGGAAGGCAGGCTGCAGATAGGACGGCCCATTCCTCTGCTTGTCAGAGGGAAGTACTGACTGTGGGGAGCCCACGGCAGCAGGCGGCAGCACGTGCCTTGCCTCAGAGCTTGTTAGCAATGCCGAGTCACAGGCCAGGGCAGCTCGTCTGCATCAGGTCTGGTCTAGAGCAGAGCTTCTCAAACGTGAGCGTGCTTGCCTCTCATTCAATAAAATGCAAATTCTGACTCTGCATTTCTAACAAATCCCCAGAGAAGGCCGACACACCCTGCCTGGAGTGGCCGATCCTAGATCCCTTATCCACACTGACTTCTTAGGGACCGTTCACGACTTACAACATGTCAAGTTCGGGAACAAACACAGAGTCATTTCAGAAGAGCCACTGGACAGTTCTGGCTCATTTTTGCCTAGTGGCCACATCTGCCCAACTCTTCACCTCCCCACACAGCCTGCCCCTTACAGCTCGCCGTGGTTACGTTGCTTGTCTCCAAAGTCCTGTAAATGGTCGACTTAGAAGCCCAGGTGTGATAGCACTGGGGAACCGTGATGCTGGCTAAAGGCACCAGGGCAATGAACAGGGAGTACCTGGACTGCCAAGGCTGCAAACCTGGCGGACTTGAGCTGACACAGCCCTGGTGTTGGAGTCATCCCCCCACCCACTGCGATTTCCACTGATCTCACCCCAACTTCCTTATTATTTAACACTTCAGGTATCAATTTCTTGTTTGATTGTTTCTTGTAGATTACAGTCAGGCATCTCCTGTAGTACAACATGCGAGAATTCCATACCTTTTAAATCTTCTGAGTCCACTGCCTTCGGTAAGCCGGTGATTATCAAAGCCAGCTGCACTGTACAATCAGTTTTTCAGAAGGAAGACTGAGGCTTGATCTCCCCCTAAGAGATTCTAACCAAATTGGTTTGGCCTGCAGTCAGGGTGTTTAAAATTTCTAAATCTTTTGGGGTGATTCTGATCATGGCTAGGAAATAGATGAAAATACTGACCTCAGAGCTACCCGAGAAGTCAATTATTTATGTATTTATTTCATTGAATGTTTATTGAGCATCTATTAAATGCCAGGCACCCGACTCTTTCCAAAGATGAACAAAGCTACATTCCCTGTTCTCAAGGAGCTGGCGGTTTTATATGCGGAAAGGCATGTAGATAAAGAATTGTTAATGTGTGGTCAGTGCGATAAAGTATTGTCATGGCAGAAAGCAGAGTGATGGACGCTGTGTGAAGGGGCATGGATTAAAAATAATAACAGCTGACCTGTACTGAGCACTTCCTGTGGATGCAGAGGCCCCAGGGAAGAGCTGATGTTTACCTGAGGCCTTGCAGGAAGAGCCGGCCAAGTGGGGAAGGTGGGTAGGGGTGGAGAAGGTATTTCTGAGTCCAGGTTGGGGGAGGGGGGGATGAGAGGGTGAGGAAACTCCGGGAGGTGACTTCTGTTTTTTTGGTAAAATCAGGGTGGAGTCGTGACCTGAGAGGATGGTAGGGGTGTGGCGAAGGGTGGAGCCCTGGATTTGAAAAGAGCAGCTCCAGCCAGAGAGCCTCCGTGCACTGTTGAAGGCCCAGATGGGACGGGCTTCCACAGACTGGGTTCCATCTTCAGGGCTGCGTGCGCAGAGCTCCAGTGCAGACACAGAGAAATGCGACAGGAGGATGCTTTCAAAGCTGGGCTTTTGGAAGCCGTGGGGAAGACAGACAAGCTGGCCAGGGAGTGTTGGTCAGATTTTGGCTGGAAGGTTTAATGGAGATGGGTGTGGAGGAAATGAGGTCTGGAGAGAGCTGTTAGGCTTGGGGAAAAAAAAAAAAAGAAAAGAAAAAAAACCCACGAAGGAGAAGCCAGAATGCTAGGGGAATCAGAAGGGACTTCCAAGATGCTATATGATATGGGTCAGGGTGCTCCTAGTGAGCCAGATGGGGCTGCTGGAGCGGGGAGGTGAAGGGCGCCGGGGCTGTGCAGCCAGGGGACCTTGGCCTGACCCCGCATGGTCACTGGAACCCTGCAGGGGGAGCAGAGGAGGGAGGGCTGTAACCCTCTCAGTGCAGAGTTCCTGAGTCACCACACACACACACACACACACACACACACACACACACACCCCGCCAGCCGGTGGGAGTGGATTTAATCATGTCATCCGGGATATAAAGGAGGGAAGTTAGAACAGAAGGCAAGGAGCTTGCCATTGAAATGCAGAATGGAGCAATGGTGAAACAGGAAAACCCCGCTCAGACTGGAACAGACTTAGGAAGAAGTGGCGGCGATTCCTGGTGATAAAAGGAAGTTCCCCGCCTCCCTCTGGAAACCTGGGGCTGGATGCTTTTAGTTTAGGGGCAAGAGATCCAGGGTTCAGACATGTTGCCGACAGCAACAACAGCTCAAGGCTGAGCAAACGAGCGTCTCTTATCCATTTTGCCGTCAGTGACGGGTTTACAGATAAGTGTTATGAGCAGTGTCCTGCTTCTGAGAACTTCCTGTTTGAAATAATTGTTGTTGATCACTAGGTGCTAAACTCGAAAAGTCATTATTAACAAAACCATTTTCCCCCTCCTTTCAGCTCCATGTTGATAGCTGAGGCAAAGCCTCAGGCTATGGTTCGGGGTCTGCTCAGCCCGGAAGGTGCCTGACTTCCCACACTTGACCTCCAGAGAGATCCTTTTATTCCTAACATTGAGCAACGCTGCCCAGGTTCCTTGAGGCTGTCGCACAGGCACAGGGATGATGCCCTGTGTCAAGATGGGCACTACTGACCTGAGGTCTAACGGCAGGTTCAGAAAGGTGGTGGCTTACGCAGAGTTTCCCAGGAGGGAGGAGAGCCCTGCAGGGACATGGAAACGTGGATTCTCTCCAATTTTTCTTCTCCAGAGAAGTGTCAGTCTCCAAAAATACTGCCCCAGAGACCTGAGAGGTGCACCCCTGCAGAGACAGACAGCCAACCAAGGACCTTCAAAGCCGGAGGCCACGATCCACTCATCCCCAGGCAGGAGCATCCCCCATCCCCGACCCCCGGCGGCCGGCGCCACTCCTCACTCAGGGGTTCATTGCTAAGGGCCGAGACGTCCAAGGGACAGAGAAAGGGAGCCTCCCAAGTGGGCCCCGCATCCGGTGCCACTTAGGCCACTCAGGAGAACTCGAAGGCTGTCCCCAGCGGTCCCCTGGGCTGGATCACTGCGTGGGTTGCCCGCCCCTCCACCCCCAGACCCAGTGGGGCGCACGGCCCCGCTCCTCGCGGGGAGCCTCCGGGCCGCCAGCCTCTGGCATTACTCATCTAGCTTGGCCCGGCTTGAAAGCGTGAACAATCTCTTCCAGGCAGTCCCCATTCTCACTTCCCTCTGCCCAGAGGGCCCCTCCTCACGTCTGACCCGTTGGGGTCAACATCCTCTCCGGCCGACCCGCCCTGCTTCCTCCCTGGGGCCGCGCTCCAGCCTGTTTTCTTGGTTCGGGGGCTCCCGGAGAAGTGTTTCCTCTGCCCCCTCCACGATCATGTCAAACGAGCTGGCTTCAGGGTCTTGGGTTATTGGAGACTTGAAAGCCGAAAGATGGGGGGAACCGTGGGAAGAGACGTTCTGGGAGAGGCTGGGAGCAGAAAAGTCCATCTGGGAAGCCGGGCAAAGGGGGCCCAGAGGAGGGACCAGCCCGACGCGGTGCGGAGGGCTTGTGAGGGGCTCTGAGGAGAGTCAGGGCAAGCTGCTGCCGTGGTGGGCAGGGCCCAGGCAGACAGGGGGGTCGCATCCCAGGGAGACCACTGTCACCCAACCGCTCTTTTTCCTCTTCTATAAAATGTGGATAATAGAGACTACCTGCAGAGTCATTGCAAGGGTTAGAAGTATTTGTAGTGTGCTGAGCTGAGAGATGGTATTAGTAGGACATCTGTGTTCCTCTGACCTGGTGTATCCTTGCGGGTTGAGGCAGAGCGTCTGCACCAAACCCTGTGGCCTGAGCCTATAGTGACCAGGTAACTGACCAGTCTTATTTCCCTGGGATATAAACACAGAATAGTTTTGTGTTTCTCTCCAAGTATGGCTTTGATGGTGCTCTCTTAAATTCTCCCTGACTTGCTGTTTAATGAATTCTTAGGAAGAGTTTATTATTTCTAGTTACTTTTAGTTGTTAAAATCTAACCCGTTTTACTTATTTGGAGAAAGAAGAATGTAAAAGGTCAATTCACTGTAAAGCCCCACTCCTAGTTGAAATCTTATCCCTTCCATTCTCCTCCCCGAGGGCTTAAGCAGGGACCCTATCTCGGTCCTGGAGGAGGGCCCTGGTTGTCTCACAGATATGCCCTCTCCAAGGCCAGCTCCTGCTGTGTGTGCTGGGGCCGGGGGAGTGTGAAGGAAGGAGGGGGAACGGACAGATGCCTTTGTACTTACCTGGCCACTGTTGGAGTTCTCTCTCTGGTGCTCTTCCGGAAATCATTTACGGGTTTAAAAGTCCCAGCGCGACAGGGTTTGACCCTCTCGTGGGCCACAGTGAAGGCACAGAGGCAGGGCCTCCACCCTGCCTCCTTGCCGGAGTGGGAGATGGAGTGTGGCCAGAAGCATCCACGTCTACTCTGTTCTTAACCCCTGCCCTGGGCAGTGACCCCACAGCCTCACCGGGAAGGCAGCTTTCTCTGCGGTGCAGCAAGAGGGCTGAGGCACTCTGCATGGTGACATTCATGCATCTATGGAGTTCGTGAGGTTACCCTGGGCTGCCCTTGCTGCCCCCCTCGCCCTGCCACTTCCTGCTACTTCCCCTGGAATTCTCTTCCCCTCTGTTCAGACAAGATCTCAAGTCTGGTTCTAAGCCACATGTCAAGCCAAGAACCAGAGTTTAACTCTCCTTTATTACATCCCTCGCAATCTCTGTGTTCCTTTCAAAAATGTATTTCACTTAACATTGTTTATTATGTGATAGGTAAGACACGCAAAATTACATACTAAATTGGACACAGGCGATAACAGATACTTGTTCACCACCACTCATCATAAGAAGCAAAACAAGACAGCAAATCTCCTTGCATGAGTACTTTTCAAGCCTATGTTTGGGTAATACTGGACATCGCTTTGTCCACTTTAAAAATAATAGGAATTCAAAGTGGAATTACAGTACATTTGTACCTTACTTTTGGAAAGATTTGTATTTTTAATGATGCACTTCTATCCTAATATGTTTATAGAAAAGCAAGGTTCCAAATAGCTGAAACAATCTTGAAGAACAATAACAAAGTTGGAGGAATTACATTTCCTGAGTTCAGTTGTCTCTCAGTATCCGTGGGGGATTAGTTCCAGGACTTTCCCTGGATTCCAGAATCTGCAGATGCTCAAGTCGCTTATATAAAATGACATAGTGTTTGTGTATAACCTGTGAAATCCTCCCATATATTTTAAATGATCTCTGTCTAGATTAATTATAATACTAATATAATGTAAATGTTATGTAAATAGTTATAAATACAAAGTAAATGCTATGTAAATAGTTGCTAGCACATGGCAAATTCAAGTTTTGCTTTTTTGGAACTTGCTGGAATTTTTTTCTTTTAATATTTTCGTTCTGTGGTTGGTGGAATCTGTGGGTGTGAAACCCAAGGATACAGAGGGCCGACTGTACAAGACTATAGTCTGGTACTGGCATGAGGATAGACCTATAAATCAATGGAGTAGAATTAAAAGGCCAGAAATACACCCCTACATCCATTGCCAATTGACTTTTTAAAAAAAATATTTATTTATTTTTGGCTGCGTTGGGTCTTCGTTTCTACGCGAGGGCTTTCTCTAGTTGCGGTGAGCGGGGGCCACCCCCCATCACGGTGCATGGGCCTCTCACTATCGCGGCCTCTCCTGTTGTGGAGCACAGGCTCCAGACGTGCAGGCTCAGTAGTTGTGGCTCACAGGCCTAGTTGCTCTGTGGCACATGGGATCCTCCCAGACCAGGGCTCGAACCCGTGTCCCCTGCATCGGCAGGCAGACTCTCAACCACTGTGCCACCAGGGAAGCCCGCCAGTTGACTTTTGACAAGAGTGCCAAGACCATTCAATGAGGAAAGAATAGTCTCTTCAACAAATGTTGCTGGGACAAGAGGTTAACTACATGCAAAGGAATGAAGTTGAATCCCTACCTCACACCATATACAAAAATTAACTCAAAATGGACCAAAGACTGAAGCAAGAGACCTAAAATTATACAACTCATAGAAGGAAATAAAGGGGTAAAGCTATATGATCTTAGAATAGGCAATGGTTTCATAGATACGACATCAAAAGCACAAGCAACAAGAAAAAATAGATGAATTGGACTTTATCAAAATTAAAAACTTTTGTGTATCAGAAAGTGAAAAGTGAACCAGAAAGTGAAAAGACAACCTGGGACAAAATATTTGCAGATCATGTACCTGATAATGGTCCAGTATCAAAGAACTATATAAAGAACTCTTACAATTTAACAATAAAAAGACAAATAAAGCAGTTTAAAAATTGGCAAAAGATTTGAAGAGACAGATTTGAATATCGAAATAGACTTTTTTGTTTGTTTGTTTCTGTCTTTGTTTGATTTGGGTATCAGAGTAATAATAGTTCCATAGAATGAATTGGGAAGTGTTCCCACCTCTTCTGTTTTCTAGAAGACATTGTGTAGAATTGATGTTAATTTTTTTTTTTTTTTTTTTGTGGTACGTGGGCCTCTCACTGTTGTGGCCTCTCCCGTTGCAGAGCTCCGGCTCCGGACGCGCAGACTCAGTGGCCATGGCTCACGGGCCCAGCCGCTCCGCGGCATGTGGGATCTTCCCAGACCGGGGCACGAACCCATGTCCCCTGCATCTCAACCACTGCACCACCAGGGAAGCCCCGATGTTAATTCTTCATTAATGATTTGGGAGAATTTTCTAGTGAAACCATCTGAGCTAGGAAATTTCTTGTTTGTTTAAAATATTAAACAAATTTCTTGTTTAATATTTTCAGACCTCAGTTGACCATGGGCAACAGAAACTGTGGAAAGCAAAACCATGGATAAGAGGAGACTACTGTATTGCTAGTCTTTGTTTTCTGTCTTTCTTTGTCAGTCTTGCTGGAAGTTTGTTAATTTTACTGATCTTTTCAAAGAACCAGCACTTTGCTTCATTGATTTTCTTTATTGTTTTTCTGATTTTCATTTCATTGATTTCTTGTTTTTCCCCCTGTCAGTAAGGTATTCTTTTTCTCTGGTTTTAATGCTGCTTTCAAAATGTTTTTTTGTCTTCGTTTACTTTATCTCATCACATAGGCACAGGTCCCTGAGACTCTGTTCACTGTATTTTTTTAAATCTATTTTCTCTGTTGTTCAGACTGAGTAATTTGTATTTTTCTGTTTTCCTGTCACTGATTCTTTCCTCTATCCCTCACTCTGTGGTTGAAACTTTTTATTTTGTTTTGTTATTGTATTTTTCAGTTCAAAATTTCTCTTTGGTTTTTCTTTATATTTTCTGTTTCTTTGCTGCACATTTTACTTATTATCTGAGGCTTTATATTTTTTTCATTTGTTTCAAGCATGTTTGTAATTACTCATTGAGAGATCTGCATCATGACTGTTTTAAAATCTTGGTCAGAGAATTCTAATATCTCTGTCACCTGATTGTCTTTACTTACTCAGTGCAGTAGGAGGAAATTGGGAGGATGCGACCGCCGGTTGACCCCAAGCTGGACCAGGGCAATTGGAGGCTCCTCACCCCTCCACCCCCACCCATCCTTGGAATGTATGCTCTGCCCACCATTCCCACTGTGGGAGCTGTTTTCAAGGTCGCAACCTTGGGAGAGCACTGGTTTTTTTAAAATAAATTTATTTATTTCATTTACCTATTTTTGGCTGTGTTGGGTCCCTGTTGCTGCACGTGGGCTTTCTCTAGTTGCAGTGAGAGGGGGCCACTCTTTGTTGCGGTGTGCGAGCCTCTCATTCTGGTGGCCTCTCCTGTTGTGGAGCAGGGGCTCTAGGCACACAGGCTTCAGTAGTTGTGGTGCGCAGGCTCAGTAGTTGTGGCTCGCAGGCTCTAGAGCTCAGGCTTAGTAGTTGTGGTGCATGGGCTTAGTTGCTCTGCGGCATGTGGGATCCTCCTGGACCAGGGCTCGAACCTGTGTCCCCTGCATTGGCAGGCGGATTCTTAACCACTGTGCCACCAGGGAAGCCTGAGAGCACTGTTGTTGAGACCATCTAGGCTGAATACGCAACTGGACCAGTTAAGGCCGTGACGTAAATTCTTAATATTCTGGCTGGTGGTTGCAGAGATGTACTATCTTTCCGGCATCCCAAGACAAGCCTCGAATGCAAGTTCCCTTGCTTATTAAGCCTGTCACCTGTTAATCTGGAGTCGTCTGCCTCTTTCTTCAGTCTCTCCTGGCCCTCTGTATGGGGGCCAATTTGTGAACCAACATTCAATTTGAGATCTTCCTACTTCTTGATATGATGAATGATTTTCAATTGAAACCTGGACATTTTCATATTATATTATGAGACTGGATTTTATTTAAACCTTCTGTTTCAGCTAGCTTTCTTTTTTTTTGCTGTACGCGTGCCTCTCACTGTTGTGGCCTCTCCCGTTGCGGAGCACAGGCTCCGGACGCGCAGGCTCAGCGGCCATGGCTCACGGGCCCAGCCGCTCCGCGGCATGTGGGATCTTCCCGGACCGGGGCACGAACCCACGTCCCCTGCATCGGCAGGCGGACTCTCAACCACTGCACCACCAGGGAAGCCAAGCCCTCTTAGATCCTTTTAAATTAAATCCTTTGTTTTCTTCTTATTACTGAGTTGAGAGTATCCTTTTGTATATTCTGGATACAGGTCTTCTGTCACATATTTATACTGCACATATTTTCTGCTAGTCTGTGGCTTGCATTTCTATTTCTTAATGTGTCTTTTGAAGAAGATACATTTTTCATTTTGATGATGTCCAATTTATCAAGTTTTTATAGTTTGAGCTTTTGTTTCCCATGTAAGAAATCTTTGCCTAACCAAAGCTCACAGATATTTTTCCCTCTATTTCCTTCTGGAGATTTTATAATTTTAGGCTGCACGTTTAGGTTTACGATCTATTTTGAGTCAATTTTTATACGTGGACCGAGGTTCACTGTTTCACCTGTGAACGTTCCACTGTCCCAGCACTACCTGGTGAAAGGACGGTCTTTTCTCCATTTAGGTACATTGGCACCCTTGTTAAAAACAAAACAGAACAAAACAGTTTTTTGACTATGCATGTGTGGGTCTATTTCTGGCTTTTTGTTGCATTCAAGTGATCTATAACAAACAAATACCACACTGTTGTAAATACTGTAGAATTATAGTAAGTGTTGAAATTTAGGTGGTATGAGTCCTTCAACTTTGTTCTGCTTTATAAAAATATGTGTTGCCTACTCTAGGTCTTTTGGTTTTTCCATATAAATTGTACAATCCAACTGGTCAATTTCATCGAGATTGAGTTAAATCTATAAATTAATTTGGGGAGAATTGACAATCTACCAATATTGAGCCTTCCAATCTATGAACATATGTCTCCATTTATTTAGGTCTTCTTTGATTTCTCTCATCAGTATTTTGTACTTTTTTTTTTTTTTTTTGCGGTACGCGGGCCTCTCACTCTTGTGGCCTCTCCCGTTGCGGAGCACAGGCTCCGGACGCGCAGGCTCAGCGGCCATGGCTCACGGGCCCAGCCGCTCTGCGGCATGTGGGATCCTCCCGGACGGGGGCACGAACCCGTGTCCCCTGCATCGGCAGGCAGACTCTCAACCACTGTGCCACCAGGGAAGCCCAGTATTTTGTATTTTTAATCACACATATTTTGTTAGACTTATCCGTAAAATAGTTCATGTTTTCTGGTGCTGCTACAAATATTACTATATTATAAATTTCAATTTCTGATTGTTTGCTGCTAGTTTATAGAAATACAGTTGCTTTTAAAAAATTGATCTTGTATCTTGTGACTTTGCTAACTCACTAGTTTTCTTTTCTCCTTGGTAGATTGAGATTTTGTTCATAGACAATTATGACCTCTGTGAGTAAAGACAGTTTTATTTTTTCTTTTCAAATTTGGATGCCTTTTGTTTCTTTTTCTTGCCTTGTTGCACTGGCTGGGACTTTGTGTACAATATTGGAAAGGAGGAGCACCTTCTTAAGAGTCTTTCTTCTTTCTCTGTGACACATCATTGGCAAGTAATCTCCCAAGAGGGTGAATGGACACTTTATGTTTCTGGAATCTGTCTCCTTTACACCCCACCTTTAGAGGCAATCAAGCAACTCAGTGTGAGAAGGGAGTGGAATGAATGTGGTGGTTTGGGAGCTGTAAATGAGGGGGACTCAACAGCAGTGGTGGCTCTTCACCCTGGACTGGACCTCTAGTGATTAGGGGTCCCTAATGGGTGGACCCTAAACTGTCTCTGGGGCAGCTGGGCTCAGAGGGGAATGGCCATTCTTGTAACTAGGAGGACTGGATGCTTAGGTTACGACTTGGTAAATATAGTAAGAAACTCTTTGAATCAGGTGTGGCTTTGAGGAAATGAAGGCATACAGAGGCAGCATTTACCTTCAGAAGTCCCTGCCAGCCTTTGCTCTGGGACAGAGGCAGCACAGATTTGAAGGCAGTCCTGGATGGCAGAGATTATGGTAACCCCAGCAGCGATGGTTTGAGAGCCCCAGGGGCTCTTGCCCAGTTGGTAGTGGATGTCCAAGGGGTCTCTTTTGGGACTGTGTAAGAGCTGGGGGTTCGTGCATGATCCAGAAGAGGATAAGGGGGGCTCCTAACGGGGTGAAACTGTACTTCTTGTTACACACACATGGGGAGTCAAATCAATTTTAATTTAATTGGAGGAAATGAAATAAATGAAAAGTACTTGAACTCCAAGCGTTTGTTTATATTGATTACAATGAGGTGAGGTCAGATTACAGAAGCTTTTGAAAATCAGGTGGACGTGTTTGAACTTGAATTCTGTAGGCAAGGCAGAATCATCAAATGTTTTTGAGGAAGGAAACAACGGATGTGTGAAATATTCCATAAGCAACTGTACACTAAGAGCACAGTGTCCTCACAGGGGATGAAGCTTATAGTGTGTACGAAGCCTGCGGGGTCAAGCAGGCAAGCCACCCAGCCTGTTTGGAGGAGAAGTTATAAAGCACCGGGAAAGAGAAAGTCCTGAGCAACACTTCTGAAAAAAGAACTTTCCCACAATGAGTTAAACATTCCAAGATCTGAACATATATCCACTCTCTTTCTTATCAGACTGAAATGCATTTCAGTGATGTTTCTTGGAGTTATCAAGGGAATAGGCTTATTGTTCACGTAGAGGGTGGCAGCACCATTTACCAGGGAGGACTTATTTAAGAGTCTGGGCTCTTTCCAAGGCATTGTAGAAGTACTTTGCAGTGTCTGATTTACTTTAAAGCTCCTTGTTTTTGCAGTTGAGAAGCAAAATGTGTCCTGCACACATCCTATTTAAAACAGAATTTTCTCCTCTGTTAAACATAGATAAAGAACGCAAGAATATGAATTTCATAGCATGAGTTTATCTTGATATTAGGTGAAAATGAGACCCGGTGCTTTTCGGGATCAGTTTCATGGCAGAAGGGGGTACAAATCAAACATACACTTGAATGTGTGATTTGATTATGTCGTGAGTAGTCTAATGAGGGTGGCGGTCAGTTCTTAAGAATATAAAATGAGGGCTTCCGTGGTGGCGCAGTGGTTAAGAATCCACCTGCCAATGCGGGGAACACGGGTTCGAGCCCTGGTCCAGGAATACTCCACATGCCGTGGAGCAACTAAGTCCGTGCGCCACAACTACTGAGCCCACATGCCACAACTACTGAGCCTGCGCTCTAGAGCCCAAGCTCCGCAACAAGAGAAGCCACCACAGTGAGAAGCCCGCCCACTGCAACGAAGAGTAGCCCCCGTTCACCGCAACTAGAGAAAGCCCGCGTGCAGCAACAAAGACCCCACGCAGCCTAAATAAATAAAATAAATTTATAAAATATATATATATAAAATTAAGGAAAATCCATGTCTTTTCCTCCTCTCCCTCTTCCATCTTCTTCTTCTTTAGAAGGGCTGCATGTACAAGTATTTATGTATAGCATTATGATACTACTTAGACACGTAGAAACCGTTTTCCCTCCATCCACCACCCCAGCTCAGGTCTTGTTCTAATTTATAATTTGGTGGACATTTTAGTTCCATGTAAACAGAAAATCCACCCCAAATTTGCTTAAGTAACAATGACCTTTTTTCACTCACATTAACTCAAATGTTTAGCAGTAACGCTTGTTTCAGGCATGGCTGGATCTAAGGGTTAAAATAGCCACAAAACCTAGAAGTTTTCATGTGTCTCTTTGTAGTCCTTCTTTCCTGCCTCTCCTCTCATCCCCAAGCCAGCAGGAAGAACCTGCTTTCTGTCATTATAGACTGGCCTTTGATTTCTAGAGTTTTATGTAGATGGAATCACACAGTAGACACTAGTTTTTGGTCTGGCTTATTTCATTTGGAATAATGACTTTTGAGATTCACACATACATTTGTATGTATCACTCATCCATTCTCCTCTTTATTGTTGAGTAGTGTTGCATGGAGTGGATAAACCACAATTCGTTTATCCATTCATCTGTTGTTGGACATTTTCTAGTTTTTGGTTATTACAAATAGAGTTGCTACCGGCATTCTTGTTCAAGTCTTTGTATAGATATATATTTTCTTTTCTGTAGAGTAAATATATTTAACTCTGGAAGAAACTGACAGACTTTTCCAAAATGGCTACAGCCCTTTCAGTTTCTACCAGCAGCAAATGAGAGGTCTAGTTTCTCCACATTCTCACCAACACTCAGTATGTTTAGCTGTTTTTTTTTGTTTTTGTTTTTCGTTTTTTTTTGTTTAGTTGTTTTGATGTTAGGCATGTTAGTCATTCTAATAGGTAGGTACCGGTATCTCATGTTTTTAATTCGGATTTCCCTCGTGGCTAATGATGTTGAGTATCTTTTGGTGTACTTGTGTGCCACCTCTGTGTGTTCTTTGGTAAAGTATGTCCAGATCTTTCCCCATTTTTGCGATTAGTTGCTTTCTTTTTTTGTTTGTTCTTAGAGTTCTTTATGTATTCTGTATACAAGCCCTTTCTCAGATATACACTTTGCAAAGATCATCTTGTTTATGGATTATCTTTTTGCTCTCTTAACGGTGTCTTTTTTCTAGAACAGAAATGTTAAATTTTGAAGAAGTCCAATTTTTCAAAATTTTTTAAATAACAGCTTTATTGAGGTGTAAGTGACATATCATATAATCCACCCGTTTAAACTGTATAATTCAATGGTTTTTAGTTTATTCACAGAGTTGTGCAGCCATCACCACAACCAATTTTAAGATATTTTGATCACTTCAAAAAGAAGCCCCATGCCGTTAGCAATCGCCTCCTATTCCCCCCCGAAACTTCCCGGCCTCTGGAAACCATTAACCTACCTTCTCGCTCTATAGATGTGCCTGTTCTGGACATTACATACAAATGGCATCATGCAGTATGTGGTCTTTTGTGGTTGGCTTCCTTTACTGAGCGTGTCTTCAGGATTCATCCATGCTGAAACATGTATTAGTACTTCATTTCTTTTTATTGCCAAGTAGCATTCCGTCATATACCACATACCTATTTTCTTTCTTTTTTATTGTGTAAAATACACATAATATAAAATTTACCATCTTAATCATTTTTAAGTGTACAGTTCAGTGGGATTAAATAAATTCATGTTGTGCAACCGTCACCACCATCCATCCCCAGAACTCTCTTCATTTCTTAAAAAATATTTATTTATTTATTTTGGCTGTGCTGGGTCTTAGTTGTGGCATGCATGTGGGATCTTTAGTTGTGGCATGCATGCGGGATCTAGTTCCCCCGACCAGGGATCGAACCTGGGCCCCCTACATGCAGAGTTCGTAGTCTTACCCCCAGACCACCAGGGAAGTCCCTCTTTTCATCATGTAAATTGAAATTCTATACCTATTAAACGCTAACTCCCCCTTCTCCTCTCCCCCCAGTCCCTGACAACCACCGTCGCAATGTCTGTGTCTGTGGTTTTGGCTACTCTAAGTACTTCATGCAAGTGGAATCATACAGTATTTGTCTTTTTGTCACTGGCTTATTTGACTTAGCATAATGACCTTAAGTTTTACCCATGTTGTAGCATATTGCAGAATCTCCTTCCTTTTTAAGGTTAAATGATATTCCATAGTATGCTTATATCACATTTTGCTTATCTATTTATTGGTGGATGGACACTTGGGTTGCTTCCACATTTTAGCTATTGTGACTAGTGCTGCTATGAACATAGGTTTATAGAAATCTCTCTGAGACCCTGCTTTCAATTTTTTTCTGGATACATACCCAGAGGTGGAATTGCTGGATCATGTGGTAATTCTAGTTTTAATTTTTTGAGGAACAGCCATATTGTTTTCCACAGTGGCTGCACCATTTTACAATCCCACCAACAGTGCAGAAGCGTTCCAATTTCTCCATATCTGCATCAACACTTCTTATTTTCTCTTCTGTTTTTTTGTGTTTTGATAGTTGCTATCTTAATAGATGTGAAGGGGTATCTCGTTTTGATTTACATTTCCCTAATGATTAGCTATGTTAAGCATCTTTTCCTGTGCTTTTTGGTCCTTTGTGTGTCTTCTTCGGAGAAATGTCTATTCAAGTTCTTTGTCCAATTTTCAGTTGGGTTGTATGTTTTTTTTGTTGCTGAGTTTTAAGATTTCTCTGTATATTCTGGATATTAACCCCTTATCAGACATATGATTTGCAAATATTTTCTTCTGTTCTGTGGGTTGCCTGCTTACTTTGTGGATAGTGTCTTCTGATGCACAAAATTTAAAAATTTTCATGAGGTCCAGTTTCTCAAGTTTTTTTTTTTGTTACCTGTGTCTTTGGTGTCATATCTAAGAAAGCATTGCCCAGTGCAATGCTATGAAGCATTTGTCCTTCAAATTTTGTTATCTTCTAAAGGTTTTATTGTTTGAGGTCTTACCTTTAGGTCCTTGATCCATTTTGAGATAGTTTTTGTATACGGTGTGAGGTAAAGGTCCTACTTCATTCTTTGGCATGTGGATATCTAGTTCTCACAGCACCATTTGCTGAAAAGATTGTCTTTTCCCCATGGAATGATCTTGGCACCCTTGTCACAAATAATTTGGCCATGTATGTAAGGGTATATTTATAGGCTCTGTATTCTTTTCCATTGGTCTATATGTCTGCCTTTATATCAGTACCACAATGTCTTGTTTACTGTAGATTGGTAGTAGGTTTTGAAATCAGGAAGTGTGAATCCTCCAAGATTGTTTTGTCTGTTTGGGCCTTGGGATTCCTTTAATTCCATATGAATTTTAGGATTGGTTTCACTATTTTTGCAAAAAACATTATTGAGATTTTGATAGGGATTGTGTTGAACCTATAGATTGTTTTGGGTAGTATTAACATTTTAATGATATTAAGTCTTCCAATCCATGAACATGAATGTGTTTCCATTTACTTGTGCCTTCTCTAATTTCTTTAAGCAATGTTTTGTAGTTTTCATTGTACATGTCTTTCATCTCCTTGGTTAATTCCTAAGTATTTTATTCTTTTGATGCTACTGTAAATGGAATTCGTTTCTGTAATTGCCTTTTCAGGTCATTGTTCATGCATATAAATGCAACTGATTTTTGTGTGTTGACTTCGAAAAAAATTTTTGTTGGAGTATAGATGATTTACAAGTCGTGTTACTTTCATGTGTACAGCAAAGTGAATCAGTTATACATATACATATATCATATACATATATCCACTCTTTTTAAGATTCTTTTCCCATATAGGTCATTACAGAGTATTGAGTAGAGTTCCCTGTGCTATACCGTAGGTCCTTATTAGTTATCTATTTTATATATAGTAGTGTGTATATGTCAATCCCAATCTCCCAGTTTATTCCCCCCGCTTCCCCACTGGTAACCATAAGTTTGTTTTCTACATCTGTGACTCGATTTCTGTTTTGTAAATAAGTTCATTTGTACCATTATTTTTTAGATTCTACATATAAATGATATCATATGATATTTGTCTTTCTCTGTCTGACTTACTTCACTCAGTATGACAATCTCTAGGTCCATCCATGTTGCTGCAAATGGCATGATTTCATTCTTTTTTATGGCTGTGTAATATTCCATTGTATATATGTACCACATCTTTTTTTTTTAAATTTAATTTAATTTTTATTTTTGACTGCTTTGGATCTTCGTTGCTGTGTGTGGGTTTTCTCTAGTTGTGGTGAGCGGGGGCTACTCTTCATTGTGGTGCATGGGCTTCTCATTGCGGTGGCTTCTCTTGTTGCAGAGCACGGACTCTAGGCACGTGGGCTTCAGAAGTTGTGGCACATGGGCTCAGTAGCTGTGGCTCACGGGCTCTAGAGCACACGCTCAGTAGTTGTGGTGCATGGGCTTAGTTGCCCCGTGGCATGTGGGATCTTCCCAGACCAGGGCTCAAACCCATGTCCCCTGCCTTGGCAGGTGGATTCTTAACCACTGTGCCACCAGGGAAGCCCTGTACCACATCTTCTTTATCCACTCTTCTGCTGATGGACATTTAGGTTGCTTCCATGTCTTGGCTTTAACTAGTGCTGCAATGAACATTGGGGTGCATGTGTCTTTTCAAAGTATGGTTTTCTCTGGGTATATGCCCAGGAGTGGGATTGCTGGATCATATGGTAGTTCTCTATTTAGTTTTTTAAGAGACCTGCATACTGTTCTCCATAATCGTTTTACCAATTTACATTCCCACTAACAGTGTAGGAGAGTTCCCTTTTCTCCACACCCTCTCCAGCATTTAGTGTTTGTAGACTTTTTGATGATGGCCATTTTGACTGGTGTAAGGTGATACTTCATTGTAGTTTTGATTTGCGTTTCTCAAATAATTAGTGATGAGCATATTTTCATGTGCCTCTTGCCCATCTGTATGTCTTCTTTGGAGAAATGTCTATTTGGATCTTCCACCCATTTTTTGATTGGGTTATTTGTATTTTTGATATTGAGCTGCATGAGCTGTTTGTATATTTTGGAGATGAATCCCTTGTCAGTCACTTCGTTTGCAAATATTTTCTCCCATTCTGTAGGTTGTCTTTTCATTTGGTTTATGGTATCCTTTGCTGTGCAAAAGCTTTTAAGTTGAATTATGTCCCATTTGTTTATTTTTTGTTTTTATTTTCATTACTCTAGGAGGTTGCTCAAACTTTGTTTCCTGCTACTTTGCTGAATTTATTAGTTCTAACAGTTTTTTTTTTTTGTGGAGTTTGTAGGGTTTTCTACATATACGATCATGTCACCTGTAAGCAGAGATAATTTTACTTTTTCCTTTCCTATTTGAATGCCTTTTCTTTCCTAATTGTTCTGGCTGCAATGTCCAGTACTATGTTGAACACAAGTGGTGAAAACAGGCGCCCTTGCCTTGCTCCTCATCTTACAGGAAAAGCTCTCAGTCTTTCACTGTTGAGTATAGTGTTTCCTGTGGGTTTTTAACATACGCTTCTTATTATGTTGAGGTAATTTCCTTGTATTCCTATTTTGTTGAGTGTTTTTACCATGAAAGTGTGTTGAATTTTGTCAAATGCTTTATCTGCGTCAACTGAGATGACTATGTGGTTCTTTTCCTTTATTTTGTTGGTGGGGCATATTACACTGATTTTCATTATGTTGAATCGTCCTTGCAGTCCAGAAATAAATCTCATTTGGTCACGATGTGTAATCTTTTTATTATGCTGCTGAATTCTATTTGCTAGTATTTTGTGGATGATTTTTCCATCAGTGTTCATAAGGGATATTGGTCTGTAGTTTTCTTTTCTTCTGGTGTCTTTGTCTGGCTTTCGTATCAAAGTTATGCTGGCCTAATGGAATGAGTTGGGAAACTTTCCCTCTTCAAATTTTTGAAAAATTTGAGAAAGACTGGTATTAGTTCTTCTTTAAATGTTTGGTAAAATTCACCAACTGTCAGGTCCAGGACTTTTCTTTGTTGGGAAGTTTTGATTACTGATTCAATCTCCTCACTAGTTATAGATCTGTTCAGATTTTCTATTCTTCATCATTTAGTCTTGGTAGGTTTTGTGTTTCTAGGAGCTTGTCCTTTTCATCTAGGTTATCCAATTTTTTTTGGTGTACTGTTGTTCAGAGTACTCTCATAGAATTCTTTTTATTTCTGTAAAATTGATAGTGATATCTCCAGTTTCATTTCTGATTTTAATATTATGAGTCTCCTCTCTTTTTTTATTAGTCCATCTAGCTAAAGGTGTGTCAATTTTGTTGATCTTTTTCGAGAACCAACCTTTGGTTTCATTTATTTCCTTTCTTGTTTGCCTATTCTGCATTTCATTATCTCTGCTCTAATCTTTATTATTTCCTTCCTTCTGCAAGCTTTGGGTTTAGTTTGTTCCTTTTTTTCTAGTCCCTTAAGTTGTAAAGTTGGGTTGTTGATATGGGGTATTTCTTGTTTTCTTTTTTTAATGTAAGCATTCATGGCTTAAATTTTCCCCTTAGCACTATTTTTGCTGTATCCTATAAGTTTTGTTATGTTGTGTTTTCATTTTCATGTGTCTTGAATAATTTTCTAATTTCTCTTGTAATTTCTTTTTCGATTCATTGGTTGTTTAAAAGTGTATTGTTTAATTTATACAATTTGGTGAATTTTCCAGTTTTAATTTTGTATTGATTTCTAACTATCCTGCCATGATCAGATAAGAAACTTTGTATGATAGCTATCTTTTTAAATCTCTTGAGGCTTAATTTGTCGTGTAACATATAGTATATCTTGGAAACTCCCATGTGTATTTGAGAAGAATGTGTGTGCTGCTGTTTTTGGGTAGAGTGCTCTGTATATATCTGTCAGGTTTAGTTGGGTTTTGTGTTAAGTCCTCTATTTCCTCACTTATTTTCTGTCTGGTCGTTCTATTCATTATTTTAAGTGGGGTACTGAAATTTCTACCTATTGTTGTAGAACTATTTCTGTCTTCAATTCTGTCAGTTTTTGCCTCATCTATTTTGATGGTCTGTCATTAGGTGTGTAATTTTTTTCATTTTTAAATTTAAGTATAGTTGATGTATAATATTACACAAGCTACAGGTGAACAACATAGTCATTCACAATTTTTAAAGGTTATACTCCATTTATAGTTACTACTATAAATACTGGCTGTATTCCCTGTGTTGTAAAATACATCCCTGTGGCTTATTTTATACATAATAGTCTGTACCTCTAAGTCCCTGACCCCTATACTGCCCCTCCCCACTTCCCTCTCCCCACTGGTAACCACTAATTTGTTTCCTATATCTATGAGTCTGTTTCCTTTCTGTTAGATTCCCTAATTTGTTGTATTTTTTAGATTCCACATATAAGTGATATCATACAGTATTTGTCTTTCTCTGTCAGACTTATTTCATTTAACCTAAGTCCATCCATGTTGCTACAAATGGCAACATTTCATTCTTTTTTTTTTTTTTTAAATGGCCTAGTCGTATTCCATTGTGTATATGTACCACATCTTTTTTACCCATTCATCTATTGATGGATACTGAGGTTGATTCCATGTCTTGGCTATTGTAAATAATGCTGCTATGAACATTGGGGTGCATGTATCTTTTTGAATTAGTTTTTGTTTTTTTCAGATGTATACCCAGGAGTAGAATTGCTGGATCATAGGGAGGTGTGTAAATGTTTTTAACTCTTATATCCTCTTGCTCTATTGAGCACTTTATTAACATATAATGTTCCTTTTGTCTCTTTTATTATTTGTCTCTTTGATTTAGTCTATTTTGCCTGATATTAGTATCACCACTCCTGCCCTCTTTTGGTTGCTATTTGCATTGAATGTCTTTGCCATCATTTCACTTTCACCCTGTTTGTGTCTTTGGATCTCAAGTAAATCTCTTGTAGGCAGCAACTAGGGTCATGTGTTTTTATCCATTCTGCCAAGGCTGTCCTTTGATTGGATAGTTCAATCCACTTACATTTAAATTCGTTACTGATAAGGAGGGACTTACTTTTGTCAGTGTGCTATTTGTTTTATATATTCCATATAGCTTTTTTGTTTCTCATTTTCTGCATTACTGTTTTCTTTTGTGTTTACTTATTTTTTTGCAGTGAAATGTTTAAGTTCCTTTCTCATTTCCTTTTGTGTATATTCTATAGCTGTTTTCTTTGTGGTTAACTCTTTAGGATTTACCATCCTAGAGTTATAACACTCTAATTTGAGTTTACGGAAGATAAACTTTAATACCACTCAAAACTCTGCTCCTTTACAGCTCTGTTCCCACCTCTTCAGTTGCTGATATCACAAGGTTTTATCTTTATACACTGTGTGCCCCTGAACATAAACTAATAGTTCTTTAAAATGCATGAGTCTCCTAAATTATGTAGAAAACAAGGTTTGAAATTACAAACCAAGGACTTCCCTGGTGGCGTAGTGGTTAAGAATCTACCTGCCAGTGCAGGGCACACGGGTTCAATCCCTGGTCCAGGAAGATCCCACATGCCACAGAGCAACAAAGCCCATGCACCACAACTACTGAGCCTGCGAGCCACAGCTACTGAGCGTGCAACGAAGAGTAGCTGCTGCTTGCCACAACCAGAGAAAGGCTGTGCTCAGCAACAAAGACCCAACACAGCCAAAAAAAATAAAAAAATAAAATAAAGAAATTACAAACCAAAGTTACTGTAATACTAGCTTTTACAACAATAAATTTTTTCTTTACATGTATTAGTCTCTTAAATCATGTAGAAACAAAAAGCACAGTTACAAACCATTGTTACAATAACACTATCTTTTATAGTTGCTCATGCATTCACCTTTATTGAAATCTTTCTCCATGTGGTTTTGAGTTACTGTCTAGTGTCCTTTCATTTCATCCTGCAGGACTCCCTTGAGCATTTTTTGCAGAGCAGGTCTAGTGGTCATCAACTCCTCAACTTTTGTGTATCTGAGAATATCTTAATTTCTTCCTCACTTTCGAAGAACATTTTTGGTGGATATAGGAGTCTTGGTTGACAGATTTTCCTGCTTGACCTACTGTCCTTTGGCCTCCAAAGTTTCTGATGAGAAATATACTCATAATTTTATTGAGGATCCTTTGTATGTAATTATTTGCTTCTCTCTTTCTGCTTTCAAGATTTTCTCTTTGTTTTGGCTTTTAAATGTTTGATTAAGTTGAGCTTCTTGGATGTTTATATTCATGTCTTTCATCAAATTTGGGAAGTTTTCAGCCGTTATTTCCTCAAATATTCTCTCTGCTCCTTTCCCTCTCTCTCTTCTCATCATGGGACTCCCATGATGCATATGTTGGTCTGCTTGATGGTGTCCCACACTGGTCCCTGAGGCTGTATTCACTTTTCTTTAACCTTTTTTCTTTCTGTTCCTCAGCCTTAATAATTTCCATTGTTTTATCTTTAAGTTTACTGCTTTTTCTTTGCCTGCTCAAATTTGCCTTTGAATCCATCTAGTGTATTTTTCTTTTCTGTTATTGTGTTTTTCAGATCCAGAATTTTTTTTTCTTTTGTTTAGGTTTTATATCTTTTTATAGATATTTCCATTTTATTCACACATCATTTTCTTGACTGTTTCCATGTCTTCCTTTGGTTTTCGAGCATCTTTAAAACAGTCATTTCATAGTTTTTGTCTAGTATAGACAAAAGGCCATTAGGCCTTTTTCAGGGACCGTGTCTGTTGATTTATTTATTTATTTTCCTTTGAATGGGTCATAATTTGCTTGTCTTTGTATGCTTTGTGATTTTTGTTGAACACTAGACATTTGAGTAGTGTGGTAGCTCTGGAAATCAGATTCTCCTCATTCCCCAGGGTTTGATTTTTTTAAATAATTAATTATATTAATAATTAATTAATACTCTATTATTAATATTAACAATTATATTAATAATCTTAGTTGCTGCACATGGGCTTTCTCTAGTTGTGGCACGCGGGGGCTACTCTTCATTGTGGTGTGTGGGCTTCTTGTTGTGGTGGCTTCTTTTGTGCGGAGCACAGGCTCTGTGTGCGTGGACTTCAGTAGTTGTGGCACACGGGCTTAGTTGCTCCGTGGCATGTGGGATCTTCCCGGACCAGGGCTCGAACCCATGTCCCCTGTCTTGGCAGGCAGATTCTCAACCACTGCGCCACCAGGGAAGCCCCCCAGGATTTGCTTTTTTTAAAATGTATTATTATTTTGTTGTTGTTGTTTTTTGATTGTTATAGGCTGTCTTTGTGCTGAGGATAAGCCGGAGGTGTAAGCTGAATGTCTTCTCAGCTCTTTTCTGAGCCTTTCCTTGGGCATATATGGTCATTTTCTAATTTTTCATGTATATGCAGTTGATTTTGAATGTGTTAGTCATTCATGTCTGGCTCCCAAAAGGAAAAAGCAAAAAATTAAGGAGGAGAAGGGGCCCTGGCATATTAAATCTCCCAGAAGTCATTTCAGCCAGAGGGAGAGGGGTTTGCAACAATCAGGGGAGGTAGAACAACAAAGGTTGCCAGCTTCATTGTCTTACCTCTGTGATCAGAAGGAGCAATCCATGATCAGAGCACAGATCCCCAATATTTGTAGGAAAGAATCCTTTTGTCCACCCTCGCTCCCACAGGCTGTGTGTGAGCTGCTCCAGGAACACATGCACAGCTTTCTGCAATGGAAGAGGGGGATGGGCAGCTAGTACTGTGCCAAGAAGTGAAACCGACTGAAATTAATAGCAATTTACTGTCCAAGTGTTCCCCTGGAAGTAGCAAGCTTTTAATAGATTCCAGAGTTCAAAAATAGTTACATTAGATAGATTTGGCCAGTGTATTTGTTGTCTAAGTGGGGAGACAGATTCCTGATGCTTTCTACTCTGCAATCTTCCCAGAATCCCCTCCCTCAGTTTTTTTGTGTGTGTGTGTGGATTGTGCTTTTAGTGTTGTATCTAAGTCTTTGACCCAGGTCATGCAGGTTTTCTCCATTATTTTCTTCTAGAAGTTTTATAGTTTTAAGTATTACATTTAGGTGTATGATCAATTTTGTGTTAGTTTTTTGTAGATGATGTGAAGATCATTTTTTTTTTTTTTTGCCTGTGGATATCAAATTGTTTCAGACCATTAGTTGAAAATGCTCTTCTTTCTCCACTGTATTGCTCTTGCGCATTTATCAAAAATCAGCTTTCTGTATGTGTGTGAGTTTATTCCTGGATTCTCTGTCTGTTCCATTGATCTATTTACAAAAATACCATGCTGTTTTGATTATTGTAGCTTTGTATTAAGTCCTGAAATTAGATTATGTTCATCTTCAAACTTTGTTCTTTTTCAGAAATGTTTAAGCTATTTTAGGTTCTTTGTATTTCCATATGTATTTTAGAATAAGCTGGTGAATTTCTACAAACTAGTCATCTGGGATTTTCATTGGTATTGCATTGAATCTGTGGGTGAATTTGGGGAGAATTGGTACTTTAACAATATTGAGTCTTCAAGCCATAAACAATATGTATCTTCCAATTGATTTAAGTCTTCTTTCATTTCTGTCAGCAAAATTTTCTAGTGTTCAGAGTACAGGTCTTTCAGATGTTTTATCAGATTTATCTCCATCATATTTTTGATGCTATTGTAAATAGTATCTTTTTAAATTTAAATTTCTTATTTTCCATTGCTAGTATATAAGAATACAATTGATTTTTGTATATTGATCTTGTAACCTGAAATCTTGCTAAACTCACTTATTAGTTCTCTTATCTTTTCTGTAAACTCTGTTAGATTTTCTGTATCAATGATTGTCATCTGTGAATACATAAAATCATACTTCTTTTTTTCTAATCTGGATGAGTTTATTTCTTTTTCTTGCATTGTTGCACTGGCTAGAACTTAAGATATCATGTTGAGTGAAAATAGTGAGAGCAAATATTCCTGCCTTGTTTCTTATCTTAAGGGAAAAGCATTCAGACGTTCAACATTAAGAATGATGTTAGCTGTAGGTTTTTTTGTATATGTCCTTCATCAGGTTAAGAATGTTCCCTTGTAACCCTAATTTGTGAGATTTTATATCGGGAATGGATACTGAATTTCATCAAATGCCTTTTTTTGGGGGTATATGTGAGATGATTATACAGTTTTTCTTTTTTAGTTTGATAATATCATGAATTGATTTTTAAATGTTAAGATAGCCCTGTACAGCTGGAATAAACCCCACTTGGTCCTAATGTGTGATGCACTTACTGTATTGTTGAATTCAGTTTGCTGAACTTTTTGTTTAGAATATTTGCATCTATGTTCGTGAGGGATATTCATTTGTAGTTTTCCTTTCTTTTAATGTCTTTGATTTTCGTATTGGGTAAAGGTGACTTCATAGACTGAATTGAAAAAAATTCCTTCTTCAATTTTTTGGAGGAGTTTGTTTAGAATTTGCATTCTTTCTTCTTAAAATTCTTTTGGTAGAACTCACCAGTGAAGCCATTTGATTATATAATTTTCTTTGTGGGAAAGTTTTTTTTTTTTTTTTTTTTTTGCGGTACGCGGGCCTCTCACTGCTGTGGCCTCTCCCGTTGTGGAGCACAGGATCCGGACACGCAGGCTCAGCAGCCATGGCTCACGGGCCCAGTTGCTCCGCTGCACGTGGGATCTTCCCGGAGCGGGGTACGAACCCGTGTCCCCTGCATCGGCAGGCAGACTCTCAACCACTGCGCCACCAGGGAAGCCCTGTGGGAAAGTTTTAAACTACAATTTCAATTTCTATAAAATATTTAGGATATTTAGGTAGTCTATTCCTTCTTGAGTGAAATTTGGTAATTTGTGTCTTTCAAGAAATTTGTATATTTCACCTAATTTGTCAGATCTATTGGCTTAAAGGTGTTTGTGAGGCCTAAAGGTGTTTGTAATATTTCCTTATTATCTTTTTAATAGTATCTATAGTAATAACACCTGTCTCATTGATATTGGTAATTTATGTTTTCTTTCTCTCTCTTTTACTGATCAATCTGGCTAGAGGTTTATCAGTTTTATTGACCTTTAAGAACCAGTTTTTGGTTCAATTGCTTTTTTTTCCTATTGTTTTCTGTTTTTCTAGTTCATTAGTATCCACTTTTTTCCTTACTATTTCCTTTCTTCTGCCTACTTTAGGTTCAAGTTATTCTTTTTCTAGCTTCTTAAGGAGGAACTGAGGCTTGGTTTCTGACTTGGAAATTCTCTACGGTCTTAGCACTCTGTTGCCTTCAAGTAGAAATGCTGTTCCCAATGTACCTAGTCTGTAGTCACTCAAAATGGATGTCCTAACCGCTCTCTTTCCACATCTAGGACTTCAGGTGTTGGAGGAGTGAGGCTTTCAGGTTTCTGGGTCTTGGGAAAGAGTATCAGAATTAAACGTCCAGATGATACAGAGTGATGGAGATGCCCTCTTAAGGCAAAAGTGGAGATGAAAGAGAACATTCTCCTGTTGCCAATGACCAGAAGCTCCAGTAACCATGCTTTGCTGCCAGGGAAGAAGCCAGTGGAAAGAAGGGCACCCCTGCCTGTCCCTGGCCGGAGCCAGCCCTCTTTTAGGCATATATTCTCACATTCACATATGTAGCTGTTGGTGGGTGTCTCTTTAAACAGGCTGATGGTTACAGAAGAGAACTTGAATGAAAAAATATTCGGAAAGCTGCTGCTTGCCAAGTTTTAAAAACAATGAGAGAACCTTGCAGAAAATTTCCAGCATAAGTTCATTGTTCAGATCACCAGCATTTCTGATTCTGAATCTTCAGCTCACACAGAGGAGGTGATCCCTCCTGAGCCCTGCCTGGGGAGGGCGGCTGGGATAAGAGTGTGAGCGCGTCCATCAGGAGACCTTTGAGCTTCACTCCAGCCCTCAGACGTTTTGCCTCTGGGTCCTAGGAATCACGCTGGGAGTTGTGTCCGCCAGTATCTAACCGTGCTCTGCCTTGAACGGCTGTGAGATAGTAAGGGAGAAAGCAGGTCATCTTGTTTTAAGGGCAAGAGGTTGGGAGATTTTTAGGTGTTTCCAGACTTGACTGCTTATTCAAAATACCCGATGAGCTTGTGAAAAACACAGCTGCTTTTTAAAAAAATTTTTTTTATTGGAGTATAGTTGATTTACAATGTTGAAAAAATACAGATGCTTGAGATGTACCCTCCTCCTGATGTTTCCACCTCAGGCCCCAAGCTCCTGAGTCAGACCAGGTATGTGCGTGTGTGCATGTGTGTGTGCGTGTGTGCGTGTGTGTGTGCATGTGTGTGTGCGTGTGTGTGCATATATTTCTACTAGTGGTGCACAACAATCACTTATTATTATTATCGTTACTATCACTACTATCTTTTCGCAGTTCTGGGGGTAGACTGAGCCCCACTAGGCAGGTCCTGCCCTGGGTCTCTCATGCGGGGCAGTAGGAAGCAGCTGAGGCTGGGGTCATTCTGAAGGCTTCCTTCCTCGCATGTCTGGACTGTGGCTCAGGACACCGACACTCGGCTTCTCCTCGTGGCCGGGAAGGAACCTAACATTTTTACCAACTCCCCAGGGTGATTCTTGATAAGCTAGGCAGTGATTTATGCTTACTTTTGGGAGCTAGTGGACAACACGACCTTTTTAGTCCCTTAAAGTTGTAAAATTGTAGAATTCAAGCCATCGCTTTTCTTTCGACCTAAAGAATATCTTCTAAGAGAACGCAGGTGTTTCTCAAAGCAACATGTCTTGTTAAGACAAAATTTCCAAATATAGGCTTATCAGAAATTCTAACAAAAAGCTAAGAGAACGCAGTCTGATGGAATTCTGTTTGCTCAGTTGGACATGCCTTTACTGAGCCATGCCCATGACAGACACTCTTCCAGGAGAGGGTGTAGCGTTGTACTTATTTCATGGCTGCTAACAAAGGTCACACGTTATCCGGAGTAGTAACACATTGAAGCTGGCTCTGTATTTCCTTGGAACTCCCACTCCTCCTGCTGCCTGTGGGAATTGTGAGTCTGGGGCAGGACAGGAAGTGAGAGCGTTTATAGCGAGTGGAACTTCCTGTGGGGCTACCTGCTGTGTTTGGCTCTGAACTGCCTTGTATGTTGGGCCGAGACTAGACATAGCTATAAAAGCATCAAGTCTGGGGAGGTTTTACTCTCCAGCATTGTAGGGTGGGGTCCCTGTGACCAGTGCATTGGCAAGTTTGTGTCACCCACCTCACAGGCATCTGCTTCACTGTAACATGATGCTAACTGCTTTTAGCATTTGGGTCCAGTTGATATCTTCACTGGATAGACATTTTGGACCTTTCTAGAAAACACTTTTAACTAGTTCCTAATTAACATATCATAAGGCAAAATCTGGTTCTTCTTTGGGTCTTCTGGTCATTTCAAGCATTAAAAAGAAAATTAAGGGAAGCATAGTAGTCAGTTGTTACTTCTCATCTCATTAATTTACAAACATAAGTTGATGGCAGATATCATAACCTTTTTTTAAAAAAAATTTTTGGCTGTGCCACAAGGCCCATGGGATCTTAATTCCCAGACCAGGGTTCAAACCCACATCCCCTGCTTTGGAAGCACAAGTCTTAACCACTGAACCACCAGGGAAGTCCCTGTCATAACCTTTTTAAAAAAGATAGACAGCTCCCAAATTGATTCTTACTGAAACGAGTTTTTAAAAAGAGAAACTAGAAGCTTCCTTATATTAAAGGGAAATAGGCCAACTTAGTAAAACCTCAGTAAGGCCGAGTGATGAATAACAATGTTGTGGTATTTCATGTAAACAAACAACTCTGTTGTTTAATGATTCTCATTTCCTAATTTAGAATTGCCACAATATCTAGGAGTTCTCACTTTCTGGTGTAGAAGGAGACAATTTTATGGGTTTCCATGATTCCGTTTAAAGCAAAAGGAAATATGTTATAGACATTTTCCTTGAACATTCTCCTTCTGGGCAGGAAGTGGACAGTGTCAACCGAAAATGCCGTCATCAGATGGAGGAAAACCTACCAGTGTGACAAAACGTCTACCTCCCCTCTTGATGTGTTTTTTTCTTTAACGTTTCTTAAAACTCAACCAAAGCTCAGTGGCCCTTCAATATCAGGGAGAAAGCGGTCCGGCTGCAGCTGAAAGTGATTAGGGAGAGAATTGCGTGCTTGCACCCTAAGCCCTTCTTACGGAGATAAGAGCTTCAGGAGCCTCTTTCTCCTCAGAAACAAAAGAGTCCCATCTATAGGAGCAAAGGTTAGATAACAGCAAGCTCTGTGGCTCACCTTTGGGTGCCTTTAGGTAAATTTCATCTGAATTTTTCCATCTTTATAACGGAGAGAACAACCTTGAAATTTCTGTAACACTAACATGAGTTAATTTATTGGAAATTTTCTTAAATTCTCAAAAAATACTGTACACATCTAAGACAGCAGTACTCAAACCACCCTAATAAAAAATGCATTTCTGTTTTATTTGATAACAGTCTCATATTTGCAAATAGTTCTCTATAAATTCGGGTCACTGAAAGCAATGCGATATTGGAGGAGCTCAGTTTGGGTGTTTAGTCTGCATTTCTATGCGTTCTTAATTCTGATTTTTCGTAAGTTTCTTTTTCTTTTGTTGCTAAAAATACAGCTATTCATTAAATAAATAATTATCGATACCTATTATGCGCCGGACTGTGTACAGTTTTGTGTTTTGTGGGTAACACAAAAATGATAAAACACTGTTTCGATCCTCACAGAACTATTCACATTATCTGGGAACTTTACCGTTTGTATCATTAAACTGACTTGTAGATTGCATAGGTAGGCTTCCTGAAATCATTCCTTGTGTAATGAAGAAAACTGATCGTCACTTGTCAACCGAGGTTTTCAGTGTAACAGCTTTCATCACCTGTGTTTCTTAGAAAGGAAGTTCAAAAGGACCAATTCTGTTAGATTGCTGACCTTGACCTCCTGTGGCCAAAAATCCTGTTTCCCTGTGTTTTTAAAGGAAACACGTTTTGAGAAAAGCTCCCAATCCCAGATTCAGTGGTTTTCCTTAAAGAGAGACAACAATGGAATTCTGGGAGAGATCTGACATAAGCGGATTCATCTCATCCTTCTCAGGAGAGAGCAGTGTTTGTTTACTCTGCTCAGAGAGCTATATTTCTATGCATGTGCTATTATTAGAGCCCTTTGAAGTAGAAAAGTCATATGTCACAGGCCTTGTGATTCAAAACGTTAAGGCTGTTTATCTGATATGTACATAGGGTACATAGGAAAGGAGAAACACCTGTTTGTTGAAAATGGACTCTGAGGAATTAGCGAGCACACATTTGCAAATTTTGATTCTCTGTACAGCGTCACATTTGTTTATCTTACATCATAGGCTGCTCTTTGGATAGGTGGTTTTAAAGAGGAAAATATGAGTGCGTCGGGAAACCAAGAAATGTATATAAAAAATTTGTGTGGTATCTAGAAACTGTGTTGGACTGGAAGGTAACCAGGACTAATGCCTGCCCTGATTATATATATTGTGAACATCCAACGAGAGAAGCCATATGAAGTTGCTTTCAGGGCATAGCTATAGAAAAGCTAAAAGATTTCTTATTTCTCTGGCTCAATCATCACTAATTTAGTTTTAAACTCATTTAAAAATTCAAAACAGAAAAGCTGAAAATATTTTTTAATTGTTTTAACCTGATCACAATGTGTCTTAAACATTTTTACACATAAATTTATATCTCATTTTTAAAGGGCCTATGTACTATTTCCTTGTGTGAAAGTAAAAATCCATGTCCTGTATTGATAGATATTTAAATAATTTTGTTGAACTACTAAAAAGTCAGAGCCACAGTGACTATTCATCTTCCACATACATTTATTCATTCTCAGACATCTCTTATTGAAGGTAAAGTGTGTGAAAAGAAAGGAAAGATTTACTCAAGAGGATATGCTGTTGAAGATGTGGGCTAATTATGTTTATAGTTATGGAATAAAATTTTGTATCAGGCAATAAGAAAGTTAACTGTAAGGGTAAATGCATTTCAGAATTGTTAAAGACAATCTATCTTAACATCTGCCTCTAGGAAGATGGAATAGACAGCATTTTCCCCATTCCTCTTGCTGACTAAAAGCACCGGACATTTTATATAACAAATATTAGAAAACTGTGAAAGATGCAGAACAAAAGGTAGACTGGCTAGGGACCTTGGGACCTAGGTTTTACTTTGTCTCTTGTATCCCAGATCAGGCATCAGGGAAACTGGCAACCTGGAAATACCAATGGACTCAGACTAAAAAAGCCTCAAGAAAAGTCTGCGATCTCTACACAAAGGACCAAGAAAAGGGCACCCTAGCAAGAAAACTGTTAGATAACATCTGCTCTACTGCAACCAAACACCACAGAAAAAATTTTTGTCTCATCTCCCCTCCGTCCCCCCATTGCCCTGCCAGCAGAAGCCTAGACTTCCATCCTTGCCATGCTGTAACAAGGTGCCCCACCCACTGATGTGGCTTTAGTGAGGGCTGAGTGGGGTGTTGGAACTTTTACACCCCACCCCTAGCCCCCTGCAGTGTCAGTGGAGACAGCATGGGGTGACTGGATTTCCACCTCCCTCTTCTGTTGAGGTGGTGTCAGAGGAAGCCAGGTGAGAGTCAGGGCTTTCACTACTGCTAAGTGGTAATGAGCCCACCGTCCACAGTGTGGATGCAGACCAAGTGGGGAGCTGACCTGAAGAGCCTTCCCCCCAGGTGTCAACAGAAGCGAAATAGAAAACTTGGTATTAATGAGTGGCACCTTCCTTCCTCCACCAAAATGGTGTCAGAAGAGAACTGCTAAAACATAAGGTTTAAATAAGATCCAGACTGTATAAAATAATACCCCAAATGTCCAAAGTTCAACTATCACTAATTATAGGAAGAACCAGGGAAATCTCAACTAGAATAGGAAAGGCAATTAAGGAAAGCCAAAAATGAGATGATACACATATGAGATTTATCTAACAAAAATTTTAAAGCAGCCATAATAAGTATGTTTCAATAAGCAATTACAAAGATACGTGAAACAAATGAAAAAAAAAAAGGAAGTCTCAGCAAAGAAATAAGAAATCTCAGAAAAGAAAGAGAAGATATAAAACAGAACCAAATGGAAATTCTGGAACTGAGAAATATAATAACCAAACAATGAAACAACTACCAACCAACCAAATAAACAAACCAACAGCAGAATAAGGAATACAGGTGGAGGAATATATGAACTTGAGGACAGAACGATAGAAATTATTTAATCTGAATAAAAAATACAATGCTAAGGCAATTAATAGGGCTTCAGTGGCATGTGGGACTATAATAAATATCTATTATTCATGTCATCAAAGTCCCAAAGGGAGAGGAGAAACCAGGTGGGGTTGAAAAGTATTCAAAGAAATAATAGCTGAAAAGTCCCCAAATTTGGCAACAGACATAAACCTACAGATTAGAGGAGCTGAGAAATCCACAAACAGGATAAACTGAAATATTTCTGTGCCAAGACATATCCTAGTCAAACTTCTGAAAACTAAAGACAGAAAACTTGAAAGCAAGCAGAGAGAAATGTTGCATTACCTATAAGGCAATAACAATCCAAATGACAGTGGATTTCTCATAAGAAATGATGGAGGCCAAAAAGTATCACAGCATTGTCAAGAGCTGAAAGAAAAGAACCGCTAACCCAGAATTCTATCTCCAGTGAACATATCCTTTAGGAATGAAGGAAAGGATACAGAGAAAACCACTGTGCCCCAGACTGGAGAGACAGACAGATGAATACAGAGTGTTATGGCTTCTTGGAGCAGAGACTTCAGTGCTAGGGAAAGAAAACCTGAAATGTAATTGGCAAATTGCAGGAGGCTCTATGTGATGATTCTGAGAGTTAAAAACTCCAAGGAGACCCACGATTTTGAGAGATTTACCTCCAGGAGCTTGATTCCCATAGTATCAAAGAAAAATCCCGTTGCGCTTCCAGCAGGGGAAGGGAAAGAGGAACCATTCTGAAATACACCAGATCACTCTGATTTCTTTCGAAGACCTGCCCTCAGGGGAAACTAGTTAACTAGAGCCTAACCAGGTGAGATATTATCGAGGCTAACTGACTGGGGGAGGAGATATACCCAACTGCAGTCTACTGTAGCCATCCTGTCCCGTCTAAGAGGAGAGAAAAAAAATGAGAAACTCTTGTGAGGTTCATGGTCCAGAGGCATAGGCTCACTAAAAAACTGAAACCTAATCATGAAACTATAGAACACTTCTCTTCTTCCCACACCTCACCACCACATTACTAAAGGTCTATTTACAGCAGTTACTTTCATCCAGTACATCATCCAGCTATCAAGAAAAAATTACAAGACATATTAGAAGGCAAAAATATGAACAAAGAACAAGGGCAACAAATAGAAAACAGTGACAAGTATGGTGGATATTAATCCAACTATATCAATATATCACTTGAACATCAATGGTGTAAATGCACTGATTAAAAGACAGAGATTATCAGAATGGATCAAATATATGTTGTCTACAACTATGTGTTGTCTACAAGAAACCCTCTTTAAATATAAAAGCAAACATAGATTAAAAGTAAATGAATGGAGAAAAATATACCATGCTGACACCAATCAAAAGAAAGCAGGAGTGCTATATTAATTTCAGTCAGAGTGTGGACTTCAAAGTGAGGAAAGTTATCAGGGATAAAGAAGGGCATTTATAATGATGAAGGTGTCAGTTCTCTAAGAAGACATAACAAGCCTTAATGTGTATGCACATAACAACAGTGTCAAACTATGTGAGACAAAACCAAATAGAATTGCAAAGAGAGATAGATGAATTCACTATCATAGTTGAAGATTTCAATACCCTTCTATTAGAAATGGACAGATCCAACAGGCAGAAAATCAGTAAGGACATAGTTGAATTCAACAACACTATCAATCAACTAAATATAATTGACATCTATAGGCTACCTCATCCAGCCACAGCCAAATATACATTCTTAAGTTCACATGGAACATTCACCAAGGTAGATGATATTCTGGGCAATAAAACACAGCTTCTCAAATTTAAAAGAATAAAAATCATGCAAAATCTTCCCTCAGAAGGAATTAAACTAGAAATCAATAACAGAAAAATAACTGGAAGGTCCCCAAATATGTGGAGATTAAAAAGCACACTTCTAAATAACATGTGTGTCAAAGAAGAGATATCGAGAGAAATTTAAAAAATATTTTGAACGAAATGAAAATAAAAGCACAACTTATCGAAATTTGTGGGATGCAGCAAAAGCAGTGCTTACAGGGAAATTTATAGCACTGAATGAATATATTAGAAAAAAACATAAATCTAAAATCAATCATCTAAACTTCCATTTTAGGAAACTAGAAAAGAAGGGCAAATTAAATCCAAAGTAAGCAGAAGAAAAGAAACAAGACTTAGAGCAGAAATCAAGGAAATTTAAAACAAAATCAATAGAGGTAATCAAGGAAACTAAAAACTGGTTCTTTGAAAAGATTGATAAAATTGATAAGCCTCTAGCCAGGCTAATTACGGGAAAAAAACAACACAAACTGCTAATATCAGAAATGAAATAGGGGGACATAACTACAGATCCCATGGAAATTAAAGGATGATGAAGGAAAATTATGTACAACTCTATGTCCACAGATTTGATAATCTAGATGAAATGAACAAATTTCTTGAAAGACAAAATCTGCCAAAATGCACACAAGAAGAAATACATAATCTGAATAGGACTATATCTGTTAGATAAACTTAAAAATTTAAACAATAATTAATAACCATTCAAAACAGAAAGCACCAGGCCCAAATGGGGTTTGTTGGTGAATTTTACACCAGACACTTAACAAAGAAGTTATACCAGTTCTCCACACTCTCTTTCAAAGTATAGAAGCAGAGGAAATACTTTCTATCTCATTCTATGAGGTCGGCATTACTCTAATACCAAAACCAGACAAAGACATTGCAAGAAAAGAAAACTACAGACCAGTATTTCTGATGGACATAGATACAAAAATCTTCAGCAAAATACTAGCAGATCTAATCCAACAATCTATAAAAAGGTTCATACACTATGACCAAGTGGAATTTAATCAGGTATGCAAGTCTGGTTCAGCATTCAAAAATCAATTAATGTAATCCATTACATCAATAGGCTAAAAATGAAAAATTACATGATCATAGCAATGATGCAAAAAAAGATTTGACAAAATCCAATGCTCATTCATGTTAAAAAATCTCAGTTAACTAGGAATAAAGGGTAATTTCCACTTGATAAAAGAATATCTACAAAAAACCTACAGCTAACATCATACTTGCTGGTGAAAAATTTAAAGGTTTCCCAATAAGATCAAGGAAAATACAAAGCAAGGAAGTCCCCTCTCACCACTCCTTTTAAACATCGTACTAGACATCTTTGCTAATGCAATTAGTCAAGAAAAGGAAATAAAACATATACAAATTGGAAGGAAGAAATGAAACTGTCTTGGTTTGCAGATGTCATGGTAATCTATGTAAAAAACCTGAAAGAATTAGCAAAAACAACACAAAAAACAAGAAAACAAAACAAAACAAAACAAAACTCCTGAAACTAGTAATCAATTATAGCAAGGTTGCTGGGTATAAGATTAATATACAAAAGTCAATTGCATTCCTTCGTCAAGGAATAAGGGGAATTTGAAGTTAAAAACACAAAACCACTTATTTACTTTAGCACACCAAAAAATAAAATAGGTATAAATCTAACAAAATATGTACAAGACCTATATGAGGAAAACTATAAAACTCTAATGAAAGACATTAAAGAAGAACAAATAAATGGAGAGATATTCCTTGCGCATGGATTGGGAAACTCAATATTGTCAGGATGTCAGTTTTTCCCAACTTGATCAACAGATTTAATACAATCCCACTCAAAATTCCAGCAAGTTATTTTGTGGATATTAACAAATTGATTCATAGTTGGTTGTTTAGTTTTCCCCTTATTATTATTTACCTATCCAAACTTCTAAAGTTGGTTAAGCCCCTCCCTAACTAGGTCCTACCACGTGAGCCCTGAATGAATACACTGTAGGAATTTGATACATTTCTGAATAGAAAGTGAATATAGTGATAAATAGTTGACAGTTTTTAAAGAAGAATTTAAGTTCTTAGAGAGCAGGGATGACTTTAATAAATTGATACATATTTATTGAATGTCTTCTTTTTTTTTTTTTTTTGCGGTATCCGGGCCTCTCACTGCTGTGGCCTCTCCCGCTGCAGAACACAGGCTCCGGACGCGCAGGCTCAGTGGCCATGGCTCACCGGCCCAGCCGCTCCGCGGCATGTGGGATCCTCCTGGACCGGGGCACGAACCCGCGTCCCCTGCACCGGCAGGCAGACCCCCAACCACTGCGCCGCCAGGGAAGCCCTGAATGGCTTCTTTCAGCTCACAATTATAATGATGTGAGGAATAAAAAGATGCTAATATATAGTTGAAAATTAAGATGGGGAGGAAAAAGTATTACATATAAAGCACTGACAAAGAGCTCAAGGAAATATACAGTGAATCTTCCTATTATATGATATTGCAGGGATTTTGTATGCTTTTGTATAATATGTATTTAAGAAATTGCTTGTAACAATTGACACAACATTTTTTCTGACATAAAAACAGAATCATCTTCCAAATCATATGCTAGGTTATGATACGACTGTTGGGAAGTGGCATTGTTCAATATGATCAGCATTATTATATTTGAGAAAAGAAAGTTTATCTTCTTATTGTTTAGCTTTTAGGTCACATAGAAGATTAAATCTCATGAAATATTTTAAAAATTGGACTCAGAATCGGTATGCACCTTATTTTTTTATACTATCTTTTTGTAGTGGTCATATAATATTACACAATGTTGCTATCCCATTAATTTATTAAACCATTTCTCAGTTCCTGACCATAAGTGGTTTCTAGTTGTTAAGAGTTAAATTTTTATATTATTCCAGTTAAATATGACTATTTAAATATAGCACAACTAGGTAGAGTTTATGGAAGAAATATAAGATGGTTCATCATTAGAAAATGTATTAAGTTTATTCATTATTTAAAAATTTAAGGGGAAAAATCATGATTATATCAAGAGATGACAAAAGAAAAGCAAATAGTCAAATTTAGAAGCCAATTCTAATTCCTTTTTTAAAAAAGGTTTAAGAAAAATAGGAACCAAGGAAAATTACTTTGGAAAGAAAGAAACAAGTTATTAGTTGCAGATGATATGACAAATTTCCTAAAAATCCAATAGATTCAACAGAAATTGTTAAACTTTTAAGAGAATTAATAAGGTGGCTATATGTAAGACAAAATACAAAATAAATATTACTTTCCTTTTTATTAGCGTTGAACAATTAGAAACTGAAATGAGAAAAATTGTATTCAAGATACTCTCAAAATTAGCCTGTAGAACACCTAAGAAGTATTTAATAAGAGAATTATATATTTTTATTAAAGGAAATAAAATAGGACTAAAGTAAGTAGACATATCATAATTCCTCATGGAAAGACCAATACCATATAGATGCTGCTTCTCCTCAAATCAAGGTACAACTGTAATGCGAATCTGACTAGTATCCCAAGGAATTATTTTGGGAAATAAACAAGTTGATTCTAAAATTTATTTGGAAGAAAAAGTGTTTGAAAAAGAAGAATCATGAGGAGGAATTTGCTTTCTAAAATATTAAAATATATAATTATTTACATCAAAATAGTGGGGTCATCGTACAAAAGCAGATTACTATATCAGTGGCACATTAAAATGAATGATTCAATAGACACATTTGTATATGTGGGTTTCATATTATAATAATGAAGGTATTTTGAAGAAAATAAAGTTACTCCCACATTGCACACTTATAAAAATTGTAGATGAATTGAACATTGAAATGTAGAAGAAAAACTATATTGTTATGTTAAGGTAACTATGTTTAGCAGCAAAAATATCTTAAGATCACAGTAGCTTAACATAGGAGAGCATCTTGATTGTGCAAAGTCTGAAGTGCGTTTGGAATTCCCCAGGGCACCCCTTCAGGTATTGACATTGAGGCTGTTTCCATCTTCTGTGCAATTTGGAATATGTGGTTTTGAGCTGGGCTACTGAAGGAGAAGAGAGAGCTGGAGGGTCAGACAGGGGTACCCATGGTCAGGGGTAGAAATGACAAAGACTCTGTGGGTCGCTTCTGTCCACATCCTGTTGGCTAGAACTAGTCACATACCTAGAACCTAATTCTAAAATATGCTGGAGCCCATGAAGATTTAGTCAGGATTAAATGTGTACATCAAAAAGGTATTACAGTCAAATTTACATACACATTTTTATAGCCTCAGCGTTGGGAGAACATTTCTTACGATTGTCTAGAAAAGAAAAAACAATAAGAAAAAAATAGATTTGACTACAAAAGAGTTTTAAGGCATTAAACAGTGAAAGATGCCAAAAAAAAAAAAACTTAAAAGGAAGTGACAGATTGAGAGAAGATATTTGCCACATACATAAATGACAAAATATTAAAATTCCTACTGTGCAGTTTTTATAAAGAAAAAATGACAAACCGATTAGAGAAGATAGCAAAGGATATTAAAAATTAAAAAATGCAGATGTTCAATCACATATGTACAAGGAAGTACATTGCAGTCTTCTTGGTAAAGGCATGAAAACTGAAAATAATTTTCAGTTGGAGTCTGACTGAATTGCATATGGTGTACCTATAGTGCAGAATACCATGCAGTCATTAAAAGAGAACAGGATAGGGCTTCCCTGGTGGCGCAGTGGTTGAGAGTCCGCCTGCCGATGCAGGGGACACGGGTTCGTGCCCCGGTCCGGGAAGATCCCACATGCCGCGGAGCGGCTGGGCCCGTGAGCCCTGGCCGCTGAGCCTGCGTATCCGGAGCCTGTGCTCCGCAATGGGAGAGGCCACAGCAGTTGAGAGGCCCGCGTACCACAAAAAAAAAAAAAAAAAAAAAAGAGAACAGGATAGATCTCTACAGTGATATGAACAGATGCCCTTGTTATATAAGGGGAAAAAAAGAGATGTAGATCACTATGGGCAATATGATTATAATTTGGGGAAAAATTAAAGTGAATTGAAAATATTAATAATGTAGATAGATGATTGATAAATAATATAGGTAGATAAATTAATAATGCAATATAATGTGACAAAAGAATATGGGAAGAATATGGACAAAACTATCAACATTTTTTTTTGAAAAGCAAAGGAGGGGACATTCACTCTAATTCATACAGTTTTCTAAGTGGTAACTTGGATCTTTTTGAGTTTTTCTGCATTGTTTAAATAAAAACCCATGAATAATATGAATGAATTAATTAATTTATTCCTCCACTCGTACCTGTCCATCCATCTATCCATCATCTACCCATAGTTCCATTCATTTGTTTTATCGTAGCCAAGCAACAGTTAGTAAGGACCAATTCTCAGACGTCGTGTTCGCCATGCACATTGCAATTAACATTGGGTTGAGCTCAGCTTGGAATAAGGAGGATGACCAAATGTTGTTTCCTCTTTCTTGTTGACCATTGATTTAAAAACAAACCAACAAAACAAGAAGAGTCTGGCCCTGGGCTTCTTGAGCTCACCATCTGGCGTAGCTTCCCTCGCTTCTAACCTTTGTCTGCCCTGTGGATGACAGATTAGTGGGGAACATCCTTTATAGTAGGAAATGGAGGTCAATAAAATTTGCACCAGGCTTTCCAATTTAGTATCATATCAGTCAGGACATCCCAAAATAAAATTTGTTTCAAAAATAGATCTAGGAGGAGAAAAAGTCAAGATTGAAAACAAACAATTAATCCTCTTATGTCATTGATTCTGTGAGAAAGCCAGATTTAAAAAAAAATCAGTTTCTTGTTCAGGTGCAATGATTTTGCTGGTCAAAAAAAAGCAAAAGAACAAAAATAGTGCAGAGTCCAGTGTGGTAAACGATCCTATAGAACAAAACAGGAAGTTGTTTCATGGAAGAGAGTAACTGACCTCAGAGCCTGAGATGTGAATGGCCCCTTGGATGCAAAGGTTTCTGCATTTCCCAAGTGTTGTAGCGATGCGTTATTGATCAGCACTGAATTGTACACCATGTGTTCTTTTGTGGCGATTCCCTGGCTCATCAAACAGGTGGAGAGGTGAAGCATCCACTATGTTGAGTGATAAAGCATGCCAGCTGTTACGTAGGAGAGGGAAACACATTAGTCTCTGTTCTAATACATGTGTTCAATACTTCTGAATATACATATTTTTGTGAGTGCACGCATGCGATTTTGTCCTGTAGGGATATTTTTTAAAACTGAAGTGTAGTTGATTGACAATGTCGTGTTAGTCTCAGGTATACAGCAAAGTGATTCAGCCATATATATATATATATATATAAAACTTTTTCAGATTCTTTTCCCTTAAAGGTTATTACAAAATATTGAGTATAGTCCCCTGTGCTACACAGTAGGTCCTTGTTTTTTATCTATTTTATATATAGTAGTGTGTATATGTTAATCCCAACCTCCTAATTTATCCCTTCTCCCCTTCCCTCTTTGGTAACCATAAGTTTGTCTTCTGTGTCTGTGAGTCTATTTCTGTTTTGTAAATAAGTTTGTATCATTTTTTTAGATTCCACATATAAGTGATATAATATGGTATTTGTCTTTCTCTGTCTGGCTTACTTCACTTGGTATGATAATCTCTAGGTCCATCCATGTTGCTGCAAATGGCATTATTTCATTCTTTCTTATGGCTGAGTAATATTCTGTTGTATATATATGCCACATCTTCTTTATCCATTCCTCGTTGATGGGCATTTAGGTTGATTCTGTCTTGACTATTGTAAATGGAGCTGCGATGCACGCTTCTGTCTTGACTATTGTAAATGGAGCTGCGATGCACCATCACAGTATACTGCACTGCATACTGTAGGGATCTCATTTGGTTTCATGTGCCATTGGACAGACATCCCAAACCAACTTGAATTTTTTTCTTGTTATAATCTTAAAAAGAATAGCTTCATTATAGAAATAAATATATTTTCCTATTTTTTCAAACTGTTGGGGAATGTATGTTCAAAAGGTATAGGCTTGAAAGGGAGAAAAATATTTCTTCCTAATGTTCCATATGGTTGGTTCTTCTTATAGTGCTAATCTGGGAAAATATCCACCTAGAGTAGTTTCCTGTCAGAGGGCTTGTCTCAATGCCAAGAAAAACTGTCACTCTTAAAAGTTCTCCTCACACAACAAAGAGAATTGGATATTTTAAGTCCATACCCTGATAATTCAGGTAAAACCTCTCCTTAAATGAAGCAAAGGCGAGTCTGTGGGAAGCTGGTAGGAGAGGTTTTATTTTTATCTTCTTTCCCGTTTTCCAGGGGAGCAAAGGAAAGCTCCACGAGATTCTGTAACTTGTTCAAGATAGAGCTGGTTAGTAGCAGAGCTGATCTTAAACCAGATAACGCCAGCCTCCAAACTCTGGCCAAGTGTGCTCTTGTGGTATGATCCAGAAAGCTTATTTATAAGATCTGTCGACCTCTGTCCCCTGTGATCTCAGCTGTCTGGACTGACAGACTCAACTTGAGCTCGTGTAGACAGCAGGGAAGTGATTCCAGGATTGAGGAGTTAGGATCCTTGGAAGAGAAGAGTGCTGCTTTGTTTTGTTTTGTTAGTCGTTGTTTTCCTGGGGTTGGCCCTTGTCATCACTTTCAAATACACAGAGGCTGTTTTCTCTAAGTTCATCCCTGAGAAGGACCTTTCTTGCTTTCTACCTTGCTTTCCTGGGGCTGTGGGCAGAGGCTTTGCTGGAGGGGCAGGGGAACGGGCATCCCTGAGGACCTGCCCTGTCCAAGGAGAGAAAACCGACCAGATGGCAGCTGACACGTACAGGGCACTTTGTAGGAACACTGGCCCCGAGCAGGCTTCCTGAGCTGCAATTTGGGGTCCCTCCCTTGCAAGGCAGCCCAGAGGAGTCTGATGACTTGGCCGAGAACCAGCGGGCTGGTAGCCAAAGGGCAGTAAATCAAAGTGAAAAAGAGGTGATATTTTAAAAGCAAATGACACTTTTGTTTGTTTGTTTTAAAGGGCAGAGAGAAATAAGTTTTTGCAATGGTAAAAGGGTAGAAGATATAAAACAACACTGCTATAGAATAATTCAAAGTTATTTGTTTGTAAAAGCCCTCTCTGTAATGAGTATGCTCTATTTTTATTAAACAATATTCTCAACATTTCTCTAGAAGAGGATGTGATTTTTACCTGGAAATTGGTGATCCAGTGTTAATGAGGTTCTTACCACGTTAAAATAAACAGAATACTCTATTTCATAATATCCTCGGGGAGATTAAAATGTTTTCTGTGTAAAATTTCTGGAGCCAAACTCTTTCTTGTTTTTTAAATCCTAATTCAAGTTATGTTTCTTCTGTCCTTGATGAGTTTTTTCAGTTGAACACTCTAAGGTTGGAAACATGTTTCTAAGTACTCACCTCCTGCAGTCCACTGAGGATGGCTCTGTGTCCCAGAGGAAGACTCTTGGGGAAATCAGAACTGGGTCTCAAGAAGCAGCATCACAGGACGGTGGATCTGGGGCTGTGTTTCCACAGAACCCAGGCGACACCTAGGCATTCACTTGTTTATTGTGATCATACCTTTTAAGAGTTTTTAATTATGAATATAAAATGTTTCCAGAATATAAAAAATATGTATAAAGAGTAATATCATGAACACCCACTCACCGCCCTGATTACGAAATAAGGCATTTCACTAATGATAAGGGAAAAATACAAAGTCACCAAAGCATAAATTGAGAGCAATACATGACAGGGTGAAAAGAACACTAGCTTTATTGTTCCTTTAAATTTACCAGCAACCTTTATTGAGCTCCTGTTTGTGCCAGGCATGGAGGTGGCAGAGATGATGAATACCCTTGCTGACCCAGGTGTGATGGGAGACTCATACAAAAAAAAGAAAAAAAACCCCACAACATAATACACGCCAGCCAGGAAGGGCTACAGCAGGTAGGCTCTCTGGGAACTAAGAGACCACAAAGAAGGAGAATCTAACTGAGAGCGAAGGTGGGGATGGAGCTGAGAGGTCAGTAAAGGTTTCCCAGGGAAAGTGATCCTTGAGCTGGGTCTGGATGGAGAGCCAGCACCCAGGAGGAAAGCTGTGTCCGGCAGGGAAGCAGCATCTGCAGGCTCAGAGGAGTGCTCACTGGCACGCAGAGCAACTGCTAAGACTTAGGTTGGCTGGAGTGAGCTGTACTAAGAGCTGGAACTGTCAGGGGGGGATTCAGATGGTCCCATCTGCATGTGAGAACAAGCCCTCTGCTCAGAGATCAGGTGGTGGTTCTTACCTGGAAGTGTCCGAGGAGGGCTTCAGAGGTTCTATGAACCCTTTGAAATTGTATGTAATACGGTAGGAATATGTGAGCATGTGTGAGTGTGTGTGTGTGCGTGTGTGTGTATATGTGTGTGTGTTTTCCCCTGGGAAGGTCCAGCTCTTTCCTTCCATCTTACAATGTTTCTTAACTCTCAAAGAAGGTAAAGATCTCTACTAGGCTGGAAGAAGGTGGTCCGATTGGAGGGTTATTGTAATAGGTGGGATGACAAGTGATGAAGTGCTGGATTGAGAGACTGACCCTAGGGCAGAAGGGAGGACAATTTTGGAGATAATTAAGGGACCTATTGACAGGATTTGTTATCTGATTGGATTTGCAGGGGACACAGTCCAGCGCAAGGCTTCTCAGACTTTAAGGGGGTCCTGTACTAGATTCCAATCAGTAGGTCTGGGGAGGAACTAGAGACCTCGCATCCATGGCAAGGTCCTTGGTGCCGGTGGCCGTGCTGTGGTCAGGGGCTACCTTGTGAGCAGAAAGACTCCACGTCCAGGTTTCTCAGCCTCAGCTGTTGACTTTTGGGGCCACACAATTCTTTGTCATGGGGGGTGTACATCCCGTGCATCACAGGCTGTTTAGCGGCATCCCTGGCCTCTGGCCACTGGATGACAGTATCACCCCCCAGTGCAACAGCCCCAGATACCCTGACATCACTAAACAGGGGGTGTGGGGCACTGCTCCAGGGGCTCACGGCCCTGATAGATAAATATTAAAATGGTCTGGGGAGCTTCAGGACTTATCAATGCCTGGCCTCACCCAGACCGATTGTATTCTGATCTCTGGTGGAGGTGGGGCGGGACACTCAGGCAGCTTTTGGAAAACCTGACACTCAGCTAGCCCTGCAGGTCGAGGCTGCGCACCAGGCTAGGTGCACAGCTGCTCCCTGTGCAGGGGGCGGCAGGTGGAGGGAGGGGGTGAAGATAAGATTCCGGATTTAAATGCTGATGAGCTCGACATGCCTGGAGGTCATTTAGTCGAAGAAGATGCTCACTTTGACCTTCTTGGTCACTGACAAGCTGTGTGTCCTTGGGCCAAATATATTCCCTGGTTTTTGTTTTCCTCATCTGTCCACTCTGCTAATATCTACTCTGTCCTAAGAGTTGATGAAAAATAAGATACATTAATGGATGTGGAAGAAAGTAAAAGCCATCTCACACTTACAAACACACACACACACACTCAGTTTAAGATGGATCTTCAGAATTTTATTTGAAAAAAACATGGGACAGCATTTTATCATGTCAGGGCAAGGAGTAAGTTTTGGGGGAAAAAAGCACAACAAACACAAAAAGCACAAATCATAATTAATAAATTCAAGTAAATTAAAAATTAAAATTTTAGGACATCAAAAGGCACCATCAGCAGAGTTAAAAGACAAACTAAAAACTGGAAAAAAAATTTGCATTGCACAACTTGACAAAGCTTTAGTATAAAAAATATGCAAGGGCTTCCCTGGTGGCACAGTGGTTAAAGAATCCACCTGCCAATGCAGGGGACACGGGTTCCAGACCTGGTCCTGGAAGGTCCCACATGCCACGGAGCAACTAAGCCCATGCGCCACAACTACTGAGCTTGGGCTCTAGAGCCCGAGAGCCACAACTACTGAAGCCCGTGTGCCACAACTACTGAAGCCCGCGTGCCTAGAGCCCGTGCTCCGCAACAAGAGAAGCCACCGTAATGAGAAGCCCGTGCACCACAACGAAGAGCAGCCCCCGCTCGCTGCAACGAGAGAAAGCCAGCGCACAGCAACGAAGCCCCAACGCAGCCAAAAATAAATAAAATAAATTAATTAAAAAATATATAATAAAAAAAAAAATATATATATATATAATAAGTTCCTAAAAGTCAAGAAGAGAAAGACAAACAACCCAAGAGAAAATAGGCAGGAGATATAAATAAGAACCAAGAAGAGGGTGTTGGAATGGTGAATAAACGTAATGCAAGAGGCTCCCCCCACCCCCCTCCAGTTTCTAGGTGAATAAATGGCAGTTGAAAGTGCAGTGTGTATTACTTCTCATCCACCAGATGGGCAGACATTTACTGAGCTGTAAGGCAAAAAACCCTCAGGCTGCTGGTGAGGGTATCAATTGGTGCTACTACTTTCTGAGCAATTTGATAATATTTAATAAAATTAAAGATGCCCTATAACCTATAGGTATACTTTTATGAAAATAAATAAACTATAGCTCTAAGTATTAACATAGATAAATACCAAAGGTGATGTTGGGCAAAACGGCAAGTTACAGAAGTGTGCAGTCTCCTGTTTATTTAAAGTGTAAAAAATACAAAACAGAATTATATTTTATTTACAATTATATGTATTCTTACTTAAAAAAATGCACGCATGGGAATATTTGAAACCAAATTGGGGATATTGGGTCTCTGCAGGGGAGGGAGAGGAATGAGATTGGGAGGTGATACAGGGTGAGGGGGCTGAATAACTTGCCCCTCCCCATCTCGTCAAACAGCGAGAGAATGGCAGAGCCCGGATTCCACCCCGGGATGTGGTCCAGCCCCTGTACTCTTATGTTCTGCATCCCTTTTGCTCTGTGGTGCCTTGTTTTAAGCTCTCATCCCCATATTTAAAAGAAGAACTTTTTCTGGAGGAGCTGTTGTGCTCAATCTGTTTACAATGATTTATTTGAGGGAAACTACTGGCTTTGCCAAATAATCTTTTCACTTGCGTGACTTAATTTTAAAATATTTAAATATTAAAAATATTTCAGGCACAGCATATCAGTACCAGCATATGGTGTAATTGTGTGACTACTACGTTGTTTTTTTTTTTTTTTTTTTTTTTTGCGGTACGCGGGCCTCTCACTGTTGTGGCCTCTCCCGTTGCGGAGCACAGGCTCCGGACGCGCAGGCTCAGCGGCCATGGCTCACGGGCCCGGCCGCTCCGCGGCATGTGGGATCCTCCTGGACCGGGGCACGAACCCGCGTCCCCTGCATTGGCAGGTGGACTCTCAACCACTGCGCCACCAGGGAAGCCCTACTACGTTTTTTAAAACTATATTTGATGTATAACATGTTGACAAAGATGTAATTCCCTATCACTGAAGGTTAAAGATTCAGTACAATTATGCTGCTTAAGTTTTAAAAAAATCATCTATTTATTCTTTTTTTATACCCAGCTTTCTTTTTTCCTACTCTCACAAAATTCTAGTCTAATGAGGTTACATTTTGTGAGCTTTACAAAACTTTTTTGTACTGGAGGGAAGAAAGAGGTCCGTAAGTCTTCAGTCTGAGCCCACGATATGGTTTATTGGCCCCTAAAAGTGTTTGAAATGGGAACCAACACTGACACGGAGCTTCACTCTTTTGAAAATTTTCTTGAATATGTTCTAGCTCTCGAGCCGAAGGACTCTTTGAGGTCAGTAGGTGCGTATCATTACTCTCATCAATTTTCGAAGAGACTAAAGCGCGGTGGTTTTAAGTGATTTGCTCTGAGACCCACTGATCTTGTGGGTCAGAATTCCATGTTCAGCCCCAGCTGAATTCAATGGCAGCTTCAGGAGAGATCTCACAGGAGAGCCGCCCCCAGGAGCCCAGTCGACCCACGGAGCTGGGAGATCATGTTACATTGTTGTGTTAAGCCACTACGTTTGGGGGTATTTGGTTACGCAGAACAAAAATGGCAACCTGGGGTTTGCTGACCGCGGAGCGATCTCAGTGGACTAGCGGGGATGGAGTGGAGTGGGGTGCAGAGGGCGAGGGGTGCGGCGTGGAGTCAGGGCCTGTGGACCACTCTCTCAGGAGCTTCGCTGTGAAGGGAACAAAGACATGGGGGGAGAGCTGAAGCTGGACTTGGGAAGAATTGAGGGCTTTCACTTTCTTATTAAATATAGGTAATTCTAGAGCATTTTTTTTTTTTTTTGTTTTTAGCGGTACGCGGGTCTCTTACTGTTGTGGCCTCTCCCGTTGCGGAGCACAGGCTCCGGACGCGCAGGCCCAGCGGCCATGGCTCACGGGCACAGCCGTTCCGCGGCATGTGGGATCTTCCCGGACCGGGGCACGAACCCGTGTCCCCTGCATCGGCAGGCGGACTCTCAACCACTGTGCCACCAGGGAAGCCCATCTAGAGCATGTTTGATACGACAAAGGAAGAGAACAGTGGACCTAGGCTGTAAATGGAACTCAGAAGTGGAAAGGCACCGGGCCTTCGATGGAGTATTTCGCTGAGAGCACTAGGTGGAGCACTCCGGATGGTACAGAAGCACGTGCCTTGCTCTGTGGTGGTTGGAAGGTGAGGTCCCCCTGCGTGATGGTCCCCGTTTTCTCCATGACGCAAAGTTAACATCCGATGGGGAAGGGATGTGTATTTTTATAAGAAGTTTGAGCCAAGAGGGACAACAAAAGGAAGGAAAAACTCTCCCTATTTCATTTTTATTGTATGAGCTGCTCAGGCTCCAAAAATACTAGTGGCCATTTTTTTTATATCAATCAAAAAATATTAGAATTTGAATCAGAGCGCAAATATATTTTTCTTACACTTTTACTAAGCTATGTTTCTCAATTTACTTTATTGTTCTTAAGATTCATGTATTTTCAAGCTTTTATGTTCAGTGAAAAAAATATGTAAGTACATTCCAAATTATAGTGTTCTGACTTTAAAAATGTAGTTTATTAAGAAATTATCACATGGAAGGGCTTGTCGTTTATGTTTAGTAACTAGAACCCCAGTCCCTACTACTCTCCATTTTAATGGGGTTTAGAATGAGATTTTCATGAGAGCCAGTGCAGTGTTCATACTTGCTTATGGGCACGTTTGCATTGTGTAAAGGAAATATCCATGGATCATCAGGCTTTTAAAAAATCATGTGTGTTGGAATAGCACCGCTGAGTCAGCTAAGATACGCTAGAGGCCGTTACGTGCATCTTAGAGTGTTGTTTTCTCCTTTTTTGTGTGGGATTTGAGATGTAGAGTTTTGCTGGGTCACTTGTAAGGGTGGGTCAGAGTATAAACGTGTCACGGTAAGTAAGAAAATACTCATGAAACAGTACATTCACGTCCTTGCAACTTTCTTTTTCTTTTTTTTGAAGATGTTTCTTAATAGAGATGAGGATTTTAACATGCTTCATTTGGAAGGAGGAAAAACAGGACAAACTAATTTTGGTTTCCATTAGTGCTCATAACGAGGGAGAGTTCTCTGTGTGCAATTCCACACTTCTGGTCCCCACATAAGCTACTCAGTGACAGGCTGCAGCTGTGTGAGCGGTTAGCTTGGTACCTTGCAAGCATCCTGCTGTTGTTTTTATGCTTTCAGGGTTATCCACATGGAGGAAATCAAACTGCACACAAGTGTTCCGAACAGCTTTTACTGCTAGAAGCTCTCAGTGTTCTAAAGCTTATTTTTCTGAGTTAATATTTTTGAGAAAAGGGTAGGGTTCTAGTTTTGACCCTGAATGTGGTACTGCGGAAGCCACTTTGTAGAATGAGGGGCTGTGTCTCTTCCACTTCTGTGGTTCCAGCCCTGTATAGATCAAATTCCACACATCACCCAAATACCGGAACTGACTGCCAAAGTTATTCTGCATTTGCCAGTCTGACTCACACCAAAAGTCGCTGAGTAAATAAAGTATTTGAAATAACAGACTGGAATGAAAAGGGGAAGGACATCTTGACCAGATTCATCAGAGGAGCTCTAGGGTTCCGCTTCTGAAGGGCATAAAAGGGTATAAAATGATGTCTTATTGGTGTTGTCTCAGGTTATCATGAATTAGTAAAATCGAGGAAGGACCCATGTGTCTGACAGCCTGTGTGCCCAGCCATGGCATCTGTCAAGGTTCCTCTTTGAGAGAAGCAAGGGCCATGGAGGCCCAGCTCTCACCAGGCACATGAGCCAGTTGTTCAGTTTAGATTTTACAAACTCAAAAACCCGAGGAAGATCCTGAGACTTATATTGTACCTGTTTTAACATTGCAGTTAGGAGGACTTCCTGGTATGTTGCTTAATTATGCCTCAGTTTTCTCATCTGAAATATTATAATGTTTATAACATAAATATTATAAGGTAGTGATACCTACTTCATAGGACTATTTTGAAGATTAACTGAATGTTTATACTATAAGTAAAGATTTTAGTATTCATAGTATATATTATTATTGATCCCCAGTACTATTTCCTTCCTCTTTGAAATAATGTGTATTATTGCATCATTCTTATATAGGTTTTTGTGTACCTGTAAACAGTATGTGCTTTAAAAATTTATGTAATTGTTGTAATACATATTTTTTATAATGTTTTCAGTCTGCAAAATGTTTTTGAGATTTGTTTCTATTGATATACGTACATCTAGTTTATTGACTTTCCCTAATGCATGACACAGAGTTTACTTACCCATTGCCGTATTGATGCCCATTTAGACACTTCATTTTTTTGAACTCAATACCAATGGTTATCTCTAAGCTGTCTACCTAGAAGTGGATTTGTTGGGTCATAGGAATTGCATATTATCAACCGTAGTAGAAATCGCCACATTGCTCTCCATATTAATCAAAGTCACAATTCCCACAACAATGCCCGTTTGAGAGTTCTGTTCTCTCCTCTATCAACATTAGTATTGTTTTTGCTAATTTGATAGCTGTGACAAGACAGCCTGTGGTTTTATTTTGCATTTTCCTTATGAATGGAGAAGCCTGGGCGTCTTTTCATACTTACTGGCCTCCTGGTGTCTTCTGTGTCCTGATTCTTTGTCTGCTTTGCCATGTTTCTGTCAAGTTGTTTCTCTTCCCCTTTTGATTTGTGGATCTTTATACTCATGAAAGTATGGTCAATTCTCATTATTCTCATTGTTCTAGAAAGTCACCGCGAACACCGAACTAGCAAATACAGAACCATTGCTTCTAGAGGAAATACGGGGTCAGGTTCTTGTGAGCCTTTGGCTGCTATATTTTTGTCAGCAGGTCAATACATAACCTTGTTTTATGTGTGTTTTTGTTTAAAGGCACCTCATTTATATTGTTGCTTCATTAATATTGAGCTCACAAGCAACAGCCCCATAACTCATGCCTGAACAAAGCTTCTCTAATACATGTATTACATATGCTTTCTCCTTAAGTCACATCACAGCCTTTTTGCACCTAGGACACTAGATAGCACTTCAGCTTGGGAGACATTTAAAATCATGAATTCACCAACAAAAGTCACAAAAATGAGAAAATATGGCACTAAATAGACTTCAAAACGGACTCATGTACGGCATGAGTGTTGAAACAAGAAGGCAGAATGTAGCCTTGTTTGGCCTCTGCTGGGAATGTTCGTGTCAGATTAGTCAAAATTTTCACTTCTCTGTGCATGGCTGGAATGGCTGCGAAGGCACCAGAAGTATGGATGTGCGGGTTCCTAATAAATACTAGCAAGTCGGTGAATTCACACACATGGAATCTTCACATAGTGAGGGTTGACTGTAATGCTTTGTCCATTGTACACAAGTCAGATATTTTCTCCTGGTCTGTAATTTGTCTCTTAACAATGTTTATGGTGTCTTTCTTCATACGGAAGATTTTATTTTAACTTTGTCAGTTTTACTAATCTTTCTTTTTTATGGTTGATGAGTTTCATCTTGTTTTGAAAAACTTTCCCTACCCCGATGCCAGGGATGTATTCTCACATACTATGTTCTAAAAGTTTTCATAGTTTTGCCTTTTCCCATCTAGATCTTTATGAGGATTCCTTTGAGTAGAAAATGAGGTAGGAATTGGCTAAACCATTTCCTGAAACAATATAGTGAATAAAGCTTTTGATTAGATTTGCAGTGCAATTCCCATTATATACCAAGTTCCCGTATATACAACGGTCTGCTTCTGGTCCCTCTATTCTTTTCCAAGTTTATTTGTGTATTCTTTCATGAACTCTACACTTTTAAAAATTTATTATAGCTTTACGATACATCAGTATTTGGTAGGGAATTTTCCTTCTTCTCCCTTCACCTTACTCTCCAAAAGTGCATCTTACTTCTTCAAATGAGTTATTAGAGCTGTCTTTGAAAAATGTGGTTAGTATCATGATTAGAATAACACTACATTTATAGATCTATTTGGGGGAAATTATCATGGTTACGATGTTGAGCTTTCCTGTTCATGAACATAGCATTTTTCGTATTTACTTAGGTCTTCTGTAAAAGCCTTCAAGAAAGTACTGTAAATTTTCTGAATACATATCTTATACATCCTTTTTTAGATTTCTTTATGGGTACCTTGTAATTTTGGTTGAACTTTGAATGAGATTTTTGAAAGGTGACATTCCTGATAGATTTTTGTAGGTATTTAGTAAATCATGAACTTTTATTCAGCAATCTTGCTGAAGAACTCATTAGTTCTAATAGGTTGGCTATAGATCCTCTTGGATTTTTATGTAGACAATTATATTGTCTATAAATAAAAATACTTGTGTTTCCTTTTCAGCACTTGGTAATATTTCTTATTCTTGTTTTATTCTGTTGGCTAGTATTTTTACCCTGGTCCAGCTGTGCACCTGCACTGTATCAGTTCTATGTCCTCAAATGATCAGGTGGAACTAGGGTTGTCCTCCACTGATGGTCTGCACTGAGCTTCACTACTACAGAACTCTGGAGGACTGCTTGAGTCCATGTCACACGCAAGTTACTTAACTACCTGTGCCTTAGTATCCTGACTGATAAAATAGGCATAATAATAGTACCCTCTTGATAAGGCTGTTTTTAAATAAGTTAGTACTTATAATACCCTTAGAGCAGGGGAAGCGGGAGTTGTTATTTTGTGGGTATAGTTGCAGTTATGCTCTATGAGTTCTAGAATCTGCTGTACAACATGGTACCTGTACTGTGTGCGTTCAGAATTTGTTAAGAGGGCAGTACTCATGTTGTGTTCTTACCGCACATACATACACACACAAAATTAAAAAACAACAACAAAGGGATACAAGAAAACTGGAAGGTGATGGATGTGTTTATTACCTTGATTGTGGTGATGGTATGGTATTTGCATATGTCCAAACTCATCAAATTTTATTCATAAATATGTGCAGTTCTTTGTATATATATCAATTATATCTCAATACAGAAACAACCAAAATGCCATTATAACAGCACCTGGCACATATAAAGTTCTCAGTAGATTTTATCCATTAGTACTATTGCAACTACCACAACATAAAACTGAGATTAGCCGACAAGCTTCCTTTCTCATGCTAGTCCATCTGTTTTTTTTGTTTTTTTTTGTTTTTTTGGTACACGGGCCTCTCACTGTTGTGGCCTCTCCCGTTGCGGAGCACAGGCTCCGGACGCGCAGGCCCAGCGGCCATGGCTCACGGGCCCAGCCGCTCTGCGGCATGTGGGATCTTCCCGGACTGGGGCACGAACCCGTGTCCCCTGCATCGGCAGGCGGACTCCCAACCACTGCGCCACCAGGGAAGCCCTATTCCATCTGTTTTTGATATCAAGGTTTATAAATGTCAAAAAAAAAGAGTTTAGTCTTCATTCTTTTTCTGTTTTCTTGAGTGGGTTAATTATCTATTCCTCGAAGTTGTGGTGAAACTCGCCTTTAAAACTGCTTAGACCTGGAGATTTTCTGACATTGATGACTCATTCAGTTTCTTTAATGTTTTATGTCTATTCATATTTCCAATTTCTTTTTGAGTTAATTTTGGCAATTCGTATTTTCCACTCCATTTAAGTTGTCAGGTTTATTGCCATAAAGTTGTTTGGAGTATTCTTTTATGATGTCTTAAAGTTTTACTGTGTCTTTTATGACCTGTTTTTTCACAGAAAGAGTAAAATCTGTTTTATTGGTTTGTTGCAAAGATTCAGTCTTTGCTTCTATCGATCTCTCTTTTCTTTAATTTCCTTAGTTCATCACATTCCATTATTTATTTCATTTTCCTTTCTTTGGGTTAACTGTGTTCTTTTAGGAACTCCTAGAGTTGTATGCTTAGCTTGTTCATTTCCCTTTTTCCTAGTATTTATACTTAAGCATGTACATACTCTCTGAATATTGATTTTTGTGGTAGCCCACAGAGTATTACGTGTATTTAGCTTCAGGTATCACCAAGAATTTTAATACAAGAAGCATTCCCTTCCCACTATCCCCATCCCTATTCTCAGTCCACAAGGGCAACTAGCTTTCAACTTTTTAAACAGTTTCCTTTGTGTTTATCTCTTTATTTCTAATTAACGTGATGTATTCTCATTGCTTGGTGTTTCAGTTTATTATCTACTGACCTCCTGCTGTGAAAGATAATAGGTGCTCCCATATCCTTCCTCTCCCTCTGTCCTCCTAGAGAGTCAATGTCACCATTTTACATTAAATGGATACTCAGTGTTTACACTATTGTATGGATATATAAGTATTATTCACAGAAGAGCTATGCAGTATACTGTGATTACATTTCCTGTTTCGCAATCTTTTTCCTCCCTCAAGTTAATAATAGGCTTTTGATTTTTGTTTTCCTTGGTTTTCTACTTTCTTATCCTTCTTTCCTTCCCAAGGTCTCCTCCGTAAGTTTAAATCTCTTCTCACTGGCCACACACATCAGGTATTTGATTGATTTTATCTCTTTCTCAGAGATAACCCTCCTAGAATCCTCTCTCTGCTTCTTCCAATCTTTACTTCTTGTGCTCTAGGCCTGCTCTGGGGATCCTGTCCAGGGATTTCTCTTCACTGTTATGCCAGGGACCAGTGGCTTGAACACCAGAGAAAGGCAAAGGGGACTTTCTCCAAAGTTCTGCCACTGGTTCCCGCATCTGGTTTTTACCGCTCTGGCTATGCTATTGTTTTGATAGACTGCATTCTTCAGCAGCTTCCTGAGAGGGGTGCATATTATTCCTGATCATTTCATGGGATTCTTAACAGTTTCTGAAATATATGTAATTTTTATCTGTCTCTATTACCTGCCTTGGTGTGGGTCTTTTTCTTTTATTGTCCTGGGAACTTAGTAAGCCCATTCAGTTAGGAAACTCATTTCGTTCAGTAGTAGGGAAATTTCTATAATTATTTCTAGGATAAAACTGTCACTATTTTTTATGTCTTTATGGAAAAACTATTATTCAGATGTTAGCACTCTTGAACTTATCCTCTGTTTTTTCTACATTTCTTGTCCTTTCTCTCTTATTTTCCATCATCTTATTTGTGTGTGTGTGTGTGTGTATGTGTGCATATATATATATATTTACATATTTAAAAGTATGTATTTATATTTATATAACACATTTATATGTGTGTGTATGTGCAAATGTGATGATGGAAAAAATATATATCACTTTCACCCTCACTTAAATCTAAATATTTAGTAATTTTTCTTATGATTTCTCCTTTGATCCATGAATTATTTAGAAGTGTGCTTTGTAGTTTCTAAAGAAAAGTATGTGTGTTGGGGGGGACATTGGCAACCTTTTTGTTACTGATTTTTGTTACTGAATTTTGATCCGACAATGTGGTCAGTATATAATTTAAAAAATATGTATTGAATTTCCTTTTGACTTAATGTGTGTTTATGTTTAACTTTCCTAATATCTCATGTATGCTTGAACCAGAGAAATATTTCCTATTTGCTGGGTGCAATATTTCACATGTACTTCCCTTAGATCAAGCCCATCAATGGGGAGAACATTTATTAATATTTTGTCATCTTGATCTGCCATTTTCCAAGGAGACTTGTGTTCAGTGCTCCCCTAGCAGTCCCTGTGTAGCCCCTTCAGTTAATCAATCCTTCTCCCTTTGACTCCTGGAAACCACTGGTGTGATTTATGTCTGCACCGTTTTGTCAGAATGTCATATACATGAAATCTTACAGGATTAAGTCTTTCAGGACCAGCTTCTTTCATTTAGAAAAATTTATTTAAGGTTTATCCTTGTTGCATGAGCTGACAGTTTGTCCTGTGTGTCCGAGTAGTGTTCTGGTGTGTGCACAGACACAGTTTGTTTATCCAGCCACCTGTCGAAGCACATTTGGTTTGTTTCCAGTTTGAGGATGTGAGTAAAGCTGTTAGAAACATTTGCACAGAGGTTTTGAGGAGAACACACGTCTTCAGTGCACTTGGGCAAATACCTAGGCGTGGGATTTCTGGGTCCATGTGGTAAGCATGTATTTAACGCTGTAAGAAATTGTTAAACTTCCAAAATGGCTGCGTCATTTGTGTTCCCACCAACAGTGAATGAGGGTTCCTGTTGCTCTGCATCTTCACCAGTCTTGCATGGTTAGTTTTTAAATTTTAGCCATCCCAGGTACGTAGTGGTCCCAATTTGTGATTTTAATTTAACTTTTTTTTTTTTTGCCTCACCATGCAGCATGCGGGATCTTAGTTCCCTGACCAGGGATCGAACCCGGCCCCTTGGCAGTGAGAGTGCGGAGTCCTAACCACTGGACCGCCAAGGAGTTCCCTGATTTAACTTTGTTAATGCATCATTTCATATGCTTTTTTGCCATCTGTGTATTATCTTTGGAGAAGTATCTTTTCATGTATTTTGCTCATTTTGAAAGGGGGGTTGTTTCTTATTGTTGAGCTTTAAGAGTTCTTTATATATTCTACATGGATATGAGACTTTTATCAGATATAGGATACATAATTATTTTTCTCCAAGTCTGTGGCTTGACTTTTCATTCTCTTAACAGTGTCTTTTACAGGGCAAAAGTTTCAAAAATTTTAAGGGTACAATTTATCAAATTTTCTATTATGACTCATGTCTTTAGAATCACATCTAAAAACTTGTCACCATACCCAAGTTCACACAGATTTTCTTCTCTGTTTCTTCTAGAAATTTTAAACTTTCAGATTTAGAATTAGGTCAATGATTTATTCTGGGTTAATTTTTGTACACGGTATGAGGTATGTGTCAAGGTTCTTTTTTAAAAAATTTTTTAATGAAAATTACATATATCTTTAATTGGGGTATAATTGTAAGGTTCTTTTTTTTTTTTTTTGACATTTTTGCACATGGATACTCAGTTGTTCCAGAAACATTTGTTGGAAAGATAAAACTTTCTTCTTTGAATTGCCTTTGTACTTTTGCCAAAAGTGAACTGTGGGTCTATTTCTGGGCTTTTTATTCTGTTCCATTGTGAAATGCACATACTCTTTCACCAATATCATACTGTCTGGATAACTAGCTTTATCATAAAATTTGAAGTCAGGTAGAGTGAGTCCTCAACTTTGTACTTCTTTTTCAGAGTTGTTTTGGCTTTTCTTTTTCCTTTGACTTTCCATCTAAATTTTAAAATTAACTTGTCTAAATTTACAAAAACTTGCTGGAATTTTGATTTGGACTGTACTGAATCTATTTATCAGTTGACAAGATGGATATCTTAAAATACTGAGTCTTTCAATCCATGAATATGGTAGATCTCTTTATTTAGATCTTCTTTCATTTCTTTCATTAGTGTTTGTAATTTTTAGCATACAGACTCTTTTATTAGATCTACACCTAAGCATTTCATTTTTAGTGCTATTGTAAATGGTATTGTTTTTGGAATTTTAAATTCCAATTGTTTATTGTATATAGGAAGATGACTGACTTTTATATATAGGCCATGTATCCTGTGATCTTGTTAAATTCACTTTTTAGTTCTAAGAGATGATTTTGTAGATTGGGATTTTCATCAAGACCGTCATGTCATCTGAGAATAGAGGCAGTTTTATTTCTTTCTTTCCTATTTGTATGCCTTTTCTTTTTCCTGCCTATTGTAAAAACTTCCAGCAGAAGTTCTAGTCTTCGAACAAGATATTGATACGGAACAAGAGTGGTGAGGGAAGGTATCCTGTCTTTGTTCCCATCTTAGAGGGAAAACATTCTTTTTTTTTTTTTTTTTTTTTTTTTACCATTGAGGTTAGTTGCAGTTTTTATGTAATATGTAAATGCTTTCCATAAGGTTAAGGAACTTCTTTTCTATTTCTAGTTTGCTGAGAGTTTTTTTTTATCACAAATAGATGTTGAATTTTGTCAAATGCTGTTTTTGGAAGCTACCAAGATATCTATATGGTTTTTCTTCTTCAGTCTCTTAATATCATGAATTACACTAATTGATTTTAAAATATGTTGAACAAGCCTTGTATTCCTGGGATGAATCCTGCTTGATTGGCATGTATAGTCTTTTTTTTTTTTAGTGCTTTTATTTTTTTAATTATTTTTTTAACATCTTTATTGGGGTATAATTGCTTTACAATGGTGTGTTAGTTTCTGTTTTATAGCAAAGTGAATCAGTTGTACATATACATATGTCCCCATATCGCTTCCCTCTTGCGTCTCCCTCCCTCCCACCCTCCATATCCCACCCCTCCAGGCGGTCACAAAGCACAGAGCCGATATCCCTGTGCCATGCGGCTGCTTCCCACTAGCTAGCTACCTTACGTTTGTTAGTGTATATATGTCCATGCCTCTCTCTCACCCTGTCACAGCTCACCCTTCCCCCTCCCCATATCCTCAAGTCCATTCTCCAGTAGGTCTGTGTCTTTATTCCTGTCTTACCCCTAGGTTCTTCATGACATTTTTTTCCCTTAAATTCCATATATATGTGTTAGCATATGGTATTTGTCTTTTTCTTTCTGACTTACTTCACTCTGTATGACAGACTGTAGGTCTATCCACCTGATTACAAATAGCTCAATTTCGTTTCTTTTTATGGCTGAGCAATACTCCATTGTATATATGTGCCACATCTTTATCCATTCATCTGATGATGGACACTTAGGTTGTTTCCATCTCCGAGCTATTGTAAATAGAGCTGCAATGAACATTTTGGTACATGACTCTTTTTGAATTTTGGTTTTCTCAGGGTATATGCCCAGTAGTGGGATTGCTGGGTCATATGGTAGTTCTGTTTGTAGTTTTTTAAGGAACCTCCATACTGTTCTCCATAGTGGCTGAACCAATTCACATTCCCACCAGCAGTGCAAGAGGGTTCCCTTTTCTCCACACCCTCTCCAGCATTTATTGTTTCTAGATATTTTGATGATGGCCATTCTGACTGGTGTGAGATATCTCATTGTAGTTTTGATTTGCATTTCTCTAATGATTAATGATGTTGAGCATTCTTTCATGTGTTTGTTGGCAGTCTGTATATCTTCTTTGGAGAAATGTCTATTTAGGTCGGTCTTTTGTATATATTTCTGGATTCAATTTTCTGAAGTTTTTTTGAAGAAATTTACATCTAGACTCACAAAGCATAGTGGTTTGCAATTTTCTTTTCTTGTAATATCTTTGTCTGGTTTTAATATTAGCTTAATTTTGGCCTCATAAAATGACTTAGAAATTGTTTCCTACTTTTTTTTTTTTTCCCCCTGGAGGAGATTGGGTAGATTTGGCATTATTTTTTTTCCCTAAATGATGGTGGAATTCACCAGAAGCCATTTATGCTTGGGGTTTCCTGTGTGGGAAGGTTTTCAATTACAAATTCGATTTCTTTAATAAATATAGCACTATTCAGACTCTATTTCTTTTTCAGTGAATTTTGGTAGTTTATATCTTTCAAGGAACTGGTCTATTTCACTTAAGTTGCCAAATTTATGAGTCTACAGTTGTTTGTTTTATTCTCCTGTTATCCTTTTAGTGTCCGTGAGGTCGAGAGGGAAGTTCCCTCTTTCATTCCTGGTATTGTTATCTATGTCTTCTCTCTCTTTTTTTTTCTTGGTCAGACTCACTAGAGGTTTACCAATTTTACTGAGTTTTTTCAAAGAATCAGTCTTTGGTTTCATTGGTTTTCTCTATTGTTTTTCTGTTTTTTAAAAAAATTTCTTTAAAATTTTTTTAAATTTTTGGCTGCATTGGGTCTTCATTGCTGTGCAGCCTTTCTCTGGATGTGGCGAGCAGGGGCTACTCTTCATTGTGGTGCGTGGGCTTCTCATAGTGGTGGCTTCTCTTGTTGCGGAGCATGGGCTCTAGGCACATGGGCTTCAGTAGTTGTGGCACACGGGCTCAGTAGTTGTGGCTCACGGACTCTAGAGCACAGGCTCAGTAGTTGTGGTGCATGGACTTTGCTGCTCCGTGGCATGTGGGATCTTCCCTGACCAGGGATCAAACACGTGTCCCCTGCATTGTCAGGTGGATTCTCAACCACTGCGGCACCAGGGAAGTCCCCTGTTTTTCTGTTTTTAGCTTCATTGATTTCTGTCTTCATCATTATTCTTTTATCCCTTCTACTTGCTTTGGGTTTAATTTACTTTTCATTTTCTAATTTCTTAAAGTGAAAATTTAGATCAGATCTTTGTTCATCCTTAATATAAGCTTTTAGTGCTATGAATTTCCTCTGAGCACTGTTTTAGCTGCATCTCACAAAGTTTGATGTGTTGTGTCTTAATGTTTATTCAGTTCAAAATAATTTTCAATTTTGGTTGAGACTTCCTCTTAGAACCATTTCCCCCCAGTATTTGGGGTTTTGCCCAAATTTGTTTCTGTTATATTCTACTTTTATTTAAACTATCAATGAAGAATATATTGTTTTCTTAAACATTCAATTATCTTTAGAGCAATTAAAGTGAGAAAACATATTTTATTTTAACTTCGTATTTTCCATTTCTCTTTTTTTTGGGGGGGGCGTATAGTTGTTTTACAATGTTGTGTTAGTTTCTACTATACAGCGAAGTGGAGTGGAGTTCCCTGTGCTCCACAGCAGGTTCTTATTAGTTATCTACTTTATACGTAGTGGTGTATATATGTCAATCCCAATCTCCCAATTCATCCCACCCCGTATGGTCCATTTCTAATACTTTTCATTTCTTTGTGTAAATCCAAGTTTCTGACCTATATCGCATTCCTTCTGACTGAAGAACTTGTTTTTAACATTTCTTGTAGAGCTGCCACCCTGCTCCGTCTGCTGTCTCCAGGGTCTCCAGGTCTCCCTCAGCCTCCGCACTCAGCTTTTAGCACGTTATTCCAAGTATCCAGCTGAATCTTCTTATTGGCTCTACGGCCTCTGACGACATCTGCGCCAGGTAAGGAAAAGCATGGGTCCTGTTTCTCGCTACAGGCACTTGCCTCTGAAGATTTCCAGTTAGCTATTTGCTCTTGTGACCTTAGTTCTCTAAGGGGGACGAGGAAAGTAATTAATTTGCAGTTTGTCCAGCGTTTTTCTTGTTGTCAGGGTGGGTGTGCCTCTCTTTCCAGCTCTCTGTGTCGCCATGCTGAATCTAGAAATCCAGAGAATCATTTTTTGAATTCCTACATTTCTTATTTGTTTTTTTCAAATATTCTTGATCTTTGAAAATGCTGTCCTGCCTTTTGTTATTGCTTATGTTCTTTTGTTAATCCACGCAAGTTTAAATGTATCTTTTTTTAGTGGTGTCTTTCAGGTTTTTCCACTTCCTCTAATTCTTGAGTGCTGGTTCTTCCTGTGTCGAGTCTGCCCGTCTGTCTTCCACGGTGCTTCCTCATGTAGCTTCAGCGGTGTTTGCGTGCGGAGTTTCGATCGCGTCACTTTGAATTTTGATTTGCTGTCGGCAAGGACTGTCCTCTCCATGGACCCATAATGCCACGTGTTGTGCGCATTTTCCTGCGGAACGGCTTTTCATTTGTTTTTGCGGGGTGGGGGGGGGTCTCAGGATTTCACTGTCCGGGACCAATCTTCATGTTTAGCTCTTGAGTGTGGTTCCTGCTCCCTTTGGGCGGTATAAATTCACATCTGCACAGGGTATAGTCCGAGGTTTTGATTTCTTGCAAGTCATTTTTTTAATACAAAGTACCTGGAGACTGAAAGTTTCCTTGCTGCTTCCTGGGACGAGGACACAGAATTTTCTTGTCTGCCTCTCAGGCTGGCCAGCCTTTTGACACATCTGGGTCTTGAGGAGCTGGCTGAGTACCAGTTCCCTCTTTCTTTCTTCTCCAGTCCTCTCCCTGGAATTAAAATCCCAGCTTTCGGGCCAAGTGTGAAATCCTTGTGGGTCTCCATGGCAACAGCGTCTACACTCTGTTCTGAGGCTTCTCTTCCTTTCCGGAGCCCAGGAATTTCTATCCCCCAAGTACACTGTTAAGAGAAAGTGATATCATACCAGACGATTCTACTAGTTTGTTTCTAGAGGGTCGTTCCACTCCTCATCCCCAGATCTTCCTCCTTTCAGCTCGAGCGGCCATGTGGCTGGAAACGGACTAAGTACAGCTCTCATGTGACTAGAATTTGGGTGACCCCCCCAAATGCAATGTGTCTCCCTCCAGTTTCCTTAAGAAAGAGAGATTCAGGTCAAAGCCAATTTGAACCCTCACCCTCCTTAGTTATATGGATTATGGAATTTAGTGATATCTAATTTCTCTTCTTGACCACTTGAATGATTTGTAAATACGATGGCTACACATGTTTTTTTTTACTGTCCGTATGACAATGAAGTCAGGGCATTTTGCTTTATATTCAGGGAGTTCATATTAGATCTTTAGTTATTTTAATGCACGTTTAACTACTACCCATGCTTACCAAAGTCAACTAACTTGCTACTTACATTAAGAGGAAACGTATGAAAAAAATGTCACTTTCCCAATATCACCGGCAATTCCTACTGGTGAGGCTTTTTCAAATTCCCAAATAGTCACCCGTTGAGGAGCGTTCTGAATTAAGCATCTCAAATTTCTGCACTTTGCTTTCAAGAAGAATGCTCTACCCCTCGACGATGTTCTAGAGATGCCAGCAATGGAAGATGAAATGGAGGAGAGACTTAAGATATTCCTAGATCATTACCTTAAGTTCCCCAGTGAAATGAAAAGAGAAATGTTGAGTGAAAACATTCTCCTTAGTAAGGGATTGCACTTCTTGTTATTTCATTAATTACTAAGGTACTGACTGTATACTTTTTACTTTAATAACTTTCCTCCAGTAAAGGGCAGACCTCCAAAAGGAATTTACTGGGTAAGGTGACCGGTCTTTAATATGTAAGATGTGGTTTATTTCTGTGACCCCTCGAAGCAGTTTCATGGAGCAGTAAGCTGTAAGACAAGCAGCATAGCCGGCTGGTGTAAGAAGTGCAAACGCTTTGCACGAAGATGCTGTTTTGTCAGCCAGTCTTTTTCTCATCTGTAAGGTTAAGGGGCTCTATTACATTCACTCTAAGTTTGTTTCAAGGCTAAGAAAGAACTATAATCAAAATTCCAGAGGCGTTGTGGGGTTGAGATCCTCCAGTTTGGGAGTTTATAAATTGATGGTAGAGAGGATTGTCAGATAAAATGCATCCGTTTGGTTCCTGAGCGGAGGTCACACCAGGTCTCACTCCTGCCTGCTCTTGTTTCAAAGCATCCATCGCAAGAGTTTTAGGAACACGTACAGCTACTTATTCACACGGCAGCCTCCTTCCAGACAGTGAACCTCTGGGCAGGATTCCGTTCTCCCTGTTTTCGAAACATACCACCACTGTGTGTGCGTAGGCCGCGTAAATGACGACACGGTTTTTCTCATATTTGCCCTTTCAGGTTTTGAGCTCTGAGTTTGCTTTAGGAAACACAGTCATACTCCTGATATTATGATCCCAGGGCACTGCTCCTTCTCATTCTTCTTCTTGCAACTTTCAGCTCCCTCTTAACCACCCTCAACCCCGACAGGCCCTACCTGTGCAGCCTCAGCTGATCCCTGCCCCCCAGCTCAGACTGAGACAGGATCATTTAAACTCACATCAAAGACTCGTGCCTGCTTGTGTGTTTGAAACACGTCCTTGGTCCCAGCTGTCTCATACCCTAGAAGGGAGTAGAAATCTGAGTGGATTGGGGAAGGCAGCATCACGTCACACCTGGAGGAGGTGGGATCCAGGTGTGGGAGAAGCGGGCCAGCGTGACCGTGGTGTTGGTGCTGGCATCGGTCCCGGGGGTCACGAGGAAGCAGCCTGGCTAGGGCAGCACTGCGTCCTTCTTTATAGACGCCCACATTAAATCCAGGATTCCTTAGAGTTAATTTCCAAATCATGAGCAAAAGGAAAGGGAATTTTCATTTCAGACGTAGAACTATGGATGGAAGAAAGTATTATAAAAATTTTGTCTCTTTGCCTAGGTAGCTCATTAAAATTATTTTTTTTCTGGGCCATGCAGCGAATAGGTGGTGTTACACTGATTGAATTCACAGTGGTGAACCGAAGGAACAGGGCCAGTCTGATTTACTTTGAGACATGATGAGGAAAAAGGATTCACTGTTCAGATCCAGAGAGTGAGGCAAATACCCTCTAAGCTCGCAGGTGCTGTTACGCCCTATCTGTCCATCCAGCCTTGCGCCAGTTCAGCATCTCCGCGCTGCAGGTGCACTGACACGTGTGCACCACAAGATGGAGCCCTTACAGCAGCTCATCTCCCAGGACTTCCTTCCACCCTGTTCACGCTTCGGAAAGTGAAGCAAACACGGCCGTGAAGAGGCGCACAGGCCTTGAGGATTAGAGACTGTTCCAGTCATTGTGCCTGAGAGCAGATCTGTCCTCGGCCCGATCTCGATCAACGTCCTTATCAGCGTCTTCCAGGAAGACACAAAAGACAAGCTTTAGCAGGAGGGCGGGTGATGCAAAACCAGGGAGGAGCATGGGGGCCTCTGGACATATCGTAAAGATTCCGGGGGCTTTTCCGCGGGCTGCCAGTGGACAGGGATGGAGGCACAAGGTTGCCTTTGATGGAGCAGGAAAAGAGCTTTGGACAGTGAAAGGGCAGGTCTGGACGAGCGCGTCACGGTAGCTGTGATGCTGATAACCGTACCGTCTCACGCAGTGCCACTCAGCGTGCGGGCCATGCGCCGCCTGTGGGAAATGGCGTGCTGTCTGTCCTGGATGAGGGCAGGTGCTCCTGCCAGGGGTCAATGAAATTCATCACGAAGTACATTGCTTAGTGGAGCCAAACAGGTAAAACTCACCTGGTGAGGGAAGCAGGGCATCCGCCGCATTCCAGCACCAACTCTTCATCTTGGGAAGGGCCTGCCTTTGAGTAGCGCTGAATGGCAAAGGCTCCTTGGCGTCAGTACTAAGTACTTAGTACTAATGGTGCTAAGTACGTTACGCACATCCTCACCTTCGGATAGAGGCACAGCGGACTTAGGGCCAGTGTCGTGAAAGGTGGACGTTCACATGTTGCACCAAACTGCCTCGCTTTCCTCATCTGATGGGTGGTAGCAGTAATATCTAACACAAAGCGCTGTCATGCTGGAGGTCAGAAGTATAACGCAGGCAAAGTTCATGGCGCGTTTCACGGCACATGGTACAAATGTGCTTCTTCCCTGCAAGTGAGAATTAGTGTGTTTCTCCTTAATACCTCTTGCAGGAAAATACTGTTGTTTTCCCTGTTTCGTAGGTGAGGAATTGGGCTGAGTTTCAATGAAGCTTAACAGCGTCCTGTGGTCATGCCGTTCCTGCGTGTCAGGGCCCAGGCTTAAACCCAGGGATTTTCTGACTCTAGATTCCAAACAGGTGCTTGTTGATCATAGCACACTGCTCGTTCCTGGCTGGACTAGACCAGTGGCTTTTAAATTTTTTGACCAAGGCTCAACTGTAGTCATAACCTAGTACCACTGCCGCCCACCTCCCCCCAGGTACACAGGCACATATATAATCTGAAACAAGACTTACATGAGCTAATACTTGCCATTCATAAATGCGAGGCACTCTGATATCTTTTACTCCAGTTTATTTCATTTTTAAAGAGAAAGCGGGTGGTGACCTATTGAATTGATCCCCTGGGCCACAACTGGGCTGGAACCCACAAGGTGAAAATGCCGTAATAGCAATTCCTATGAACTCTTCAGTTCTAATTTTCTCTGATTCTCCAAAAAACAAAACAAAACAAAAAACACAAACAAAAGCCTTCAGACCCAATTCCCTTCATCCAGAACAGAAGACCTGAACTTGGGAGCAGTTCACGTGGAAAAGAATAAGGATTTTAGCCGAGGCTGAGTTGCGGAAACACTGCAAAGGTGAGGGCAGAGGGCTTGCCTTCGAGGCCCCCGCAGGAGCCCTGCATTCCCTCTGGGTGCCAAGTTTTAGGAGAAATCAACCACCTGAACACGTTCGGAGAAGGACAGTCAAGGTGGAGCTGGGTCTGAAATTGTTCAAGGAGCCAAGCATGTTTCATCTGATTTTGATGGGAAAGAGTCTCTAAACCATAAAAAAAAGAAAAAAAGTATATTATGATAATAGTTCTCTAAGGTAGTTGAATAAGTCTTGGCCCGTCTGATGCGTTATCTCACATCAAGCTTATTTTTATTGGGTTTTTAGATTTTGGTGTCTAAGCTGAGAATCATGCAAAATGATTGTTGCTGCACTTCCGTCCTGTGAAAGGCAGGCAGGAAACCGCCCCTCCCAGGGTAAGTGGAGGAGCTCTCAAGCTTGCCCTTGGCCAGACGTTTGCCCAGCTTCAAAGGGGTTTCAGAGGGCGGGACCGACTGCAGCCCAGGCTGTGCCTTGGAACTCAGACATTCCTCTCCTGGAGCCTGGCCCACCCGGCGGGAAAGCCCCCTGTTCCTGATGCTCTGGGCTGGTGGGAAGCTCTTGCCCGGTTGTTTCCCTCCCTCCTGGGCTCCGGCCGAGAGCCGATTCCCCATGAGTCAGGAAAGGAGGGAGTGAGAGGCTGAGCGGTCCCTCCCCGGGTTTCACGGGGCCTCGGGAACGCCTGGGGCTGGAATTCCCCCTGGAAGGCGGCTCCAACAATGGAGGTTTGCGCTGTGTGGCCGGTAGGGCGTTCTGCTGGAACAAGTAGCAGCAGGTCTGTTGGTAGTTTGTTAGATTCAGGAAGGAAAGGGGAGAGGGGAGTCAAGAATGACTCAAAGGCTATGTGGTTGGGAAACCTCGGAGCAAAATCAGGCCACCAGAACACAGTGGGAAATCTGAAGTGGTACAGACCGGGGGCGGGGGGAGAGGCTGGAAGTGTGGATGGTACTTGTTTGTGGCTTAGAGTCGGAGCTGTGTCCGTGAAAGTCCGTGTTCGTGAGAGCGGGAGGGGTTCGAATGCTCTATAGATCTTGCCGCACAACTGTTTACCGTCCAATGTTAAATCCCGGTCCTTGGGGCGAAACGTGGTCGTAGTTAAGGGTGAAGTGGGTCTTAGGGATGTTGGAGTTGGGCTGTTGTCCTAGATGACATTTATCTGCTGGCATCCTGGATTGAGTTCCACTTTTAGGATATAATTAACACATGCATTTTTGGTGGTTCTTTCAGTAGACCTAAAATGAACGGTTAACGAGGTGCTGTCTGAAAACGGCCGTCTTCATTTTATTCTGCTCTCTCAGGTGGGGAGAGACCGGTGCCCCCCCCCCGCAGCCCCGCACCCCATCTAGTTGATGGAGATGAAGGGAGGGGGCTGCTGAAGCGGAGGAAGTTGTGCTCATGCGCGCCTCGGGGCGGAGTCTGGAGGGACGAACTGATGGAGCGAGATGCTGATGAAAGCATCACTTGTCACGTATGGGGCATGCCCTGTGCATGAGCAGTGTTCTAAGCACTGTATATGATGGTCTCATTTGATTTCAACAACCCAATTAAATGATTACTATTACTGCCCTCCTTTTATAATTAAAGAAACTAAAGCACAGAGAGGCTAGCGGATTGGCCCAAGGTTGCGGAGCTGGGATGGCCTGACCGCCAAGCTGCACCACGAACACGTCCCAGGCAGGTACTGTCCTCACCTGGCTTGATAAACCGGCAGAAGGTGGTAGAGTCAGAAGCTGGAGAGACTGTTTTCTAGGGGGGACAGTGTTGCTTCGAGTGCCCGGGTGATAAGTTGTGATCCAACATCAGGGAGAGACACATGCTTCTCTCATTTTCCAAAGGCCATGGGGAAGTCAAGGCTTTGGGTGCTTCCACGGGGAGGGCCATGGCCCCCTGAGAAGCTCCATACCCCGGAGCGCCGGCAGCCCTGCGGTTGAGCGCCCCCAAGCGCTCATGTGCAGTGGATTTCCGCAGGGAAGCGGGGTGGACCATTCAGGGGGACGGCAGAGAAGGGCGCTTAGGAACTGGCCAAGGACCGAGGTTCTGCAGCAGCTCAGGGGACACCACCCAAGCCAGCTGAGCTCAGGAAAATGCAACCTACTTGTCCCCACAGGCAGGTGAGGTCCGGAGAGGTGCTGAAGGAGTGAGGAACCTCCACTCTAAAAACAAATCTTTATTCAGTTTCTTTCTGTCAGTTCCCAGAATCTGTTCAAAGCACAAAGCAGGGGACATTTTCTACCAGGAAAATAAGCTCACCTCAGTTGTCACGGGTTTTTGGAGGGACAGGAACCGTCTGGGGTCTGCTTCTCAGCCAGGCTTGTGTGCCCAGAGTCAAGGACACAAAACAGACGCTCAGCCAGTGTCCCTCAGCCTGAGCATTCCACACGCGAGAGGAACAGGCCGTGTCCGGATTTTAGGGGACAAATGTAGGGCTTTTCCTTGAAGCTGTTTAGATGCTACATGAGGAAATGCAAATAGGAAACATCTGACAGTAAACCAACAAGCCGTTATTGCATAAAGATGAAAAATTCAGTCCCCGGAATAGAACAGCACATGGAGACGAGACGCAGAGCTTAAAGCCGCGAGAAGGAGAAGAGAAGCAGCGGCACCTTCAGATACTGCGGAGGAATGGCCTTGGGAGAGAATTTAGGTTTTACAGTCTTCACGCCAAATGCCAGTGTCCCCTCCTGCTCTGACCCTCTGTCTGTCACTTTTCAGTCTGCAGCCCGTCGGTGATGGTGATGCCGCCACTGCCTGGACCGTGTGGGGCCTCGTACCCTCAGTGCCAGTGCTGTGGCGTGGCTGGACCACAAGGAGGGTGGGTAGCGGGCAGCACGTCTTGCGTGGTTCCTTTTGCTTGGCGGATTGGAGTACAGACTGGAGTGTTTTCCATTTACTTTGCTCGTTGCCTCCCTCTTTGTTGTGAGTTGCCCTTGGGATTCTGACGGCACTGTCTGGTGAGGTTGCTGGTTCTTAAAGTCACAAGTTATGCGTTACGTAAGAGTACGTGGAAGCATTTTACTGGGAACTCTTTCAAATAGTCACTAAACGACAATTCTAATTCAGGGAAGATCTAGTGGGCCTGCCCTCCTAATGATTGATAACTTTGCTGGGAGCTTTCGATTATATTGTTCAAGAGTCAGAAAAAAAATTCCTGCAGGGAGGAATTATTAGCCCCATTTGAAAACTGAAGTTTAGAGAAATTAATTGTCTAATCCTTTTACTGAAAGAGACCAATGGTCCACATACGTGATTTCTTTAACAAGCTGCAAAATAGATAAATAGATGCATAAATCCATAAATACAGATATGTTCAGTACCTAACACTGATTAAAAATACTCTTCAGAACATCTTTGGAAAATAGGTCAGAAATAGCGTTTCATTCTATATCTCGTGGTACATTTTCGACAAGGTAGAAATGAAATTGTTTGCACACCTGCATATCAGTGGAAAAGCTGGCCATTTGGAGATGACATCCTTACAAATAAATTAGGAATATTGTTTCAGCAGCACTAAATGCTCCGAGGAGAATAAAACAGAGTGACTTGCTGCGCAGTGACTGGGGTAAGGTGAGCTGACATTACAGGGTGGCCTCAGAAGGGCTCTTAGCAGAGACATCAGAGCTGAGACCCAACTGGGGAGGAGGAAAGAGCCCTGTGTGTGACTGGGGAACAGCACGGGGGGTGTGCAGAGCCCTTGTGGGGCCAGGACTGGGTAGGGGGCGGGCTGGGCAAGGAGAGGGTCAGAAGACTCAGCACCATTTGAAACACTGTTACTTGTGAAATTACTTGTGAATGGTCTACCATCCTCTAAGAACCTAAACTCCAGATGGCCGGGGACTCATCTGTTTACTCTTGCTTCCTGCTCTAATCTAGCTCTGGCCCTGCGTCTGGTACATAGTAGGTAGGCAGTAATATTACTCAATGAAAGAAAAAAAAAAGCTACTGTAGTCAAGTCTATCCAACCCAGGTCCTTACTTTGCAGACGTGTTAGATACTCAGCAGAGGGGAAGCTACTTCCAGCAGGATGGGACCTGCCCTGGGTCTAGGCTGGTCAGCCTCTGATTCTCCACTGCACCATCCTGCCCCCTGCTGCTTCGTGTCTCAACAAAAACACAAAAAAACAAAAACGGTCCGTGTTTCTAAAAGCACAGGTTCTCCTGGACAGAATTTCTCACTCTCCGGAATTGACATTCTAAGTTACATTCGAAGGAACTTTGTTTCTTGTGTGTTCCACTCACAAAAATGATATTTTCTGTACCAAGGAGGAAAGCAAACAGCCTGTGCCTTTTCTCTGAGCATTAAAACAAATATAAGACCACAACGCAATAGCAAAACACCCCGAATAAGCCAATTATAAAGTGGGTAAAGGATTTGAACAGAGATTTCTCTGAAGAAGAGATACAAATGGCCAACGGGGTATGAAGTGGTGCTCAACACCATGAATTATCAGGGAAGTGCAAATCGAAACTACAACAAGCTGTCACCTCACACACGTTAGGATGGCTGTTATTTTTTAAAAAGTGTAGGTGAGGTTGTGGAGAAGTGCAACCCTCGTACACTGTTGGTGTTAAATTAAAATGGTGTAGCTGCTATGGAGAAGAGTATGGAAATTCCTCAAAAAGTTAAAACTAGAACTACCGTATGATCCAGCAATCCCACGTCTGGGTATTTATCCAAAAGAACTGAAATCAGATCTCAAAGAGATATCTGCCCTCCCATGCTCATGGCAGCTCTTCACACAATAGCCAAGATACGGCAGCATCCCAGGTGTCCATTGACAGATGAACGCATAAAGGAAGTGAAGTCCATACACGCATGAAGGAAGAAGAAAATCCTGCCACTTGCAGCAACACGGATGAACCTGGAGGATGTTGTGCTAAGTGAAACAAGCCAGTTACAGAAGGACAAATACTGCGTGGTCCTGCTTACGTGAGGAATCTAAAATAGTCAAACTCATAAAAGCAGAGAGTACAAGAGAGGCGGCCAGGGGGGTGAGCGAGGGGAAAGGAGAGCTCTTCCATGGTTGTGAGGTGTCAGCTCTGCTTGATGAGTGAGTTCTAGACTCTGCCGCACAGCACGGTGCCTGCACTTTCCAGTGTGGTGTGCACTTCAAAATGTGTTAGGAGGGTCGGTCTCATGGTGAGTATTTTTACCATAAAAACAAACAAACAACAAACAGAAACGAAGGGACACAAGGGAACTCTGGGAGGTGATGGCTCAGTCTGTCCCCTCGATTGTGGTGATGGTGTCATGGCTGTTGTGCAGACGTTCAAACTCAGCAAATTGTACGCATCAGATATACGCAGCTCCTTGTGTATCAGTGACACCTCAATAAAGCTGTTAAAAAAAACATAAAACAGTACGAGACCCTCAACCAGCGGTTCTGGTGACCGAAATGAAGGTAATGAAGATGACAAGGGATTTATCACCCTCTGGGGCCCCTACCTCCCTGGGCTACTGGCATCGCTCAGAGCTGCTCTCTGCCTGGGCTGAAGACATACTTACATAGGTGTTGAGAGAGTGACAAGTGAAGCTAATGCTTGCATATTAATAGTCTAGTACAAAAGATGACTGGCTTGTGACTGTTAGAAGTCAGGGTTGTTCCCCCCCCCCCCCCCGCAGGCCCACGTCTTAAATGGAGCAGGTACTTAACAGGTGTAGGTTGAGTTGAACCAATCTACTTGTCATGGGGACTTGACCTCCACTTCATGGTGTCTTATTAAACGAAAACATAGTTTTTAAGATAAATATTCAAAACGTCAACTTCGAAATAAGGTGAAAAGCTCCCATGTTCACATGCCACATTCTACTTGTATGCCACAGATGATCTATTGAACAAAATGGGTTATTTTGTTGGCCATTGAATAAAGTTTTATTGAAAGTAGATTATTTGGTTGGATGGTATAGGCAACTAGAAAGGAAAAGCAGTTACAGGTGCTGTAGTCTGGAGGTTTCTTTATCAGAAGAGGAAGAATGTGCTCTCTGATACATCCCAAGAGTCGTGAATCTCAGACGAGCTCTGGTCTTCGCTAGCGTGCGCTTGTGAGTCACATGCAGTGTTTGCAGCTGCTCCAGGTAATCCGGTGACGACGCAAATGTCACTGTTCCCTCCGACCAGCACAGACAAGAGCCAGGTTGACTCCCGAGCAGTGTCCCTGAGCCACAGGCTCCCTAGGATGCCAGGCCCTGGACCCTGATTCTTCCAAACTCCAGCCCTTCCTGTAAGAAATTCTGGAGGCAACTGAGGAATTTCGTTTTGGAAATTACAGGTGAAATACATTGCTGTTTTTCTCCTTGCCCTTATGAAAACAGAAAACGGTAATTAAAATTTTAAGCTTTGTAACTGGGTTTTTAAAAGGGAGGATGTCTTACACTTTGATTGAAATGTGGAAGATGTGGCTTAGTTGCGTGGAAAGTACGCCAACGAGGGTAACGAAAGCAGGAAAGCCCGCAGCTAAATCATTTTTAGTCTTGGTTGCTGTGGGGAATGAACTTATTTTTCTTGTGGGGAACTTTTGCAGATGTTTCTAAGGAATTCTAGCTTTCAGAGATTGTTTGGACAACTGTTCTCAAGTTCAGGAACCTGTGGGCCGTGCACAGGACTTGGAATCGATCCTCAGGGCCCTCGGGGACCAATGGAGGGTGGTCAGAGGAATAATATGATCAGCCTTAGGTTTTAGAAAGAATAACTGACGTTTTTTAAGCTATGGAGGCAGACAGGAGAGTGACTTACAGTAGGGCCAGGCCTGACGGCCAGTGGGGAGGCCGTGGGGAAGTGTGATGTGGGTTGACTCCTAGGGAGGCGAGGGGCCAGGTCAGAGAGCACGCGAAGGAAGGAGCAGTGATGCGTGTAGGGACCCGGTCTCCAGCGGGAGAAGGCAGAGTTTGACACGGCTCTGCGGTTTCTAACCTGGATGACATTAACTTCTCATGTTCTTGCAACTGCAGTGTTTCATGTTCCGTGAGTAACACTGAAGCGGCAAGCATATTCCTAGCGTGCAGAACAGGTAAGTTGAGAGGAGAAGCTTCCGGAGCATCCTGGCGAGAACGTGGGGCGTGGAGTGGGGGACACCCCTGGGCGCGTACCTGCGGCAGCCTGAGTCCGCTACGGGAACGTCAGCTGTTGTCTTAGAGGATTTTCTGGCGGTCCAAGTGGAAGTCCGTTGTCATTTCGCTTAAGCTCCTAGGGGCTCTGTGTGCTGTGGGGCTGGAAGGGGCATCAGGAATCCACTCCCCACCTCCTCCCCCTGCCAGCTCACATCAGATGCTGACAGGCCAGAGTCTTGGGGTCTTCTGGCCGCAAGAGCGCCGCTGGGGAGCCCCTCTGCTCTCGCTCAGGGCTGAGTTCCCTGGACACGCTCCCCAAGGGAGAAGGACGCGGCCGGTGCTGGGTTTCCCGTGAGGCAGCATCGCAACGTGGTCCAGGGTGCCTGCCCCAGTCCTTCACCCAGGGCAGATTATTTCTTCTCCTCCTCCTGTTTCCAGATCTGTCAGTTGGGAACAGTAACGGTAGGACTGGGTAGGGCACCACGTACGGTGGTCAGTACATTGTGAGGGCCCAACATGTGAACAAAGATCTCGTGTCTTCTGGTCTGGTAGGTCGACGTCATTCAGGTGGGGAGACCTACGTGGCCAGTGGCACATCTGGTGTCATCGCTACGTGGTGGCATTCAGTGGCTTTGTGTGGGGCTAGCGCGGGAGCCTCTGCGTGGGCATGCAGGCTGTAGCACCCTTCCCCCAATGCCCAAGCACTGGGGACGGGGCCCCTCCGCATCCTCAGGGAGTGTGATGCTGAGAGACCACAGCGGATTGCGGGGAGCGCCAGGCAGGGAAACTCTTGGAGCCCCGTTATCCCAGGAGCTGGGGATCCTCAGAAGAGGGTTTTGTCAAGCTGGCCCCACTCCTGAACCTGTTAATACATCCTTAACCTCCTTATTTCATTTGGCATATCTGAAATTAAGAGCATAACACTTCCACAGGAATGTACCATGAAATCTCTTTCTCCCTTTTGGCCAACCAGAGTTTATATATTTAAAACCTGTGATGTGGGTTCTGAGTAAACTCAGAGCGACTGTTCAAGTTAGTTGCCATCAGCACCGTAGCAATAGGTGTTCAGTGTCTGTTGACATTTACTTTCTTTAGTCTCAGACAGATTTCACAGCAACATAACACAAAAGCCGAACGGCATCCCTGGAAACTTGTAAGCACAGCAAAGGCCTGGATATACCACAGTGGAAGGATGCCTCAGTACAGGGAAACGCTAGAGAAGTTTGGCAAACATGACTTAACCGGTCAAGCCGTGTAGAAAGGCAACATCGCAGAAGGTCGGCTTATAAAAAATAAACGGTGGCTTTTCAGGTGATTAATCGGCAGTGTGTAAACTCTGGCCATTGGATGATCTTATTCCAGGTTAATCTACATAATCACAAAATAATTTTAGCAATTAGAAAATGGAGAAAAGATCAATGACAAATATCGTTGCTAGAACATTCTATGAGGCATGTGGGTGAATGCCATATTCCAATTATTTATATATCCTGATAACATATGAACTCCTACCATGGTGTTGTACATACGATAACTATACTCAGAGAATGAGAATACACTCACATATAAATGAAAATAATTTTTGACTTTTTTTGAGAAGGTATTTCAAATGTTTATGGCATCTCAGGGACATTAACATAAATATCACTTATCGCAATAAAGTACCGTTGCTACAGAAGGCGTATGAGATTGGCTGCCAAAGCACAGGTGGTCCCCTAATATACCTAGAGAAAGATAAGATCTTAATAGTATTAAGTAATTTAAAATGAAGCTTCCTAAAGTATCCACAGCTCTTCTATTACTCAAATGGTTTAAAACTCAGAGTTTCAAATTTCTTGTCTTAATTACGTTCATCTATGAAACTAGTGAATATAGGTATAACATTTTTACACCCATTAAGAAAATGATGACTGATTGATGATTACTTTTTATTAAACAATTAATAAAGCTACCTGACATTTCAGAGGAGGCATCTTTGGTTATTGAAATGATAACATTTGTCTATGATAAATAAGCCAGTCTCTGAAAGAAAAGAAAGATTTTTAGTAATGTTAGAGCTGGTGAAGTGTCACTCTACATTTATAATCGTCATCTAAGATTTCAATATTAATTGATCAGAAAAGCATTTTCATAGCAGGTACTAGACACATGGCATCTTTTTCAACATAGAAGAGAAGAGCAGGGTTTCAAAGGTCTTTGAAGGTCCCCAAGGGAGTTCTGTGCAAAGAGCACAGGGCCGGGCAAACATCTCCTATTTCTACAGATTTTGCCCTGGCTGGTGATGCAGGTGCTTGTCAACAGGCCTAACCCTAACCCCAACCCTAACCTAACCCTGACCCTAACCCCAGACACTCAAGGTGGCCCAGCAGTAACTGTGGACTCTTTTCCTCAAGTCTGCCCCCTGTTGTCTGCCCCCGGTCTCACCACTGACAAGGAAGGAGACCAAATCCCAAGAAAGAAAGAGGGAAACGTAACTGGATTCCCTTTAAGCCCGGGGCAGAAGGGCCAGCCCGGGGGCTGGCTCTGGTTGCTGGGGGGCTTCCTAAGGAGATGGGAGATCGGGACAAGGCCGAGAGGGGGGCGCTCCCGGGCCTCCCTCCCCCTCCGCCCCCCCTCCCCCCCACACTGGGAAGCTGGGTCCTGAGATATGCTTGCGTGTTGGGATGGGCCTCTGAGAACCCCCGTGCAGAGGACTGTCTTCCCCCTCCTGAGTCTACATTTCCACGTGTGTGATGCAGAACAAGGACCTCTTCTGTAGGCTTGTTTGATTTTTAAGAGTCAGTACATTTTAAATGCCTTACGAGCATTAGCTATTGTTATATCTTTTTTAACAGTTAAATCTTCACACCATGACCCCAAGGCCCATACATTTGTCCAACAAATGGAAAGAGCAGGAAAGGACTGACCTGTAGGCAGTAACGTTGGCTATTTCATCAGAAATGTAAGCTCACCCCAGGAGGAGCGACCTCAGGTTACGTTGATGTGACAGACTTCGTGGCCATGGCTTTTCCTCACAGAAATGGTGACTCTCCCTAGAACATTCCAGTCCAGGTCTTCTGTGGGTGGGGCTTGAGGCTTCCATCCTGCCCTGTATTCATGACGTCAGGGCCAGAAAGCACAGGGAACACACAGCGTTCCGCGCACAGATGTGCAGCAGTGGTCTTAGGCCTCTGGAGGCCTGTTTCTGAATGCAGACTTTTTGGCCAGGAGGATTTCTCTCATTCGGGCATTACAGGGTCTGATGGCCACATTGAAATGGATGTTGCCATTCTGGGGGGACCTGGGGGTGCCAAGCACCTGGCCCGTTTCCCAGCAGAGGGGTGAGCCTGGGCTCTGGAGCCAGGGCCTGGCCTGGGCCTGAGAGCCGGACCCATGACTTCCTGGCGCCGCCTCGGGGGTTTCTCAAGCTCTCTGAGCCGCGGTTTCCTTCCTGGTACAACAGGGAGGGTAGAGGAACTGACCTCAGTTGGTCCTCGTGAAGGAAAGGCGTGCCCAGCACGTGTTAGCGGGGGCCGCGTGTCACGTCACCTTCACGTAACCCACAGCTGCACAGCTGCCTGCTGAGGTCAGGTCCGCCCCCAGGGCCCCGGAAATGGCCATTTGGTAGCGCCATCAGAGCCTGCAATGACAGGGCCCTAGGGCACTAACTAATACAGGTGTCCACCTGACAAGACGCCCAAGCAGGCAGGCCTGTCTGGAGCCTAGAGCCCCCCAAGCCCGGCTCTGTGCCCCCAGAGAGCAACCGTGAGGGACCGCGTTCCTGCCAAGCGTCCACTACACGTCTTCTGCCGATGGAGCGGGGGAGCCCTCTCCTCCTGCCTGGACAGAGGCAGCCCTGATGTCTGGGGGGGAGTCCCTACACGCCGATGGACAGCGGACGGACTTGGCCTGCTGAGGTTTGAGCTGCCTGTGATGGGCACGTCGTCCCGTGCCCAGCAGTCTTCCTGGCACCTCGCACACCGACGGCTCACAGCACTCTTCTTTCCGAGACCCGCCTAAGAGGTCACGCTCTACAGAAATCTCCGCCACCTGCAGACCCCGTCCGCCGACACACACACGTCCGCTACCCTTCCTCCTGGGACGCTGGAGGTCCCCGGTGTCCCCGTCCCGCTGATGCCCAGATGAGCACCCACACGTTGGAGGAATCGGCCACCTCCCGAGCTCCGCAGCTTCTCCCCAGCTCTGCCCACCCTCAAGGAACCGTGCCAGGAGCGCAGAGCACCGCCCGCTGCCAGGACTCGGCCGTGGGTACCCGCCTCGCGTCAGTGAACTCGGCCTGCCCAGGACACGGGGCTTTGGGAGCCGGGGAAGCAAGTTCCGGGGTTGCAAGTGGAAGTGGGCCCCGAGCACAGCCCCTCCACGGACTCGGTGAGCGCCCGGACTGAGCCACGTGTCTGATGTGGTTTCGAGGTCTGTGCAGCGGCGCTAAGGCCCCTTCGCAGGCCCTCCGCCCTCGGCCCTCGCTCCCAGTCAAAGGAAGGCACACCTTTCAGGCTGTGGAGGATGGAGGATCCCCAAGGAAAGCCCCGTCCCCCTCCTCCCCGCGGAAGGACCGGCCAGAGAAGGTGCTGCTCAGATCAAAGCCGTCCACTTCGAGCATCTTTTAAAAATAACTTAAAACTTTCTGGAGTACGGTTGATTTATAATGCAGTGTCTTTGCTGTACGGCAAAGCGAATCAGTTATGCATATACATACATCCACTCTTTTTTAGATCCTTTTCCCATGCAGGCCGTTACAGAGTACTGAGTAGAGTTCCCTGTGCTCTACAGTGGGTCCTTACTAGCGATGTGTTTTATATATAGTCGTGTGTATGTGTCAGTCCCAGTCTCCCACTTGGAGCCTCTCCTCTTGGTGGCTGCTTGTTCCTTCCTTCCTAAGAGCTGTCTTCGTTCAGTTGCCTCCTTTCTCCCTATCTGAGCTGTGACTTTGTGACCTAGGCTGGCCCAGGAGAGCTCCGGTGGTGGCCGGGCAGTAGAAAGGGTCAGCGCTGAGCTCAGAGCCCCTACCATCTCCCCAGACCCTGGGCCTCCCCTCCTGTTCCAAAGTGAAGGGGAAAAGATAAGAGATTACTACAAAGGGCTCAAATCAGCAAGTGCTACAAGCCACAGAGACAAAACAACCTTACAGGACCAGGAAAGTGCTGAGGTGTGTGGGACTACCAGAGGAGGGTTCCAAAGCCCGACGGGGTTGGGGATGCCGGCTGAGTCCGTGGCAGAGGTGAAGCTCGGAGGCTCGCCTGGTCCCACCCTAGTGTAGGGGGAGGGGGTTAGAGCCCACTGGTCCCCTTGCAAATTCTGCCTGGAGCTCTGGGCCCACCCTTTGTCCTGGGTTTTCCCTGATTTTCTTACAGTTGATCTGAAATCCCTGTAGCTCGAAAGGCAGTCTGACTTCTGTGTCTCCAAAGGTAAATCTCAAGGGAAAACTCTGCAATATAGGCAATTATTTTGTCTCCTTACATCTAAGTGCCTATCTGACATATTTTGTCAAACTTCCTTTAGTCACAGAATGTAATATTGTTATTCATCAGTTAAGGTCTTTAGACATACAGAGGGATGCCTACACCTGGCAGAATGAGTAGAGAACTTCCATTATATTCTGGTAAAAGGGCCAACTTAATATGGGCATCAATACCTAAGCAATTTTTTTTTTATAGCCTTAGATCCAGATACCTTTCAGGAAACTACAAAAGGCTTTATTTTTACAGCTTAATTCAGAGCTTATCAAGGTCACAAGCATTTCACGTATTATCAGAGGGCTTCCTGAGGAAAAGTAGAGTAAAAATAGAGGCATGCAGGTTGCACAACTTTACTTTTTAATAGGTGGGAAGGAGAAGGAAAAATATTCCTACTGGTTTGAGGTAATTATTTTCAGCGTAATGGTCTTTGAATGCAGTAAGCAATGGGAAGCAAAATGACCTCACTTTGTAGATTCAGGAAAAAAAAAAATCACTCTTGTGGGAGAGGAATCTATTATAAAGTATTGGATTTGAGAATGTTTCACAAAATTTCAGAGTCCTCTGAAGCATTTCTGTAAAATCTTTAGAAGTAATGTCTGTGGTTGGTGTGATGTATCTGTGATTATTGCATTAGATCAGGCATTGCCGAAACATCCAAACTATTTATTTTACTGTCTGAATGTGTGTATTGGGGGTGGGGGAGGTGGAGGGAGATTTGTTTCAAGACCAGTGGCTGGCACACAGTAACGCTTCTCTCAGATAATCCTGGCTGCACATAACTGAAACATGAAAAATAGATATAAATATGTTTCTTATTAAAAAAATATGAATCCACAGTGCAGGGCTGATTTGGTGGACCTACAATGCGAGACCGAGGGTTCTTCTATCTTTTCGCTCTGCTGTGACTAGCTACCATTCCCTTGGACCGTCCTGTGGTCCAAGATGGCTGCTGGAGCTCCGGCCATTGAACCACATTCCAGGACAGAAAGGAAGAAGAAGGAAAACGAAGAGAGAATCCCTCCATATTTAGGAGTCTTCCTGAAAGAACCATACAACACTACTGCTTCCAACTCTGTGGTTAGACCCGGAAGCAGATGGCTGTGATGGACACTGGCAAGTGTGCCTGGCTTAAAGTACTTAAAGGGCTGGAGTTTTAAGGAAAAAAATGAATGTGAAGAGTATGTGCCTGGCACATACTAAGTACTCAATAAACATTAATGGTAATTATTAACAATGCAAAGAGCAGAACAGAAATCTTAAAAAGTGATGTGGAAAATCCAGTGGCCCCCACGCCTTTATTCCTGGGCTGTCTTGAGGGGAGGAAGAGGGCAGCTAGTATCACAGTATTAATCCTCGCAGACTGTGGTCGTCCTTTTCCAGAAACCAGTTGGATCAGTATTTAACGGTCTGTGTCTCTTTCCTTTCGTATCGTTTGCAGTATTTGTCGAACTGTGCTCAGCGATTTTCAGACAAATAAGCACATGCACAGAACACGCCTTCTCCCAGAAACCTAACAAGCAAACGTTGTTGAAAATGAAAACTGACTTTCGGTCTAGATGAAATAGTCCGCGCTTAGTCATCAGCTCTGCCTCTGGCCTGCTGTGTTGAAATAGGAAACAGAAAGGATGCCATTAGGCCCGACAGAAATGCAAATATAACTGAGGTTTGCAAGTGACTCATCCGCGGAGGGTTCCTTTATGCCTGTGCTGCTGCCACTGCACCAGACGTCGCCTCCCCAGCCCCATGTGGCCTTGACCAGATGTGTCACCAAGAGCCCTCTGTCTCTCCTCTCTGCCCGGGTAGGCGGTCCCCTCCCCTGGACTCACTCTGTGCTGGTCCTGCTGGCACGTGACACCTCCCTCCCCGACCCGCTTTGCTGGGGTGCTTTGAAATGAGGAGTAATTCAAGTTCTGCCCCATATTAGCTGTGTGGCCCTCAGCCAGTCGTTTCGTTGTCTGGACATCAGTGCACTGTCTGGGACGTTCCGGCACTGGATCGGGTAACCTCTAAGGACCCCTCTGGCTGGAAGCTTCTGTGGATTGTGTGGTTCTTTTAGTGTTGAAAGCAGAAAAGTTCTGTGAGGAATTGGGCTGTGCAAGTATAGAAAGGGATCAGTCAAGCGCTTTTCCTATCCATTATCGGCGGTAGACGTGAGCCGCTGTAGCCTCAGCACAGAGGCTTGGTCCCTGCCTTCGACAACTTTTACGTGCTCAGCGTCTGTTCCCTGCAAGGGACAGCCCAGCACACGGGACACATGCCCTCTGCTAGCAGCACTGCTCCCCATCCGACCCCAGGGGCCACACGCTGGTGGGATTGTGGTGTCAGAATTCTTAGGGGCTGAATGTGTCATTTTCATTCTCACAATGACCAATTTTTCAAACAGTTATTTCTGTAAGTCTCTGATAACATCTTCAGGAGCCTAATCCGAGCTTTTCCTTGTACAACGGAGCCTTCTGGGTGTACACGCTCACTCTTGATAATCTTGGCATGAAAACTCCTGCTAATGATAGCATCTTTACTATAAATAGAGGTTTTCAGATGCCCTCTCCTTCTATTGTCCTATCTCTTACAATACTCAATGCATCTTAACCCTTTTTCTTTATTTCGTCATAAAACCGTGACCCTTGATGGTTGGGAGGATAACACAATAGACCAGATGTCTTAACCATGTTTGGATAAATCAGTCATCACCTTCTTTTTCCAAGAAAAATGAGGCAGAGCAGCTTGAGTGAGGCGTAGACTCTGCTTTCCCTTTGGTCTTTCCAAAGCAAACAGAAAAAAGAGGTAACCGTCTGCTAGCTGTGTCGGGTCAGTTGTGAGGAATCGGGTCTAAGGATGTGCAACCATCGTTATTGTGAAAAGAGAAGGAGGCCACACTGTCAGTGTTCCGACTCATTTAAAATTGAGACTGAAAATAACCACCTCAGGAGAAAAGAGGATTGATTCATGACCTTAGTTCTAGTTTAAGTTTGAGGGGAATATAGATGTTATATGAAGCTGGGGAGACAGGCTCTCAATACAGTGGCCTTTCCCTCAGATTGAAGAACGCTTAGATTTACATTTCACTAGGATGTGATTTCAGAACTTTGCTTTTTACAAAAACATATGATCTGTGATGATGCGGCAATACACCAGTAGAGTCATTCATCGCACGATATCATTCGGAGCAAAACAACCTTAGGGCATCAGAACGACTCCAGTTTACAGATGAAGAAAATGTAACATAGAGGGGGTTACATGATCTCATCTTCGTCCAATTAGGAAATAGTATGCTCGGGATTCCAGCTTGCAGTAGGACCATTTGACTCAAGCCCTGAGCTCTTTCTGAAAACTCTGATGTCCTATTAATAGGGCCTTGATTTGCGCAAATGCTGCCGTCACACAGCTTTCCGGGCGCGAGCATCAGATGAGTACAGAGCCCTTGTTCTGACATGGATTCCCGTGGCATCGTTAATCTAAGCCAGGCCAGTCCTGGCGGAGTCAGAAGGAGAAGGATTGGAAATAGGCCGCCAGGGGCAGGCAGGGATGTAGGAAACGCAGTTCCTCAGGGTACTGTTAGGAGGACCCTGAAAATACACACATCATTATAATAAAAGGGAGAATAAAGGTGTCATGAACAATTTATGAAATAATGCCACTGGGGGCCTCAGGAGGGAGAGATCCTGGCGCCAAAGCCGTTCTGATCTCAGATCCACAGATGGCTATTGACGGTGGTGGGCTGTATCACGGGGCAAGAGGGTAAGGACAGACCTGTTAGAGGAAGGGGCACGGGGGACGGGCCTGAAGGATGGTCGGGGTTTGGGTGAGAAGAAGCACGTGTGGGACATGGCATTCCAAGCAGAGGGAATGCTAAGCGAGAGGCGTGAAAATGGGAACCTCTTCTGTAGAGAAGCACCGCTTGGGACAAATACTGGGAAAAGCAGCCCTAAGCTCGTAAGACCGGGGCCTGGGAGCGTTGCCGTCCAGGGATTTCAAACTTGAAGCCCATTCCTAGCTCACTGGGAAGCCTAGGAATGGGCCTCAGTTTGTCTATGACGTTTTATTGACACCTTGAGCGCATGCCCATGTTTCGGTTATTTTTGCTACATGATGAACCCCTCCGATGCTAACACACTGACTTAAAACAGCAACAACTTATCGTTTCCCGTGACTCTGCCATCTGGGATTGCTCAGCCAGGAAGTAGAAATTCGCCCCAGGAGCCCAGCCTGGTGTCTGGGGCCCTGTCGCCTATCTTGAGGCCTCCTTTATGTTTTGTGCCTGCCCTCCTGCTGAGAGTTTGAAGTAACAGCTAACCTGTCAAGGGGCTCCCCACCAAAGGCCACCTCTGGGGATATTTCCACAGTTCACGTAGACATTCCCGTTGCTGTCAAGCACAGAATTTACAGAAAAGAGTGGACCTGGGACTTAACTGGCGGTCCATTGGTTAAGACTCTGCGCGTCTACTGCAGGGGGCACGGGTTCGATCCCTGGCTGGGGAACTAAGACCCCGCGCACCACACAGAGCGGCCAAAAAAAAAAAAAAAGAAAAAAAGAGAAAAGAGTGGACATCTTGAGGACCGTTTTGATTCTTGTATCTGGAGCTGTCTAATTATGGGCTCTGTCCTAAGCCAGCACGCCTCCACTTTTAGATGAGTTGAAGTAGAGGCTGCACGACTGTGGCTCAGGGGTTCTGCAGAATCAGATCTTTCATTCCAAAACTCTATTCCACTAGACGATGGTCTTACGGTGGCTTGGAATTAAGGGTCCTGAGTTAGTTGTTCCCTAAGGTACCAAAACTGTGGAGATGGAGAAAAGCCAGTGGGGCGGTCAAAGAGCAGTGTACTTGACAGCTGGAAGCACGGAAAACGTCCAGTTCTGTCGCCGTGACTGACTGGTGAGAGGGGAGTTCCTTCTCACCCGAGGGTGTAGACAGAGAGAAGGAAGACGCCACTCTCTCAATCACTCTTAGCTGCTTTAGGAAGTTCCCAGCCTACGTGCTATTTGCACGTCCTAAGGAGACAATGAATGAATGTCAGCCTCTTTCCTCTGATCAGTGCTGGTGAGGACCTGGCAACAGCTGTTCACCTAACAAGTTCATCAGCAGCTGCGCAATTGAATGTTTCTGCTTCTCTTGCATCACTTAGTGGCGACCTAATTGACACCGGGCCTCTTCTCACGCTTTAAAGACATTCTTCAAACGTACAGTAGATACCAGAAAAGTCATTGTCAGCTATGTTAGAAAAAAAAAAAAAATGATGCCACATGGGTGACAATGACAAGATTCTAACTTACAGCTCCCCATTTTTATTTGGGATCCAAGTGTAACTGATCATCTTTGTGAGGGATGTGTAACACTTCTGGTCATATCCAAAACTGCAGGGAAAACGTTGGAAGTCTGGAAGTGGAAACACCGGGAAGTGATTTATTTCAGAGCCAGAGCTAATCTTTTTCCACTTTGGGTCCGGAAATTCCTGGGCTTTGCGTCCCTGATAAGACTCCAGGCAGCGCAGGCCGACAGGGATGTGGCGGTGAGGCAATCTAGGTGTGGATGGTGTTATCGACAGCCCCAGGTTAAGTGTGAGAGACATTTCTGAAAACCTGGCTTGATTCAATGGATCAGAATATGTTTTAGATTTCTTGGCAATGCTGTCATTTCTAGTTGCTCTATCTACTATTCTACAATTTTAAATATGAAATGAAAGAGTCTTTAAATAAGAGAAAGCTATCTGAGAGGATGGGAAAAAACTGCCTATTTTTTGGTGTAAAAAATGTCAGTTATTCATATGTGATTTCCATGTAAGGGAGAAAATGTCACTGTCGTATTAACTAAAATATAAATGCAAGAAGTAATGAATCTGCATTCAAAATTTATAGCCCGTGTGGTTTTCCTTATATGAAAAAGTACTTTTTTCCTTATGCAGTGTTGAGAAAAATGTATTATTAAGTTCACATTCCCTTCTCACCCGTACGTCATGGAGCAGTCACGGATGTTATAAATTGCTCATTAATAATTACGGCTAACGTGATTTCTTAGCAGATACTGTGCTACCTTATCTCATTTAATCTCACAATAATACCATAAGCCATATACCACGATGACCTCCCCATACCCAGGTCGCACAGCTGGAAGGTGTGCAGGTGAGGCTGAGGTACAGGTGTGCCTGTGTCAAGCCATGCGTTTAATCAGTGTGCCCCACCAGCCTTACACACGGTGCCTAGACGACCTCAGACTTGGGTAAATTCCATTGATGAGAAGGTTGGTAGACCTTTCCAGAAAGGAGGAGGTGGAAGCGTTTTCTAATTATAGAGTGAGGGATGGGTCAGAGTAATCCACTAATTTAAGAATTTTAGTTGACACAGATCAGTTGAAATTTTACAAAAGCAATTCTGTGTTTCATTTCTTCTTACCTCTGATTTTTGCTCTGGAAGTGACATATTTTAGAATTTCTCACAAAGGTCCTAGGATGATGTCTTACTTTTCAAGTAAAAATATCCTGTATTATGGCTTCACAAGGTGAACTGCCGTGTTCTTTTGTCCTGTTAATCAGAGGAAAGACTCCAGTTTGTTAAGCACGAGCCCCGGTGCTGGAAGCAGGTTACTTCATCTAATTCTCACCCGCGCTGTGTGAGCTGGGTGTGAGCGCGGCCGCGTTTCAGCTGAGGACGCTGTCTCAGGAAGGCCGAGTGCCTTAACGAGACTTGTGCCTACTGCAAACCATAGGGCTGGGATTCCAACTCTGCCGCATGCCCTTCTCAGAAATAGATTTATTGTCCCTTGAAAAGCGAGGAAAATCCGATTATTTCCCCATATAAGCAGGTTCTTAATTAACCTTCCAGTTCTCTGTTTCAGGGCTTCGTCCCTGTGGTTGGGTTACAGAGCCAATAGGAGTCCCAGTTCAAAATCTGCCGCAACTTCGAAAAGCTGCGTTGTCTGTTGTTTCAAGAACTGCCAATCTAATCAACATAGCTTTGTGTAGGAAGCTGAAATCAGGGCCTGAAGCGTCCAGATTTCCATTCTGTGTTATCTCAGTAGACGCTCCTTTGATGATTCTCGACGTTTCCCTCCAAATGAGGGGCACACGGAGCAAGCAGATGCTGAGTCCAGTCAGCGTGTTTTACGCATCAAGATTCCAGAGGCTGAAACGTAGGCTCAGTTCCGCAGGCCGGAGAGCAGAGAGGTAGCAATGGCTCGCCTTCCTGCCAGGCCTGCTCCTGCCTCGTCGCTTTGGTTTAAGGAAGGTTGGGTGTCAGGGAATTCCAACCTCCTCCCTGCGTTAAGTCTGGGGCCTCTGGGATTATTGAGTCGACTGCAGGAACGAGTCCTGATATTCCTCGTAGGAGTTCTGGGTCAGGTTCTTGAAAACACCCCGTCCCATTAGTCTGTTCGGCTCCTGAATCAAAGCCCTGGACGGTCCAGGGTCCCTGAAACCTCTGTGGAGCGGTCAGCAGGCTGCAGGCTGAGTATCAGGTGCTGCTTCTTCATCCTGCTCTCTCCCCAGTTAGGGGAGCTGGGCTCTGTCTCTCCCACTCCGTACCCCGGTGTCCCCCGAGCCTCTGCGCCGGGGCTGCTCATTCCTGTGAGTTAGCGCCAGGCACCAATCTCTTCCCCACCGTCAGCCTGCGAGACTCCCCTCCTTCTCTCCGGAACCCCTAGAGGTAGCTCATCCCCTGGGAAGCGTGGAGCTCTGCTTCATCCTCACATTCTGCCTGGTTCAGGAGATACCTTCTGATTGGACTTGACCAAGGGCTGACACTCTCTGACCAAGGTGCTGTAGTAACGGCACAGGGCGGCAGAAAAAGCAAGGGTTTCAGCCAGACAGACTTGACCGAGACACTGGTTCCAACCCGCATTGAACTTGCCGTTGGACCCTAGACAAGGGCTCCGTTTCCCCAGGGTGGTTGTGACGTCTGAGTCGATGCATACGAAGCCCCTGGTGTGAAACCTGGCGTGTGTTAGCCGTCACTACTTGGTAGCGTTGATGATGTCTTTTCAATGAACTCTTTGGGCAGTTACAAACGTAACTTAGATGTTCTTAAGCCGCCCGGGTTAGTTGGTAACACTGGAAACAAAGAGATCAGGACTCAAGTTCTCCTGTACCAGCCCAGTGACCTTTAGAGGATGCCTATCTTGCTTTTGATGAAGTTTCACCTTTCTTAGGTATTTTAGAGGTAGATTGACAAGGAAGAGAAAGTTCTCCCTTTAGCGCTCTACCTGGATGTTCAGCCAGGGAAGGCCAAGGGAGCCTTTGGAACTTACTGGAATGTTGGAAATTTAGGCTAAAGGGCTGGAAGGCTTGGCAACTTGTGAAGGTCCATTAGACAGCAGGATGATTTTACACACGAAGGGCCTAGAGTCAACACTCTTGGGTCATCGAAAATCAGACCGACGAACACTCCTGAATGAGCTCTGCTGGTCCGGAAATGACCAAGGTGGCCGGAGGACTTTTTCTGTTTCTAATTTCTGTGAGGCTGTGGAAAGGTCTCTTTCTTTTTTGTATTTTCTAATATATGTATATTTTTTCTTTTAGCCTTCTTGGCACTTTTTTCCCTCACATATATTTATAGATTCTACTTACAAAGCTTAAAATGACAACAAAAATGCCATTTCATACACTAAGTTTAGTCCATTTTAAATCCTGTCTTGCAAATTTCTCCTCCTACAAAGCAAAGCTGTCCATCCTGTTGCCTTCTGTCTGTTGCTATGTTTGAATTACATTTACAGAAGAGTTCATCCACCTTTGATTAGGAATTTTAGTACCATTGGCAGGTCCGCTCTTGACTTTATCCCGTGACTATAGCTGCGAATCACGGAGCATCTTTCCAGTTTAGCTGCTCCCTGGGACAGAAAGCCAGTCCAAAGGCAGAAGAAGACTTTGTGTTATAAGGACTAAAGAAGTCATTTTACAGGAACAGTGTTCCCATGGTGGACTAACACTTTCAGGATGGCATGTCACAGAGGGGTGCGATCGGTCGTGACGTATGCAAGGGAGTTGGGTGCAAAAGAGCAAAAACGAGGCTGGAGAAGCGAGGGAGAGACCAGGAGGGGACTGAAGGGGGCCCAGAGGAAGCTAATCGTGGCATCGAGGTCAGAGTCAGGCTCAGAACCTGGGCTAGTGCAGGAAGCAAGTTTGGAAGGTTAGAAGAAGCAGGCGGGCAGGAGTTTAGGAAAGCAGTTGTAGTATTAGGATCTCACCACAGTAGGAAACAGCACCCAAGGAGGAATCGGACAACAGGCTTTGGCAACAGAAACGGCTTTGGACACGAAATTGACATTTCAGTTTAGCCTGAATTTTTTTAAAAATTTATTTTATTGAAGTATAGTTGATATACAATGTTGTGTTAATTTCTGCTGTACAGCAAAGAGATTCAGTTATACATATATCTATATTCTTCTCACATTCTTTTCCATTATGGTTTTTCACAGGATATTGGATATAGTTCCCTGTGCTATACGGTAGGGCCTTGTTGTTTATCCACTCTATATATACGAGTCCGCATCTGCTAATCCCAGACTCCCAATCCACCCCTTCCCCGCTCCCTTCCCCCTTTAGCCTGAAGTTTTGTAACTGGCGCCTTAGGTCAGAAGGTGCAGGTGTAGGTAGGTGAGAACGTTGGGGGAAATGTCATGGAGGGGGATTTGCGGGAAGAAAGACAGTTGCTTATTTTACAACATCTCCAGACATAGGTCTATCTTGATTTCAATATCCCTGGATTTTCAGCTTTTATTCAGATACTGGATCTTCTCTCTGGGAAGGAAGATGAAAGGGAATTAGGCAAACCCTGCTGGAATGTCTACCATTTAAAAAGTACTTGGCACTTTACGTACGCTTCTCGTCCAACCGTTACCGCAGCCTATGAGATACTTATTTTTACCTGTTTTTCATAGACGGGAAGGTAGGTAAGTTCACCCAAGTGCACACGGGCTGTAAGTAGTGGACTCTTTTGGGGGGGCTGTGCCGTGCGGCATGCGGGATCTTAGTTCCCCGAGCAGGGATCGAACCCTCACCCCTGTGGTGCAAGCATGGAGTCTTAACCACTGGACCGCCAGGGAAGTCCCAGTGGTGGCCTTTAGCCATCGATTCTAAAATCCTGTTCTTTTCACCTTACATGCTGCTTCCTTTCGGTGCCCGATGGCTCTCAGTATTACATGCTGTCGACATCCTGTCTCCCTGCGTCTCTTTCTTTTTCTCCTACTAATCTCTTAAAATCCACTTTTCTATGAAGTTTAAAAATAGACGTTATTTCTAGAGCAGTTTTATGTCCACAGAATAGCTCAGCAGCAGGGCAGATTTCCCATTACTGTCCCAGTACCTGCCTATCAGGGCTCCGGCCTCTGTTCCTGCTGCAACCAGGGTGGTCTCTCCACGGTGTAAACCCTCTGAGGTTACCTTTTTTCACCCTCCACTGGGCTCGTATTTTCCAGCCTCTCTGGCCTCATTTCTGTCCCAGGACCTTTGCACGTGCTGTCCCTTCTGTTTGGCATATGTTTCTTCTACACCTTGGAATAGTTTTTTCTCCTTCAGATTTAGTTTCATCTTACACATCCCCTTGTCAGAGAGGATTTCCCCAAGAAATGGACTGATCTTCATCACTTTCTAACAAATTACCCTACTTTGTATTTTTCAAATCACTTCTGTACCTGAAATTATCTTATTTACCAAATTTCTTTTTTTTTCCTTTTTCTTTCTTGCTGTCTGTAGTTCCATCAGTTAGCTTCCACAGCATAAAAAAATCATCCCAAACTTAGTGGCTAAAACAAGCATTTATATATATATATATATATATATATATAAATTTTTTTATTTTTGGCTGCATTGGGTCTTCATTGCTGCGCGCGGGCTTTCTCTAGTTGCGGCGAGCGGGGGCTACTCGTTGTTGCGGTGCGCAGGCTTCTCGTTGCGGTGGCTTCTCTTGCTGCAGAGCATGGGCTCTAGGCGCACGGGTTTCAGTAGTTGTGGCACACGGGCTTAGTTGCTCCGCAGCATGTGGGAGGGATCCTCCCAGACCAGGGGTCGAACCTGTGTCCCCTGCATTGGCAGGCGGATTCTTAACCATTGCACTACCAGGGAAGTACCAACAAGCATTTATTAAGCTTACTTACAATTCTTTGGTTGGACTGGGCTCTGATGGGTGGTCTTCTGGGTTAGACTGGGCTTACTTAAGTGTCTGTAGTCAGGTAGGCGGCTCTGTTTCTGAGGGTCAGCTGGCTGCTGGCTGGCGTGACCGGAGCACGTGGACTAGGTTTCTCGCATCACCTGGCAGGCCAGCTTGGGTTTATTCACGTGGATAACAGAGGGTTCTCAGGAGAGCTGCGTGTACCCGTGCTCTTGAGGTTAGTTCTGGTGCCGCCATAAGGTCCTTCTGCTTCATTCTATGGTCAAAGCGGCCTAAATTCAAGCAGTGAGGAAACAGACACCACCTCTGATGGAGGAGCTACAGATCACATTGTAAAGGGGTGAGGATGTAGGGAAGGAATAAATGTACTCATCTTTGCAGACACTCTACTGTAACAGTGTATATTTGCAATTCATTTTAAATGATTCGCATCTGCACCTTCTTTTGAGTTTGGGAGATTACCCACCTTATGAATTGTTGTAGGGCAAAGAGTATTTCTTCCTGTAGGAGCCGAACGAGCTACATATTTTCTGTCTGTTTTTTTGCACTAAGGGCATAGGTACTTGTGCAGGTTGGCGGTGAGCAAGGTGAGACAGCAGGCTCCCTGGGGACCTGATTCTCCAGTTAGGGTGACAGCAAAGGTGACTGTGCTAGGTTGGTCTTTTTTTTTTTCACACACACACACTGTATTTTATTTTTACAAGAGATAAATAGACCGACACCAAGCATTATAAATGGGTGACCACAGCAAAAGCAACAATAACTGCAATTACCAAACACGAAACACATTCACACTATGTCATAATATTGACATTCAGTCCAGGAATCCTCCACTGTAACAGCTCCTTTACTCTGCAGTGAAAATTGATTTGTATATTTTTTGCCTCTGAGTCCTTGTGGGATTTTTTCTTTTTTATTCAAACAGAAAGTCACAAAAATTATAATCATCCTCATCAGTTCACTCAGTTCCATGTAATTAATTTTTTTTCATCTTGATCTTTTGTTAGCACTTTTATGAATTCATCAGTTTTCCATTAGCGTTCTGAAAACGCTTATTCATTCAGTTCAGCAGTATAGTCAGTTACCTAGGTTGGTCTTATTTGCAGTACGATTGTGTTCCTGGTGGGAAATTGGCAAGCTTACGAGCCATAGCAGCTTGGGGTCTGTGGCATCCAGGTGATTTCTTCATCAGGCCGGTATGATGAAAGGTTTTGTATGTTTGTTTCTGAAACCTTAAGTTTGAGCTGTTTTCTTTACACCTCTCGGAGATTCTGTGAGGCATTCAATATTCTTTCGATAGACTCCTTTTGTGTGTAATCCCCAGGGTCAGATTTAGTTGTTTGCCAGGGAGGGTTCTGTTCCAGAAATCGGTGTCAGGAATAGGGTTAATTCTTCCTACATAATGAGAAGAGTCAGGAGGTTACCAGATTAGCCCAGCTGCTCCTGGAACCCTCAGGACCACGCCTCTCTTTCTACTTGGCCATCCTCTGTGTGTTAGTGTTTTGTCTTCATACGTGTTGCCTCTTCGCTCCCTGTACTGCCTCCACGTTGCAGACAGGAAGAGGGAAAATGGGGTGGCACCTGCTGCGTCTGTTTCTTTTGTCGAGAAAGCCAAAGTTTCAACAAGTGCTCCTTCAGATCTTCCCTTACACAGCTTTGGCCTAAACAAGATCACCTAGATGACTGACGCGAGAGGCTGGGAAGTATCTGGCTTCTTAACCCCTGGGAGGAAGGTATGAGTGGAGAGAGCTTGGGAACGTGTGCTGAGTACGATGGTGACCATTGGCGGCTGCGTCACTAGCTTCCCCCTTTAGAAGGGCGGTTCCTGGCAGGTAGGGTTGAACTTCGCTCACTGCTGTCTCTCCCGCGCCTAGAACGGGGCCTGGCAAACACAGGACCTCAAAATTCGTTGACTGACTGATTTTTAATCTGCTACCAACAGCCGGAGATTCTTTCTTCAAAATCTGTCTTGTAGTTTGCTTTCATTACAGAACCCCTATGTTATTCTAGGCCAATTATTAAAGATTTATTGATTAGAGATTTGTTTCCATCCTATATTTCTCTCCCCGGTCTTTTCCATCCTTTGTCTACATTACATTCTGCCACTAGAAGATCATCTTGAATGCCATTTTTGTCTCGTCCTTTTCTTTCTCAAAAATCTGTATTAGTTCTGTGGTAGGAAATGCAATCTCTCAGCCTGGGAGGCAACTCCTTGCATTAGCTGTCTGTTACCTCCCCACATCAGCAGCTTAATTGGTAATCACTCCCAAATACGGCTAATCTCTCGGCCATCTGGTGTAGGCTGCCATAACCAGGGTATGCAGAGGACAGGCTGCCGGGCTCGCTGAGCCAAGGCAGAAGGCGGTAGAGGGAAGCGAGTAAGCGAGACCTGATTTAGGGAAGACCCTCAGCGTTAGGGCGGGCTGCCATGCTGCTCTGTTGGAAGGGGTGGGCAGTCGCCATTCACTCTGACCTTGTGTTTAGTCTGCAGTCTCATCAGTGGAAGTTATAGCAGGTAGGGGATCTGATTGGGCTGCAAGGCAAGGGCCACCTCTGTCCAATCAGTGGGGTCCACTGCAGTCTTTTTGCCCCAAGGTCAAGAACAGCAGATTGAAACACAGTCTGGCCCACAGGGAAGGCTGAAGTTCAGGGCCCTGGGCTGAGCAGGCACTCAGCCATCCTTAATCCTCTAGAGAGGATGAGGCCACGGGGGGTCAGCCTGGGGAGGCTGAGTCTGCACTTTGCTGGGCCTCGGTGGGGCAGCCAGACCGAGTCAGGTCAGGCGGGGAGTGGTAGCCCCACCTGCCTGCCTTCTTTGTACTTATACAAGTGGTGCACTTTTTGTTAGAAACGTATTCTTTGCTGCTGTGCTCAGAGGGAGATTCTGAAAAGCCATGGGGGACAATTCTGATACATCTCAATTTATTTGATGAAAAAAAACTTGAACCATTTTTATATCGAAACATTACAATATAAAATTGTCATGCTGTTTTTTAGGCAAAATTACAATTTCAGTTTCAAACTTTATTAAAACTCCAGTCTATGATTATGTATTCATCCTCCCCTTTCCTTAGAGGTACTAGGATGGAAAGAACTGAGAAACACAGAATTCGAAGACAAATAAAGGGCCACTAGAGGGCCACTGCAAGTATTATGAAAGTTGTTAATTAAAGATGTATGTTTTTACTTATATGTGGAATCTAAAAAAACAAAAACAAACGAACAAATATAACAAAACAGAAACAGACTCAGAGGTACAGAGAACAATCTAGTAGCTGCCAGAGGAGAGAGAGGTGGGGAGAGCGACAAAGTAGGTGAAGGTACAAACTACCAGTTATAAGATAAATAAGTCACAGGGACGTAATGTACAGAAAACAAAATATTGTCAGTATTTTATAATAACTTCACATGGTGTGCAATTCCTAAAAATGCTGAATCATTATGCTGTATATCTGAAGTAAGTATGGTAAGTCAACTACACGCCACTAAAAAGTACACGTGCTAAGAATTTAAACTAGAAATCAGAAATTTCCATTTTTAGAACGAATTGAAAAGACCGTGTTTGAGATTTAAAAAAATTTTCTTTAAGGGGAAGGGAAAGCTCCTGATGATAGAGCATTAGTGGTAAGGATTAGCATGAAACTGCTATTTGGAGAGACTATACAAATGACTTCCTTTTTAAGGTAAAAATGTCAAGTCAGTTGAAAAGAATTTCAAGGTGTTTTTCTCACTTTTAAAAAATAACCAACATCTATCTTAAAATCAGTACATCCTTTCGCATAGTGCAGTTTTATTCAGGAATGTCTATGTCCCCTAAGAAATAAAAGATCTTTCCACAGGCAGTTGTTATTTTAAAATAACAACTTAATCTAATCACACGGACAGAATGAAATTTTCCACTTTTATCTCTTGTAGCAAGTTGGAATCTTCGAGCATCTGAATACTTCCCTGCGGCAGCGTGCTAAGAACACACCACGGGATATTTACCCCAAATCGCTTTTTTTAAACTGGCTGTTTGCAATCATTGATGTGAAATCCCAAGAACTGCTTATCAGCTGAGAGAGCAACGTGTAAACTGAGGATCTACTTACCTGATTTTTCTAAGCAGAGGTTTTGCTTTTTGTTCTGTCAAGATATTTAGAAATAAGTTTTCTGGACTGACTTGTCTCTAACCTTAGCTGGTTATGTACACTTTGATGATAGGTGCATTTTCTGTCACTAATAATGAAGTTATTCCTTTGCTGGTAGAGTAAACTATACCCCTTTACAGTGCTTTGAACACTCTTGAAGATTTTACGGAAAAGGTGATTTATCCCTGACAGGCAAATTTTTTAGAGCAACCCATTTTTTTTCAGTCTTTCATTTAGTAAATAGTACTTATCAAATTCTGACCAAGAGATTATAACTCATTAATTTGTCCTGAATTAAAAATAAATATTAGTCACAGAAATGATAAACTTCAAGCTAGTATAGTTTAAGAAATTCTTGGAATATATAGAATTCTGCTTCAATAATACTATTCCTGCATAAGACTATAATAGGCTTGAAGACGTTTTAATTAGGATCATTCTGAATTTTAATTTATGGTACATCTAGATCAGTTTCATCTGGTCAGCCAATGATGGAAATGTGAAAGTCCACTGTGGATTTGGGGTCTTTTTGTTATCTCACCGTAACTTAGACTATCAAGTCCATCATGAGCTCTGTCCATATCACAACTGTAAATACTGTATAACTTCTAGAGTTTGCTCGTTTCGTTACATGAATAATATTCACCACTTTCACAATTGTTTCTCTCAGTGATCCCAAGACACAAATTACAGCCCCTACTTGAATGCCTGTAAAATCTCTCTTCTTCTGACCTCTCTCCCAATCTTGAATGTCATATTAATAACTGCTTTTTGGACATCACTCCCTGGATCATTTCTGTGACCTCAAACTAAGTATGTTAAAAAAAAATGAAATGGAATGGATTTAGACAATTCCTGACTTAACAGCCTCTCCTCTTAGGTAGATTTATTGTTGTTATTGACACTACAGTTTTTTTCCAGGCTTGAAAAACTTGTTACCCATGTAAACGAGGTTACAGCAAATACTCGGTAAAAAGCCCACTCCTGTTGTCATCTTTGCTCTGCCTGCTTCACACAACTTTTGCTGAACTACGCTCTGTACTGGCTTCTTTAGTTACAGTAGATGATTCATTTAAAGGATTAAATAAATTACCTATCTCCTTGCCTTCCACAGCGACCTATTGTTATGTTATTTTGGGTCTACCTCTGAAATTTTTGGAAATAACTTCCTTCCTTTCTATTTCTATTCTCATTACTCTAAGTCAGACCCTCGGGAGCTCTTGATTTAACTATTTTTAGGGCCACCTCCCCAGTTTCTGTCACCACAGCCTCCTCCCTCCAAATCATCTGATTTAGCAAAAATGTCAGTGAAAGGTTGGGTTCTGATGTTGTCATTTCCATGCTCAAAAGTCTTCAGTGCATTTCCACGTTCTACAGAATAGAATCAAAACTCCTTAGCCAGGTATTCAAAAAATTTTATTTTATTCAAGTATAGTTGATTTACAATGTTGTGTTCATTTCTGCTGTACGGCAAAGTGATTCAGTTATGCACATATATATACATATATACATTAGTTTTCATATTCTTTGATTTATCACAGGATATTGAATAGAGTTCCCTGTGTTATATGGTAAGATCTTGTTGTTTATCCATCCTATATATAATAGTCTGCGTCTGATAATCCCAAACTCCCAATGCATCCCTCTCCCACCCCCCTCCCCCTTGGCAACCACGAGTCTGTTCTCTATGTCTGTGAGTCTGTTTCTGTTTCATAGATAAGTTCATTTGTATCGTATTTTAGATTCCATGTATAAGTGATATCATGTGGTATTTGACTTTCTCTTTCTGACTTACTTCGCTTGGTATGATAATCTCTAGGTCCCTCCATGTTGCTGCAAATGGTATTATTTCATTCTTTTTTATCTTAGCCAGGTGTTTTTGACTCTCCACGGTGTGCCCTCAACACACGTATAGACTTTAACATTAGATAGAGAACATTACTGCAAAGGGGTGAAGAGGTTTCACTATTTACTAATTATGTGTCCTTTGGTAAAATACTCTTCCTTCCTTGACCCTGGTATTCCTAGCTGGAAAACAGGGATAATAATCGTACATACCTCATAGAGCTGTTGCGAGGATTGAATGAAATAATTTAGTTAAAGCATTAAGCATGGTTCCTGGCACAAAGTAAGTAATCAATACACTTTATTATTATTATTATTGTTACTATTATTGTTCTTGTTACTACGGCACTGCTGGATGGGTAGATAAGTAGATGCTGTTTATGCATGGAATTTGGTATCAGTTCAGTTCTCTATAAATGTTGGAAGCTGGGATGTGTGTCTGCTACAGCGCTGGGAATTACGGCTCCCATGTCATTTAGTTCTCGTGTATTTCTCGTTAGCAGTTATTTCCAGACGAAGGCCTATGCCTGTTGTGTTGTATGGAGCACATTAAAAATTGACGTGACTGCTTGCTTTACAGGATTAGTAATAAAACCTAAATGTCCATCAATTGGTGAATGGATAAACAAAATATGGTGTATTCATACACCACACCACCACTCGGCAATAAAGGGAAACAACGTACTGATATATGCTAAAACATAGTTGAGCCCCAAAAACATCACGCTATTGATAAGTAAACAAAGCCAGACAGAAAAGACTCCATATTGTATGATTCCATTTATATGAAATGTCCAGAACAGGCAAATCTGCAGAGACAGAAAGTAGATGAGTGGCTGCCTTGGGGTATGGGTGGAAATGAGAAATGACTGCAAATGGGGACAAAGTGTCCTTTTGGGTTGATGGACATGTGTGTGTCTGGTTCCCTGTCATTTCATCACATGTGTAACCACCCCACAATCAAGACACAGAACTGTTCAGTCACCACACCCACCATTCTCCCACACCATGCCTAACCCTGACGACCACCAATCTGTTCTGTAATTTCGTCATTTAAAAAATGTTATATAAACAAAATCATACAGTATGTGAGGCCACTTACCTTCAATCTAATTATTGATATCTTAGGGCTTAAATCTGCCATATTATTTTTTATTTTTTGTTCTCTTTGTTTTTTCATTTCCCTGTTTTCTCTTTCACGCCTTCCTGTGGGATACGTGAATGGTTTTTAGAGTTTCATTTTGCTTTTTCTATATTGTTTTTGAGCATATCTCTTTGTGTATGTTGGTGGTAGCTCTAGGTATTACACTGTACATACATAATTATCAGTTTACTGATGTAGACATTTTACCAGTTTAAGTGTAGAAAACTTAGTTCCCCGTAACCTCCCCCATTTATCTTTGTTTTAATAGTTCCTTTACATACATCGCGAACCATGTAAGACAGTATTATGCTTTTTGCCTCAACTGTCAAACAAAATTTAGAAAATTCCAGAAAAGGCAAGTCTATTGTATTTATTCACATTTATGGTCTTTCTGTTGTTCTTCCTTCCTGACATTCCAAGATTCCTCTTTTCATAATTTCCTTTTTATTAGTTAACTTTCTTTATAAATTCTTTCAGAGTAAGTCTGCTGGGGACAAATTCTCTTAGCTTTCCTTCATCAGAACATGTTTGGGTGACTCTTCGTTCCTCAAGGATATTTTCACTGGGTATAGAACTCTAGTTGACACAGCTTTCATTTTAGTACTTGAAAAATGGTTGTAACTTCCTTCTGGCCTCTGGTTTCTGATGAGAAATCGGCTGTCCTTCAGATTGTTTTGTCTTGTACGTAATATGTCATCTCTGGTTGCTTTCGAAATTTTTTCTGTGTCTTTAGTTTGCTGAAGTTTGATTATGATGCATCTTGGCGTGAATTTCTTTGAGTTTATTGTCTTTGGGATTCAATCAGCTTCTTGTATCGTAGTTTTTCTGTTGCACGATATGGGAACTTTTCAGCCGTTATTTCTGGGAATATTTTTTTTCAGCCCCGCCTACTTTCTCTCTTTCTTCTGCAACTCTTTTTTTTTTTTTCATACACACACACACGCTGTATTTTATTTTTACAAGAGATAAATAGACTGACACGAAGCATTGTAAATGGGTGACCACAACAGAAGCAACAATGATTGCAATTACCAAACACGAAACACACTCACCCTATGTCATAATATTGACATTCAGTCCAGGAATTCTCCACTGTAACAGCTCCTTTACTTTGCAGTGAAAATTGATTTGTATATTTTTTGCCTCTGAGTCCTTGTGGGATTTTCTTTTGTTTTGTTTTTATTCTTCTGCAACTCTTGATGACCCAAATGTTAGCTCTTCTGTTATAGTCCTAGAGGTCCCTGAGGTTCTGTTAATTATAAAAAAATCTATTTTTTTCTGTTGTCCAGATTCCAGAGATAAAGAATCCATAAGTTATGAATTGTGCACCACTCTGAGTAATGTGATGAAATCTCACACCGTCAGCTCCATCCCACCTGAGACGTGAATCATCCCTCTGTCCTGTGTGTCCCACCCATTAGTCACTTAGCAGTTGCTTGGTTGTCGGGTCGACTGGCATCGTATCTCAGTGCTTGTGTTCAGCTGGCCCTTATTTTACTTAATAATGGCCCCAAAGCACACGAGGAGTGATGCTGCAATTCACATATGCCAAAGAGAGGGGTCACCGGGAACCACATTGACTGACGCTTTGATCTTGGACTCCCTAGCCTCCAGAACTGTGAGAAATGATGTCTGTTGTTTAAACCACCCGCTTCATGGTATTGTTACAGCAGCCTGAACTATGACAGATGCCTGCTTCAAAGTCCAGGAGATCAGTAGTGTGGGAAATTGTTTCCAAGGTAGAGACCGTCCAGGTTTAACGTCTAGTAATTGAACTTCATCCGAATGGACCTTACACAGAGTTCCATGTGGGCTGGATGGGAATGACAAAGGGCATGTTCCATACTAACTGCTCCAAATGATTATGCTTCCTGAGGAAATCTGAGCCCTTCCCTGCGCTCCTTGGATCTTCCTAGAGAGGTAAATTCTAGCAGTGAAAATGAGGCAGGGTTCTTCAGGCATATATATCTCTATAACACACTACATTAAACCCAAGCAGAGGATCATTCCTTTCACAGATACTTATCGAGTGTCTGGTGTGTACGAGGCACTGAGCTGTTTCTAGAAATTCTGAGGGAATAAATTAGTTACACTTCTGGTGCTTAATGAGCGTATTGACTAAGAAGCCACCAACGGCAGTGTGGTGACAAGTGTGAGAGAGTATATATTTATACAGATAAGTGAGCACAGTGGAGGGTATCTATTCAGCAGAGAATGCTTGCGTAGTGGGAAGGCAAGGGTGCAAGAAAGGTTCCTGAGATGAGCTGAATATTGAAGGAAGGGATGGAAAGGTGGACGGTAATGTAGGGCAGGGGGTTAGGGCTAGAGAAGGCATACCGAGTAAAAGATACAATGTGTGCAGAAGTGTGGAGCCACATTTAAGAAATGTCAAGTGATTCAAACTGTTGAGTCAAGACACATGAGATGAAATTGGAAAAGTAAGCTGGAGTCAGACCACAAACGGTGTGGTACAGTGGGGTGTGAGAGTATTTACTAAAGGATGTGAGAACAGTGGAAGTGTTTTAAAAGAATATTGACATGGCAAAATAAAAATTTACATTTATTGAACACATTAGGACGTTAGGCGCTTTGCCTAACGTGTAATGTATATTTTAGTCTTCACAGTGAGCCTGGAAGGTGGGTGTTTCCCGCTATTTCACAGCCAGGGAAACAGTCACAGAGAAATTAAGTGAATGGCCTGGAAGGAGGAGACAGGATTTGAACCGAGGTCTGACTTTAGAGCACACATGCTTAACCTCTGTGCAATGGCTCCCCGTGGCCTGGCTCCTTGGTCAGTGGTGACCAGACAGAATGGCACAGAGATCCCCAGGTGATCTGTGTGCACGATCAAGCTTGAGAAGCAGTGGTTTAGACTTCCTACAGTGGCGTCTGCCAGAGACAAGGGATGCCGGGAAGACAGCATGGTGGCATGATTGGGCAACAGGTGTATTGGTCCCCGTTCCTGACTGGAGACATGGGAGTGGAACGTGTGTTAGGGGAGATGCTTGGAAAGGGAGGGCCCCTTCATGCTGACTTATGTGTATGAAATTTTACTTTTTTTAGAAGTGCCCCAAAGGAATTCCTTTAGTTGAAATTCCTTCGTTGTTGAAATAGAACCAATGGATGTGGATGGTTTATCCAACGTGGATTATAGGATTCACTAGTCCTTAGCTATTGAAGAGCAGATTATATCTAACTCCAAATTTTAAAATTGACACTTCAATTTTGAGCTGGTAATAATGCCATTCATGCCTATTGCTACCCTGTAAACATGCATTTTTTTAATGATGCAATTGCCCTGTCTTTGTGTGATGGTGATGGTTATCAATGGAGGTCTGTATCAAGTTAAACACTACTGTTTCTCTTACCTACCCCCTCCCTTCCTTCCCTCTGTCTTTCCTTCCTTCACTCAGTGCCTCTCTCTCTCTGCCCTTCCTCCCTTCTTCCCTCCCTCCCTTTCTTACCCGTTTTACTTTTTAATTGGTCACTTGTTACAAAGGCAGCATTTACAAGGCAAACCGTGCAGCTCTATAATCTTTTTCCTTTTGTGATCTGTTTGGAGGCAACGTCTGGCAGCACAAGTGTGAACCTGGTCATTCTTTCCCAGAGGACCTTGTCTTTGCGGTTCAGAGCTGAGGCGGGAAGCCTGGTAAATCTGATTAGGTGGGGTACCTTCAAATCAGATTAGGCTACGGGTAGCCATCAGAGGCAGTGCGTGTCATCTGGGGACTGCATGTGGGACAAAGCCCTGAAACACGTTCAAACCCCATGATGATTAAGCAGAGCGGTGGGAGAGCTGTGTGTGCAGAAGTGTCACATCACTCCTGGGTGGTGCCTCTCTCATGTGTCCCGTTATGCTGAGTAGCCACATTGTTACATTTACAGCCATTTTCATAGAACTACATTGATACCATAATAAGCAAGAGTGCTTACATTAAAAACAAAGGCTGCTTGTATATTTTGGAGATTAATCCTTTGTCTGTTGCTTCATTTGCAAATATTTTCTCCCATTCTGAGGGTTGTCTTTTTGTCTTGTTTATGGTTTCCTTTGCTGTGCAAAGGCTTTAAAGTTTAAGTAGGTCCCATTTGCTTATTTTTGTTTTTACTTTCATTACTCTAGGAGGTGGGTCATAAAAGATCTTGCTGTGATTTATGTAAAAGAGTGTTTTTCCTATGTTTTCCTCTAAGAGTTTCATAGTGTCTGGTCTTACATTTAGGTCTTTAATCCATTTTGAGCTTATTTTTGTGTATGGTGTTATGTAGTTTTTTTTTTTTTTATAAAGTTATTTATTTTTGGCTGCATTGGGTCTTCGTTGCTATGCCCTGGCTTCCTCTAGTTGTGGTGAGTGGGGGCTACTCTTCGTTGCTGTGTGCGGGCTTCTCATTGCGGTGGCTTCTCTTGTTGCAGAGCACGGGCTCTAGGCACACGGGCTTCAGTAGTTGTGGCTCATGGGCTCTAGAAAGCAGGCTCAGTAGTTGTGGCACACAGACTTAGTTGCTCCATGGCATGTGGGACCTTCCCGGACCAGGGCTCAAACCCGTGTCCCCTGCATTGGCAGGCGGATTCTTAACCACTGCACCACCAGGGAAGTCCTGTTAGGTAGTATTCTAATTTCATTCTTTTACGTGTAGATGTCCAGTCTCTTATTGAAGAGACTGTATATTCTTGCCTCCTTTGTCATAGATTAGGTGACCATAGGTATGTGGGTTTATCTCTGAGCTTTCTATACTGTACCATTGACCTATATTTCTGTTTTTGTGCCAGTACCATACTGTCTTGATAACTGTAGCTTTGTAATATAGTCTGAAGTGGGGTGTGTGTGTGTGTGTGTGTGTGTGTGTGTGTGTACACACACACACACACAGTGGAATATTACTCAGCAATAAAAAGGAACGAAATTGGGTCATTTGTAGAGATGTGGATGGATCTAGAGTCTGTCATACAGAGTGAAATAAATTAGAAAGAGAAAAACAAATATATATTAACACATATATGTGGAATCTAAACAAATGGTACAGATGAACCTATTTTCAGGGCAGGAATAGAAACGCAGATGTAGAGAATGGATGTGTGGACATGGTGGTGGGGAAGGGGAGGGTGGGATGAATTGGGAGATTAGGTTTGACATAAATACACTACCATGTGTAAAATAGATAGCTAGTGGGAACCTGCTGTATAGCACAGGGAGCTCAGCATGGTGCTCTGTGATGACCTAGATGGGTGGGATTGAGACGGGGAGGGAGGCCCAAGAGGAAGGGGATATAAGTATACATATAGCTGATTCAGTTCATTGTACAGCAGAAACTAAAACAACATTGTAAAGCAATTATACTCCAATTAAAAAAAAAAACCCTATGGGCTTCCCTGGTGGCGCAGTGGTTGAGGGTCCGCCTGCCGATGCAGGGGACACGGGTTCGTGCCCCGGTCCGGGAAGATCCCACATGCCGCGGAGCGGCTGGGCCCGTGAGCCATGGCCGCTGAGCCTGCGCGTCCGGAGCCTGTGCTCCACAACGGGAGAGGCCACAACAGTGAGAGGCCCGCGTACCACAAAAAAAAAAAAAAAAAAAAAAAAACCCTAGAGTTTTAAAAGTAAAGCAACAGGGCTTCCCTGGTGGCACAGTGGTTGAGAGTCCACCTGACGATGCAGGGGACACGGGTTCGTGCCCCGGTCTGGGAAGATCCCACATGCCGTGGAGCGGCTGGGCCCGTGAGCCATGGCTGCTGAGCCTGCGCGTCCAGAGCTGGTGCTCCGCAACGGGAGAGGCCACAACAGTGAGAGGCCCGCGTACCGCAAAAAAAAAAAAAAAAAAAAAAGTAAAGCAACAAAACAAAACAAAACAAAAGCAAAAGACTTAGGTCCTTTTCTTTTTAATGACTACCATGAGTGAATACTGACTCAGACTTGCTTATCAAAGAATGACAAAATGTCATTTTTAGCAGCGTAACAACATTTTCTCTTTAATAAAAATAAATGAGGACTTAAGGCTGTCTGGGAGGGAAATGCTTATGAATTGGCGAAGTATTTTCTCCTGAGAATGATACGAGGTAAGCAAGGTGCAATGCAAGGGCAACTAATTAGGAAGATTTCAGAACTGTGGAGTATGCTGGGAACTGGCTTGTTTCTGGCTATGGTCCCCTTAAGGTGAATTCTGTCTGGTGATTAGCATCACCTCGGATTAAATTAATTGGCTGTACTCAATCCCTGAGTGGATACACTAAGAATAAATCCAAAGACATTAGTTTCCTTGCACGAAACAAGCAGGTTACATATCTGGTAACATTTATGGGAATTATTCAAACAACTTAACCCATCTTTTCCTTTATAAGGGAAGTTTCAAGTTCTGGTAAGTACAAAACTATTTAAAATCTTTATTTTGAAAATAATCTATTTTAGCCAGTTGTACTTTATTTTACATATCTAGCCTACATATTTGTGTTCTGTATGTAACCATTAGAAAAACAATAAATACTGCTAATATTATCTTTACCCAAATATGCAAGAAACATTCACAATATGCTGATATTAAAGTAGGAGGGAACTTCAGTATCAGGAAATCAAGCAATTCGAGTGTATTAAAACATGGGTAAAGTTTTGTTTTCTTCTGATTATAAAAGCTCTGCTAACTCTTTAGAGCAATCTGTGCAATACCTTAAGAAGGAGGAAGTTGCTTGTGCTTCAGCAGTGCTGTGGCTGCTGTGTGCTTCTCTTCTGAACCCTCACCCCCAAGGCCACCCCACAGCGTTATGACCTGTGAGATGAACTACTTTTTCTTGCAGCATCAGATCTCTGAATTGCTATAGAACATTATGACTATACCTCTCTTATGTTTTGTTTTCTGCTTCATTTTTCTTTCTGAATTGCTTCAATTCCTACTACATGCTAGAAAAGTAAATTAAAAATGTAATTAGGACACGATACACCCGCATCTTGTGAATCGGTCATCTGTTTTGTCAAGAGAGTAGTGGAGAGAAGGTACAGCCCTCTTGGTAGAGGCAACTATTTAGCTCTGAGCAGCACAGATGATTCAGACCAATGAAGGCGCGGATCAGCAATAACAATGGTTGGACCTAGTGAAACAAAGGGTGTAAAAAAAAATCCGGTTTATGTTAAAAAGCAATACAAGTATCCATGACAGGTCCCTTGGTCTGACTGTAGGCAATGAAGAGCTTGCAGAGAAGTGGGGAAGATATCGATAGCAAGCGTCAGGCCATTAGAAGAAGATTTCAATATAATTTGGGCTGGAGGCAAGAGACTGTTAGCTGGGTCCTTTGCTACCTCTAGGGCAGTCGGTGGTGAGGAAAGTAAGACCCTAGCTTCCCCTTTTTCCTCTGTCCACCTCCACTTGTCCTCCCTCAGCATAACCTGCTGGGACAAGAATTAGACCACTTTAAGTACTCAGTGCTTTTGTTCCCTACAGAGCCCCTAAGTATCCTACTGCATTATCCGATTTCAGAGGGCAAAGAATAAACCTCGTTATCTAAAATGTATGTAAATAAACAGTAAAAACATTTCCATCCAAATAATTCCGATTAGTCTTTAAAGCTGATTACGAAAGGTGCACAACTACGACAGGGTAGCTAAGAGTTGTGGAGGCTGGTAGCTCTGTTTCACAAAAGCAGACACCCTACTGTCGAGGCTGACTGACTGCGTCGCTGCTCTGCTCGCGTGCACTGGCAGAAGCTGCGCTAATCCCTGCCATCTTCCTGGAGGGCATCCCCCCACTCTGTGCCTCTGGCATCTCAGCTGTACACAGCTCTTCCTCTGGAGACCGCCACCTCTTCCCACCCTCAGCAACTCTCCTGATGTTTTCATGGTACCGTGACTCTTCCTCAGTTGTGCCACTGAATTACTCTGTGATCTTCCCATGGACACTGTAGGACATACATATGATGATGTCAAGGCAAGGCTGAAACACTCCCTCTGGAACGAATCAACTTTGCACTCTGCTCCCCAGTGATGATACTGTGCACTGTATGCACAGAGATCCTTTTATTCACCCATAATACTGGCTCTTCACCATGCTCTGTGCAATGCCCACCTCACCACAGGCTCTTAAACCTTACCCGCATGTATGCAAAATCCCAACACTCTCCAAAACTTCCCCCAGTGACTCCTAGGAGTTCCCAGAGATCCTCTTACATGCAGCTAGGACCAGAGGAACTTGTATTTTCACTTTGCTTTTGCTACAGCTTCCTCATCAAGGTGCCTGGCAACTACCCTGCTGCAAGTACTTGCTCTGTAAGTGCTCCTCCACTGCTGGGCATATGGCATCTCCCCAGGATGTGGTAACTTCAGCTTCTTCCCTTCACGCATCAGGTTCAAAACCAATGATCAGGACTGAGCAGCAGTGGGATGGGGACAATGGGGGCCATTTCTTCCCTGCAGTTGACCCTGTCTTCCATGGTCTCCTTTCTGGTCCCAGCACAGAATCTCCTTTCTCTTATTTTAGCCCAAAACGAAGAAATCAAAACCAACAAACCCTCCCAAAGAAAACCCTTAGCATATCAGCTCACATAACTGTGTTCTCAACATGGCGACCAGGTCAACGGCTCTCCAAATAGTGAGATCCAGGCAGAAAACCACTGCAATTAAAAGCCTCACTACACACTTCCACGTAGATAAATATAATTTCCACAATTAGGTGAAAAATGTGTCTCAAACATTATTCATGTAAAATATTTTCAAATAAATACTAAGTAAACCAACCTAAAAAGTAGTTAGAGGCAAAGAGTTCTGAAGTCTTGTTTAAATACTGAAGGAATTCATCCCTTTCACAGCTGGTGAGGGCCTGGAGATTCAGGGCATGGCGCAGTTTATCAGCTGAGGATGAGGGGAGATTGAGGTTTCGCTGACTCCACCGCAAACCTGGATTCCCCAGCTCCTGATGCGCATGCTTGCTACAGCTGCCTTTAGTGTCTTAAGTGTTATCATTACCTTAAACTGCTTGGGAAGAGAGAAGGGGAGACACATCTAATTTCTAGGCTGATCTTTGAATGCATTTTCCTAAGTTACATATAAATGAGATTTGTAAATCGTATTGGAGATAAATGAAGATTCTTAGAAAACAGCTTGCAACCATTTAACTAGGTGATTTGGGCCAGATTTATAGCTGATTTATAATGACAGACATGCCTTGTTCATCTCTGTAATACTGATCATATTTATTTAGTTTGTTCAATTTGTCTTCAAGGCTGCAGGGCATTCTTACTCTGTCAAAAGACACCAACAATTACATTGATTTCAAACCACAGAAAATAGCCACACTAGGCTACCAATGAAAAACAAGCCCAGCATCAGATAAACCCTCCCACAAGCTGCTCAGCTGTCAGTCAGACTCTGGCTTCACTTGGAAAGTGGAAGAGAAAAACCTCAGTGATTGGTGAAAATGGCTCTTAAATTCCCTCCTGAAGTGCTCACTTTAGAACCACTTTAGAATCCGGTTTAGTAGTAACCAGATTGCACCATTTTAAGCAGCCCATAGTAATGTCATTCATTCTAAAAATGTTTGTTTAGTGCAGCGTTTCCCAAAGTAAGATTAGTCGTGTGTGAGATAATTTACCTGCATGTTCTACAATCTGTAATGGAAACATCTTACACTACCTTAACGTGGCCCTTATTTAAGGATATATATGATACATTCCTTCTAGAATTTAATGTCAGGAGCCAATCTCCTCTAGATGAGTTCATTTGATTCCATCCAACAGACAATTTGAACTTTATAAACTTTTCCTGTTTTCTCCCTTTAACTGCCAGGACATGCAGAACTAAATCGATCAGTTGCAAAACTCTCTTTTCTCATTGGATGATGGGTTCTGATTTTTTTTTAACTGTTCAATAATACCTGCTAATTTTAAAGAGTCACAGAATTTGGCAATGTATAAAAACATTATCCATAGCTCTGCCATCAGAGATAACCCACCATCAACAATGGGCTGTGTATACTCCACACTTTCTCCTTCTAGTATAATAAATATTGTACACATTGGCAATGGCATAGCATGTGTATTCTATAAGCTGCTTTTTCACTTAGTAATAAATAGGTCATGACCATTTTTCTATGCCAATAAATAAAGCCATGTTCAACGGCTCATAGTTTTCCATGGGTGTATACATCATGATTTATCTACCTAGGCCCTTATTAGTGTCTTTAGGTTGTTTTTAATGTTTCAGTTATAAATACCGTTACTTAACTGCTGCTTTTATGTCTTTTTTTTTTTTTTTTTTTTGCGGTACGCGGGCCTCTCACTGTTGTGGCCTCTCCCGTTGCGGAGCACAGGCTCCGGACGCGCAGACTCAGCGGCCATGGCTCACGGGCCCAGCCGCTCCGCGGCATGTGGGATCTTCCCGGACCGGGGCACGAACCCGCGTTCCCTGCACCGGCAGGCGGACTCTCAACCACTGCGCCACCTGGGAAGCCCCTGCTTTTATGTCTTATTTTAAGCCCCGAAAGTTATCTTTCAAAATAGGTAGGTATAATGAATGAATCAATGAATGAATGAATGAAATTCGAGGAACAGCTATCGGTAGCTGGCTTTAGCATTAGCACCTATTCTTCATGGTGTGAAGATGAATAATTTCCTTCCCTTCTCCAGGTCTCAACCAAAATGAGTGAAACTCCTTCCACCAGTTTTTCCATGATTCGTCGGATTTCTTCTGAAGGTCAGGTTCCTTCTCGCCAGTTGGGCGTCACTCAGCCTGTCGTGGCCAAAAGGATCAGCTTCTACAAGAGCGGAGACCCGCAATTTGGCGGCGTCCGGGTGGTGCTGAACCCTCGTTCTTTCAAGACATTGGATGCTCTGCTGGATAACTTGTCGGGGAAGGTGCCCCTACCCTTCGGGGTGAGGAACATCAGCACCCCCCGAGGAAGGCACAGCATCACGCGCCTGGAGGAGCTGGAGGACGGCCAGTCGTACCTGTGCTCCCATGGCAGGAAGATGCAGCCGGTGGACCTGGAAAAGGCCCGCCAGCGCCCGCGGCCCTGGCTCAGCAGCCGGGCCCTCAGCGCGCACGTGCAGCGCGCACGCGCCGCCGCCGCTTCCGCCGCTCCCGCCGCTCCCGGCATGCTGCGCGCGCCGCGGCGGCTAGTGGTCTTCAGGAATGGCGACCCGAAGACGAGACGTGCAGTCCTCCTGAGCAGGAGGGTCATGCAGAGCTTTGAGGTCTTTCTGCAGCACCTGACGGAGGTCATGCAGCGCCCGGTGACCAAGCTCTACGCCACGGACGGAAGGAAGGTGAGCACCGTGAGGGACGTGATGGCGGCCCCGGGGAAGGAAGGCTTTTCCCGCGCCTGTGCGTGCTCCCTGCTCACGGGAGGGCGCTGGCTCCCCCCCTCTCCCCTCCCCCCGGTGGCTGTTCGTTTCTGGGTCAATGCAATGAGGCGTGGGCCCTGTGGGGCTCTTTGTTTTTTCCTCGCATGCTCCGTTCCCTGAGCCTCGCGTTATAGAATGTGTTGGCACGGAATCTGCCTCGACGATATTTCTTGAAAAGGTGTGGCCAAGAGTGACGTTCTGTTGGGTACAGAAAGCCTTTTCCTGTGACCTGTGTGTCACTTTCCCGGTCCTGGTGTGTCCGTCAGGCCCTTTCCCAGCTGGATGCTTGAGTGGGGAGGACAGGGGCAGTACTGTGTACCCTTTAAAGGTTTTTTTGGTTATGATGGCAGAAGACCGGTCGGCCTGTGCCAGCTGTGGGCTGAAGACGGGTGTTGGTCTAACACCCCCTTCCCCCCATACCCTTGGTTCTTCGATATTTTGTATACGTTATTTGGTGCCCAGCGAGTGGTGGGTGATTATCACTTTCAAACCCAGGAGGCTGTTGAGTTAATCAGTTATAAACTCACCGTATGGAAAGAACAAAACTTCATGCTGCTCATGTCAGGACCGTAACTCTTTGATTTTTCCCCCCTAGGTTCCCAGTCTCCAGGCTGTGATCCTGAGCTCTGGAGCTGTGGTGGCAGCAGGAAGGGAGCCATTTAAACCAGGAAATTATGACATCCAAAAGTACTTGCTTCCTGCTAGAGTACCGGGGATAATCTCTCACCGTGTGTACCCCAAGGGAAATGCTAGGTCAGAAAGCAGAAAAAGTAAGTCACTTAAATATGTAGCCCTTATTTTTAGCCCTGAGTTGTTTTTGTTTTTTTTTTAACCTCAACAACAACAAAAATTCATCTTAAATGACCGATTTCCTTCATCACAGAAAAGGAGAGGATCAAAACCTTCTAAACTGAAATTTGTTATATTTGTAGCTGGAGAGAGTTGTAGAGATCATCTGATAATTTTTTAAAAAAGATTTTTTTGAAGTCAGTCAGTCAATGATATATCTGTTTAAATTGATGAGGTTTATTTTTTGTTTGTTTTCTGTTTTTGTTTTTGCATCTAATACCTAGATAAAAGATCGAAGTACCACCATTGATTTAGAGAGGAATCCTAAATTCCGTGGAATATGTGTAAGTGACGCTCTGGTGGTTGCAGAGTTTTCTCTAAATAATACCATGCAGATCATAGCTGAGCTCAGGTTAGTTGATCGACATATTTAAAAATAATCTCTGGAAACTCCCTGGCTGTCCAGTGGCTAGGACTCCATGCTTCCACTGCAGAAGAGGGAACGGGTTCGAACCCTGTCCAGGGAACTAAGATCCTGCATGCCGCACTGCTTGACCAAAAAAAAAGAGAAACCTCTAACTACACATACATGCTCTACTTTCTGAAGTTATTCCAGTAAAAGTCACAGGCCCTTAAATCCACTTTTTATTTATTAAAAAAAAAGGTTCATAGAGCCAGTTCATGCTGGTTAACAGTACTCTGGGTTGATAGTTCCTTAGGAAATGCCGTCTAATGAGACGTTATCCTTTGGATAGGGGAGGAGGAGTGCCTCTTGACACCCAAGAGTGTGGGATAGGCTGTAAATTCCCTTTTTCAGGCAGAGCTAATCTCATTATTTACAGTGCTCAGTATTTTAGCTCCAGGCGAATGTGTTGATTGCCATTTACACTTTCTTTTTAATTTATATTTTATGTAAACATGGAATGGTACATTTTAAGTGGTGTTAATTCCTTTACTTATTGCTGAACTAGGCAGACTCAACTATTCCTTCCTGTTGTTCTTTAGTTATTTCATGGATATGCTAATAGCCAGTCGTTCATGTGTCTGTTCCGTAGGCGTCAGCTGCCCAGGATCTTATGTGCAGGTAGTGTTAGTTCACCCTGGTCATTTCATCAGAATGATTTTATTGTCTTCTGTCTGATGTGGGTTTCTGAGCATGATTTTTAATGGCTTCAGGGAATCTGAGGGCTTTGTTAAGTTTTACTTTAAAAAATGATGAGTGAGACAGTTTCATTTATAATTTTGGTGAAAGTGTACTAAAAGTTAAGAGGAAGTATCTCTAGGCTTATCCTTTGAAACTAAAGGTATTTAATTGATGGTAAGCATGTGCACATCTATACAAACTACTAATTTGACTGAGTTTAGAAAGCATGAGTTCCAAGGTTATCTCTAGAGGTACACATTAAAAAAAATACCTAGATATCTGGGTCTTTGACTAGCTCTGTTCTCTTTTGTGACTGATATTAAATAAATGCACTGATTATACAAAATGAATGCTAAATTCATAATTATTACTAGATTAGCCTAGCCTTTAAAATAAATTCTAAAAATGTTTTTACTTTCATAATGGTATAGATATCTCTCGTCGATATACACAGGTAGGAAAATGAATACCACCGTAAATTATTACTTGCTTATATGAATAGGTAAGCAGCACTTGGTTAGACCCCAATTTCAGTACTGGTGAACAGAATAAAACAACAAAACCAAATCCCACAAAAATCTCTTTATTTTTGCTAGAATCCTTAGCAATTTCTACTTTATACTTTCCTTTTTAAAATTGTCTTATTAAACTCATTAAGATTAAAATTCCGTGAATTTCCTCATTGAAGTAGAGTTATAAGTTCTCTTTTAAAGAGTAGTTTGTAGAAATGTACCAGACACTACAGTAAACTAAATTGACGAATGAATATATAGAGGTGAGAAACTTATTAACAATATCTTACTATGAAATTTAGAAAATATGGTGTTCTTCTTACTAATTATTTTTTGTTTTCTTTCTTTGCTGCCTCTTCTATTGGACATTTATAACTTCTCTGTCTTCCACATTATATTTTGATGTGGGGCATCTTTTACTTTTAAAATCTTGAAAGTGAGCACACATGTACCTTCAAGCCCAAGGTCTCAAATTCATTCTGTTTCTTCTGACAAAATGCAGAGTAATGATTGCTACTCAGACCATTCTTTTGCTTCTGAAAATTACTTGGCCTTAGAAAAAAATGATTCTCAGAGTTTATTGATATATCCTTCTGAAGATGATGTTGAGAAATCAATTATTTTTAATCAAGATGGTACTATGACAGTTGAGATGAAAGTTCGATTCAAGATAAAAGAGGAGGAAACCATAAAATGGACAACCACTGTCTGTAGAGCTGATCTTTCTAATAATGATGAAAAGAGTGAGGTAAGCAGTTTCCCAGGAAGAACAGATGATGGATCACCTGGTTTAAAGATTACAGCATGTTCATTGTCTGCAGATGTCTCACCTCTGGAGAAAGGCAGTATTCAAGAGGGCAGTTTGGCAGAGGAGATCAACAGTCCAGTGAGAGATCAGGATACTGAAACTTGCAATTCTGCTAGTTGGGAGAATGCTGCTATGGACACAACTGCCACCCAGGGAACTCAGGATCAAGCGAAACATCATTTTTATAGGCCCCCTACACCTGGACCAAGGAGAGTCAGGCAAAAGAAATCTGTGATAGGGAGTGTGACCTTAGTATCTGAAACTGAAGTGCAAGAGAAAATGATTGGGCAGTTTTCCTATAGTGAAGAAAGGAAAGATGGGGAAAACAAATCTGAGTATCACATGTTCACACATTCTTGCAGTAAAATGTCATCAGTATCCAACAGACCAGTACTTCTTCAAGTTGATAACAATGAGCAGGTGGAGTCATCTTTAGAAAGAAAAAAGGAAAGCAGACTGCTCAAATCAAACGCACTAAGTGCTGGTGTTGTAGAAATTACAAGTCAGAAGATGTTAGAGATGTCCCATAATAACGGCTTGCCACAGACTACATCAGAAAACTCAGTTGTGGAGGAAGGTATAGTTGATAGTGTAACAGCGGACAACAAAACTAGTGTCAAGAATTTAAGAACTTATGGTAACACCAGCGATAGAACCAGTCCTTTTTTAGCAGATGCAACTCATTCTTCAGGTAACAACTCTGGAACTGACAAAACTATTTCAGAGACCCCAGCTTCAGTAGGATCCTCTACTGTCACCACAAGAATTGACAGACTAATGAGTGAGTTTTCTCAGTGTGGTTTAACAAAACTTCCAGAAAACGAAAAGCAGATTTCATCATCTGTTGCCAGCAAAAAGAAGATGAAATCTCAGCAGCATGTGGTAAATTCCAAGCATCAGGGTGGGGAGGTTGCAAGGAAAGGAATCCCCAGGAAGAGTAAAAGAATAAACACAAGAGGCAGAATTGCACAGGAAACCATACTGCAAGACTCACGTAGTCCCCTTAAAGGAGAGATACTTTGTGAGAAAGACCTCCATGCAAGTGATACGGTAATTGAATCAAATTATTTTTCTTCCAAAAGTAATAATGCTGTGAATTCCAGGAATCTCCCTAGAAATAAATTAAATACTATTCATAATCCTAAGGTTCAGGGACTGTTAGCCAAAAGAAAATCCAGACCACTAAACAAAGTAAACTTAGGAGGACCTACAAAAGGAGAAATTGGTCAAGGAGAAAAAGTGTTTTCCCATAATGAATTTAGATATTGCAAAAATACTTTTGAAAATCAAAATTTATTTCATATGTTTAACTTTCTTGAGCAGAAACCCAATGCTTTTTGTGGTCCACAGGCTCAAGCAGAAATAGCATCTTGGTATTTGAGAGGAGCGTCAAAGAAGAGTTTAGTTTCAAAAGTTAATAATTCACACATAACTTTAAGAAGCCAGAAAAAACAAAAAGGGGATAGGTTGAAATCAGATACTATTGTAAGTAAACAGCATGTCACAACCAGGGCAAATTCCTTAGCTTCTTTGCAAAAAGCTGTTTTTCCTGAGGCTGTTACCCATCATTCAGTTCAAAATTATGTACAGAGATGGTTGCAGAACATAAGTTCAGATTCAGCTTTGCAACCTAGACAGTCAGCTCCAATATGCACAAAGGAAAGGAGTGTGGTAGGTTATAACAACAGTTGTTTTCCAAGAAATAATTCCCACAAAAGTTCTGGAAAAGGAAATAATTTTGTCCTGGAAGGTAATAAACATATAACTGAAAATGCCAGTTTGACAGGAGATAATCTAGGGAAAGAGGTCGGTACATCTTTTGACAAAGATAACAGTGAAGAACTTAGCAAAGATCTCTATGGGAGCCAGGTTGAATCTCTGAAGGATGCTTACTTGCTTTCCATCCATGAATATCGTACTTTGTCACAGTCAGCTATTGATGATGCTAATACTAAAAGTCAGGTATCTGCTGAAAAGTCAGGACAAGAGGTAAGCCTTGTTTACAAAGACATAAACCTAGCTACAAAAGGGCAGAGTGTAGAGGCTGCCATTCAAGTAGATCTTATGGAAGAGGACACTCCAAAACACCTGTTACCAGTCTGGTTGCTTTGCCAACTGCAAGCTTTAGTTCCTAGTAGTCACAAGACTCAGAATGGAGTTGTTCAAATGCCAGGTTCACTTGCAGATATTCCCTTTCCTTCTCCGATATATAATTCATCCACTAATGTTCTTCTGGCTTGGCTCCTGGTGCTAAACCTAAAGGGAGGTATGAATAGCTTCTGTCGAGGTGATGCTCACAAGACTACCAGCAGAACTTCAGAAATACTTGCGTTGTTGGAGGTTCTGAAACACATTGCTGTCAAAGAGGAAGCAGATGACTTGAAGGCTGCTGTTGCCAGTTTAGTGGAATCAACCACAAATCACTTTGGACTCACTGAGAAAGAGCAGGACATGGTTCCAATAGATCTTTCTGCAAATTGTTCTACACCCAACATTCAGATAGCTCCTAAATGCATTGAAAATGAGAAAACACAGAAAATCTCCTCTTTAGATGGAGGCTGTTCTGCCAGTGAGGACAGTGTCTCTGAAGTCTGTGTTTCAGAGGGGACTTGCTCTCCATGTGAGATGTGCACTGTGAGTAAGACTTATCCTCCAAAAGAGACTTGGAACCTCAGTGATAATTCTTTCCCCAGTGATGGCTGTACCATGGATCAGACCTCCATGAATAAGGCTTGTTTCCTAGGAGAGGTCTCTTCACTTACTGACACTGTGTCTTCTCATAAGCCTTGTGCTTATGAGGAAAACCGTATCCGTGAGATGGCTTGCTCAGTTGATGAGGCCTACATTCCCATCAAAGTCTGTAATACCAGTGACTTTTTAAATTCCAAAGAAAACACATATAGTGATAATTTGGAATTGACCGAAGAGTTAGAAAGAGTTGGTGAAGTTCAGAAAGACCTAAATATTTTGGCAGACCCTGGGTGTAAACATGGCTTTAGTATATTGGTGTCACACCAAAATGTCAGTAATTTAAGCCACAGTGGCTTTTTCCAAGATGCAACTGAACCAGAACTTCATAGGAAACATAGTTCTCTAGATGAATTTGAAAATTGTTCATTAAAGAAATTTCAGGATGAAAATGCATATACATCTTTTGATAAGGAAGACTCAAAGACTTCTGAAGAACCAGGCTCAATAACCAACAGCGTGACATCAAGTGAAAGAAACATTTCAGAATTGGAATCTTCTGAAGAATTAGAAAACCAGAACACTGATATCTTTAATACAAAGGTAAATTCAGGAGAGCAAGCTACTGAAGAATTGATCCAAAAAGAGTTAGAGGCTAGTAAAAATTTGGAATTGATCCAAGTCTCTAGCAGGAACATTACAGAAGGAGGAGGAAGGAATGGTGTCATTTGTGAGACAATCAGCAGGAGCCTGGCAACACCACCATCTTTAGTATTTTGCTATGATTCTAAGCAAAATGCTGAAAAGCAGCTCATTGAAGGAGAAACTGAAATGAGAGTAAAAAAGATGGTAGAAAGCATGGAAACTGGAAGTTTTGCAGAGTCTCTCCTTAATTTTAAAAATGACTTCAAAAGGTCAGGGACTTCTGATCGGTCAGATTATAGACAAGACAGTGGGAATGAACAGTCATATAAAACATCCAGTGATGGCCCCAGTGACGGTGGTGAGGAGGTGGCCCAAGAGAAAGACTATAATAAAGGATTTGTTAAAAGGACAATAGAAAAACTTTATGGTAAAGCAGAGATGATGAAACCATCTTTTTTCTCTGGGTCTACACATACATCTCAGGTTTGTCCTTATGATTCTGTGGAATTTCAGGGTGCTGGGAAAGTAGGTCTTTATGATTCTGAAGGTCAGTCATTGGGCTCTTCTGGACAGGTATCTAGTAATTCAACTGTGTTGCAGAAATTTCAGGAGGAAAGGCGAGATAAATGTGATTTTAATAATGTGAGGGTCAGTTACCATGGGGAAGACATTGTGGAACGTGGTACTGAACAAAATGGTCGTAACAGAATTCCCAGAGACATGGAAGAGGGGGTACTGATTGACAAGGGCAAGTGGCTTCTGAAAGAAAATCATTTGCTAAGAGTATCATCTCTTGAAAATTCTGGCATGTGTGGCAGTGCAGACACCACATCAGTGGATACTCTGCTTGATAATAACAGCAGTGAGGTACCGTATTCACATTTTGGAAATTTGGCCCCAGGCCCAAACATGGCTGAACTCTCCTCTTCAGAATTGGAGGAACTGACTCAACCTCCTGAACTGAGATGCAATTATTTTAACATGCCTCATTGTAGCGACTCTGAGCCTTTTCGCGAGGATTTGCTGGATGTTCAAAATAAAACTTGTTCTCAGGAGAGAATACCAAACCACCATGCAGAAGAGAAGTGTAATCATAGGTCAGAGAGAGTATGCACATCTGTCACTCATGTCTTCACATCTGCTGGTAACAAAGTCCATCCTGTCTCTGATGATACTATTAAAAACCAACCATTGCCTGGTAATAATGTAATTCACGGTGCACTTCAGGAAGGTGACTCTCTGGATAGACTCTATAATATTTGTGGTCAACATTGCCCAATACTAACTGTTATTAACCAGCCTGTAAATGAGGAACACCGAGGATTTGCATATTGCAAAGATTCTGATATTGAAAATTCTTTGAGTCTCCAATTATGGATGAAAATACACCCACGTTTACTACAGTCAGACAAAAACATGTTCAGAGATAAGAACAATAAAGCAAGTAGTAGAAAAGCGTTTATTGATAATGCCATTGGCGGTACATTTGATTGGCTTTATTTTAATAGCACATTTGACTTGATGGATAAAAGGAGAAAATTAAAAAGAATTAACTTCTTGGGCTTAGAGGAAGAAGATAATTTAAATAAGTTTCAATCATATTTAAAGAATTTCTTGCACACATTGTTGCTAGTTGGGGGTCCTGTGAATTCAAATATACAAGACCCCGGAAATCAGACAAATGAAATCTTTGAAGTAGTTGATGAGAATAACAACGTCCTAAATAACCGATTCCAGAACTCAAGAACAAATCTCAACCAAGCAGTAAGAGAAAATAACTATCATTGCTCCTGTGAAATGCTTGGCCAAGCCTGCCTGTTCTGCCAAGTTGAGGCATCCTTAGATATCAGCAACAGAAGCACATTAGAAATATTTTGTGTTTTTGAAGATGAAAATCTTTTCATTTGGGAAGAGGAAAACGAATTAAATTAAATCACGGTCTTGAAAGCCGTGATGAACAAGAAGGTCTCTCATTTCAATATCAGCACGGCCTTTCTTCCTGAGAAAGATGAAGCACATGGGATGGATGTGGATTAGATAACCTCTAAGAATTTGCCACTTCTTCAAAATGAGCTTACCCCAGAAATCTTGCCACTGGATTATCCATCTTGACTTTCATCATTTCTGTGTTCTTCATTTTTTCAGCAATTACAGACTCAGTTTCTATTCTGTTATTTTTGAAGTTCCTGTGTGTTTTTTTCTTGAGCATGTATAATTTCTTGTTTCTGTTATTTTTCTCCTAAGACACCATAAATGCCCCGAGGACAGGAATTATACCCCCCCTTTTTGTTATGTTGTCAACTTAGTGCAAAATGTGTATTGAAGATATTGGTGAATTAATGGAATAGACGTAGCCTCAGATTACTTCATTTATTAATTTTAACTGCTGATTTGATAAAAGTCTGTAAGATCTCAACAACAATCTCATAAGTTTTGTGTGTGTGTGCCGAACGTGTTGACTCTAGTTTCCTCAGAACATCTGTCTAATGTACTTGCAAGCATTTCCATGGGAGAGGACTCACTGTTTTTCCTCATGACTGGAAAAAGATGCTGTACTACTAAGCTGGCTCTCCAGTACTTTGCCTAGAAATTAATGATCTCTTAAACATTAGTAAAATGTCAAGAAATTCAGATAGGTCAGAAAAAAGTGGAAAAGTGTAAGGCATGCTCTGTGAAGAAAAATGAAAGGAACTGGAATGATTTAACTTGGAAAAGAAAAGAGAAAGGTGACTTCACCCAGAGTTCTCAAAATTGAAAAAGAACTGCTGTGGAGAGGAACTTGACAGATTTCTTTCTGTGTCCACCTGCGTTAATAAAATATTTAACTAGATATAAATAAAAACGTTGCTTAGAAGGATAAATAAATTTGATTAGACTAAGAACCATAAATTGTCTCTTGAATACTTGTTATTTTTGCCTGGGGCTTAACCAGGGTATCTTTTAAGGTTCCTTGTTCTTCATGACTATTTGATGGTATAGAAACAAGTCTTATAAAACGTGGGAATTTATGTCTCTTGTCTGGAACTGACTCAAAATAGAAAAATTAATGTTTTTGGAGCCACACACAGAGGTGCTAAAATAACAAATTTGGCATTGGGGAACTAAAAGTAATTACCTATATAAGGAATACCTTTGGTTTCAGTTCAGCATGAGTCATAAATCCATAAAAAAATTATGAGTTGCTTTTATTTAACCAGAGGAAGTCTACCTCTACATAGAGTATGACTTTTCTACATTGTGATACACTCTTCTAATTGAAATATGGAAGTTGTTATGTAAGCTTCTGTAATGAGCAATGAGAAATTTTGGTGAAATAAAAGGGCTAAAACTGTGGAGATATACATGCACTTAGCTTTACTGCACTTTGCAGATACTGCGTTTTTTACAGATTGAAGGTTGGTGGCAACCTTGTGTCGAACAAGTGTGTTGGACACATTTTCCCGACATTTCCACATGTTCCCTTTGTGTCTCTGTGTCATATTTAGGTAATTCTTGCAATGTTTTAAACGTTTTCATTATTAATATGTGTTGATTTATGATTAGCGATCTTTGATATTACTATTGCAATTTTTTTTTGCTTTGTATTTTAAAATTATGGCATGTATATTATTTTTTAAAGATGTAATGCTATTACATCCTTAATAGGCTATGGTGTAAACATAACTTTTATGTGTGCAGGGAAACAAAAAAATTTGTATGACTTGCTTTATTGTGACATTCACTTTATTACAGTGGTCTAGAATTGAACCTGCAGTATCTCCCAGGTATTCCTGTGATAGAAAGGGGAGGAGAATTAACACTAAAGTTGTGCTAACTGTATACCAGGGGCTATGGTAATCTTATGGGTTTATTATCTGTAACCCTTCCTCATAAAGACGCTGTGAGTTTAGCTTTGTTGCTCCCTTTTTATAGATGAGAGAACCCAGAAGCAGGGAGGTAAAGTACTTTTGTCAGTGGTGCACAGTACATATGTCAGGATTTGAACCCAGTCCCTTTGTGCTTGAAAGTCAATGCTACTTTTACTACATTTTTATTCTTCTCACGTGAGGAAGAAGGAGTAAGATGTTTTAAAAGTTATTAGCACTCTCCCCAGAGCAGAGAGACAAGGAAATTATTTTTCTTTTTAATTTGGAAGGAGTGATATTTAGATGTACCAAGGAGATTGGGGAAATCACTCACAACAACGAGTTGTTTTTAGGAAAATGTAGCATATGGTTTTTAGTAATACTACATCAAATGATGTCCTAGGAGACCCAGACGATATTGGGAAGAAGAAATAGGGAGTGACAGAAATGAATGGGTAATGCACGACTGTGTAATGTACTTGTCTAAAATGAACATGTTCGGAGGCATTGAATTCTGTCTGAGCTTTGGAACCAGGTCTTACTCATGTTGATATCCCAGATCTCGCATATTACTTGGGACGTGGTAAGCACCTCGTAAATGTGTGTTGAATGGATAAGAAGTGCTTTTGAGCGCTCTTTCTGTATTAACTTCGAATCCATACATGTAGAAAGATGTGTAAAGATGCTGAGGGATAGAACTAAGTTTCTTATATTTTTTGAAGCAATATTCCAATCATCTTTAAAAGAACGTGAAAATGATTTTTTTTAAACATTCAAAGGATTTTTTTTCACAAGGCTTACATTAAAAAAAAACCTTGAAAGGCTGTGAAATTTAGAAGACCAAATGAGACATTAGAGGGAATTTAAGAATATTGCCCAGATCTGCCCGCCTTCGAGATAAGTGCTTGGCGGCAGAGGAAGGGGCGTTAGCCTGCTGGTTCAGGGGAATGTCCTCAGGGCGGGCTGATGCAGTTCCCGCTTGCGCCCACCAGATGGCAGCTGTGCCCCGTGCGGCCGGGAGCTAAGACCCCCTCGCTGGGAGGCTTCCCGGGCTCGCGGGAGCACCTGCAGCGCCTCAGGCCCGGGGCGGGCAGGCGGACGGGAGGGGGGGAGACAGTCCGGGGGCTGTTTGCTGCTGCTTCAAAGAGCTGAGGACCCAGTTGTGCAGGCAGCCCCAGGTCTTAAAGCCCGGAGGTATAGAAGTGTTCGGAATGAAAGGAAAGGCACTGTTAGTAAGGAGTCTAAGTTCGCAAATGGAGGGGCTATGACGGGGAACGCCGGCTGTCGAGACTCCTCGGAGCCGGCGCCAAGGAAAGCCTGGGGAGAGTGGGAGCAAAGAGCAGACGGACCCCTACGTCGAGCGGAAGCTCAGTTAGCGAGCTGTTGGCCCGGCGGGTAGGGGTCGCTCTCACATGAAGCTGTCAGACGTCTTACCTCTTCACCTTTCAGTGACACGCAACCCGTGTCCCGTTTTCAACGTTTAGACTGGGGTGTTGACGCCGGGGTCCATGCGGGCGGCGCTCGATTTGTCGGTTTTCTCATCCGTAAAATGGGGCCCCGTGCGGAGCTGCCTCGTGAGACGGCGGAGAGGCTCTGGCGAGAGTGGCTGAGGCTCGAGGCCCAGAGCTTGGCCCGGAGCACCGGGTACGTTTTGCGGCCCCCGGAGGCGGTGCGCCCCATCCGGCCCCCCTGAAGGCAGCTTCCATCAGGGGCTCTCCGTGCGGGGCCCAGCGCTTTTCAAAATGCCTCCTCGGTGCCGGGACCTGGACCAGCGCCGCAAGAGCAGAGCCTGGCTTCTCCTGGGTGTCAGCTCTGCTGTTAAAAACCAGGCGTGGGGAGGGCTTGTTTCCTGGGGCGGTTTCCCTGGGCTCGGGAGCTTGATCCAGGCTTGGACCCCCTTGCTCCCCGGGGGGACCTCCACGGCTGTGACGTCCCTCACACTTGGGGGTCGCCACACGAGGGCTGGGGGGTGGGTTCTGACTAGACCGCATCTCTGCCCCTCCCACCTGTCTTGAAGAGGCCTTTTCTTATTTATACCCTTCGTTGTCGAACACCTGTCCCCCTAGCCTCCAGGTCTTTCTCAGAGATAATCGCTGTGTGTAGCTTTAGTTTTGGTGTGTGTGCGAGCAGGGGAGCGCAGGATCTTCCCGCTCTGCCGTCTTGATCTGGAGCCCCAGTTCCACATCATTTGTATGATATCGGGAACTCTTTTACAGTCACATGTAAACACAGGACGATTAGACAGTGGAAATTCTCAGTCAAAAAGGTAAAGTAATTACGTGAAGAATGACTTGGGCCAACGGGAAGCCCTAGTTTTGTTGTTTGTGCCTTTCCTTACTTTGGCCCTATTCACCCATTCGTATGCACCAGTGTGCACGCTGAGCTCTCCTGCGTTTCACAGAACGTACGCTCCCCCTCTCCCCCTTCCAGAGGTTATGGTATAGGATGGCCTTATGCGGGTTCAGGGTGGTGCTCTCTTCCTTCTGGAGGTTCACAGGGAAGGTGGCTTGATTGGCAGCCCACCAGGCGTAATTATAATGTAGACCTTGACAGGGGTCAACAGATGGGCTTAAGCTGACTGATATGAAGAATGTGGAGTGTCTTGATGGAACTGACGTAAACCTTGAGTGATCTTGAGTGGGGTGGGAATGGGGTCCATCCACAGTGACTGCCTAATTGCAGATGCTGCAGGCACCGCGTGCAGCCGCGCCCGCTGGTTTCTGCCGGGCAAAAGGAACTAGCGCCAGAGGTGGGCCTGCACTGGCAGGTGGTCCGGCTCAGAAGTTTTACTTCTTTGGATAACAAATCCTTCCCCTTGCATTTTAATTTTTTAATTAAAATTATACATGTATACATAGTTTTTAAAAATCAGGCAGAAGTACAAGGCTCAAAATAAAAAAAATGTAGACCACTTTCTGACCCTTTACATATAATTTCCACTCCACAGAGGCATTTATCTTTAAAACTTTTAGCTCTTTCTTCTGTTTATGTATGTCTAAGATACTGGTATTTTTTCAATTTTAGATTTTGTCTGTCTGTTGATATCCTCCACCTCCCACCTTCTACTTCCTGTCTCTGTTCCTCCCAATAATGTTATAATTAAAAAAACAAACACTCTTCTGAATTTTTATTTTAATTACCATGCGAATATTATTCCTGAAATGAGCCTCTTAGTATATTCGGACTATATTTCCTTTCTTGAACTATTCTTTGTTTTCCCTGAACTTTAAACCTGACCGCTGCTCATTCATTACCAAACCCTTTTCCACGGTGGAAAATCCCTGTCATCATAGAAGTGTGTATCAGTTCTTCCATTGGACCATTTTTTTTCCCTTGGGGGTATTAGTTGTCTTGGAGACATTCTTCATAAAGCCCCCTCCCACCTCACCGGACCCCTTCTCATCCAAAGCGGACTGTTTGATCTCCAGGCCTGCTGAACAGCCATCAGCTTGAAGCTTTCCTTCCGCAGTATCCTGGGAATCTCGTTTCCTTCTCAGTATTGGATGTCCTGTTTCCGAAACCCGTATCTTACTATTAGTTTAGGCCTCAGTTTTGATGGAACGAATTTTCTGATGGTTTATAAGGAAGAATGCATGGAGGAACTTTTCGTGTCTTAAATGTTTGGAACTGCCTTTATTCTATTCTCATGCTTAATTGATAAAAATGATATAGCATTACATGTTGGAAATAACATTTTTTCATTTGTCTTCTATCTCCTAATCCCAGTGTGAAAAGTGCTAAGCCATTCTCATTACTGCTTCTATGTGTGTAACTTCCCCACCCTCCCTTTCCCAAAAGCTTTTAGGACCCTCCCTGTATTCTGGTATTCTGAAATTTAACATAGAGGCACATTGATTTAGGCATTTTTTTCATTTTTTATGCTAAGCATTCAGTACCCATATTCTTCAGTTCTGGAATTTGTTTTATGTTATTTCTTTGATTTTCCCCCCCCCTTCTGTTTCTTTGTTCTTTCATTTTAGAAATCCTACTATGAATATCCTCCAAAGATGATGAACCTCTGATTTAATCTCTTAATTTTCTTTTGTATTTCCTTTTTAATCATTTAAAAAAATAAACCTTATTCAGATATAATTTACATTCAATAAACCCCTCAATTTCAAGTCTACAATTTAATGGCTTTTGAGATAGGCAGCCATATAACTACCATTATTATTAAGGTATAGCACATGCCCATCACCCCCAAGAGTTCTTTTGTGCCCCTTTGCCATCAGTCCCCTTCCCCTTTGCCAGGCCCTTGGAAACCACTGATTTGCTTTCTGTTGCTATGGTATTTTTCCTGGAATTTCATGTAAATATAATCATATCATATGTAATCTTTTTTTAAAAAACGAATTAACTAATTAATTTTTGGCTGCATTGGGTCTTTGTTGCTGCATGCGGGCTTTCTCTAGTTGCGGCGAGCAGGGGCTACTCTTTGTTGTGGTGCCTGGGCTTCTCATTGTGGTGGCTTCTCCTGTTGCAGAGCCCGGGGGCTCTAGGCGTGCAGGCTTCCGTAGTTGTGGCGCACGGGCTTAGTTGCTCTGCGGCATGTGGGATCTTCCTGGACCAGGGCTCGAACCCGTGTCCCCTGCATTGGCAGGCTGATTCTTAACCACTGCACCACCAGGGAAGCCTGCTATGTAATCTTTGATGTCTGCTTCTGTCACTTAGCAAAATGCTTTTGGGATTCATTAATATTGTTGTTTGAACCAACAGTTTGTTTTTCTTCTTTGTTGAATGGTATGCCATTATGTGGATATACCACAATTTGTTTATCCATTCACTGATTAAAGGACACGAGTTAGTTCTTGATTTTGGCTATTATGAATGTAAATTATATAAACATTCATGTACAAGTCTTTTTACAGGACATAGGTTTTTATTTCTCCTAGGTTTTTATTTCACCTAGCAGTGAAATTGCTAGGATGTATGGTAATTGTATATTTAACTCTATCAGAAATTGCCAGCCGCTTTCACAAGTAGCTGTACCATTTCACGTCCTCACCAGCAATGTATAAGATTTCCAGTTGCTCTGTATTCTTGCTTGCACTTGGTGTTATCATCTTTTAAATTTTAACCATTCTAGTTTGTGTTTAGTGATATCTCTGTGGTTTTAATTTGCATTTCCCAAATAACTATTGATGTTTGCCATTCATATGTCTTTTATGTCACAGTGTTTTTTCAAATCTTATTTTCTATTGGGTCTTTGCAGTCCTGGAGTGGTAAGAATTCTTTATACGCTGTGGGTATAACATATTCAGATCTATGTTTTGCACATATTTTCTCCCAGTCAGTAGCTTGATTTTTAATTTTCTTATTGGTGAGACTTTCAATTAGCAGAAGTTTTAAATTATGGTAAAGTTCTATTTATTTTCTTTTCATATATTTTATAAGATATATGGTTTATATCTTTCAAGTCCTATCTAAGAAATCTCTGCCCAATGATAAGACTTTCTTTGTTTTCTTGTGGGAGTTTTACAGTTTTAGTTCTTATCTTGGGTCCTTTTGACTCATTTAAGGTTATTTTTTTATATGGTAGTAGGAAAGGGCCAAGGCTCATTTTATTTCATACAAATATCCATTTATTCCATCACCCTTTGTTGAAAAGACTATTCTTTTCCCATTGAAATACTTGGAATTTGGAATTGAAAAGTCTAGACTTCTGTTGAAAATCATCCAACCATGCATGTGTGGGAGCGTCTCTGCACTCTCTCTTTTATTTCATTGATCTGTGTGTCTATTTGTATGCCAAAACACACTGTCTTGATTACTGTAGCTTCATAATAAGCCTTGAAACCAGTTAGTGCAAAATTTTCCAACTTTGTTCTCTTTCAAAATTGCTCTGTTCGTCTATCTTCTTTTGTTTCCCTCTTCAAGACCTGCTCAACCAGCTGGAGACCAAAGCCCTGAGTGCCTCGCTTGGAGTTTTCCACCACTGCCAAGTACGCAGCCAGGGAAGTAGCCTTGGGCCTTATACTCTGGGTGTAGATAGAAACCATGAAGAGATACGGGAGCCCAGTCAGCTCAGTGCTCAGAGGCAGTGTGCAGACGAGTGCCACAGAGAACCACACACAGTGACCCTCCCCATGTGTCAAGCCGTCCATCATTGTTTTGGACTCTCACAGTGGCGTTTTGCTACTTAGGGGCAGAAAGCTAAAAGAAAGGCTTTTCTGGCAGGACTAGAGAAACATTTCTCTTCCATTAGTTCTATGTCTCCTACTACTCAGAAGTTATTTATTTTATGGCTACTTCTGATTTCACACAATCAGTCTTCTTCAAACGGTAGTAAATACGATGCAACACTCTTTTTGTTGCCTTGCTTGGAATAAGATTTCCAATGGTTTAATCACAAATATTTGTGGTTTATATTTGGCCCACCAATATAAATTTCCTTATAGACACCACTGTCATCCAGTGACATACATAACCATGTCCTGAGGCTGATCCCCTTTCTTTCATGTTTCTTATTGCTATGTGCACGAATTGCGATCATTCAGGTGTGTAGACAGAAACAGGCACTATTTCCCTAACTTCGTACTTCAGGAGATTAACTTCCATTTATGTAAACATTTTATTCTTTGAAATGTATAAAGTTGATAACAGCATTTATACATAATTCTTAAGCAAGTTACTAGCCTATTTCATTCTTCCCCAACTATTTTTTTTTTCCTTATTGCCTTCTACTAGTGAGAGAAATTAAGTACTAAGGAATACTATTTTGTTGTGTAGGGTCGAGTTTAGAAGAGCCACACACCATTGCAATACTTAAGCTTTTCACCCTCCAAGAACCAGTTTTCCTCCTTTGGGAGTGATAATGCCCTTGCTGCGAAGGTGTGGTCTACTTGATAGAAAAGAGGTAATTCTACAGAGATTACAATGACAATAACTTTCCTTTGTTAAGTGATTTTCATGCACCAGATACTGTACTACGTGCTTAACAAATTTTAATCTTGTATAGCTCTCATAAAAACCTGAGTGTATAACTTCTGTTTTCTGAATGAAGAAACTGAGATGGAGAGGTTGTTACCTCATCTAAAACATAGTTTCTAAGTGTGAATCTCAAGGTGGTTCAGCATGGACCTCAAAGGTTCTCCCGTTCTCTACTCCTCACAATACTACTATACAAATTAATGGAAAAGTCGTATACGTGGATCTAAAAAAATGATACAAATGAATTTATTTCCATAACAGAAACAGACTCACAGATTTAGAGAATGAATTTATGGCTACTGGGGAAGCGTGTGGGGGAGGGATAGATTGGGAGTTTGGGATTGACAGCTACACACAGCTATATTAAAACAGATAACCAACAAGGACCTGCTGTACAGCACAGGGAGCTCTGCTCAGTACTCTGTAATAACCTAAATGGGAAAATAATTTGAAAATGAATAGATATATGTACATGTATAATTAAATCACTTTGCTGTACACCTGAAACTAACACAACATTTTAAAAAAACTATATTCCAATATAAAATAAAAAAAAATTTAAAGTCGTGTTGTTCTGTGGCCAGAGATATACAATTTTATGTGGGGCTTCTAGGAGTGCTTCTGTCTTTCCTGTTTGGCACTGCTTGTAGGTCACTATATATATAATTTATTTTAATATATTTATATTTATTTATTTACTTTTGGTCTGTGAATTGCTTATAGTTTACTGGGAAGAACACTTGGCAAGTGATGATAGGGAACTCTGAAAATATAAAGGATAATTCTAGAGAGGACTTTCATAACCACAGGTTCAAAACATTTTGTTTTGGAAGAGTTCAGATGCAATTTTCCTATATCCTGATACTCCTAAAGAGCCCTTCACCTATAACAGACAATTCATTATTTAAAGTTGTATCTGTTTTTCCTTTTACATATTTGCCTATTTAAGAAGGTAAACGAAATATGGCACATGATAAAACTCAAAAAGAGAAGAGACAAAAATAAAATGAAAAACCAACCTGCCTCCAGCTCCATCTTCTAAATTCTACTCCAAGATAGTTCCAGTTTCCCCCTAAACTTTAAATGCATTTGTTAGCATGTGTAAATGTATCTGTGGATATCCTTTTTACTTACAAACTTGAGAATGCAGTATTCAAATTGTGCCATATTTTGCTTTAGTCATTCTTTCCTTTTCTTTTTTTAACATCTTTATTGGAGTATAATGGCTTTACAATATTGTGTTAGTTTCAGCTTTATAACAAAGTGAATCAGCTATATATGCATATATCCCCACATCTCCTCTCCCTTGCATCTCCCTCCCACCCTTCCTATCCCACCCCTCTAGCTGGACACAAAGCACCGAGCTGATCTCGCTGTGCTATGCGGCTTCTTCCCACTAGCTATCTATTTTACACGTGGTAGTGTATATATGTCCATGCCACTCTCTCATTTCATCCCAGCTTACCCTTCCTCCTCCCCGTGTCCTCAAGTCCATTCTCTATGTCTGTGTCTTTATTCCTGTGCTTCCCCTAGGTTCCTCAGAACCATTTTTAATTTTTTTTTTTAGATTCCATATATATGTGTGTTAGCACATGCTATTTGCTTTTCTCTTTCTGACTTACTTCACTCTGTATGACAGTCTCTAGGTCCATCCACCTCCCTACAAATAACTCAATTTCACTGAGTAGTATTCTATTGTATATATGTGCCACATCTTCTTTATCCATTCATCTGTCAGTGGACACTTAGGTTGCTTCTATGTCCTGGCTATTGTAAATAGAGCTGCAGTGAACATTGTGGTACATGACTTCTTGAATTACGGTTTTCTCAGGGTATATGCCCAGTAGTGGGATTGCTGGGTCGTATGGTAGTTCAATTTTTAGTTTTTTGAGGAACCTCCATACTGTTCTCCATAGTGGCTGTATCAATTTACATTCCCACCAACAGTGCAAGAGGGTTCTCTTTTCTCCACACTCTCTCCAGCATTTATTGTTTGTAGATTTTTTTATGATGGCCATTCTGACCGGTGTGAGGCGATACCTCATTGTAGTTTTGATTTGCATTTCTCTAATGATTAGTGATCTTGAGCATCCTTTCATGTGTTTGTTGGCAATCTGTATAACTTCTTTGGAGAAGTGTCTATATAGGTCTTCTGCCCATTTTTGGATTGGGTTGTTTGTTTTTTTGTTATTGAGCTGCATGAGCTGCTTGTAAATTTTGGAGGTTAATCTTTGTCAGTTGCTTCATTTGCAAATATTTTCTCCCATTCAGAGGGTTGTCTTTTCGTCTTGTTTCTGGTTTCCTTTGCTGTGCAAAAGCTTTTAAGTTTCATTAGGTCCCACTTGTTTATTTTTGTTATTTCCATTTCTCTAGAAGGTGGGTCAAAAAGGATCTTGCTGTGATTTATGTCATGGAGTGTTATGTGTATGTTTTGCTCTAAGGGTTTTATAGTGTCTGGCCTTATATTTAGGTCTTTAATCCATTTGGAGTTTATTTTCGTGTGTGGCGTTAGGGAGTGTTCTAATTTCATTCTTTTACATGTAGCTGTCCACTTTCCCCAGCACCACTTATTGAAGAGACTGTCTTTTCTCTATTGTATATTCTTGCCTCCTTTATCAAAGATAAGGTGACCATATGTCCGTGGGTTTATCTCTGGGCTTTCTATCCTGTTCCATTGATGTATATTTCTGGTTTTGTGCCAGTACCATACTGTTTTGATTACTGTGGCTTTGTAGTATAGTCTGAAGTCAGGGAGCCTGATTCCTCCAGTTCCGTTTTTCTTTCTCAAAATTGCTTTGGCTATTCGGGGTCTTTTGTGTTTCTATACAAATTGTGAAATTTTTTGTTCTAGTTCTGTGAAAAATGCCATTGGTAGTTTGATAGGGATTGCATTGAATCTGTAGATTGCTTTGGGTAGTAGAGTCATTTTCACAATGTTGATTCTTCCAACCAAGAACATGGTATATCTCTCCATCTCTTTGTGTCATCTTTAATTTCTTTCATCAGTGTCTTATACTTTTCTGCATATAGGTCTTTTGTCTCCTTAGGTAGGGTTATTCCTTAGGTAAATATTTTATTCTTTTTGTTGCAGTGGTAAATGGGAGTGTTTCCTTAATTTCTCTTTCAGATTTTTTGTCATTAGTGTATAGGAATGTAAGAGATTTCTGTGCATTATTTTGTATCCTGCAACTTTACCAAATTCATTGATTAACTCTAGTAGTTTTCTGGTGGCATCTTTAGGATTCTCTATGTATAGTATCATGTCATCTGCAAACAGTGACAGTTTTACTTCTTCTTTTCCGATTAGGATTCCTTTTATTTCTTTTTCTTCTCTGATTGCTGTGGCTAAAACTTCCAAAACTATGTTGAATAATAGTGGTGAGACTGGGCAACCTTGTCTTGTTCCTGATCTTAGTGGAAATGGTTTCAGTTTTTCACCATTGAGGACGATGTTGGCTGTGGATTTGTCATATATGGCCTTTATTATGTTGAGGTAAGTTCCCTCTATGCCTACTGTCTGGAGAGTTTTTATCATAAATGGGTGTTGAATTTTGTCCAAAGCTTTTTCTGCATCTATTGAGATGATCATATGGTTTATCACATTGATTGATTTGCATATATTGAAGAATCCTTACATTCCTGGGATAAATCCCACTTGATCATGCTGTATGATCCTTTTAATGTGCTGTTGGATTCTGTTTGCTAGTATTTTGTTGAGGATTGTTGCATCTATGTTCATCAGTGATATTGGCCTGTGGTTTTCTTTTTTTTCTTTTTTCTTTTTTTTTTTTTGCGGTACGCGGGCCTCTCACTGCTGCAGCCTCTCCCGTGCGGAGCACAGGCTCTGGACACGCAGGCTCAGCGGCCATTGCTCACGGGCCCAGCTGCTCCGCAGCATGTGGGATCCTCCCGGACTGGGGCACGAACCCGTGTCCTCTGCATCGGCAGGCAGACTATCAACCACGGTGCCCCCAGGGAAGCCCTGGTTTTCTTTTTTTACAGCATCTGTGTCTGGTTTTGGTATCAGGGTGATGGTGGCCTCGTGGAATGAGATTGGGAGTAGTCCTCCCTCTGCTGTATTTTGGAAGAATTTGAGAAGGATGGGTGTTAGCTCTTCTCTAAATGTTTGATAGAATTGCCTGTGAAGCCATCTGGTCCTGGGCTTTTGTTTGTTGGAAGATTTTTAATCACAGTTTCAATTTCAGTGCTTGTGATTGGTCTGTTTATATTTTCTATTTCTTTCTGGTTCAGTCTCAGAATGTTGTGCTTTTCTAAGAATTTGTCCATTTCTTCCAGGTTGTCCATTTTATTGGCATAGAGTTGCTTGTAGTAATCTCTCATGATCCTTGTATTTCTGCAGTGTCAGTTGTTACTTCTTTTCCATTTCTAATTCTATTGATTTGAGTCTTCTTCCTTTTTTTCTTGATGAGTCTGGCTAATGGTCTATCAATTTTGTTTGTCTTCTCAAAGAACCAGCTTTTAGTTTTATTGATCTTTGCTATCATTTCCTTCATTTCTTTTTCATTTATTTCTGTTCTGCTCTTTATGATCTCTTTCCTTCTGCTAACTTTGGGGTATTTTTCTCTAATTGCTTTAGGTGTAAGGTTAGGTTTTTTATTTGAGATGTTTCTTGTTTCTTGTGGTAAGATTGTATTGCTATCAATTTCCCTGTTAGAACTGCTTTTGCTGTATCCCATAGGTTTTAGGTCGTCGTGTTTTCACTGTCATTTGTTTCTAGGTATTTTTTGATTTCCTCTTTGATTTCTTCAGTGAAATCTTGGTTATTTGGCAGTGTTTTTTTTTTTTTTTTTTTTGCGGTACGCGGGCCTCTCACTGTTGTGGCCTCTCTCGTTGCAGAGCACAGGCTCTGGACACTCAGGCTCAGCGGCCATGGCTCATGGGCCCAGCCACTCCGCGGCATATGGGATCTTCCTGGACCGGGGCACGAACCTGTGTCCCCTGCATCGGCAGGCGGACTCTCAACCACTGCGCCACCAGGGAAGCCCAGTGTATTGTTTAGCCTCCACGTTTGTATGTTTTACAGATTTTTTCCTATAACTGACATATAGTCTCATAGCATTGTTGTCAGAAAACATACTTGATACGATTTCAATTTTCTTAAATTTGCCAAGGCTTGATTGGTGACCCAGCATATGATCTATCCTGGAGAATTTTCCATGAGCTCTTGAGAAGAAAGTGTATTCTGTTGTTTTTGGATGGAATGTCCTATAAATATCATTTAAGTCCATTTGTTTAATGTATGCTTTAAAGCTTGTGTTTCCTTATTTATTTTCATTTTGGATGATCTTTCACATTGGTGAAAGTGGGGTGTTAAAGTCCCCCACTATTATTATGTTACTGTCAATGTCCCCTTTTATGGCTGTTAGCATTTGCCTTATGTATTGAGGTGCTCCTCTGTTGGGTGCATAAATATTTACAATTGTAACATCTTCTTGTATTGATCCCTTAATCATATGTAGTGTCCTTCTGTGCCTCTTGTAATAGTCTTTATTTTTAAGTCTATTTTGTCTGATATGAGAATTGCTAGTCCAGCTTTCTTTTGATTTCCATTTACATGGAGTATCTTTTTCCATCCCCTCACTTTCAGTCTGTATGTGTCCCTAGGTCTGAAATGGGTCCCCTGAGGACAGCATATATACAGGTCTTGTTTTTGTATCCATTCAGCTCATCTATGTCTTTTGGTTGGAGCATTTAATCCATTTACCTTTAAGGCAGTTATCGCTATGTATGTTCCTATTACCATTTTCTTAATTGTTTTAGGTTTGTTATTGTAAGTCTTTTCCTTCTCTTGTGTTTCCTGCCTAGAGAATGTTCCTTTACCCTTTGTTTTAGAGGTAGTTTGGTGGTGCTGAATTCTCTTAACTTCTGCTTGTCTGTAAAGGTTTTAATTTCTCCATTGAGTCTGAATGAGATCCTTGCTGGGTAGAGTAATCTTGGTTGTAGGTTTTTCCCTTTCATCACTTTAAATATGTCCTGCCAGTTCCTTCTGGCTTTCAGAGTTTCTGCTGAAAGATCAGCTGTTAACCTTATGGGGATTCTCTTGTATGTTAGTTGTTGCTTTTCCCTTGCTGCTTTTAATATTTTTTCTTTCTATTTAATTTTTGATAGTTTGATTAATATGTGTCTTGGCATGTTTCTCCTTGGTTTTATCCTGTATGGGACTCTCTGCACTTCTTGGACTTGATTGACTTTTTCCTTACCCATATTAGGGAAGTTTTCAACTGTAATCTAATATTTTCTCAGTCCTTTTTTATTTCTCGTCTTCTTCTGGGACCCCTATAATTAGAATGTTTGTGGGTTTAATGTTGTCCCAGAGGTCTCTGTGATTGTCCTCAATTCTTTTCATTCTTTTTTCTTTATTCTGCTCTGTGGTAATCATTTCCACTATTTTATCTTCCAGGTCACTTATCCGTTCTTCTGCCTCAGTTATTCTGCTATTGAGTCCTTCTAGAGAAATTTTAATTTCATTTTTTGTGTTGTTCATCATTGTTTGTTTGCTCTTTAGTTCTTCTAAATCCTTGTTAAATGTTTCTTGTATTTTCTCCATTCTATTTCCAAGATTTTGGATCATCTCTACTATCATTACTCTGAACTCATTTTCAGGTAGACTGCCTATTTCCTCTTCATTTGTTTGGTCTGGTAGGTTTTTACCTTGCTCCTTTTTCTGCTGTGTATTTCTCTGTCTTATTTTGGTTAACTTACTGTGTTTGGGGTCTCCTTTTTGCAGGCTGCAGGTTCATAGTTCCTGTTGATTTTGGTGTCTACCCCCAGTGGGTGACATTGGCTCAGTGGCTTGTGTAGGCTTTCTGGTGGAGAGGACTGGTGCCTGTGTTCTGGTGGGTGGGACTGGATCATGTCTTTCTGGTGGGCAGGGCTGTGTCCGGTGGTGTGTTTTCGGGTGTCTGTGACTTAGTATGATTTAGGCAGCCTCTCTGCTAATGGGTGGGGTTGTGTTCCTCTCTTGCTAGTTGTTTGGCATGGAGCACTAGAGATTGCTGGCCATTGGGTGGAGCTGGGTCTTAGCGCTGAGACGGAGATCTTTGGGAGAGCTCTTACCAATTGATATTATGTGGGGCTGGGAGGTCTCTGGTGGTCCAATATCCTGAACTTGGCTCTCCCACCTCAGAGGCGCAGGCCTGACACCCGGCCAGAGCACCAAGACCCTGTCAGCCACACAGCTCAGAAGAAAAGAGAGAAAAAAAAAGAAAGAAAGAAAAAATAAATAAATAAAATAAAAATAAAGTTATTAAAATAGAAAAAAATTATTTAAAATAAAAAATTAATTAAAAAAAGAGAGAAAGAAAGAAGAGAGCAACCAAACCAAATCCACCAATGATAACAAGCACTAAAAACTATACTGAAAAACAGAAAAACAAAAAAAAACAAATAAAACGGACAGTCTGAACCCTAGGAGAAACGGCAAAAGCAAAGCTATACAGACAAAGTCACACAAAGAAGCATACACATACACACTCACAAAAAGAGAAAAAGGAAAAAAGAATATATGTAAAAAAAAAAAGGGGCTTCCCTGGTGGTGCAGTGGTTGAGAGTCCGCCTGCCAATGCAGAGGACACGGGTTTGTGCCCTGGTCTGGGAAGATCCCACATGCCGCGGAGCAGCTAGGCCCGTGAGCCATGGCCGCTGAACCTGCGTGTCCGGAGCCTGTGCTCCATAACGGGAAAGGCCACAACAGTGAGAGGCCCACGTACTGCAAAAAAAAAAAAAAAAAAAGTAAGAGAGGCACCAAATCAATAAACAAATCTACCAATGATAATAAGCTCTAAATACTAACATAAGGTAAACATAAAACCAGAAGCAAATTAGATGCAGAAAGCAAACCCAAGTCTACAGTTGTTCCCAGAGCTCACTGCCTCAGTTTTGGGATGATGTGTTGTCTATTCATGTATTCCACAGATGCAGGTACATCAAGTTGACTGTGGAGTTTTGATCTGGTGCTCCTGAGGCTGCTGGGAGAGATTTCCCTTGCTCTTCTTTGTTCGCACAGCTCCTGGGGTTCAGCCTTGGATTTGGCCCCGGCTGTGCCTGTAGGTCGCCTGAGGGCGTCTGTTCCCGCCCAGACAGGACAAGCTTAAAGGAGTAGCTGATTAGGGGGCTCTGGCTCACTCAGGCCGTGGGGAGGGAGGGCTACAGAATGCGGGGCGAACTGCGGCGGCAGAGACTGCCATGACGTTGCACCAGCCTGAGGTGTGCTGTGTGTTCTCCTGGGGAAGTTTTCCCTGGATCACGGGACCCTGGCGGTGGCGGGCTGCACAGGCTCCCCGGAAGCGGGGTGTGGAGAGTGACCTGTGCTCGCACACAGACTTTTTGGTGGCGGCAGCAGCAGCCTTAGCATCTCATGCCCGTCTCTGGTGTCTGTGTTGATAGCCGCAGCTCGTGTCCGTCTCTGGAGCTCGTTTAGGCGGTGCTCTGAATACCCTCTCCTTGCGTACCCTGAAACAATGGTCTCTTGCCTCTTCGGCAGTTCCAGACTCTTTCCTGGACTCCCTCCCGGCTAGCCGTGGTGAACTAGCCCCCTTCAGGCTGTGTTCACGCAGCCAACCCCAGTCCTCTCCCTGGGATTCGACCTCCGAAGCCCGAGCCTCAGCTCCCAGCCCCTGCCTGCCCCGGCGGGTGAGCAGACAAGCGTCTCGGGCTGGTGAGTGCCGGTCAGCACCGATCCTCTGTGCGGGGATCTCTCCGCTTTGCCCCCCGCACCCCTGTGCTGTGCTCTCATCCGCGGATCCGAAGCTTCCCACCTCCGCCGCCCGCAGTCTCTGCCCGCGAAGGGGCTTCTAGTGTGTGGAAACCTTTCCTCCTTCACAGCTCCCTCCCACTGGTGCAGGTCCCGTCCCTATTCTTTTGTCTCTGTTTTTAATTTTTTCCTTTGCCCTACCCAGGTATGTGGGGAGTTTCTTGCCTTTTGGGAAGTCTGAGGTCTTCTGTCAGCGTTCAGTAGGAGTTGTTCCACATGTAGATGTAGTTTTGATGTATTTTGGGGAGGAAAGTGATCACGTCTTACTCCTCTGCCATCTTCTAGTTATTGTTTTAACATTGTTGTATTGTGTAGCATTTCACTGTGGCTGTTTCATTATTTCTTTGACTCATTTTGTGGTAAAAGATATATGATATATTCACTCTTCCAAGGAGTCTTTTGAAAAATGTTCTTATTACACATAGTTTGGTATCTTTGTGAGTATATTTGTACAGTAGATCACAGCAGTAAGACTGTTAGATCAAAGGGTATGTGAATTGTGGATTTTCATAGATATTGACAAATTGCCCTTCTAAAAGGGTACAGGAAACTACATGAGGCCAAACAGTGTGTGAGAAGGCTCACTCTCACAGCACTAGATATTCTAAAACTAAAGATTTTGCCAATCTGATAGATGAAAAGCCATGTTTTGTTTTGATTCGCCTTTCTTTAGTTACAACGAAGTTAAGCATATTTTCAGTTTCTTTGCTACTTGTGTGTGTGTTTTAATGAGTTTCTTATTCGTATTCTTGCCCATTTTTTCTGTTGTGAAATGCACGTTTAATTTTGCTTTATTGATGGTATGAGGTGTTTGCAAATGACAGAAATTAATCCTTTTTCATTTGTGTGGCAGGTTTTTTTTACCCCCAACTTAACCAGTTTAAGTTACGGCTTTTACAAGTGTTTGTTTATTTGCTGTTTAAAACAATCAAGTGTATTCAGGTATAATTTATATAAACAAAATGCACACATTTTAAGTCTACAGTGTGATGAGCTGACAACCAAGTTCACCTGTAGAACTACCACTTCAGTCAAGACGTAGAATACTTCTATGATTCCGAATTGTTTCTTCACGCTTTTTGCAGAAAATTCCACCATCCCTGGCCCTAAGAAATTACTTATTTGCTTTTTGTTACTGCAGATAAGGTTGCTTTCCTAGAACTTGTTGTGACAATCGTAAAGTGTATACTCTTGTGACTAGGGTTTTAATCAGCATAAAGCTTGATATTCATCCAAATCTTTCTATGTATCAGTAGTTCATGTCTTTTAATTGCTGAGTTGTATTCATTTAGGTAACACAGTTTGCATATATAGTCACTTTTTATATTAGTTTCCGAACACTGCTGCAACAATTAACATAGAATGGCTTGCAAAAAAGGAATTTATTCTGTCATAGTTCTGGATGCTAGAAGTTGGAATTCTTCAGCTTGCAGCTGTGTATTTGCAATCTCTGCTGGCATTCTTCTCGCTGTCTCTGTCTCTGTGTCTCCTCTCTTTTTAAAAGACTAAGCCTGCCATACTCAAGTGTAACTTCACCTTAACTAATTACATCTGCAACGATCCTGTTTCCAAATAAGGTCACATTCACAGGTACCAGGAATAAGAACTTGAACATATCTTTTTGGGGACACAGTTTAACTCACAATAGTTCTCCTTTTGGTTCTGGAAATTCATGCCTTTCTCGTATGCCAAATGCATTGATCACATCCCAACATTCCCCAAAGTCTTAATCATGCCAGCATCAACTTATGTCCAAAATATCACTTATCATATAATATATAATCATCTCAAAAAGTTTGGAATCCCATTTCTGATATCTAAATCAGGTATGGGTGAGACACTGGGCGTAATCTATCTCGGGCCCAAATTCCTCTCCATTCACAGACCTATGAAACTAGGAAACAAGTTATCTGCTTCCCAATTACAATGGCGGGACAGGCATAGACTAGATATTCCCATTCCAGATGGGAGAAATTAAAAGGAAAAAGGCAGTCACATGTCACAAGCAAGTCTGAAACCCAGCAGGGCAAATTCCATTAGATTTAAGGGCCTGGAATAAACCCCTGTGGTTTACTGCTTTGTTCTCTGGGCCCTGCTGGGGCAGCAGCCCCCTCCTCATGGCCCCCCAGGGTGGAAGCCCTGCCCCCTCAGCCCACCAGGGCAGTGACTCCACCGTCTTTGCCCTCAGAGTCATTCTTCCTTTATTTCATCCCATTTCTGCCCTTTTCATCTGCTGGAATGAAATTCTTGAAAACCTTGCTGGTCTTCAGTGGATGTCATGGGTGTTCACATCATTAGACACAAGAGTTCTCCACGGATCTCTTCCTGGAAAACTCCGTCTGTATTCCTGGCTTCTGCTGAGATGGCTGAGTGGATCCTAAGTCACAGGCCCTTGGCTCTGTTTCCAGAACAGGATATCTGGATAGGTTGAGAATTTTCCAGATCATCAAGTGCTGGTTCCTTTTTGCTTAACAATTTCTTCCTCAATTTATCTCTTTCCTCTTGAACTTTTACCATAAGCAGCAAGGAGAAACCAGGGCACACCTTCCACATTTTGACTGGAAATCTCAGGTAAACATGTACGTTCATCACCTATAAGTACTGTTTCCCCCACTGAATAATAGAGCATAATTCAGTGAAGTTCTCTGTCACTTTATAACAAGAATTGCCTTTACTTGAGTTTCTAATAAGAGTATTTCTCATTTTCATCATTTCCAGTAATAAGTTTCTATCATGAATGGGTATTTCATTTTGCCAGCTGCTTTGTTTTTGATATCTATTGAGGTGATCAGATCCATGTTCTCTTATTCTGTTAATGTAGTGAATTACATTGATTTTTAAATGTTAAAAAGCTTTGCATTCCTGAGATAAACCTGAAGGTTGTGGTTGACTTGATTTCCTAATATTTTTTGTTAAAATATTTTCGTTTATGTTCATGAAGGTTATTTCTCTGTAGTTTTCTTTTTATGCCTTTGTTTGGTTTTAGTATCAGAGTAATGCTCATCTCACATGATGAGTTGGGAACTCTTCCAAAGGATTTGTGTAGGATTGGCATTATTTGTTTCTTAAAGGTTTGGTAGAAAATTCACCATCTGGGCCTGTAGTTCTTTGTGAAAATGACTTAACTATAAATTTTAATAATTATTTTTTAAAAGATAAAGGGCTGTTGAAATTTTCTAGTTATTTTGCGTATGTTATGGTAATTTGAATCTTTTATCAAGCTATTTATCCACTCCCTGCATCCTGTCTTTCTCCAGCCCATTTACTCACCCCTTCAACCCACTCTTTCAAATTGGAGCCTAATAGGGTATGAATATTAACAAGGTTTTTAGAATTTTATCTACTCACGTTCTTTCTCCCATAATGTTGTTGAGGAAGCTGTGTTAGGTGCCCTATAAATTCCTGAAATTGTGTCTCACTCTTCTCTTCTGTTTTACAAAGATTATAGGACAAGGTTTTGTACCTTCTTTGTTTAATTTCTATTGATTTTTTTTTTTTTTTGGCCAGTTATTTTTTTTTAATTAAAAAAAATTAGTTTTGCTAACTTTTCTGTGACCTGGGCCCACTTCACCAAAATCCTACCTTAAGAATGTTCTGATATTTCTTCCTTTTTGGTGTGTTGGCCTTCCTACCTCATATAGATTATAGGCTAATGGAGGACCAAGACATCATTCTGTGATTTCCAACTACTGCCCATGACACTGGACACCCAGTAGTGACTCAATGACTTGTTGGCTATCGATTGACTGAAGATATGAACAAAAAGATGAATCTCGGTTCATGATCTTTAGATTCTGCTCCAGTTTTTACAACATTTCCTCCCAAGGTTAAGGTTTTAATGATTTAAAGAGGTAAATGGTTTAAAAACATGTGGTAAACAGACATCATATTTAATTATTTTCATTTTTATTTCTATTCCTATACAGTTCATCCTTTTCTGTCTTAGTTGTTGGAAAATGCAATTTCTTTCCCTATTGATTTGGTCCTTGTACATTTAGCAAGTATTGATTCTCCCCTGAACTCTTTTGCTGCATTTCTAAGAGAGAAAAAGCTGAAGAGCTTTATTTCATTTTATTCAAACAAGCACTAACATACTAGTTACTCTACATAAAACAGCTAGGATTTTCCCAGCTCTGTAGTTTGTAATTGCAATTTAGCTGCTTCTGCTATTGTTAAAGATAGCCTATTCATCTCTTTCAATTTTTTAAAATGATGTTTTTATTTACTAACTGATCGTCTACCAAGATGATTTGGTGGCCTAACATGGCTTTTTACTATGTGTTGGAAAAATAAAGTAGAATTTCCTGTTTTAAAGTGGATTTTAAAAAATAGACATTCATTTAACATATATTTATTGTACCGTATAAGTAAAATTTAAATCTAGAATTTGATTGCTATTTGAAGGATCAAGATGGGAAAATACACTTCAGTTCAAATATGGGAGAGAGAAAATCACAGCCTAAAGAGTAGAATGTTATTTAAGTCCATAGTTCTGAATTTTATGCATCATATTCTTTCTTCTTTAATGTCAGCTTGAGTGTATTACCATAATTTCTCATTGCTTCAGTTCTCTTACTGATCAACTCTTGATGTTCACTCCAAAGAAACCTGGCAAAATTAAATTAAAATTGTAGGAAGTAATATCATACCACTATCAATGTGTTATGATGTTTAGTTAATCTCAGTTATGTTCACCAGGAACCATACATTTTCTAGCACTGTTTTTATTTGTTGCTGGATGATACAAAATTTATTTAACATTTGTGGAACTCAGGTTAATTTATCTATTAATTAGGAATACTTAAAACAATAAGTGAAGAAATTATACCAGATGACTTTTGAATTCCTAACTTATCTGATTCCAATTTTTATGTTTATATAAATTATTACGTAATTTTTAATTTTGGAAAATAAACACCTAAACTCAAAAGATCTTAAAAGGTATACTTCTGAATGCACAGATTGGTTTGGCCAAAAAGTTTGTTTGGGTTTTTCCATAAGATGTTACAGAAAAACCTGAATGAACTTTCGGGCCAACCCAGTGTTATATGTCAGAGCTAAGACTATTGGAGATATTTTGTTAAAATGCTGGGAACTTAAGAGAACTTATATAGTGACTCTCTTGTTGTCCAGGCATGATCAACTATGACAACTTTATTAAAGATCTTCTAGAAATATTCTCCCAGTTACACTGTAGGACATAGTCATTTTATTGAGTATTTATTTATTTTTAGAAAGGATATTCATTTTTTTATAATTTTTTTTTAAATTTAATTTTATTTTTAAATTTTATTTATTTTTGGCTTTGTTGGATCTTCGTTGCTGCGTGTGGGCTTTCTCTAGTTGTGGCGAGCGGGGGCTACTCTTCCTTGCAGTGCGTGGGCTTCTCATTGCGGTGGCTTCTCTTGTGGAGCACAGGCTCTAGGCACGCAGGCTTCAGTAGATGTGGCGCATGGGCTTAGTTTCTCCGCGGCATGTGGACTCGAACCCGTGTCCCCTGCACTGGCAGGCGGATTCTTAACCACTGCGCCATCAGGGAAGCCTAAACTCTCCCAGCTTTATGATGACCTGTTCTTCTGAGTCTTCCATTTTTATAAGTTGTTGTAATTCTCTGTGTTATTTGTGCTTCTTATAGGTGGTAAATGGAAAGTTTCCATAATCACCAGTGACTTGCCAAATGCTGGGACAAGCTCACAGATTTATATTATATTTTATGGACATCATAGAAGTTCAGCCCCCATATATCTTTATGGAACAGATGGAGCTCGATTTCATGGCCATGAAGACATATTTACTGTAAGTAATAAAACTGAGTAAAACCTGGTAATATAAGGGATACAGCTAGTAGGTAGTTTGGAATGAATGCAATCTATGGAATTGAGTGCTTCCTGTTATAGCAACGTGTCCTGGAGAAGATCAATCAAAAGTAATTCATGGCAGTTTTTGCTCAAGTGGGTTAAAACACCAATAAAACTGCAATACAGTAAGAGACAACAGCTGGAGAGAAGTACTGGATGACCAGCATTTGCTGTTTGTATACTCATGGCTGCCAGGAGCAAGGACTGTGCCTTTCTGTCTGAGGCTCTAACAGATGAGCCTGAAAGTCAAGGTCAAAAAGGGAAAAATAAATGATCAAGTAAAGGAAGGCGAAGAAGTTGTCATCACATTATTATGTCTTGGCTGGACACATTGAGATCAAGATCTAGGGAGAAACAGAGGTAGCAAAGATGAAGCAGGGGGGACCCGGGTCACATTGTTAAACTAGAGACAAAGACTCGCAATCAAAGGCAGGACTTGATGTGAGCCCAGCACCTTGCACTTCAGATGCTTAGTGATGTCCATGAAACCAAGGACTGGAGGTACAGAGGGATTGACTAGAACTGGGTAGAGACAGAGAATAAAGTCACAGTTAGAAAAAAGGGTCCTTGAGTATCTTTGATCTTCACACAATACCCCTTCCATGTGGTCCTGGGTGTTTGATTTACTACAACCTGTGTACTCAGCCCACATACGTCACAGAAGAGGTTGAGCTATCTAGAATGAAACTAATAGTTTAATTTGAACTGTTCTTTCCATACTTTCTATATGGGTCAATATTTGAATAAACTCTTTCTTGTGTCAATGGTCATTAACGAGTAAAAATAAAAAATGAAGATGTTGTTGTTATTTTGCATGAGTAAGAAATAGTTTTAGAGGTGATTGTACCAAAAGAGTCTGGGCTGTTTTTGTTGTTTTGCTATTTTATTGTTTCACATTTACTTTTAAATCAAATTATACCTTCACATGGTGTAGGGTTAATCATTAAATTTAAGGTGAATTCTGTAGTAAGATAGGAGCACCTATAATCCCCATTCCCTTTTCCTTTCCCACAGGAAACCATTTTCATAGTTTGATGCTTCTGTTTTTCTTAGCACTGCTACCTGCATTTCAGCTGTTTCTGTTGTCTTGGTCTCTCTTGCTTGACCCTGGGATTGCTACATGTGTGTCTTGTTTGTGGAAGTGATGGCTTCATTAACTTTAGTAATTTGTTGCTGATTTTGATCATAGTGTTCATTTATTCTCATGAATTGTTTTATTCTAAGGGTTTTTAAGAAAGCTTTTGTTTTCCCCTTTCCTTTTCTTTTTCCTTACAGTTTCTTTGTATAGCTCTTCTCTTTCCTTTTTTATTGTGGTAAAATCTACAAAACAAAACTTACCATTTTAAAGTTAATCCAGTGGCATGTAGTACATTCACAGTATTGTTCAAGAGTTCCGGAACATTTTAGTCACCCCAAAAGGAAACCTCATTATGCCGTCCCTCCCAATTCCCTTTTCCCCAATCCCTAGCAACCTCTAATCTGCCCTCTGTCTTTAAGGATTTGCCAATTCTGGATATTTTATATAAATGGAATCATATAAAATGTGGTCTTTTGTGTCTAGCTTCTTTCACTTAGCATGTTTTCAAGGTTCGTCCATGTTGTAGCAGTGTCAATACTTCATTCCTTTTTACGGTTGAATAATATTTCATTGTATGGAAACACCACATTTTGTTTTTCCATTCATCTATGGATGGATACTTGGTTTTTTCCTACCCTTTGGCTATTGTGAATAATGCTGACATGAACATTTGTGTGCAAGTAATAGTTTTTGAATCACTTATTTTTGGGGTTTTTTTTTGAGTATATATCTTGGAGTGACATTTCTGGGGTCATATGGTAATTCTATGTTTAACTTTTTGAGGAACCACCAAACTCTTTTCCACACTGGCTGTACCATTTTACATTTCCACTGGCAATGTATGAGGATTCCAGTTTCTCCACATCTTCACCAACACTTGTCAATTTTCGAAAAAAAATTATAGCCAATCCTCATGGGTATGAAGTGGGATCTCACTGTCATTTTGATTTACATTTCCCTAATGATTAATGATATTGAGTATCTTTTTATGTGCTTGTTGGCCATTGGTGTATCTTCTTTGGATATATATTTATTCAAATCTTTGGCCCATTTTAATTTTTTTCTTTCTTTTTAACATCTTTATTGGAGTATAGTTGCTTTACAATGGTGCGTTAGTTTCTGCTTTATAACAAAGTGAATCAGCTATACATACATCTCCATATCCCCTCCCTCTTGAATCCCTCCCACCCTCCCTATCCCACCCCTCTAGATGGTCACAAAGCACCAAGCTGATCTCCCTGTCTTGGCCCAGTTTTAAATTGTTTTTTTTTTTTCTTTTTGCTGTTGAGTTGTAAGAGTTCTCTATGTATTCTGAATACTAGACCCTTATCAGAAATATGATTTTCTCCCATTCTGTGAGTTGTCTTTTCATTCATTTGATAGTATCTTTGGATGCACAAGAATTTTTAATTTTGATGATGTCCAATTCATCTATTTTTTTTTATTCCTTGTGTTTTTGGTGTCATATCTAAGAAACCATTGCCGAATCCAAGGTCACGAAGACTTACCACTTTGTTTTCTTCTATGTTAGTTCTTTGATCTATTTTGAGTTACAGTTTATATATGGTATGAAGTAAAAGTCCAGTTCCATTCTTTTACAGGAACATGCCTAGTTGTCCTCGCTTTGTTTGTTGAAGAGACTATTCCTACTCCCATGAATAACCCTATGCCTTTGTCAAAAATTAACTGGCCATAGATGCATAGGGTTTATTTTTCAGTTCTATTCCATTGATCTATGTATATATCTTTATGCCCGTACCCCACAGTTTTCAATACCATAGCTTTGTAGTAAGTTTTGAAATAAGAAATTTTGGGTCCTCCAGCCTTGTTTTTATTTTTTCAAGATTGCTTTGGCTATTTCTGGCCCTTTGCAATTCCATATGAATTTTAGGATCAGGTTTTCCATTTCTGCAAAACAGGCCATTGAGATTTTGATAGGGATTATATGCTGAATCTGTAGATCACTTTGGTAGTATTGATATCTTTTCAATATTAAGCCTTCCAATCCATGAACATGATATGTTTACATTTATTTACTTTCTTTCGGTGATATTTTGCAGTTTTTCTTGTGTAAGTCTTGCACCTCCTTGGTTAAGTTTATTCCTAAGAATTTTATACTTTTTGATGCTATTGTAAATAGAATTGTTGTCTTAATTTCTTTTTCATATTGATCATTACTAGTTATAGAAATGCAACAGATTTTTATGTGTTGTGTTTTGTGAGTATTGTGTAACTTTGCTGAATTCATTTTTTAACTCTAATAGTTTTTTTTTGTGTGTGTGGAATCTTTAGGATTTTCTATATATCAGATCATATAGTCTGTGAATAGAGATCATTTTATTTATTCCTTTCCAATTTGGATGTTTTAAAATTTCTTTCTCTTGCCTAATTGCTATACCTACAACTTCTAGTACAATGTTGACCAGAAGTCATGAAAACTGGCATTCTTATCTTGTTCCTGATTTAGGAGGAAACTTTCAGTCTTTTATCATTAAGTATGATATTACTTGCTGGTTTTTCATAGATGCTCTTTACTATGTTCAGGAAGTTCCCTTCTATTTCTAGTTTGTTGAGTGTTTTTATCATGAAAATGTGTTGGATTTTGTCAAATGCTTTTTTTTGCATCAGTTGAGATGAGTTTTTTTTTTTTTTCCTCTTCATTCTATTTATGTGGTGTATTACATTGATATTTGTATGTTGACCCACTCTCCATTCCTGGGATAAATCAGGATGGTTTGGTCAGGATGTATAATCCCATTGGTCAGAGTGTATAATCATTTTATTATGCTTCTGGATTCAGTTTGCTAGTATTTGTTGAAGATTTTTGCCTCTATATATTTTTCTTTTTTTTTTTATATTAGTGCATTTTATTTTTTATTTTTTTTTTAACTTTTTTTTTAACATCTTTATTGGAGTATAATTGCTTTACAATGGTGTGTTAGTTTCTGCTTTATAACAAAGTGAATCAGTTATACATATACATATGTTCCCATATCCCTTCCCTCTTGCGTCTCCCTCCCACCCTCCCTATCCCACCCCTCTAGGTGGTCACAAAGCACCGAGCTGATCTCCCTATGCTATGCGGCTGCTTCCCACTAGCTATCTACCTTACGTTTGATAGTGTATATATGTCCATGCCTCTCTCTCACTTTGTCACAGCTCACCCTTCCCCCTCTCCATATCCTCAAGTCCGTTCTCTAGTAGGTCTGTGTCTTTATTCCTGTCTTACCCCTAGGTTCTTCATGACATTTTTTTTTTCTTAAATTCCATATATATGTGTTAGCATGCAGTATTTGTCTTTCTCTTTCTGACTTGCTTCACTCTGTATGACAGACTCTAGGTCTATCCACCTCATTACAAATAGCTCAATTTCGTTTCTTTTTATGGCTGAGTAATATTCCATTGTATATATGTGCCACATCTTCTTTATCCATTCATCCGATGATGGGCACTTAGGTTGTTTCCATCTCCGGGCTATTGTAAATAGAGCTGCAATGAACATTGTGATCCATTACTCTTTTTGAATGATGGTTTTCTCAGGGTATATGCCCAGTAGTGGGATTGCTGGGTCGTATGGTAGTTCTATTTTTAGTTTTTTAAGGAATCTCCATACTGTTCTCCATAGTGGCTGTATCAACTTACATTCCCACCAACAGTGTAAGAGGGTTCCCTTTTCTCCACACCCTCTCCAGCATTTATTGTTTGTAGATCATTTGATGGTGGCCATTCTGACTGGTATGAGATGATATCGCATTGTAGTTTTGATTTGCATTTCTCTAATGATTAATGATGTTGAGCATTCTTTCATGTGTTTGTTGGCAGTCTGTATATCTTCTTTGGAGAAATATCTATTTAGGTCATCTGCCCATTTTTGGATTGGGTTGTTTGTTTTTTTCATATTGAGATACATGAGCTGCTTGTAAATTTTGGAGATTAATCCTTTGTCAGTTGCTTCATTTGCAATATTTTCTCCCATTCTGAAGGTTGTCTTTTCCTCTTGTTTATGGTTTCCTTTGCTGTGCAAAAGCTTTTAAGTTTCATTATTGCCTCTATATTTACAAGTGGTTTTGTCTCTAGTTTTCTTGTCATGTCTTTGTCTGGCTTTGGTATCAGGGTAACGCTGACCTTGTAGAATGCGTTAAGAAGTGTTCCCATCTCCTCTATTTTTTGGAAGATTTTGAGACGAGTTGGTATTAATTCTTCTTTAAGTATTTGGTAGAATTCACCAGTGAAGCCAACTGTCGTAGATTTTTCTTTGTTGGGAAGTTTTTGATTACTGCTTCAGTAACTTGTTACAGGCGTCTTCAGACTTTGTTTTTCTTTTGTTTTGTTCGAGTACATTTTGATAGTTTGTGTGATTCTAAAGGTTTGTCCATTTCATGTAGTTTATCTAATTTGCTGGCATAAATTGTCCATGATGTTCCTTTATAATCCTTTTTATTTCTGTAAGTTTAGTAGTAATGTCCCTATTTTCATTTATAATTTTAGTAATTTGAGTTTTCTTTTTTTTTCTTAGGCTAGCTAAATGTTTGTAAGTTTTTCTTTTCAAAGAATCAGCTTTTGGTTTTGTTGATTCTACTGTTTCGCTGTTCTCTATTTTATCTCCATTCTAATTTATTATTTCCTTTCTTCTGCTAGCTTTGCATTTAGTTTACTCCTCTTTCTTTCTAGTTCCTTAAGTTGTAAAGTTATAGGTTATTTATTTGAGAACCTCCGTTTTCTTCCTCCTCTTCCTCCTCTTCCCACTTTCCTCCTACCCGCACCCTCTTCGTCCTTCATTCTCTCCCTCCCTTCTCCTCCCCCTCCTCCTTCTCCCTCTCCTTAGAGTCTCTGGATTTATTGGATCAAAATCTCCAAAGAAGTTTTCTCTCACAGCAAGCTTGCCAGTCTAGTTGATGGACATTCACCTGAAATGGTTTCCTCCTTTTAAGTACGTTCATATTTTATGGTTTACAGCTAAAATTTCCCTGTGACCTCTGCTTTCAGCAATATCCACTATGTTTTTGTGTGTTTTTTCATTCATCTCAAGGTATTTTTAAATTTCCCTTGCAATTTCTTTGACTCATTTGTTGCTTAAGAGTATGTAGGTTAATTTATATGTATTTGTGGATTTTCCAGTTGTCTTTCTTGTATTTATTTCTAGTTTCATTTCATTGTAGTTAGAAAAGATACTCTGTATGATTTCAGTCTTACTCAATTTTCAAAACCTCTTTTTTGACATAACATATAGTCTATCCTGGAGAATGTTCTATGTGCACTTGAGAAAACTATGTATTCTTGCTGTTGTTGAGTGGAGCTTTCTATAAATGTCTGTTAGATCTAGTTGGTGTATAATGTTTTTCAAGTCCTCTATTTCCTTATTGATCTTCTGTTTAGTTGTTCTTTCCATTATTCAAAGTGGGGTGTTAAAGTCTTCAACAATTATTGTAGACTATTTCTCCATTCAGTTCTGTCCATTTTTGCTTCATATATTTTGGCACTCTGTCATTAGGTGTATAAATTTTTATAATTCTAAAATCTTGTTGATAGATTGATTACTTTATCAAAATATAATGTCCTAATATAAGGTTTTTAAAAAAATGGATTTTGTGGGCTTCCCTGTCCCTGCCGATGCAGGGGACACGGGTTCGTGCCCTGGTCTGGGAAGATCCCACATGCCGCGGAGCGGCTGGGCCCGTGAGCCATGGCCGCTGAGCCTGCGCGTCCGGAGCCTGTGCTCCGCAACGGGAGAGGCCACAACAGTGAGAGGCCCCCGTAGCCCCCCCCCAAAAAAAATGGATTTTGTGAAATTACATTGAAAGAAGTTCTCTTGGTTCCTTTATAGATCACAGTTGGAGACATTGGAACACTCTTTAAGATTCGTATTGTTCACACGAACTCCAGAATCTCCCCTTCCTGGCACTGTAAAGAGGTAATACATACCAATACTTCCATCCTTTGCAAGATCCTCATAAATTCTGCTTGAGAATCAAACCTCAAGGGGGCATTTCATACCTATTGTGAGTGGATGGAGTCAAACCTGGACTTTTTAGTCAGTGTATTCCTCAAGGCAGCAGCATCATGTGCCCTTATTAATAATTGTAATCCCTAATTAGTTGAGGGAAGCACCTCAACCAAGCAATCCTTTTGCCTCTTTGCAAAGAAAAGAAAATACTTGGGAATCTGGATAAACTCACATTGCTTCTTGATATGGTTGCAATAATGATGAAAACGTGACTAGGAGGTTGTTACCTGCTCCAGAAGGGCAGTAAAATAGCCCATTCTTGTTGGTGAAATAATTTTCTACTAGACTTGAATGCCAGCCCTCAAATTTAGTCTACTCATGCTAAGTGAGATAAAGTCCCTGAGTGCTTTTAGGAGCAAAAAGAGGCTTCAATTTTCTACATTGTTCAGAATCTAAAATTTTACTTATTACTGTGATTGCCAATGTTGCATGTCTTTAACACTGGATATCATGCAGCTTGTAATCCATTTTTGTGTATGGTATATTTCCCTCTTTTGTCATTTCAGAATAAATAATCTTTAAACAAGTTCTCAAAATGCAAAGAACACCTAGTCAAACCCCTGATATTCTTGGCAGACTTGTTCTACAGTTTTATAACACATGAGAAAATTAATTAATTCATGGAAGATGAGTAATCCCTTAAAAACCTATTTTTTCTTTCATTAGCAGAAATATACAGTTGTCAATAATGCCATCTTCTTTACATTAAAGTCACAAGAGATCCTGAAGCAGAATGAATCAATGAAACTCACTTTATGGAAATACAGAATGTAGATGTTAGATTTCAAAATTCAAAATTACTACCTGGCTTCTGTATGAAATAATTTTCTCTTTTATGCTATTGATATATAGAGCTTTTGAAGTATAGTATTCAAACTGATATGTAAGTGATCATATATGATAATAATATCTTTTACTTTTTCTCTCCTAGTAAGCTAAACTAATTTATGAAAATTAACACTCATCTCATTTGATCAGTAACCAATAAGCAATATTATATTCATTATGAAGCTGGGATGCTGAGACAGTGGTTAAGTGATCTGAAGAAATTATATAATATTGAGAGGAAAGACAAAAAAAATCAGGCTGAAAATTCTTGGTGTCTTTCTCTCTATGGCGAGTACTCTGTCATTGCAAGGCCACGTGTTTGCCTGAGGTTTACCTCACCTGTCCTTCAGTACCAGTGAAGAGGAGATATTCTTGATCCAAAGTCTTATTCTGAGTATATAACGCCTGTATATAATCTACCCATTTGGCAAAATTAAGATGTTAAATAATGAGTTTAGAATTTTCTGTTGAATTTTTATAATACAGTTTAGAAGTTTGAAATTTAAAATTTTAAGTAAGCCAACCTGTGCCTATAAGTTGAAGGGATTTGATTTAAAACACTGAGTCTATTATAGCAATAATGATACAACATTTCCACAATCCATAAAATAATCACATTACTTTTATGAACTTAATCTTGATTCTTTAAGTTTAGTTAAGGAAGATTACAAAATAAAACATTTTGAATGGTGATTTTTTTGTATTTCTCAAATGATCTGCCTTGGACTGTAATCTAAAAACTGAATCAAATAGTGGTGGCAGCAGTGTTAACCTTGCAAACCAATGGTAATTCTGTGCGGCTCTCAGGGAGCCTTTCTAAAGTGTGATTGCTCCAGAATCACACTTGATGTGAATTTATGAATGTAAATTTCTGGGCCTTACCAAGACCCACAGAGATAGTAAGTTTAAGGATTGAAAATCTGCCTTTATAACAACATGATTTTCTAAACACATCAAAGTTGAAAATCTCCGATGTAAGGCATTTTAAAGACAGTAAGATTAATTTAACAGATAAAACAATACCTCACAGAAGTTTGTAAAAGAATGATAGTACCCTTCTCATGAAAGGCTAGATTTTAGAATCAGAAAACATATTTCTACTTTTCGATGATTTTTGGCATTCATCTGAACCTATCAGAATGTATTAACATCTTTGTTTAAGTCCAGGATGAATGGATTAGATATAATATGGTATAATAGGAACCCAAATAAATAATTATAGCTTGAATTTCATTAATTGCTAAGGACCCAAGGAGGGAACTATATTAATTTGAATCTGTAGTGCATGGAATCTAAGCTCATGCTAGTATTCTAGAAAATCACTTTAAAGTAAAAAGAAATTCATTACTAAGAGGTTGGAACAGGGAAGGAATAGATTTTTAAAAATCGTAAATATCTCTTTCTAGATAGGAAAATATTGATGACAGAAAATTTGGGAGGAAATTGACATGTCTAGCATTTCAATATGGAGAAATCAGAAATAGAAAAATTTCAAAGTAGAGAAAAGAAATGCCATTGTACTTGAGATGGCAATAAAAGAAGAAATTAACACTTTTCTTGTCAAGTATTCAACGACTTCTACTAAAAAAAAGGGAAAAGGCCTTCTTAAGTGTCAGGCTTGGATAAAAATTTTTATTTGACTCTTTGATAAAGTATTCTTACATTTTTTATAAGTTATATTGTTGCTGTTGTAAACACAATTGTGGGACATGAATGCTGGAAGACAGTTTTATATACCTGTTCAACGATGGTCGGCACGCGATCAAGAGGACAGGGAAGTCTGTTGAGAATTTCCTGTTTTAAACAAAGGGCAGTTGTCCATCCTTCCAGGTAGGGAAGGTCCACTCCAGGCAGCACAAGTAAAACTTGTTTGCCTAAATGCTGAAGGACAGAGAAGTTCAATACGTGTTGAGTAAATGAATAATTGAATGAATGAGTGATTAAGGAACTGCTTATTCCTCGCCAATTGCCTCTGCTGGTGTGACAGCTGCATCTAAATATTTTTTAGTTGTTTCATGTACTGGCATTCAGGAATATGTTCTTGTCAACAGTTAAACCTGTAGGAATGTCAGCTGAAATGCCTCCTAATCAAAAAAAGAAAATTAATTCTTAGAAGATCATGAGAAAATTGAATGTCCAATGAAGTTATTCCTGGGTTAAAAAATGCAAAATCAGTGTATGCTTTCCTTATCAGGCTCAGCCTCATTTTTGAAAATTTATCTATTTGATTAGGAAATGAAAACAGAACTGCCCAATGACTTTCTAAGCTTTGGGCCAAAAGCAGAGGTGTGTTTAAGACTCGTGTAAATGTGGCTGAGAAATAGGCTGTGCTCCGTGTCAGTCACTGCTCATGGCCACAAGAATTCAGGGTGACTCTGTCCAGAAGAGCTGTTTGCTCTTGTGTCTGCTGGCTTCTACTTTGGAAGAGAATAGGAAAAGGATATATGAGAATTATTATATGGGCAATTGATAAAAACAGATTTTTCTCCAGTTCACAACATTTTCCATTAAAAATGTGATATCTTAGTTTTCTAAAGAAATAAATGATAAATACTATATAAAGATTAAGAAAAGCTCCATAATGTCATAGAATCTAATATTAGGTTTAGAATCTAATATATAATAACTTGTATAACTTAATAGGGACCATGAGCTGCTACATTTGCAGAGACTGATGATTCCTTTGTGGTTTTTAAATAAGGTGTAATAAACTCTTTGTTAAGTTTCTGAAGTTAAATTTTTAACTTTTGAAAAGATATGAATAGTTCCATTTGCTGAAAAGTGAAGGCTTGTGTGAGCACTGTATCACTCATAAGCATTTCCCTCAACATTTATGAGTATTTTTCTCAACACTCTTCCTCGTCAGCCCACCCATTCACCTGGTAGGAGGAGTTCGCCAGGTGCCCTGTTCTACCTACTGTTAGTAATGATGCAGAGATCACTTTTGCTTCTTCATCTCTCATTTTTAAAAGAAAAAAAATTATTTTATATTGGGATATAGTTGATTAACAATGTTGTGTTGGTTTCAGGTATACAGCAAAGTGATTCAGTTATACATTTACATGTATCTATTCTTTTTCAAATTCTTTTCCCATTTAGGTTATTACAGAATATTGAGCAGAGTTCCTTGTTCTATACAATATGTCCTGTGTGTGTATATATACATATATATATATATTTTTAATTGTGGTAACAAATACATAACATAAAATTTACTGTCAAACATTTTGAAGTGTACCTTTCATTTAAATATATTCACATTGTTGTGCAGCAGATCTCACAAAGCTGAAATTCTGTTTCTTCTTGTGTGAGCTTTGACACAGTGTGTCTTACAAGGGGTTGGTCCACTTCATCTAGGTTATCAAATTTGTGGACATAGAGTCTTTCATGGTATTCTTTTATTATCATTTAAATTTTCCACGGGATCTGTAGTGGTTCTCCCTGTTTCATTTCTTTTTCTTTCTTTTTCTTTTTTTTGCGGTATGCGGGCCTCTCCCTGTTGTGGCCTCTCCCGTTGCAGAGCACAGGCTCCGGACGCGCAGGCTCAGCAGCCATGGCTCACGGTCCCGGCCGCTCTGCGGCATGTGGGATCTTCCTGGACCAGGGCACGAACCCATGTCCCCTGCATTGGCAGGCGGACTCTCAACCACTGCGCCACCAGGGAAGCCCAGTCAACTGTATTTTTAAGTGCACAGTTCAGTAGTACTAAGGATATTTATCTTGCTGTGCAACAGATCTCCAGAAATTTTTCACCTTGCAAAACTGAAACTCTATACTCATCGAATGACAGCTCCTCGTTCCCCTTTCCCCCATCCTTAGTAACAACGATTCTACTTTCTGTCTCTCTGAATTTGAATATATAATCGGAATCATACAATGATTGTCTTTTTGTGAACTAGCTTATTTCACTGAGCATAATGTCCTCAAGGTTCATTCATGTTGTAGAATCTAACAAGATTTCCTTCCTTTATAAGTCTGAATAATATTCCATTGTATGTATACACCACCTTTTCTTTATTCATTCATCCATTGATGGGCATTTTGGTTATTTCAAACTTTTTTGTTTTTTTACTTTTTAATTTTTTTGGCCACACCACGTCTTGCACCATCTTACTACCCTGCCCAGGGATCGAACCCGGACCCCCAGCAGTGGAAGCGCAGAGTCCTAACCACTGGACCGCCAGGGAAGTCCCTCAAACTTTGGACTATTGTGAATAATGCAGTGGGTGTCCTCTGCATACCATTGAATTGGTATCCCCAGTTCAATTCTTTTGGGTATACACTTAGCAGCAGGAATGCTGGATGATATGGAAGTTCTATTTTTAATTTTCTTAAGGAAACAGTATACCGTTTTCAATAGCGATTGCACTATTTTACAGTCCCACTAACAATGCACAAGGGTTCAAGTTTCTTTACATCCTTGGCAACACTTGTTATTTTCTGTTTTTTGACAGTAACTATCCTAATGGGTGTGAGGTGATATCTCACTGTAGTTTTGATTTGCATTTCTCTAATGTTAAATTAGGTTGACATCGTTTCATATGCTCGTTGGTCATTTGTATATCATCTTTGTAGAAATGTTTATTCAAGTCTTTTGCTATTTTAAAATCAAGTTATTTATTTGTTGTTGAGCTGAAGGAGTTCTTTGTATATTCTGGATATTAATCTCTTGTCACATATATGATTTGCAAATATTTTCTCCAACTCATATAGCTTTGTGTTGCTATTTATTATCTTTTTATTTTTTTTCAACTTGAAGGACTCCCTGTGGCATTTCTTGTAAGGCAGTCTACTGGAAATGAACTCCCTCAGCTTTTGTTTTACCTGGGAAAGTCTTAATTTCACCTTCATTTTTGAAGGACAGTTTCATCTGATATAGAATTCTTAGTTGGCAGGTTTTTCTTCCAGCAGTTTGAATATATTATCCCATTGCCTTCTAGCCTGCATGATTTCTGCTCAAGAATCCACTCATAAACTTCTAGAAGCTCACTGGCACATGATGAGCCACTTTTCTCTTGCTGCTTTCAAGATTCTCTCTTTGTCTTTGACTTTTGACAATTTGATTATAATGTGTCTTGGTTTGGGTCTCCTTAGGTTTATCTTAGTTCAGGTTCATTGATCCTGAATTTGTATGTCCATAAAAGCTCTTTGCCCCTTTCTCTCTCTCTTCTTCTGTGACTCCTACAATGCATATACTATTCCGTTTGAGGGTATTCCAAAAGCCCCTTAGGTTCTCTTCACTTTTCTTCATTTTGTTTCTTTTTCCTCCCATTTTGATGGAGTCCCCTCTTCATTATGCATTGGACTGGGTGCTGCAGCTTCTTATCTGGTGTTCAGAATTTTCTTCACAGGAGTATTCTAGTCCATACACTGTGTTTAAAATGGTGTCTCCATGAGGAATGAGGGCTTGGTTCTCCTTAGTCCACCATCTCGCTGAAGTCACTCCCAATTGTCTGATTTTTACACCTACTTTTATGTTGTTAAGTGAGGATTACTATATACAGTTGACCCTGAGCAACATAGGAGGTTAGGGGCACTGACCCCCATGCAGTTGAAAATCTGCATATAACTTTACAGTTGACCCTCCACATCCATGGTTCCACGTCCATGGTTCCGCATCCGAGGATCCAACCAACTGTGCTGATTGTGTAGTGCTGTAGTGCATATTTATTGAAAAAAATTCATGTATAAGTGGACCCGTGAAGTTTAAACCTGTGTTGTTCGTGGGTTGACTGTATAACAACTTTCATTGTCAAATTTGGAAACTGAATATGTTATTTTTTTTACTATTACTAATATTAATATGTAAGTAATATTTAATTTTTTAACTGAGTAAATTATAGAGGGCCCATTGTATTTTAGTTATCTCAGCTTTCTGTGATAATCCAAATAATTTTAAGTATATCAGCATGTTTTCATTATGTTTCCTCTTTTTTTCTTAGCATTCTCTACATCAATCATCATAAATATTGTAACTCATGATTTTCTTTGCTAGTATTTTCTATTATTGCATAGGATGTCCTCCTTTTCTAGCAGATCCCTTTCATGATAAAGAGATGGCAGTGTTATCCATTAACCTTTATCAGGCACTGACTGTATTCTTTGTAAATAAATGCTAATGGCTTTATCTGTTATTTCTATTTTTTATAGTCCACTTATGCAGAGGCAGAGTGATTGCAAAGGAAGGTAGTATTATTACATATCAGAGGAACTGAGCTCTAATACTGGTTCTGTGCCTCACTGTTCTTTATCTCTAGAGTGGATATGTTTTTTTCTCACTGAGTGACTTTTAAGGATAAAATATCGCTATGTGTGAAAATATTTCAAAACATATAAGACACTGAAGTGCAAAGCTTATTTTTTGTTTTTGAATTATTTTTCAACTGCTGTGCTACATCATGTATTTTCTTGCATTTTAATCTGTATCATTATCGTAGGTTTTATCAAAAGAACTCTGGCTCCTCACTTTTACCCATATTCTGAATACACAAACCATTGGAGCACAAACATGAACAGTTTTGATTGTAGCAGTGCACTGGGACATTGTTCCAGATAAATGTTATAAATTTTCAATAGTTTTTGCATCAATATTCTAAAATTACTTTAGAAACATTATTTTTGCAAATGACCCATAAACATTGCTAAAAAATTCCATTCAGGACAGATAAGAGTTTGTTGAATTCAAATGAGTGGAAACATTTAGTATACTTTATAATTATTACATTTATATTATCATTATTTGAAAACATATTTGTAGAGAGTCCTCAAATTTATGCTTTTATAATGAAAAATGGGCAAGAAGGAAGAAAACTTGTTATTATGTTCTATAAATTAATATTATTGTTTTAACTTTTACTTTCTTAATTTAGACAGATTTGTGTATTTACTGAATGAACCTAATCCCTTTCACACTGAATTTTTGCTGTATCTTTATTTATACTCATTAGAAATCAGGCTCATAGTCTAACTATACTTTTTTGATTTGTTACAGATTGACACCTTCTCCCTAGAAGCCATGACCCTTGAGAATTTGTACAAGATTGTCGTAGGCCATGATGGGCTTGGACCAGGTAAGCGTTTTCCATAGGTAGATATTCAAGGTCTGATTCTGCTCTGTTCATGTGAAGCCCTGTACAAATCTAGAAAATAATTGTGGAAAACTCGTAACGAACTGATCTCTAAGTATTGACTATCTGAAATTAAAATATTGTCCCAAATATTCTTTAAATTTTAAGTGGATGTATTGTTTTTCAAAATTGTGTAGGCTTTTTCAAGTAGATGCTCTGCCTAGGAAGCTAGAAAGCATGATGCATAAAAACGGGGAATTTGGGATTTATACGCTGTGGCACGTGGCAGTGTTCCAGAATGCTGCTGGTGGACATAGCGGCAGTGTCCTCTGACAGTGACAGTCCATTAAGTGCTAATGATGGTGCCAGCAGTGACACCTTCAGGAGGCTGTACTGGCAGCCTTGCTGTGTTTTCTGCTGCCAATTTGTTCATGCTTCTATCTCAATTTTCCCAACTGTGAATGACCAGTATTTTCATTTTCTGCTACTGTATAAGATTGCCATAAGATAAATAAAATCCTTTAACAAAAGTGCATAGGGCTTCCCTGGTGGCGCAGTGGTTAAGAGTCTGCCTGCCGATGCAGGGGACACAGGTTCGTGCCCCGGTCCGGGAAGATCTCACATGCCGCGGAGCAGCTGGGCATGTGAGCCATGGCCACTGAGTCTGTGCATCCGGAGCCTGTGCTCCACAACGGGAGAGGCCACGACAGTGAGAGAGGCCTGCGTACCACAAAAAAAAAAAAAAAAAAAATGCATAAAAAGCACAAAAAGCATTAAAAAAAAACCCAAAACATGAAACAAGACAATAAACTCTTTTACTTAAAAGTGTCAACATATAACTTGCAAAATGTTAAGAACAAAGTTCTCATACCAATATATAGTGGACATGTGTTTAAATAATGAAGGAATTAGCCAGTTGACAAAGCTCGTTCAAAAGACGTTACACAAAACTGAAAAATATATACTTATAATCAGTGAAAACAAAAAGAATGATAAATAAGATTGATTAATTAAAGATATGGCTAATGTCCTAAGATAATAAAAACATAACTTTGAGGTTATTTTCTCTCTTGGGCAAAATTCATTTATATTTTGACCAGACCCAAGTCTTTTGCATCTTATTTTTCTGTCAGTTGACAACTAATTTTAAAGAGTTTGGGCTCCGATCCACAGTAAATACTAAGGTAATATTCCATTTCTGCAGGGAGTCAGGCAGGCTTGTAGGACAGTGAATGCTCTGGTACAACAATAAAAGGATGTGTTAATATGCCCAACTCACACTTACATGGCAACTAATTCAATTCTGTAAATATATTTGGTGGACCTGCTATGTATCAGGTGCTGTACTGAGTATTTTCTATGGTAAATATGGAAATAATTTTCTGTTGTTTATAAGCTACCCAGTCTGTGGTATTTTGTTATAGCAGCCCAAGCAGATGAAGACAATATTTTAATTTGACAGGTAAATTTCTCATTTTGCCCTACCTCAAATATCCAAATAAAATTGAACTTATGTTACTTCTGAGGATATTCACTGTTGGTGGCACAATGTGAGTATCCCATGGCGTCTGCATTGTCCAGAAGAACAGCTGTAGACCAGCAGCACTGCTACATGCATGTGCAGGTATTCAAAGGTAAACGTGTACAAAGTGAATCAAGAAGTATAATAAAGGAATAATGTATGACAACTAAGTAGGGCTCATGCCAGGAAATTGAAGGATAGTTCAGCATTAGGAAACCTATTAATAAAATACATCACCTCAGAAGGTTGAAGCAGAAAAATTATTCATAAACAGTCAAATAATACCATTATTAAAAATTCTTTGAAAATATGGAACAGAAAAAATACTTTAAAATTATTTAACTCAAGATGACCACTTAATAAACAATGAAATCCATTAAAATACAATAAGGATTTTTCTCATTATGAGATAGTCATTCTTTGGAAAGCATTTGTATATATATATTTTTAAAGTTATAATTTTGGAAAGAAGAATGTGAATTTATTGCCTGCAGGTGATAGAAATGTCTATTAAAATGCAAGGAAGATCAACTGAAAAATGGATGAATGAAGAGAATTTATAAAGGGATTAGAATTTAAATCAATATACAATAACTGGAGGCTGTTTTTCTTACATTGAAAATATGAGATATAAAAGATCTTATTCAGAGTAACAGCAAAAAAATATATATAATAATTAACATCAACAATAAGAAATACATGCCCATCTGAATTATTAGACTGGCTTTGTCTGAAAGTCATATTGAGAAGTAACAGGAAGTTCTAGCCAAGAAAGTGTGGTTTATAGATTCTGTCCCTCTTTCAGATTAAGTGAACCTATTTGTTCTTTAACGATTTATTTACCAATGATCTCAACTAGCTGTAGATCCAGTCGTTGTTTGCAGTATTCCAACAGCACTGTTTTTTTGTTTTGATTTGTTTTGTGTTTTGGTGAGAGAGATGAAGGTTTTGTGCTTACATATATTTACATATATAGTTTAGGCCCCAGCTGCCTGTGTCTGTGGTGTATCGGCAGTTATAAAACTACAGAATTTTGTTTAGCCAAATTGCACCCAGGTGTGTCCGTTTGTTGGGCAAAAACAATCTGCTGCAAGATTTATTTTTACATAAGATAAGCTCTCAGACTATGATGGAGAGAATCTCCTGCAATGGTTTCTTTATAGGAAGACTATCAGTTACTCCGCAATCAAGTGAAGCATCACAAGTGAGGAGATGACAGAGAATTGGAAGGAGGTGGAGGTGTACTGCATGGGTCTATCTGCTAATTTTGATCAAGAGTTGTCACAGACTTAGAGGAGAGAAAATCTGAAATACAGGGCAATACAATTAATCTAAAGGTAAATCCTGAGATAGGTAGCTGACTTCCTTTTTCTATCCGTATGTGAAATATGCTAGTCACAAAAGACCACATGTTGCATGATTCCATTGTATGAAATATCCAGAGTAGGCAAATCCCTCAAAGTCAGAAAGTATATTAGCGGTTGCCTAAGTCTGGGAGAGGGGAGCCAGGTGGTACTTGGGAGTGACAGTGAATAGGTACAAACTTTGTTTTGGGGGTGATGAAAATGTACTAAGTTTGGGTTATGATGATGGTTGCACTACTCTGTAAATATACTACAAACCACTGAATCCATGTAAATAGGTGAGCTTTATAGTATGTAAATTATTTCTCGATAAAGCTGTTAAAATTATTGATATTTATCTGGAAAAATTAAGAGGATATAATAGACTACAGTATCACATTTTGAAAAACACTAGCACAGAAGATGCTCACTTTAAAATGTATAATGATGACAGTTTTTAAATATAGTTTAGTAAATGTCATGATAATAGGCAGACCGATAAATCAGACCTGAACCAGATTTTAAATGGATTTAATACAAATGAGCAATGCATATTAAAAAAGCAATTCAAAGTGGCCACATATAAATTTTTATTATTCAAAAAACTAAAAATTAAAAAAGTTATAAGCTACATTTTTTTACTGAAGTATAGTTGATTTACAATATCGTATTAGTTTTGGGTGTACAACATACTGATTCAGCATTTTTACAGATTATACCCCATTATAAGTTATTTCAAGGTAAGGGCTATAATTCCTTGTGCTGTATAATATATCCTTGTTACTTATTTATTTTACACATAGTAGCTTGTATCTCTTAATCCCATAACTCTATTTTGCCACTCGCCCACTGTTTCCCTCACTGGAAACCACTGGTTTGTTTTCTATATCTGTGAGTCTGTTTCTGTTTTGCTATACACATTTGTTTGTTTTATTTTTTAGATTCCACATATAAGTGACATCATATAGTATTTGTCTTTCTCTGTCTCACTTATTTCAGAAGCATAATACTGTCCAGATCCAGACAGTGGTTTTCAAAACGTGGTTCCTGGATCATCAGCATTGCCTCGGATCTTGTTAAAAATTTAATTCTTGGGGTCTCTTCTAGGATGACCAACCATGCTGGTTTGCTTGGGGCTGTCTTGATTTTAGCACTGAAAATCCTGCATCCTGGGAATCCCCTCTGTCCAGGGCAAACTGGGGCATTTGGTCACCTTAGGTTGCCTATCCCAGGCCCACAGTGTCAGAAGCTTGCTGTACGGCCCAGCAATCTGTGTTTTCATCACCCCTCCTGGTGGTTCTGAGGCTCACTATAGTTGGGGAACCACAGATCTAGGGAATGATGACGAGTGTGGCCTGGCTCAGTAATGGGAGTGTGATGAGTGATGAAGCCCAAGAGTAAACAGAGACCAGGCTGTGAATGTGTGCTTTGTAAGAGTTTACAGCTGATGAGTATTCCCTCCTCAAGACAAGCAGTTTCAATAAAGGAGGATAGAGTTTGAACTGGCTCTTTGTATAGATAAAACCACGATGAAGGGTTAAAATATTCCATCTTATCTATAAATAAAAATAAATTGTATTTTAACCAACTCCAGTCTGCAAATTAATATAAAATTAAATGTTTAAAAAGAGATTTAAAATTTTTATTTATTTTTATACAGCAGGTTCTTATTAGTTATCTATTTTAGACATATTAGTGTATACATGTCAATCCAATCTCCCAATTCATCCCACCACCACCATCCCCCCCAACTCCCCCCCACCTCGCTTTCCCTCCTTGGTGTCCATGTGTTTGTTTTCTACATCTGTGGCTCTATTTCTGCCTTGCAAACTGGTTCATCTGTACCATTTTTCTAGATTCCACATATATGCGTTAATATATGATATTTGTTTTTCTCTTTCTGACTTACTTCACTCTGTATGACAGACTCTAGGTCCATCCACATCTCTACAAACAACCCAATTTCATTCCTTTTTACGGCTGAGTAATATTCCATTATATATATGTACTACATCTTCTTTATCCATTCATCTGTCAATGGACACTTAGGTTCCTTCCACGACCTGGCTATTGTAAATAGCGCTGCAATGAACATTGGGGTGCATGTGTCTTTGAATTATGATTTTCTCTAGGTATATGCCCAGTAATGGGATTGCTGGGTCATATGGTAGTTCTATTTTTAGTTTTTAAATAACCTCCGTACTGTTCTCCATAGTGGCTGTATCAATTTACATTCCCACCAATAGTGCAAGAGGGTTCCCTTTTCTCCACAGCCTCTCCAGCATTTGTTGTTTGTACATTTTCTGATGATGCCCACTCTCACTGGTGTGAAGTGATACCTCATTGTAGTTTTGACTTGCATTTCTCTAATAATTGGTGATGTTGAGCATCTCTTCATGTGCCTCTTGGCCATCTGTATGTCTTCTTTGGAGAAATGTCTATTTAGGTCTTCTGCCCATTTTTTGGTTGGGCTTTTTGTTTTTTTAATATTGAGCTGTATGGGCTGTTTATATATTTTGGAGATTAATCCTTTGTCCACTGATTCATTTGCAAATATTTTCTTCCATTCTGAGGGTTGTCTTTTCATTTTGTTTATAGTTTCCTTTGCTGTGCAAAAACTTTTAGTTTCATTAGGTCCCATTTGTTTATTTTTGTTTTTATTTCCATTACTCTAGAAGGTGGGTCAAAAAAGATCTTGCTGTGATTTATGTCAAAGTGTGTTCTTCCTATGTTTTCCTCTAAGAGTTTTATAGCATCTGGTCTTACACTTAGGTCTTCAATCCATTTTGAGTTTATTTTTGTGTATGGTGTTAGGGAGTGTTCTAATTTCATTCATTTACATGTAGCTGTCCAGTTTTCCCAGCACCACTATTGAAGAGACTGTCTTTTCTCCATTGTATATCCTTGCCTCCTTTGTCATAGATTAGTTGACCATAGGTGCGTGAGTCTATCTCCAGGCTTTCTATCCTGTTCCATTGATGTATATTTCTGTTTTTGTGCCAGTACCTTGTTGTCTACTGTAGCTTTGTAGTATAGTCTGAAGTCAGGAAGTCTGATTCCTCCAGCTGCGTTTTTTCCCCTGAAGATTGCTTTGGCTATTTGGGGTCTTTTGTGTCTCCCTACAAACTTTAAGATTTTTTGTGCTAGTTCTGTAAAAAATGCCATTGGTAATTTGACAGGGATTGCATTGAATCTGTAGATTGCTTTGGGTAGTAGAGTCATTTTCACAATATTGATTCTTCCAATCCAAGAACATGGTATGTCTCTTTATCTGTTTTGTCATCTTTGATTTCTTTCATCAGTGTCTTATAGTTTCCTGAGTACAGGTCTTTTACCTCCTTAGGTAGGTTTATTCCTAGGTGTTTTATTCTTTTTGTTGCAATGGTGAATGGCATTGTTTCCTTAATTTCTCTTTCTGATCTTTTATTGTTAGTATATAGGAATGCAAGAGATTTCTGTGCATTATTTTGTATCCTGCAACTTTACCAAATTCATTGATTAGCTCTAGTAGTTTTCTGGTGGCATCTGTAGGATTATCCATGTATAGTATCATGTCATCTGCAAACAGTGACAGTTTTACTTCTTCTTTTCCAATTTGTATTCCTTTTATTTCTTTTTCTTCTCTGATTGCCATGGCTAGGACTTCCAAAACTATGTTGACTAATAGTGGCAAGAATGGACATCCTTGCCTTGTTCCTGATCTTAGAGGAAATGGTTTCAGTTTTTCACAATTGAGAATGATGTTTGCTGTGGCTTTGCTGTATATGGCCTTTATTATGTTGAGGTAGGTTCCCTCTATGCCCCCTTTCTGGAGAGTTTTTATCATAAATGAGTGTTCAGTTTTGTCAAAAGCTTTTTCTGCATCTATTGAGATGATCATATGATTTTTATCCTTCAACTTGTTAATATGGTGTATCACATTGATTGATTTGCGTATATTAAAGAATCATTGCATCCCTGGGATAAATCCCACTTGATCATGGTGTATGATCCTTTTAATGTGTCGTTGGATTCTGTTTGCTAATTTTGTTAAGGATTTTTGCATCCATATTCATCAGTGATATTGGTCTGTAATTTTCTTTTTTTGTAGTATCTTTGTCTGGTTTTGGTATTAATGGTGGCCTCATAGAATGAGTTTGGGAGTGTTCCTTCCTCTGCAATTTTTTTGGAAGAGTTTGAGAAGGATGGGTGTTAGCTCTTCTCTAAATGTTTGATAGAATTCACCTGTGAAGCTGTGTGGTCCTGGACTTTTGAATCAGAGTTTCAATTTCCTCACCTGTGATTGGTCTAGTCATGTTTTCTATTTCTTCCTGGTTTAGTCTTGTAAAGTTATACATTTCTAAGAATTTGTCCATTTCTTCCAGGTTGTCCATTTTATTGGCACAGAGTTGCTTGTAGTAGTCTCTATTTCTGTGGTGTCTGTTGTAACTTCTCCCTTTTCATTTCTAATTTTATTGATTTGAGTCCTTTCCCTCTTTTTCTTGATGAGTCTGGCTAATGGTTTATCAATTTGTTTATCTTCTCAAAGAACCAGCTTTTAGTTTTATTGATCTTTCCTATTGTTTTCTTTGTTTCTATTTCATTTATTTCTGCTCTGTAAAAAGAGATTGTTATCTTCATGTGTATCAGCTCATGTGTATCATTCTGTGTGCTTGGACAGAGTTTCTGAATGACTGCTCTTTTTCTAGTATATATATATATATATATACACACACACACACATACATACATACATATATAATTAATTAATGTAGACTTGGTCCAGATTTGAACTTTAATAACTTTCTATGTGTATGCATTTTGGACATCGACAGTATTGCTAACTCATCAGATATATATTTTTTGGATGATGTTAGGTCCAGGATTATAAATGCAGTTTATGAAATGAAGAGCAGTTGCAGAATTGTTCTCTTTTCAAATGTTTGGAAAATCATATTGAAGTAGATACTGTAAAGCACAAAGCCTTGAAATATGCTGTGCTTTTGTTACACGTTTAAGAAGTATTTTTAAATGCCTCTTACAGTTTACCTCTCTTGTATCTTGCTTTATTTGAAGCATTAAAGCTTAAAGGTGAACAAGACCTTTATATATTTGGAAGCTAGGGCCTCTTTCTCAAAACTTCCAGTAACACCTGGTTCATATATATACACACCACATTTTTCTTCCTTTAATTTGTGTTTAGGAAGCGGCTGGTTTCTGGATGATGTTGTGATCAAGGATCCCACAATGAGCCACGAATGTGCCTTTTTCTGCCACAGGTTCGTAAGCCTTCTTTGCATTGAACAAATTCATATTAGTCATTTCCAAGTTTATGTATTTTTGAGAAATGGATAGTTTATTCAATCATTCCCGGTCACCGATGCTTTGTTGGGTAACTTTTGAACATTAATTTTAAGGGCTGCTTCTTCTATTTAGAAAGATATCCATTATGTTTACTATCATTCCTGATGATACAAATTTAAATCTTTTTTGGTAAACTAATATAGATTTTAAAAATATGATTTCTCTTTCTTCATCAGTAAGGAGAATGAAAATCTCGGGTAAGAAAAGTTGTTCCCTTTGGACTGAGTCTCAAATAGCTCAAAAATAATAAATGTACAAAATAAATGTTGTATGGGACTTTTTATACAGCCGTGCATTGCTGACCCATGGTCACTAAGTCTTGATTTGGGGGTTATTGTCCCAACAATAGTGATAGGTTTGCTCTTTTTTTCAACACTCTCCTTACAACCAATAATAGTTGTACATTAAATAACTGGCTATAGTTTGACCTGTAGTTGGTGGCCAAAGAACAGGATAAAATAAATTGTCCAGTGGATGTAAAATATATGACTTTGGCAGGCTAACTGGTTGAGTAATTCACTTGTGAGTTAGGGAAAAACATATTTCATCCTTACCTGTTAGCAGCTTCTCCTATCTCCCTTGAACTCTCATAATCATTTAAAGTGTTTCCTTTTCCAATTTCTAGTCTGCTTTCACCAGTTAGGTATCTATGGCTTTTTCTAACTCCTGTATCCATTATTTCTGACTCGGCTAGATAATTGCCAGTGGTTAGTGTAAATATAAATTCAGAATATACTTGATACATTTTTCTTTCCACAGATGGCTGGATCAAGGGGAGAATGATGGTAAAATTGTCAGAGAACTGTATGCCAGGGATAACAGTATCATCTCTGCAAGTGAGTGTCAGACATGTGCTGGAAAATTCTGTTTCATGATGATTGAGGAAAGCATGGCTCTGCTGAAATTAATGCTCCTCTCTCTCCTTTGTGTCCTCAGGGCAGAAGCTGGAAGTTAAGAGAAAAGAAACAGTAAGATTTTACTTTCGGCCTTAAATTATTTGGTACAAAACAGTGTTCGAACAGCTACTTGATGTGTTAAGACAGTATATAATGTTTAGTAAGTGGTGTTTCCTAGCAGTTTCTTCTGTTTTCTCATACTGGTGTTGCTTGTTTATTTTGATTTTCTATTTAGTGGGCTGTGGAAAGCTGGAAGTTTATGAAAGGAAATACTCTTCTGCCGTATGTCTGTATCCAGATGGCCCAGCTGATGCAGTTGGAGAGCAGACAGGCAAATATGGTAAGATCACTGGGCGAAGAATGTGGTGCTGTGGCAATTTTGGGAGCTGGAGGAAAGCAGGTTCCCAGCTTAAAGTTTGCTTCTTATTCCTCAGATAGCTTTATACCAGTCTTAGACCATTGAAATGATTCCCTATCTACATTAATACAAATGGTCAATAGACAACAGACTTCAAACCTGGGCAGACGATACAATTATGCAGACAGCGCACCATGAAAAACTTACATTTTACATGTATTACTTACATGAAGAATAAAATGTAGGCAACTAACATAAAGTGTTCATAAAAAACAGCAGTTGTGGCTCTTGAATTGTATGGTTCTACTAGACACCGAGTACCTGTTATGTCAAAGCACCATGTTGAATAATTTGAGGGCCACAGAAATGACAAAGACATTATTTGGAATTCCAGAGACTCATAATCTGATACAGAAGACAAACACATACTACAGTTCTAATAATGGCTGTTTGTAGTGTCATAAGGAAAGCACAGAGGGAAAAGTAGGCAAAGGGAAATTGGATTTGTTGTTTAATATCAGCGTGTCATGAAGCCGTGACCGTAAAAATCAAAGCCGATAATGGTAGACGTTCACCACGAACCCAAACCTCCAGCTCCTCTTGAAATTTACACCTGCACTGTTTAAACAAAATCTGCCTGCTGCATCTATGGATGTAACCTTGCTGTACTTTGCTAGAAACTGCCATTCAAATAGCCTCTAGGATGTGCAGGAGACATTAACCTATAGCATTTCCCCAAAATGTAACCTCCGCCTCATATTAGAGATCCCAGGGAATAATCCAGCTTTCTCTTCTATGAAAATATGTGGGAATCTAAGTATGTCCTAGTAGCTTCTCTTTTCAAAAGGAGTCTGTTTCTTAGACATTTTTCTTACCTGTCGGTTCCCATTTGGGATCACTTATCTACTTAGATCAGTCAAAATGGTCCTTCATATCCTGCTCCCTGGGGCCCCTGGGGCCAAGGCTGGTGCTCTTTTTCCTTACTGAATGTAGTAGACTGTATTTCCAAATGTGGTCACGAAAATGTCTCCCGTTGTTAAATCAGAAGCTGGGAAGGATCTAAGTTTTAGCCTACTTGCAGAAAACACAAGAGCACTGAGTCAAAGACCAAGACCATCGTTTCTCAGAGCAAATGCCGCAGCCAGAACAGCATCTTACACTGGCTTCCCCAGCCCCCATCTCACTGTGTCACGAAGTGAGGGCCTGATGTTATGACTGTATGTGGGTGGGTGCATTAAAGGGGAGAAATCCCCAAGTTAGGAAACTCTGATTTTATACAGAGTTGCCCATTCTTCCTTCTAGAGAAAGAGAAACAAAGCGAGATACAGAGACAGAGAAAGAAGAGACAGAGAGAACCTACCATTATTCTGGAATGTAAGCAAATCTTCTCCAGGGAAGGGAAGGAAAGGTCTTTATCTTTACTCCCCTGGAATGTTGAGGGAGAGGGAGAGAGGGAGAGACGTAGATACCTAAGCTTTACTATGCTGGAATGTTTCCGTATACAAATATTTGTAAATGCCTTTATTCAGAGGCACTGGACCATGCAGGAAAATGACAAATGTAGGGAGAATTGTCTTCTAACACTCATCCCAACAAGCTGGTTTATAAAGGGAACCTACCAGTCCCACATCAAGAAGTGGAGCGACTTCCTCATCCCTCGCTGGGTCAGGCCTTTCCACAGGTTTTGACTAACAGAATGCAGATGAACCCACACTGTAACTCCCAAGGTCCACATCTTCTACCTGCACTTCTTGGATTAGTCCTTCATGGAAGCCAGCCCCCATCATACGAATAAGCCCAGAGAGCTCTGCAGAGAGGCTCCCTGGGAAAGAAGTGGTGCTCTGACAGCCCCAGTTGGATTTCTGTCTTGCAGCCAGCACTGACAGCCAGGTGTGTGAGTCTCTGTGTAGAACAAACTAACCGGTAGATGATGAAAATAGAGAAATTTTACCCTTAAATGTTCCCAGCATCTAAATATGGTAGTCCTGTAGTACATAGAGCAGAATGAGCAGTCCTAAAAAAGGCAGGTGCAGGATAGGATGAGTAATTTCCTTCAGCATAACTGACATTTGCAGCAGGAGGTCTTTTATGCGTGATAATTACTTGCAGCATTATTTCCTGATGTTACGCGCAGTGTCCCATAAATTCATACTCATGAATCAGTTTTCACATGCCTGGAAAGTATTGTGATGAACAATGCTGAACCATGAACATCTTTTCAAGAAAATATTTTAAGAATATGTCTCAGATATATTGGCTTAAATTTTCACTCCACAAAAAATGTTGTTTTATCACCATGTACCAATCCTCTATTTTGTTATCAAGCTGGTTGTGAATTTAGGTATTTCCATACTCAGAGAGTTAGAATGCTCATTTCTTTGAGAGCTACTGAACCATTTCTTGGCAATAGTGGACCTACAAGCAGATACTCAGCATGAGATCTTTGAAATACCACAGGGGGCTTCATTGTATGATTACAAGGTCTTAAGTATAAAAAACAACACTGTACCAACATTGACAATGGCAATCAAAAACAAGTCTTCTTGGGCTTCCCTGGTGGTGCAGTGGTTGAGAGTCCGCCTGCCGATGCAGGAGACGCGGGTTCGTACCCCGGTCCGGGAGGATCCCACATGCCGCGGAGCGGCTGGGACAGTGGGCCATGGCCGCTGAGCCTGCGCGTCTGGAGCCTGTGCTCCGCAACGGGAGAGGCCACAACGGTGAGAGGCCCGCATACTGCAGAAAACAAACAAACAAAAAAACAAGTCTTCTTGTCTCTGGTGTGGGATCCTAGAACTGAAAGGAAGGACCAGACAACCAAAGTAAATCAGTTTTTAACTAAACCATTGATGGCTGCTCTGTGTCAGGGCCAGTTTCACAGACTTCCCATTCCCCCAAATTTCAGAAGATTCGCTATAAAATACAGATTCACGTAGTTTTCTCACTTTATAGTTGTACTTTTTTTTTAAAAAAAGATCATAATCTAAATTCAGATTTGTTTGACATAGTCCTCAGAGGATTAAGAATGCATTTAAAAATGTACAAGGTAGCACATCACTGGAAGTTTCTAATGTGTTATTGTTTTTCTGTTTTGTCTCTATGGAGCTATGTAAATAGTTGTACCAGGTTGAGTGTTTATTGGGTGCCGTGTCAGACTAGTGCATGTGGGAGAGGTGGCTGCACTCTTCAGCGTGGAGCTTGCAAAATATGTCCACAAGTTACGTGGCACTGCCCTCTTCTAAAGGTGGGGCGTATTCCTCTCCCTCTGCGTCCCGGCTGCACTAGGTGACTTTCTGCCAGCAAGCCGAGTGTAGTGGAAGTGACTGCGTGTGATTCTCGAGCCCAGGTGAGATAGGCGTTGCAGATTTCTCCTGGCACTCTCTCTGGGATCGCTCGCTCTGGAGGAAGTCAACTGCCATGTCATAAGGCCATCAAGCAGCCCCGTGGGGAGGCCAGCTAGTCAAGGAACAGAAGCCTCTTGCCAGCAGCCGTGTGAGGGGCCCTTTTGCACGAGGACCCTCCAGCCTTAGTCAAGCCTTCAGATGACCACAGCCCCAACCAACACCTTGAGTGCAGCCTCACGAGAGACCCAGACCTAGAGTCACCCAGATAAGATGTAAGCTGTGACACTGCGTGTGCCCCATTTACCCAGCCCTGCTCTGCATTGCCCCCATGGGACTCGGGGGTTGGGGGCCCGGTAGGAAACTGCAGCCCCTGCTGCCTGCTGCACTGGGTGTAATCCTCTCTCACTCCACCTGGGCCTGCTGTGTCCTTCCTGACTGAACTACGGAAGTGTGGCCACCTGACTTCACAGCTGACCGCTGCATAGGGACTGCTTGTCCGTGTGATACACTGGTGTTTTCTCTCAGGCCAGCTGATGTTGGATGGCAGAGAAGAGTGGACCTAGAGCCACTAGATCGTAGGGAAGGCCTCTAGGAAGGCACAGCAAAGTAGGAGTGGTCAGAGGTTGACCTGAGCCCCTAATTTCTCTTGAATCTGAGGCATGGACCCTTGGGTTTTCAGCGATTTAGACCAAGCGCGGCTAGAACATGTAAGCAGGCGCCATCCGGCCACCCCAGGCGGCTGTCCAGTGCAAGAGGCCTCATCTTGAAAGGGCTCCCCAGTGCCAGGAGGCAGTTGCTGGACGCACTCATGGCTCACTGTGTGACCTCTGCACTGCGGGATGGAGAAATGGCAGTGACCGACCAAAGGGGGGGCCTGCAGTGCTGCCACCATGGTGACTCACGTGAGCAGGTGAATCACCTCCCAACCTCACCTGGTAGATGAAGGTGAGGGAGACTGGGAGACCAGGACAGGGAAGGCAGGCCAGGCCCTGTCCCTTCCGAGGAGCTTCTAGCAGCTGTACGCGAGCGGAGGGCGAGTGGCATTTTGAAATGTCAGACAGTGACGTGAGAGTCTAATACTCAAACTGCAGCACAGAGCATTGATCAGAGTTAACGTTACGGTTTTTCTTACAAACTGACTTTATTTCATCGTTCCCAAGAAATCCTGAAGGAAATTTTGCTAAAATTATGTTAAATCTATACAGTAACTTGGAAGGAATTGATGTTTTCACAGTATTCAGTCTTTTTCTTTAAGAGCTTGTCCTCTGTCTATTAATTCAGGACTCCACGTATGTGTGTGTGTGTATATATACATTCATTTTTTTCTCTCTTCACATAGGTACTACATCGTCTTATTAGTGTTGTTCCAAGGCTTTTGGTTGCTATTGTAAATAACCCCTTTTTCCGTAATAAAGCTAACATATATACAAATATATAAAAATCTGTAGTTTTTATATGTTTTGTTCATTCAGTATTTATTAAGTGCCTATTATATGTCAGGCACTGGGCTAGATCTATATTTATCTTGAATCGCACCACTTTACTCCACTCTAATTAATTTAAAGAGTTTTTTCAGGTTTTACAAATATAATAAATTTATCTACTACTTCCCAGTAGTTCTATCTATTGATTTGGTTTTAAGCACTTTTCCACTGGCAAGAACATCCTTAAGAAAGTGAAATACTGTTGGTAATACTGGCATTCTCATTTTGTGATTCATTTTAATGGGGTGTTTTTATTGTTTTTTGAGAGTTGGGTATTAGAAAAGGCATCAATAAATAATACCATTTTCTTCTGCTCCTGTGTGCAGAATCAACTGAGATAAGATACAGAACACAGATGAATAGAAATCAAAATCTCAGCTTTATTACTGATGGAATCAAGGGCGGGGTACTGGCTCTGTTTGTGAGCCCATAGGACTTGCTAACCGTCCCCAGAATGAGACAAGCTTACCTCCCCAAATGTAGGCAGTGTTGGGCAACCACAGGCTCCCCTAAGGGGGCTGCGCTGGCGGGTGACGGAGAACGCTAGAGAAAGGGCCTTCGTGATGGCGGCTCCCCGGGGTAGAAAGGGCAAAGCTGGAGTACTTAGCTCCTTTCAGTCGCCAGCCCAAGGGCTGCGCCCTGTTCTCTGGGCTTGGTGGAAGGGAACGTGAGCACGGGCATGGGGAGGGGAGGCCCCCCTTACGTTACTCGTGATCTTTCCATACTTGTCCTGTACAGCGGTAAGAGAGTCATCTATTTCTAACTTTACTAGGAACCCTATTAAGATGATTGAAAAATAAATGTGAAGACATTTCTCTTTGGCATCTACTGGATTCAATACGTTTTTTCATGTTGGGTTTAGAGTTATGTTACTTGAATAAATACATTTTCTTAAAACTAAATAATATTTCCATTCTTAAACTCTTTACTCATGGTGAATAGCTCCTTAACTCTATAATTTAAATGAGATTTCTAATTTTTTTATTTTTCAACAAGTTTTGAACACTTACCTTTTTATTTTTAATTGAAAGATAGTTGACATACAATGTTATGTTAGTTTCAGGTGTACTAGGTAATGATTTGACATTTGCAAACATTATGAAATGATCACCATGAGAAGTCTAGTAAGATCTGTCCCCATACAAAGTTATTACAATATTATTGACCGTATACTCCTTATGCTACATTACAAGGCTGACAAGGATATAATTACATTACATCCTTGTAACTTAATTATTATATAACTGGAGGTTTGTACCACTTAATTTCCTTCACCTATTTTGCCTACCCCTCTACTCCCTCCCTCTGGCAGCCACCCATTTGTTCTCTGTATCTACGAGTCTTTTTATTTTGTTTTGTTTTTTAGATTTAACATGTAAGTGAGATCAGGCAGTATTCGTGTTTGTATTTGGGGATCTAATTTAGTGATCTTATCTAAGGAGTATTTCTGAGCGCCTACTGTGTCCTAGGCATTGTTCTGAGTCCTGGTATATAGCTATACACAGAGTAGACAAAAATTCATGCCCCCAAGAAGCTTACATACATTTCAAGATAAAATGACATGTAAAGGTATACTGAAAGCTAAAAACCATCAAATATATGATGACATACTCTTTATCATCATAATCATACAAACTAGTCACCAATGCCCAAATAATATATATTTAATTTTATAATGTATCCATTTATTTTACCTCAAGTCTCTGAGACTTACAGAACAGAAATGGGTTTTTACACTAGGATAATCTGTCTTTCTGGAAACAGTTCCGTTGAGTGTTAGTTGGGGTGGGGTGGTCTCAGGGCCTTACTGACTAGCATGGGAAGAAGGCATTAGAGATCTTCCATGGAAATGCCAAGCAGCATGTGGATTATTAAGGGTTACTGGCATTCTACCTTTTGACTAATTAAATACATTTAGCTGAGAGATATTATAGAATGTATCATTAGGAGGTTTCAATGTATAATTGAATAGGAAGAAAAGCTTTAAAAGCAAGACTTACTTGCTAATACTTAAAACGTTTTCTAGGTCTCGTTGATGTTATTTTCCACAAAGGAAATGTATGCATTTTCCAGTCATGAAATGAGGCATCTTCCTCTGGCTCTTGACAACGGCTCTGTCACTGGAATGGTATGTAGAAGTTTTTCTTTTTGCTGTTTGTCAATCGTATTGTATCCATATATAATATATTTTTGCATAAGGCATTCTTTTAAGATTATCAGTTTATATTTTCCTTTGGCTTTTACTTTCACTTTTTTCATTGTTCTGTTTTGCCTCACTAATTTTTGAGAAACTGATACGTAAATGGTCCTAAATTTCAGCAATTAGAATTTCTACACAAAAAAGTAGACCACGTCTCTGATAACATTCAAAATTCTAATGAACCTCCTAGAAGAGACAATCTGACGTCTCAAAGGCCCCTTGGGGGACCATGTTATTAAGGAAAAAACCAATAATTTCACTTAAATATGCTTTGTTAGTCTAGGTTTGAAACGGAGCTTTTAATATATAAGGCTTTTAAAAATGTCTTAAAAATACATGCATATTATTTATTTTTAAAAATGAGAAGGCATAGGGTAGCATGCACTGTTTTAAGTGCTTAGTGTGTGTTACAACATCAGCCTTCGTATCTGCCCTTTGGGAGAATGCGTTGTTTTCCCTTTCCAACGGATGAAGAGCCTGTGGTGTGGAAGGACTAAGCGCGCTGCCCAAGGCCTCACAGCTAGTAGGTGTGGCAGCAGGATGAGCCCAGGCCACCTGACTTCAGCTCTCCTTCTGCAGCCTCTCATGTGATGTTATGTAATTTACACGTGCTCTTTTACTCATGCATGTTTGGTAACTTAAGGGTAATAATAATTATTGAAAAAGAAAACCCATGTAATTTGTAAGGCTGAAATTAAGGCTAAGTGGTTAATCAGTCACATTTCCTTCATGAAAACTTCTCTTTGCTCTGGACTTAGAAAGTTACCCCCTACTATATTTCACAGCACATTCTGCTTAGTAAAGGTCCTAGTCAATCAGAGCTTAATAAATATGAATGTAGTGGGTATGGAATCTACCCAATTAAATTAAGAGTTCAAAAAATGTTCTGTTACTTTATTTTTCTAAAATCAAATTAAATCTACCTCTAAGCCCCTATCCCACTAGGTTGGAGAGAGATTCCATCTTATTTATAATGAGGTTCATCTTCTTGCATGCAAGATTTCACCTGGTATGGGGTCTCAGAATAGCTGGTGACAGCTCCCTTAGCTCCAGTCCACAGCTTTTCTACTTCAGCAACTTTCCGAGAACCAGTCTTGTGGGCAGCTTGCCGGGTGAGGGACTGGATCTGGAATCGTGTCCTCTCAGCCTGTCCTGTGCCTTAACCAGCATGAGGAGCCCCACCCCCTTCCCTGATGGGCTTCTCAGCCCGAGAAGCTAGGTTCAGGCTTTCCTGTGCACTTTGGAACTGAGGCCGGCAACCATGTGTTGGTGTTTTAAACTCAAGTATCACTTCTTAAAGATTTTTAATAACTTGAAAAAAGCAGAGGCATCTGTTCTGTTTGCTTTGGGACAGAGATAGCCAAAATGGAGAACCCGGTGAGATCTGTTGATCACGGTTTGATTGCATGGAATTTGATATTTAGAGCATTAAAGTAGGGCGTTCAGTCCATTGCAGAGCGCAGTGCAGAGACGCCCCAGGCCTTTTGGAAATGAGCATGCCATGTCTCAGTTGCCTGTGATTTGTCCCAAAGGCTGAGGCCCTACCTCTGAGGCCTCGTGAGGGGGCACCCGTGCGTGAAGCAGGAGCTGAACGGAGAAAACCCTTGTTTCAAAGGGCAGACCGGGAAGGACAGGGCCGCGAGAGTCACAAGCCTGCCTTTAACAGCGAGCTCAGTCCGCCGCCGCTCCTGCGAGTACAGCTGAGAGGTAGAGGAGCTCGGGGGCTATCAGCACGGGGAGCGAGGGGTAGCGCTGATGCCCGTGTTATCTATCGGGACGCGGTTCCTCCTGCTGGGGTCCAGCCCGCACCCCACAACACCAGGAGTGGGCCCTGGCCCCCCGGGCTCTCGCAGGCCGGAGCAGCCTGAGCGCTAGGACAAAGTGGCGGATCAGACTGCAGCTCCTGACCCTCTAGAATGGAAGAGTTTCAGTACTTACAGAACGAGTGGCTCTCCTGACGTGTGCAGTTCGCTATGGGCGCCCACACACGGGGAGGTGGCTGCTGTCCTTGAGGGCGGCACTGGAAATCTTGTCACTTCTTGCTTTTAAAACATCGGTAAAAATCTTCAGCTTAAAGTAAGGTTTCAGAGGTCTCCCTGGCTTATGACGTACTTAAAGGTCAGTTACTTCTGTCCATCTGCCTCCTAAAATCGGGGGCTCAAACGTTCTATACAGGTCTCTAGCCTTTCAGTATTTCTGTTAAAAGTTCAAAGCCTGGGCTTAGAAAAATTATTGCATTGGAAAGTTATCACTAAAAGATCTGAAATTTTAAAGAGCCTTTCCAGGAAGCCAGAGTACTCTGTAAATCACAGGAAAACGTGCCACAATTCTGGCCAAAGGTGAATTTCCTGATTGTGTAAGAAGATCAGCAAGGAGAGCTAGGAGAGGAGGTGGACTCCTGTGCTTGGGTGTCTGTTGGCTGGAAAAAAGGCTGAGCTAGCTTTCTCGTATTTGTACGACACCCTTAACCGCTGAATAATCAGACAAGCAAACAACAGTAGCGTGTCTTTACCTAAAACTGACCCATCAGAATTATCTAAGGACTCCTTTGGTGTCATTAACAGATTGGCCAGGACTGAAGCATTTCTAGTCTAAATTTGAAGCTTTTACCCACCAGGCGCAGCCCAGATTGGCCCCTTGGTGTGGCCATGGGACATCGAGGGCAGCGAGGGCTCCTCCTGTGGGTCCTGTGTGGCCACTGTTTCGTGCATGTGGACTCGCGTCATGGCTGGAGGACTGTCTGTAGCCACCTCCTAATGGCGTCCACCCTTTAAACAACATTGATGTTTCACCTTTACGTTGGTATTATTAGAAAGAAGACCACAGGCCCAAAACAGAGTCACTTATGCTAGACCATGTCGCCAAACTGGGACTTAATACCTCACCTAACTGAAGTTTTACCCTCCTCCAGAAATGTCGTCTTAACTGGTCGGTCAGGAATTTTCTGGAATTACCTCAGTTCCAATGAGGTAACTGTCACATGGGCCCTCTCCATCCCCAAAGGAAGATGAGGTAACCCACCTAATAAGACCCTTTTGTCCCCAAAGGGAGATGATGTAATCCGAAATAATCTTTTTATTTGTTTGTTTATGACTCCCTTGTCTCGCCTTTAAAACCCTCTCCCTCTCTGCAGCCCTCTGAGGCTCCCCTCTACTTGCTACATGGGAGGCTGCCTGGTTCATGAATCATTCAGTAAAGCCAATTAGATCTTTTAAGATTTACTCAGTAGATTTTTTGTTATTTAACAGCACTTTCATGGAGAAGGTTCTGCACGGAGCTCTTATATGTATTTTCCTTCTGCCACTTCCATCGTACTGTTTTCTTTATATTATAACTTGTTTAGTGACCCATTGATACGGTTGTCTGACTAAAATTCTGCACCTGGAATTTTGGTAGTGGTGCGCACCAGGGTTCTTGGCCTCTGTAATCAATAGAAATTGACTAGCGGCCAGACAAGAGGTTCAGGCGAGGCTTTACTGGGACCCCTGCAGCCGCAGGAGGGAGTGAGAACAAGTAACAGGTTCCCTTGCTCGCTCCCTGAGGGGGGGCAAGCTTGTTTCTTACATGGGGTGAGGGGAGGGGTGTGTCCAGGGGTCAGGCCGGAGGGGTGGCTTAGGTGTCTTGCCCACCGCTTACGTGGTGCTGTGTGCAGGGGGCATGCGCAGCACCCTGCTTTTGCTCCCAACACCCTGCTTTTGCTCCTGGCTCCTCAGATTTAGCAGCTGGGTTTTTTTGGTCTTTTTGTATCTTTTGTCCAGAATTTGCCCCAACTGCGCGTGCACGCAGTTATTTTGAGTCCCTTATAGTTTCTTTGTATTTTGTTCCTCGAGGAGACGTGTGTCCAGGTGCAAGCATTTCAGCACTGCAGCAAAGGGTCCCAGGTCCCAACCTGTCTCAGTAGTGGGTCTTTTTAGTCAAAATTCATGTGCTTTTTTGCTCTTAGGATATAGTACAGTTGCATAACAACAGGCATATTATTGTTCACTTTCACTGTATCTGACCAGAAATCCCTGGGCTGGAATGACTTTACTTTTGAAAATAGAATGGTAACAAATATCTTAATTATCCTCATTTGCATAGAGCCTGTGATAAGGCTTGCTTACTATCTCCAAAGGAATTTAAGATGCAGCCCATGTTACTATAACTTAAATACCTAACAGTGCCTCATCTTGCTAGCAACTCAACAAATGCTGATTGTATAAATTGAATTGCATAAAAGCACTAATGTTTCCAATGTGTCTGCCATTATATATTTCTCATAGGCAAACACATTTATGTTTAACCAAGCAATGCTGATCGGATAACAAACAAACGTTTCTATTTCTGTTGCCATAGAATTGTTATGCTGTAGGAATAAGTCACTTTAACAGACTCGGGTGGAGTAGGGATTCAAGTTAGCATGCATGCAAACAGTATGCCATTCATTAGCAACAACTGTAAGGTTGTCAATTTAAAGAAGCAAAGCCTCAAAACAACATGGGTGGAACTTGTCACTACACATGAATACAAAGGGAAAAACGGTGTAGGATTTGTAGGAAAGACAAGCTGAAGAGTGACCAGTATATCAAAGACAGTGCACACGCATATACACCCTATACTGGTAGGATCCTTGTTTGTGGGCGAGGGTCTAGTTTGTAGAAACTAGGAAGGATGCTCAGATTTATCTAATTTTGCCTCTTCACTCAAAATATATTTCTACACATGCAAATAACTAAAAAGTTAAAGACTATTCATATTTTGACCAATTTTCTTATGAAGCATATAGATGGGCTAGGTATATGCAGTGCTAGACCAGTGGGTTGAAAAGTATAAAATTCAGTGAAAGACATACTTAGTTTCATGCAAATAATGATAAATCATGTTTTTAGTGGGTCTATGTCTCTGTCAATGAAAAAAATTAATAGTCAATATAAGAAAGAAATAGAAAATAGAGTCCGAGCCAAACTGAGAACTGTAGTCCGGGAGATGGCCTCTCGGAGAGCTCTGAGAACTGTTCCAAAGAGGTAAGTGGGGGAGGTCAGTGTGTGTGTGATTTTGGACGAGGGGTACCGTGCAGTCAAGCATGAATCCCAGCAGAAGTTTGCTGCTAGTCACAAGGAAGAGGCATCTTAGTTAATGGTTTTAGTGCTATTGGAAGTATGGGAAGATGCAAAAATCCAGGTTCGTAAAAAATTTCTCCTGCAAATATCTAACCATCTGAAGATCCGTTCTGCAGTTTCCCAGAGCACAGAGCAGCTCATCCTGATCTTCGCCCTGAACTCCTTTCAGGATGTGCTGTAGGTCAGTGTCTGCAGTGGCCGATGACTTGATTCTTGTAGAACCGGATGGTGGGCAACATTCTTTATTTTACAATCCCCTCCCTTTTGGTCTTAATTTTGACCCAGGTTTGGAAGGCATTTAGTGATCAATTTGTCCCATGGTGCTAGGAATGCTCACTCCCAGGTCAGGTGAGGATTTCGTCGATAAGCCAATCAGTGCTGTTCCTGGATTAGGCCCTGTTAACGGTAACCAAAAGCCTCTCGGCCGCCTGTCCTACTAATATGTTATGGTCCAGGAAATGCTTTCCTCTCATTGCTTCCTCCCATAGCTAGAGTTACACGGTTACAATCATTGATCTTATAGAACTATATATTTGGTTGATTGTTTCAAGTTGTCTAGTCATCATTAATTTTATCTGAGGCTTAGTCACACATTTGGTAATGCAAGAACCAATAATCTCGTAAAATAGGCAAGTAATGTAGCTAATAACATTAATATGGTCATAAGTAAGTATTTAAGCTAAGAACTTAGGTGCAGCCCAGGATCTCCCCAGGTCCTCTGACCGGTCAGTTCTGCACTAATTGCTCTCTTGAAGGGAAATGGTATATTGGCATTTTACATAAAGTTCACCAAAGATGTCTGCACGTACAAGTGAGTGGAGGGTCATTGTGACCCCTTATAGGATTGAGAAAGAAATGTTATATTCTAAAGACTTACAAGGCTAGCTCCAGAAGGAGAAAAATTGATCTTTATGGTTGAGCAGGTATTTCTGCCATTGGGGAGGTCTGGTTAATGCATAATGAAGGTGCACAACACACACTAGAAGGCAGAGAGAAAGCCAAAGGGCAGAGAAAAAGTTTTATGTTTAAATTTTTCTTGTCTTGCCTTAAAATGTGAATTTTTATTTCATCACCTCTGGACTGTGAACTTCACAAGTGCTTCTTAGTTCTGGGATGGCTAGAGGGGGCTGGAGCTGGATAATTCCCTTCCCCTAGTTCAGTTGGGCTCTGATAAAACCTAAAAAGATTAGGCTCTGGGTAACTAGTTTTGCCTATGGGCAGTCCTTGTTAAGAAGAACAGAGTGAAGCCCTGAAGTAGTGGTTAAACCTGAGTGTTCTTACGCTGGGTGTGATAAAGAGTGGAGGAGAGAAGTGAGAGGACAAAGAAGGGTATGAGCTAAACGTGGTGAACTGGGGAATGAGCAGGATCTGTCCATCAAAGTCCCTCTGCCTTTGGAGATAGGACGCTGTGGGAGGACGCCTCTCACATGAGGGTTTTATGACCTGCTTCGTGGGAAGGTCAGGAAACCCTTCCTGCACCTGCCAGCTTGAAATATTCAATACACCAACGTGCCATATTTTTGGGTAGCGTGTCCTAAACCCGATCACCTGGAATGGTGAATTTTACAGGGAATAATCCCATTTCTCATTATCAAAAGGAGAGGAAAAGACATTACATGAAGAAATTATGAGATTAGAAATTAGCAAAACAGAGAACTTTTTTTAGAGCTAACAAAACATTTATTGAGTTTCTTCCTTATTCTCCTGAGTTTAGTGCCTTTTCTCTCCCCAAACCCAAGGAATTCACCTTTATCATGCTGGCCTTACATATTATATTATTATTTGTATATGGGGTTGTGGCCTCTACTTGGCCATGGACAAATCAAAGCCAGAGTTTTATTATATCCTTAACAAGAACAAAAGGTAGAAGTTGCTTAATTTATATTTATATTATAAGAGAGAGACGGACAACAGCATTTGGTTCTTACCTACAAGAAACTCACATTGGAGGGCAGAGATCAGAATGCAATTATCTTTTACAAATAAAATAATAGATGTTATTGGAAATTTTAATTCATTCTCACAAAACTTATTTTCTAGAACTCTTAAATCTTATAAGAAAACTTCTTAAAGCAACAAAAGGTGAAAAAAGTGAAATGTTTTCTAATATAGATTATAAGTGCCGTGAAAGCGAGGTGATTTTGGTGATCTGAAGGGTGTATAGATCCCTCCTATAATTTATAATCATCTAATTCTTGAATGCTTTGCTCTACAGTCTTTGAGTAATTTGTGTGAACTGTGTTTACTGGTGAAAGTTGGTTTATGTTTAAATGTAAACGGCCTTGTAAGAATTGCCCTCTTTTTCATCAATATTTTAGAGTGTTTTCCAAAAGGGAAATCTCACATTTCAGCATCCCCTAATCACTTACAGAGGTGGGCAGCTCTGGAGGGAATCAGCACACACTGCACTCAGCTTACATGAAGCTTCTCTGAGATTCAGGGCCCTTTGTCCTCTTTCTCAGCTAATCACATGGTCCCTGTTTCTGGAGCTTATGGAACAGGGTGAAGCATCTTCTAGATTTCTCATGAGGACTTGAAAATGAAGCAAAATTATATTCTTGTGAAATGACTGGTTTTAAATTCTGTCCTTCAGTGTTTGCTTATATCTATGAAATAATGTTCTATTGATTGTAGGGTACAGGAGACACTGACTGTCATTTTAAAATTAAGAAGAACTTGGAAAATGCATGTATAAGCCTGGAATCTGCGAAGAGCCCAGGGTTGTTTGTTGGACTTCAAGCAGATAGACAGGCAAAACCAGTTGCGTATACCGAGAATGGGAATGTTCTCTTCTATCCACAAGTCATGAAATGCACGTTTACCCCGAAATACTTCCATTTTTGTTTGCTTTGCGATGGTTTGTGTACAGTGTCTGATAATCTCATCATATTTTCCTGTTTGTTATTCTAGAAACAGTGTTATTCTAGAAACACCATAATGAAGACCCTTGCCTCAAATTCTCAGATAGTTAATGTTAGGTATAGAGTTTTTGCTACATTAAGCTCCTTTATAGTTTTTGAAATTGGGTGTGTGCATTTTTTTAAATTGGGTGTGTGTGTGCGTGTGCACTTGTATTTTGTTATTTAAGGATGTCTCCATATACACTGAGAGGAGATGGGGCTGTTGGAGACATTCTCAACTTCATTGCTATTGATTTTTAATATTCATTGGGTAAAAGGAGATAAAAAGATCAACACTAATGGGATTTGAATTAAAAATAGGATTTGGGACAAAAGTCCAAGGATAGGACAGAAATGTGAATATTTTGAAACTGGTTTCTCTCATATTTAAGTTCAGATTATCTAGCAAATTGAAGTAAGGATTTGAGGAATTAAACAGTTTAAGCTTAGAATGTATTTGCGTGAACAAAGCTTAATGAGGTAACTCTGTTGTGTTCTTAAATTACCTCAAATCTCAGTTTACTATCTAATTTTTACCTCATTTAGTTCCATGGATTTTGGCTTAATCAAAATCTAGATGATTTTCTTAGTCAGTCTGACTCTTATTTAACTTTTCTTTTCTTAGCAAGGTCTACCTATAGTTTATAGGGAGACATATAAAATTCTGTAAGTTTTAAAAATATATATCCTATCAGATGGGTGATATATAAATATAATACGTATCTTTAGGGTAATATACCTATATCTTTATTTATATATTATTGTATATATTTATATATACAATATCCTATAGAAGATAGTTTAAAATAAGAACATAATGAGCTTGATTTAACATGATGGTGTATCTGGCCCTGTTCTTTCTGTTATCGGCATCAATTCCTTCTCAGCCTTTAGTTGCCATATTTAAAATTTTGCAAATTGTTGGGCTAGTACACCTTTACTGACTGCCACCCACACCCACTTCCTCCACTCTCCGTTTCCCACAGGCTGGCACAGAGTGGCACTCCTACTCAACGAAATGGGTTTGCCATCTGTCTCTGGAGCTCTTGAGAGACAGCAGAAAGACCCAGGGTGGAGTAGTCGAGAAAGCAGGGAGAAATAGCTAGCAGGGGACAGCAACCGTGCTGGAAGAGCACGGGGGGAAGGAGGAGTGACCCAGAGGAAGGGGCAGTGGGGACAAGATGAGGAAGAAGAGACAGCAATAATTCAGAAAAGGAGAAGAGTAGAAGAAAAATAATTGGTGTCAATAAAGGAGAGAGATCATAAAAGGCCGTGTTTGCCGATTTAGGGTATCAGTACAAACAGAACAAATAGAAACAAAGTCATTCTTTTTTATAGGCTCTAAAATTTAATTCTTTCACTAGAGCATGGATGATTTGAGTTTTCTTCTCTGTAGACCAGGTGTATTGTCTTGGTGAAGCCAGATAACATGGGAGAGCTTTGGTTTCTGTGTCTGTGTAACCCAGATAGCAGCAGTAACTTCCCTCTCTCCCCTGGAGAGCTGGTGTATATGTAACTGTATATGAAAGTTCTTGTTTCGGTAATAATAGCTAACATTTGTGGGCAGTTATTTTAATGCAGATGCTGCAAAGCATGGGTTATCTCCTTTTATGTCACTTTGAAAAGTAGGTATACTATTTTTATTGTGTTTTGAAACTGCACTCTTATTATTTGATAATGTTTTTGAAAAAATAATTGAATATCTCAGTGATGTGAATTAACTTTAAAAGCTTATAGCCGATAGAGCTGGGACTGATTCTTTTGATGCTGTGTTGATAGACATCTGTAATCTGTTTATATAATTGATTTTCTCCCCATATCATTTTTATTATACAAATAATACATGTAATTGTGGAAAGTTTTGAAAGTTTGCTCATGTAAAAATCTATCCAGAGATAAAAACTATTTACATTTTGAGGTATATCTTTTCATGATTTTTTTTTCTATGAAGTTATCAACTTTTTTCTATAAATATACTCAAAGTCTTCATATATATATATATATATATATATATATATATATATATATATATATATTTTTTTTTTTTTGCGGTACGCGGGCCTCTCACTGTTGTGGTCCCTCCCGTTGTGGAGCACAGCCTCTGGACGCGCAGGCTCAGCGGCCATGGCTCACGGGCCCAGCTGCTCCGCAGCATGTGGGATCTTCCCGGACCGGGGCACGAACCCGTGTCCCCTGCATTGGCAGGCAGACGCTCAACCACTGCGCCACTGTATTTATATTTTTAAATATAAATATTTATATTTATATTTATATAAATATATAAAGGGAAGCCCAGTATTTATATTTTTAAATATAAAATTGAGCTACAGTCTTGTATATGTAAAACAATTTTATCTGCCTTTTTATTTTAAAAATGATTTCATCAATACACATAGATTTATACCATATTTTCAAATGAGTTTCATTGATGCATTTGTTACAAATTATTTAACCAATCCCCTGATCATGGATATTTTATTGTTTAATTTTTTGTTATTATAAACAATATTGGGAAGATCATTCACGTACATACATATTTTTGTAGTAGACTGAAATTTTTTCTTAGCGTAAGTTACCAGAAGAGGAATTGTTTGCTCAATTTAGATACAATAGACCTTTTAAATCTGAATGTCCCATAGTGATACTAGCAGTGTCAGCAATGAGAAGTGGGGCTTTGGCACTAGTTGTCAGTCCTGTGGCGAATTGCCTAAAGGTTCTCGTTTGTCTTGGCTGTACAGAGAGCTTCCTCTTGTGCTGAGTTTGGACTATTAGGTATCATGCTTAGATCTTACAGGTTATCCTTAGATTAGATGCAAATACATGATGGTACTATTTGACAAAACTCATTGAAATTATTATATGTAAATTCTATCCCAATAAAGCTGATTTAAAATTAAAAAAAGATCAATGATCACAGATCACCATAACAAATATAATGATAATGATAACGTTTAAAATATTGTGAGAATTACCAAAATGTCTCACAGAGACATGAAGTGAGCAAATGCTCTTGGAAAAATGCCACCAATAGACTTGCTCAATGCAGGGTTGCCACAAACCTTCAATTTGTAAAAAATGCAGTATCTTCAAAGTGCAGTAAAGCAAAGTGCAATAAAATGAAGTATGCCTGTATTTTTTTAGAACAGTTTTGGGTTCTCAGCAAAATCGAGGGGAAGGTACAGAGATTTCCCTTATACCTCCTGCCCCACAAATGCATACCCTTTCCCATCAACATCCCCCATCAGACGGTACATCTGTTACAAACTGATGAACCTACATTGACATATCATAATCACTCAAAGTCCATAGTTAACATTACGGTTCATTCTTGGTGTTGTACATTCTGTGGGTTTGGACAAATGTATAATGACATGCATCAATCATTATGGTATCTATAGAATATTTTCACTGACCTAAGAATCCCCACATTAATTGATTTTTGAATATAGAAACAGCCTTGCATACCTGGGATAAATCCCACTTGATACTGGTATATTAATATTTTTATAGATTGTTGGATTCAATTTGCTAATGTCTTGTTGAGGATTTCTACATTGGTGTTCATCAGAGGTATTTGTCTATAGTTTTATTTTCTTGTGATGTCTTTGTCTGGTTTTGTTATTAGGGTAATGCTGGCCTCATAGGATGGGTATGAAGTATTCCCTCTGCTTTCATCCTCTGAAAGAAATTTTGGATAATTGGAATTGGTATAATTTCTTCCTTAAATGTTTGATAGCATTCTTCAGCGAACCATCTGGGCCTGATGCTTTCTGATTTAGAAGATTATCAAGTATTGGTTCAGTTTCTTTAACGGATACAGGCCTCTTCAAATTGTCTACTTCTTGTGTGGACTTCAACGAATTGTGTTTTTCAAGGAATTGCTCCATTTCATCTAGGTTATCAAATCTATGGGTATAGAGTTGTTCATTGTATTCCTTTATTATCCTTTTAATGTCCATAGGATATATAGTGATGCCCCCTCTTTCATTTCTGATGTTAGCAGTTTGTGTTTTTTCACTTTTTTCTTAGTTAGCCTGACTAGAGGCTTATCGATTTTATTCATCTTTTCAAAGAGCCGGCTTTTGGTTTCATTGATTTTCTCTATTGACTTTCTGTTCTGTCTCCATTGGTTTCTGCTCTCCTTCATTATGGTGTGTCTTTTACAACTTAAATAGACTTTATAGGTTCTCGGAAGACAAGAGATACCTCTCATTCCCTCTTCTAATCTTTTTTCGACAAATTACTTAACTTCTCTGTGACTTGGTTTCTTCCTCTCCAATTTGGTTAGGATTTGGTTTAATTAATTAATTGTGTATTGAGACTTTATAATAAAAGCCATTTATTCCACTACTATTTAGCTGGTGCAGCAAAACTTCTTCATTTGCTCTTTCATAAATTTACATTTACAGTACTATGAACCTTATGTATAGGAGAAAGTGTGAAGAGATCTGACTTCATGTGCTTACTATTGCACCCATGGAGACGGTTCTCAATGGATTATCTGGGTATATGGATGATTTGAAAGTTCTGTTCATTCTTACTGTTCCAGATAATAAGCCCATCCTTATAATTCCATATAAGACCACACTGTGCCAGGTATCATTTAAAGAATGTTTAATCGATGTAACTTGTGACTTTTCCTTAACTTCAATGTCCTGTTACTTTTTTAGAACATCTAGGTAATAGTGAACGTATCTGAGTTTTATAGGTATCATAACAGAGCCTTAAATTATGCACAGTAATTATGCATAATAATCCTTTTGCTCCAATTCCAGCCCAGTTTTACGGTATTAGGCATCCTCTGTATACAAATTGTGAGGCTCTGGGTATTAGTAACATGAAAAAATGCAGCACCAAAGATATGGTTCAGATGTTACATTTTTTATTGCACTAAGAGGAATTTCAGGTTCAAGACTTACGGAAGTTTTTATTGAAATATGTTTGGAAAATTCATTTTTGCTTCATGCTAGTCTTCTAAGATCACTCATGTTTCAAAATCTAGATGAAATACTGTTATATACTTGATTCATCAGATCTTGAGTATGTATATTATGTTCTTATTTTGGAAAATATGGAAAAATATGTTTTGGATAATAAAATAGACTTCCTGGATTGAAAATACATATGCCATAATAACATGACCCATTGCTGTTTTGTAAGTTTTAGCTGTTTTAATTTTTAAATAGCTGGTATTAAATAAAAGTTTGTGTTTTTTTTACTGGTTCACGTTGTAGAATTGCAGCCGTTTTGTCTGGTGGATCTTGATACTATTAAGCTTTTGCATATAATGAGACACTAGCAGAAGTGGATAAATGAATCATTTAATTCCAGCTATATGTGTAATACTGTACATACATTTTGATAGTATTTCCAGCTAGACAATTCTGGTTTTTTGACCTTCATCACAGGTTTTATTTTATGTTATAGTGGATATATTTTCACATTCCTTTATCAACTGTGAAAGTGAGACAAAGAGCATAGCGGTAAGAGTTACTCCAGTTCAGAGTTGGTTGTGAATCCGCTGGAGGGCCATTTGGTACTTGGGTTTTGGACCTCCATCTGTAACCTACCTGGCCCCAAGGCAGAGCATACAGCCTTCTGCAGAGGACAGGAACCTCCTGAAAGACCTTTCCAGAAAAGATCTTCCAAGCCCTGAATTTCCTTCTGTTAAAGCAACTATCGTGTTTATAATAAAATATTCACATTGTTTTTGAGGGTGAGGCAGAATCTTGAGCAGCCAGTGGTGGGGGGTGGTAGAGAGAGGAAAGATGCTTATCCCATATCACAGTCTGCTTAGGTTGACCCTGTTGTGCAACCCTTTCTGTGCCTGCCTCTAATTCCTAGATGGTCACGTTAATTGTTTTCTTCTCTGTCCTCCCTAGGGACTCTGTGCATGTGTCTATTACAGCACTCATCAGTATATACCAGAGGTCATTGTTTACGTATTCTCCTTCTGGGCTGCAGCCCCATCAATGTCAAAGCCATGTCTTATGCGTTGATTTATTCCTATGCTTACGGCAGTGACTGCAAGAGTTTATCTTGTCTTTGTAAATCCTGGGTTTCTACATTATTTATAAATAACATAGACACTTAATTATGGGTTCCTTAATTGGACAATAATAAAATGGACCCTAAATTATATTTAGAATCTCTTTTGATTGTTTTCCTCTCCAAGTGTTTGTTTACCCTAAGTGGACATATTTCTAGTTATTTCTGATCTTCCTTGTAATATTTTAAAGTTCCTTTATTAGCATTAATCTCCAGTGTCTATGTCTTGCATTATAAATAAACCACATGGAAAAACTTCTGTCTTATAGGGTTTGATGTTTAAAAGCTTATTATTGTCTGAAGTGATACAATACGTGCAGGATATAAATGACAATGTGGTCATGCACAGTCCTTCAGACACTAGTATTGTATGGTCTCTGCCAGCATTCTACATGGTTAAGTGCTGCTGATTCCCATTAGCCATACCTATGAGGCTGTTATGCCTTTTCACGCCAACATATATTTTATGACTCATCTTAAATTATTGACTGCATTGTGGTATTAAGAAGTGGCTGCTATTGTTATTACGTACAATCAGACATCTATATAGTTTTTCGTCACTGATGAGGCCTCTAAAATCTGACAATCATAGTATGAATTACTACCATTAAATAATGACTGTACTATGTCTGATCATTAAAAATGAAACACAGACAGCTTGAACTTTGAAATCCTAAATACACATAGTGCTCGTGAGCATCTACTATGAAACTGGACTCATGATTCAGCTAGGTTGGAGGCATCTTTTCTTGAACAAGACACCGAAACAGCTCGCTTCTAAATAAAAGGCAGGAAAATAGCTAATGCTTTCTTCACTTATATGTATACTTCTTTCATTCTCACATTTCAGTAGAGTCACATGAAGTATTGTTTGAATGACGTGTTTGTCAGTTTTCCCTTTTGATGAAAGCAATGTCCATTATCAAAGGAATTCCAATTTAGAACCTATAAGAAAAACATCTTGAATAAGTCATCTGATTCATACTGTGGCGTTAAATTATTGCTTGGATTTACAAAGCAGTGAATAGATTGAATAGGAATACCACTCATGTGCAACCTGCTGCTATAAAAAATCATTTTCTGGTCACTATGTAATACAGAGTAAAGAGATTTGACTATGCATTGAGGTGGAAACAATAGCCAAACTTAAACTTGCAGAGCTGAACGTATGGTGAGTTTTCTGAGAAGAAACAAGTGGTTTTGAGAGGGTAGAATCTTTGAAAATCTTAATTTCAGTTGGCAGAGAAAAGCCAGCGGGTATGTCTGCAACACCCGGCCAAGAGGAGGAAAAGATCCTTGAGTTGATAAACCAGCAAGAAATGCCACCAGAACCTGAGGCCAGAGGAGCTTTTCTTTCTTCAGCTGCAAGTGAGAAACAGCTGTTTTTCTTCTTTTTGTTTGTCTGTCTGCACTGCTTTTTTTGTGGCCACCTCAGGGAGAACACCGAATTATTTTTATAATAATATAGGTGACATTATACCACATGAACTTGCTTTTAAGATGTTACCTTGCTTTTTCATGCTTTGGTTTTATATTGCAAAGAATATGCATATTTTAAAATGTGCTTATTTCTTTCTCTTGAATTCAGTGTCCACTCTAGAGCAATACTTGAAAGGAAGGTAGTATTAAATTGTAACATCATATGGGACTGTCACTTAAAAATATTTTATGAATATGTTTTATGAATAACAACAAATTCTCACCAAAATCTAAGCAATAACAAAAATAACCTCCTCCATTTCCCTGATATAGAAACTGAGGCATGAAGAAAGTACTCTAGGCCGCAGAGGTCTGAATCTTTAGTCCGTCTCTTAGTATGTTTGATTATTTTTCTTGCTCTTAAATGTATTAAATTCCATCTGACTGAGAAGTAAAATGAATGCTATCTGACAGGTTCTGTGCATCAGAGTCTAGTCATCTTTCGGCAAAATGAAATCGTGACCGCTGTCTCTGAACCATTTTTTTTTTTAAACCTATCTTGAGAGACAGATATAATGTTATCTTTAAAAAAAGTGTTTTTTGAAAATTAGTTACTGGGTGTGCTCTCTTTTCTCTCAGATAGTAACAGAAAATAGATGTCTCTTGCTGACAACCAGGGTTACGGTCACATCAACCAGAGGGAAGGGAAGTTAGCCTTTTGATTTTTGTTGCATTGGACTAGGCCCAGTTTTATTTACTTATTTATTTTTGGCTGCGTTGGGTCTTCATAGCTGCACGAGGGCTTTCTCTAGCTGTGGTGAGCGGGGCCTACTCTTTGTTGCAGTGCGTGGGCTTCTCATTGCGGTGGCTTGTCTTGTTGTGGAGCACGGGCTCCAGGCGTGCCGGGCTTCAGTAGTTGTGGCACGTGGGCTCAGTAGTTGTGGCTCATGGGCTCTAGAGCACAGGCTCAGTAGTTGTGGCACATGGGCTTAGTTGCTGCGCGGCATGTGGGATCTTCCTGGACCAGGGCTCGAACCCGTGTCCCCTGCATTGGCAGGTGGATTCTTAACCACTGCGCCACCAGGGAAGTCCCAAGGCCCAGTTTTATATTTCTATATTGTGGCATGAATCCATGGAGCAATGTGACAAATCACACTGCATAAGAAACATGTACTTAGTTAAATTTTTCACAGAAGGAGAATTTAATCTTGTGTCAGGAAGTAAGGGCAACTAAATCTGGGAAAACCACCTTAAGTATAATTTTCCTTGGTTGAAAATAGCATGCTAACTGAAATTTCTAGGAATATTTTTTTTATGAGTAGCAAAATGCTTAACAGAAAATCTTTTATATATTTTATGCAGATTTTTTCTGGCAGAAGCATTTAAAAACGTTACCATTGTTAAATTTTTTTTTAAGTTTAAGGTGTACAACATGTTGATTTGATACATTTATACATTGCAATATGATTGCCATTGTAGCATTACCTAACACCTCTACAGTGTCGTTTATTTACGTCTTCTCTGTGATGGGAATAACTAAGATCTAGTCTCTCAGTAAATTTGATGTTTATAATAAAATATCGTTGTCTATAATCACAATAATGTACACGAGATCTCCAGGTCTTATTTGCAAGTTTGTACCTTAAATATTCCTCTTATTATCCCCCTCCTCCCAACCCCTGTCCTTGGTGGCCACCATTTTACTTTCTGATTTCACGGGCTCGGCTCTTTCAGCTTCCACATGTAAGCGCCACCCTATGTGTCTCCGTCTGACTCACCTCACTCAGCACAGTGTCCTCAAGGTCCATCGTGCTGCTGCAGATGGCAGGACTTCCTTTTTGCTCGTGGCTGAGTAATATTTTATATACATTATTATTTATGTATTGTATATGTTTTTGCTCTCTGTTCATCTGTTTAGGGGCACTTAGATTGTTTCCACATCTTGGGTATTTTGAATAATGCTGCAGTAAACATGGGAGTACATATATCTCTGTGACGTCCTGTTTTCATTTCCACTGGGTAAATAACCAGAAGGGGAATTGCTGGATTGCATGGCAGTTCTATTTTTAACTTCTTGAGAAACCTCCATAGTGTTTTCTATAGTTACTGCACCAATTTACATTCCCACCAACAGTGCACAAGTGTTCCCTTTTCTTTTTTTTTTTAACATCTTTATTGGAGTATAATTGCTTTACAATGGTGTAAAGCTTCTGCTGTATAAAAAAGTGAATCAGCTATACGTATACATATATAACCATATCCCCTCCCTCTTGCGTCTCCCTCCCACCTTCCCTATCCCACCCCACTAGGTGGTCACAAAGCACCAAGCTGGTCTCCCTGTGCTATGCGGCTGCTTCCCACTAGCTATCTGTTTTACATTTGGTAGTGTATATACGTCCATGCCACTCTCTCACTTCGTCCCAGCTTACCCTTCCCCCTCCCCATGTCCTCAAGTCCATTCTCTACATATGCATCTTATTCCTTTCCTGCCCCTAGGTTCTTCAGAACCTTTTTTTTTTTTTTTTTTAGATTCCATATGTATGTGTTAGCATACAGTATTTGTTTTGCTCTTTCTGACTTACTTCACTCTGTATGACAGACTCCAGGTCCATCCACCTCACTACAAATAACTCAATTTCGTTTCTTTTTATGGCTGAGAAATATTCCATTGTATATATGAGCCATATCTTCTTTATCCATTCATCTGTCAATGGACACTTAGGTTGCTTCCATGTCCTGGTTATTGTAATAGAGCTGCAGTGAACATTGTGGTACATGACTCTGTTTGAATAATGGTTTTCTCAGGGTATATGCCCAGTAGTGGGATTGCTGGGTCATATGGTAGTTCTATTTTTAGTTTTTTAAGGAACCTCCATACTGTTCTCCATAGTGGCTGTATCAATTTACATTCCCACCAACAGTGCAAGAGGGTTTCCTTTTCTCCACACCCTCTCCAGCATTTATTGTTTGTAGATTTTTTGATAATGGCCATTCTGACTGGTGTGAGGAGATACCTCATTATAGTTTTGATTTGCATTTCTCTAATGATTAGTGATGTTGAGCATCATTTCATGTGTTTGTTGGCAATCTGTGTATCTTCTTTGGAGAAATGTCTATTTAGGGCATCTGCCCATTTTTGGATTGGGTAGTTTGTTTTTTTGATATTGAGCTGCATGAGCTGCTTGTATATTGTGGAGATTAATCCTCTGTCAGTTGCTTCATTTGCAAATATGTTCTCCCCTTCTGAGGGTTGTCTTTTGGTCTTGTTTATGGTTTCCTTTGCTGTGCAAAAGCTTTTAAGTTTCATTAGATCCCATTTGTTTATTTTTGTTTTTATTTCCATTTCTCTAGGAGGTGGGTCAAAAAGGATCTTGCTGTGTTTATGTCATAGACTGTTCTGCCTATGTTTTTCTCTAAGAGTTTTATAGTGTCTGGCCTTACATTTAGGTCTTTAATCAATTTTGAGTTTATTTTTGTGTATGGTGTTAAGGCGTATTCTAATTTCATTCTTTTACATGTAGCTGTCCAGTTTTCCCAGCACCACTTATTGAAGAGGCTGTTTTTTCTCCATTGTATATTCTTGCCTCCTTTATCAAAGATAAGGTGACCATATGTGCATGGGTTTACCTCTGGGCTTTCTATCCTGTTTCATTGATCTATATTTCTGTTTTTGTGCCAGTACTGTACTGTCTTGATGACTGTAGCTTTGAAGTATAATCTGAAGTCCGGGAGCCTGATTCCTCCAGCTCCGTTTTTCTTTCTCAAGATTGCTTTAGCTATTTGGGGTCTTTTGTGTTTCCACACAAATTGTGCAATTTTTTGTTCTAGTTCGGTGAAAAATGCCATTGGTAGTTTGATAGGGATTGCATTGAATCTGTAGATTCCTTTGGGTAGTCTAGTCATTTTCACAATGTTGATTCTTCCAATCCAGGAACATGGTATATCTCTCCATCTGTTTGTATTATCTTTAATTTATTTCATCAGAGTCTTATAGTTTTCTGCATACAGGTCTTTTGTCTCCTTAGGTAGGTTTATTCCTTAGGTAAGTATTTTATTCTTTTTGTTGCAGTGGTAAATGGGAGTGTTTCCTTAATTTCTCTTTCAGATTTTTCATCATTAGTGTATAGGAATGCAAGAGGTTTCTGTGCATTAACTTTGTATCCTTCTACTTTTCCAAATTCATTGATTAGCTCTAGTAGTTTTCTGGCAGAATCATGTATAGTATCATGTCACCTGTAAACGGTGACAGTTTTACTTCTTCTTTTCTGATTAGGATTCCTTTTATTTCTTTTTCTTCTCTGATTGCTGTGACTAAAACTTCCAAAACTATGTTGAATAATAGTGGTGAGACTGGGCAACCTTGTCTTGTTCCTGATCTTAGTGGAAATGGTTTCAGTTTTTCACCATTGAGAATGATGTGGCTGTGGGTTTGTCATATATGGCCTTTATTATGTTGAGGTAGGTTCACTCTATGCCCACTTTCTAGAGGGTTTTTTATCATAAAAGTGTGTTAAATTTTGTCAAAAGCTTTCTCTGCATCTATTGAGATGATCATATGTTTTTTCTCCTTCAATTGGTTAATATGGTGTATTAATTAATTAATATTGATTGATTTGCGTATATTGAAAAATCCTTGCATTCCTGGGATAAACCCCACTTGATCATGGTGTATGATCCTTTTAATATGCTGTTGGATTCTGTGTGCTAGTATTTTGTTGAGAATTTTTGCATCTATGCTCATCAGTGATATTGTCCGGTAGTTTTCTTTTTCAATGACATCTGTGTCTGGTTTTGGTATCAGGGTGATGGTGGCCTTATGAAATGAGTTGGGAGTGTTCCCCCTCTGCTGTATTTTGGAAGAGTTTGAGAAGGATAGGTGTTAGCTCTTCTGTAAATGCTTGAATTCACCTGTGAAACCATCTGATCCTGGGCTTTTGTTTGTTGGAAGGTTTTTTTTTTTTTTTTTTTTTTGCGGTACGTGGGCCTCTCACTGTTGTGGCCTCTCCCGTTGTGGAGCACAGGCTCTGGAAGCACAGGCTCAGCGGCCATGGCTCACGGGCCTAGCCGCTCTGTGGCATGTGGGATCTTCCCGGACCGGGGCACAAACCCGTGTCCCCTGCATCGGCAGGCGGACTCTCAACCACTGCGCCACCAGCCAAGCCCTGTTGGAAGGTTTTTAATCACAGCTTCAATTTCAGTGCTTCTAATTGGTCTGTTTATATTTTCTGTTTCTTCCTGGTTCAGTCTCAGAAGGTTGCACTTTTCTAAGAATTTGTCCATTTCTTCCAGGTTGTCCATTTTAGTGGCATACAGTTGCTGGTAGCAATCTCTCATGATCCTTTGTATTTCTGCAGTGTCAGTTGTTATGTCTTTTTCATTTCTAAATTTATTGATTTGAGTCTTCTCCCTTTTTTTCTTGATGAGTCTGGCTAATGGTTTATCAATTTTGTTTATTTTCTCAAAGAACCAGCTTTTAGTTTTATTGATCTTGGCTGTTGTTTCCTTCATTTCTTTTTCATTTACTTCTGATCTGATCTTTATGATTTCTTTCCTTCTGCTTACTTTGGGGTATGTTTTGTTCTTCTTTCTCTATTTGCTTTAGGTGTAAGGTTAGGTTGTTTATTTGTAATGTTTCTTGTTTCTTGAGGTAGGATTGTATTGCTATAAACTTCCCTCTTAGAACTGCTTTTGTTGCATCCCATAGGTTTTGGGTCGTTGTGTTTTCATTATCATTTGTTTCTAGGTATTTTTTGATTTCCTTTTTGATTTCTTCAGTGATCTCTTGGTTATTTAGTAGTGTATTGTTTAGCCTCCCTGTGTCTGTATTTTTTACAGATTTTTTTCCTGTAATTGATATCTAGTCTCGTAGCATTGTGGTCAGAAAAGATACTTGATACGATTTCAATTTTCTTAAATTTACCAAGGCTTGATTGGTGACCCAGCATATGATCTATCCTGGAGAATGTTCCATGAGCACTTGAGAAGAAAGTATATTCTGTTGTTTTTGGATGGAATGTCCTATAAATATCAATTAAGTCCATTTGTTTAATGTATGCTTTAAAGCTTGTGTTTCCTTATTTATTTTCATTTTGGATGAGCTGTCCATTGGTGAAAGTAGGGTGTTAAAGTTCCCTTCTATTATTGTGTTACTGTTGTATTCCCCTTTTATGGCTGTTAGCATTTGCCTTATGTATTGAGGTGCTCCTGTGTTGATGCATAAATATTTACAATTGTTATATCTTCTTCTTGGATAGATCCGTTGATCATTATGTAGTGTCCTTCTTTGTCTCTTGTAATGTCTTTATTTTAAAGTCTGTTTTGTTTGATATGAGAATTGCTACTCAGCCTTTCTTTTGATTTCCATTTACATGGAGTATCTTTTTCCATCCCCTCACTTTCAGTCTGTATGTGTCCCTAGGTCTGAAGTGGGTCTCTTGTACACAGCATATATATGTGTCTTGTTTTTGTATCCATTCAGCCAGTCTGTGTCTTTTGGTTGGAACATTTAATCCATTTACATTTAAGGTAGTTATTGATATGTATGTTCCTATTACCATTTTCTTAATTGTTTTGGGTTTGTTATTGGAAGTCTTTTCATTCTCTTGTGTTTCCTGCCTAGAGAAGTTCCTTTAGCATTTGTTGTAAAGCTTCTTTGGTGGTGCTGAATTCTCTTAGCTTTTGCTTGTCTGTAAAGGTTTTAATTTCTCCATTGAATCTTACTGGGTAGAGTAATCTTGGTTGTAGGTTTTCCCCTTTCATCATTTTAAATATGTCCTGCCGCTCCCTTCTGGCTTGCAGAGTTTCTGCTGAATGATCAGCTGTTAACCTTATGGGGATTCCCTTGTATGTTATTTGTTGCTTTTGCCTTGCTGCTTTTAATATTTTTCTTTGTATTTATTTTTTTATATTTTATTTATTATGTGTCTTGGTGTGTTTCTCCTTGGATTGATCCTGTATAGGACTCTCTGTCCTTCCTCGACTTGATTGACTATTTCCTTTCCCATATTAGGGAAGTTTTCAACTATAATCACTTCAAATATTTTCTCAGTCCCTTACTTTTTCTCTTCTTCTTCTAGGACCTCTATAATTCGAATGTTGGTGCATTTAGTGTTGTCCAGAGGTCTCTGAGACTGTCCTCAACTCTTTTCATTCTTTTTTCTTTATTCTGCTCTGTGGTAGTTATTTCCACTATTTTATCTTCCAGGTCACTTATCTGTTCTTCGGCCTCAGTTATTCTGCTATTAATTCCTTCTAGAGAATTTTTAATTTCACTTATTGTGTTGTTCCTCATTGTTTGTTTGCTCTTTAGTTCTTCTAGGTTCTTGTTAAACTTTTCTTATATTTTCTCCATTCTTTTTCCAAGATTTTGGATCATCTTTACTATCATTACTCTGAATTCTTTTTCAGGTAGCCTGCCCATTTCCTCTTCATTTGTTTGGTCTGGTGGGTTTTTACCTTGCTCCTTCATCTGCTGCATATTTCTCTGTCTTCTCATTTTGCTTAACTTACTGTGTTTGGGGTCTCCTTTTTGCAGGCTGCAGGTTCATAGTTCCTGTTCTTTTTGGTGTCTACCCCCAGTGGCTAAGATTGGTTCAGTGGGTTTTGTAGGCTTCCTGATGGAGGGGACTGGTGCCTGTGTTCTGGTGGATGAGCCTGGATCTTGTTTTTCTGGTGGGCTGGACCCCATTCGGTGATGTGTTTTGGGGTGTCTGTGATCTTATTATGATTTTAGGCAGCCCCTCTGCTAATGGCTGGGGTTGTGTTCCTGTCTTGCTAGTTGTCTGGCATAGGGTGTCCAGCACTGTAGCTTGTTGGTCGTTGAGTGGAGCTGGGTCTTAGCATTGAGATGGAGATCTCTGGGAGAGCTTTCACTGTTTGATATTACGTGGAGCTGGGAGGTCTCTGATGGACCAATGTCGTAAACTCGGCTCTCCCACCTCAGAGGCTCAGGCCTGACGCCCAGCTGGAGCACTGGGACCCTGTCAGCCACATGGCTCAGAAGAAAGGGGAGAAAAAAAATGAAAGAAAGAAAGACCAAAAAATAAATAAATAAAATAAATAAAGTTATTAAAATAAAAAAGTAATAAAAAAAAGAAAGAAACATGAGAGTGACCAAACCAGAAAACAAATCCACCAATGATAACAATCGCTAAAAATTATACTAAAAAAAAAAAAAAAACCCCAAAACGGACAGACAGAACCCTAGGACAAATGGTAAAAGCAAAGCTATACAGACGAAATCACACAAAGAAACATACACATACACACTGACAAAAACAGAAAAAGTAAAAGAATGTATATGTGAAAAAAAAGGAAGAGAGCAACCAAATCAGTACACATATCTACCAATGATAAGAAGCTGTAAATACTAAACTAAGGTAAACATAAAACCAGAAACACATTAGATGCAGAAAGCAAACCCCAAGTCTACAGTTGCCCCCAAAGTCCACTGCCTCAGTTTGGGGTGCTTCGTTGTCTATTCAGGTATTCCACAGATGCAGGTACATGAAGTTGAGTGTGGCGATTTAATCCGCTGCTCCTGAGGCTGCTGGGAGAGATTTCCCTTTCTCTTCTTTGTTTGCACAGCTCCTGGGGTTCAGCTTTGGGTTTGGCCCCGCTGCTGCCTGTAGGTTGCTGAGGGCATCTGTTCATCACTCAGGCAGGACGGGGTTAAAGGAGCAGCTGATTCAGGGGCTCTGGCTCACTCAGGCCAGGGGGAGGGAGGGGTACGGAATGTGGGGTGAGCCTGCAGCGGCAGAGGCCAGCGTGACGTTTCACCAGCCTGAGGCGCACCCTGTATTCTCCCAGGGAAGTTGTCCCTGGATCACAGGACCCTGGCAGTGGCGGGCTGCACAGGCTCCTGGGAGGGGAGGTGTGGACAGTGACCTGTGCTTGCACACAGGCTTCTTGGTGGCTGCAGCAGCAGCCTTAGCATTTCATGCCCGTGTCTGTCATCTGCGCTGACAGCTGTTGCTCGCGCCTGTCTGTGGAACTCGTTTATGCAGTGCTCTGAATCTCCTCTCCTCACGCACCCCAAAACAATGGTCTCTTGCCTCTTCGGCAGCTCCAGACCTTTTCCCGGACTCCCTCCTGGCTAGCTGTGGCGCACTAGCCCCCTTCAGGCTGTGGTCACACAGCCAACCCCAGTCCTCTCCCTGGGTTCTGACCTCCGAAGCCTGAGCCTCAGCTCCCAGCCCCCACCTGTCGTGGCAGGTGAGCAGACAAGCTTCTCGGGCTGATGAGTGCCGGTCGGCACTGATCCTCTGTGTGGGAATCTCCCCGCTTTGCCCTCCGCACCCCTGTGGCTGTGCTCTCCTTCATGGCTCCGAAGCTTCCCCCCACCCAACCCCCACCTCCGCCAGTGAAGGGGCTTCCTAATGTGTGGAAACCTTTCCCCCTTCACAGCTCCTTTCCCGAGGGGCAGGTCCCATCCCTATTTTTGTCTCTGTTTTTTCTTTTTTCTTTTGCCCTTCCCAGGTACGCAAAGAGGTTCTTGCCTTTTGGGAGGTGTGAGGTCTTCTGCCAGTGTTCAGTAGGTGTTCTGTAGGGGTTGTTCCACAGGTAGATGTATCTCTGTTGTATTTTTGGGGAGGAAGGTGATCTCTACGTCTTACTCCTCTGCCATCTTGAAGGTCCCTCCTCAAGTGTTCCCTTTTCGCTACATCCTCACCAACACTTGTTATCTCTTGTCTTTTTGATAACAGCCATTCTGACAGGTGTGAGGTGACATCTCATTGTGGTTTTGTTTTGCAATCTGCTGCTGATTAGTGATGCTGAACATCTTTTCAAGTGCCTGTGGGCCTTTTGGTTGTCTTCTTTGGAAAATGTCACTTTAGTTCCTGTCCTTTTAAAAATTGAATTATTTGTTTTTTGTTATTGAGTTGTTCTTTATATATTTTGGATAATAATCCCTTATGTGATGCCATTGTTAAATTTGCAAGTATTGGAAAGTGTAAGTTTTATACTGAGGCAAGGCAGACCAAATCATTTTCAAAAATGATAAAATTAGGCTTCATGATAAATATAGACCTGTACAAATCATTCTTTCATTTAATAAATCATCAAATATGTGTTGCATGCCTACTAAATGTCAGATATAAGGCAGTATAGTGATGGGTACAACATCTGACCTCTAGAAGTTCAGTCTAGTGATCCAGATAAGCATTGAACCTTTACACAGAAATACACAGTTAAAAATAGATAAATGAGATGAAGAAAAATATCTAAGGCAAGCTAGACACAAAATAAAATTTGTCATTAATTCATTGTGCAAAGACATAAGTTCTGTATTATAGTTGATGGCAATACAGTAGAAATGAAGAGTGAGCTTAATTTATGAAGCTTTTTTTTTTTTTTTTTTTTTTTTTGGCTGAGTTGGGTCTCAGTTGCTGCGCGTGGGCTTTCTCTAGTTGCAGCGAGCAGGGGCTACTCTTCGTTGCGGTGTGCAGGCTTCTCATTGCGGGGGCTTCTCTTGTTGCGGAGCACAGGCTCTAGGCATGCGGGCTTCAGTAGTTGTGGCACGCGGGCTCAGTAGTTGTGGTTCACGGGCTCTAGAGCGCAGGCTCAGTAGTTGTGGTGCATGGGCTTAGTTGCTCCTAGGCTTGTGAGCTCTTCCTGGACCAGGGCTCTAACTGGCGTCCTCTGCATTGGCAGGCAGATTCTTAACCACTGCACCACCAGGGAAGCCCCTATGAAGCTATTCTAAATGCTGACATGGCACAGACTTTGGATTTGGACATGAAATCCTGAAAATCCAGATGATAAAGCTCTCCTAATACAAATGCCATCTACGAAATGCCCATGACTTGTTTAAACTTTGCCTTCTCTGGTTGCAGTAGAAATGATTTTTATAAGCATCCATGACTTAAGTGGAGAAAACACCTCTTCCCATATGAACATTACCTAGAAGACTCTCATTCATTGCTGATTAATTAGATCATGACTCTCTTCAGTTGTCTTCTTTCTACCTCTACCAAACCATAGTTAAAATTTGTTTCTCAAAAGAATACCTTCCTCTTGCGTTTGCAATTTAGCTGTTGTGCTAGATAGATTTGGGTTACATTAGCCATTCATATTAAAATCATGTTAGTTGAAAAATACTTCAGAAGACGTATTTCATACTTTCAAAGACATCAGAGACAGCTGTCACCTCCTGCAGAATGAGATTATGTTTGTCAGTGTACTTTCAGGGTAGGGCAAGGTGTTCATTCACTGTTCAGGGAATTAGGTATTGTAGATAAAATAAACCTGTCCTCTGTATTCAAAATGCTCATTTAGTAAGAAATAAAAATGGGACTGTTCTCATCTACATCAAAGGGAGACAAAGATTTAGAACTTATAGTACCGCATATACAGTAAACGGTGCTTTTATAGCGGTAAATAGAGGTGCAGTGCTTGAATTTGCAGTGCTCTCCTGAGGGCTATAGGTTGGATTATGTTGCTGGTTCTGTTAGGGAAAGTAGAGCTCAAGGAAGAAATCTTGTTTTTTAAAAGAAATTTTTAATTATGGAAAATTTCAAACATAAATAAAAGTAGAGAGAATGGAATAATGAATCCTCAGGTATCCATTGCTCAGTTTCAAAAATTACCAATATCTGCCTAATCTTGTTTGTTTAGAACTATAGATTTTATTCAGAAACACCCTGAAGGGGTCTGTCAGTTAATCCAGAGTCCCCATCAAATGTTCTTCCAGCTTAGAATATTTTAAATCTCCAGTCGACAAAATCAAGTGCTTTTATGTTTCTCAAACGGATAAATTTATGGTCTGAGACTAATGGACTTTGGTTCATTTCCAAAAGATCAGGGCATTGAATTGAATTCATATTTGATTGACAACAGCACAGACTTTGATACATTGTTCTGTATTACAGGCTATACCACGTTCAGTCGTCAATTTTTGTAAGGTGAGTGCACTCTGAAGATGCGCTATGTTCATGCAAATGCTTTATGTTTGTGAAAATGCTAGAACGGGAAGAAGAGGCTTTGGAGACAAGCAACTTGTTTGCAGGTTAAATCACACAAACAAGCTGAGCTCAGACACACGCGCACACACACATGCAGACACACACACTTGTGTGTGCACACCTGGAAAGCTAAACCCAAGTAACCACGGTCTGTGGACCCCACCCCAGCGTTCGTTCATCTGTTTGCGGTTCCCGGTTCATCGTTCGTTCGCTGGCCTTCCTGCCCGGGTCTCTCCCTGCTCCATACAGCTTACCCGTTTCAGGCCGATGTTTCTAATACTCTAATCACCTCACCACCAGACTTTAGCAGATGGTGCCCGCACAACTGTGTCCCGACTCCCTCCCCACCTGCCCGCGCCGTCTGCCGCCTCACTGTCTCTCCTCTTCTCACGTGACATCTGTGTGATGTCATGGTCAACACATGTCACCACGTGTGGTTCTCCCATCGTGCCCGCTGCTTCAAGCCTTTGTGTGTGTGGGCCTGCTGGTCCCTCCACCTGGAATGCCCTTCCCTTCTTTCTGCAAAATTCTGATTCATCGTCATACATCCAGCACGTGATTCCCTCAGGGATGCCCCTCCTGCCCGCCCCTCCACAGTCAGTCACTCCCTGCTCTCTGCTACATCTCAGCTTCATAGCATTTCTTTTGTTTTCTATGAGTGCGTCTGCTTGTTGGAAATCAAATACCTGTACATCTGCCTTTCCCACTAGGCAGTGTGTATCTCCAGGTTGAGATTTTCATTATTTTTCAAAATTTTAATCTCTGTCGTCAGTATTTAGAGAGCCATGAACCACACACAGTGCCCAGCAAAATAATAGGAACTACATAAAGTTTTCTTGAATGCAGTAAAAATAATCCTTTTTGATGACTAAGATGCTGATTAAATGATTAGCCTCCTACAGCAACTCTTACTGACCTGGATCACTGGTTGCTCCCTGGCACTCACGAACGTGCTGTGGAGTTTTCCTCACTAGAGATCTGACCGCGCTCTTGTCTTGGGTCTGGAGAAGTTCCAAGTGGGTTTGCAAGGTTCCTGATGGTGCTTGACTAGAAATAGCGAGAAGAGTCAGCCAGCATTTGGGTGTTGAGGGTTAGATTGTGTCAGCAAGTTTCGTTGGACCGATTTTTTGTGATCTTTCCCAGGGCAGCTACCTTTGATACTTCATCCAGGATGGCATGGGGCTCACGCTTGTCTGCCTAGGGTTCACGCTGAGTTCTTTGTTGCTGCCTGTGTAGCTCTGGGCAGACGATTCAACCTCTGAGTTCTGACCTGTCCACCTGTTTAATAGGGCTCCGTGCCTCTTAGGATAGTGTGAGGGATGAGCAAGGTTGACGTGACGCTGCACGTTCAGTGTGTAGGACAGTGCTCGGCACAGGGTGAAAGGTCTCGTGTCCCGGGGAACCCACGTCTAGTGGAGCAGCCCCATCTGGCTTGTTTAAGCACTGAGGCTTCGGAGTGTGACATCCCATCGTTTCCTTATTGCATGACTTGGGCATGTTAGTTAACCTCTGCCTCTTTTTCTCATCTTAAAATGGACATCAGAATTTGACTGACTTCATGGGGTGAGAAATGAATATGAAGTATTCATCACAGACCCTACTATATAGTAGGAGCTTGATAAATGGTGATTATTATAATTGAAGGGAAAAAAATGCCGGCTGTTATAATGACAGAAATTACCCAGTATAGTAAAGGAGGAGCAACTATTAAAAATGAATGCCAGTTCTTTCTTAGGGCTTACAGTTTGTGTGTGTGTGTAGTTTTTATTTTAACATTTCTTCATCAGAGCAGGAAATAGCTAGTTATTTGCTGGGTTTGTTGTCATCCTTGTTGGTGCTATACTGGTGAGACCCTAGGTGCTACCTAGGGTTGCCTGTAGTTTCAAGGAAGAGTCTTGGCTTCCTTTTAGCCATTTGACCTGAGGAAATCTGTCTCATTTCCTAAGTCTGCAATATTTCTACCTGAAAGTATCAGTGAAGAGCTGACGTGAGATTCTTGGGTCAATGCAGACACCAGTGCAGTGTAGCTTGGTACCCAGGATCTCCTTAGATGCGCGTACAGGCTAAAGCGAGTGCAAAGAGGGCAGCAGTTGTAACCCAGGTGTAACCGGGGCCTCGCTTCCTAAGCATCTCGTGTGGATGAGGAGTGGCTGTTTGGTGACTGCCGGCGGCTGAGGCCGCTACCGGACAGGACCTGTTCCTCCCGCCACTGCAGCCTGGCCTGCTCAAAGCACCTCGGAAACCATTTGCATTTGTGACAATCCTACCTTCGGCTCCAAAACCTTTCACTGTTCTCTCTGATAGGGTACTTTTTTTTCCAGAAACAGTTCAAAAACTTTTCTGTCTCTTTCATTTGTCATTCTTACATCTCATTTGAAAATGTGTTTTAATTGCACTTTTCTTTTGTTAATTTATATTGTAGTCATTCTGTCTAAAACTCTGTAAGCCAGGTGGGCAGATTCATGAAAAAACTGCAAATTCCAGCACGTACCCGTGTTGTGTTGAGGACAAGTGAAAGATTGCTAGGCACGTCAGATGGTTAACGCTCTAATTTAATTTACTTCAAGCAGTTGAGCTTCAGCTGACCAGAGCCCTGCTGTGAGGAGACAAGCACAAATCAATGCCCGGGAGTTGTAGCAGCTTGGAGCCTCCCTGTCCCACCCCAGCCCTCCCCGCTCAGGGTTGATGTCCTTGGGCTCCAGGTGACAAAAGATACTGTCAGCCTGATGTTACATCTGATGTGCTACTTTTTCCCCATAGCAGAAATCAGACCTTCCCAAAGCCGTGAGACTCCCCTGTCGGAAGATGAATGGAAGGTGTTAGTGTGACGGGAAACACAGGGACTCGAGCCAGCGTCCCACTCTGGGTGTATGGAGACCGGGGTGTCGCTGGACCAATCCCTCTCAGCAAGGACAGCCCAGAGCAGCTGTTCCTTCCCAGACAGGAAGATACGTTTCAGGTGGGCAGCATTGACCATCCTGTTGGTTTTATGAACATTTCAAAGGAATTTCTGTAACACAGAGGGTGTGATTGTGTGTGTGTCCTATATAAAGTAAATCTCCGGTCCATTAGAATCCCCGTGAATGATGCTAATGCCTATTGTAATTATCAAAGGAAGCATTTTTTCCCCTACATATCTTATATTAGCCAAGTTGTAGAAGAAAATTGCTTTCTTTAAAAACAGCTCATGTTAAGCCATTAGTTTGAAACTCTCCCCATAAACTATCAACCTCAACTCAAATTTTAGCCAGATTATTAGCCATTTAGAGATTGTTCTGATGATGAAAACCCTTCTTTTATATGCTTGCATATACTCTTAGATGTTGCTCTGCTGACCTGTGTGGGTGTGAAATCATTTTCTTGACATCTTCAGAGGCTATTTTTTGAGGTTCTGCCAATGCTCATTTGAATATCTCTCTCCTTAGCATCAGAGAACACTGAGCTGCATTGTTTTGAGAATTTTGAGAATCGCTGGTTGCTTCCCCCAGTTCCTCAGGGCTTTGGACAAGTACATTCCACTTCGCTGATTCACCGCACTCCCACGGGGTGAAAGCTAAACAGGTCTGTGGTGCATTGGTCCAGGGCAGTTTTTCTCCCTGGGGAATGTTCCTTTGTGTCCTAAGACTAGACAGAGAATAGGGAATGATTGGGGTCAACTCAAGTCACCAGGAAGCCAAGGCTGCTTAGGCTGTAGTACATGGCCATCACTAATACTTACGTAGTTTATAGATTTTCAGACCTGAACCTGGCATTCTTCTTTTGCAACCATTGGGTTTTCAGTCAAGACTGCAGTCATGAAGGAGCACTTTGGACCAGTTCACAGGCAGTCGTACCTTATACAACACGTGCATTTCAAAAGATTATTTGAAGATGATTGTTTAGAATTCAATATGCATGTGTTACGGCTAGATCCCTGGGCAACCCCACAAAAGTCTATTACCGAGAGTGTACTTTGTGGTGTATGTATTTAATGTGCCGGTAAATCCTGTCAAGGTTTTCCTGGGAAGGTTCACCCAGGGTCCTGTCTTGGAGCGGATGGCATGGATTCTCAGTCTTGATTACACATTGGAATCATCTGGGGAGCTTTAAAAACCACCAGAGCCTCCTTGTTTTACCTCCAGACATTCCAATTCTAGGGTGCAGCCTGGGCGCTGAGGTGTTTAGAAGCTTCCCAAATGATTGTAAAGTGCAGCCAAGGTCGAGAATCCCAGTTGCAGCATTTGACTGCAGATCAGGTGAGCTGGATCAGAGCCCTAGCTTTCTGTGTATTCACTGTGTGACCTTGAATGTGTCCCTTATTTTCTCCAGGCCAGGATTATATTTACATATAGAATGGAGGAAATGATATCTGTTTTTTCCCTAAATTCCAAGGTAGTCTGATGACAAAAAGAGACAATGTATATACATTAAAAAAATCCTATGGACATATAGGGAATGTAGTCAATTGGTTAAGAACAGAGGTCTTGGAGGTATAGAGACCAGTTTCGAATCCAGATGGGACACTCATTAGTTCTGTGTGACCTTGAGCAGATTGCTTATTCTCACTAATCTTGGATTTCCTTCCTAGTAAAGAGGGGGAGGTGGGTAATAATTCTACTTATTTAAAAGGCTCGTGAGGTTTGAAGACTGTCTGGGAATGTGTGTGATGGGCAGTGCCCCTGGGAGGTGGGTATCAATTACAGTTGCCGAGGACTCTCTCCTGGCCAGTGGCACCAGCATATGTTCCTATTGGCTGTGAAGTGAGAGCAGGACTTACCCAGCTCTAAGCTACTACCTCAACTGCAGAGGTTAGGGATGGGTACAAAAGTTCCCAGGAGTTTAGGGCCTTGTGGACCCTCGGCCAACAGCATGGGCATCACCTGGGAGCTTGTGAGACATCCAGGCTCTTGGGTCCCACACCAGACAGACTGAATCAAAATCTGCATTTTAACAGGATCCCCAGGTAATCTGTGTAGACACTAATGTTTTTCTGCATCCCTTACTTTCTTTTAATATTTTTTATTGAAGTATAGTTGATTTACAATATTGTGTTAGTTTCAGGTGTACAGCATAGTAATTCAGTATTTTTGCAGATTATACTCCATCATAGGTCATTATAAGATGATGGGTATAATTCCCTGTTCTATGCAACATATCCTTGTTGATTATGTACTTTCTATATGGTAGTGTGTATCTGTTAATCCCTTACCACTAATCTGTCCCTCCTCCTTCCCTCTCCCTTTGGTAACCACTGCTTTGTTTTCTGTCTGTGAGTCTGCTCCTGTCTTGCATATATATTCATTTGTATTATGTTTTAGATTCCACATATAAGTGATGTTGTATGGTATTTGTCTTTCTCTGTATGACTTATTTCACTTATTTAAGTTATTAAATAATAAGGTGGTGTATTGCCCTTTTGAATCCTCACAGTCCAATGGCCTAGACATATCTTACTATAGTGAAAATGTCTGCTTATAAATCTACCCCCCTCACTAGACTAGAAATTTCTCTGAGTTAGGAACTATGCCATCACCTTCATCTTTGTATACCTGTGGCCTTGCACATTTCCTACATTATATGTTAAATAAACATTAATTTAGTTGAACTGAAAATTGTATGCAACAGGCATTATGTCCATTCAACCCATAAAGAAACTGAGGACCAGAGATGTAAAACAACCTATTTTACCCAGATCACAGCGTCCAAGATACCAACGGAGCCCAAAGTGATTCCAAAGCCAGTTCTCCACAATGCCACCTGGATAACAGATAGTCTTGGATCATGTCAGACACTAAGCAGGTGCACATGCTGTGTGTGCAAGTTTGTTTCTCTTCCTTGAGCTTTAAACATCTATGTCTTAGCCTATGAGTCTAACTGAGAGGATTTTCAGAGTAGAAGGAAGTTCTAGACTCACTGGTACTTTTTCTTAAGCTTGTAGAAATAGCTATATTTAACTTTGATGAAAATTGGGTTTTTTTTCTTCTTAAAATAAGAGCCCATCTTTCTGTCATTGGAACTGAGCTCAGAAGACGTTGGCTTCCAGTGAGACTGCGGTAGTCAGAGGACTGAGCATATGCATGCTCTTATCCTGTTCTTTCAGCTGACTCCTTCTGCATATTTTTTTTGTCAAGCCTCATGATATTTCTGTCTCATATTCTGTGTCTGTGGTGCCCACTGATAGCTTCTCGGGAGGGCTTAATCTGTAGACTCTGCAAGGGTCCCTGAGAGCTATTCAGCTACGAGGAGCAAAGAATGCATTTCGTTAAGAAGAGAAAGAATTTTTTAACGTGCTTAACTTAAAACAGTCTTCTCATTTTTTCTTTGCATTTCATTCAGGTTGAAATAAGAAGCGTTGGTAAGATATATAAGGATAGGACATGATGGAACCGAGTGGAGCTTACAGAGGGTAATGTTTTTTCTTTTGTGCTTCATAGTTATTCCATTATGAAAAGAAATAAGCAGGATTATTAAAGCAATGAGAAAGATAACATATTACTCTAGTTGTGCAAAATGTGAACAAAATTTTGTAGATATTACACTTCAGATACATATGGTTCATCTTCGAGAGTTTTTTAAAAGTAGCATTTTAATTGTATTTGCAAAGGCAATGTGCGTTCATGGGAGATCTGAAGAATACAGTGAAGTATAAGAATGAAAGTAAGTAGTTATTCATTGATCATCAGGTGACCACTGGAGTGGTTCTTTTTCTTCAAATCCTTTTTCTATGAGTCTCTCTCACGAACTCTGTCTCCCTAAACACACAGACACACACACACACACACACACACACACACCCCAAACATGTAAATGTTATATGTATGGAAGAACATATATTGTCTATGTACACTTACACATATCTTACCCTTTTATGAAATGGAATCATGCTATGTGTGCACTTTGGAATCCTACCTCAACAGTAACAGTAATAGCAATACCGATAATCATAAGTGTTTGCTGAGTGCTTAGCATATACCAGCTGCCTTACAGATACTATCATATTTCTGTTGCCTAACAGCTACTCTTTGATTTAGGTGCCATTGATATTCCTATTTTATAGATAAGAAAACTGAGGCTCAATAAAGTTAAATAATTTGAAATAAAGTAATTTGAACCAAAGTCACTTAAAAATGGTTTTATTGTATTTTGGGCTCTGGGGACTGAGCTCTTAAGCACCATCACGGGCCTCAAGTTTGTTTTCAGAAATAGAGAGCAGTTAAATTCTGAGAAGCCATGAGATTTCTGTATGGAAGCAGTAATTATTGTAGGGTCAGATAACATGGTTTGAATCATAGAACATCTCTGCTTTCTAGCTTTAAATGCCGAGTCTGTCACTGATTCCTTTACAGGAATGTTATATGTTATTTAAAATTTTTTAAGGTTTAAAACTTTGAAAACCACTGACAGAATCTAGAAAATTTATCATTTTTCCATTTAAAAGTTTCTTGGCCTTATCTGTGATTTTTAACCTTGTGTGTTTGGTCATATAATGAAAGTAAATGAGAAAATGTTAAATTTGCTGAAATGTTTATTGTAGCATTTCTTAGCACATAACTAATACTATAATGAAAACTGGCATTCTTACCATATAGGAGCAGGTAAATATGTTCCAGTGAGTTAGGCAAGAAGTATTTTCCGAGCACCTAATATATGACTTGCGTTGTGCTAAGTGCTGGTGAGAACGGGAGAAAACCATATGGAGGCTTTAACGTTTTTCTAGTCAGAAGCTTTGCATGGTTTCAAAGCAGAGACAAAAAGTGACCTTTTAAGAAGAAGATGCGAAACCCATAGAACCTGCAAAATTTAGCAAAATTACCAATTCTGTACTTGTGAATTACTGGGAAAGACAAGTCAGAACATCTCAGAAAAGACCTGCCCGTTTGTCAAGTTGGCCTGTAGTTGCTAGCATGACTTGTGCTTTCTCTGGGGCCCTGGAATGAGAAGGGTGTTCAGGGTTACAGCAACATCACTGTGCAGTGATCCTCCAGCTGGAGGGGAAAGCATCCCTGGGCAGGGGGCAGGGGCGCTGAGGGGAGGCAGGACTCCAACCCTGGCCAGGCCTCTGCACGCACAAGAGGCTCCCAGTAAATAGTTCCGTGGTGAAACACTGAGTTTTCATTCCTCTCTTGGAGATCTGCAATGCATGTTGATATGGCTGAGGCTCTGAGATGCCCTGGAGTAAAAAAAATCTCACAGCATTTCCAAACTAAATGCACCATCAGACCATATTTTGCAGGTAGAATCTATTAATATCCCTTGAAATGAATATAGAGTATCATGCATTACTATAGAGGTTTGAGGTATTTGGGGGCCAATCGAGGAAAAACACATGACCAGAAGAACAGCAGCAGTAGCACACCCGAGCTTCTTGTGTGAGGCCTCGCCAGGTTTGCACATGGGTGTGTCCCTCATAGCAGGAGTCTGTTCCTCCTCAGAAAGGGCAGAGGGCACAGGAGCTCCCGGGGAGAGGAAGATCTGGGGAGGGGGGTTTATACGTCTAGATGACGTCTCTCAGCAGCACAGTGGGGCGTCTCTGTGTCCCCGAGCTCCAAAGGACAGCAGATAGGGGCCTTATAACTGCAAGGCCCTATTTTCTCAAGGTAGGAGCTGTTGGGTGAGGTTTTTGTGGGGTATGCAAAGCAGGCAGACTGTAAATTGCTACAGATTTGCTTGTTGGAGCTATTTTTTTTTTTTTTATTGTGGAGAAAATCATTTGGGCTGTTTTAAAGTTATGAAAGTTGAGTTTGCTGCCAGTGGGTTTTTGAGCTAATGGGTCTCTGTCTGCAGTGAAGAAATAATCAACCTATGGGCCAGTATACAGAGGTTACCTTTGACTCATTTATATAACAATTCCACACTGGGAAATGTGACAAGTTTATATGAATCCAATCATAGTTAATAATATGTAGGGGTTTATAATTTATATGATTTGGAAAATGACTAGCTAATGTCTAATCCACTCTTTTGAGCTCTCCAGGCCTGTGGAGAGCTCTAGGAGAGGTGATCAAAATGATCCTAAGGGACCATCTTTAACCTGGAAACAGCGCGGTGAATTATTGGGTTGCGATGGTATATCCAAGAGAAAATGATGGACTCACCACATGTCTGGCTTAGCCATTGCAGTGATACAAAATTAGATTCAACCATGGTTTCTGCTTTCAGTCTGCATGGAGAAAGAAGATCCAGTAGCAAGCATGCACAGAGTAGGGGCAGTTAAATGCTGAATTGTATGTTCAGGCCCTAGTCGCAGTAGGTTTCCAGTAAGAGGTACCCGTGTACCCTGGAGGAACTGGGAAGGTTTGTGGACAAGGAGGTGTGAACAAGGGCAGAGCAGGGAGACGTGGGGAGAGGAAGGCTGCTCGGAGATGGCCTGCTTCAGTTATCAGTGCTGCACATGCGTTATCATGAAATATTACACAATTACAAGCGTAAAATGACTTGTCCCCCCACGAGGGAAAGTGAAGCTGAAGTAGTTTCCTCATGTTTGAACGGTGCTTTAATAGCCTAGAGTTTGTCAGACACAATTTGCTTGAGCTTGTTTAGGTAGAGTCAGTGGATAAATGCATTGACTTAAGGACCTTCCATCACCACGTCTTGCATTCCTAGAAAGGAATCTGTCTGTGACCAACATCTTCTGTTGATAATTACCCTCCAGCCATTATATCCTTTCTCAGTATTTCACAACTGCACGGGAAGTTCATGTCTGTGCAATAACAAGCTTTAGTCATCTCTGTGCCTTGCCCAGAGGAGCAATGCAGTGATGTTTACATCTTCTACATATTTTTCTTAATCAATATTTCCCTTTTCTTCCAGGACGCCACCCCCCCACCGCGGCTTTTTTTTTTTTTTTAACTAGGACTAGCATAGTCCTACTTAAATTAGCTCTACATTTTAGGACAGAGCAGGACCAAGATAATTTCCCTTTTATATTTCAATATGCCTGGGTGGGAGGAAGAGAGCAACAGATCTCTCTGTTCTGGACTTCGTTGCTCAAGTTAATAGTAACGCAGCCGCATAAAGGCGTGTATAATTGCACTCACACTCCAGGTACTCCAACAGGTTGTGCTGGAGCCCCCATGATGTAGAAGGGGTTCTGCCAGGAGTTCAAGCGTGCCAGCATGACTAAGACGCAGCTCTTGTCTTCGATGAGTTCATTCCACAGTTAATCCGACTATAAACCAGGTTGTGGTTTAGTTCTCCTCAGAGTTTTAATTTTAATAGTCATATATCCAAGGCAATGCCTATCTCACTACATCTTTCTTCCAGAAGATTTATTGAAGGAGCTAATTGATTTCTGCCATTCTCTCAAGTTCTGAGCAGAAATGGTGGGTAACCTGACTGAGGTGTTATAACCTCAGTGTTGAATTCTGATGTGTTAATTCAGGCCTTGTAAGTAGTACTTTGTGGCTGTTCCAGTGAGCTATTTTTGGGACATGTATGTACTCGGTTGAAATTTCTTAAAGTAATCCAGGAATTTTAGGTTTCTGAGAAAGCAGGAGTGAGTTTTCATGGTAATATTTTCTTGTAAAACGACTAATTTTTGCTGCTGTAAATCAGCAGGGGGAGCTCAGCAGATGAACTTTAGTTTCTACTGAAGCCACTCCTAAAATTCTCTCTATTCATTCAGAAAATTAAAACAAATGCTGAAGACTTCATATTATAAAGACACTGCTCTTCCTTAAGCATTTTATTTAGTTGTTTGTCTTAAAGGGGAAATGAATGTATGTTTCCATGAAAAAATACTTTTGGAAACTCACCCTTTTATTCCTCACACCCATCCCAACAGAAGATGGCTTTGAACCTTAATACCTCTGTATTTTTTTTCTCAGCCATACTGACTTTTTGTAATGCTCACATCTGGCAACTTTGTCTCAGAGCTAAAGCAACAGTCAGGGCTTCTGGTTTTTTCAGTAGAGAAGTATACTGAGGATGCTGTGGTCTGAGAGCCAAAAGGAAATACTGTTTCCAAAAACAGAACGGTGGGTTCTATATAGATCAAAGGCTACCTTTTGTGGACTCAGAAAATCTATAAAGTCTGCCATTATTAGGATATGTGCTTTGAGGGTTTTTCCCCCATTGATAACGATGAACTGTTTACAGCCAACAGTTTCTTGTGATGAGCAACGAGAACACTTACCGGACATTACTGTTCGGGGGAACCAGTGCTTCTAACACGTGTTTGTTGGAATTATTCCTAGTATCCCAAGTTGAAATGGGTGAAAACATGCTCTTTTGCTTAGCATTTAGATTTTCAGGAGGGAATACCTGCCCCATTTCGTGACGCTCTGGCAGTGTGGGGTCTAGTGGTAGATTTTTATGTCATTCAAAGTTTGAGAGTTTTCCTTGATCATAATTTAGGTACCTCTTTGGAGGTCTGACTTGCTATTTCAGTCACAGTAATAACACATTAATACAGTTGTGCTAGCTAGCTTCCAAAATACTGATATAAATTATTAATCCAAGTCACTGAATTGATTCCAGGTAACCAATAGCTTGGAGCCCAAATAAAATGGCTCTAACTGAACACTGTCATATAGTAATTAACTTTGAATATTGAACAAAGGAGAGGGGCAGTCCAAGATGGTGGCACAGGAAGATCCTAAACTCATCTCCTCTCACAGACACACCACATCTCCAGCTGCATTTCAGAGGAACAATCCCCTCTGAAAAAACCCTGAAAACTAGCTGAACTGCTCCTCCACAACAAAGGATAAAAGGGCACATCAGGCCGGATAGGAGAGGCAGAGATGCAGGTAGCCAACAACCCTACGCCCAGCGTGGCATCCCTCGATAGGGATGGACTCACAAGTCCGGAGCTTCTCCCAGAGGACCTTCTCCTAGACCTGCACGGGAGAGATGAGCCCCCAAGACATCTGGCTTAGGAAACAAACGGGGCTGGTTCTCCTTTCAAAGGGCTTACATGTGATCTCTTTTGCCCAGGACCCAGCACAAAAGCAGCAGTTTGAAAAGCACCTAGGCTATATGTGAGGGGGATTCATTTGCTAATCTTAAAGCATCTACTGGAGGGGCAGGGGACGACTGGGACTCTCCAGGGACAATGGTGCTGATGGACACGGTTTTTGAACTCTCCCTCTACCCTGCTGGCATAGGCGGGAGAGTGCAGACATGGCACCTTCCTGAGCCCTGCTGAGGCCTGCAGGGGCAAGTGGCCATGGCACTGTCCTGCTGCCACGAGGAAGCAGGCAGACACTCTTACCACTCGCGGTTGGGGCTGGTGAACACACACACACACACACACACATCACAGCATCCTCCTGATTCTTTGCTAAAGTGGATGGGCACCCACAGACTAGGTATTTTCCTGCTGCCTTGCTGAAGCCGGGAGTGTATCCCTCCCCCCGTGCTCTCCAGCTGCCTTGCTGGGGCTGGCAGGTACATGCATTCCACATGGAGGACAGCCCTTGATTACCTGGCCCTGGCAGCCAAGGGTGTTGCATTCCTGCACTCCACAGGATTGTAACAACTGGAAAGACGGTTCTTGGGAGGCTCCACTCCCAGGGCACTGCCCAGACAGCAGACTGAAACAGCCCCCCAACTCTTCCTGTGAAAGAGGCCTGTTTACTGGTTCAGGAGCTTCAGCCTGAGGGACAGGCTTCAGGTCTGTGCACATCCAGAGGCTGCAGACGTGCTCTCAGGGAGCATAAGCAGGGAGACACCATCCTTGCTAAGTCCTTAGGCCTCACTACACTGTGACAAAACCTCCCAGAAAGGAGCTTGTACACTCAGCCACGGGATACTTCATGCTCTCCTGGTCTGGAGGCCAGCAGGAGTTATGATTGTGACCCAATAGGACTAAATATATTTGCATACTTTAAAAGCTGCTGCCTCAGGGTTTGGCTTCCAATCACCTAAAACTAGGTGCTAAATGAGATCACTCCACCTGGAACACTGACACGTCTTGGCATACCCTCAACAACAGGGACCATGAATAAACCAGGCTACTTAGACAATCACACAGGTTTGAGAGACAACCAAGAGCTAGTGCAAGCTCGAACAATAAGGTCCATCACCTACACAAGGCCACTCCTTCAAGACTGGAAAGGTGGCTCTTTCACCTAATACATAGACAAAAACACAGAGAATCAGGCAAAATGAGGAAACGAATATGTTCTAAATGAAAGAACAAGATAAAAACTCAGAAGAAGACCTTAATGAAATGGAGGTCAGTAACCTACCTAATAAAAAATTCAAAGTAATTGTCAAAAACATGCTCACTGACCTTGGAAAAAGAATTGATGAACATGGTGAGAACTTCAATAAAGAAACAGAAAACATAAAGTATCGAACAGAAGTCACAGCGCTTAAGGATACAATAACTGAACTAAAAAAATGCATTAAAGGGGTTCAACAGCAGGTTGGATGAGGTAAAAAAATGAATCAGTGAGTTGGCAGACAAAGCAATGAAACTCACTCAAACAGAGAGGCAAAAAGAAAAAAGAATTTTAAGAAGTGAAGATAGCTGGATGTATGGGACAACATCAAGCAGGATAGCATTAACACTATAGGGGTCCCAGAAGAAGAGGGAAAAAGGGACAGAATACTTATTTGAAGAAATAGTGGTTGAAAACTACTCTAACCTGGGGAAGGAAACAGACATTCAGGTCCGGGAAGACCGAGAGTTCCAAATAAGATGAACCCAAAGAGATCCACACCAAGATACACTATAATTAAAATGTCAAAAGTTAAAGATAGTGAGAAAATCTTAAAAGCAATGAGAGAAAAACAACTTGTTATGCACAAGGGAAATCCCATAAGGCTATCAGCAGATATTTCAGCAGAAATTTTTTGGGCCAGAAGGGAGTGACATGATATATTCAAAGTGCTGAAAGGAAAAAAAACTTCCAACCAAGAATACTCTATCTGGCAAAGTTATTCAGAATAGAAAGAGAGATAGAGTTTTCCAGACACAAAAACTAAAGGAGTTCATCACCACTAAACTGGCTTTATAAGAAATGTTAAAGGGATATCTTTAAGCTGAAAACAAATGACACTAGTTAATAACAAGAAAACATATGAAAGTAAAATCTCACTGGTAAAGGTAAATATATAATAAAGACAGTGGGTTAATCACTGATAAAGCTAGTATGAATGTTGAAAGACATAAGTTGTAAAATTAACGAAAACTACAATAATTAAGGGGTATATAAAATTAAAATGTGACATTAAAATGTCACATAAAATGTCGAGTGGGGGAGTAAAAATGCAGAGTTTTGAAGTGAGTTCAAATTTCAGTTGCGAACTAGCTTAAAATAGACTCTTATATACATAGGATGTTATATGTGAACATCACAGTAACCACAAAGCAAAAACCTATAGGAGAAACACAAAAGAAAATGAGAAAGGAATCTAAATATAATACTAAAGAAAGTCATCCAACCATAAGGAAAGACAAAAAAGAGAAGAAAGGAACAAAGAGGAACTACAAAAATAGCCAGAAAAAAATTAACAAAATGGCAATAAGTACATACCTATCAATAATTACTTTAAATGTAAATGGACTAAATTCTCTAATCAGAAGACATAGAGTGGCTGAAAAGGTAAAAAACCAAGACTCATTTATATGCTGCATACAAGAGATTCATTTCAGATATTAGGACACACACAGACTGAAAGTGAAGGGATGGAAAAAGATAGTCCACGCAAAAGAAATGAAAAGAAAGCTGAGGTACCTGTATTCATAACAGACAAAACAGACTTTAAAACGAAGATTGTAAGAAAAGACAAGGAAGTGCATTATATAATGATAAAGTGTTCAATTCACCGAGAAGATATAATGCTTGTAAATATATGTCTACCCAAAATAGGAGCACCAAAATATATAAAGCAAATATTAAGACCTGAAGGGAGAAACTGACAGCAGTGCAGTAATAGTAGGGGACTTTAACACTCCATGTACATCAATGGGTAAATCATCCAGGCAGAAAATCAAGAAGGAAAAGTCGGCCTTAAGTGACACATTAGTTCAGATAGACTTTATAAATGTGTACAGAACATTCTACCCCAAATCAGCAGCATACACATTCCTCTCAAGTGCACATGGGACATTCTCTAGGGTAGATCACACGTTAGTCCACAAAACAAGTCTCAATAAATTTAAGAATGAAATCATATCAAGCATTTTTTTCCAACCACAATCGTATGAAGCAAGAAATCTGAGAAAGAGACAAAGCCTGGAGAGCTTTGGAGGCTTGGCTGAGTCACGCAGAGTTAGTAGCTTTCGAGGCCAGAGCCCCTCCTCCTGACCCTTGGCCCGGTACTCTCTCCAAGTGTCTGGGCTGTCTCTGTAGCGTGTGCTACATGTGACCTGGATAAATTGGCTCACTTGGAATAGGAACTCTCTGGAAACTTCTTGATTCTTCTGAGCCTTTGAATTGAAATGAGATGTAGGTTTTCGTGTATTTGTTATTATTTTAAAATTAGTACTACTTGATGTGAGCTCTAGGCAGCCTTGAGATTAGCTAAACTAGGTAAGAGATTGCTTTCTTTCTTTATTTTTTGAAGTTTTAAGGCATCTTGTAAATATTTCCAGGTCCTTTTCATTTTCAGTTACTTCTTCACTTCAGGATTCTAGAAAGAACCACAAAAGAGAAAGAGCAAATTCTGAAATGCAGTAAGAAAAAGATTTGTTTCTGAGGATTTTCTAGTTCAGTGAATAGCAGGCAGCACCAGCTTCCTCTTCTCACAACATCTCCAGTCAAGTGTTTAATCTCGAAAGACTCCAGAAATTCATAGAAACGTTCTAAAAGTTGTGCCAGTTCATTTGAACCAAAGATAAATTCATGCATTTAATAGTTCCTCAGTCAGTTGCAATTACCATACTTGATCCTCTTTGTATAGTCCTTGTAACAAATAGAGTATTATCATAAGGAACAGACCAGAAATAAGGAGACTTCGAAGCAGGCTTTGACTTCGTATCTGATTTGCAACAATGCTTGGAGTGTTCTCTGAGAACATGTTTAAGCCTTACTCTCTTTTCATTTTTCCAACTGCAGAAAGAAAGCACCAACACTGGCATTAGTACTTGCACCTCCGTCCCTATTACCAGATCTTGTAGAACACCATAAGCACTTTAAGTGCCCAACAAATGTGTTGGTGACTAGTTGCCTTTATTATTCATGTTTTTTAAGAATCATCGGACAAATTGAATACATAATAGAAGTAGAAGTATTTTTTTGTTTTATATTTACAACAAAGGTGTGTGATATTTCAGACTAGGATTCCTCAAAGTATTTTCCTCAGCTTTTCTCATCCTAATACATTCTGTATTTTATATCCAGTGTCCAGCAGACAACTAGCCTCAAGAATGTGTTTGTTGACTTTGACTATATATCGTTTCTCTTCCAAGAAAATATAAGATTGAATTTAGGATTAAATAATACACGTGAAGAGTGTTTCATAAAACAAAGTAGAATAGAAATATAGGTGGTGGTAATTGTTGTTGGTTAGTAACTGCATTTAGTCTGAGTCCTCACAGGCAGGAAATGAAGATGTGAGCCTGGGCCAGGGAGGAGGCCTTTACATCATTTTAAACTTTAAGCATCACCTACAGTAATAACGTCACCCTTGCCAATAAAATACTGATCATGAAATATCCTCCTATGTCATACATAAAAGAACAGCTTTTTTTTTTTTTTTTTTTTAAAGCTTTCATTTGTCTTTTTGAAAAAGCTATTTGCTTTTTTGGAGCATTTGCTCATAGTGTAAAAATGCCCATTTATAATTAAAATGAATGATTGAAAGATCAAAAATCTCTCCATAGATACAGCAAGTCCAGATTAGAGGAATTCTCATACAATGATTTTTATTGTAGCGTGGCCCATGGATCTGGGTTCCGTCTGTATGAACTCCCAGGTGATTAATTTCCTTGTTTCTCTCCCCTTTGCTTTGTCAGTAGTGAGATACCTTGCTGACATCCGTAACTGGGCAACTGAAGGAAGCAGAAACGGAGGCCGAAGTATCCCTGTGTCTCTGTGGGACACTGTGTCTCAGAGGTAAGATTCTGGTCTATGACTGCTGTACAAATCCAGCATGCCAGTGAAACTTCAAAGAGGACAGGTGTGTCTGCACAGATAACCTTCCCATGTTCTTAGCAATCTCTCCAAAGGTGGCCATACGTGATTGAAAGTTGACAAGGGCTTGACACCCTTCAAGTTTTTGTTTTAGAACATCTTCAGCACAAGTTTTCCTGACCCGACTTCCTAATGTGCTTTGTTTTAGAAGTTTTTCTTGAAAGAAAAATGGGACACACTATACTAGCAATGAATAATAGAACAAAGAAAAAGACATTAAAAATTAGTGAGGGTGTAAGTAAAAGAAAAAAATGAGATTATATCAGGGAAAAATATATGTGAACATACCCTGTCAGGACTGGGAAGTACAAAGCCTTATTCTAAAAGGTCAAGTCATAGAAGGGCCATTATAGGATATTTCTCAGAATAACGCAGCACCCTTTCTTTAAGACATCTTGAACGGAGCCAAATACATTATTCTCACACCTTAAAGCCCTTCATATTCCCTTTTGTCCTTTATATACACATATGAGTCTTTCTATATAGTTGATGTTTGAGGAGTTGCAGTGATGTATATAATCAACCCAGTTAATTTTTAATGTTATTTTGTTGTGTATAGAAAAAAAAAGTACAATTTGGGGTCTGAGATTAAGAATAGGGATTATCTACAGCATGAGTACATTTTTAAGCAAGAAGACTCCCGAACCAGTTTGAGAGTGCTGTTTTTCAGACTGTTTTGTACTTGTAGTTTATGAAATATTTTGAAACATCAGAGCTCTTAAAGCTCACCTAAAGCTTTTATTTGTCACTGCAGGTAACACAGCTTTCATCACAGTGAGGGAAAACAACAAAATTATGCCTCATTTTTGCTGTTACAAGTGAATTATTAATTTTGAGCAGAAACAAAGTTTTAGATGCCATGATATTATTATTAATATTACACCAAGTGATCAGTGAAGCTATCCTGGCTTTCATTCCCAGGCGCTTTGACCCTCCCACTTGGTGGTGGTTGGTGAAGGCGCCGTCTCTCCTGGCCGCCTGCTGGTGGCTCGGCCCGCGCGGCATGGTGTGGGATTACCAACTAAGGTTTTGCAAGTGAAACGTCTGCATGGTGAATCGTCTTCAGTTCATCATCGTGTACAGCACCTCCCAGAGAGTGGGAAGGGTGTATTATAGATTGAAAACAATCCAGTGTATAAAAAGAGTAAACAGTGTAGGTTTAGTGGCATGTTCTATAGTTTAGAGTCAGAGATGTAACTGCTTTTCTTCCCTAGTTCATTTTAGAGTTCTCTATTATCTTCTTCAATGGATGGAATGTAATGGAAATGCCAAATGGTTTCAAGAGTTCTGCTGCAAGAAACTGTGGCAATGATCTTGTAGTTAATTGCCAGGATGATTCCACACGAACCACAGCTCACATCCTTAGCCACATCCTTCCCATTTTGATCATTTGTGACGTCAGGCAGGAACACATAAGGAAAAGGCTATTCATTTTTCTAAACCGAAGGGCCAGCACTGTCCTAATGTCTCTCCATGGGTTTATCTCTTCTGCTCATGTCCTCCCTATTTGCCCCTCAGAGGTGACCCTGTAGCCCTTTCCGTCCATGTCCTTAGGGCCTTGGGCTGGTTGTTGTCGTTTTCTCTGCAAAGTGTACAGCTGTGTAGTCAACAGGCAGCCACACACATAATAGACCTAGTTTAGTTCTGTCTTCAAAACTAAAGATACTTGAAGAAAAAAGAGGAAACAGGAGAGCTGGTTCAGGCAATCTTTCTTGACCTTGAGGTATCCTCATTCAGATTTGCTTCGAAGCAGAACGTGAAGACCAGGGTAGTTGATCTGGGAGGGGATCCCAGGGTGACCTGAAGAGAATGGAGAAAAGCCCGAGAAGAGACAGTACTGAGCTGTGGCTACTGGGACTCCTTGCTAGAGAATTTCAGAGAAACCCTGTGGACACCCCTCAACACTGCCCCACCGGCGAAACCCTCAGGAGAAGAAGCCGTGAGCTGTAGGGTGTGAGATGGAGAGCTGTCAGCACGCCTGCACTATGGACCCACAAATGGCCCCAAGGACAAGGCTGGGGCCCAGTCGTATCTACCACCACAGGTGACGTGTATCAGGAAATGTCCCTTTTGAAGCACACTGGGGGTGCAGGAGAGTGACAGCGGGACTGTGCAGGGACACCAGGAACACACACAGTCACAATTTGGTGACCAAAATATCACAGGACTAGTGATGGTTTGGGTTTGGCCTAAACAGGAGAAGATTTCCATCAACAACACGGAACAACAGTTGATGCCAGGTAGTGTGTCTTCAAATATGAAATTGAAACGTACTCTAGTGCCCGTGCAGGCAGCTGCTTAGACAGCCTGTGCCACAAGAAAATACAAGTGGTACTGGATTTGCACTTTTACCGCAAAGTAGTGAAACCGTAGTTAATATTCAGCTGTCACTTCTGGGAATGTCGCAGACTTAATTAAATTCCTGACCCTTTCCTCAGATGATCTTCAGGTGGTCTGTTCTCAGCAGGAGTCTGTGAGGAAGTGACGTGTGAGTTCTTTCTCTTCCAACCAGCGTAGCACCTACGTTAGGTCCTGCGTCTCTGGAAACCTCAGTGAGTTTTTGCCATGATAAAATGAAGGTTCCAAGATGCTCTTTCACAACAAACCCGACGATGTGCTTCACATTATTTACAGAAGAAGGTGTTCGAGAAGGTTTATTGGGGAGAGAAAGGAGGGAGAGAAGGAAGGAAGGAAGGAAAGAGAGGAGGGAGGGAGAGAAAGGAATTTGTTCCTCTGTGCTTCAAGGAGAATCAGCATTCATGGAAAGTAAGTGTGCTATCAGGCCCCCACGGTTGCCAGCCTGATCATCTAGCAAACTGCGTCCCGGGGGCAGGAATCTAAGCAAGAGAAGAGCGCCAAACTGGAGGCCTTTGTGTTAGGGTTTGTTTCTTGGTTACACTGGACACGACCACAGTGGAGGAGATAAAACTCCAGGAGAGAAAAAAGCATAGCTAGAAATACATCTTTAATAGATAAAAAAGTAGTTTGCTTATTTTTCTTCCCTTACTACCCCGTTGGATGCTAGCTGTAGTAGCATCTCTGCCGAAGTATTGTGCTGCTCTCGGCACCCCTCGGGCTGTTATTATTGCCCCCATTCGTCTTGTGCTGGACTCACGCTATCTCTGTGGGGTTTTCTCTGCCTCCTGCACTGGGTGGATACATTTCAAGTGGAAGCAGTGTCGCCTGGAAAACTGCAGAAGGCGCTGTGGCGCTGTGAGGCCAGTGACAAGTCTCAGGGCTGGTGCTGCAAGTTGGTGGTGGCCAGGGAGCCAGGGCTGCGTCCGCGTCCACCTTCTCCTGTGAAACGTAGTGCTGTCCCCGTGCCGCCTCAGAAGATGGAACTGCAGTGTGTGTGAGTGCATTTGTGTGTTTAGGTGCATGGATTTGTGTCGTTTCCTCAGTATTCCACATCACGCATCACTCATCGAGTGTTTCAGTAAATAATCTATTGCTAAGCATCGTAAGGAAATCTTATCTTGTAATTTCTTATTATTTCGACTCGCTCTAAGTCACAAAAGGACCAAAAGTTTCACACTGGAAATTACTGCCTACAACGTGAGAATATTTGTTTAAATCTTGGTCCCTTTACGTTACTAAAATGGTAGCGTTCTAACAATTTCATATCGAATTAAGCAAGGAGACTTTTAGAGGGAACTCTCAGAACATGAGAAAGACAAAGATGGAAACCTAGATAACTCGGGCTTTCCCGCAGGCCTCATAAGGAACAGACCGCAAGCACCTCCCTCCATTTCTGATCTGACCCTACAGCCTTGAGGTTAAGCTTTGCTCTCTAGATCCCTTCCTTTCTCAAGAAAACCCAACTTCAGCTGGCCAGGGCCAGGAGGGGACCCAGACCCAAGACAGGACAGGTTTCTCCATGAAAACCCAATCTACTGTGGACATGGAGTGAGAATCCTGGAGCTCTGTTCTGAGATTGTGGACCCTCAGTGTTGGGGACAGCCTTATCTTTCCAGATAAAGACAGATTATCTTTCCAAATAGATAATCAACCAGGAAATGAGGCACAGACGGGGCACTGGAAAATTCAAGGGGGCAGATTTGGAGATGCCAAAGCCACTACAACTTTAATTACTAAGCAAAAAGCGGGTAAAAAACAATGAGTCAGTTCAACTAAAAATACTCACCATATACCACCAAGAACTACAAACGCAGAGGTGATTGGCGGGGCTGCAGTGAATGGAGCAGCGAATGGCGCAGTGAGAACCACGGCAGGCTCGCCCGCCTGTTCCTCGCCTGGCCGGCGTTAATTGCAGTCGGTCGCTTTCTCAGAGTTCCCGCTGAATTCATCCCGCTTCCTCCGTTGCCACTTCCTCCACCCTAATCAGCGTCCTTGTGTCTCAGCCTGGGTCGGAGCCATCCTCTGATCGTCCTGGCTCTTCCTGCGCCCCTCGACCCCGCTCACGGCCTCCACGCCGACTGTGCTTATCGTACTGATCTTCATTCGGACTCAAGCTTGTCTTTTCCTCTTTCATTCTTCCTTTGCTCTATTATGACTTTCATTCTCTAGCATTATATTATATAGTTTTGCCCTAAATTTTTTCAAGAAAAAGCGTGGGGGGGAGATCCTGTTCCTAACGCAGTGTTTTAATTACATCATCCTCCTGTTCAAAAATCTGTATTAATCCCCATTGCCTACCAAAACCAAAACCAAACCTCATGATCTTTCCATTCAAGGCTTTATACCAACTGACTCCATTGCTTTCCCCTCCAGTCTGTTGCTGTAATTGTCCTCTTGCAGGATCTCAGTGAAGTCAGACCACCTGACTTCACCTCTTTGCTTCCGTCCCGCGGAGCGCGCTATTCTTCGCCCAGGTCGCCCTTCCTTGCTCTGCTCTGAGTGTCCTGACCCCGCCCACCCTTTAGTTCCCACTCGGAGTCCGCCCGCTCGCATGAGCGAATTGGCCCGATTAGCAACAGTGTCTCTCTCCTCCCGTGCTTACTCAGAGCTCAGCGCAGACGCCCCCGGCTGCTGAGTGGCAAGTGCGCGGAAGAGGCTTCAGCATCACAGCCCCGCCCACTCCCACCCCAGCACCGGGCCTCCTGGGGGCTGGGGGCAGCTGCATTTATTCCCCACGGCAGAGGAGCTAGGGAGTGATTCATCTAGGGTTTTCTTTTCAGGTTCCTAGGTTCTGACAAACGTTATCACATTAACTCAGCTGATTTATTTAGTTTTATGTTTGTTTTTATTTTTTATTGAAATACAGTTGATTTACAATGTTGTGTTAGTTTCAGGCTTACAGAAAGTGATTCAGTTATACATATATATAAATATATATATTCTTTTTTAACATTCTCTTCCATTATAGGTTATTACAATTTATTGAGTAGAGTTCCCTGTGCTATACAGTAGGTCCTTATTGGTTATCTATTTTATATATAGCAGTGTGTATAATTTAATTCCAGACTCCTAATTTATCCCTCCTCCCCCCCTCCCCTTTGGTAACTATGAGTTTGTTTTCTATGTCTGTGAGTCTGTTTCTCTTTTGTGTGTAAGTTCATCTGTATCACTTTTTTAGATTCCACACGTGAGCAATATCATGTGCTATTTGTCTTTCTTTGGTTTACTTCACTTCGCGTGATAATCCCTAGGTCCATCCACGTTACAGCTGATTTCTTTCCAACGTGAAATCTCCCGGAGATAGTTTGGATCCGTTCATCACACTGCCGTGCCTGCACCACCGCCAGCCCCTCCCGCTCCCATCACCTCCTGCATCCCCTCAGCGCGTGTCTGTACTGTGCCAGCATGGCCTCGACTAGAAGGAAGACACCGAAGTACTAGCTTAACTTAGTTTCAATGGGTTGTAGCTGAAACAATTTTAATTATAAAATACGTTAAGTGACCAAATGTCATATAACAGGTACACACTGTCCTGGCGTAACAAATGCTGCTCTGATGTTCTGCCCGTCGCGGTAGGTCCCGAAGAAACGGCAGCCGGTGCCCACTCACACAGCACCTGATGAAGAGAGTGAGCTGCAGCCCCCCTTCCCTCCCACCTGCAGACGCGGAGACAAGGCAGGTCCCACTTGCTTAGAGAAGCAGAAGAGCAGCGGCACCAGGGATAGCTCTCAGGCTGAGCCGACCCCTTCTACAACAGCAGCGGACTGCCCGGACCCGCTCGCGGTTGCCTCTGTGCCCCCAGAGCCTTCTCTCTGCGCGTGAAAGGTCCAGGACAGCTACCCCGGAGGCAGGTGCCAGCCTAGAAGGCTGCGCCGACAGCTGAGGAGACGGGCGCTGGGGGGGGACCTGGACCACCTGCCTCCTGTCACACCTTGGGCGGTGGGGGGCAGAGGGGCCAAGCTGGGCTGCGGGGTGCGCTCGTTGTGGGAATGAGATCTGGGGCGCTGGCAGCAGAGGCGCACATCAGCGGGGGGAAGGGAAAGGCAATCTCAGTCGTGCTCCCGGAAGCTTCCGCACGGACAAGAATGTACAGCACAGCTGAACTGAGGCAGAGAGAAAGCCCACCAACGTTTCGTTCCTTTTCCTAACTGAAGGGGGGAAGAGGCTTGGCTGAAATACAAGGCCCGGCGACCGGGCGAGGACTCTTGTGCACCGCAGACGCCTCCTGCGAGGATTCGCATCTCCTCTTCAACTGAACACCCACGTCCTATGGCTTTATTTCTGTACCTGAAGATTTTATTTTTCTGCCTTTTCTGCAAAAATAGAGTATACGGCAGTGAATTTCTACCATTTACACATAAGATTTAGCTGTTTGAGGTTTGGAGCAAGCAAAATTTGCATTTGCATGGGGCGGACATTCAACTGACTATGAACTGAAGTAAATCTTATTTACTCTTCGTATTAGTCGCCTATGAATGCTGTGACAAAACACTATACACTTGGCGGCTTAAAGCAGAACTGTGTCCTCTGACAGTTCTGGAGGCCAGGAGGCTGAAATCCAGGTAGGCCGGGCCCTGAAGTCTCTGGGGTGCTCCCTTCTAGCGCCGCTGCTGGTTGGGTGTGGCCCACAGTCCTTGGTGCTCCTGGGCTTGCAGCTGCCTCGCTCCAGCCTCTGCCTCTGTCGCCGCAGCCTCTCCTCCTATTCTGAGGAGGACCCAGAGCTGGGGGCTGACCCTGCATCTGAATCAGTTACATCTACAAAGAGCCGTTTCCACATGTGGCCGCGTTCTGAGCGCACGTGAATCTGGGGGGGCACTGTTTGAGTGGACCCCCCAGTGTATTACCCACTGCAAGTTCATTAGCATTGAATTAGGTATCTCTAGACTTTTCTGTTTGTCATCAAACTTGTGGTATTGTGTACTCGTGCCTGTGTATGTATGTGTGTGTGTGTGTGTAGACCTTTAATGAAATCATTTAAAAGAAGTTGGTATCTACCTTTAAATAGCAACAGTCTCATTTATGAATATATTCATTAACCCACTTGACCTAGAAGAGTCTAGATTCACACACAGTAGCAAAGTTCTTCAGCTTCAGGACGAGGCAGCTTCCCAGCGTCTCCTTCCATTCCTCCCGACTGGTCTGGGAAGTGGCATTGACGTGAGTGGGTGCGAGCAGGTTATCTGAAATAAAGGGCCTACTGTGGGCAGCTCTAAATGGGAGGAGACTTATGGATGAAGGAACTGAAAAGTTAAATACAGATAAATGATACCTAAAACAGCTGCCTGGCTGGACTTGTCAGGGCACAGCAGAACGACCAGCTTTGTCTTCACAAAACCAAATCATGGTCAGATTCATGGTCAGATACGTGGGGTGACCCCAAGGCGTTTTGCCCTAAGGAGGGAGGACGGGCAGCTGCACAGTTGTCCCCAGGGCTGAGGTTGCAGCCAACACTTGTAAAGCACTGCTAGTCAGGAGGCTTTTTTTTTTTTTTTCCTTGAGGAAGGTTGAGATCATTTCCTTTTTGTAAAAATGGAAGGAAAGAAGACTTAAGAAGGTGTCCTCTATGGACGGCATAGACCACCAGCAAGTCTTGGATGCTTTCCGAAGGTGAATGCCACCCCCCCCCCCCCGCTCCAGGCCACGCCCCCTCAGTGCCTTCTTACTAATGTTGGAAAGAGGGTCTGTTGCGCCATTAGCCATATAAGAGGACTCACCTCCCCGCAGGCCGGCGAGGCAAGCGTTCGAGCAGAGGCGGGTAGGACGGCCTCCTCCCGGCCCCCTCGGGATCCCTCTCTGTCCTGGAGGCGGCCTCGGCCACACCCTGGGGTCGCTGCCAGGCCAAGAGGCCGCAGACTCGGTTCCTCTGTGCTCCCGGGCAGTCCCAGTGCCCTTCTCCCAACCTGCGCTCGCCCCGCTGCTGCTCGGCCCCGGTGCCCGGAGCCTAGCGCGCCCTTACGGTGAATTTACTGTGAATTACCAAAAGGGATGTCCCTTCTGCCTGGAGCCTTCCCTGCAGCCTCGGGTTGGGCCAAGTGCCGCTTCCCGGTAAGCTTTTCCCAAAGCACATAACCCTAACCCGGTGCTTCCTATTCCTGTTTCTGTGTTTCTGTCTAGCCTGCCTCTTCCAACTCGCGGAAGACTTTCCTCAAGATCAGGTCCGTTGCTCCCCGTTTTTACTTACAGCCCCACCACGTTCCCTGGAATAGAAGAGGTTAAAGTTGCATGTTCAACGGAACCGAAGGGCGTGTGTTCTTGAAGACACCTTAAACCCTAAGGTAAATCACATGAAAGAAGGGATTGGAAATTAGAACATGGAATCTAAAAGGTTTAAATACGTCTTAATCTCACTAAGAAGTGTAGACAAAATTATCACTGAATATTCATTTGTAAGTATTAATACAGCACCAAAGAGTGACTCTTGGAATTAGCACAGGAGTTAAGAAGTCTGTTGTGCCACTGGTGGAGATATTTAGGCAAAACACACGTTGTTAGAGCTACTTCAAGATATCTCAGTCTGGAAAAACTGAAGTTTATATATTTGCTTACTTTCAAAATAGTTCAGCCCATGTACAAATGGTTTTATTTTCCCTTTCTGGGAAAGAGGGGGAAATGATAAATTACATAGATAAGAAAGGATGTTGAAATTTTGATAAAGTACAGAAATATAAAATACTATGTTTATAGGGAAGAGAGAATAATAAAAATTATCATGAGACAGCGAGCAGTCATGTTACTTCACTGATTTTTTCTCCTGACAGAGGCCACTTTAATCATTTCTTGCTATTCTGGGCATGTTATTTGTGCTGCTGCAGGCTTCTGTGCTCTTCTTTGTCAGTTTGAGCCATTCCTTGGTACAAAAGTGACAAGTGGTGGTGGTGGAAGCTGACAGAATGAGGTGCAGGGCTGCGTCTTGCTCATTTTTGGGATGGGGGTGGAGACACAGAGCCTTCTTACAAGCATTTAGGTTTCTCCTGCTGTTTGCAGGGTGAGTGAGTGGTTGCCATATCTGAAACGTATCTCAGACAAAATCTAATCCCTACCACCTTCTTATACTCCCTCTCCACCGAAAACAACCCACGTGTCTTAGGGCCACATCACACAAACACATTCCATGGCTGTCTACTTTAATCATGAAAGACTAGAGAAGTTTTGTTCGTTTCTGTATTTGTGTTTCCCAGCTGTCCCAGTGAAAGGGAACTCCCTGGTGACCTGGGGGTATTGAGGTGAGCTTTTGCTGTGGCTGCATAATGTGTACGGCGTTCTCGGGCACGCGAGCTCCTGCTGTTGGCGTTTTGATTCCATTCCTTTAATATCACCACGCCTCCCTCCAGGCTCACTGCTCTCATACTCCCACCTGTTCACTGGCTTTGGGGGGATGTTCACATCCCGATGTAAAATGTGGTTCACAGCCCTCGACCACTGGCCTTGGCTAGGTCACTCAGCTTCTTTTGCAGCACATGATGGGGTAGAAATTGAAGGATGGGCGCAGACACGTGCATAGGCAGGTAGATAGAGGCACATGCAGAAGAAACTACGCGTGCCCTACAAATGACTCTCATCGAAAGTAGCTAAAATCTATCCTGTTCTATTAGAAATGGTCCATGAGGAAACATCTGATGGCAATGTAAAACTAATTTTTTAAAAAATCCCATAGAAATGATGGCCACTGAAGGGAATTAAGAGTTAACAGTTTTGATGATTTCAAGTGTATAAGAATCTAATCCTGGAGCCATCTAGAGGGAGTTATTTTTAGTAGATATCTAGTGCTCAGAGGTCTCTGTGGCTTTCAGGGCCAGAGCATTGCTTTAGTCCAGTAGTTTCTGAAAGAAGAGAAATCAGAGAAGAGACATTCCATAGGTAGACTGAACAAAAGACAAGACTAGAGTATGATTTTTTAAATGTTAATTGGTAAGTCAATAAACCCTGGTTTGGTTGCAAGGATGAGAAATTCATGAAAGCTAATTTTAGAAATGGCATTTTGAACGTGACTGTCATGGAATCCAGCTTTAAGAAATAAAGCTCAGGGTTTCCCTGGTGGCACAGTGGTTAAGAACCTGCCTGCCAATGCAGGGGACACAGGTTGAATCCCTCGCCCAGGAAGATCCCATATGCTGTGGAGCAGCTAAGCCCGCGCACCACAACTACTGAGCCTGCGCTCTAGAGCCCGTGCTCTGCAACAAGAGAAGCCACTGCAATGAGAAGCCCGTGCACCTCAGTGAAGAGTAGCCCCCGCTCGCCTCAACTAGAGAAAGCCCATGCACAGCAACGAAGACCCAACACAGCCAAAAATAACTAAATAAATTAAAAGAAATAAAGCTCAACTTTGTAAACTAGACAGTCACCAGTCAGCCCGTCACTCTCTGAATTTTCAAAGTGTCTCTTCGTTGAAAATCTCCATTCTTCTCTCTGGAGATCAGCTTCTTCTGGAAGGTTCTCACCCATCTCTTTGGCTTGCAGCAGGCTCGGGTTCCGGAGTACCAGCTGGCCTTACCAGTACCAGTACCGTGAAGCCTCCTTGGGCAGCATTCTCGGATCACAGTTGCTGTATCTTTTAGGTCAAAATATTAAGAGAGAACATCTGATTAACTAATCTCCAGTCGGCTAGGATGGAAGGCAGGTCCTCTGGTACAAACCTTGCTCTCCAAGGCTTACTTCTTTCTGGAACATCTAAAAAGGGGATGGGGGATGGGGGATGACTGTCGCCTGAATTACATTTGCTGTGACACCAACTATGTACAAGGTACTGTGTTTGGCAATGAGAGAATACAATAGTAATGATATTTCTTGACCATTTATCACATGTCAGATAGCAGGTGTCAGATGAGAAATTTAAATATGTATGTTTAATCCTGCATCCTTATGCTGTAGGTATGATTATTACCTGTACTTTACAAATGAGGAAACTTGAGGCTTAGAGAGGTTGAGAACATGGGCCGGGCAGTCTGACTCCACACCATTCCCGAGCCTATGTTCTTACACACAAAAAGGTGACCTCCTTTGTCCTGGCCTGTGAAGGAAGCTATGCTGCCAGTCGTCTAGCTGCAAAGATGGGTGCATAAACCCAAACAAAGCAAGATGGCATAATTAGGGGCTAAGTCAATGCATAAAATAATGCTATGTTATTAGATTCTAGAGGGGGGAGAGAAAGGACACTGTGAGCTGAGCGGTCAGAGGAAATGAGGTCTCTCTTTGCCTTTGAAGGGTGCAGGGAAGAGCGGTCCTGACAGCTGAGTGGAATGTGTGAGCTCACAGGTCTCCTGTCAACCCCACCTGTTAGCATCCTCCAGTGATTTCCAGGCCGGTGTGGTTGAATTAGTGCCACAGCTCGGCCTCTGAACTCCTTGGCGTTCTCGCCCCCCTCCAGTGACCCCTGTGGCCCCCCGACTGCCCCACTGCACCCCCACCTTGTCTTGCCAGCAACCTCCTGTGCTTCGGCCCTGCAGCATCTGCTCTCCGTGCCTTCACCTGTGCTCTCCCTCCCTGCCGTGCCCTCCTGACCTCTGGCTTCCTGTCAAGCACCTGTTCACCGTCCAGATTCCAGCTGCATCGGCACCTCTTCGTTGAAATGTGCCTGTTCTTCCCCACTCTGGGCATTCGGAGGTGGCCAGTCCCCTTTCCTGCTCCTATAACACCTGGAAGCATTTCTTACATCACGTACGACGATCTGCACAGCCACACCTTTGCACGTTCATCTCTCCTCTTATACTGAGCTTGTCTCTTGTTCTTGCATCTTCAGCACTTAGCAGAGGGCCTGGCACACACAAGGCTCTTCCTGAACGTCTGTTGCCTGGGTGGATGGATGGAAGGCGTGTGGGATAACTGTAACTGTGGTTACCGTGGGATAATGGTAACATTCAGGTACCACTTAGTAGGACAGGCAGTGTTTCCACAAGGCTGTGCCTTTCAGCTTCATCACAGCTCTGAGGCAGGTAATCTAGTCAAGGAGACTGAGCTTCCAGAGGGTAACATTACAAGGCCAGGAAGTACTGAAGCTGGGTTTTCTGAGCTCAGCCTTCTTCTGCACAAGTTGCTTCTAACGTGGAAGTTGGTTTGTTTAGAGGGAAGCTGCCAGGATGTGCTGTTACTCCCCGAAAGCACATTTCCCAAAGTGGGAATATTTGCCCTGAATTTTAAGGTAATGTGATTCTTTTTGGAGATGCCAAGGAAAAGCTACTAAAGGAAGCTATGTGAGAGCAAGATAGAGTCGCCACTCAGGATGTACTAAAATGGTGTCACCTACCTTTCTGTGCCAGATTCCTTGAGACCAAGGGGTGGCCACTCTCCGCCCGAGCCCGGGGTCAGGCTCAGAGTCTCAGGCCCGCCCTTGGTCTCGTCACAGCCCCGTCATGAACAGCGACCCGCTGGGGGCCCGGCTGCATTTATCAGTGTTAGTGCGTGAGGACTGAGAGGCAGATGGTCGGTCCGCAGGTCTAGCAGTTCAGACGTTTCATTCTTCAAGCCACAGTTACGGTATCATTTTCCCACAGTGATGAGTACACAGTAGATTGGATTGTGTTTGACTTTCTAAAAAGATACTCCTATAATTACCTTTTAACTTTCAAAATTAATGCAGAATCAAACTTATTGTAAAAATAGAGAAAAACAAAAATTGATTTTCTCTCCTGTTTTCTTCTCTCTCTCTTTTTTTTTCTTTTCCTCAGACGGCTTCCCTTTATGTCTCAGGGCATAATTCATTCAGAAATCGAACTTTATCTACAAGGTGAGGATTAATGACAGCTTGAATAGAAGAAAGTACAACATGATTTTGGTACAACTGACAGCCAGGACATACCCAGGTGCCCCCAGGATGTCCCCTTAGGTAGCTTACCCTTCACATCAGATTTCCAGCTATTCCTCATGGTGAAAATAGAAGCATGTGTAAAGTGTGTCTTGGCAATGCAAATGCCCTCCTGTAAGTTAAAAAGCAACCCAAGGATTTGCTCCCATTTAAGAGTTAAAGTCACACTTTTTTTTTCTCCCACTTATAATGTCATCAGACAGATCTATCATTAACTGCACTTTGCTTTTATTTTTTCAGAAATGCAAATAAATCATCAAGCTAAAATACAAGAGGAAGCAAATGGTAAGTGTTATTGCCACCCTTTGTCTTTTTAATTATCTGAAATAATTTATTTCTGTTTTAAGATTACTTGCCTTGTACAAATTTTAATATATTTGTATTGAGTTTAAACTATTGATTAAATATACTTAAAATGAATCTAGAAACAGGTATTAAATTATAGCTTGATTTATAAAGAAACGAGCATAAGTAACTTTAGCCACAAAAGCTTTTTCCCTTCAATAACTTAAATGTATAGGGGAAATAATTATTTTTCAAAGGATTAATTTCTATTAATATACTTTTTGTTAGCCACTAACTTTGCATATTGGTTTCTCAGTTTTATTTTTAAGTCCTTTGAGATTAGCTTTTGCTATTAGATCCTCTTAAAATCAACTTGCAACTGTGTTATTAATATGTTTACACTTTGAAGCTGATCTGAGTGAGGTAAGTACGGATTCCTAATATGCATGTCAAGTCAACGAACGTCTATGTTTTCAACAATGTTTGTACTGTGTGTGGGAATTTGAAACCAGGCTAGGTTTAATGCTAACGTTATTATATTCATAAAGTCCCGTACCGACTAGGATGGTTGCTGAGATGCAAGCACCCTGTCCAGGCTGATGATTAGCATTTGCATTTATTGATGGTAGAAATTGCATTTCGGCTTAGATTTTACTTTATGTTTTTTAGTTATTTATAGAGAAAAGGCTGTGCATGTGTTAATATGGACAGAATTTTATTAATGTTCTGGAATCACTTAGTAAGTAACTTTAAGGGGTCTCCAAAGGTCTGTGTCTTACAATAAGCCCTTAAGTAATAGAGCTTGAAACGACATTCTAAGTGGAAAATTATCCATTAATTCCAGAACTTGGCAGGGCATATATGAATAATAGAGGCTAATAGTTTTAAACTGAAGATTCTAATTAAGGATGGAAGTGTTGAAATTCCTTTGTTAATAGTATTAGCCATGTAATCAATGTAAGTGTTACCGAATATAGTGAAGTTACGTTATACAGCAGAGGTGTTTACCTAGGAGTTTGGTAGATATAGTTTATCAGTGTAATCTTGGTTAAAATAAACTATTATAAGGTGGTTTTTCTAGTTATTATTTCTGTGGTTTTAGTTTTTTCTTATGGCCTCACTAAAATGTCTTCTTTTCTTAGCATCTTTATAGGAGTGTAATTGCTTTACAATGGTGTGTTAGTTTCTGCTTTATAACAAAGTGAATCAGCTATACGTATACATATATCCCGATATCTCCTCCCTCTTGCCTCTCCCTCCCACCCTCCCTATCCCACCCCTCCAGGCGGTCACAAAGCACCGAGCTGATCTCCCTGTGCTATGCGGCTGCTTCCCACTAGCTAGCTATTTTACGTTTGGTAGTGTATATATGTCCATGCCACTCTCTCACTTCGTCCCAGCTTACCCTTCCCCCTCCCCGTGTCCCCAAGTCCACTCTCTATCTACGTCTTTATTCCTGTCCTGCCCCTAGGTTCTTCAGAACCTTTTTTTTTTTTTTCAGATTCCGTATATATGTGTTAGCATACGGTATTTGTTTTTCTCTTTCTGACTTACTTCACTCTGTATGACAGACTCTAGGTCTGTCTTTGTTTTTACAGTACTAATGTGGATTAATCACAGACCTTAGTTCGTGAGACACTATCATTTGTCTGTGAATGATCCTCTTTTATTTTATTTCATTTTTAAATTCTGAAGAATATGATCTTTAATATGTCTTGCGATATTGTTACCAAAAGTGGGGTCCCTGCTCCGTTTCAATATGATTCTAGAAATACATTGATAGTCTTATAGTTAGGTGAATAAGCTAATTGATGGTGTGGCAAGAACCTTGAGAAGTTAGGAAGTCTAACCTGATGAGGCGGGGTTCCCTTGTGGTTCAGTCCTGAGGAGCAACCATGAGTCTTAGATTTTGAAAGTGTATGAAGCACATTTACACAATTCATCCCTTTTTATGTTGCTGCATAAAATGTGCTATTTCAGTGTAATGGTAGAAGGAAAGGAAAAGGAAGGAATCAGCTGAGCTAATTTCATTTTGGGGTGATGGTACAATTAGGTACCATCACTAACTCTGTGCCATGTTTAATGAACTCCCACAATTATCTAAGGCATATTTTCCAAAGCTTGACACCTTATAAACATAAGTATAATTCTACAGGTAAAATCATTGCCCTAGTAAAACTGCATTTCTGAGTTAGACTGGACTTGGTCATGAGATAATATTCTTAATGTACATTGCTGGATTGAATTTTCTAACTTGTCAGTGCCTTCTGTGTAACGCTCTTATAGCTAGCCACTATACTAAACCCTCTTATTAAGCCAATACGTTTATATTAATCCTATAATAATAAGTACATTTGAATGAATTCTAATTCTAATACATTTTCACAAGATACTTCTGAATGATCTGGAAAAACAGCCGTATCACATGTGAATGATCATGCCCCTTTTCTCGTCCTAAGATGCTATCTAGGTCCCTGGTACAATGTGGAGAAGCAGTAATGGGAGCATTAGTAGTGAACACATAGGATTTGCTGTGTCGGTGCTGAGTGTTTTAGATATACTCATTTATGTAATCCTCACAATAACCCATGAGGTAGATAGTATCACTGCTCCATTTTACAGGTGATGAAACTAAAGGACAGAGAAGCTTTTTGTTTGTTTGATTGTTTTTAGCTTGCCTGAAGTCACACAGGTGGCAAATAGCAGATTTAGAATCTGAATCCAGATGGTTTTGACTCCATAGCCTGTACTGTTCTTGCTTTAAAGGAGCGCCTTCTAACTTCCCACGGACATCAAGAATGCGTGTGTTTATGTGTGTGTATATATCATCTATATCTTTGGATTTACTTTGTTGTGTTATTTTTCTGACTTATTAGGCCATATCTTTGGATTTTTAGCTTTCAACCTCATTCCGGGCCCAAGTGAAAGTATGTTTTTAACTGTCAGGGGAGATTATCATCGTTATTGTTATTATCCTTATTAATCTCTTTTCCACCTGGAACCTTTGTGGAGACAAATTGTGTTTCTGCTAAACCCCCTTTGCTGACACTTATTTGCTGGCCCACCTCTCACCAAGGCTGCAGCCCCTTTGGGCTCACTTCCAAAGTTGCCAGGCCGGCCTGCTCCCACCCGCTTGGGAGCCCAGCCCGGGGCCTCAGCACCTCCACAACAGGTCAGCCGGGCTTTCTTTTTTTAAATTTTATTTATTTTATTATTTATTTGGTTGCGCTGGCTCCTTAGTTGCGGCGTGTTGGGCTCCTTAGTTGCGGCCGGCAGCCTCCTTAGCAGTGGCATGCGAACTCTTAGTTGCGGCATGCCTGTGGGATCTAGTTCCCTGACCAGGGATTGAACCCGGGCCCCCTGCACTGGGAGCGTGGAGTCTTACCCACTGCGCCACCAGGGAAGTCCCTAGCCGTCTTGATTTCAACTGTGCTCACCCCTTGGTTTCTGCCGATGGCCCCTTTTATCGTTATTGTTATTTGGCACTGGGGATTTTTTCTTAACTTCCTTGGGAATGAAATAATGAACTAAAAAGTTTGGGGCTTTGAGTTTTTTTGTGTGTTTGTTTTTGCCATTTATTTGGAATCTAATGGTGTTATAGTGCAGGGTGGGGGGTGGGGGTGAGGGGATGGTGGTGGTGGTAAAAATCTCATCCCAGGAAACTGGCTCAGAAGTATCAGAAACTGGTCTTAAGTCAAGCAGTTAGTGAAAGGAAGAACTCAGTGCTTCACCATTACACAAAACTGCTGCGCTCGAAATGGCTCTGCTTCCTACACGCCCTCGAGCGTTTCTGACTGGAGGGACTGTAACATTCTTGGAGCACTTGCTCATTTGTTTACAGGCAATGCCAGCTCTTTGTAGCCTGATTATTAGCAACTTGGTGGATTATCTGTGGTAAACAGATTAAAATATTTCCTGTCTTCGTGATTCTATTTTCCATATATGCTCACTGGCCTCACAACCCACGTGGCATCTGCTCTGGGGAAGAAACTGAAATTTAATTATTAGCCTCAGCTAAACATAATTAAGAACATAAACTATCCTATGAAATCCTCCTGCATCCCAAATTTAATGTCGATGACTTGGGATTGCCCCCTGCTTCCATCACTTACGGCACAGTTTTCAGTGGCTGTGTGGACAGTAATGAACTCCTGCGTCAGAACCTTCTGCCCGTGTCAGTCTGGCTTCCTGGAGAGGAGGACACAGCGGGGGTGCCTGGGAACGGGGTGGGGGGCGGTTAGGGGCCAGCGTCGCAGAGAAGTGCCCGCGGTGTGTGCAGCGCACGTGCCAGCGAAGCCGCCTCTGGGCTTTGCCTCACCGGCCCTGACACACAGCCTGCAACCGGGTCATCAGACTCCAGGGACTAATGGACAGGAGGGGCCGTGTGTGAAGAGGTGTGGAACCCGAAGAGGAAGGTGAGCCTAGCGCGCTCTCTGCAGCAGAGGCCGATGTTTGCTGGGACTTGCTGTTCGGTGCCCGGAACCTTCGGCGTGGGTCTAAGGAAGAGCTAAGTGAGCAGCCAGGAAGAGGACACAGGGCTTCCCAGGCCCCTGCTTGGCTTTCGCCTCATTTTCTCCTGCCATTAAATAGCCAGTGTTTGGCTAGTCATTCGTGTGCCATTGATTCTAGAATATTGGTCCACGCCTTTCCCTGACTGAGACAAAAAACCCGTAATTCAACACAGTAATTGAATGGAGTGGATTTGACATTAGCACAGAAATACTGTGATCTCAGCATCTTCAGAACATCCAACAGCTATGCAGACACATTGCCACAAAGAGCCTACTTTCAACCAGTTTGTGTTTAGAGATAATTCACAGATAGCAGAGTACGGTTTGGGGTGAAATAAATTAATCAAGTGGTTCTTACTTAATCTGAGGCAAGGTTTCTCAGCGTTGAGACTGCTGACATTTGGGGCTGGATAATTCTTCGCTGTAGAGACTGTCAAATATAGGATGTTTAGCAGCATCCGTGGCCTCTACCCACTCCATGCTAATAACGTTCAACCCCAGTTGTGACCATAAAAAAGGTCTCCAGGCATCACCACATGTCCCCTGGAAGCAAAATCAGCCCTCTGTGGGGATCCACTGAACTAGAGAATCGTGATTCTGTTGGAAAAGGGGGCTGAGGGGTGTCGGAAGGGGGCAGACTGCATCTGCTACAAATGTTTGCAGTTATAGCATTTCCTGTCCCATACACTCTTCCAGAACCTTGCCAATTCCTCATCAGAAGGTGGAGTCACCTGGGCAAACTTTTAAGACTCCCTCAGCTAAGCGTGTGGGGCAGAAGTTACGCTATGTGACATTTCTGCTGTGCACCGCAGGTCCTGAGAGGCGATGTCGCTTCTGCCTGGCCCTGCCTCTCTCTCTGGGGATGTTTGGAACCCAGCCCCCATGCTACAGGGAGGCCTAGACCACATGGAGAGGTCTGCTTGCGGAGACACAGAGGCTGTTGCCCTGAGCCCTGGCGGAGCTTCCAGTCATGTAAGAGCCATCCTGGAAGCAGATCCCCCCGCCCTCAATGGAGTCACCCCAGCTGACACCGTGTGGAGCAGGGAAGAGCCTTCGCTGCCGAGCCTGCCCCAAACTGCAGACACATTGGCAAGAGTAGCAATTGTTGCTGTCTTACGGCATCACGCTTAGGGTGGTTTGCTGCACGGCAGTCGATGACCACAGCAGCAGAACTGGTAGAGGGTAGCTCACGGAGACGTGCATGCCTCAGTCAAGACTTGACTTCTACGTAAAATGAAGGTCATGGGTTGCTGTTCTAGTGACTGGCGTACAGCGATGTGCTTCCGAAGGTAGGTTGGGACCTAGTACACTGCTCGGCGATCAGAACACAAAGTACTTGAGAACTGTTAGCAGATACCCACAGGGAGGCCTCTAGGTCAGCCAGAGTGAGGCGGTGGTGAGCAGAGGTGGAGCGGCACGGGGAGAATTAGCAGCGAGTGCGAGTCTGAGGGGGATTTTGTGCTAGGACGCCTCTGATGAGAAGCTGGAATCCAGGCTGAGGCTGGTCACAGGGAACCTGGGCACCTGACAGGAACTTGCCGTTTAACTGTGATGCCGTCTTCCCTGCCAAGTCAAGGTTTGAAGTGGAGCTGAATGGACCCCCCAGAGGGGCAGGGGATTCGTGGTAAACTGCCCTAGAGAACAGTCTTTCTACCTGAATGGTGACATGTAACGGGTTCCAGCGTGCAGAGAGGCTGCTGAGCATCTTGGTTAACAGTGTGGGTTCTAAATCTTGATGGTACCACTTACTCCCTGCATGGCTTGGGTAAATCACTGTATTTCCCCGTGTCTCAGTTCCTTCTTTTAAAACGAAGACAACAATAGAAACGATCAGGCTGCTGTGAAGATTAGGTAAAATTATATCTGTAAAGCGCTTACACAGACCCTGGTGCGTCGCATGTGCGCAGTAGATGCTCATTTTTAATCTCCTTTCCCTGGTGATGAGATGTGTCATGGGTCTTGAGCATCTGACAGCAGCCCCGCTGGACCAGCGTCTGGGCTGGAGAGGGGAGCAGGCTGCACCGCCGTCCACGGTCTCTGGCACTGCTTCCCCACTTAGAACTGGGGTGTCCTTCACACAGCAATACACACTGAACAGAACCTGAGAGATGACAAGAGATTCCCCCAATCCAACATCAATATGAAATATATAATAGATTCATTGCTGATAGGGTTCTATGGTTGTTTTCCGGACTTAAAGTGGAGAATATTAAGCATTGTTTGAAAGCATTTTATTCTAGGAAGCATAACTGTTTCTAATTCAGAATCAAATGTTTCCCAACTCGTGTGGTAGTCAGCATGTAATTTCTCTATTGCTTTACGTGTATAATAGGATTAATAATATTTGTCTCTTGGAAGAATAAAAATATTTGTAAAGTACTTAAAAATTTCAAAAAAATCTCATGATCCTCTTATGAAGTTGTATTTTGAAGGACTTGTGAGTTTATATACATAGAATTGTTTGGAGATAAAATTATCAAAATTAGAATAGAGTAATAATTTGTCTTATTTACAATGTCTTTGCCAATCTTATTGAAATGTATTTACTCACCCTTCAAAATTTGGGTCATACGAGGTCAATATTGTTTCTCTTATCTTTGTGCTAATAACAAGACCAATTATGAGGGAAATAACAATGTCCTTGTCCTTTGTACAAAAAATAACACTAATGACATATCATCAGAAAGACTTGTTCTTTGTTAATTGAGAAATATTTTTATATTGTGCTGAAACATTCCTAATAATACCTTGAATGCCCTTCCTCACCCATGAGGTCTTTACTTTTCAAAATACTTCTTAACAGATCCCAAATGTTGTATGCATCTTCCACTCATTCTTTGTCTGAGAGGCTACCGTGTGCTGGTGTTGTGCTAGGCGTTGGGGATACAGGGACATTTCAGATAGAAACGTGCCCTGCAGGGGGTGGGAGGCATGGAGAGGTGGCGTTAATTTACTTGTCTAAGGGCTGAAGTGTGCCCGGGTCCAGGAGAGCAGGGACAGGCTTCATTCTCGTGAGTGGGAAGGGCGTCTGGAAACGCTCCTTAGAGGGGGTGACCTTGAGCTGAGCCCGGGGTCAAAGGAGTTCACGGGGGTGGGGGGGTGGGGGGGAGGAGAAGAGGTAGGTGAGGGACATCCTGGCTGAGCCTGGAGGTGGGAAGGGGCCCTCTGGATGGCTGGAGGGTGGAGCAAAGCAAAGCTGTCCTGTGAGGGGGCCACAGGGGTCGGAGGCTGCTTTTGGGGGTGCTGTGGCTCGGCGGGTGTCAGTATCACCAGCAGAGTTGAGTTAAGCATTTCACAGGCTTGCCGATCTGTAAGTAAGGTTAAAATACCGCCGTGGAAGTAAAGATGGGAAAAGGCCCCTCTCAAGGAGCCAAGGGACGGTGGGTGGAAGGGATTCTTGGATTCACCACGTGGCGTCTGGGGGACCCTCCCCTGGGGGCTTCGGGGTGGAGGCGGATCTGTTTAACTTCAGGGCCTGCAGTTCTCTTTCTCTTCCATCTCCCCTGCGCCGAGGCTCCCCTCCACCTGGCAGGCGCTTCGCAAGCGTCTCTGCGGCGGCGTGGTACCTGTCTTCATAGGCTGGCTCCACCTTCCCTTCCCGTAACCAGGCCCGCGGAGGTGCATCTGCACAGGCGCACTGGGTTTTGTTACCTTCGCTGCATCTCCCTGTGATGCTTGGGTACGTGTCAGGGGCATGCGCTGCTGTGTGTGTGTCATCAAGCAAAGTGTGCCAGTCCCACAGTGTTTACTGTGCTTTGTGTAACCGCAGGCAGCTTGAAGACTTTCCCTCAGTATGTGAACAAGCAAGTAATTTCCAGGCATCCTCCCTATGTTTCTTTGAGTATTCATTCAGTGGAGAGTTGCCAAGTAACTGAAACCGCTTCTAGACACAGAAGTGTCTGTATTCAACCACAGGGACAATTTTCTGAGCCACCAAGTCAAGTCCATGCACCCCTGTAACACAATGCACAGAGTAAGGTGAAGATGAAGTGCTCAGATCTAAGAAAGGGCTTTGAACCCCACCAGCTACAGGGACTTTGTTCACCCAAGTAACTCGCTCATGCCTTCCTGAAGATAAACCTCCAATTAGTAAGAAAACTTGGAGAGGAAAAAGTTACCAGCAGGCCTGCAGTCTGTTTTGTTTTTTCCCCTTTACCTGGGAAATGAAAGGGGTGCCTCAGTCAAATTCCTTGCCTACATGCTAACAGTCAGCCCTCCTGGAAAAAACACAAACGGTATCTGTAAGTAAGAAGATAATTGAGAGCTCCTGCCTGTGAATTGGTCTGAACAGCTGCTCCAGTTTTTCCTGCACAAGAAACCACCCCAAAACTTAGTGGCTCGAAACAGTGATTTATGTTATCTTTCAGTAGATTGTGGCTCAGCTAAGTGGGTTTGCCTAGGTGAATCTCCTGTGATTTCAGCCCGATGGTTCTGCCGCCGCGGGTGCTCACCTGGAGTTATCTACCTGCCTGAAGCCTCGCTGTGTGCCTCCGGGGGCCACGAGAGAGTGTTCTGACAGACCCAGGCTGACTTAGACTCGCAAGTCCCAGAATGTCACTTTTGCTGTGTTGTATTGGCCAAGGGCAGCCCAGACTCACGGGGAGGGAAATAGACTCCACCTCTTTACAGAGCAGTAGGGTGGTCACATTGCAGAAGAGCAAGTGGGTTGGGAGTTATCAGCGAGGAGTTCTCTAAATCATGCAGCATGACACAGCAGGATACGCCTGGTTTGTCCAGGCTGCCTGCTGTAAATAAACCTGGTGTTTGTGGATTGGGGCATGCTTGGAAACTGTTACGTGAGCTGGGAAATCGATGGGGCGTGATGGCTCTGCATTGCCTTGTTTATATCCCACATGTTCAGTCTGAACCAGCACATGTTCTGTTGCAGGCTGGAGAGGATCTTTTTGAGTTGTATTGGTCATCTAGGGCAGGCGTTAGCGAACTTTTATGATAAAGAGCTGATTAATATGCATCTTAGGCTTTGCAAGCCGTGTGGTCTCTGTGGCAGCTACTCAACCCTGTCAGGTAGCACAAGAGCTCCCACGGACAATCCATAAACAAACGAGGGTGCTGGTTCCAGTGACACTTTAATCACAAAAACAGGCGGCAGGTTGGATTTGGCCAGTGAGCCATAATTTGCCAACCCTGGTCTATGATCTTTCCAAAGGAAGAACGCTTAGCTTGTGGTTTGCTAGTGAATCACCAGGAAGCTTGGTATTAGGTGAGATCTATAAACTCTGTTGAGTCCGATTTCCTGATTTGACTCACGTGGTCCCTTAGAGCCTCTTGAATGTCCATCACAAGGCTTGTACGTAATATGGACACTTAATATCTGTAAACCAGCTGGTTAGCAAGTATTATGGAATTCCCATTGTTGGCATAGCTTTGTATCCTGAAGTTCAGGATTTTCTAGTTCAATTGTATATATACTTATTGCCCTTAGGTGCATAGGAATGTCAAACGACAGAGCCTATACTTTTCATTGTTAAAGTGGAAGTTCCCGTTAAACCTTACTTCCTTATTGACAAGAAATCCAAACTTACTACGGGCTATTTAGAGATCATAGAGTATATCTAGACTTCTTTAAAAGTATTGTTGACACAAAAGAAAAATAAGCCTACTAGGACGAAGTGTCCGAGAAATTTTTTCTTTTTTCTGTAGCAGGATTTAGTGTCTTCCCCAATTTAAGGTCAAAAGCCAACAAAAAGAGAATAAAATGGGACCGTCTGAGGTAGATTATCAACAATGGCATTTTTTAAGCCTTTCAAAACCCTGGTAAACATAAGAAATACTTCAATTACATGAAATTCTGTTTCTTCCTTTGGGAGTTTTGAGTTAATAGAAATGATTTCTAAAGGGGTTAACAGATGACCGTATTTTTGGGTATGATTCCTTGGTTGAATAGATAGCAGCTACAAGGGAAGAAAAAAGAAAGAAAAACTTGTATAGACAGAATATCTGAACTCATGTTCTTTTGATTTTTTTGGTGAAAAAGTTTCACAAATTACAGAAAAAAACTTGTAACTGTGACACATATTATAAGCAATACAAAAATTATGAACATATTTTTAACTCTGATAAAAATCAACTGTTTCTCAGGACAGTAGAACTTTTAAATATAGACTCAGAGTGTTCCTCTATGTTATTTTCTACAAATGTTCCTATTTTGTATTTTAGATATTGAGACATTCTTAGAGAAGTTAAGCGATCATATTTTAAAAGTATACTATAGAAGTATTGGAAAATACTTACTTTCCTCCAGTGAGAAAAGAAAATTATGCCCAGGAAAACTTGAAAATCAACAAAAATCATCACATTAGATATTTCATTAGTAACTCCATCTTTAAAGCTCACGTCCTGGTGACATGCTAATTCCAGAAGGGAAGAACACAAGAGTATCATATAAATCCATGGATCATTGTTGCTTGCCTCTGTTTTAGTAAACAAGACATCCAAGCTGATGTGCAAACTCATTCCTGACCTTCTCCCCATGAAAGCATGATGCCAGGTCCCAGGGCAGGCTCAGGTGGCAGGGAAGGAGATGAGGATGAGATGGGAAAGATCTAGAAAAAGGAAAGAGATTCTTTAACTTCTTGAATTATTCATCAAAGCCCAGGTGGAAAGCTTTCTGTAAGAATCGATATCGTGATAGGATTCTCAGTGGAATTATAGTTTGAAATTTGCATGTTTCCTGTTTTCCTATGTGAATAACAGTTCTTCAAAGCATACTTGCCACAGGGTAGAAGGGGCGGAGGGGTCCTTTCTCAGGTCTGTACTCCTGGGCCATCTTGGCACCAAGCCTTAAGCTCCGCCTTCATTATCAACTCTAACATTATGCAAAATTTACTTGACACAAGTTGTGTTAAAGCAATCAGATATATGAATGATCTTTGTGGACACATTGGGGAGGGGAGAATAGCATTATGTATTGAAAGGAAGATAATGTCTTGGAGACGTTGCTGAGAACTCAGGTGTCCGGGTTGGTGGTGGGTCTTAATCACATTTTGAAAATGTAAAAAATACTCACAAGGTGGTGTGTGTTCATGGAGCCTTTGGAAATAACTATAAAGACGTCTTTAAATTGTCCCTGCAATCCAGGGATGACCCATGATGAGTAGACTGTGTGCCCTGCATAGATTTCCAGCCGCAGGACCTCATCCTCTGTTGCCTGACTGCCTGGTGCGCCCTCAGCGTCAGAGGGTTTACTGCTGCGGGGTTGATGGTACAGTTTTCCAAAGTGCACCAAATGATCAAATAAATACCATCTCAGTTCGTCTTTCCAGCTAAACAATCGTAGAACAAGCTGCAGATCTTTTAAAAAGAGGTTTTCTGTCATTCTCTGCTCACTCAGCCTTCCTGTGTTCCCAGCACCACCAGGGCAGGGAGCTCAGCCATCCATTCTGCTTACATGATATGTTGTCTTTCTTTATTTCAAATCCCTCTTTTCTTCATCCTCCGTCTCCCAAACCCAACTTCCTTTGCTGGGTCCTACATACAACATTCCAACCCTTAGGGGACTCCAGTATTTTTCCTTGAAAAAATTTTTAGCTCCTTTTGCTTTGTTTTTAGGTCTTCTGCATCGTCTCCATGATTCTGCTCGGATCTCTAAAGTGTGTCACCAGCCCCGGCTTGAAAGGGTGACTCCTAGTGCAGATAATGCCTTCATGTTAGGCTGTCAGCACGTCTGTCACCCATTCCCACCCACACCTGCCAGTGATGCCTAAATAGACTCCTAAATCCGCCAGCCAAACACCTAGTGCTAAATTCCCCCAAGTATCTGTTGTCGTGAAAAGCCCACTGCTTATTTGCTTCGTAATTAAAATGTATAAGATTGCCAAAACTTTTCTACATGCTACCTTCCAAAAGGGAGTCCATGATTAGCAATGATTTTCATACTTCGTAAGTTCACAAATTACTCATTTCATAACTAAGTAGATTACGCAGAATTCCTCATTTCCTAATATCAATGTGGTTTTCCTCCACAATTTCATATTGATTTCCTTTCTCCTTTGCAGAAGGAGATTGGAAGGTGACTGTTGTCACTGGGGATCTTGAGAATGCCGGCACCACGGCAACAGTATCCCTTTATGTCTATGGAGAAACGAGATGTTCAGGTCCTATTATTTTGGGATCTGGGAGACACCAGCTGTTTAACCCCAACCATGCAGATATATTCAAGGTAAAATTGATATAACTTTCTTACTAAGACATATTACAATACACATTCTCAAGATGGAATAGAGAAAAGTTTTGTTTGTTTGCTTTGGTATTGCGTTTGCATTACATTTTCTCGGTAAACATGAAATCTTTTATCCTGAGGGAGCTGGGAAACAAGAATAATGATGGGAGTATAAGACTTTTGTTTCTCCCTCGCTTTCTATTTGTATAAAGCCAAAAAGTATGTGAACTTTAGAAGGTTAAAGAATTAGAGTGAAAACATTTACTCCTAATCTTTCCATCAAGTCAGATGTTTCCATTTGGAGTATCTTTTTTGGTCCTTGTCTGTATCCATGGAGTACGACGCTATGCTGGAAAGGTGGTCCAGCCTCCACCAAAGGTGGTCCAGGCTAAAACACGGTCTGAGGGGTCAGATGGCCAAGATTCAAATGCTGACCCTACCTCTTACTAGCATGCTGACCTCTGCAAGTTACTTAACTGCTATGTGCCTGAATATCACTTACCTCGAAGGGTTACCATGAGGATTAAATGAATTAATCCATGGAAAGTGTTTAGAGCAGTAGCTGAAATGCTCAATACATGTTTGCTGTTAATATTGTAGCACATAAGCAAATTTGTAGCCCTTTATTTAAACAAGGAGCTAGTCTTCCCAGTTATAATTTTTATTGATTAAATATTATGTATATGAAATTTACCACTGCATTTACCAAAGGTAGATGAACACTTCACTATTGTTGGACATTTAAATGGCTTCTAGGTTTTAGCTATTATAAATAATGCTGTACAAAGACATTTTTTACCTTAGTTTCTTCTTTTTACTTACCAAAGCTGTCTTATTTCCTTATGACACTTTCTGAGAAATGGGATTCTCTTGATCCATTCTGACAAAGGACTTTGTAAAAGTGTCTAATTTATAGCACAGTGCCCAGCAAGACATAGTAATTGGTAAATTTTAATTGTTATTAAATCATTACTACACACCCCAAATCATGGTGTTTATTTCTGCCATATGTAGTGTTTAGTATCTTCCTTTTTTTTTTGCCCTGCAGTAAAACTGATGATATATTAAAAAAATCTTTTTAACTTTTTATTTTATATTGGATTATAGTTGATTTACAATGTTGTGTTAGTTTCAGCTGTACAGAAAAGTGATTCAGTTATACATATACATGTATCTATTCTTTTTCAAATTCTTTTCCCATTTAGGTTGTTACATAATATTGAGCAGAGTTCCCTGTGCTATACAGTATGTCCTTGTTGGTTATCCATTTTAAATATAGCCGTGTGTACATGTCAATCCCAAACTCCCTAACTATCCCTCCCTCCCCCACCCTTCCTCCCTATAACCATAAGTTCATTTCCTAAGTCTGTGAATCTTTTAATTAAAATTTCTCAGCACCTTGTTGCAAGCTACCGTATGTGACTGTGGATCTATGTAAGTTATCTTCACTTCTTACCATTTTGTTAAAATAGCTTTGTGAAGATGAGTTCACGTACCATAACATTCACTTGTTTAAAGTATACAATTTTTGGTGTTTAATATATTCTCAAAGTTGTACAACCATCACCACGCTCTAATTTGAGAACATTTTCATAACCCTCCCCCCAAAATCCATATGCAGTAGCAGTAACTCTCCAACCCCCTGTTCTCCAGCCTTTGGAAATCAGTAATTTACTTTCTATCTCCACAGATTGGCCTGTTCTAGATAGTTCACATAAATGGAATCATACAACATGGAGTCTTTTGTGTATAGCTTTCTAAAATATAGCATAATGCTTTAAGGTTAATCCATGTTGTAACAAGTATGAGTATTTCATATTTTATGGTTAATATTTAATTGTATGGATAGACCACATTTTATTCAGCCGTTTATCAGTTGATAGGCATTTGGGTTGTTTCTATTTTCCAGCTATGAATAGACATAATCATTAGGTATAATGCTGCTATGAACATCCATGCTTGTGTGTGTCATCGTTTCTCTTGGGTAGACACCTAGCAGTAGCATTACTGTATCACGTAGTAACTCTGTGTTTAACATTTTGAGGAGCTGCCAAATTGTTTTCCGAAGTGGCTGAAACATTTTTACATTCTCACCAGCAACGTCTGCGGACTGTTATTTCTCTGCCTTCTCACGGAAATGTATGATTGTCTGTTCTTTGATCCTAGTCGTCCTGGTAGGTGTGACATGATGTCTCATTGTGGTTTTGAGATGCGTTTCCCTAATGGCTAGTAATGCTGAGCATCTTTTCATGCGCTGGTTGGACATTTGTATATCTTCACTGGAGAAATGTCTATTCAAATTCTTTGCTCATTTTTAATTGGATTATTTATCTTTTTACTAAAGAATTTGAGTTCTTTATATATTCTGGATATGAGTCTCTTATCACATATGTGACTTATAAATGTTTTTTCCCATTTTGTGAGTTGTCTTTTAACTTTCTCAATGGTATGGGTTTGAATTACTTCTGGTGTCTTTTCAATTCAACCTAAAGGATTCCCTTTAGTTTCTATTGTAAGGCTGTTCCGCTAGTGATGAATTCTCGGAATGTCTTAATTAGCATGTAGAATTCCTGGTTGACAGTTTTTCTTTTGTCGTTTGAAGATGTCATCCTACTGCTCTCTGATGTTTTCTAAGTCAGCTGTTAATTTTATTGAGGATCCCTTGTATGTGATGAGTTGTTTTCTCTTACTGCTTCCGGTGTTCTCCCCTTATTTTTGGTTTTCAGTAGTCTGTGTTGTGTCTGGAAGTACACAGGCTTCCTGTTGGTTTTCACAGCTACTGTGGTTGCAAGGTGGCTGAAGTTTAAGTATATTGTGGAACTGGTGAGAGAAAAATGGAAGTAGATCAAGTTACAGTGCACAAACCCTTCTGTTCTTACCAGGGTTTAGAGTTTTCATTGAATAAGTACTCCTCAGATCATTGCGAGCCGTTGGTTAACCTCCAGAGTTCTTGAAATTTTGATTTCAATCATTTTTGCTATCGCATTTTTGGCGGAGTGGATACATGGAGGGACTCAATATGTCATTCCAGAAGTCATGCTCTCCCCTTTGTCATATTTTGTTCTATTAAACTTCTATTCCTCTATGAAATCTTCTGTTTACGGCTGTGATTTCTGTAATCCGCTGCAGACGAATAAGGACCGACCGATGTAAATGTGACTTTTGCGCCTATGTCATGTGACCAAATCCATGAAATTTAAGAGCTACCAGCCAAGTAGTGTTGAAACACTGACTATCTCAGTACTGTCAGAACAGTGAAAATTTGCCTTTTGTATAACTGGTTCATGTTGTATGTGGCAGTGGGGCAACTGTAATGTTCTCCTGATCCAATCATAGGTCTTGAAGGGAGCCTTGATTGTAGGATGGTATAGAGAGTGGAGAAAGATTCTTCGTTCAAAAAAAGGCTTGCAAAATAATGTCAGGCTTTGCAGCAGTTTTGACAGCTACCCTCCGTAGACTACAGAGTCAACCCTAGAGGAGCACCTGAAATGTCACTGAGAGACAGGCTGGAAAAAAATGAGACATCTTTAGAAAAATGACCAAGACAAAATCAGAGCAAGAGTCCATTAGAGCAGAAAGTTCAAAGAGAGCAGGCAGAGAAGAGCTCCTAGACTGTAGGGCCTGGGCCTGGCTCAGCTGCTAACTCCTGAATCTTATCCGTTGACTGACATAGACGAGACACTCCTGCATATTCACGTTGAAAGCATGAAAGTTTAATGACAGTGACTTGGCTGAAGTCTGTTGAATATTTGCTCATTGCTCTTGGGGCGCTCATTGTTAAATTTCCCTTGTGATCCTTCTCACTTTGAGGGCATCATAAAGGAATCCCATGTATCTTATATGGTTATTATTTGCTTATAAACCTGCCCAGAGATTCAGCTGAGCTTTTCATTGCATTTTTGCAAATTGAAACACTAAATAGTACTCTCTCTCTGTTGCTTGGGCAAAGTTAGTGGCTAAGCCCTTCACTCCTAGAAGGCAGTTTCCTGCTTCTCGTTTACTACTGTATGAAGGCAATTAGTTTTGTAGATGAATAGGTTTAATATTTATTAAGCGCTCACAGGGCACTTGCACAATCATTTGAATATCGCTTATGTTCCTAGAATAGAGTGCATCATACATTTTTGCCCTTTTAAGAACAATTTATACCAGCAGGAATTAGAAGACCTCTGTTTGAGTTCCAGCTGTGACCTTTACTGTCTAGGAAATGTGGACAAACCACTTAATGTTTCTAAGCTTTAATTTCCTCCCTTGTAAAATGGGTACAATAATACCTTATAATGCTACTGGACAGATTGAAAGAGCTCACAATTAAAGCACTTTATATAAAGCATAAAACATTCTTGTCTTTATATTCCTGAGGCTGATTCTTAAAATCCTGCCCACAGACCGGGGTAGTCTTCCTGATGGGGTGGGATTTAAGATCATTTTTCAGATGAATGAGGGCAGGAAGGCAGCTTGGCAGGTGGCTGGTGGGTGGCTACTGCTGGGATGGGGGTCTGTGCAGAAACACGAGTGGAGGCTACAGGCAGGAGGAAGCGCAGAGGGAGCCCAGACTAGGCTGGTGGCCTGGAGAAAGGCAGTGAGTGTGCACGTTAAGAGCAGGAGCGTTTCTCTTGGGCCTCTTCATTGTCTACAGGTTAGATGTCTATGAGGATCTACAGATTCTTAGCCATTAGCTAAATGGGGGCCAGCATGTCATTCTGATTTTGGCGAAGCTCCATGTGGCTTTCTTCTGTATATTTCTCTTTTCTGTTCTTTCCTCTTCCTCTCCGTCTTCGTCTTCTTCTTCTCCTTCTATTTATTTATGTGTTTGTTTATTTATCTTTTGGTGGACCTGAAACTTGGAATTTGGTGACATTTCGCACTGACTGCATCGGGCACGTAGGAATTGCATCACTAAGCAATGCCCCGCTGACACGACTGACTCTCCTGTGGATGTCAGCTCCTAGGGACAATTTACCTTGAGTTTTTCCCTCAGTCACAGAAGTTGAAGTATTTTTGAATGACATCTACATCTCGACCACCAAATTTTCACATGTGAACTGTTACCGAGAAAAGCTGGTAGAGTTGCTCTGCTTAAATGCAGAAAAAACTTCAGAAACCGAAATCCCAACACAGAATAAATTACAAAAAGAAGGTAACCACTTTTCAGAGGGAATACATTTTCTCATTTAATGGCTACATATTAAACAAAAAGATTATGGGCCGCAGATAGTAATCAGGTTTTATTTATTGGAGGAATGCCAAAAAAGAATGGCTCGACCCTCTCCTTAATTAGGCCAAAAACCTTTGTGGGGAGAAGAGAAAAAGGGCGTGTAATGAAGTCTGCTCTGAGATAGATGTTAGATGTTTGGTAAAGCTGAGACACGAGAGAAAAAAACGTCTTTCTCTAACCCCTCCCTGGTGACCTGGTGAAATGGTGCCTTTTCAATGACCAGCACCTCGATGTCTGGTCTTCATCACATCCTCGTCTGCCTTTCAGGATGGTGTTCCATCAGCCGACCTTATTCTTCTTGCCTTTTCAGGATGCTTCTAGTTAACCTCTGCTTTCATTCTACCAACATGCTATGCTCCCCTGTTCTCAAAATGACCCTTGTTCTGCTCTGAAACGACCGACCGTTCTCCTTCCCTTCTTTGCAAAACCTTTTGAAATACTAATCTACCCTTCTTGCTTTGTCTCTTTCTCTTCCCATTCTCTCCTAAATCTTTGCGGTTTGGGATTTTCTCCCATCATTCTAGTTCAGCCATGTTTTCTAAGATCAGCAGTGAAGTACTAATTTTCCCAGTAGTTGTGATCCTGGGTTGCTAGTCAAAGGATTGTGATAGGTGTGGGTGTCAGGATCAGATCTCCTAGATTCGCATTTGAGCCACTTGACCGGCTGTGTATTTGTGAGCAGCTATTTAAAATGTTATCCTCTGTAAAATGGGCAAAAATAATTGCACCTATCTAAGAGTTGTGAGGATTGTGCGGAATATATAAAACCGATGTAAAATGTTTAGCACAGACGGGGGCACAGAGTAAACATTCAGAAATTTAAAAATATTTTTATTGCATTTGGAAAGCAAATGAACGAGAGAGTTTCAGGAAAGAAGAGGTGACTGTTATGGGCGTATCCCCCCAAAAGATGTTGACATCTTAACACTTGGTGTCTGTGAATGTGACCTTATTTGGAAATAGGGTCTTTGCAGATGTGATTAAGATGTAAATTAACAAGAGGTCATACTGGAAATAAGGCAGGCCCTTGATCCAATACAACTGGTGTCCTAATAAGAGAGAAGAGTGACACATAGGGAGACGCCTGTGAGGACAGAGACAGAGATTGGAAGAAGGCTGCCATGAGCCAAGGGTGATGGCCACGACCAGCAGCTAGAAAGAGGCAGGAAGGACTCCGTCCAGAGTCTCAGACGGAGCACGGCCTTGCCGACAACTGGATTCAGACTTCCAGCCTCCACGACGGTGAGAGAACACGTTTCTATTGTTTTAGCCACCCAGCCTGTGGTGCTTTGCTATGGCAGCCCCAGGAAAATAAAACAGTGACCAGCAACCAGGTGCTTTACAGGAGTGGGGCATGAAAATGGAAAGAAAAAGGATGAATTTGCCAGCAAGGAGGCTATTACCGAGAGAGCTGATAGGGAAGTAAAGAGTCTGTCATGGTGTGAAGAGAGATGGTGGCTATAGATGTGGAGCCTTTCCCCTTACGCTTATTAGTTGAAGAGAATCAGGAGATTAGGCAGAGGCATGACAGGGTACAGAGTAGGACTTTGACAGAAAAAGGAGGTTGTCCGCTTTTCAGTGGGAAGACAAGGTGTCAGGGGAGAGATATTTTTTTACGTCGAATTGCTGAAGAGAGCTGCTGCAAGTCTTAGAGCTATAGACCCCTTGAAGGACAGAGCGACCCACTGATTGAACTGCCACCGAAAGCACGGCTGGAAGAATAGGTTTCCTAAACGGGGAGGGCACCGCGTTAGAAGCATTGAGACTAGAAATTAGGATAAGAAGTAGATGTAATGACAAATGTTAAGATGGAAATAAAGTGTAATTAGTTAGGCTATAACACTTGTTTTGAAAATGTGAATTTGTTCCAACATGATTGATATACTAAGGAACAATTTGAGCATAGCTAGAGTTTCACATGTGCTAATTATGCGTAAGATATCCACAAGAAACACAGAAAACTCCACCCAACTGAACCAGGTCACAAAGGAGTATAGAAACTACACGCACACACACACACCCCCGCATCTCAGGCATCTACCTCTATCTCAGTTCACTGTCTGTCACATCTGTCCATATCTGGTGTTAAAAATTTCCTTCCAATTTCTGATAACACTCCTTCCACCGCTTGACTATAACTCACAAGCTGCATTTCTTTCCACACACCTTCCCCGAGTAAATTTCATGTTTTTTCAAGGTAAAGTGCAACATCTATTGTAGTCCTTACATAGTTCTTAACCATTAACATGTATGAAACTGACTACCACTTTGATTAGGTATCTATCCTTTTTTTTTTTTTGCGGTACGCGGGCCTCTCACTGTTGTGGCCTCTCCCGTTGCAGAGCACAGGCTTCCGACGCACAGGCTCAGCGGCCATGGCTCACGGGCCCAGCCGCTCCGTGGCATGTGGGATCTTCCCGGCCCGGGGCACAAACCCGTGTCCCCTGCATCGGCAGGCGGACTCTCAACCACTGCGCCACCAGGGAAGCCCCAAAAGTTTTTTTTAAATGATGGACCTAGATGAAATGGACCAATTCAATGAAAGACACAATTTGCCAAAACTCGCAAACACAAAAAAGAAATAGACAATCTGAATTGCTTATATCTATTATAGAAATTTAATCAATAATTAATACCTTTTCAAAACAGAAAGCACCAGGTGCAGATAGGTTCACTGATGAATTCTACCATTTAAGGAAAAAATTATACCAGTTCTCCACAATCTCTTTCAAGAATAGAAGTAGAGGGAATATTTCCTAGCATTACCCTAATACTAAAACCAGACAAGGACTTCACAAGAAAAGAAAACTATAGATCAATACCTCTGATGAACAAAGATGAAAAAATCCTCAACAAAATATTAGCCAATTGAATTTAACAATCTATAAAATCATTATTCACCACAACCACGTGAGATTTATCCCAGGTATGCAAGGCTGGTTCAACATTCAAAAACCAATGAATGTGACCCATCACATCAAGAAACTAAAAAGGAAAAATCACTTGACCAAACCAACAGATCCAGAAAGAGCATCACACAAAATGTAACATGTGTTCATGATAAAAATTCTCAGTGAACTAGGAATAGAGGGGAACCTCCTCAACTTGATAAAGAATAGCTACAAAAACTACAGCTGACATCATACTTAATGATGAGAAACTTGAAACTTTCCCACTAAGATCAGGTACAAGACAAGGATGTCCCCTGTCATCACTGCTTTACAAAATTATACTAGAAGTCCTAGCTAATGCATTAAAACAAGAACAAGAAGAAAAAAAGATATATTGATTGGAAAGGATGAAATAAAACTGTCTTTGTTCACAGATGACATGATCGCTTATATAGAAAATTTGTAATAATCAGCAAAAAAAAAAAAAAAAAAAGACCTCCTGGAACTAATGTATGAGTGATAAAGCAAAGTTACAGGAAACAAGTTTAATATACAAAATCAATTGACACAATACCATTTATACTAGCACCCCCCAAATGAAATACTTAAATATAAATTTAACAAAATAGGTATAAGAACTATAGAGGAAAACTACAAAAATGATGAATGAAATCAAAGAACTAAATAAATGGAGAGATGTTCCATGTTCATGGACAGAAAGACTCAATATTTTCAAGATGTCAGTTCTTCCCAGCTCGATCTGTAGGTTCAGTGCAATCCCAATAAAAATCCCAGAAAGTTATTTTGTAGGTATTGACAAACTGATTCTAAAGTTTATAGGGAGGGGAAAAAACCCAGAATAGCCAACACAATATCGAAGAAGAAGAACAAAGTTGTAGAACTAACACTACCAGATTTCAAGACTTACTATAAAGCTATGGTAATTAAGACAATGTGGTGTGTCTATGGTGGAAGAGTAGATAAATAGACAAATGGAACAGAATAGAAAGCCTAGAAATAGAACAATGTACAGTCAACTGATCCTGGACAAAGGAAATACAGTGGAGCAAAGAGAGACTTTAAATAAATAGTGCTGGAACAGCTGACATCCAACATGCAAAAAATTGAATCCAGACACACACCTTACACCCTTCACAAAAATGAACTCAAAAAAAGATCATAGCTCTGAATGTAAAACACAAAAATATACAACTCCTAGAAGATGACATAGGAGAAAACCTAGATGACTTTGGGTATGGTGATGATTTTTTAGATGCAACACCAGAGGCATAATCTGTGAAAGAAATAATTGGTCAACTAGACTTCATTAAAATTTAAAACATGTGCTGTGTGGAAAACTGTCAAGAGAATGAGAAGACAAGACAAAGACTGGGAGAAAATATTTCAAAAGGAAACATGTCTGATAGAGGACTCTTCTTCAAAATATGTAAAGAACTCTTAAAACTCAAAAATAGGAAAACAAACAACCTGGTTAAAAATAGGCAGAAGGCCTTCACAGATACTTCACCAAAGAAGACATACAGATGACAAAGAAGCATATGAAAAGATGCTCCACATCATGTGTCATCAAAGAAATGCAAATTAAAATAATGAAATCCCACTACACACCTATTAAAATGGCCCAAATTTTTTTTTTTTTTTTTTTTTTTTTTGCGGTACGCGGGCCTCTCACTGCTGTGGCCTCTCCCGTTGCGGAGCACAGGCTCCGGATGCGCAGGCTCAGCGGCCATGGCTCACGGGCCCAGCCGCTCCGCGGCATGTGGGATCTTCCCGGACCGGGGCACGAACCCGCGTCCCCTGCCTCGGCAGGCGGGCTCTCAACCGCTGCGCCACCAGGGAAGCCCCTAAAATGGCCCAAATTTGAAACACTGACAACACCAAATGCTGGTGAAGATGTGGAGCAACAGGAATTATTCACTGCTGGTGAGAAGACGAAGTGGTGCAGCCACTTTAGAAGACGGTCCGGCAGTCTCTTACAAAATGAAACGTACTCTTACCTCACACTCCAGAATTTTCACTATTTGGTACTTACCCAAAGGAGTTGAAAACTTATATTTATACAAAAACTTGCACAAAAATGTTTATAGCAACTCTATTCATAATTTCTAGAACTTGGAAGCAACCTAAATGCCCTTCAGTAGGTGAATGAATAAATAAACGGCAGTCCATCTAGACAATGGAATATCATTCAGCACTAAAAAGAAATGAGCTCTCAAGCCATGAAAAGACATGGAGGAGTCTTAAATGCATATCACTGAGTGAAAGAAGCAAATATGAAAAGCCTACAGATTCTGTTTCATTCCACCTATATGACATTCTAGAAAAGGCAAAACTATGGAGACAATAAAAAAGAAATCAGTGGTTGCCAGAGGTTGGGTGGTGAGGAGGGTTGTATAGGCAAAGGATTTTAGGGCAGTGAAAATCCTCTGTGTGATACCATAATGGTGGATGCATGTTATACATTTGTCCAGACCCACAGCATATGCAGCGTGAAGCGTGAGCCGTAATGTAAAGGGTGGACTTCGGGTGATTGTGATGAGCCAACGTAGGTTCACCATTTGCAATAAATGTACCATCTGGTGGCAGGTATTGATCATGGGGGAAGCTCTGCATTTGTGGGTGCAGCAGGTATATGGAAAATCTCTGTACACCCCCTCAATTTTCTGTGAACCTCAAACTGCTCTGAAAAAATGAAGTCCAAAGAAAAAAGGAAAACCAAGAAAAAAAACCCCAGTGACCTCTTTCATACCCATGACTTGAGTCATCTTATGCTGAGTGGCTTTACCTATTGTATGTTATACCCTGTGAAGCTGTGTCAAGTTAATTGAACTTGTTTTAAAAAGCCGCTGAGTTTATACAACTGGAAAATACAGTCAAACCCGGTCAGACCCTCAGTGTTGTGTCAATACATTAGTTATGACCTCTCTGGCAATGACACCAGGTGCATGCTCATGTAGTGGAAATGTTTTTCATTTTCCTAGATTTTTTTCCATGTCTGCAGGTGCCACAGAAGGCAAATGAACATGGTCAATGATTTCTAGGCTGTTAGAGAATCCAGCCATTACATAGGGTACCTGAAACTGTGAATGATGGATCCTGTGGTACCTCGTGTTTCCCGGCAGCCTCCAGGATATATGCTAAGTGCTAAAAGGCAAACACTAATTCTTTTGAGTGGAGACCACCCTGCTCTAGTATAGAATGGTTGTATCTACTACAGAAGTTGAAGAAGGTAGTGAATGTACTGTCTTTGTTTTGTTTCTTTTTTCTTAACATAGCATCAACTGGGGAGCTTAAAGATGGACATCTTCTCAATGTAAAATCATAGACATTTACCTTAGGTTTGGCTGATTAAAAAATACTAAAAACCATCTCTCTTTACAAGATCTCCTTGGTTACGTACCAGCCAAGAAGTATAACTGCTCTTTGGCAAGCAGTACGGCTCTGGCTTTTAGGCTTAAAATTTCAAACGCAGTTCTCATTTTTTAACCCCTATGTTTGTTTCCTGAACAAAATTCCTAAAGTTCTACATCTTGCTGTATGTGAATATATGTGCTCTAAGAGCTCATAACTTATGTAATCAGGCTTACATTTCATTTGGTAATAGTTTTGAAGGTGTAGTTGGAATACGAGCCATCATAGATACTTAAGGAAGGGCTCATGTATTCCCCCTCCATTTCCTTTTCTGTATTTCTACTAAAAACATTCCTTGTTTTTAAAAAATTGTTGCCAGTAATGGATGAGGAAGACCATTTAGTATCTCAAGGGGAGATGGATAGTAGTTCTCGTGCTCAGACAACACTGTTGTTAAGGTTACCGAATGCTGTGTGGAACCCAAAATAAACTGGGACACATCAATTTGTTACCTTTGTCTTTAAAGTCTGATTTGCCACAAAATTAGGCTTTTGAGAGAAAACTAATCCACACAAGCAGGTTCTCAATGGCAGAGATGTCTCATTCTTGTTTGCCTGATAGAGTATCAAAATTAATATTTATGGACGACCTGCAAAGGGCCAGGTTTGTGTGGAGTATTCTACATGCGACATTTAATTAAATGTCCTCCACCTGCTAGGATGCAGGCTACAAAATAACAGGTCACTTGAAAAGAGCAACGGGCACAGACTTTTGTGAGTCTAGGTATGCAAACTATATCAGCCTTTCATTATATCACGTTGTCCATACGTTTAGAGACTGAGGTACTCTAAGAGATTTCAAAGAACGGGGCAGGGGGTATCACTCATCCTTCAAAGAGAAAACTCTTCTAAACTGGGAATAATATTTTCCTCTTTTTAGTCGGAAGTAATCATAGTAGTTACTGGTTAGAGACTTCCCTCTCTAAAATGTGCCACAACCTAGGCCATCATATCACTAATCCATTCACTCCTTTGACTGCACGGGTATAAATTATGACGTATTGGATATGTTTTAAATCATGGGATGTGATGTACAGCAGGGAGACTATACTTAATAATACTGTATTGTATATTTCAAAGTTGCTAAGGGAATCAATCTTAAAATTTTCCAACACAAGAAAAAATCTGTAATTATGTATGGTGACAAATAACTAGACTTATTGTGTTGATCATTTTGCAGTATATATAAATATCAAATCATTATGTTGTGCACCTGAAACTCATATAATGTTATATGTCAGTTATACCTCAATTAAAAACAGTTATAACCATCGTAGCCATGAAATTTCCTCATCAACCAAATGAAGAGGAGGTTATGGGATGCAGAGTTCACTGAGGTACAATAAAGCTCTCTCTTGTCCCAGAATCAGGAGGAGTGAAATGTTTGCCACTTGGCGATCCCTCAGTAAGTGCATGGAGGTTTACGCCATCCCATTAACTAGGCTGCCCTCCCCGCACAGCTGTCCACAAGGTGGTCTTAGGATGCCTGGTGTGAGTGGTCAGAGATGGCCTTGCTTCTAGGTCTTGTCCAGTGTCCCTCGGCTGTCAGTAGTGTGAAGGTGGACATGTCTGCATCCCCTCACATCCTGCACAGATTTGCCATCAGCCTAAGCTTTGGATGGCTTTCATTTAATACTGAGGTTCGTAACTTGTGGGAGGGTCACAGTCCTGATCTTCTGAGATCACTTGATTATATCACGGATTAAGACACCTGATTGGTCACTATAGATCATGCCTGCAGCTTTCATAAATCTTCTTAATGAATCAAGGAGATGTGAGCAAGGCTCTCTTTCCTATTCTTTAGTTTTCATTTGTATTCATTCTTTTACCGTTTCTTTCTTAAAACTCTTACAAGGGTCTGGTGCACAGTTGTTGACGTACATCTGTTGAGCTCTCTGAAAAGTTGGTCGTTGTGTTACCAGGAGACCCTTGATGGCCACGCTCCATTCAACCTAGATCAACTTCACAGAGTCCAGCAAAGCTTCAAGTTCTTTCTGTGCCAATATGATCCGTCCCATTGCATAAATAATGAATAAATCTCATTTTATAATGCTAATGAAGAATATGAGCTCTCCAGGAAGCTAAAAGCTTGAGTTCTAGCAAATATTTGAATAGCTTTTAATTTATCCAAGTGATTTCGCTCTGCCCTTCAACCTTTGTTACTTAAGACATTACCCACATCTTCCTGTGTTTATTTCTAAACTCTGGGCAATGACATTTGCTTCCTTCACTGCCTTTCCCAGGAAAGAATGTGGGTCTATACAAGATCGAAGGTGCTCTTATTAACTTGGAGATAGTTCTAAAGTTTAGAAGTACGGACAGCTGGTTAACACCTTATGCGGTCGTAAGTAAGCAGCTCAGTTTTCTCATACCTTGTCTGTCTTCATTCTGCAATATGCAGAACTTGCATCAGGACCAGTGGGAGTTATGTTTCTGCTTCCAAAAGAAGCCTAATTCTCACAGGACATCAAAATAGCCTGCTCAGATAGTATTAGCAACGGGGATTCAGGGGAAGAGATGCAGTCTGCAGCTGGCATTTGAAAGATGTAAAAGACAGATTCATGCAGTATGTAAGTAGTTGGTGACTGTGTTGTTCAGAAAAGCCTTAAATTCAAACATATTCTCTGTATTTATTTCAACCTTAGGCCAGGAAGACAGGCTGTATATAAAGATGACTGTTTCTTTTACAGCCATTGTACTGTAAAAGAAATAAAAATCTATCTTGTTTGGTGACTTTGCTAAGGGAAGAAACAACAGCACTCTCTCCTAGAGCAAACTGTGCAAAATCTACTTTGATACTGAGAACTGCACGCCTGACGTTTGCAGGGACACTTGCCATCGTTAGGGGGATGGTGGAAATTAAGTAGCAACTTCAGCTCTATTACTTCAGGTGGGATTAAGACCGTCACTTGTGATGCAGTGTGAGAGTGAGAGCATTTTCCCCTGAATGGCAGCGTGAACGGGGGTGCTGAAACACGCTTGACAGTGTTCTAGTTGGCAAACGCTAGCATTTTAATAAGTCAGTACTGCCGAGAGTTCGATGTAAGAGCTCATCTGAAAGTGAAATAAACTGATGTAAGCTCAGACCAGCGAACACTGTCACCATCCTCAACAAAGTGTACATGCGAGTTTGGAGCTCATATATGAGTAACCTTTCAAAGTAATGCACACGTCTGATCACGTGCTCTAGCGAATGCCATGAAAATCCCTGCCATGGTTTTTGGAGAGAAATAAACATAATTTATATTTGGCATCAGCATGAACTGGTAATTATCTTGGGATAAAAAATACTAAGCAATATTTTAAAATCACTTGCGTGCTGGAGAGCTCTGCTTCCCATAAAGCAATCAGTGAGAGGAGATGGAAACTAAGGTGATTATTTAGATCTCAGCATAAAGATTTTTGGTGTTTTCTGAACATTTGAAATACTTAGTCCTGTTTGGGGGCAATTGTTCCCTTACAGCTAGTCGCTGATCACTTTTTAAATACATTTTTAAAAGCTCTGCGATTCTATCTTTTGCCTTTGGCCATTATTTATTATTATTATTATTACATCTGATTGTCCAAGTGTTGTTCCCGGAGAATATTCAAATCCCCTTCAAAGGCATGGAGCCTCTTAAAACTAACCATATATTGAATTATTTTTTCCCTTCTATTGGAAGACAGTTGGAAATAAGTTGACTGTTAACTATTGTTCCCAAGTAAGTCCCACCAAGATCCCTGTGTTCCTTTCTCAGAGAGATAAACTTCACATTATTGCAACATATGACACATGTAACGCTTGCACAGTTCCTGTGGAGAATCCCTGTTCAAACGCTGTCCTGGTTACTGTTTTATGTTGCTTCTGGAGAGGAAAGAAGGGCCTGCCCAACATGACATAGAAGATTCACACTGCGTGTCACCACAGAGAAGGGCGTGGAAGGTGGCACCAACCCCCTCCCCAGCTTTAAAGCAGGACCTGTTATCTGGCCAGATCTTTATTTCTGCCACTCTCAATGATAAGAGGTTCAAATCTGTGCAAATGCATTGGAAAAAAGGATGCAGAACACATGTGGAGAGCCAAATCCAGGGTGGTTCTCTTTGTCCGTTTGGGCTGTTATAGCAAAGCTCCGCAGACTGGGTGGCTTATAAACCACAGAAATTAACTTCTCATGGTTCTGAAGCCTGGAAGCCTGAGACAAGGGTGCCAGCATGGCCGGGCTCTGGAGAGAGCCCTCTTCCAGGTTGCTGGCTTCCAGCTTCCCACTGTATCTTCACGTGGCCCAAAGAGGACAAGAGAACTCTCTGGGGACTCTCCTATAAGGGCACTAATCCCACTCCTGAGGCCTCCACCTGCATGACCTTATGACTTCCCACTGTCCCCACAGTGCCATCACACTGGAGGGGTAGGTTTTCAACATGTGAATTTAAGGGGACATACAGTGGTCATCTTTGAATGCTGTGAAAAGTAGTTTTGTGTAGAGGGTGAAGAGATAGCAGAATAAACCCTGCAGAATGGTCTCTAGGTCCCTTGCTACCATGAGATGCCCTCCTCCTTGCTTATTTTGAAAGAGCCAAAGTAAGTCCAGGCTTAGAGCAGGAGAAGCCCCTCATTTTGACAAGCACGTTGTGTGAGGGTCCATCCGTTTTGCTGTGTGTGACATGCATTGTGCAGCTTTCCTTGTAATTGCTGCTGCTTCCACCTAAGCCAGACTTGTCCTTATTATAGGGCCCCCTGCCAGGATCACCCCCAAACCCACCTTCACCATATTCTCATCAGCGCTATTTGCAATTTTAATAATAAAACATGACATTCCTTGAACCCTAGATGCACTTAAGTCAACATTTTGTGTTTCTCCACAGCCCTTCCGGCAGCATCACCTCCTGCCACACACAGGCCCTCAAATCTCTGTGAAGTGGGTAAACCTGAGACTGCTAGTGAGTTTAAACACATATTTCAAAATTTAGATTTCCTTATGGGTGGAATCCACAGATTCAAAAGGTTGTGGTAGGGAACCCTAAAGTTTCCAGGTTTTAACTGATTCCAGTTTAGGGCTTGATCTTGATGGTTTTCATGGAATCCAGGATTGTACAGGTAAGTCCAAATGGGTTGCCCACTGACAACGTGCTTCCTCTCTTTCTGGTACCCAGTGAGGTTGGGGACAGAGCTCAGTCATAATCGAATCAAAGCATTTTATAGAAAAAAGTACTTGTGGAGTCAGTTTTAGGAACAGTCTGTATCCTGTTCTCTAAAACTGGTCTGTATATTACAGAGTGGCACAGCTGTGTGATAGTGAGACCAAGAGAGGAACTTACAGAAGTCATCAACACCACAAGAAATATGGACATTTATAAGATTTTTGTTCCCTTATAAAATGCACATATTGGCTCCAATCATATGATAATACACAGATTAATGTTCAAAACATCTCATCAGGACTTCCCTAGTGGCGCAGTGGTTAAGAATCCGCCTGCCAATGCAGGTGACACAGATTAGAGCCCTGGTCTGGGAAGATCCCACAGGCCTCGGAGCAACTAAGCCCGTGTGCCACAACTACTGAGCCCGTGTGCCACAACTACTGAGCCCGTGTGCCACAACTACTGAGCCCGTGTGCCACAACTACTGAGCCCATGTGCCGCAACTACCGAAGCCCACTTGCCTAGAGCCTGAGCTCCGCAACAAGAGAAGCCACCGCAATGAGAAGCCTGCGCACTGCAATGAAGAGTAGCCCCCGCTCGCCACAACTAGAGGAAGCCCACGCACAGCAATGAAAACCCAACGCAGCCAAAAATAAATAAATAAATAAATTTAGAAAACAAACAAGCAAACAAAAAAAGTCTCATCCTCGGGACTGGCTTCTCAATAATCAACCTTAGAAACATCTATAAGGTTATTAGGTCTTCACTTCCATGTGTTTTCCTTTGTCTCATAAATACGTGTTAATTTTTGTCTCAAGCATAAACGTAGATTGTAGACTCTTTTACATGAGTCCAATTCTCTCTCTCTTCCTCCCTCCCTCTCTTTTTTATATCTACCTATCTATCTATCCATCCATCTAGCATTTTTCTATTGAATTAGAAAGTAAGGGATGTAGGGATGATATTCTCGATAATCCTCCAAAGAGTCAAGCTATAGTTATTTCAGTCTCTTAAATGCCTGTGGTAACTCATTCTTACTAATCCATCTGGCCACCAGATTTCACTGGTGTCAACACTTCTGTGCCACAGTGAAAATGTAGTTTTAGCTCTTGTTTTCTGTGAGAATCATTTTGTGGGTAATGGTGAGGGGGTGTTAAGGGGAAACCCAGTCCAACTTGATGGCTTGCGGGCCAGGAAAGTGAGTCACGTTTCAAGCATGAGAGCGAAGCCTTAGGCACTGAACTCTAGTTACTCCTAAATTGTCTCTAGCAGTGCCCCGAGTCTACTAACAGGAGGCATCAAACAAATATCTGTGTGGTTCCCGTGAAATATTTTTCATTCTCCTTTAGCCAGACTCAGAGACTGAGTTCACGGACAGCAACCTCCAGACCCGAGGGCTGTCTCACTGAGGGTCTGAGTTTCGTGAACAGCCCTCCCGGACACGCCGGGGTGCATCCGCCCAGTGGTACCCTGCACCCTTTTCTCTGCAGCCTTCTCTGCCTTCAACACCCCAGCAAGCCGACAGGAGGCTTCTGCTGCCCTAATTCAGTCAGTTCTGTGTGACGCCATGCCTGTGCTTTACTATTTAAATGTGCCTCAGTGTAGTGTCAGCATTTGCAGAAATGGTTAACCTTTGCCCCGAATGGGAATAGAAATGAGGTGCCCCGTAAGCCAGGCCTCTGCACGCAGAGCCCGGGAATGGTGGACGGATGCTGTCAGCCCGCTTACACTTAGAGCAAAATGGAAACCTTCCCCACTCAGCAGATGCAGAGGACATTTTAACTGAATCGGCCTTAATATTGTTTAAGCGTTTGCTCTTGCAAACGAAATATTACATAATTCCCTAGAGAATATTGTCAAAACTGGGGAGCTGGTCCTCGCAGTACAGTCACACCTACACACTCACACATGACATTCATTTGATAGCACAGCTGTGTCTACACAAGGGTGATTGTGTAGACGGGAAGGGGTGGGAAGGGAGAAACTATTTGATTTACGCGTGAAACACCGATTTGTGATTGTCGTTACAGTTTTGTTTTGTTTTCCTCCATGGACCGGACCGGGTTCACCTCCTGGGTTAAATCTTACGACTGTTTCTGTGTGCCCTGGGGTGGAAAGGCCTTGCACTATGGGATCCAGTCATGTTGAATTAAAGTCCTTGCTCAGAAACTTAGGGCCCAGGGGGCTTTGGGCACATGACACAACCTCTCTGAAACTCTCTTTCCTCTTTTGCAAAATGGAGAGAATTACATGTCTCTCAGGGTCGCTGCAAGGATTTGAAGTCACATGAAAGCGTTTGGCCACGACCCTCCTTCTCTCAGCAAACCTCAGGCCTTGGCCTCGTCACTGTTGTTACGACACCAGAAAAACATCTAGGATCTTGACTTGGTTTTTGTTGTGAGATTGGGTTCGTTCTGACTGAAAAACCCCAAATTCTTACTGTAATTCTGAAAATGAATGGATTTATGAAAGCCTCCAAGATGCTCACGGAGCACAAGAAGGGAGAGAACCTTAAAGTGACATCAGCCTGGAAGGAGTGAGCCCATGAAGGACTCAAGAGTGAAAACTAAACAGAACCCAAACAAACAAAACTCAAAGTCTCTCAGAGTCACCTCTGTGTCCCTGGAGGTGTTTCAGGTGAGGCACTGGGTCGGACGGGGTGGATGTAGTTTCTCTGACCGTCGAGAACAAGGCGCGTGACCGGTGATCATGAGAACATACAAAGCCTGGTGTACTTTCTCAGAGTTCACGCAGCAAATTCTGCAATGGATAGGCCCTGTAATGGGCCTCTGCATATCGGTGAGAGGGCACTAGACATGGAGTTTAGTTTCCCAATTTGCCCCGTGAAGCAAGGGCCCTGGTTATTGTGTCTTCAGAGCTCTCTCTCAGGTGTGCTGGTTACTCAGTACTCTTTTGTTTGGTAGAATTTTGACTGACTTTGTTAAGCTGACTTTTGATCCTGCTAAAAGTCCTTCAGCTATTTTTTTCTTTCTCTCTCTTTGGAGAAGTTGGCCATTGATCATAAAATGATAGCACCCATGGGCCCATGGAAAACAGTAGAAATTCTGCCTTAAAAAGAGCCTCAGCATATGGTCTAGCATTTCTTTCACAGTTTGGGTGATCTGACTGACACACACAGCTCTCCTCTCCTCTGGCTCCACCACCACAGATTTCTATCCTTTGTGACTGAATTATTCTTTTAAAAGTCAGGCAGGTGGTTTATGGAAGAACTACTTTCAAAATATTTTGTGACATGTTTGTTGAATGACTCTTAAGGCTTAGAATGCTTGTCCTATTCTCCAGTTAAAACCAAGCTTTAAAACTCTTTCTTCAAGATGTGGTATATTGTATACAATGGAATATTACTCAGCCATAAAAAAGAACAAAGTAGTGCCATTTGCAGCAACATGGATGGACCTAGAGATTATCATACTAAGTTAAGTAAGCCAGACAGAGAAAGACAAATATCATATGATATCACTTATATGTGGAATCTAAAAAATATGATACAAATGAACTTATTTACAAAACAGAAATAGACCTACAGACATAGAAAAACAAATGTATGGTTACTAAAGGGGAAAGGAGGTGGGGGAGGGATAAATTAGGATTTTGGGATTAGCAGATGCAAACTATTATATATAATGGATAAACAACAAGGTCCTACTGTATAGCACAGGGGACTATATTCAATATCCTGTAATAAACCAAAATGGAAAAGAATATGAAAAAGAATATATATGTGTGTGTGTGTATATATATATATATATACATATATATATAAAACTGAATCACTTTGCTGTACACCAGAAACTAACACAACATTGTAAACCAACTATAATTCGATAAAAGAAATTTTTAAAAGTCCTCTCTTCTTCAAAGGGGAGTGAGGAAAATTTTGGAGGTGACAGGTTTATTACCTTGATTTTGGTGGTGGTTTCATGGGTATGTGCATATGTAGCTCATCAGATTGTGTATCTTAAATATGTACAGTTTTGCATGTCAATTATATCTCACTAAAGCTGTTAAAAATAAATTAATTTGAAACTCTCTTCTTGAACTTTTATTAAATGAAATAAAGTAATAACATAGTGACCATTACTTAATATTTGCCCTAACTCAAAGAAAAGGTGCAGTTTTAATATTCTAGCCTATGAGTACAGCCAATACTGATTTTTTATATTCCAGACAATGTAGTTTGATAATAATATTCCTAACATGCGATGTGAATATTGAGGTAGATTACCGAGGAAGTCTAGGATTTTCTTCATGGTCTGGGGTGGTTCATTTGTAGCTCAGACAGATGGATTATACAGCATTGTAAACTGCTTTTCAGCCCTTTAATTCTTGGAGCACTTTTATGACAACAAAATTATGTGTGTGTGTGTGTGTGTGTGTGTGTGTGAGAGAGAGCGAGAGAGAGAGAGAGAGAATGAAGAAGACCAGGTCTAATATTGTAAATTTTAGAAATAGATGCCTGCCTTGAAGTTCTGTTTGCAAATGTTAATAATTTTCAGAAAGATAGTTCATATTTGGTTCAGTTATAGCTAATTTTTAAAATGGGGATTAACTTATGTCTAGATGTGAACATTTTGCCTTTGCTTCTAGTGATGTTATTTCTTCAGGAATTTTAATACAACTTGAATATAAACCTGTAGCATACTCATATATCCCAATGTGACCATAACACTATCTGGGCATTACAGAGCTCTTGTCTACCAGCTCTGTCATGACTACTGGGTCTCAACTCTGTCTTTCACAGATGGAAATGTGAATCTTTGGGAGACTTGGCTTATAAGGAAAGGTAGATTCTTAAAATTAAAAACCTTACTCTCTAATTATAAACAATCCCAGTGAGAGAAAGGGGGAAATTATATAATAAAGTGATTACACAGAGATTTCTTTGATGAACTAAAATTTTGAAAGCTATGTTCTAAAGTGCATATAGGGACAAAATTAAGAACACATTAAAAACAAACAGCAGGAACTTTCATAAAAGATCTCTGTAAGGTAAAGCTTTGTGCACCTGGAGACATGGAAAAGGCCAGTGGTCCTTTACAGCGAATAAGAAGGGATGAGGGATGTGACATGGTGAATGTGAACGAAAGCCAGGGAAAAAGTAGAACTACTGAACTCTGACAGGACTTCAGTGAGGAAAATTTCTAACCTGGAAATATAAGGCAAATTAGGTGGAATTTCAGCCCAAGAAATTGAGGGTGTAGTCAGATAAAATACGTGGCATAGATGTACTTCCAAATACCTGCGGAATCCTTCTTCTTCCCTCTGCGTCCATTTCCAACATCCTAGTCAAGGTCACCAGGTTCTCTCACGCGGATTCACACCCTAGTCTCTTCTTTAGTCCCCCCACCCGGCTTTCACTTTACCGCCCTGCAATCCTTCTTTTGCAGAGCAGTCAGGGGAATCTTTTAAAAACATAAACCAGGTCACGCTATCTCCTGCTTACAGTCCCATCCCTGACGGACGCTACATGTCCACCTCGCTGTCCTCCACCCATTCTGGCTTCTCCTGGCCGAACAGCCCAGGGAACTTCTTTTTGCTGCACACTTGAACCAACCAAACTCATTCCCATGTTTGGGCTTTTCAAAGATTATGGTAGCTGTTCCCTCTGCTGGCAGTGCTCTCTCCGTTAATATCCAGCAGCTGAATAGCTTTTTGTCATTCAGATCTCGGCCTAAACATCACCTCCTCCAAGAGGCCCTCCCTGGACATCCCATGTAGAATGACAGCCCATTCAGTCTCTGTAGAGAACTGAGCACGTCATTGCTTTTCTCCCATGTTCGTTTATTCTCTCTCTCACCCCATTAGGAGGGATGTGCCAGGAGAGTAAGTACCCTGTCTATCTGATTCCTTGCTATCTCTCCCCAGTGCCTAGAACGGTGCCTGGTATCTAATGGCTCTCAATAAAAGTTTTTGCATGAGTGACAGAATGCATGAATAATTAAGAGCTGAGGGAATTCAAAGACCAAGGTCATCAATGCAGGTTAGGGTTGGTGTCTTGGGGATGGTTTTGGAAGAGGTGGAATTGGGCTGGAACTTTGTCTGGGGCCTGGAAAGGTGGAGGAAAGGCCTGGGCACACACTGTGGGTGGGGAGATTAGTAGGAGGGAAGATATTAATGGGGAAGGCCCACAGCCCTCGGGAGCTGGTGAGGAGCTTGCGTGGCGGGAATGGCAGAGAATGAGACTGAACAGAGTGGGATCTGAGTAAAGGCAGGGGTATTTGAAAACTACAGAGCAGCTTGGTGACTTGGTGGAGACTAGAATGTGTGTTTTTATGTGTGCAAAATAAAACTATGTTTAATACACAGGAAATTATGTCACAATTAATTTTCTAAACAATTTCTTCACTTATACACAAAATAATTTTTGTTAAATGACTCTAGAACATCTCATTACTCTGTTAATTCTACTGATGTTCACACAGACATAAAGTAAAACATTTTTCTTTAAAAATAATATGCGCTCTTCATTTTAATTTATTAGACTTGGCTCGTAGCTTTACAAAATCCCACTTACAGAGAAAGTCATAATTAATATATGGCCTATTTCATTTTATTTTCAGAAAAGAGCTATGTAAGCCATTTCATAATTGGGAAATGTGACATTTCCTAATAGAGCTTATTTTTCCTATTATAAAACTTGACCCGGGCTTCCCTGGTGGCGCAGTGGTTGAGAGTCCGCCTGCCGATGCAGGGGACACGGGTTCGTGCCCCGGTCCGGGAAGATCCCACGTGCCGCGGAGCGGCTGGGCCCGTGAGCCCTGGCCGCTGAGCCTGCGCCTCCATAGCCTGTGCTCCGCAACGGGAGAGGCCACAACAGTGAGAGGCCCGCGTACCGCAAAAAAACCCAAAAAACAAAAAACAAAAAAAAAACTTGACCAACTTAAATGCTCACAACCAGAGTTTGTCTATAAAATAAGAAAAACCCCAAAACATACAAAAAAACCTCTCAATCCTTTTTAACACTGCAAAGATGGGCTATGTTAACACCACTGAGCTCACACCAAGGTCGTCTTCAGCCGCCTTGGTTAAGAATAAACTTGACTGACAGTTTTGAACCAAATGTGCTGGAGGCCTGTGTTGTGAGTTTGTGTGCTTCCTATATAACCTTGGACTAGCTACTTTAGCTCATTTTTCTCAACTGTGAGATGGATTCAATGAACAGTGTATTTGCAAAGATGCAAACTGTGTCTGAAATCAGCCTTATGCTAATGATGGCCTGTCCTGACAGATTTCCTGTTCTCTAACTTCCACCAGCCCTAAGAAATGCTATTTTGTAAAAATCCATCAGATTTGCTTAGCTTGAGACTTTTTGTTCAGAACAGCATTGATCCCCCAATGAACACATGCAGATGGAGTAACGGTGAAAATCTCAACGTGGAAAACTAAGGCTAACCACAGCCGTCTTGATGCAGAAGGACATCTAAGTGGCACTGAGGCAGGAAGTGGGGCTCAGCTTTATGTAAGGAGGGCACCTGCCTCAAGAAAGGTGGTGAGATGTGTGCTGGGACCATCCCCGCCTGGTCCTCTGAGCTCCTCCGGGCCTACGCCTGCTGGAGAAGCCGGCCACCTGTCCTTTTCCCATGGAACTACTGTGAGAGGCGGATTACTATTTGCTCTGCTTTTTCTTCAAGCAGGAGGACCCTTCCTGCCAGGATCTCAGAACAAGGCAGATACTTCAAATCTCAGATACCAGGGACCCCAAAGTGGGAGGAAACTGGTGGTGACAGGGTGTACTTGTAAAGTGGCGTCTTCAGGAGCGAAGCCCTGGAGATGGGGCAGAAGGGACTCGGGGAGCAGTATTATTACAGTGTATCACAGAGAGGGGGCAGGGCGGGGGCGTGAGGATGGGGAGAGGTGAGACCACCGCGGGGCCCAGACAAGCTTAGGACAGCGGTGTCCTAACCAGAGAGCAAGAAGCCTTGGTCCCCAGGACCCCGAAAAGGGGACCCATAAGGAGAGAGTGTCCTGAGACAAGTAGCAAGCTGAGGGGTAAAGCTGGAAGTGGCTCAGAAACAAAAAGGCAACAGCAGAATGGAAATTCATGCTTATGTCTGGGAGTGAGAAGTAGCAGAGCCAAGATTGAATTAGCGATGTAGGACATGCCAGAAACGATCTCCCGGGACAGAAAGAGAGAGAGAAAGAAAGTAAGGCATGGGTGGGGAACAAAAAGTAAATCAAGGTGTTTTGGAAAAAGAAACAAAAATTTATAATGATAGCCATAAAAAATAGAGCGGAACACAACTTCTAGAGTTATAGAAAGACTATCACATATCAATGAAAGGGCCCATCAAGTTCTACACACAGCTGGTGGAAAGAGGCCCATGTCCAGATACACAGTGGCAGCTGTTGGGAGTGCTAAGGATAATCCAATAGGTGTTTGTTAAAAACAAAAAAAAGATCCTGCTAAACCATATGAATAATTCACATTAACACATTTACACCAATTTCAATGGGCTTATATTGTCTGAAAGAAATTATCATACTTATGGGTTTGAGTCCATGTTCTGCTTTTCTGGGCAATGATGGCCAATTCAGTACTTTCTAAAACTCTGCCTTCTGATCTGTAGAAAGAGGTACAAATATAATCCCTTATATTGGTTGTGAACATCAGACTATCAGTATAGGTGGCTTCTCATATACTACGAAAAGTAGAGAAAGCAACTTAATGTGATAAACTGGAAAAATTAGTGTAAACTCATGACCTTAAAAAGGTGCAGATTTCTTCAATCTGTCACCAGTAATTGTCCCAACAGCAGCAGCACTTTCACCCCCCCCTCATGTGTCCCTAGTGCCCATGTTTTGTACGTAGTGTTGCAGACCACGAAAAAGAATCAGGATACCTGGGTGGGAAATTGATTCCATGTCTCCCAGTGGGAAAAACAGAATTGGTCTGGAATATCATGTTGTTGTCCGGAATCAGTAATAGCTTCAAAAATGTCAAGGGCAGTGCTGAAGCACAGAAGGAGAAATTCAAAGGGGTTTGCATTTGCTAAGCTGGAAGTGTTATCTTCGTAATAATGATGATAATCGTAATAGTTAATTGAAATAAGTGGAGACTGTGAAAAGCCATGCAATGGTAATTGCATTCAAAAGAGAAAAGTGAATATGAAATGTACAAAATGTAGTTGTAATACAAAGAAGGGTATATATAATAGTATATGTTTAATTATTTATTGATTTTAATAAATAAAGGAGTGTTAATAAATGGAATTCCTGTAAAGCCCTGTGCATTTGAAATTTTAATAAATTCACTTCTATAAAAGATGTAAACAGTCTGCAAAATGCAATGGAAAAATTACCCACAGAGTAGAATATTCGATGGTGTAAATCTTATCTTTCAACCTATCCACCGTGATTTTGGATAATTTTGATGTCTTTCAGCATAGCATAGTTTTTATTACCTGGAATATAAAAGAAAGAAATTAGAAAAAATGAATCATTAGCAATTTAATTTAAATGATGAGTAATTTCCATCTCTCCTACATTTTGCAAATTGTTTATATCCTCCATAGATGAAAATGTATTAAAATTAAAAACTACACATCTACTTTATGGATAGCTTGAATATATGAGTATTTTGTTTCTTATTTTAATTATGTATTCAGATATCTTGAAAGTACCATCGTAACAATGTGTCTGCTTCAAAATATTTGTGCTTATCAGGCTTTAGTGAGAAAGTGTCTTTCCAAAATACTTACTGACAACCTGTAGCCAGTTTTTGATGAGAACGGCTGAGCTAAGATAAGTTTAAAAAATAAGCAAGCTTTCCTTAATGCTTTAGCCTTTATCCCAATACCCGTATTCAAGGGGGAAATGTGGGCTTCAGAGAGAGACAGATCCTTTCATTAGGGAGACAGCTGCAGCTCAGAGAAGCAGAGTGTGGCCTCAAATCCTGGTCTCAATCTGGGGCAGATGACACAGGTTTTCTGAGTGTCAGTTACTTTGTCTGTGAAGTGGGGCTGATACCTATACTAGAGTGATCTCTGTGACATTGGCCATCCCACCAGGGCACATTTGCGAGAGAAGAAGGGCTCCGTTAATCATTGCGCCCAGACAACAGATGTCAGTTGGGACCATTGCAGACAAACCGGGGAGTGGTCACTGCGTGGGGCTTCCATCAGGAGGAGTGAGAGAGTGACCGCAGTGCTGTCACCTGGGTGGCACTCAGCACTAAATTGGTTCCTTGGTCCTCTGCCTGAGACTTGTCTCTCGTACTGCTTCCTTCCTACTGCTTGGCTGGTGTCATGATGGGAGGACAAACACAAAGAACAGCTCGGGTAGAGGGCAGGCTCTTCTCAGCCCCACAGCCAGAGGGGCCCTCGGAGAATGTCAATCAGATTCTGGCACTCTTTTGCTTACTACGTCCCAAAGGTTTCCCAACTTGCTAAGAGGAAAAGCCCAAGCCATCAGCACCTCATACCAGTCCTTCCCTGGCTCCCCCAGATCCAGCCTCAGCGCTTCCCGATGTCGCCAGGCCTCAGCCCTTCTGCTGCATCCGCTGTCCCCTGCCTCCCCGGCCTCTGCACGGACAGTTCCTTCACCCTCCATCAGGTCTTTGGTCCAGGGGCCTTCTCAGTTAGAAAATCCATCCCTCCCTTACCCTGGCATTTCTTTTCTTTTTTCAGCAGTAAGATAAAAAATTTCAACCATGGGGATTCAGCCCCGAACCGCCAACATATATGGTCTCGGACCACAAGCCTTCAGGGCAGATGGAGGTGTCTGCACGTGCTTGATGCTGAATCTCATTTACCATCTGTGTCTGAGCTCTGATTCTTTTGGGCAGTTTGTATCAACACGATCACGCCATGATGAGTGCTGAGAAAGCTTAATTCTTGGTGACCTGCAAGAAAGCCCTGCAACAGTCCATTAGTTATATCCAATTAGAGATTCAGCCGAGGGCTTCCTCTTAGTGACGCTGAGTTGTGCTGCCTGCGTAGGCTTCCTGGTGCCGGGGGTTACACTCCCCAGGCGGTGCCAGCAGGCTCAGGGCTCACCGGGCCCTCCCCCCGCACCCCTCCCCCTGCCCCTGTGCAGAGGGGCGGGCCCCACAAGATCCTGCAAGGGCAATGTTACGCAGTGTTACCTGGGAATATTTGAGCATTGTGGCTGAAAAGACGGTACTGGGGAAGTTCCCCAAACATAAACAACTACATCTCTTTTTCCGGATTGAGAACGTGTTCAGACAAAAACCCCCAAAGCTGACATTTGCTAAACACATTGTGTGCACTTTGACAGGAAGATGAGGACTCACCTGTAAGGTTCATGGCTCTTTAGCCTTTTCCTTAGGCTCTGGGATTTCTTGTTTATGTCAGCCAAGGTTGGTAGGGCCTGAAATGTGTCAAGAGTTTGTCTCCCAGGATGGAGGAAAGGGCACTGAGAGGTCATGTCCCCAGGTCACCTGCCGGCTGGAGAGATTTAGGAGACGGGCTGGCCCAGAGATTCTTTGGTACCCCATCTCTAAATTGGGGAGCTAAGTATTTAGAAGGGCCTGGGTGGAGAATCTTTCAGTTAGGGCCCTACTTAGGATTTAAGGTCCCATGAGTTTCATTGGAGTATCACTGAGTTTGCCCCCAACTCAGGGCGTGTGTGTGTGTGTGTGTGTGTGTGTCTGCCCACAGACATTTGCACAGAGGCACGTCTCTCTAGGGGAGGTCCCATAGGTCATTTCCCAATGAAAATTTGAACAGTATACCCCCAGTGGAGAAGGGAAATCTGCAACCTTAAGGACACAGCAGGAAGAACGATACATTTATGTGACTCTATCATTTATTTGATAAACGGAGAATTTTGTTGCAGCAGATTGAGAACTCTTGGAGTTTTAGACCAACAGGGAATGAATTACACCAATGGGCCATCTGCATGAAGAAGATGAGGAGGCCTTTGCCATGCGCTCGCTTGGCAGTAGCGTGGGGGGTTTGACAATGCTAGTTCTCTGCCCCCCTTTGTTCCTCAGTCACTGGGGGGTGCAGGTGCTCCTTGGAGAGGGTCAGAGTCTGGGAAACCAAACCCTGTTGTCCACTCCTACTGGCACATATAGATGTAAGATTAGGAGGCAAAACCAAAGAGCCCAAAGCCAGGTGGACCCTGAAATAAACTGGGAATAAGAGCAAAGTTGGGTGCAAAAGGAGCCTGGGAAAGTAGGCTCTGTTTAAGGCACAGATCTGCGTGAAGAGCAGCCACAGCACTTTCTAGATGTTTCACACTTGAGCAGTGCTTTGGGCAACCAGCAGGAGCAGGGCACAACACTTACTGATGGATGGGTGGATGGATGGATGGGTGGATGGATGGATGGGTGGATGGATGGGTGGATGGATGGGTGGATGGATGGATGGATGGATGGATGGATGGATGGGTGGATGGATGGATGGGTGGATGGATGGATGAATGGGTGGATGGATGGATGGATGGATGGGTGGATGGATGGATGAATGGGTGGATGGATGGATTACTAGGCGTTCATTTATTCAGTAGTATTCAGTATTTACATGTGCCGGGAGCGAGGGGTTCAAAACTAAGGAAGACGTGAGCCCTGCACTTATGACACATATGGTTTAGGGGAGGGAGTTCAAGAGGCCCTGGACACGGATAACTCACTTGTGCAGGAGGATGGCCCACGTGAGGTGGACAGTGTTTTGGCTGATAGACAGTCTATGAACGCATCCACTGTTTGACATATCATCAATAATTTCAGGTGATTTTCATAACAGAATTACTAGATATTCTTTCATTATTTCTTCAAAATCATCCTAAAGTGAGAAGATCGCTTCTCTTTAGGGCATTTCTCTTGAAATAGCTGCCTAGATCTGGAGGAATATTTCCTGGTTCAACTAATTTTTTATGACACTCTGATACCGTAAATGGCAGATCGTGGAGTAAGGCAGCCGCCTGCTTCTTTCCGTATTTACTTCTGGGGCTGACTTTATTTGGCCATCGGTACTTCTTTAGAGTTGCTCAATCTTGACATCTTGGATGGGTTAGAGGTGGTCCTTTCCTCCTGAAACATACAGTGGCCCTTAATGATCCTGAATGAGCCTGATGGCAAAGGACTCAATTCAGTTCCACAAATAAACTCCTGGTGTCTAGATGTTTAAAACTCTCCATTCCAGGTAGATTTGTGAAGAGGCTGCCCCTCATCACCACATAGCTGATACCTTGGGTGATCAAGGGATCACCACCAAGGGAATGAAAAACTTCTTGGCGTGATAGGATATTAAGAGGTGCTCCTTCAAATGGAATTGAGATTAAAATCACAAAACATCACCAAATATATTATATTTTATATATATATATAAAATATAGTATAAATATATTTATATATAATATATTATATATTATATGTAATATATAATATATTTATATATTATATATAAAAATAATATATTTAATAAACAGTTAATTGGATTCAATGTCTTTATATGCTCATTCAAAAATCAGGCAGATATCACGTCTGAGACAGTATTTCTAGATATCATCCTGGCTATTACTATATCTGCATTGTTTTTATCATCATGTGATGGGTTTGAGTCTTCACAATCATAACTTTGAGTACTGCAAAAGCATCATCTTTTTTGTTCTCTATAACTGATTGAAATCACTCCCCTCATGAGGAGGCTTTTTAAGGTGATGGAAATGTTCTCTGTCCTGATTATGGTGATAATTAAAGGACTTGTGCCTATTTGTCAAAACTCATCAAACCATATACCTTAAAAGTGCATTTTACTACATGTGAATAATATTTCTTGACTTACAAATATTCCAAGCCCCTCTTTCCATGGATGATGGCAATCTTAATCCTTTTAATTCAAAATAAACAGTAAATTCCAACATAGAGCTTAGTTTCTCTTGGGTGAAAACTGGTCAGTTTAGGATTCTTCTCTTTCTGCTCCCTCTCTTACTCCAAGTGGACATGTCAGTTCCTGGAACTCACCCTCAGATGTGGCGAGGACCCCTGTGTGAGCACCACCCTGTGTTCTTGGCCATCCCTGAGGTGTCTCTTTCTACTTCCTCTTTGGGTCATGCTTCCTCCCTCTTAACTTGTGCTGAAGGGAACGTGTCCCATCGTGCCTTTGGTCTCCCACTTGTAAACATCCAGTGAAAAATCATATTATAGCTTTCTCCCCAGCCATGTGACATTTTTAATATATCCTTGTGACTAAAGAATTATATATGGCCCCATGAAGAGCAAATATATATAATGTAAATATAAATATAGATAGATAGATGGATTTTTTACTCTTTGTATGCAGTAAGCAGAAGCAGAAGAATCCAAGATTCCTTGTAAGGAAAATCATGAGGATACTATTTATGACGATATTAAGGCTTGGAGTTGAGGCTGTTAAGTCATCAGGGTGAGCTGTGACAGGGCGAGAGAGAGGCATGGACATATATACACTAACAAACGTAAGGTAGATAGCTAGTGGGAAGCAGCCGCATAGCACAGGGAGATCAGCTCGGTGCTTTGTGACCGCCTGGAGGGGTGGGATAGGGAGGGTGGGAGAGAGGGAGACGCAAGAGGGAAGAGATATGGGAACATATGTATATGTATAACTGATTCACTTTGTTATTAAGCAGAAACTAACACACCATTGTAATGCAATTATACCCCAATAAAGATGTTAAAAACAAAAAAAACCAAAACGCTTGGCACAGACTCTGCCCTCAAATGATGTTTGAAAAAAAAAAAAAAACTGGGGGGGAAATTTGAAAGATTTTTGTGTCCCTCATGAGATGGTGTTAAATCTTATTATGTAGGCCAAAGGTTTATAAAGCCCAAAGAATGCTGAGCTTTGCAATGATACATATACTGTGCATTCCTTGAGAGATGGGGACATTGTCGAAATGACGATAAATACGGTAAATATAAGGACGAGAGTGTTCAAGATGGTGACATCACAAACACAAGTGAAAGAATGCCCCCCAAACAGTGAACACAAACAGCTATTAAAGGAAGTGGATGACAATTGGGGCGAATAGAAGACAAGAATTTTCTTCTGTGCTGATGGCGGATGGGAAAGGCTTTCCAAACAGCTGAATCTACTGACTAATTGTCGGAAAGAAAAAGTCAACATCAGCTACGGTGAAAAGAACTTTTAAAAAATATTGGCAGAAACGCCCAACATATACGGATAACCTAAATCAGCAAGTTAACTTTTTCAAATACTTTTAGCTAAGGGGATGATAGATACAACTACTTAAAATAACTACTTAAAATCCAGTGCTTCAAGAATGGTATTTGTAGTCAGAAATACCTGCCTTTGAATATGTTCAGGTAAAATGGTCTCTTCCATTCTGTATAACATTGACACCTGGAGACCCATCCTTATAGTTTTCAAGTATTCGAGCTAATTGCAGGTTCTCTTCTAACTCACATTTTGGCCTTATCACTGGGATCCCTCAGGAGTTCACCCTTGTGTGTGGGGTGTCCCTCTCCTAAAGATAATTTGCCAACCTCTACATTTTTACAACAGAATGCGTGTCGTTAAGCTAGAACGTACAACCCTGCCATTAAACCAACAACATCGAGCCCTGACTTTCATGCCCAAGGACAGACACTGAACAAAGGATTCCTGACCTTTACTTGCTGTTTTAGCACATGGTATTTTAAGGTGTGTCTAAGCAACGTGGTAACTTTAAAAGTTCCCTTTGCATTGTTGGATAAGGAAGAATTTTATATTGCCTTACGGATCATGAAAAAGTCTGGAGTTTTTAGAATCTATTGTGATGCATTTAGCATTTTTAAAAAGAATCTACATGCTTTCATTGCAGAAGCAAATGCTTCGTGAATCGTGTTATCTAATACTGGTAAAGGAGAATTACTGTTACAGATTCCAGCAAAACATGTGTTTCTCGTAGCGGGATCATATGTTTTCTTTCAACTTAACAATATAAACTATGTGACTCTTCTTGATGTAATTTGAGAATAAAATTTAGTGCTCATCTATGATAATCACTTTGTTCTAAAATTTCTAGTACATTTATTTCTCTTCCTTTGAATTTAGACGATAAGTTTTGTTTTTTTTCGGTGCGTGTATATTAAATTTAATTTATAGCAGCTTCTGGAAGCACAGAGTTGAGAAGTATTGAAGGTGTGTGCAGGTAGCAGTCAAGGTACAGGATGTGGTCATTGCCCTGTACAATGATTGAGGGACGGCTGTGTTGTTTGTGCTGCAAATATATGTCTCAGTTCTAAATAATTTTTGATATGCATGTTTTAAACCTTTAACTATTCATTTTTGTCATATGTATTTTAATTTTTTAAAGGTCTTTATTATTTTTAAAAATTTTTACTGAGGTATAGTTGATTTACAATGTTGTGTTAGTTTCAGGTGTACAGCAAAGTGAATCAGTTATACATATATGTATATCCACTCTTTTTAAGATTCTTTTCCCATATAGTTTATTACAGAGTACTGAGTTCCCTGTGCTATACAGTAGGTCTTCATTAGTTATCTATTTTATATATAATATCTTTATTTTTTTTAAGTTGTAAACAAGTTCACTCTTTGCCTTAAATGAAAATATTCTGGGTAAACAGAAACAGTGTTTCTCTAGAAAGACTTCTGTTCATGCTCGTCCACGCACTTGTCTTATGAAGAATTCTACCATGAGTTTTAGCTTTATTCAGTTCATGCAGCTACACAGGTTGTAAGACCAGATCATCTTAATAGGTAGTTTTTAAGGTTTCTGTGATTGTCCTAAATTCATCAGTGTTCTAATTTTCTGTTTAAGCTCAGCTGGGTTTCACTCTGGGGCATTTTAGAATATGTAAGACAGCACAAAGAAACTGATTTATCTTCTCTGCTTACACCATTTCCCAGTATACCACGTTTGTCTTTTTAAAGGTCAGGTGTGATGGAAACAGACAATGTTTCTCGCTTACTTTGTTTTCTTACTTGTTGGATTTTCATGTCTGAGTTCTTTGGAAAATGTTAATGTGAATTTCTATAAATGCAGCTGTTCAATTGCACTGAGGATGATTTAGAAAGAGTTCTAGGATCCTGGAATAAAAGGTACTCATTGTATCCAAGATATTATCCGTATTAGTAGTATCAGCAAGAGAAATCTCTTTCCTAAATTAGTGACTTCTACCAGTGTCTCAGAAGTTGCTTTAATTCTAAGGTCAAATATAGTGGATCATAATTTGCTGGTACCTCACTGAGCTCTTTTTTAAAAACCATATTTAAATTTGCATCTCTCTAGGATCTTTGTATTTTTTCCCTCTCAAGGCTATTAAAAATCTCCGTTATTGGAATAGTGATCTCCATGAAGTAGCAGCATGAGTGACCAGCTGTGATTAGAACAGCCAAACTTCAGGGGAAGAAATTGCCACTTTTATCTAATTAAGAGAGAGAAGAGTTTTTTTTTTAAATACAATTTCTCATAATAACTGTGAAAGTGTAGTGGTTAATGAAAGTGCGTAATTGCTAACAATAATTATTTTGAAACAGTAGTTCTGGGAATAGCTGAGAGTCTGTATGAATGGGTTAAACATGAAATAGTCAAGAGTGTGTTTGAATAGGGGTGCACATAAGAAAAAGGGCCAAGGCCAAGTACCATGGAAAAACTCATATCAACTAGGTTAAAGAATGGTCTGATTCCCTTCCAGGGTATCTAACTACATTCAAAGAGAAAATAAATATGAGAAAGATAATACCAGATTTCTGACATTTCAGTGGTGGTTTATGATATCTACGTGTACACTGGCAGGAGGCCAGGTGCCAAGTCAGAGTCTAACATGTTTATCAACCTCATCGGCACCAGAGGAGATTCAGGGAATCGAAGCCTTCATCAATCCAAAAAATAACAAAGTCAAGTTTTGGCTTGGACAGGTAATAAAAAGATCCTTCTAAATTCGTGCCCACAAGTTTTCCTCTAATTTCTCTAACCAAAAAGACACTCCAACAGAAAATTCCTGAGATGCTCATATGATACCAGCTAGGAAGTACAGTAGGTGTGGTCATTTCTTGGTATGCATCTTGTCCTCAAGTTGAGTTGAAGTGGGACTTAGCCAAGAACAATGCCACCATGAGTAAGTCCCAGTTTCCTCTTCTGTTAAAAACAAGTACCCTCACCCCCCACCAAAAAAAGAAAAAAAACCCAAGATTCTACCTCCAGATAGGACGGACAGTATAGCTTGTAACAAAATGACCATCCTGCTGACAACTAGAAACGTGTGTCTTTTTTAATTGGCTTTGAAGGCACTGGAGAGCTGCCAAGGCAGTTAGGGCTTGAGGGTCCACGATCTTCGATAGGAAGGAAGTTCAGAGGAGAACCTGATACTCAGCAGAGCTTTCTGTTCCGTTGTTCGTTAAGTGGAAGCTTAGATCAGAAAGTGGCGTCAGAGAGCCTGAGATGCTGTGCAGAGACTTAGGAGGCTCCTGGGGCAGGGATGCAGCCCAGCAGTGAAGACAGACCCTCATGAAGCCCCACCGGAAAAAGGGACCTTTGTGTGGGTTCTCCCCGGGGCGGGTCCTGCAGGTTATTAAAGGGGGAAGTGACCCCAGGAAGCAGCCGTGAAGGAAGGTGGAAGAGAGAAAGAGAGAGGCAGAGCCGATCTGAATATGTATCCCAGAGGTCACTGCTGTAGGCAGCAGGCACTGGGTCCCTGTGACCTCAGCTGGCATCCTGGGAACCCACAGCCCTGGTGCCAAAGCAGCGTTAGGGGAGGGAGCTCAGGTCCTCGGGCCACACGGACAACTCTACCCCTGCCACCACGCTCGCTCCACCCATGAGCCCATTTCACACAGGAACTTCGGGGCCACAGCAAGGCTCTACGTGGAAAACTACAGAATGTTATTGGAAAAATGGAAAAAGACACAAATTAATAGAGATATAGGGACTTCCCTGGTGGTCTGGTGGTTAAGAATCCAATGCATGGGACGCAGGTTTGATCCCTGGTCGGGGAGCTAAGATCCCACATGCCGCGGGGCAATGAAGCCCACGCGCCGCAGCTACTGAGCTCACATGCTCTGGAGCCCATGCGCCACCACTAGAGAAGCCCAGGCACTACAACTAAAAAAAAAAAAAAGATATACTATGTTCCTGGATTGGAGGACTCAATATTATAAAATTCTCACTTCTCTCCTAATTGATCTGCAGTTTCCATGCAATATCAATCAAAATTCCAGAAGTATTTTTTAATGGAAATTGACACTGTCATTCTAAAATACATGTGGAAATGCAAAGAGTCAAACACACCCCAGATAATGTTGAAGATGATTAATCTTGAGAAAAACAAAACCGGAGAACTCACACTGTCACATGTCAAGATTTAAAGTTAATGCAATTAAAACAGCATTAATTGGTACAAGACAAATAGAGCAGAGAAACAGGCAAAAGCCAGAAGAATAGCTACGTATCCTTATGTCCAGCATCAAGGAAACAATAGTCTTTTAATGAATTCAGAGAGTAAACTGGGTATCATTATAGAAAAAAAAAATCATGAGCCCTATTTTATATTAAACCTAAAAACCAATTCCACACAAATTTAGGTCTAAGTGTGAAAGATAAAACAATAGAATATCTAGAACATAGGAGAAAATCTTCATGACCCTGCGAATAGATTAGGATTTAAATTTTTAAAAATTGGGCTAAAGTATACATAACATGAATTTTACCATCTTAACCATAATTAACTGTACAATTTAGTGACATTAAGTACATTCACACTGTTGTGCAACCGTCACCACCATCCATCTCCAGAACTCCTTCCTCTTGCAAAACTGAAACTCTGGAGCCATTAAGTAATGATGCCCGTTCTCTCTCTGTTCCCTAACCCCAGACCCTGGCTACACCTCTCCACTTTCTCTCTCTATGAATTAGAGTCCCTTAGCACCTCATCTAAGTGGAATCATACAGCATTTGTTTTTCTGTGACTGACTTATTGCACTTAGAACAGTATCTTCAAGATTCCTCTGTGTTGTAGCAGGTGTGAGAATTTACTTTTTTTTTTTTTAAGGCTGACTAGTATTCCATTGAACATATATACATTTTGTTTACCCATTCACCCATCAATGAATTAATACACCTTTTGGGCACTGTAAATAATGCTATGAACATGGGTGTACAAATATAGACTAAGATTTTAAAGACAAAACAGAGAAAGCACTACAAATAAAGGGGGAAATGTAAATTACACCATTTTAATATTCAAGACTTTTGTTCCTCAAGACGCCATTAAGACAAGTCAGAAAGTGTGACAAGGTATTGTAAAATAAATACAGGCTAAGGACTTGTTTCCAGACCATATATAGAATGCCCTCAAATCAACAAGAAAAAGAGAACCCAGTTTAAAAGATAAGCATGACACTTGAATATGTCCTTTGTAAAAGGGGTTGTCCAACTAGCCAGCAAATGTGAAAAATATATCCAACTTTGTTAGTAACCATGGAAATACACTGGAAACCACAATGAAGTGTCTGTGCACTATCAGACAGCTTAAACTTAGGAAGAATCACAGCATCAAGTATTGACGAGCCTCTGGAGCACCTAGGCCTCTCACAGAGACACGGAGCCCACAGAGCATGCGTCAGCATCAGCATTTTGGAAAACTGAGACCATCTACCAAAGCTCTGTAACCCAGCAGTTCCCCAACAGAAACGTACGCACGTGCGCGTGAAAAGACATGTACAAGAGCCTTCTGAGCAGGGGGTTATTTGTAATACCCCAAACCTAGAAACTATTGTCCACAAGTAATATAGATAAATAATTTGGAATCATCTTCAGCAATGAAAATGAACAAAATGCCGTTAAACAAAACAATATGGATGAATTTCCCAAAGGTTGAGTGAGACAAGCCGAGCAGAAAGTGAACACACTGTGTGCTTCTGCTTGTGGTCCCAGACCTGGCAAAACTGATTAGAAGCATAAAAAGTCAGGTTGCTGGTTCCACTTGGGGAGCTAATGACTGGATGGGCCATCGTGGGGGTGAGTCCTGGGTGAGGCTGACGCTTTATTATCTGCGTGGACGTGTGTGCGTTGAGTGTGTTGTGCACTTAGAATGTGTGCACTTTATATCTAGTTAACAAATTGTCTGTTTAAAAACTTTATATGTGTACATACATACACATATTTCAGTACATAGTTCATTTGGAACTGAAAGCCACCGAGAGGCAAACAGCAGTGGTGGAAAAGCAGACCGCTGGGGTCTGAGTCCTGGTTCGGTCAGCTACTAGATGGTGTCCTTGGGTGAGGAATTTAATTCTGTGTGTCTCACTCCCTTCAACTGTAAAATGAGAAAATAAGCAGTGCTTACCTCATGGCTTATTCTAAGAATTAAATGAATTACTATATAAAAAACCCTTAGAAGGGTTTGTACCTTGTAAGGGCTGTAAGAACCATTATTACCACTAGCAGTAGTAGACAAAATAAACGCTATGATTAAAATTTATAAATCTTTTTCTGGCATACCATATGATTGAGGAAGGCAAGAATTACATGTTACATGCTTGTGCATGTCCCACAAGGCATAGGATAGGACGTTGAACGTAAAATAGTAAGTGGGTAATTTTTATGGTAATAGTAATAATATAGTAGTAATATATAGCAATATAGTAATGTACTAATATAATACTAATAGCAATGCTATTTTTTTCTAGAGAAAGAAATGTCCTAATGGTCACTGAGTTCATTTTTTATCATACACGTTGATATTTTTTAATATCGAGGCAGTGTCTCTTGGAAAATTGAAGAAAGTTCTGATTAGTCATGATGTGACAGGTCCAGGTAAGATTTTCTTAGTAAGAAGTTTGTTCTTCAGATTAATTAAAAGTAGCATAAAAGGTGGATGAAAGGAAAGATGAATGTATAACTCATGGAAAATTGAGATGAGAAAATAATTTTAAGAAATTATGGCTAGATGAAGTTTTGTTGGATTAGACTTATTACATGACTTTAAAAGCTCACTGCTATGTTATTATGAAGACATTTCCTAGGAATACAGAAGCTTTATTGTGTGTGTGTGTGTGTGTGTGTGTGTCTGTGTGTGTGTGTGTGTGTGTGTGTGTGTGTTTAAAATCTCCAGACCCACTAGGCAGTTTTCAAAATTGCATCTATCATGTTTCCCTGCAGGTGCGTTTCCCCTGGCTCCTGTCCTTCACGCCCTGCAACAAACTAGAAACTTAGGAATCATCCTTGATTATCCCATTCTCTCCCTGTCTTCTACCTGTTCCACAACTGTTAGCTAGGTCTTGTCAACTCTACCTCATTAATATCTTCTTTATCTTTATTAATATCGTCTTTATCTCCCTTAGAGCTATTGAATTCAAACTTAAATTTATTTGACTCTGGAATCTGCATTATTTATTGCTAAAATGCAACTACATATTTTAACTCATATCATGGTACCTAAACCGTTTATTACATTTATTTCCAGACGCCTTTTCTCCTTTTACTAGATTTTGAATGTTTTGAGGTCTGGTATTATATGGTATTCATCTCTGTTCTCCCAGTGCCTAATTTAGTGCTTAATAGTGTAGAAATTTAATGAATGACAATGTATTGAATGAATGGATTTAAATCAGTGAAATGATTTTGAGTAAAGCTCTTCAAAAGGAATGAGGAGAGCTTAAAATGACTTTTGCAAGAAAGAAGTGTGTGTATTTTGGGCCAAACCGAGGAGAAAGGAAGAAGAAAAGGGAAGGTCAAGTGTATAGAAAGAAAACAGACACGTGATAAAGGAGATGAAGATCACATGAAGGAAATTATTAGAAAGAAGCAGAAATAAGGAATTGAATAGAGGGAAGAAAGACACGCTTTGCCGCCCCCCATACATGGCATCCCTGCAGAGAGGCGTGGCCTCTGCCTGATCTCCACGAGGGATGGAAACTTGCACCATTTCCTGTTTTTATCCTAAGTCCCCCGACAAACAAGGTCTGGATTTGCAGAGCAGCTGTAGATGGGTCGGAACAGGGCCGTTAGCAGAAATCCCTGGCTTAACCAGGCTCTAGGTTTAAAAAATTATTTTGAGACTCCTCTTGGTGATGAGGGAAGCCAACAGTGTTGGAAGATCTAACCCCAAAGACTGCAGGAGGTACCGTGGAGTTGCTGTGAGAACAGGACCTTTTCTGGATGAGAGGAAGAAGAGGAAAGTTACACGAAGGGGCGGGGTTTTGAAGGGTCAGGTGTTATTACCACGGTTGGTTGATACAAAGAATAAAAATGGCCAAGGGAAAATTAAAGGAACATTGTGATTTGAAATATATTTAAGAAGCTAAATTACTCATATAGAAAAAAGCTTTAGATGGAGGAACCAACAAACTTCTAAATATTGATTTTTTTTCCAGTGGAACACTGATTAAAAACCTGTGCAGGTATGGAAAGACTTCAGCTAAACTCTCAGGACCCTTTTTTAACTTCCCATTTTAAAAGGAGAAGCTGCTAACAACGTTATTCTTTTAGCTCGGATACAGTTGTATCTGTGGGTATCTCACCTCAAATAGAATAAATAGAAAACTTCAGTAAAGAGCCCTATGTTTACAGTATACTTTGTAAACCTTCAGAATAGGAATTATTTGGGTACCTTACAACAAACAAACTAGACTCCTGGGCCCACCGCAGAGATTCTGATTTAGTAGGGACTGAGTCATCAGAAATAAGCTTTTTTTTTTTTTCTTTTTGCAAGCATCTTAGGGGATTCTGAGTCACGCGGTCTCAGACCATTGGTTCAAAAAGCTCTGCTTTCTGATGTAAGAGTTCTTTGCTGAGCTCCTACTTTGTTGCCGGAACTTGTCAGAGGCTGGGCATTCAAATATGGACAGGGTGCAGGTGGTCTCTGCCCTCACCATCCGGGCTGGGTCGGGGCAGACACATAAGAAATAAGCAGGTAAAGTATAGCACCTCGTCTGAAAGTGACCCTTAGAGTGGCCAGGGGACCTGCCTTGTCCAGAAGAACGCAAAGATTCCCGGGAAAAGATGAAAAATGACAGATAGGCCAGGAGTGAGGGCTGGCTTTGGTGAGACACTTGAGGATTTTTATGGGCTCTTCTGACTGATGGGGTCGGGTGAGGAAAGCTGAAAGCAATTACTATAACATGATTTTAAAATTCTTTGACTAAACTTTCCTTCCTACATTCTGCACACTCTTTTCACTAAAAGAAAAAAAAATTACCATGATAGAATATCTAGGCTATGTGCTTCTTTCTTTTCCTTTTCAAAATCTGTATTATATATAAAGTCTGAGATAAACCATCACCCAATCTGAGCCTAGAACATTGCTGTACCTGTACTCACCTCTCCTGTTCTGTCCCCCAAAGCCGTCATCCTAAATTTTCTTTTATCATTTCTTGATTTTTTTAATCGTTGCTTAAAAAAAAAAGTCTTTACTAATTATGTAGGTATCCCTAAAAATAATTTTGATAGTTTTTGTGCTTTGTAAAAATTGTGAATTGTGAGAAATTCTTGTACATAATTAATGTATCCATGTCTTGTTAATGGATAATTGTGCTGTCTCCAGTTGAACTGTTACATACACACTGGAGTGAATATTCTCATATGTGTCCCCAACTGCATAGAAGCCAGAGTTCCCTAGGGAGGAGGTTCCCAAACGGGGGTGATGTGGCATCCCCCAGGGACACTTGGCAATGTCTGAAGGTTGTTTTTTGTTGTCACACTGGGGACGGAGTGCTATCAGCATCTGGTGGGCAGAGGCCTGGGAAGCTGCTAGACATCCTACAGTGCACAGGACGGTCCCACAGCCAAGAATTATCAGGCCCCAAATGTCAGTGGTGCTGAGGCTGAGAAGCCCTGCTCTAGGGTAAATCCGTAGACGCCAACCGCAGGATCAAAGCGTGGGACCCTGTTCAGCTTTATAGGATAACCTGGCATTTTCAAGAGGGATTGTACTGTTTTACTGTTACCTAGCGTGTATATGAATTTGCATGACATCGTATTCTCATAAACACCTAGTACACTTAATTTTCGCCTTTATTAGATGGGTCTAAGATGGTATCACGTCGTGGTCTTCCTTCGCATTTCCCTGATTTCTAAGAAGAGTGAGCATTCTTTCATTTTTTTTGGTCTGTTGAATGTCGTCTTCGGTGGAAATGCATGTTCTTGTCTATAAGATTTAGGGTAAAGGCAAAGGTCCTCTGAGAAAAAGTACTCAAAAAGTGGTTTTAAAAATACAGAAGTTTATTTCACACTCAGGTAACAGTCCCAGCGTGAGCAGTTGTGAGGACTCTGCTTCCCTGCCAGGCCTCAGGGGCCAGGGTCCCCTCAGCTTGTTAGTGTACCACCAGCTCCGCGTCAGTCTCCTCTGAGTGGTCAGAGCTGGTCACGGCACGTGGGAAAGAGCGCAAGTCCCCGGCAACAGTGTCTTTTAGGCAAGTGAAGTGGCAACTGCCCACACTACTCCTGGTCACATGTCATTACTGAGAAACTAGTCATCCTGTTATCTATAGCTGCAGAGACTCCTGGGAAATGTGGGCTGGAGCCTTGCAGGGGTTGAAGAAGGAGTGGCGGCACAGCGAGCAGTTACCCCTGCAGTGTCTTGTCTGGTTGGTGGTATATTTGGATGAACTGAAATTCTTAATTTTAATGGGGTTGAATTTAACAATATGGTATTTTTTCTAATGATCAGCACATTTCATATCTTAAGGAAGTCCTTTCTCTACCCCTAAGATATTCCATATAGATAGATACATAGATAGATAGATGGATGTAGATATGGGTAGATAGATATTCATATAAGTATGTATGTTCATACGCACATATATTTATATATATATATATACATATATATATATGTGTATATATATATATATATATATATATATATATATAAAGCCTCGTCTCTCTAAGATTTAGATATCTACTCCAACTGTAGTTGATTTCCGTGTCTGACAGGAGGCTAGAATCCACTTTCCCTCTTTTCCGTGTGTATAGCCACTGGTACCCACTGCTTATCACAGGTTCCATCTTTTCCTGAGGGCTCGACAAAGTCTGCCCACCTCCATCACATACAGGCAGTCTTTACTTTGCACGGCTTCTGTCTGCACTAATTCCAGTTACAATGATTTAGTTAAATAATGGAAATCCCCCGACAACATGCTTCAAACTTCAGTTACCACGGTTTGATCATGGTAACTGCATAAAGTCCAAATTTTACTGCTAGCTCTTCAGCCCACGAATCACCACCTAAGTCCCAGATGCACATCCTGAGCAGCGACCAATCACTGCGTTTCTCTCAGGGTCTGACAGTGACGCGTCACTGCCCGTCTGTCACACGGTTCATGCACAGACAGCGAAGCACATAGTTGTAGTTGTAGCTGTATTGACTCCTTGTTTCCCAGTGACAAACTCAACTGACACTTCACAAAAATGTGTAATTCAAAGATGAAAGCACATCAAAGAAACCAAAAGGGATAATGCTGGAAGTGAAGCTCAAATCAGACATAAATGGAGTTACAGAAGCAACATCCGACTGTGGGAATGTTGACGCTGTCACCATTTGTGAGACTTTAGATAATAGCCAGCAGAATTTAGTGAAAGGAACTTGTGACCGTAAATGAGGAAAGTGGTTGTGACAGAAGGATGAACACGTCCCAGAGAAGGTGATGTTGGTAAAAAACGTCACATTAAAGGAACTCTTGGCGATATTTTATGGGATGAAATCACAGAGGATAAAATGAAGCTGAGGGAACCTCAGAAAGCAGGTGGCCAATTTGCTGAAGCAGAAAAATGATGCCTACTCTTTACGGTGAGCTGTATGCTGAGAAGGCAAGCACCAAATTCCTCTTGATAAGGTTTGTTTGTTTAAACAAAGACGTACACCTTTTAATTCTCAATGTTTCTAATGTGTTAAACTACACTGTATTAAATTACAGTGTTCTAAACATGGTGCTGAGTTTTTTCGTCTTATACATTTATAACCAACAGTAAGAGCCTTTGATGTCTTCTGATATCACGCATGGTCTCAGCATGTGGTCTTTTCATGGTTCTGCCCTGTTGCTCAGAGCAACTTGTGTAAACGTGTAGGTCAATTCCAAGTCCTTTTTTCTATTCCATCAGTCAGTTTATCTATGCCAGCACCAATTCTGTGTTGTCTTACTTAGTATAGATTTATAATACATTTTGATACCTGGTAGGATGACTCTCCTACCTTACTGTAGTCCCGGAGTGCCTGAGACAGTCTTGGGCTGTGCTCATCCACGTACATCTTACCATGCACTTGTCAACTTTCTTGTAAAACCCTATGGTGAATTTGATGTAATTACATTGACGTTTTGGACGTGACATCTCTAATTTCTTTATACTCATGAATATATATATCTCTATTTGTTTATGTCTTCTTTACTGTCACTCCTGAAATTTAGGTAATCTTTCTACAAACTATACTACATCTGTCTTTAGATTTACCCTACATTCTGTTTTCTTTGCGGTACGTGGGCTTCTCACTGCTGTGGCCTCTCCCGTTGCGGCGCACAGGCTCCGGACGCGCAGGCTCAGCGGCCATGGCTCACGGGCGCAGCCACTCCGTGGCATGTGGGATCTTCCCAGACCGGGGCACGAACCCACGTCCCCTGCATCGGCAGGTGGACTCTCAACCACTGCGCCAGCAGGGAAGCCCTACCCTACGTTCTTAAGTTTTTATTACGCTTCTTGCCTGTTCCTTTCTGGTCAATAGAAATGTCATGGGTTTTTATATATTTATTGTATATCTAACCATTTTCCTCATCTCTATTGATTCCACTATTTTCTGTAACTTCTTGGGGTTTTAAATTTAGAAAGTCACATTATCCATGAATAACGACTGTTCTGTTTCTTCTTTTCCAACAAATTACTTTTCATTCTCCTTTCTTCCTTCTTTCCTTCCTTTTTTCTTTTTTTCCCTTTATTTAATTGCATTGACAAATGCAATAATCGGTGATAACTTCTAAGTTTTTACCATTAAGAATGATGATTGTGATTTTACATTCTTATTTAAACATATCAGTCTTCTCTAAATAACGTACTGAAATGCATTTATGTGAGTTAATTTGCTGTGTTTGGCTTTTAAATACTTTGTAAAGAATGTAACAGAGAGTTTGTGCCCCTGGCAGAGAACCCTCTCTCTTCTTCTGCTTCCCCTGCTCTGAGTAATCAGGTAGCTCACTGAGGCTTGCATCTCTCTGCTGCTATAACTTGGATGTGCATAGTTTTGTATGCAAATTGCCTGACAAGTGTATTTTAACAGGAAATTAGGAAATTCTATGAATAAAATCACAGTACTAGTATATTTTATGCTAAGAGTCAAAGCGATCTCCTTTGTCAACTTACACAGGTAAACAGTTGGTTTCTTGAGAGGATTATTGTTAAATCTGAAAAGGAAGATGGCAATCAAGAAGTGCTGTTCCCGTGCAACAGGTGTGGTGTCACTGCCCATTTCTTCCAGCTGTGTCACCAGCCTGCTCCCTCCATCCGTCTGGCCACCTCCTCCCCTCCTTTAAAACCCGAGCTGAAGGCCTTCTCTCCCCAGGAAGCCGTTCTTTATCCACACTAGTAATTACTAAATGTTGTAACATTTAGTATTTTTCTTTTCTGGAATAAGCATGCTGAAATGGAAAGGACGCTGAATTAGGTCTTAGAAAACAGGTTTTTGATTCTGTTTCTCAAACAGGTGCTCTGTTTCCCGCTAGATCTGCAAACGTGGGTATTGCTGTCAATGTCTCTGAGGTTCAATTTCCTCGTATTTAAAGTGGGAATAATACCTGTTCCTCCTGGTTCATCTGAAGCATTTAAAATCAAATGACGGTGTATGTATGCACTGTGAACTCTAAAGCATTATTCTAATATGGTGTAGATATAATATAGGTTAAGAGAATTCAGTTGCAAGGGCAGCTCTGGAATTCATTGACCATTCATAGGAGTATCACTTAAACTCTCTGGTCCTCAGTTTCAGACTCTTTATGCTAAGAATGATTAACTTAGACCTACCTACTTTATAGGGTTGTTATGAACAACATCTTGAAACAAAGTGCGCTATAAATAGAAATCATATAACGAATTTCCTGTTGTTATTAATCTGTAGAATATGTTGGTTCATTCATTCAGTCATGGTACAAATAGTAATTTACCATGAACCATGGTAAGAAGTGGAGTAGCTAAGGAGATTCAGGGATAAAGTAATATGGTCCCTGACTGCAAGGACTCAGTAGACGCCCACGTGAAAACAAACGTTCACGACCTAAGGGCCATGATAGAGACATGTGTGAGAGCCCAAGTGCCAAGGTGGATGTCTAGGTGATTACATGTTCCCTGAATCTAGAGAACACATGCATTGCATTGTGTTTATTCATTTATTCATCCGTTGACTCAAGCACAAACTGCATGCCTCCTAGGTGTCAGGCACCATGCCAAGTCCTGGATATCTAGGGATAAAAAATGAAGCGCCCCTGTCTTCAAGGAGCTTCCACTTTTTGATGAGGTAGGGGAGGAGGGATGCGTGCTCTGAGTTCAGCAGGTGTTTGGTCATCGCTGACTCCTGAAGAGGACACTCTTTCGGACACGTGGGGAAGCACTTCGGTTGACTGAGTGGGTTTTACCTTACAATAGTTCCGATTCTGGGAAATATCCATACTTTTGAAACTTTATATGGAGTTGCATTCTTACTTGTATGAACAAGATGTATAACACTCCTCTGGTCTTCTGCTTGTTTTCTTACTACACATCCATTTGAAATGTATGTGCCTCATAGGAGTTACTGCCATTTTATAACCTTCAAGTTGTAGGAAGAGACCTTATAGTTTTAGTTTTTGCAAGAACTCTTTATTTCTTAATGGGGAAAAATTGAAGTTTTTCAGAACTGGCTTTGAATTACAGCTCTTTCACAGACTAGCTCTGGGAGCCTCTGTTTATTCTTATGTAAAATAGCAATAATGACACCTATTTTGCAAAGTTGTTTGAGGATTTCACACAATATACATAAATTACCTGAAAAAGTGTCTTGCAGTGATTAGAAGCTCCACAATGACAAATGTTATTGCAATAGAAGCAATTTTAGATTAAATAAATCTTTAGATACAATGCCATACATGCAAAGGAGGTAGAAACTTTTATTTCTAAATTATATGTCAAGTATTCAGAACTCTCCAAATAGTTAACTTTCATTTTTAAAAATCTAGATCTGTACAGTCCGATACAGTAGCAATTGCTACATGTGACTAATACATGTAAATTAATGAAAATCACATCAAATAAAAATTCAGTTCCTGGGTAGAACAAGATACAGTTCTAGGGCTCGATAGCTGCAGATGGTTAGTAGCTACTATATTGGGCAGCTTATACACCACATTTGGTTCTATATCACATCTAGATATTTGGTATCATATGAAGCTATGCTTAATATTATCCAACATATTTTTATTGCTTTTAATACAATGGTAAACATGGAATAACCTAAAGAGTAAATAAAAGCTTATTGCTCTTATAAATGTGTCACATTTAAAAGATCAAGAGTCATGCAGAGCAGGTGCTAATAGTCATATTCTCTTCAGAGCTAAAATCAATGTTATTGGCAAATGCAGACGAGTAGAAGTCAAGACGGAAGTCACTTATTTCTCCAGGGTCTGTCAACATTTTGGAATAACTACAAACAAGGAAACTGTATTTGTAAAGAACGGAATGATACAAATGAAAGTAGTCACATGTTTTACTGTGTTATACTAGATCATATGAAATACTACACACGGCATATCATTGCACTGTTATCATTAACTGAACTCTAGCAGTATTGGCAGAGTTTGCCTAGCTCATTCTCCTTGAAGGCCCAGGGTTACATAAGTAATAAAAGGGGAATTTTCTTGCTACCCCATTAGAGGTGGAAGAACCGTATTTAGCATTTAGTCTCCTGCCTTGCTTGACAGATGGGAAAACTGACGCCTAAGGAGATTAAATGCCCTGCGCAAATCACAGACAAGCCAGTCAGTGCAGGGCCTCCTGGTCCCTTGGACACTGTGGAATTTTAAGTTAGTGTCTATCAAACCTACTGTTTGCATTTTATCACCATGATTTTTTGAATTATCCACTAAGGAAGATCCCTGCAAAAATGACTGAGTTCAGTAATTTGATTACTGATTTGTCAGAAAATTTACTGAGGTTGTAGAGAGTTTAGAAGACAGGTTTTGGGAATTCCCTGGTGGTCCAGTGGTTAGGATTCAGAGCTTTCACTGCCAGAGCCCCCGGTTCAATCCCTGGTCCGGGAACTAAGATCCCGCAAGCCACGCGGCACAGCCAAAAAAAAATAGAAGACAGGTTTCACTAGTTTCCTCAGCATAACTTAGCCATTTAAACTCAAGTCCCCTTCTACTAATAAGAAAAGAAAAAGTACCTGAGAAAGAAGTTATTTAGAACTTTATTGTAGAGTTAAAATAAGAGGGATTCTACTCTGCTGTTGGACCCACTAAGATTTGTTTACGCCTCTCCTTCTGTGTGGCTGGGAGAAAATCAGAGGCGTGTCCCCAGCTGGCGCTTACTGCTCTCTGACCCTGGAATAGGCTCCCCGGTGAAGCAAGACTACACACAATCTCATCTGATCCTCACAGACGACTTCTGCACGGGCTCTGTGATAACTGTATTCCACAGATGAGGAAGCTGAGACACAGAGGTCAAGTTTCTTACTTAAATATGATTGGTAGAGTCAGGGTTCCGGTCAAGATACATGTAAATCTAGAATTGCACTGCCCCACACGGGAGCTAGGTGTCTGTTGACCTCTTGAGCTATGCCTATTCCAAATCAAGGTGTGATGTAGGTGTAAGGTCCATACCAGCTGTCAAAGATGTGGAATAAATAAGAATGTAATTGTATAAAGCCATTCAGGCTGCTGTAACAAAAACTATAGTCTAGTGGCTTATAAACAACGGAAATTTATTTCTAACACTTCTGGAGGCTGGAAGTCCAAGATCAGGGTGCCAGCATTGTCAGGTTCTGATGAAGGCCCTCTTCCAAGCTGTGCTGCAAACTGCCAACTTCTTGCTGTGTCCTCCCAGAGGAGGGAGAAGGGAGCTCTCTGGAGCCTTGCTCAAAGGCACTAATCCCATCCAAAAGGGCTCCACCCTCCAGAATTTAAACACCTCCCAAAGGATAACAACATAAAAATTGGGGGGGAGACACAAATATTCAGACCATCACAATAATATATCTTAGTAATTTTTATATTGATTACATGTTGAAATGATCATCTTCTGAATTTATTAAAATGAAAATATTAAAATTAATTTCACCTTTTTCCTTTTATTACATACATGACTCTTGTTATATTTCTCTTGAAGAGTCCTGTTCTAGAGTCTGAGGGTTTAGCCACTGTATACACCTACCAATCACGTGAAAGGAGAGGTACAAAGGCTTCCACTGTGGAAACTGCAAATGGGAAAGTTTTATTGACTTTAAGATATATTAGAATATTTGTAATGTTACCATAGGATGTTTCTGAAAACTAACATGAAAGGATGACTCAATGTAACCTTCAGCTTGAGTGCAGGACAGTTTCACTGCAGTTGTCCTCCTAGAGAACGTTTGGTGTGGCTTGAAATCTTAAATGCTTTTAAAAATTTCTGAGCTTCTCCCTGAAGGCCTCCTTAAACCGCTTCTGTATTTTATTTTCCGTTCTAAGCCATGTGCCTTCTTTACATCCTCCCTCATGTTACTTACCTTCCCCCTCCCTTGGCAAGTGGTTGTACCCGTACCAGGATGATGGCAGGGCTGAGTGGGAGCTGCTCGCGGAAGGCAGCTGCGGGGCAGGAGGGACTGGATCCCGGCCTCCTGAGAGGGCCCACCTGGGTGTTCCGCTGTGCCTTCAACAGGCTATTTACCTGATGGTCACAGTGTGTCCGCCCTTTCCTCGTGCTGGGGCGAATCCCCGGCAGCGTCGCTTGTGTCGGACGCATTCATTGCTTTTGGGAGAAGTACCAGCCAGTGATGGACGGAGATCAGCCCGCAGAAGTCCCTCGGCGGGCGGGGAGAACCACTGAGCTGTTTGCCATTTACCCCGGTGCCTGACTCTGTGTCTGGGACACAGGAGACACTTAACAAACTTCTGCTTAATACACGGGTGTGTTTCCTCAGTACCTGCCTTGTGCGGGGCACAAATTGTTTCCTCTTCTTCCCACTTCCTCTTCCAGAAAACCTGACACCTGCTGGGTTTGCTGGAATGTTTAGGTGGCCTTAGTGGAAAGTCACTGAAGGGGTACATAATGCTTGATGGCAGTAAGAGGCTTTTATACAACCTATGTTAACTTTAAAGTGGAAGTCGTATTCTTGGAGAGCAGTTTGTCTCTCTTAGTGTTGGTGGTGATGTACAGAGTACAATGTGAAAAGAAAACAGTTGATTGGTTACCATTCCCTCTGCACTTCACACCCACCCTCGTCCACTCGGTCTCTTGGGAGCTGGTCGCTGCGGCTGCAGCGGTGAGCAGCTGGGCTTCCTGCAGGGCACACGTCTTCCATCCGCCGGTCAGTTTTCTCAGCGAGCCTCGCATCTTGTCAGCTCGGTGCTTCTTCCAACCCGTTCAGTGGCTCAGCGAGGAGCGCCATGGCTTTGACGTCAGAGACCTGGGTTGGAATCTCGATGCTGCCACCGCGAGGTGGATGCTCTCATCCTCCACATTCGGCCGGTGAGGAAGCAGAGACTGGGAGAGGCTTGCCCACGCTCATCGGGTGAAATAAATAGGAGAGCAGAACCTGCACCCGGCGGTTCCGCTCCAGAGCCCGCATCGCTCCGTGTGTGTTCAGGTGTCCCAGGAGATCACCCAGCTGATCCTGCACGTGACCTTCCTGTTCTTGTCACATGCAGGTACCACCTGGACCATTTATACTCAACATTTTTTTTCTTTAAGCTGTCTTTAAATTAGGTTATTTGAGGGTGGAGGGAGCTTTGCCTCATTTTAAACCACATTCATAATATCCATGCAATCACTGATGTCATTACATTCTTTCCCTAAAACATATTAAATGAATCTATGTCTAACAGAAATCGTAGTTTAGGGCTTCCCTGGTGGCGCAGTGGTTGAGGGTCTGCCTGCCGATGCGGGGGACGCGGGTTCGTGCCCCGGTCCGGGAGGATCTCACATGCCGCGGAGCGGCTGGGTCCGTGAGCCGTGGCCGCTGAGCCTGCGGTTCTGGAGCCTGTGCTCCTGGAGCCTGTGCTCCGCAACAGGAGAGGCCACAACAGTGAGAGGCCTAAGTACCGGAAAAAAAAAAAAAAAAATCGTAGTTTAGATATATGCTACCTACAATTATCTTATAAACAACCGGTGGGTCTGACATACAGTGATCCACAGATAATGTTTCAACAGATAGAAGCTGTTGTTATCACGGTTTACCTTTCACTGCTCCATGACTAAGGACTAACCTAGTCCTTAGAAATGGTACATTTCACATCTGAGTTTGAACACACATCGATAGTAGAGCGTCAGTGATTTGAAGTTTAAAACGGTTTTTTCCCTAAAGTGGCAAGCAGACCGTGTTAAGGGTTAGCACAGCCAGTATGTCTCACGCTGGCTGTAGGAGACCCTGGTGGACCGCCTCTAGCCTCTGCTGTTGCTGCTGCATGCTGCCTCGCACAAGGCGGGTACTGAGGAAACACACCCGTGTATTAAGCAGAAGTTTGTTAAGTGTCTCCTGTGTCCCAGACACAGAGTCAGGCACCGGGGTAAATGGCAAACAGCTCAGTGGTTCTCCCCGCCCGCCGGGGGACTTCTGTGCTAGTGGGGGACCCAGTGAGTAAAGCGTGGCTGCACACAGGTGGCACCCCTCCTGCTAGATCCTGAGCCCTTTGGAGTCGGGACCCTTCTATACTCCTCTGCGTGTCTTGTCCTGGCACGCGGCCTGACTCATGGTAAGAACTCTGAGTCTATTAAATGCACGAATCGTCCCTGCCCTGCGATTGAGCGCACCTTTTAAGAGATTAGAGTATTAAATTATACCTGGTTCAGCTCGTGTATTTATGGAATTCGTACTCACAAACAATCACACTCAACTCCTCTGCGTTTACAAACTTTCCTACAACGATATATTTCAATTGTGAATGTAGTCCCGCCCCTTTACTCCCACCACACAGACGGGAGCCGGACGCTTCCCACTTCTATCCGGCGGCAGAGTCACCGTCCTCTCCTGGGGGAGGAGGTGGTGTAAACACTGATCTCACCCATTTAGTGTTGATTCTTCTTTATTTGTTTATTGTAGCAGATTCTGGCACCATCTGTCTCAGTCTAACCCCCATATATATCGACTGTACCCTGAAAACTGGATAAAGTGCAGAGAAGCCATATTTATTTCTGGGTTTGCTGAGAAGGCAAAAATGAACAGAGAATGTGGTACAAAGAAGGCAAATAGATACTTTTTTTATATAAATTTATTTTATTTATTTAGTTTTGGTTGTGTTCGTCTTCATTGCTGCGCGCAGGCTTTCTCTAGCTGCGGCGAGCAGGGGCTACTCTTCGTTGCGGTGCGTGAGCTTCTCATTGCGGTGGCTTCTCTTGTTGTGGAGCACGGACTCTAGGCATGTGGGCTTCAGTAGTTGTGGCTCCTGGGCTCAGTAGTTGTGGTGCACAGAGTTGCTCCGTGGCATGTGGGATCTTCCTGGACCAGGGCTCGAACCCTTGTCCCCTGAACTGGAAGGTGGATTCTTAACCACTGTGCCACCAGGGAAGCCCAGAAGGCAAATAGATTCTTGTTTTTTTAAGATGAATATTTTCATTTTAATTAATAAAACAAAAATGAAACAATGAAGACATATATTGGGACTTCACTCATTCACCAATTATGCAAGAAAAGTTAAATAAGATAATTTTTGAATCCAGAAAAAATATTTCCTCAAGTTCTGGTGCTATTCCCATTGTAATGGCTATAGACACAGTACACTTTTAAGTTTGGTCACCATTATTAACATTTTCTATATCACTTTATGTCTAGACAATCAACAAAACAATAAATCAAGACCTGATTTGCATTTGCCAATTTCTGTGGTGGAACTACTCCCACTGTGGTTGATTTCAATCTCACTGTTGGGAAGAGATGCATATCATTACAGTTGTCTCCCAGTATCCACAGGGGATGGGATCCAGGACCCCCTGCAGAAACTAAAAATCCATGGGTGCTCAAGTTCCTTACACAGAATGACGTTGTATTTGCATATAACCTACCCACATCCTCCCATATACTTTATTTTTATTTTTGTAAACATCTTTATTGGACTATAATTGCTTTCCATTGTTGTGTTAGTTTCTGCTGTATAAGGTCAAGTGGAAAGACGTGTCCTTTTCTTGTGGAGAGAATCATGTTAACTCCTAATCCAGAAACTGCCGTGTGTGTCCCTGGGAAACGCTGGGGCTGGGAGACAAGTGCAAAAACAAGGGCTAAAAACACAATGTGGCTTGTTTCACGGAGCGCCATGATTGCCTAGCACAGCCCTGGCGGCTTCTCCTGTTGGCTTGTGTCTGGGGCAAAGTCAAGAGGGTGTGAAGAGACTTTCATCTGAGGAGCTGAATCCTCTATCTTCACCAGCAAGCTACAGTCATGGCGCAGTGATGTTGCTGGTGTCCTGCTGGTTCTGCAGGGTTCTCATACATGCACTGCGCAAGCAGGCGTGGGTAAATACCAGTGATGCATTTGTTGTACCAAAGGGTGATACAACTTCTCTGTGGCTTTAGGCAGTGCAGTGCCTTGGAGAGCTAAGCTGATCGCTCTTTAATAGGGAGGAGGGGCTTTCTAGAAAGCCCACCAGAGTTAGGCTTATCCTACAGTTATGAGGGCCTGTAATACTTCTGAATAGTTCACATTTCCAATTACTTTTAGAGGCAAAGAACCTCTGCAAAGTAGACCCTCCTCATGCTGATGTTTTGGAAAATGGAGGTTCATTTCAATTCCTTCAGGCAGTGGAATGGAATATACGAAACAAAGGCTCTCAAGTTCAGAAATTAACCTTCATTCTCTACCACAAGAGGTCTGAAGTTCTGGGAAGGTAACAGCAGCTTCCCTGGGCTGTTTCCACGCCTCGGTGACAGCAACTGGAGAGAGAACCAATTAAACCGATCACGAAGTGTATAAATATGCAAAGTCGTGATCATGAGGTCAACATTAGTCTTTGCACGCTCAGGCGTGCCAGTGGGTTGGAATGTTGCAAACACACCACTCTCTAGCTCTGTCCCCGTGTGGTTTTGTGTGCGTGGAAGGTCCTCCCCTCGTTGCCTGGAAAATGGGCTTTCACGTTCTGAGACCAAGCTTGAAGTGCTCAGCTCCAGTCAGAGTTATGTCACCCCATCCTCTGTGTTTCCATATCACTGTGCTTCCTCTCTAGTGGCAGCTGTCATTTCCATAGTGGGCGTGGATCTTAGTTTATATACTCAAAACTGTGGCAGATATTACACTTTTTATCTTCTATACTCCGACTTAATGTCTGGCTCTACGTCTCCATCCCGCAGCCTGGTAGACAATTTCTTCTTAAGCATAGTCGTGGCACGTCCTCTTTCCCAAGGAGAATCTGACAGGCTGATGCTCTGTTTGGAAAGGAAGGAAAACGGTCCTCCTCCCCCGTCTCTCATTGTCTCTGCTGAAGCAGGTTCGCTCTGCTTCCGGGCCACTCTCAAAATGCCAGGAGTTTTGGCAAGGCTGGTACCCTGAGTGCCTTGGGCCCCTCCTTTCCAGGCTGCTATGCAGCCTCTCCTGGGAAGTTTGCCCCCCCCTCGGGATCTCTCCTTACACGAAGATGACAAATCCAGTAGGGATCCCACCGCTCTGGGGACTGCGGACCTGTTTCCTCCTGGTAGAGAAAAATCTCTTCTCCTTACCCTGTTGCTTCTAAAAACCCTCTCCCTTCTCCTCCATCAGCACAAACCCTTATACATTTTGGCTTTCACGGATGACAGACAGGACTTTGTTCCCAATATGAACATGATGATGGCAGAGAAAAGAATCTTTCCCCTCTGTTCTTACTCAAATTAACAAAGGGACTGAAATGTACAATCTCAATTTCAGTGACTGTGTGAGGCAGTGGGAATCTGCAGACTCCCAGATACATGACATGGTCTGTCAAAAACAGCTGAAACAGACACTTGAGGGACCAAGCAGTGGCAGATCCTAGAAAGTGCGAACGTAAGCCCACTTCTGAAGGGTACATACCCTCCCGGGAAGTAAAGAAGCTGTATTTTGTATTCCTAACAGCTGGAGCAGGCATCTGTGTGGAGCCTAGTGGGGAAGGGGAGGGCTGAGATCAGGCAGAAGCTGTGCGGAGGAAGATTGGGTAGGGAATGCTCCTCTCATTAAGCCTCAAGGAATCCCCACAAATAATTTGCTAAGGAAAATGGACGGTGCCCGGTAAAATCAAAGCTCAGCTCTGAATTACAAGAAAGAAGCACTGACGAGTATTAGGAGACATAGAACCGCAAAGGCTTCGGATATTAGAGTTGTCCACAGAGTATAAAAACATCTATAGTACATTTGAAAAAAAAAAAGCAACTGGTGTGAAAATATCTGTTTAAGTGGAAAACTGTAAAATTAATCTAGCATACTGAAAAAACCAACTAAATAGTGTTTGTAGAAATTTTAAAATGGAATGATTACAATTTAAATCTAGGTGTGTGGGTTTAACAGCAAATGAAGCTCAGTTAAAAAGAGAATTTGTTAACGGAAGTTAACAAGAATTTTCGAGAATGTAGCAGAGAAAGACTAAAGAGAAGATATGTGTGAATGAGAGGTGAAGAGGCTTTGAGAATAAAATGGTAAGTTCTATTACATCTAATCAAATTCCTAGAGAAAACACAAAGAATGTTAGAGGACAATATTTGAAGAGATAATGGTGGGGAAGTTTCCAGAAAAGTTGAAAGATACCATTTCCAACAGCCCAATGAATCTTAAACAGGATATGTGAAAGGAAACCCACATCTTAGCGCCAACGCGGTATATACTGCCTGATACCCAAACCGTGCAGAACAATGAACAAGCAGCCTGAGAGGAAAGTTACTTTACTTTCAAAGAAACAGGACGTAGAGTCGCAGACGGTGTTTCAGGAGCAACAAAGCGGCCAGAGAATGGAGGGACAGCTTGGGAATTCTGAAAAGTTGTGAGGAGGACCTAGAATTCTCCAGCCAGGGGGAGTGAGGCCAAAATGAAGATATTCTCTAGCACAAAAGATACACGCACAAAAATTCTAAGAGTTTGCCACTAGACCTTCACTAAGGGAAATTCTAAAGCAGGTGCTTCAGGTAGAAGGAAAGTGATTGCAGATGGAAAGACTGAGACTTCAGAGAAATGATGATCAGAGAAAGTGGCAAATAAGTAGGAAGACCTAAAATAACATAGACTGCAGGCATGTGATAGTACTGGGTTAAAATAAAATGAGATAGAATTAAAATAGGAAACAAGAAATACCATGTAAGTCTATAAGTTGGGAGGGGGAAGTAAAGCACTCTTTTCAAAGCCCTTGCTTTATCTAGGAGGATAAAGGTATTAGATTAAATACGTATGTTTGAATTTCTAGTGTAACCACCGAAAGGAAAAAAACAGGATAAAATTTGCAAACGTGTGTTTGTGAGATTAAAAGGTTTAATATACCAGGAAGAGATTATAATTTTAAATTAATATGTCACTAATAATATAGCAGAAGTAAACATAAGCACAAATAAGAGTAGATGGATATATAATAACATTGGGAGATTTTAACACATACTTATTCTCTTGGTAATTGAGAGAATAAATAGCAAAAAGAAAAAAAAGACATTGAAGATTTAAATAACATGATTAACAAAGGACCTAATAGACAAATATAAAACACTGCATCCAACACATGCCAAATGCAACTTTCTTCAGATATCCATGGACCATCACAAATATGGAGCATGGGTTGGGCCATAAAGCAGCAACAAAAGTGAATGAACTACAGACACGTCGATGACACAGATGAATTTCATAAACACGATGTTGGGCAAAATAAGAAAGAAATACAAATATACGAATATAACTCTATATAAATTCCAAAAGCAGGTAAAACATTTTGTATATAATGTTTAATCCTATATATGGGTTGAACTGTTTTGGTTTTTTTTAAATTTAATTTTATTTATTTTCTTATACAGAAGGTCTTTATTAGTCATCCATTTTATACACATCAGTGTATACATGTCAATCCCAATCTCCCAATTCATCCCACCACCACCACCCCCACCACCCCCACCCCGACTTTCCCCCCTTGGTGTCCATATATTTGTTCTCTACATCTGTGTCTCTATTTCTGCCCTGCAAGCCAGTTCATCTGTACCATTTTTCTAGGTTCCACATATATGCGTTAATATACGGTACTTGTTTTTCTCTTTCTGACTTACTTCACTCTGTATGACAGTCTCTAGATCTATCCACGTCTCTACAAATGACCCAATTTCATTCCTTTTTATGGCTGAGTAATATTCCATTGTATATATGAGCCACATCTTCTTTATCCATTCAGCTGTCGATGGACACTTAGGTTGCTTCCATGACCTGGCTATTGTAAATAGTGCTGCAATGAACACTGGGGTGCATGCGTCTTTTTGAATTATGGTTTTCTCTGGGTATATGCCCAGTGGTGGGACTGCTGAATCATATGGTAATTCTATTTTTAGTTTTTTAAGGAACCTCCATACTGTTCTCCATAGTGGCTGTATCAATTTCCATTCCCACCAAGAGTGCAAGGGGGTTCCCTTTTCTCCACACCCTCTCCAACATTTGTTGCTTGTAGATTTTCTGATGATGCCCATTCTAACTGGTGTGAGGTGATACCATTTTTAGGTGTACAATTCCGTGGCATTAAGAACATTCACAATGTTGTCCAACCATCACCACTATCCATTTCCAGAACTGCTTCATCATTCCAAACAGAAACTCTGTACCCATTAAATAATTATCTCCCCATCTCCCTCTCCCCCGAGCTCCTGGTAATCTCTACCCTGTTTTCAGTCTCTATGAATTTGCTTCTTCCAGACATCCAAGAGATTAGTTAAAAGTTTTAAAAAGAGGTTACCAGTGGCAGGGCAGAGATGGGGTTGAGGAATGTGGAAGATGGAGGTGGGAATGAGTCTTGTCATGCCACTTGATTTGAATCGCTGAATTTGTAGTCTGTTGAAAAAATTAAGAATAGATGAATAATTGAATGAATGATTGAAAGTAAATGGGGGCTATCTTAGTTACCTGCATATGTAAGGGATACATTCCTGGAGGAGCCCCAGCCTTTCTCCCCAGGATTCTAGGGTCAGAGATTTGCCTTCCCTGACTCCTGCTTGGGAGAGGGAAGGGAGAAGAGTAAAGGAGAGAAGACCACTTTGAACACAGCAGTCCACTGCCCCCACTGGACAGTGAATTCCTGGAGAGCAGGAATTTTCATCTTATTTATCTTGTATCCTCCCCCTGGATCAGTGCAGGCACAAAAAACTGTTATGTTTCCCTAATGGAAATTAAATATATACTTAAGGAATAATGGGGATAGTTGGGAGGCTGAGAAAATGGAAATAATTTAAGAAATTCATCTTGTTTTTTTTCCCCAACAGTTATTGTGATTCTGTTTTCGCCCAGTAAGATACTCTTAGAAAAATAGATCTGAGAAGTCTCTTGTTTTGCCACATGTCATTGTCACTTAGTGCAACTAAAAATGTATCCTGAAGTGACAGTCCCAGAAGTTGTGGGTCAGAGTGCGCAATGATTTCCTCAGAATGCTCGGAAATGCTTTAAAATTGGTGATGAAGCTTAATGTGCTATCTTTCCTGAGACATTTGGCTAATAGAATCCATGAAAATGCAATCCCACTCCTTGAAATTACACTCGTGTTAGTAATATTACAGTGAATACCCTGTGGAGAAGAAAAGACTCAAGGTGAGCTCAAAAGGGTTTATTTTTGTAAATTTTCTGTCCCCAAAGTTATTTTACCACCAATCCGCCCATTGTCCTAACTTTCGTGACTCTCTAGTTTATTTCACTGCTAATCTGCTTAGTGATTACTGGCTTTTTAAATTTTAACAATAAAGCTGGTGGTCGTTGAGGAGAGGTCAAAGTGAAGCATGACACAGTCGCCTGAAGGTTTCAGGCACACCGAAATTGTCAGTAGATTGCCCAGCACGTAAAAATGTCCCTCCCCCCACCCCTTTTTTGGAGTTTAGCAGACTGAAGGGAGACGTGTTAAGTTAAATTCCAGGAGCCCTTCCTTAGTACTTACTGTGTTTGGGCCGCCCAGCACCCATCTTCCATTTCTAAGAACACCCCACTTTCCTTTTGAGAAATCAGCTTTTCCTAAGGACTGTGTTCCTTGTTCCTCTGTCCATTCCTCAGCTAGAGACGGGCTTGTGACCCAAGCAAAGCTAATACTCGGACTTTGAGTTGTGAATGGCAGAGACCAAAAAATGTTGGCATTTCATCCCGAGCCAGCAAGGGGCCCCGGGACTTCTGCCCTTGGTCCAGGGAGCTGCCTGGGTCCCTCCCTCAGCCCCCTGGCTGGTTCCCCACCCAGGAGCTGAAGCTGAATCTGGCCTTTGTACCCTGACACTGAATTAAATCTTGGAGACAGAGTTTTGGGTGAAGTAGAAAAGAATAGCTTTATTGTCTTGCCAGGCAAAGAGGGCCACAGCGGGCTAGTGCCCTCAAAACTGTGTCTCCCAACCTGGAGGGGGGTCGTGAGGAGTTTTATAGGCATGGGTCAAAGAGGGCGTGGTCAGCTCGTGGACGTTCTTCTGATTGGTTGGAGGTGAGGTAATCGGAGCCGGCATCATCAAGCTTCTGGTTCCAGAGAGTCCGGGGTCTACGTGCTTGTGGGCAGCATACTGTTAACCGTTAACTTCTCCCACCTGGTGTGGGTTTCAGTATCTGCAAAACGGCTCAAAGGTACTGTGTGTATCCCTCGAGGGGGGCCCGGGACCCTGCCCCCAGGCTGCACCATTGTTTCCTGACTGCTCCTCCCTTGTCTCCGCGTCCCCTCTCTTCCCTGATTAGCATCTATTTGAACCTCCTCCTTGGACCTCAGGGAAGATCATGGAGGCTGAATGACGCCTATTTCCTGTACTCGAGAAACGGGGGACACAGAAAGGCTTTTGAGTCCAGGAGCCCCCAGGGTCCTGCTCGGTATCGGAGCCGGTCCTTCAAATACACTCCCATAACCACTGAAGTCACCAGTGTCAGTCCATCTCGTCTGCAGCCCAAGTGTTCTAGCAAGTTCAAGCTCTTTCCTCAGGCAGCTTTCATCCACCCTTCCTGTCCTGTCTGCCTGGAGATCTTTCCTGCTTCCAGCCCTCTCTCACAGCAGGACAATTGCTCTGCCACTCCCACCCCAGCCCCTACTTCTTTAACTTCAGGCTGTAGTGAGTAGCCGCTGGCAGAGATATCCCTGTGGAACGGAGCTCTTGAACAGTGGGAGTAATGGGTTTTGCTTGTTATTTTATGTTACTTTGATGATGATGTGCACATAAACAGAGACCATCCTAATGAGAAGCGCAAAGGCTGTTTGCTCAGAGCTTGCTGTAGCAAGAAGCTCCACCCCGCTCACTTGCCCTGGGCAGAGACTCAAGGGCCTGATGAGAAGTGGAAAGCTTGAGAGTGGAAGGAAGGGAAGGTTTCAGGTGGCCCCGACTGGAGGCTGCTGGAGGGCCTGGGTGGAAGCCGCATTCCCTGGCAGTGCTTGGGGTGTATATTTGGCTTTTGCTGGTGGATCCTAAGTTGTGAGAAGGGACAGAAGCCAGGGAAGCTAGCAGTTATTGATCAAGTCCTGGCCATCTGGGGCCATTGCTACTGACTGGGCTGGTGGCAGCAGACGTGTGAGTTTTATGTCATTGTCAGTCTGCCTGCGGTCTGCTTATTCAGTCTCTCAATTAGCGCTTGAGTTTGTGGTGTAGGTTTTATTTAGATTTCGGACACATTCTCTTTGCTTTTATTTCCATTCCAATGCAAGGAAAAGGAAATGCTAAGGAATAAAATTCTCTGCCCGACGCCACCTCTTGAAACCCAGAAGTTCTGGTTTCTAACCACAGGGTATTTTTTTGTTTTGATTTATTTAATACATTTAATACATGAAGATCATCTTTTAGTTTCTCTTTGTAGTTTCTAAGTGCAGGTGGTCAGGGCCTGCTTGTGAAGAGATTTTAAAATGCATTTGCAATCACATCTTCTGTCTCTGAATACATTTTTTAAAAGTCTGCAAGGAAGCCCAAAGTAAGAGTTTTCTTCCGTCTGACTCTGTTCAGGGTATTGTTCCCAAATGTCAGTGTACATCAGAACAAGCTGGGGACATTATTTAAAATGCAGACCCCTGGGCCCCCCGCGGACTTCGTGCACCGGACTTTCGGGAGGGCGGGGTCCAGAGCATTTTTTGTTGGTTCACTTGTTTGAGTACAAGAGGCGCCCAGAGTGACTCTCGCGCCATCTGGTGGTTGCTGGTCCTTGTGTTGGCATTTGGTAACTTTTTTTGGCCATGACGTGCAGCTCGCGGGATCTCAGTTCCCATTCCAGGCATTGAACCTGGGCCCTGGGCAGTGAGAGCACCAAATCCTAACCACTGGACCGCTCGGGAATCCCCTGGGCAGCTGTTGAATTAGGAATCCCACTGCTTCATGGTGGTGAGACTGAGGCTGTCCCATCATTTATCCTCTTCATAAATCTTGCCTTTGACAACGTATCCACATTTACATTTGTGTTTCTGAGGTTTGGAAATTGTGCAGCCTGGGGAATTTCTGATTTACCACTGTTGTATCTTTTTCACTACGCAGGCAGTGGGGACCTTTAAGGCGGGCCATGTTGGGTGGACTGGGTTCCTTTTGGCTTTAAACACCCTGCCAAATTTCCTGAATGCAGAATAGTTGTGAAGAACAAGTCTTCCCAACGTTACAAAGTTCAGGAAATAGCAGAGTTGTGGAACCTAAGCAGGAATCTATGTAACATGTCACAGGTAGTTTAAGGAAAGGAGCAGCCCTGTCGATTTAACCAAAGTGCCTAAAATAGCTTTTGCTCTAAATTCTTTGAAGCCTGGCTGTTCAAAGAGACAGAAAAAGTTCCACCTGTGTCAGGCGCTGAGCTCTCAGGAGGCGACACCCAGGCAGGCAGAGCTCTGACTACAGGGCTTGGGGTTGAGAAGCCCTTTGTAGAGATGCAGGATTCTCAACCAGAAGTGACACAGGCTCCGTCAGCCTGAACTTTTTATTAATCATAGACTCAAATAGCAGATGTGGAAGTGGTCACTTGTTCTTTATAAATTGGGGTGGACTCAGTCACTTCTTGGCATTTAAGTTATTGTTCACCAGGCCCTGTATTCCCTGAATTGTCTCAGTTAGTACGTAATCCGAGAGACATGTACTGATGCCTACAGGAAAGACCTGGGCACTGAGGCGGAGGGAGGAGGTACTGCCTCGGGCAGTCACAAACCTGAGTCTCAAAGCCAGGCCTTTGCCTCCAGAGCCCGAGCTCTTGACCACTCCACTGCCCAGAGGCACGTGGCATCCCGTGGGACACAGACCCAACTGCCTAATCTTTTACTGGAGGGTCTACAGAAAAAAAAACCGCACAGCATGGGAGCTGTAAGTTTCCGTTTTATTTGGGGATTTACTGAGGACTGCAGCCCGGGAGATACCCTCTTAGATAGCTCTGATGATCTGCTCCGAAAAGGTGGGAGCGTGGGCGAGGTCAGTATGTATATGATTTTGGTCAAAGTATACATGCCTCTGAGTAGAAGGTTGCTGCTAGTCAGAGGGAACAGATAGCTTACTTAATGGTTTTAGTGCTTTTCTAAGTATGGGAAGATGCAAGAATCTAGGTTCATAAAAAATTTCTCCTGAAATATTTCTAACTATCTAAGGACCTGGTCTGTCTGTTTTCCCAGAGCACAAGGTGCCTCACCCTGAATTCCTTGCAGGGTGTGTTGAGGGTCACCGACTGCAGTGGCTAATGGCTTGATTCTTGTGGAACTGGATGGTGGGCAACATTCTTTATTTTGCAAGATTGATTTGTTTTCAGTTTGAGACTATTATTAATAAAACTGCTATTAACATGTGTGCACAGGTCTTTGGACATCTGCTTTCATTCCTCTTGGATATGTCTAGGGGTGGGACTGCTTGGTCATATGATAAATGTATGTTTAACTTACGAGAAACTGTCAAACACGTGTACCACAATGTTCATTGCAGCACTATTTACAATAGCCAGGACATGGAAGCAACCTAAGTGTCCATCGACAGATGAATGGATAAAGAAGATGTGGCACATATACACAATGGAATATTACTCAGCCATAAAAAGGAACGAAATTGAGTTACTTGTAGTGAGGTGGATGGACCTAGAGTCTGTCATACAGAGTGAAGTAAGTCAGAAAGAAAAAAACAAATACCGTATGCTAACACATATATATGGAATCTAAAAAAAAAAAAAAAAAAGGTTCTGAAGAACCTAAGGGAAGGACAGGAATAAAGACGCAGACGCAGAGAATGGACTTGAGGATGCGGGGAGGGGGAAGGGGAAGCTGGGACGAAGCGAGAGAGTGGCATGGACATATACACACTACCAAATGTAAAATAGATAGCTAGTGGGAAGCAGCCGCATAGCACAGGGAGACCAGCTCGGTGCTTTGTGACCACCTAGGAGGGTGGGAGGGAGACGCAAGAGGGAGGGGATATGGGGATATATGTATACGTATAGCTGATTCACTTTGTTATAAAGCAGAAACTAACACACCATTGTAAAGCAATTATACACCAATAAAGATGTTAAAAAAAAAAAGCACCTGTCAAAACGGTTTCCGGGTGTGGCTGTCCCATTTTGCATCCCCACCATCCGTGTACAGGAGTTCACACTGCTCCACCTTCTCGTCCACACATCGTGTGGTCAGTTTTTAAATTTTAACTATTCTAGTATCTAATCAGGTTTTAATTTGCATTTTCCTAATGGTTAATAATATTAAACATCTCTTCAGGTGTTTATTTTTCACCAAGTCTCTTCTTTGGTGGGGAGTCTGTTCAAATACTTCCGTTTTTTCATTGGGTTAAGCGTCATTTAAAACACCTTTCCTCATTTTCCCAAAATTGATCAAGAACTGGTTGTACTTATCTATCTCCAGGAGATTTTTTGTTAGCCTTTCCACATAGGGTGGAAAATAGGGGTGCGTCCTAGAGCCTGCCTCATGGGAACAGCTCTAGCCTTCCGTCTGTCAGTCTCCACTCTCATGGCTCAGCAGGGAGACAGGCAGTGACGGATTATTTACACAGCAAGCTCAGGAAGGGCTGCACTGGACCAGTGGCCCACGGTGCATCCTAGGATTATACCTCCTGCCGGCACCACGGCAAAGTCATGTCTTCCATCCAGTCTCACCAAGTGTGAAGTTCGTATTTTGATGCCCATCTGATGCCTGTCTTCTCCTCCATTTATTTGGAACCCACTGGGGAGAGGGTGTTACTGGATCCTGATAATCTCAATACACATTTTGGAACACATGTACTCTTAATGGCGTGTCTGCCTCCCTCCCTCCCTTCCATTCCGTCAATATTTACCGAGTACTTACCAAGCTCCAGGTATTGAGGCTTTAGAGATTTCTAAGTTTATTAAGCCTGACCTTGGAAGATTGAAGTATACTCATATGGGGAAAAGGAAGGAAATATCTGTATTACTATTTCTTCAGAGCATCTTTCTTTATCTGTGTCACGTCTATTTCCCTTACTCTGCCTGTGAGTAAAAAGAGATTTTCAACCTTTCATCTCTTTAATGTTTTGTCTTTGCTACTTTTCAAAATGTACCCTTCACAAAAAGCAACCAGAAATATTGAATGTAGGAATAATTTTATCTAGAATATTTTACCTGCGATACAGGCTCATGTTTGCAAACATTATCACCATTAGGTTTTAAGGTCTTATAGAAGCCACAATTTTCTACTTAGTTGGCAGTAGCTAGCCCCTTACTGGCACTGAGGTAATGCATGCTTTGTAAACAAATGAGTTTTGAAATATCTTCCGCAATTAGAAGTTAAAAAGCTTATAAATTAAATACTTAAAAGATTGCATTTTGAACTTAAAAAGGTAATTTGAAGTCCATTGATATTTTTGGTGTGACATTTCTCAGCTTCAACATTTTTTTTCAAGTTCATAAGCCCTCTTAAAGATTAGAAGGATGACATCATTAAGCCTTAAAGCCCTTGATGTTGACAAATATTCGACAGCATTTATACGTGTTGGGCAGAGGTGGATGGTAGGAGTTACAACAGTTGAAAACTCCGCAGAAGCTCAGCGTGGGAAGAGCACACAGGAGGTTAATGGCTCAAGAGGAAGAAGCCATAACCTCCCCCTTTTCACCAGTCACCCCAGGACGAAGTGTTCTTCCTGCGGCTACCAGCGAATCCCTTGTCACTGAGAGATGCGCTTTGTATAATAAGTTGTGGGAATCCAACAGAGAGACAGAGACCGTCTGTAAAAAAGGATTTGCTGCGCCTTGAGTGCAGGGAGTTGGTGTGTCTAATGTGGATTTTAAAACTAAACCTTACCAGGATTGTGCACGTGCGTGTGTTTTAACTCCCAGCACGTTTGATGGGCTATTTACAGAGCAGATGGTCAGCACCACAGCACTTAGTGGTCCCTGCTCTGGGATCATCCACTTGGAACTGTACTCATGGACCGTCCCAGAGCAGCCTCTTCTCTCTCATCAGATCTCAGCTCTGGTGTCACCAGCACACGTGGCTTCGCTGGCCACTTGCAGCGTTCCTCCCGTGCCCCACTCACGGGCCCTTCTTATCCCATTTCCCCACCATATGTCTTTGTAGAACTTCACATCCTCCAAGAGAGTACCTATTGATGGCCTATTTGCTTATTGGCTCTCTCCCACTGTAACGTGGGCTCTTAGAAGAGCAGCCCTTTTGTTCTCTTGATCACAGAATCCTGGGGGCCTGTGGTGTCTGGCACACAGTAGGATCCCACAAATCTTTGATGAAGGATCGAATACTAGGTTACTAGCCCTAAGAACTAATCAGACCAGATAGCTGCCCCTTTTCCAACTAGGATATCTTTTATCTTTAAATGTGGATATCTTTAAACTGAGCCTAAGATTTTATGAAAAAAGAAGAATGAGACTAAATCTTTGCATGGTCACAAGTAGAAAGTAACAGACTCTGGTAGGGCTGTGATCCTAAAACCTCTGCTAGGCCAGGCCTGCCATGGCTGGCCACCAGTTCTTGGTGAAACAGAGGACCAATGACAGAACTGTCTCTGCTGTAGAACCTGGGTCTTTTCCATCGTGGCCAGAGAAGGCTTTCCTCTTCTAAGGTGAATGTCCATGGCTGACAGTGAGGGACGGCTCCAGGAAGGTGGCCTGAGCCCAGGGTGGTGTGTCACAGAGAAGCCACTCTTGTCCAGCTGTTACGGGCACCCCTCCTGCCTCCCCCCCCGACCGTTCAGACCCCAGAGAGTAACTGGGGCAGCAGCACAGGTTCCTCCCTCAGGGTGCTGAAAGTCTCCTAAATGCCTGTGGGTTATTTCATGGTCTGTTTGTCATACAAAAATATGAAGTCTGAGAGTTTCATGAAACAGAATGGACAGAAAACATGATTAGATTCCCCCAGCCTCACAGCTTCCTGATCAGAAGTGTCTATTTCAGTTCGTACCCGGGAGGTATCCTTCAGGGAGACAGTTCTGCAAACTGTGACCATTTATTTTACTTTCGGCTTCAGGAGAGTGTATTTACTTCACATTTGTACTTGGGTAGGTAACTCACTGGCCACTTGGAAATAGAATTCCGTGATTCTCGTTGGTCAAGATCCATGGGGAGAAGATACTTCATCCTTCTTTACATATGGTCTTGCCGGAACATTAGTATTCTCGAAGAGATTATTCTTTTTTAAATTTGAAGTGTTACTCTCTGAATGGATTGTGACATTTTATCAATTTTTAAATACTATACAATAATCAGAACAGCAGGGTGTAGCGTTAGAAAGTTGATGTTTCATGGAAAACATCCTAGTTAGAAAGAATTGACTGCATAGGCTATGTTGTCGCTAGTCTTCTTTGCTGCCTTTATCAGTAAAGACTTTATGGGAATTAGAACATTCATTACTTAAGAAAACTGGCAGCATTCCACATATCATGTTTTTTAATTGGGGGAGGGTAACTATGTAATGATCAACTCAGTTGGGTAGTAAATCAAATCATTGGCACGATAAAATAGAATATAACCCTAAGACAGCAGAGATTGGAAGAAGGGGTAAAATTGGATAAAATTTCTGGAAGCTCAATAGTGAAATAAAAGTTTGATGTGTTCTGAGTGGTAGGAAGAATGTAGCAAAGTAATGAAATAGCAACTAGGTAGAGGCCAACATTCTGATGAATTTAACTAAAATAGTCAAGCATTTAAGAAATCTGTTTCTTGAAGAACATCTTAAAATTAGTGAGTAGGAGGGAAGTTTGGTTGCAAATGTATCTCCGTTGTGTATGGATGCAGTGAAAATCACCAAGTAAGTGAAAATCACCATGACTTTGAGAAGCTGAGTTTTTAAAAAAGTCTTTTTGACAGCAATCCAAACCATCGACTACAACAAAATATTCTTTTAAATGGCTTCCAGGTATTTTCCTATGTTTGTGTACATGCATGTGGGAAAAATACACCTATGAAGACATTGCTGTTCAAAGTCCCTTTTGCTAGTAAGAACCGGAAGCCAGGGGATGTTTGTTAGGGTGCAAGATGTTCTCCCCAATGAGTAGGCTGATTTGCAAGATTCTTTATCTTCCCAAACCAAGAGATTTCAAATACATTTTTTTCTAAAAGATCCAGTGTTATATTGAGACTTAGATTGAGAGATGCGTCTAATGCTGTGAAAAGCATGGACTTTAATGGTTCTGTGGAGGGTATGCTGTTAACTCAGGGGAAGAATGTATGGTTCCCGTGAAGCCATATTTGCCTTTAATTAAGAACCAAGGTCATGGTAGGGAAGACAGAGCGTTCACTCTTCGAAAATCTTCCCAGCCGCCTTATTCCATTTATACTTATGTACAAGCTTGCAAAGTCACTTTTTCTATTCATAGTCTATGTTAGAAAAGCTACTTTGTCATTTTTATATGTTCTCCTTAAATTTCCAAAACACTCTGAAGGTTTTTGAGTGACGGAATCCCTATTAACAAAGCATATAATCTCCAATCACAGAAAAGTGATCAGATGTCTAGTTAGAATTCCCCTCACACTGCATGAACTCCAGAAATCCTCTCTCAGTATACACTGGTCCAGCCCTCCTGGTACCCAGGGCAGGTTGGCCAGGCAGCGTGAAGCCGTGCACAAACCTACCGCATCCTTTCTTAGGGAATTATCATTCTTCCTAAAACTTACAAAGATGGTGATAAGAAAACGACCTTCTGATTTCACCTCTTAACTTGTTGGCCAAGTGTGTTGGGTAAAAGACATTTTATCAAGACTGCTATTTTCCGCTATTAAAATGTGAATAATATTGTCCACCTCTCTGGATTTACGGCAAGGATGAAATGAGGTCATGGATGTAAAATTGCTCTAAAATTATGAAAATCATGATCCTGATAGTAACTATAACATGGTTCATTACAATTCTTGATCTTGCCATGCGAACAGGTGCATCTCCCACTGGGCAGAACTAATGATGCCTTGGCTGGCAAGTGGAGGCTTCAGTACCTGTTTCCCTTTCGAGTGCAAACTATTCACATTTGTTCTCCTTTCAGCTTTACTCTTGATTGCAAACCCTTTTGTAACACCAGAGAGTAGGAATGCACCCTGGGTACCCTAAATTGAAGTGGCTTATGGGGATGGGAACTCTGAGAACAAATTTTCTAGACTTATGATCAGTATTATGTTATGTTACAACCACGATGGGGTCACCATGGGCAAGATGGAGGAAGATAAAGCTCTCTGTGTCCTAGGGATGCCCAAGCTTTTATTTTTATAAAATAATGAGCTAAAAGGGAGATATCCAACTGTATATATAATACATATAAATGTTTAATTGATCATAATGCTATGATTAACAGTAACCTGTTCATTATTCAATATGTGGATTGTAGGCAGACACTAACGTGTTCAATAAATATTTTTAGCAGGATAACTCTAAAGCAGTCCTGCAAATTTCAGCGACAGAATCTCTGGTCTTGAAATTGCAGGGGTTAGGGAGGGTTTTAGAGTGTATTTCACATGTGATTCCAAACCTACATCACAGACGACCAATTCGAGAGAGGACGCTTTACTGGAGCTGGCTGTTACTAAAACAGTCCGGTCATAGCCACATTGCAAGATCCCTAGGAGACATGTGGCTGGAGACCCTTTGTCTTCCCGCTGAGCATGCTGACAACCACAAGCAGTGTAAAGAATGACAGTTCAGAGACACTTGGAGTCTGTGCCCCAGAGGCAGCAAAAGTAATTGAACCACTTACAAAAATCTGTGACCCTTCCTGGAAGTTGTGATGTCATCTCTGCTAACCAGCTCTGCAATTTCTTGAAATCCACGACAGCACCAGTACATACCTGTAAAGGGGAACTCAGGCAGCGCGTGGTGGCTTTGTGCTCAGTGCGTGTGTCCAGCTGGAGTCTGAAGCCCTGGACTGTCTTTGAGAGCAGTTCAGCCCCGCCTTGGTTTCTTTGCTGCAAGATAGGATTCAAAGTCCAGATGGCGAGAAACTAAATCTCGTGAACCACTTAATGTCTGACAAATTGGCGTTCTCCGAGTTTTAATTAAAAAAAGAAAGTCCTCAGTTGGATAAAATAGTTGAATACGTCTCTTCAACAAGTTTCCACAATCTGTCTAAAACAACACCCACCCCGAGGGGAAACCGCCGTCCTCTGTGTGACTTCTTTCAAGTGTCACATAAACCAACACTAGTTAATGACACAAAGACAAAGAAAAGGACCGAATGGCTGTGTTTTTAGCGTCGTGCAGACGGGCAGAGGCCGGGCCCGAGCTCCTAATGGCCAGCTCCATGGAAACCAGACACGTGATCTTCTCTTTGACTTGAAACTATTCGCCTACCTTATCCTGTTTCTTTTTTCATTGCTGGTATCCTGGGGCAAGTGGACATTTTTGGGTGAGTCATCTTTTATAATACCCCAGATTTTACGAAAAATTTTTAGTGGAATTTAGTTGAAACAGCTCAAAATAACGTTATCTAGTTATACTCGTCCTCACAAATAAATATTAACCTAAGCCCTCTCGTTTGACAACTCGCGGCTGGGAGTTTTCTAACAGTAGTTAATGGTACTGTGTTGGCGCATCAATCTTCACCGCAAACGCCCCACACCACACTCAGCTGCAAGTTGCCTTCAGATCATTCTGTGCGTAAAAACACGTACCATGCAGACCTTCTTTGCCCTCTTGTCTTGCTAGCCTAACATATGTTTTGTTTTGTTTTGTTTTGTGGTACGCGGGCCTCTCACTGCTGTGGCCTCTCCCGTTGCGGAGCACAGGCTCCGGACGCGCAGGCTCAGCGGCCATGGCTCACGGGCCCAGCTGCTCCGCGGCACGTGGGATCTTTCCGGATGGGGGCACGAACCCGTGTCCCCTGCATCGGCAGGCGGACTCTCAACCACTGCGCCACCAGGGAAGCCTCTAAAATATGTTTTTTAAGGCTAGCTAGACGCTAACTCAGTGAAGAGAGGAATTACGTTACAATAACTCTAATCAGATTCAATCAACTACTGATATGAACTATAACTTTATAAAGGCTGCAACTGACAGGTTGACTCACTGGTGGGCTGGGGGGTCAGATAGACCAGGTGCAAATATTAATTCTCCTACTTATAAGTGAGCCCCAATTTCCTCATTTGGAAGCTGCGCTTAATACTGCCTAGTTTACGGGGTGATTGTGAGGACCCAGTGAGGGCTGCCTGTTCCCATTTAGCACAATGTCTGTTACACGGGACGGTCTTCCCAGAGCTGAAGCTGTTCGTGTGAAGTCTCTGCAGCACCATTAGTGTGTCTGCTTTCTCTCACACTCTGTTGCAGACTGCCTCCTGCATGCGGTACCTCCGCCCGGGTTCGGGTCAGCCGTGAGGTCTCCCCACCCCTCCCAGTCTTTCCAAATAGAAAAGGAACATACAGATCACGAGGTGAACTGTGACAGTGGCTGCCGGTTCCCTCTTAAGAGAAAGACAGGCAACCGGGCAAAGAATTCTCTGCAGAGAGAAAGGACCAAAACATTTGTATCAGGTGAAAATGATGCTGAAGACAGAACAGTGTCAGCTAGGCTTTGAGAGCAAGCCAACGGAGCTTCCCATTTTAGTACTTTCCCTCCTCTTGATAACTGCTTCTGTGATGTTTTCATAATCACTTTGAACATGTGGCACTTTGGACATGTGTGTTTGTGTGATCGAGGTGCACAGAGTGTAGGGTGCCCATGGGTCGCTTGGGGGTGGTTGATCAGAGAAGCATCCTTGATGGCGTCTGCAAAGCACTTAGTAGGATCCACATCCAACTGATGATTTCTGAGCCCTGGACGCTGTGTGCCAGCCTCTCCCCAGCCCTCCGTCATGCAGAGCACCTCAGTACTCTGGACGCGATGAGAAAGCAGTGGACCTCTTCAGCAGCCTCACGCGTGGCCCTCACCTCGCTCACATGCTCTCACTTTTCCCCGTGAGAACATTTGCAGGCTGGGTCGGGGGCTGTCTCTTGGCACTGAACTGACTGCCTTGGGGAAGGGGTGATGCAGGTAGAGTGACACGGTCGCTCTTACTCTCTTCAATGCATCCAATGTCAGATATTTTTTTTTATTTCAATGATGTACTAGAAGTTCGCTGGACTCCCTGACTCACACAGTTACTCTCATCTGTGAGTGAGAGTCAGAATTGGTGTTCTTTGGAGGGAAGACAGTGAAAACTATTCACTGTCTTGCTGACATCCCTCCTGGGTTTTGCGTAAGCCTTGACAGTTGAATGTTAGCACAATCTTCTCTCTCTCTCTGCTCCCTATAAATGGGATATTATTTGCATAAAAATCAGGGCTTTCTACCTGCTCTGTATATATCCAGACCTGGGCTTTCCAGCACAGCAGCCGCTAGCCATACGTAGCTCTTTACATTCCAATTAATTAGACTTAAAAATTCAGTCCTTCATTGCACTGGCCACAGTTGCAGCGCTCAATAGCCACCTAGCACAGATGCATAACATTTCTGTCACTGCAGAAAGTTCTGTTGGGGGTACTGCTCTAGAGTCATACTTAATTCTTTGGATGAACAAACGCTTGGCATTGGGGAGAACGCAGAGAACGAGAGCCCTCTCAGACTGGCTGGGAAGAGTCCATTGGCAAATACCCAGGCATTTGGCAAGCCAGTTGATAAACTATTGGTATCTTGAAATTGGCCATAGTGGAAGCATTACACCATGGAAAAAGTCTCAAATCAGAGCTTTCTTTTCTTCCCTTTTCTCTTTTCTCCTCTTTTCTTCTCCTCTCCTCTCTTCCCTCCCTTCCTTGCTTCCTTTCCTCCCTCCCTCCCTTCATCCTTTCTCCCTTTCTCTCCTTCTCTCTTTCTTTCTTTCTTTCCTTCCTTCCTTCCAGCTAGTTTACTAGCAACCTACTGCCTGACATGGCTTGCGTCAGATCTTTACTAGAGAGGAGAGACCCAGATAGTTGATCCCCTCACTGCGGAGCCGCTTAGGCGATGCCATTATCACACCAGAAGCCCCAGCCACTGTGGACTCTGCCCTCCTGCCACATGCGATCTGCAGTTATTCTGCCTCTACGATGTCTTCCCAGCATCCCACCCCCTGCTGCCACCTCGGAGCAGACTGGCACACCACTCACCCAAACTGCCCTGGTAGTTCCCAGCTGGCCATGCTGCCTCCCCATTTGATCCCTTTCCTTCCTTGGCTGCAAGATTCTGTTCTAAATGTCATCACTGATCATGTGGCTACCCATTAGGTAGAAAATAAGATCCAACTTCATGTGACTTTCCGGGCTCTCATTTTCCTGCCATCTCATTCCTATGACACCTCTCACCCACTGTTCCCCTCTCTGACAGACTTTCTTCCTCTGTCTCGGCACCCTCACTTCACATTCAGTATGCGTTCAACGGATTCACATTTGCTCATCTCTGTGTTTTAAATCGTTTAGTCCCCCAAGTCCCAATATTCCCATCACTGCTCAAATTCTGTTTCTTCCCTTTGTGGCTCTGCTCAGAATGTGCTCTCCATATAGATTCATTTTTGTCTTTCTTTCCCGACCCTATGTCACACTTTTTGCACTCAGCTCAAGCACCTTCTCTTTAGAAAGCCATCACTAACAGCCCTTCCACTTGGGACTGGGTAAGATGACTCTCAGGTGGCTCCCAAAACGTACCTGCAAGTGTCTGTATCACGTCCCTTCCCAAACGGCAGGGTCACTGTTACTACGTGTCTGTCCCCTCACCCCACTCCTGACACCAGGCTGAGTCCTGACATGCTGTAGACAATCAGTGCATAATTGGTGCATGAATCCGTGAGCAGAGCCCAGGTCCTTTGGAAAGCTTTGCCTGATTTTCCCAGGCAGATCTGATGCCCCCTCTATCCCGACCTGTCAAATCTTGCCCTGCAGTATACGTCTGCACTCTGTGAGGACGGGTATCCTTCTGTAACTGTAGCCTCAGCTTCAGTCTGCAGAGTCATTTGAAAGTTTTTTTAAAAAAACACATTTGCTCACTTCTATTGATATGCATAAAACAGGGTTGGTGGGAAGGAATATTTCATGATCACTAAGGTTATTCAGTTTTAGTTCTGCCCATAATGAGCCCATGCCTGGACGCAGCTGGCCACTCTGTGGCCTCCCACGTCACCAAGGATGCATTGGAAAAAGACCGTTTCTAACCAGCCAGTCATTTTCCTCCTTCCGACTCCAAATTACTTCTCCTCTATCAAGTCCTAGCACTGGGCCTCACTCTTGAGCTGTTCTGAAAAAAAAAAAAAAATGTTTTCAAACCAATATAATTTCTTGCTTATATACATTCCTCACAAAGGAAATCTCATATATTGAACAGGCTCCCTCCTGAGAAACCCAAGAATGAGACATCCAGGACCCCCGTCCCTTAGGCACTCATGGGGGCATTTCTGGAGCTCACAGGCCCCTTCAGCCAGGTCCACAGCTCTGGAAAACTTGGTATAAAAGGACCTGGGTTCCTGAACCCAGCCTGCCGAGGTACCCTGCTGACCACTGTTCCCCTGTCTACCTGACAGATCACAAGTCATACAAGGTGTTGAAACTAACAGATACCAGAAGAGACTAACCAACTTAAGGGAGACACATTTCACTCAGTTCAAAAGCTACATACAGTACAACTTATATATATATAGTCTTCTACTCAGAAAATCTCTAAGTACCTTTAATTGTTGACGGTGGCCCTAAAAATGTACGGGTTGGTGCTTTTTAATGTTCTTTTAATAGTTTCAACTAATGGCATGTTTAATAGCATATTAATAATGTTTGTACCTACTCTTGTACCAAAGCTAGAAAAATGAAGTTTGCTATTAACACTGAAAATTTTTCTTCCCTTTTATGCGTCTTGTTCACTTTACAACTTATAGAAAATCAAAACATTATTTTTCTTGTGTAGATGTACATCCTTCTTGGTACCACGCTTCTTCAGTAGGTGTGTTAATTCCCAGATTTCACCTGACCTCCTGCTAGGGAGTATCTTTTTTATCCTAACTTTGTCAAAACTATGCAAAATTGCCTTTTATCTCATTAGCATTATGCTCCTTTTGGCATTTTGGAAGTATTTTAAATAATGACTGTGTAAAATGTCACAATATTTGGAATTGAGCCCTTTCATTATATCATTCAATATGAAAAGCTGATGAACAGGGCAGCAAGAAGACATCTAAAAATAAATATCTTGGGGCTTCCCTGGTGGCACAGTGGTTGAGAGTCCGCCTGCCGATGCAGGAGACATGGGTTCGTGCCCCGGTCCGGGAAGATCCCACATGCCGCGGAGCGGCTGGGCCCGTGAGCCATGGCCGCTGAGCCTGCGCGTCCGGAGCCTGTGCTCCGCAACGGGAGAGGCCACAACAGTGAGAGGCCCGCGTACCGCAAAATAAATAAATAAATTAAATAAATAAAAATAAATAAATAACTACCTTGGAGACATGTCTCCTGTCACCTGGTGGTCTTAGGCCCTCCCCTCCCCAGCAGGCCGGCTGCCCCAACAAGCCATCTCTCATAGCCAATTTCACACTTGTTTTGTCTTAAACCTTTGTTTTGACTGCTTTGGTTAAAAATCACTCTGTGATCTTTACTAATCTAAGAAGGAGAGGATGCAGTGCCGTGAATCAGGCACATGGTTGCATGATTCAAAAAGCTTTCTCTTAAAGTACCAGATGATGGCCGGAAGCAGACCTGCCACAGAAAATAGGCTTGACACTGTTCTTCTCAGCAGTGAATTACCACCGTTTTTTTTCCTTCAAAATTGTCCCCAAAGAGGAAAATGACTGAATGTACTGTTCCAGAGCAATAGAGTCACCTCGAGGCAGAGAAAACAACAGTGTTTTTTCCCGCTGGCACCCCTCAATCTGCTGCTTTTTCCAGTTATGAAGGCAGTGGCAACTTTGAAGAGAAACAAAATAACATTTGTAGCATCCACAGCATTGGCATCCAATCATCACCTCCGATATTTATTAATCAGATATTTATTAAGATGCTTCTGAGGTAAACAGAAATAAAACGCATGGTTCCTGTTTTCTGTGTGGGTTCGATCTTCCGGGGAAGAGAAGACACGGCTCCTTTGCTAACCAATATTACAATTTAAAAAACAGTAATTTCACAGTAAAAATATCTCCATGTAGTGTTGATCTATCTGTTGTATTATCAGTGAGATCGAGCACATTTTCTTTCTTTCCTCACACAAGCTGGAGCACTGCTTCATCAGGAAAGAAGCAGCTTACTGGCTATTACAAAGCTGCCTGGAGAGGGGGGCTGTTGATGGAGGAGCTCTGGGGGCCAACATTGAACTGACATCCATCAGGGATGTGCCTGAGGCCCGGCTGCGGTCTTCATCGATGTGTCACCTTAGGACGTCACCTCACATCGCAAAATCTGATTTTTTTTTAATCTACAAAATGGGATAATACTCTTTGCCACGTGATTTGGCAGGACCACTGCTGTCGAGCAAGGTGACGAGTTGAAAATCCCTCGTGGAATGTAAGTCGGTGCAGCCACTGTGGGAAACAGGATGGAGGTTCCTCAGGAAACTAAAAACAGAGGTACCATATGATCCAGCGATCCCACTCCTGGGCATATACCTGGACAGAACCATCATTCAAAAAGGCACATGCACTGCTGTGTTCATAGCAGCACTATTCACAATAGCCAAGACATGGAAGCAACCTAAATGTCCATCAACATGTAGGTTGGATAAAGAAAATGTGGCACATGTATAGAATGGAATACTACTCAGCCATAAAAAAGAACAAAATAATGCCATTTGCAGTAATATAGATGCAACTAGAGATTATCATACTAGGTGAAGTAAGTCAGACACAGAAAAAGAGAAATATCATATGATATCACTTATATGTGGAATCTAAACTATGACACAAATTAACCTCTCCGTGAAACGGAAACAGAGTCACGGACATAGAGAACAGACCGGTGGTTGCCAAGGGGCAGGGGGGTGGCAGAGGGTAGGGGTGGGAGTTTGGGATTAGCAGATGCAAACTGGTATGTATAGGATGGATAAACACCAAGGTCCTACTGTAGAGCACAGGGAACTACATTCAGTACCTTGTGATAAACCATATGGGAGAGAATATGAAAAAGAATGTGTATGTATACCTGAGTCACTTTGCTGTACAGCAGAGATTGGGGCAACATTGTAATTCAACTATACTTCAATAAAAAATAAACTTAAAATTTTTAAATAAATAAAACACACACACAGAAAAGCCCAGGGACCCAGGCGCCTCCTCCCCCACGTGAAATCCACCCTCTCCCCAGAGCATTTGGTGAGACCAAGGACATTTGACAGCCGTGCTCCCTACTTCATGGCCCAGCTGCTGTCTGGCCTGGCTGGAATCCCGGAGCTGCCTCGTGCTACTAGAGAAAATGCTTCACCTGTAAAACTACAGTTTCAGAAGAAAGTGATGAAATCAGGATAGTCTCCTAGTTCTGTGCAAATAAGCCTCAGCTGAGTTGCTAGCTAAGCATTTTTGTGGTTTGAAGTCCTAAAATTCTGAAGTCCTCCTTGGAAATTGGCATGAGATCCAAGGCCAAGTTCTGACCTGCAAACGGAGAGACGCCGAATGTTCAGGTCCAAGAGGGATGACTTGACTTTGTAATACGTGTCTTTTCTGATGAGAACTTGCTGGAAATGGACACAGTTAAAGCAAAGCAGACAGCCTGTTGGGATGAGAAACGGGGCCATTTTGGTCTGTGTCCGAACTGTTTTTCCAGGTTGCCTCTTAGATGTGGGAAGTTACTAATTTTAAAAGAAGAAAAATGAAATACTACTACTAGAGATTAAGAAGAATTATAACTCCTATCAGGCCTGTCAAACAAACGTGACACCAGAACTCAGAGGAAAGCTGGGTCTGATTCATTAAATTCCCACTGGCCTTAAAACACATTACATGAATTAAAACCTGTCTGTGATATTTATTCCAATTCAAACAGCAGAGGCTTAAAAATAGCTCATAAAACAAATATTTCTCCAAAATTTCCAGAAGGTTTCTCCCCATAAAATTATCCCAATTTTATTAGCTACAAAGATGAGCATGATAATCTATGTAGTGATAGTTTTCTAACTATTTCTAGTAGGAAGTGTCATTTATCTTGTTTGGGCAAAATAAATGAGACAAGATCTACCAAAAAGCCTGTAATATTTCTTAAAATTAAAAGCTTAATCTTCTTAAATAGGGGAGACCATTTATTGGATCTCAAATGTCATTCTTAAGTCAAATTCCCAGGCTTTTTGGACCTGAGTTTCTGACACTTGCTCCATGCTTGGATTTCAGTAATGGCCCCTTGGACTTGAGCTTTTGCATACATGACTAGTTGATGAATTTAACGACTCCCAGTACCGGTTCTGCTCTCAATCAGATAAGAAAGGGACAGTATATGCAGATGCACAGAGGCAGGATGTAACGTTGCATTTTCAAGAAACTAGGAGTATTGTGGAATTCCTGGAGTTTTAAAGAAAGGGACAATGACACAGGAGAGGACAAAGGTGGAGGGAGCCTCTTCCGTCTTGTTAAGGCACTTGAACTTTATCCTGGGTGATGAGTCCTCGCAGCAGGGAAGCTGAGTGTTGGCTTTGAGTAATTCTTCCTCGGGCAGTGTGGAGTCTTGTCTGCAGGGAAAGGAATTAGAAGAGGGAGACCTGCTGGAGACTACAGCAGAGAAGACCAAGTAGGTTAAGTACTTGTACCTCAACAGGGAAGAGTGGGGAGGAAAGAGAAGATGACGGCCAGAGCAGGGCACCTGCTCAGCAGGGAGTGTGTCTTATTGTAAAATGGGAGAAACTCGAGGTTAGGGAAAGAAACCAGAGGAGGAGTTGGGAGAACTTTCAGTCATGCAATAAGACTGATGAGCTGATGCCCCTTCCTCAGTTACACACGTGGCCTCTTTGCAGGGGATGCTGGGCACGGTGCCAAGACGGGCACTGGGACAGGGGACTGGCCGCGACCACAGGAGGGGGGCAGGCTCGTGGCGATGCCTGGAACGGGAAGGGCCATCCTCTCTACACATCCTGCCTGTTGGCCTAGGAACTGGCACCAGAAAAGAAAAAGAAAAATCTGTCTTTGTTTGGGTCTCTTGGGGGCAGGTAAATGAAAAAGCACATCTGCACAGGCACCTGTGGGGTCTGTTTCCTCTCCCTGTCTTTGTCTCTCTCTGTCTTTCTGGGATAAGCACGCTGAGCGAAAGAGTGAATCTGAAAACAGATTCCCATCAGGTTTCCAGAGAGAATGCAGTGCTAGGTTCCTAGAAAAAACGGTCTTCACAGCTTTGGGTACGGATTCCACAGGGGAACACAGCCGAGGCGAAGATGAAGCCCCTTCTACGCCACAGAAAGGAAGTGGGTCATGACAGGAGGGAGCATCTCTCATAAGCACCGGAATCACCTCTCCTGGAAATTAACACTCTGACATTATAGAATAATTGTACTTGAAGTGATTATAAAAGGAAGAAAAAATACCTCAATGAATAAATTGGGCACTATCTTGAAAACAGGCAGATTTGAAATAAGACTAAACAGAATTCCAAGACATAAAAATATACTTACTGAATTTTAAACAATGTTCCTTGAAGACAGAGCTGAGGAAATTATGAGAATGCAGCAGAATGCCGAACACACTCTCTTACCAAAATGCAATAAAATTAACAATCAGAAGCAAGACAAAAACAAACATAAAAAGAGACTAGTTCTAAACCTCATGTGTGGCTAGTTAATAGCATGCGTACATAAGTCATGGATCCACAAGATAATGTAAATTATGAAGTATTAAGAACTAAACAACAAAAAAAACACTACATATATCAAATCTTTTTAGATGCAGCAAAATTTCCTTTGAAGGAAATAAATTGTCCTAAGCGTACATATTCAAAAAGGAGAATGATAAAAAATAAATAGCCTCATCATTCCATTCAAGAAGGTAGAAAAAAACCCAACATTGTAAACTTGAAGAAAGGTGAAGGGAGGAAACAATAGGGAAAAAAGCAGGAAATATATATATATATTTTTTTGCGGTACGCGGGCCTCTCACTGTTGTGGCCTCTCCAGTTGCGGAGCACAGGCTCCGGACGCACAGGCTCAGCGGCCATGGCTCACGGGCTTAGCTGCTGCGTGGCATGTGGGATCTTCCCGGACCGGGGCACGAACCCCTGTCCCCTGCATCGGCAGGCGGACTCTCAACCGCTGCGCCAACAGAGAAGCCCAGGAAATAATTTTTTAAACCTCAGAAATAATAAATAGCATCAGTTAAACCAAAAGCTAGTTCTGTTGAAGGAGTTAATAAAGTAGCCATGCCTCGGGTAAGAAAATAAATGGGAGAAACTATATTAATTCATATAAAACGTATGTATAAAAACTCTAATGGACATACATGATATATATTTATATCTCTGTACATGTGTATGCATGCACGTATGTACAAAAAATACAGAAATTCATATAAACTTGAGTGCAAAATCCTAAATTAAATATTTACCACCTGGGTTTAGTAATGGTGCCAATAATATGTTACGAATAAGTTGGCTGTACTCCAGGAGTCCTGGGTGGTTTAACGTCAGGAAAACCTGTTGAAGATATTACATGAAAGGTCATCTCCTCATACCTGCAGGACCAGAACATGCTGATGAGAGAACCAACAGTTCTGGGCCACACTCTAGACGGCTACTCACCTCTGTTCCAATTTCTCTGTTGAGAAGGAAAAAAGAATGGATTTCATGATATCCTTTGGGGGTTATTTGACAGAAGGGAAAACATGCATTTTAGGACACTCCTTTGTGGGCCCCTGAATCTTCCACATACAGGTCAGCTGCTAGCCTGCAAGAGAGAGCTAAGGAGCTCCAAGTGCAGCCTCCTGTGTGGGTGTTTGGAGATCTATTGACTCTGTCTCCCACAATGAGTAGGGCATCGTGGTGTAGGACTAAAACCCAGTGTTGACATCACTAGAGTTTAGAACAATTCTGTCTCATTTGGTTCACAAGGGGGGCAGCTGAGGTTTTTGAGTTGGTAGAAAACCAGTGTCAAACACAGCCTTCTCCATCCTTCCAAAACCATCTATAACAGGTTCAATAAAATTAAACATCTACTAATGTTAAAAAAAAAAAAAAACTTAGAAAACTGGGAACAGAAGGGAACATTCTCGCTTTGATAAGGGTATCTACCAAAACTCTATAGTAAACAATAACAAAAGAAAAGAAAAATTAAAAGAATGTGCATCAGGATAGACGTAAAAACTGTCTTTACTCACAGACAATATGATTCTCTACATAGAAAGTCCAAGGGAATTACGTACAAACAAGTAAGAAGGTTTAGATATCACGTTGGCTTTAAGATCAACTACATTCCTATATCCCAGCCAGAAGAAAACACCATAAGGTTATAGGGATAAATCCAACAGAAGATGTGGTGAAGAAAATAAAGCTACTGAAAATGCAAACTTTGCTTAAATATATGGAGAGCAATATTGTTCATGGATGAGAAAACTTCAGTCATGTTAATCTAAATAATTCATTTTTGTTTCAGTAAAATACCAACAAATCTATACATCTTTCACTCTTTTCCTCTTTCTCTCTCTCTTTCCTTCCTTCTCTCCTTCCTTCCTTCCTCTTTCTTTTCATGAAATTTGGTCGGCTAATTCTAGAATTCATGCAAAATAATAGAAGATCAAGAACAGCCAGTGTTGGAGAACATCTGGGAACAGCCCTCCTAGATATCCTTATTCATTACAAAGCTTAGTAATTAAAATCACGTAGTATAGACACAGTCTTATTCAAATAGAACAAGGCGAAATAAAGAACCCAGAAATAAACCTGGGAATATGACAGGGTGGCATCACAAACCAGTGGTTGTGGATGAACTTGTAAAGAGTGGGGCGATTAATTACCAACACTGAAGAGGATTAACTCTGATCTTTACCTAACATCATACACAGAAATAAATTCCAGTTCAGTGAAACTTCAAAATGTGCAAAACCAAACTTTAAAAGTGTTAGAAGGGGCTTCCCTGGTGGCGCAGTGGTTGAGAGTCCACCTGCCGATGCAGGGGACGTGGGTTCGTGCCCTGGTCCGGGAAGATCCCACATGCCGCGGAGCGGCTGGGCCCGTGAGCCATGGCCGCTGAGCCTGCGCATCCGGAGCCTGTGCTCCGCAACGGGAGAGGCCACGACAATGAGAGGCCCGCATACAGCAAAAAAAAAAAAAGTGTTAAAGAAAATAAAAGTGAATACCTTCATTTTATGGTAAAGAAATTTGATCACGACACAAAGATTTTAAAATTCGACCGTATTAAAAGTTTAAATTTCTGTAAAATAAAATACACTATATTTGAATTAAAATATAAGCCCTGAGAGAACGTGCTTACAATTTGTCCAAATAAAATATTAATATGAAGATTAAACTTACGCAATTCAAATGACAAATAAGATCTTAGCACCCAGATAAGAAAGCCATCCCCACCCCCATAGGTACATGGCTAAAGGGCATGAAGAGGTAATTTAAAAACAAACAAAAAACAAAAGAAAGCCAACTGGAGGCACAGAGAAATTATGTTTTAGTTTTATAGGGAATTGAGAAAACAGGAGGTGCAGAAGGAAAATGAGAGAGGAAAATGAGGGTGATGGGAGAGAAATACGCAAGTAACTGCTGGGATGAACTACGTCACTGAGGAGAGGAAGTGAGACCAGCGAAACTGGTTAATGGTTAATTGGGGCGGGGAGATCAAGGAGATTAGTGGTGTGAATGAGCAGATGCATGGGGAAGAAGGAAGCACCTAGCCCTCAGGGCGAGAGTGAACTCTAACCTTAAGATTGCAGAGGTTTTAAAACTCTGATGATGACTAAGCCCAGGGTTTGTCTATGTAGGTGGTAAGCAGGGGGGAGTGAGGATCCTCGGGTTGAGAAGGTCAAGGGGTGGTGGGTGGATCCACGGAATACTGAAATTGCTAGAAGGAGAGACAGATTTGGTATAGACAGTAGTACTTAAAATTTTCCATCTCATTTAATCCTGAACGGTGCGATTAGACTGATAGGTATAAAAACCTATGAATTGGTAATGGAAACATAAGAATGCAAAATCTTTTCCTTTTGCAGATCCAACTTAACAAGTAGATTTTTTCCCTTGTGTATTGACCTCTAAGTTAATGTAACTAGAAAATTGAATTGAGACAAATTATTATTCTACTTGCTATGAGAATGGGGAAAAATATAAAAATATCAGCTTATTGGAATGAGATAGAATATTGGTAGTAATTCAGCGGCTCTCCCCCTAAGATGAGCGGGTCTCACACATTTTCTCTTCATCCTCTGCAAAGTGCTTGATTACTAATTGATCTCTTTTCCAGTTAGGGGGCTTCTGAAGAAAAATACCTTCAAGAAAAGAACATCACTTTTCTTCCCCTGTCATATATCCTCCTCGTGATAAGGTTATGCGGTTTCCCAAGTTTTGGTTTCCTTCCGTACCCTTTGCACGCTTCTTCTCAGCTACTGGGACTTAAAATCAATTCTAAATCCTTCTCCGTGGCTCTGTGAGCTCACGCAGGCTGAATGCAGAGTATTTAGAAGCTGTCATCACTGGTAGGGCTTCTGGTTCTCCTGTAACATACACTGTCTTCCTCTACAAGCGATCCTGCGTCATCCTACTTGGTTATGTATGTCCCAACAGCTGACAAGCAATGATATGCTTAGTGGAACCTTAAGCTGGGCATGGAAGCTTCTGAAAACACTGTATATCATTGACAGTGGCAATGCTTAAAATTCCCAAGACCTTCTCGTAGCAGAGGAGGTGAGAGTCCCCACCCCAGACTCAAGCTCCCTGAGTTCCAGCCCTGGTTTGCCTGCATCCAGCTCTGCACCCCAGGGCAACTTACTCAGAGTCCCCAGGCTTCCGTTTCTTCATCGCTGAAAGATTCTTAAAGGCCTCAAATGTAATAGGGTTATTTGAACTATGCCGACATTGCATTTTTAAGAAGTTAAGGAAATCAGTACAAGTTAAATGCACACAAAAATATTCACAGGCGGCCAAAAAGAGGAGTGAAAGACGTGTTTTAAATCAGTTGGTGCCCTGCAGCGTCACATCTTCCCTTCAGCCTCCCCAATTCGCTTAATTACAGGTGGATGTTTTTGCCCTGGGAGCAGTGCACCCTGGCAGCCTGGAGCAGGTGACATTGAATTCCAGAGTTTGTAGAAAGCTACAGTGTTTGGCGATGTAAAATAATTACCTCTAGGTTGACCATACCACTTTGTCATATGTTAAATATATTTATATTTACTGAGGAATTACTATTTTAACTCCCTTCGTTATTTTAGATTAATTCCATATTGTTCTCAAGTAATATGCATGTGTTAATTTTTAAAGCAGAATTTAATTTTTCTCTCTCTAAAATAATGTAATAAAAACAATCTATTAAAATAGAAATGCATTCATTGCTATAATTTAATGTGTCTAATTATTATTATTATTAGTTTTCATTAAGCACTCAGCCCCCTCCCTTTTGAGAAAACCAAAAAAGTAGTAGTGTTTTATATAGTATTGTTTCAGCTTATCACAATAAGCTCTGTTTCTCAAAGCAAGCTGGGGGGATGGATTCCCAAAAAGTGCACAGATTTCAGGGATCATATAATTTAGGAGATTTGGGATATACTCTTAGTTAGTTAGTGATAGATTCCCGAACATAGGAATTCTCAATGTCCTTCTTTATCAGAAAGTATCAGTGTTCACTGAAGAAAGAATAGCAGACATTCTTTGAATTCACTTTATTCAAATCAGGAAGGGAGAAACGCGGAGAAAATGGCTGTACTTTTCGAACTGTTTGTTATACTTCCTAGAATCTTGCTCTTGAGACTTGCCTGCAATTAAAATTTTGAGATATGAAAGAATGAAGCCCCGAAGAAACATTTCTTTGCGTGTATTTGCTTTTATTTCAATGTAGAAGTGGCTTAGAGAACTGAGATTGGAGATCAGACGTGGACTGGCTTATGACCTCAGCATATGCCATTCATTTTGTGTAACTTCGAGATACACTGTTGGCCTCATCCTGCTTGAATATTATAAAACATAAACCAAAATACTTTTTGAACCTACTTAATAGTATTTAGCAGAAATTCCAATTTATCTAGAATCCAAATCTCAACAGTGAATTAAATAACTAATGTTTGAAAAAAAATAGAAGGCTGAGAAATTGAGTTTGTTTTCCACGTTATGTTTTTGTCAGATGTGATATTCTAAAATGCATAGAAACCCTTGAAGTATCTAGTTCATTAGAATATTAAGTCAAAATGTAGTGAAAATATTTAAGAAGGACAAATTTAAAAATATCCAACAGTGATAGGAACACACCATGAGTGAGAAGCATACATTGTACCCCCCATCTACTCAGCACTCAAGAAGTTTGTCATATGAATGGATCTTCACCTGCTACTTCATTATGCATCCGCAGGTGAGGAATTCAGAAGAAACAGATTCTCATTTCCCTGGAGAATTACCTCTTGATCACCTCATATATAAAAGACAAATAACTAGCTGGGAGTTTTTTGTTGTTGTGACATGTGACTGCTCTCCCCTCCTGTAGCTATCTTCAGTGCAGAGATCCTCTGCTTTAAGTCTGGTTTGCATATTCAGTATTAATGTAAGAAGGTGTTTGGACAAAAGATTGATTCAATAGTTAGAAGAACTCTGAGACATTACCGTATTGATGCAAACGTCCAGGAACACGGAAGAGGAAAGTGGTATGTGGGTAGAGATTAGCAAAGGAGGCTTCTTTTGTAATCCAAGCGCACCTTTTATAATGTTCATCGCATCGGAGAATTTTGGTCAATTTCTCCTGAGTGTGATTTCTTGCCAGTTAAACAATAAACAGAAAGTCTGTTTGTATACGTATCACACGAATCCAGGCTGAAGTACTGAGAAGATCACGCTTCTCTGCTTTTGGAACCTGGCTTTCTATTGCAGGTGCTCTGTGTGGCTTCAAAAACACAGTCATGCTCCTGGGGAATCACAAAAAGTAAGGGTTTATCACAAACATTTTTCAAATATGTGATTAACTTCAAAACTTGTGCATTTATTTTTGCTAGCACATTTTGGACTCATCCAGCTCTCGGCATTCCCCTCCAGGATTTCAGCAGATAATGTTATTTTCTATCAAAAGAAGAGCTATTTCCTTTTTCTGGCCATCCGTATTTTGAAAATAAAAGGTCTAATTGTTTACCATCTAACGTAAAGAATCTCTTTCCCTGTTAGGATTTCCAGCGAATGGGGACAGATGGACATTGGCTCTGGTAAACAGCATAGAATTTTTAGTAAAGCTACATAAAATCTGGCTTCTTATGTGTTTTCATTTTTACAAGTTGCGTTTCTTTTGTCTGACTTCTCGCAAATATGTCACAAAGCATATATTTGTCATGTAACATAATCTTATATTAAAAACACGAAAAGGCTTTAAAGTCATGTTTTTTAGCTTTTAATTTTCCTATTCGCTACATGTTCTAAATGTAGCAATGCGTCCCGTGTTGATAGCAGAGTTGATTCTGACTTAACCAGAAGAGGGGGTCCTTTTTCACTCACAAAGGGTCAGAGCCAAGTTGGGTGACACAAGGATGGTGTAGTGACCCACCGTGTCGCTGGGAAAAGGTGTCGAGCTCCTTCTCGGCCGCACCACCATCAGGGTGAGAGCCACAGCTTCACGGTCTGAAGAAAAAGGCTGGTCCTGGGCCACGTCCTGTGTGAAGCAGGAAGAAGGGAACAGGGAAGGGGAAAGAAGGCGGCTTATGCCAGCTAGGCGGCTCCTATTCAATGCTTACCTCGTGGGGACGCCCTCCCTCCCCTCCTGGCTTGCATCTCTTTAGCCAGAACTGTGTCCCACAGCCCCCAGATTATAAAGGAGGCCAGGGAATGAAAATATTTAGCTGGGCTTGTTGCTGCCACGACAACATTAGGGACTACGAGAGAATTATGTCAGGCAAGTAGCGGTCTCTGACATGTCCAGAAACCCTGAATAAACTCAGAATTAGCAATCAATAGAGAACATCAGTGGATGCATCTTCGCCTATCTTTTCTCTTTTGGAATAAAGAAGATCTAGGTAAATAAAGGGTGATGACAACTGCACCGCAGCCGTATAATACACCTTTGGTTGACTAAGAAATTAAATGTCCAATGGGGAAGTATGCCAGCGTGCCTCTGGTCATATCCCCGAGTCTGCACCCTGGTGCCGTCCAATCAGCAGTACGCAGGTGTGCACCTCGTGATGTTGTCAAAGCAACCAGTGGAAATGTGACAGTTACAGGCTATACAGACCAATGCTGCTGATGGTTTCATCAAACTAAACTGCCTGCATTTTTGGAAGAGTTTGTTGTTCATTTGTTTTGATTCTTTTTTAACTTGTGTGACTCATTTCTATTAGAATGTTACAGGTGTATATTACACATTTACCATCATAATGTCTTGAGGAAGTAAACACACTCTGTTTCTTGTGTGTCAGCCAGAAAATTGGTTAGATTGTTATAAAGGAAGGTCACACCTGTACCTTCTCTCATATATTTACTTATAACTGGACAAGCAAGCCCTCAAAGAGAGATTTCCCTGAGGTCACAGTCCCACTGAAAGAAATATCAATCTTGTTATTTAGATCTCAGTATTTCTTTGATTTAGCTAGGAACAAAACTATAGTTTCCATTATAAAAGCAAATTTCCAGTTATAGCCTAAATTTCCCTAACTGTCCAGGACTACCAAAAGCTTTCAAAACATATTCTATAATGCCCATAAATAAAAATTCTATGTGATTCTTCTCCAAATCAGTGTGTTGGATATTCGCACAAGTTAGTTTAAACCTATTTCATCAAATTGTTTTCTGAGATGTTAATTTTTATTGTAGATACTTCATCTTATAAAATGTTTAAAATTTTCTACCTCCTAATGAAAATGAACTTATTTATATTATACTTAAGATGGAAAACGAATTTCCATGTGTGAGATAAGACATTTTTAGAATTGTTTTAGGGAATGGAGCAAAAGGAGTGAACCGTGTGATGCCCGGTTCACTCCTCTACCCCAGTTTCTTCCACCATCACGCCTCCCTTGCAGGGTGGAGTGAGAGGAATGGAGACCTACCATACTCAGCAGGGGACCGGCACACGGAAGGAACCCGCTGGGCCTTACCCCCTTATCTGTCCTCCGCAGCCCCCCAGTTTGCCCACATTTTTGATCCCACCCACACTTCCTTCCTCACCCAACTCTTCACTCCAACCCAGCAGCTTCCGGACGCCTTCTTGAGATACCACGGTCATTGTCAGTGTGTAACCGAACAGGACCCTATGGGGCCTTCCAGGGACAGACCCCTTCTGCTGGAGCTCCTCTCTCAAGTACCCGGATAACAGTATCTGATGCACATTTCCTGAGTTGCTTTACAGATGTCAAAACCCCCCAGCAAATGGAAGACGTTAATTACTTGACGACCTTGAGCACACAGCCCCAGGCCTCCTGGAGCCTAAGGACTGATAATGTTAAAGGCTGTGACACCGCCCTGCGACCTCACCATCAGCCAATCAGAGAACTGTGCACAAGCTGATCTCGTACCCTGCGACACCCCCTCCCTCACCTGGCTTTTAAAAGTGCTTTGCCGAAACCCTTCGGGGAGCTCGGGGCTTTTTAGGGCATGAGCCACCCATCTCCCTGCATGGCCTTGCAATAAAGCTTTCTCTGCTCCAAACTCCGACGTTCCCGTTTGTTTGGCCTCGCTCTGCGTCGGGCACACAGGCTTGCGCTCACAAGTGCTACTCCCATCTCTCCAGTGTCCGTTCTCCTCTCTGCTGTCCAGAATGCACCCATCCCTCCTGGCTTCTACAAGCCCCACTCCCTCTACAAGCCCTTCCTTGCACCCCCTGCAATGCCCATTCCATGCTTCCCTGAGCTCCAATAACACAAAGTGTCTTCACCACTCATTTTGACACTTGAATTTTGTAATGAGTTACAAGGTCCTTTGAGCCCAGCAAATATCCTATGATGCGATATGGGGGGAACATCTTTTCCACAACAACATTTCCTCCGCATCGTCTGCGATAAGCAACATCTACACATGTGAATAATGATTATTTCAAAGCTTAGGAGTAAACAGTCATCCAGCTTTGAATAATGGAGAGAGAACAGTAAGCTGGGTCTAAACATCCCTCTGCTGAGGATGCGTGACTATGTTGGAATGAGAGGAAAACCTGCTGCACAGAAAGTTAAAAATCTGAAAAATGACCCAGGGAATTCCAGTTTCAGGTTCCACATGCCAGGAGCCCGGAAGTCATCATTCTGTCTTAACAAGTACAAAGTTGAACAAACTGAAAAATAACAGTTCTTAGATCTGTAAGAGAAGGGAAGCCACAGGCAAATGGCTGTTTCCCTAATTAAAGAGACCAACAAGGAAAAAGAGAATTGCAGTTTACCAACGCAGCAACACAGGAGCTGAAATTCCACGGAAACCAGCGCTGAGTAGGAAAAGCTAAACTATAATCGATGGATTGCTGGCAGCTCAGAGTGGACAATTCCACTGGGAATCTGGAGTGGAGTCTTCGGGGAGGGGGGTCCCCCATTTTTGTGAGTTTTACCTCCAGGAACTTGACCAAATTCCCACAGAAGATATCAGGGGGAAATCCCCTTGCATTTCCCACACGGAAAAGGGAAAAGGAATTATTTTGAAACACACCAGAGCACTTAAGAAGATCAACTCTCAGGAAAAACTATTTCACCAGAGCCTGCATGTGCGGGTTTTATCAGAGCCCACCGTAACTGACCTGACAGAAGGGAAATGACCAACTCCAGCCAGCTCTAGCCATCCTGTCCCATTTAAGAGAAGGGAGGCAACAACTAAGAAACACTTGTGAAGTTCACCCAATTAAAAAATGGTTCAAAGGAGTTCCTAAGATGGTGAAGTAGAAAGACCCCGAGCTATTTGAGACAACATGGATGGACCCGGAGAGTATTATACTTAGGGAAATAAGCCAGATAGAGAAAGACAAATACTGTATGAAGTTACTTGTGTGTGTAATTTAATAAGTAAAATGAAAAAAAATGAATATAACAAAACAGAAACAGACTCACAGATATAGAGTACAAACTAATGGCTACCAGTGGGGAGAGGGGAAGGGGGAGCGGAACGATAAAGGTAGGGGATTAAGAGGTACAAACTACCATGTATAAAATCAGTAAGCTACAGGATATATTGTGCAGCACAGGGAATACAGCCAATCTTTTAAAATAGCCATAGATGGAGTATAATCTATAAAAATTTTGAATCACTGTTGTACACCTGAAACTAAAACAACATTGTAAATCAACTATTCCAGAATTTAAAAAAATGGGCCCAGACCTTAACAGACACTTCAGCAAAGAAGATAGATGGTAAGTAAGCGTAGGAAAAGATGCTGCACATCATAGGTCCTCAGGAAATGCAAATTAAAATAACAATGAGATACCACTACGGACCTATTAGGATGATCAAAATTCAAAATGCTGACAACATCAGATACAGGTGAGGATGTGAAACGACAGGACTCTCCTGCATTGCTGGTGGGAGTGCTAAATGGTGCAGCCACTCTGCAAGACAGCTTGACAGCTTCTTATAAAACCAGACATACTTTCACCATGCAGTCCAGCTACGGTGCTCTTTAATATGTAATCAAAGGATTTGAAAACTTAGAGCCACACAGATACCTACACATGAGTGTTTATACCATTTGTAATTGCCAAAACTTGGAAGCAACCAAGATGTCTTCCAGTTGGTGAACTAATAAAGGAACGAGTACATCCAGACAACGGCATATTAGTTAGCACTCAAAAAAAGAACTATCAAGCCATAAAAACACATGGAGGAAACTTAAATGTTTCTAAGTGAAAGCCTTATTGCTAATCTATAAGTCATATTATTAATCTGAAAGGTTGCCTACTGTATGATTCCAGCTATATGACATTTTGGAAAAGGCAAATAGAAACATAAAAAAGATAAGTGTTTGCCAGGCATAAGTGGGGAGGAAGGTAGAACACAGGGAATTTTCAGGGCAGTGAAATTACTATGTATTTTACTACATTGTTGAAAACATGTCATTAGACATTTGTCCAAACTCATAAAATGTACAACACCAAGGGTGAACCCTATGTAAATGATGACCTTTGTGTGATACGGATGTGTCAATGTAGTTCATCAGTTGTAGCAAATATACCATCTGGTAGGAGTCGTTAATGATGGGAAAGGGTCTGCATGTGTAGGGGTAGGGGTTATATGGGAAATCTCTGTACCTTCCTCTGAGTTTTTCCAAGAACCTAAAACTGATATTAAAAAAATAAAGTTGCTTAAGAAGTGACCCATGTTTGGTAGGTTTACTTTTTAAAGTATTAATTTTAATCACGTTAGCTTTTTAAAGAAAATATGAAAGAGTTGACCGAAACAGAATAAGGAAGCATGACATTAGATCTCATTCCAAGCTTGTCTGATTGGCTGTTCTAACCCAGGCAGATGAAAAAGTAACATAATCAAGAGATGCGGAGGGAAGTTTGCGGTCAGAGGAACATTTGAAATTACTTCTCAGGCACTTGGGTACGTAGCAAAACCCAGAATTGTCTAAGCCAACTTATTTTGCCACGTCCTGCCAAATCCCAAATGCCACAGAATCTTGGCAGACTCCTTGATAATTCAGTCTAGCTGCTCTAAATCATTTTCCAGAGACTGGGCTTTGTGATGTTACAAGCAACAGTATCTAAAGGAAGCAAAACTGCTCACATACCAACCTATTTTAGAAAAATGCCAACAACTGAATATGCTTTAAATCCTACTGTGGAGAGTTTCTTGATCGTGATGCTGTTCTATTGGATTTCTCTTTCTTTTTCTTTTCTTCTTTTTCCCCGTCCTTTTACAGGTGCTTGTTGAGGGCATAGTGCTATAATTGAAGTTTCCCGTCTATTACCTGGCCTATGTTTCAAGAGAGGAATTAGGCTATACAAGGCACTGTTTCGTATTGCATATTCATTTGGTACACTTAAATGTATAACACAACTAACAGTGAAACATACAACTAACAGATCAAAGCTTCTGAGTAGTGCCGGGCACTTCACTCTTACTTCTTATAGACAATGAAATGAAGGTAATTTCTCTAGTCCACGTAACAGATCTTCATGTAGATGAAACATTATTTTCATAGGTAAGGGGTTAAACATAAATAATGTAGAAAGTTGCAATTTTTATATTGGAACAAAATCTTTAAAAGATACGATTTAGTAATTTTAGAGTTAATTTGGAAATGTCATGCGAACTTGGGAACTAATATTTGTATTTTTTTTCTGAAAAAAATTTATTGTCCTCAGTTAAGTGGCTTAATTTACTTCCAGACAGCAGAACTCAGGTGAAACCACCAATATACACCTTCCTTTAGACTATTTTCCAGAGAAAGGAACGTGGACCCCTTTGAGAGTAGCCCATTCCATTTTTTTTTTTTTAAGAAGATGTTGGGGGTAGGAGTTTTTATTTATTTATTTATTTTTGGCTGTGTTGGATCTTCGTTTCTGTGGGCTTTCTCTAGTTGTGGCAAGTGGGGGCCACTCTTCATCGCGGTGCGCGGGCCTCTCACTATCGCAGCCTCTCTTGTTGCGGAGCACAGGCTCCAGACGCGCAGGCTCAGTAGTTGTGGCTCACGAGCCCAGCCACTCCGCGGCATGTGGGATCTTCCCGGACAAGGGTGCGAACCCGTGTTCCCTGCATTAGCAGGCAGATTCTCAACCACTGTGCCACCAGGGAAGCCCCTAGCGCATTCCATTTTGAGGACCAGGAACAAATCCAGAGGATCCAGGAATATTTTATTTTTGCAAGTAAGCAAAGATACTTTAAGAAATTGTCTAGGATAATGTTGAAGGGACGAAGCGTCATCTTAAAGCTGCTACTAGTAGCTAAGTTGTGAATACTTGAACATCAGTAAGAAAAAGTTATTATATAAGAAGTTGAGTCTGTGCCTGTGAATGATATTCAAAGAGAGAAAAGTTAAAAATAAAGTATATAAGAGCTACTTTTACTACAACTAAAGGACATATCATAGGACATTTATTTTAATGAACTTTGAGTGAGTACTGATGCATCTGAGTATTCGATGTTTTTTCTATCAAGTATATATTGACTTATAAAGTATTATGTGTTCTTTCTTTGTAAGAAGAGATGGCACGATATTGGAAGGTTTGAGTAAGCTGACTAGTTCTAGGAAAAGCAGGGATTGTCCCGAGAATAAAAGAACGAATGAGCACTGCTGGTCATTACCATTGCAGGGTGGAAGGGGTCCCACTGGGAGTGGGAAACTGATAGATGAGCCACATGTTGATATAAGAAACTAAACAAGTAATTCACTGTAGAAATACTCTCTTTCTCTCTGTCATCTCCTGGGGGATAAAATCTCAGAATAATGCCACTAATTATAACAAAATACTTATTAGACATATATATAATTTTGCAGAATTGCTAACAGATCAGGTCAACATAAGATATTGATGTGGCAATGGATTATAAAACCTAAAAGCACATCATTTTGGAGAAAGGCTACATTTAACAGAAACTAAAACCTGTTGGAAGACATGAGCTTTAAAAATTCCGTGGAAGTAACCACTGAAGCTTATCTATGAAATGGGGATCCAGCAGGAAGACCTGAAAGAAGGTAGAGAACTTGCAAACTCAGCTCGACTGGTAAGATTACTGAAAACTGAGGAAGGTCCAGAAACTTTACAGTCCTGAGATGGCACAGGAATATCAGGGGCAGGATATTGTAGCAGATCCTGCAAGGAATAGAGCATCACGATTCCACGCCTGAAATGAGGGGGCCAACCAGTCGTTCACGTCACCTCCAGGAGTCCCTGGTCCCCTCTCTTGTGTCCTTTGATCAGAAGCCTTTCTGAGTTCTTCAGGAGACATAGGTTTTCCAGCTGCTACTCCCCAGACAGACTTCTTGTAGAATAGCTATCTTAGACAATTTTGGAATTTAGGAAAACAGGCAAAACAGGGTTCCTTGCGTCTGGAGAAATCCTGAGTCATGGGTCATAGCTTCCCACCTCCTAACCCAGCTGGCTTGTACCCCTTCCAGAAAGATAAGTGTGGAAGGGCAAGGGACTGTAAAATTAGAGGCCCCATTCGGGCAATGGGGTACCATTTCCAGCACCTCTGTAGGCACCGACGATGCCTCGGAGGCTCACTTTCCCCATCGGCAAAATGGGTCTGCTTACACTTTACAGGATTATTGGAAGATTAAGGAGAGAATGCACTTGGGGCTCCCTGGCATTCTAGAAGCGGTGGTAGAATCAGAACAGGTTCTCAACACTCTGCAGTGGGCGGTCCCGGGAACAGCCCTGGGAAGGGCCTGGCTCAGGAGACTGGGATCAGAAGCACGCCAACCGCTCTGTCTTCTCCCATCCTTCCTCTAGTTCCAAATTCTTACCACTGTTCTTCTAAAAAAATGTTCCCCATAGTTACCATTTCTGGCTTCTCTTTACCCACCCATATTTCCTATTAGAAAGTTAGGCAGGGACTTCCCTCGTGGTGCAGTAGTTAAGAATCCACCTGCCAAGGCAGGGGACACGGGTTCGAGCCCTGGTCCAGGAAGATCCCACATGCCACGGAGCAACTAAGCCCTTGCGCCGCAACTACTGAACCTGAGCTCTAGAGCCTGCGAGCTACCACTACTGAGTCGACGTGCCACAACTACGGAAGCCCGTGTGCCTAGAGCCCGTGCTCTGCAACAAGAGAAGCCACTGCAATGAGAAGCCTGTGCACCGCAACGAAGAGTAGCCCCCGCTCGCTGCAACTAGAGAAAGCCCGCGCGCAGCAATGAAGACCCAATGTAGCCAAAAATAAATAAATAAATACATTTATTAAAAAACAGAAAGTTAGGCATATTACTATTATAATAGTACTACCAGTGATGATTATCATTTATTTATTGAGTACTTACTATGTGCCAGGCATGGTGTTAGATGCTTACAAATGTTATTTTATTTCATTCAAAATTATCACAAGATAAGTAGGATTCTTCTCATTTTGTACACGGGGCAAGTGAGAGAAGGGACACCGAATAAGTTTTAAAGTGTCAAAAGGCTGTGTAATGACCAAACTGAGTTTCTAACCCCACTCTGACTCCAAAACACTTGTTTTTGCTGCTGTAACTACAGTTTTCCCCCAAGGACCAAGGTGTGCAGACATGGCAACACAGCCTTTTTCAAATTGTAGGTCAAAGCCACTGTAGTGAAATAAAATAATAAACTTGCTACAGTGCATCGCACATAGTGTAATAATATTTTATAAAAACGGTATTCATTCATAGCGTGCGAGTACGAGTAGGGCCACAATATAAAACATATTCTCATTGTTGTCATATCAGAAAGTGTTTGAAAGTCGCTGTTGTTGTATTTACCAGCAATACCAGTGAGTCCCCAAAGAAGAATATATACAACCAAAGGGTTGTAACATGATCCAATGGGTTATTTAGGAAGGAAACATTAGAATCTCTATTTTTTTCTATTTGTTTTTAGTGTAAAAAAATAAGAAAAGAAATGGTGTTTTTTGGCCATGTTACAGGTATAAATAAATGGAAAGTTGACAAGAAGTCATGAAAAAAAAAAAAAACCCAGAAACTCAATTATCAAGAAGACTGTTCAGAATATGGATTTATACTCACTGTCTTTAACATAAAATTTTTCTTAAAGTCTATGTGGTACCTTTAGATATGAGCAAAAAATAGAATGAAGCCGTGGCACAAAGATGTTCAAGGCATTTAAAAACTGAACAAATAGATTATAAAAAAATGTCTACCTATTTTTACCAAGTATAAATTATTTAACACACAATCCGTATTTTATAAAACTTCACCAAACCTTATGCTAAAGGTTTAAAAGTTTGAGATTTTCTTTTTAACTAATAGCTGAAACAAAAAGCAACACAATGTTGGAGAAACATTTGTTCTCCCTATTGTAGCAATAAAAGTGGCTAAAGTAACAAATGGCTAACAAAATGAAAACAAACTAAGTATTCCTTTGTGAGCAAATACTCATATAACTGGAAGACACATAGAAAATATTGCTTTAAAGTTGAAAAAGTGTATACTAGAATAAATTATGCAGTTTTGCACAAGTGCTAACTATACAGTTAGTTGGAAGTAAACATGTTTCTAATGTGTTATAGTTGTGATGTTCAATGAAGCAACTATGGAAAGCAAATCCACTTTTTTCTGGATCACTAAAGGAAAGAGGTACCAGAGAAGATATAAGAAGTGAATGACATTTTTAATAAAAATTATATTCTGTGGAAATGATGTATAAGTATAATCATTAATGAAGTGATTGCTCTGACTGGAATAATAGAGGATCTCAGGATAAGGTTACAGAGCTAAAGCCTCTTATATTTATTCACTAACTTTTCATAGTCAGGTTATTGTAGCAAAGAAGCTGAAAGCAGGAATGTACAAAGTTCTACAGGACAACATCCATATCTGTATAATTAAACTTTAAAACCTTTAAAAATACAATATTTTGTAATGAAATAGGGAGTGATCGCTAAATATTTTTAACACACGACTCATTACTTCATGAAGTACTTAAAAGAGTTATTGAACTTAAAAATGTTAACCTTATTCTTTTATTAAAAAATGGGGGCTTCCCTGGTGGCCTAGTGGTTAAAAATCTGCCTGTCAATGCAGGGGACACGGGTTTGAGCCCTGGTCCGGGAAGATCCCACATGCCACAGAGCAACTAAGCCCACGAGCCACAACTACTGAGCTTGCAAGCCACAACTACTGAAGCCCACGAGCCTAGAGCCCGTGCTCCACAACAAGAGAAGCTACTGCAATGAGAAGCCTGTGCACCACAATGAAGAGTAGCCCCTGCTCGCTGCAACTAGAGAAAGCCCGCACAAGGCAACAAAGACCCAACACAGCCAAAAATAAATTAAAAAATAAATTGTTTTTAAATGGCATTGCAAACTTGCAGACATTTTCTATGTTGTTATTGACTAGTATTATGCTACCAAGCACAAATTTTAAAAAATGCATTTAATCACTCTCTAAAGATTAAAGTGACTTTAAAAAAAAGAGTATACATTTTCACTGATTTTCAAAAGAACCATGCCATAGACAGAATTTTGAAAGTGGCTATCTGGAAATATTTCCTCCATTATGATACTAGTTGCTGGAAACAACGTATGTGCTACCTATAAAAATATTTGTGAATATAAACTTTAACAATTTGGAAACATATTTTTCTCATCTCTATAAAAACTCCAAATGAATAGTTTTTCTTTTGGTACACGGGCCTCTCACTGTTGTGGCCTCTCCCATTGCGGAGCACAGGCTCCGGACGCGCAGGCTCAGTGGCCATGGCTCACGGGCCCAGCCGCTCCGCTGCATGTGGGATCTTCCCGGACCGGGGCACGAACCCATGTCCCCTGCATCGGCAGGCAGACTCTCAACCACTGCACCACCAGGGAAGCCCTAGTATCTATAATTTAATAGTAAAAAATAAATTTAAATATAATAACTTCTGTGACAATAACAAATGGAATAAACTATAGTTTTTGGAGTTTCTTAATAGCTACCTCTTTTGAAAATTACAACCCACTGCTCCTAACTCAAAATATTGTTCGATTGAAACAATGACTTTGTCACAGGTGAGTAATTTATTCTGCTTTCATGGTTAATTTCAGAAATTGCAGAGTTTCATACTTCTTACTGTGAATTTAATATGAGTGTAGGTTTAATTGTTTTTAAACTTTGACCTATGTTCTTGGATTACTGTGAATGAGAATTCCAATATTTATTTGGTAATGTTTCACTTAAGTTAACCATTTTAAGACTATGCAGATTTGAAATTTTTTATATTATCAACAATTATACTGTAGAAATCAATCCCTGCATACTGAGAAATATTTAAAAACAAAGAAGGTAAGCATGATGTATAAAACATTGCTTTAATAATAAAGTTATAATGGAAAATATGATGAGAATTTACTCAAAACAATGACTGATTGTGTCTATTTTTGTCTAATTATTATCCCCAAATCTGGGGATTATGAAGAGCTTCCATTTGAATTATGTTGTAGGGAAAAAGGTGAACAAAATTCACATATGCTAGATTTGTCTAAGTGAAGCATCATTAAGGCTGAAAAATCAGTTGTTGTTTTATTGGTTTAAAAAAGAGAAACACAGCTTTAGGGGCACAAATGAGGTTAGTTATACAACTCTATTATCTGTCTCTTTGAGGCTTGCTTGGAGAAACTGAAGTTATGCAGAAGAATTGACCATGGTTGAGTGTCCTCTCTTCATTCCACATCCCCTCTTTCCACGGGCTCTGTGACTAGCAAACTCCATCCTGGACAGCAGATAGGGGTGGTGAGAGAAGCTGGACAAGGAGCCATTTCCATCCGTGTCCCTGTGGTCCTTGGTGGTCCTGGGATGCTGCAGTGCTTGGTAATCAAAGGTTGAACCTCCTGTTCCTCCCTTCCACCCGGTCTCTTCACATCACCCACACATTCATCCAAGTGTCCACCAACACACGTGCAAGGGGGATGGACACTTAGAGTGATTTTCTGAGTAAATTAGCTTAAAAACACTACACTAAAACATCCAATTTTAATTGGAAACTTAAAAAAAGTAACAGATTTTAAAAAGGTAAAATAAGAATCTAATATACTGCGAACATTTGCTTTCAGAATTTAAAATTGTTTCGATAGGACCACGACAGAATAAACCCAAGGTTAAGAGATGGATCCTCCGTATCATTTTACAATTACTGCGTAAGAATTATGTTCAGGTGTTCCACAGTATTTGTGGAGTCTGACGAATCAGATTCAACGAATCCAATAATTGTTACTAAACATCCCACATCTCCTCTCCGCCTTAAAGATCACCTGTTTTATTACCTCTGCTATTCCTCTTATGTCCTGACTAGGAGGGACCTATATTACGTTTCTCACCAAATCTAATTTAACTTTCTGCTCCTCAGAGCTTCCTTTTTACTAGTGTCAATTTTTGTGCTGAAAATGGTCACAGGATGCTGAGCTATGATCCCCTTGGTGTCAAGGTGGCTTGGGGCCAAAGTCTCTGGGCTGGTGCTGTGCAGGTATGAGCAGCGATGTGCGTTTGTTCCCATGTGCCGCTGCACAAATTATGACGTGCTCTATCTGGGAAAGATGCCCAGAATCATTGTCCTAGGCACCCTTGGCCCCACCACTCTGGAGCTCAGTCCGTTGGATTCTCACTCCATCTCAGGTGCTCAGGGTCTGCACTGCATTCTCCCCCTCCCGTCACAGCATGGTCAGGACTTCTCGGTCTAGTATCCCACACGTGGATGCTGCTACCTCTCTAACTTCATAAATTACTAACAACAGCAAGGAGAGAGAAAAACAGAATGAAAACCCCCATCTTCAGTTAAATTGGGAGACTGTAAATTCAAACGACATTAATTGAGGAAGGTTGACTATAAGCAGAAAGGGAGACCAGCAGAGGTTGTGAGAGAAGATGCTCGAGGTTGAGGATCTCGGACAGAATTCCCTGAGCAGTTTTCGCCCTGATTTTCCAAAGCAGGTGTCATATTCTAAAAGAAAAAAAAAAAAAACCAAACAAACAGCTAAAACCAAATATATCTGATGTTCAAGGCAGTGGGAACATGGGGCTGAACAGGCTGTGGGATCTTTCTGGGATTTGTTTTGGCAAGAGGGATTGAAGGAGACTGAGGCAGATGCGCCATGTTTGTAGGAAGCAGTGTGCTGTTGAGGCAGAGCACAGGAGAAGCTGCATGGGGAGCAGCGATGCCACGGCTGGTCTTGGTGGCCGGGATGCCTCATCCACTCAGGGTGGTCTGTGTCGTGAGGAACGTCATTGGGTATCAAGGAGATTTCCTGAGAGACTTAAAATTAAGAGCCTTAAAAGCCTTTCCTCATGGACCTGCGTGCTACTGGCCCAGGAAAATCTTTCCACTTCAAAATTCTTCCACTCTGAATAGATTGCACCAAAAGATATTGTTTTTTAAAGGAAGAGAAGAGAAATAGGAAAAACAAACTGAAGGTGAAGAACACTTAGAAAAATGTTGGAAGAGACAGTGAAAATTTAGCCCAGACGTATTTTTATGAATTCAGAAACTTGATGAAGCAAATCTTTTATAAAACGGACTTCAAAGCAAAGATGGATTACAGCACATTAAATGGCTTCTGGAGGAAGGGAACTGCTGTTCTTCTATGACCAGGAAGCCACCCAAGCCAAGCTGCTGCTCCCGGGTCCAGGTCTAGGCCTGCGCTGTGGTCCCCACCCACAGAACAGATACCCTGTCCTCTCCAACACTCACGGCGCTGTTCACTGGACCTGCAGCTGCTGCAGAAAATCCACACGCTAGCACCACGCTTGCCAGCAGAAACAGCAAAGTGAACTTCCATCTGACCTCTGCCTCCAAGAGCTCATCTGGTTTGTCAAACTGAGTCACATCTGGAGCCCTGGCTACAAAGGAGTCTGCAAAAAAAGAGCCTTTAGCGTTGAGTCTCTGCCACACAGGGAAACAGCCACTGGGAGAGCAGCTGTGGCCAGCCTACCACACCCATCAGAAAACACTTAGAGGGAACACTAGGTAAATCATGAAATACATCAGGAAACATAATCGATGAAACAGGGGTGGTGCAAGAGAGGAGGAAGTTGATATCATTAAATACTATCATTTCATCTTGGCGCACATTAGGTCATGGAAATCTAACACAGTGCTTTTTCATATCGGGGGCCACATAGAAAATAATATTTACATACCAAGTGCAGAGTATAGGTGAACCCCTCCCTTTCACACCATTACTGATGACACACCTGTAAGCCACCATATAACATGCTGTGAAATTCCCATTGAGAAGCTCTGGTCTGCAGAATACGAGAATTAAGTGGGAAGTGCTCTTTGTGAATTTTCATCCGGATTATAAGTCAAAACACCCTAGGTACTTATTTTATACCTACACTGTCACGTGTGTAAGGTGACGTATATATACACGTATTCACTAAGTATTACTTGCAATGGCAAAAGCTTGGAACCGATTTTTATTTATCTAGTAAATATGTAACCAGTACATATATAAATATACATTTATATAATTTACATAGTAAATATTTAATTATGTAGCTAATATAGAAATATAAAAACCAATAAAATAAGTTACGATATATCCATAATATAGATAAGAACGTGCAGTAATTAAAGGTAAGAAACAGCTTTCTGTGCACCGATACAGAATGGTCTCCGAGATACACACAAAGTAAAATCAGCAATGAAATTAATTTGTGTAAAAACAAAAGACTTATCAGAGCGTACGGGTGTCTGTGTATGTTTGGAGTCTGTGCTGGCGATCTTCCGTCTGCCTCTGCAGATCTGCTCTCCGCCCTCCTCTGCCCTGTGGTCTGTTCTGCGGGCTTGACTGTGTCATCAGTGAGCTCTCCTGCCCTGTGGCCCCCTCAAATAGAGAGCACTGAGCAGAGATTGGAGGCAAGGAGGAGAGGGAACCCAAGGTCTTTTCTACCCCACCTGGGGATAACAGTGGATTGGTTGTGGGGATTTACGGCTACGTATTTAACTCGCAGATCTGAGCCAGCTCTTGGACATGAAGCCTTTGGATCAGAGGTCCAGCTGAGCTAGGACTCTGTATATGGTGATTCTTCCCCCAAGCCTTCTCTAGAGGGACCTTGGCCATTTATCAGGGTGACTGTCCCAGTAAGTAGAAAATATGCACATTTTCTGGGGATTATTATTACTGGATTTAAATTGTTGCTATTACCCAGAGACTAAAAGTACCCCTGCAGTACAGTGGTCAAAATTGCAGCGTATGGAAGTTGAGTGACAGAGGGAGTGCGGGCTGAATCAATCTCAGAGAGAGTCCAGCAGGAGGGTGGACCCGTCCTGTGGCTACTTCCCCAGCCCCCCGAATGTATAATAGGAATAGATGTACTTAGCAACAACATAGTTTACAGAATAGTAAACCAAAGGCAATACCACATTCCTAAGGAGATGACAGAGTTTTTGCTGCCATCAACAAACTGAGAGGTGCAGGAATAGTTATTCCTTCCGTATCTCCATTTAATTTGTTTTTTCAGACAATAAAAAGCCGGATGGATGGCAGAAAGCATCTATATTGCTGCCAACCTAATCAGGTGATGATGCAATCCCATCTGTGGTTCCAGGTGTTGTATCTTTATTGCAGAAATAGATACAGCCCCTGACACCTATTTACTATCAAACACTGTGTTTCCCCCCCGATATCAGCATAGATAACCGGAAACAGTTTGTCTTCACGAGGCAAAGATAAGAGGAAGGGCTTCATCAACCCCTCTGCTTGCTCTGTCACAACCCAGCCTAAAGCCGTGCTGGCCGGTTTGGTAGCTACCAGCCACATGTGGAGACTGACCACTAGTCATGCAGCTGGTACAGAGATGTTCCGTGAGAATAAAATCTATACCAGATTGTCAAGACTTAGTATAAAAAATGTAAAATATGGGGCTTCCCTGGTGGCGCAGTGGTTGAGAGTCCGCCTGCCGATGCAGGGGACGCGGGTTCGTGCCCCGGTCCGGGAGGATCCCACATGCCGCAGAGCGGCTGGGCCCGTGAGCCATGGCCGCTGAGCCTGCGCGTCTGGAGCCTGTGCTCCACAACGGGAGAGGCCACCACAGTGAGAGGCCTGCGTACCGCAAAAAAAAAAAAAAAAAAAAGTAAAATATGTTGTGCTGATTACACGTTGAAATAATACTGACATTTTTAATTCATTGGGCTAAATACCATTAAAGTAATTTCATCTATTTCATTTTCCTCTTTAATGTGGGTACTAGAAACTTTAAAATGGCACAGGTGGCTTGCATTTGCAGTTCACATTACACTTCTGTTGGACATTGGTCTAATGGAAACTAGATTGGACTGATAACCAACAGAACATAATAGAGGTTCGGGCTTCCCTGGTGGCGCAGTGGTTGGGAGTCCGCCTGCCGATGCAGGGGACAGGGGTTCGTGCCCCGGTCCGGGAAGATCCCACATGCCGCGGAGCGGCTGGGCCCGTGAGCCATGGCCGCCGAGCCTGTGCTCCGCGACTGGAGAGGCCACAGCAGTGAGAGGCCCGTGTACCGCAAAAAAAATAAATAAATAAAATAAAATAGAGGTCCATTAAGTTGATGAAATGAACATAACTGGACCCAGTAAGAAGGAAGTAGGGCACATCCTGGCTGCCTTAGTGAGTTTATATTGCCAAAGAGTAAGTTCAGGGACCTGCCACGCCGGAGGAGACTCTAGGCTCGCAGGGGTCTTTGATGCGTTGGAATGGCTCTTCTAAAGTGAGAGCTGTGCTGCCTGGCTGCACCTTGTGTTTCACACTATATAGAAAGAAGTACAATATTTGGTGACCCTGCTCGGATTTTAGGGTAACACATCCTGAAGAATGATCTCTGTGTGTCACGGTGTGTTCTTTCCCTTTAAAATATCTGCTAACCAACAGACTCACTCCTTTAGTACCAGCAATTTCCTAAACAAAAACAACTTTTTATTCACCTGCATAAAATACTAGGTTTGGGGGAACAACCGGAGAAAAACCCAAAGCCACCACAGTAGCTTCAAAGGCATCGTTTGTAATATTCCCTCAAATTACCTTGTCTGGCTCCTAGACTGATCTGCCTTTGAAATAACAGAAGTAAATACTACGGCTGGAAATGGAAACAACCATAATTTCTCGCTTCTTTGTATGTGGTGACTGTGTATAGTATCCTACTGCAACACACAAGTCAAATGCTTGCAATAAAATATTATATTTGTCTCGTACAGAGCAGCTAGCTAAAGGCGAACCGTCACCAAGCTTGGATCCTCGAGCTGTCGTTTGAGGAGCTAAGGACGCCCATCCCAAAGGGTCTGCAGAGCCTGGATACTTGCCTCCTATGGGGTGGGTCGTGCACAGCACAGGTGCCAGAAGATCTCCTTTCCGGCTTTGCTGCTGAACACACGTGCGAGCTTGGGCAGGTCAATCAACCACACTGAACGTGACATTCTTTACCTGTGGCATAAGAGCTAAAAATACCTGCCTTACAGGCACGCGAATGACCACGTGAGGCAACTGCAAATAATTCGGTGTGACTAGATCATCTGTGGGATGTGGGGAGTGGGGAGCAAGGAATACAGAACGGAAGACAGGGTCCTGCTGACAGACGGCCCAGAAACCACGCCAGGGACCTACGCCTCTATCCTGCAGGGTTTGCATTAGTCAGACATTGGTAATTGAACTCTATATTTTTGTTTTCATACCTCATTCTCAACTGATCTTTTTATTTCTTTTTTACATCCCCAAGCAGGCAGCATCTTTAGGTATCCTTTATTTCAAAGGGCCCGTTTCAATTAGCATATGTCCCCTCTTGTGAAGGCACCCCTGGATAACATTACAACCAAGGAAAGAAACCGCGAGGAAGCAAAATTTAAACAAATGTAGTCCAAAATAAAAATAGGAACTCCGGGATGAATAATGCCTAAAAGACATCTGATCAGATTCATCACATGAATCAGCAGAAGTCCAAAATGGGTATTTCGCCCTCTAGACCTGCCCTGTAGCATATAATGGCCTCTAGTCACATGTGACTATTGACCGCTTGCTGTATGGCTAGTCCAGATTGAGTTGTGCTGGAAGTATAAAGTATACCACAGATTTCAAACACTTAATATGAAAAAAATGTAAAATCCTTAAGTAGTATTTGTACACTGATTATAAGTCGAATAATATTTTAGAACAGTGTTAAATTAAATGCATTATTAGAATTAATCTCACTGTTTTCTCTTCCTTTTTTAACGAGGCTACTGGAAAATATAAACCTGCAAATGTGGCAAACATCCATCCATTTCCATCAGAAATCGCTCTTCTAGATCATTCTAGAGCAGGACAAGAAACAGAGGCAGCCTCTCAGTACTGTTATTTTCTTGTCAGGTACTTCTGGACAATGACTAAAGCTACTTGAATACAGAGGTTACGTTTATCTTTATAATTCCTGGAGCGACTGCAGTGCATCTCGAAGACCATGCATGTATCTCTCTGTGTTTGTGCTTAAAAAAAATAAAAAGTTGGGAAATCACTGTGGAGGCTAGTGACGTTCCTGCAGACGCTTGCCCCCTGAGATGACCTTTGTCATTTGCTGTGATCAGTCTTTGGGCTCCAATGTTATTCCCAAAAACCTCTCAGGGAGCACAGTGTATGAGGTAACAGTGCAAAGAGCTGGGAGTTATGGGGCCATGAAGGAAGTGGGCCTCACGTCAGAGACGTCCTGCATGGAGAAATCCGCCGCTACCATCAAGAAAGGAATTAAATCATGTGCATTTCCTTTCTTGGGTTTTTGTTTTGCCTTTACTTGTATATTCCCAGAGGACAGGAAGTATAGACGGGCGCAGCCTCGTGTTACACACGGGCAGGAATTTGGCAGGTCCTTTTCAATAACAAAACTCGTAGCATGATTTGACTTTGCTGTTTTACAATTGTGCTGATGACATGGGCTACCACATCAGGTTCTTATTTTTAAAAGATATTTTAGCTGCTAAGTCTCAGTGTTAAAGATTTTATATGTGATGGAAAAGCATACCTCTTGTGTATTTTTATTAGATGATCTATGAATTATAAAATTATTTCTAGCTGGAGGAGAGCAGGAGGTGGTTGCCTGTCCCAGTTCAATCCATTTTCACTTTTGTGAGCGCACAAGAGATTATTACCATAATTCCAAATTGGCTGTTGTACATTCTGGACATATAATCCCAAAAAGGTCATAAACTGAGCTTCTGGAAATGCCTTTGACAAAAATATCTGCCACTTTCGCTGATGTGCTAAAAATGAAATGAATAAGGGTCTGCAATGCTTAAGAGAATCCTCTGATCCCATCAAAATCGCTGTGCAAAAACACCACAATCGTAAGCAGATTAGATACTGATACATTTGTCTTGGCCATAAAGAAAAAAGAGCAAGGATGAAAACTCTCCTTGGAAGGTTTACAAGCCTGTATCTAAGAATATCTTGTTGTTTTTCTTTGTGAGAATAGAAAGAAAACCTCTTCATCAGTCGTTAAGCATGGAAACCAGTAGCATGATGAAACACACAGCAGACACTCACTTGCGGGCCCACCTGCCAAAGACACCTCCCTCCTCCTGTGAACGATGCACATGTCAGGCCAGTTGGCAAATTTGAAAGCGATTTTCAAGGCTGCGCCCACCGGCTGGAGAGCTCAGAAACAGGCTCAGACTCAGGCTGGAACTTTGTCATTAACTGCTGGCACGGTACCCTTAGCCAAAGCCGGTGATGATTCAAGCCACGTTAAAACAAGAGCAGCTGGAATAATCATAATAATAATTCAATCCTGAAGGTTTTCACAGCTGGCGTGTCAATTTGGCATTGCTGTTCACTTGAGCTGTTAAGTATGGCAGATTTCCTTGTGACAAACACGGGGTGCAGGGCTGTGGGTCTCTACACAGCATGTTCAGGTCTGAAGAGCTTAATGATAATCACACCCGTTGGGTTCCGGGCCTGCCTGGTAGGAGCTCTTAGCTAACTGTCCGGAAAGCCCTTTGTGATGAATACGCTCAGGGTCATACAGGCTTCAGTTAGATGGAATGTCGGGAATATTCAATATCAACCTCGAAATTCCAGGCATAAAATAATGTACGTTTGTGCATTATGCATTTAGATGCATGGCATCCTTCACACTCACAAAAGTAGGGTTTTTTCCAAGCTTTTTCTCTCCTCCCCTTTATTTATACAAGGGGTGCTTACCTTCCAGACATCACTAATGTTGTAATGTTGCCTTTTACACCAAAAATACAATTTTTCTCAGTCTTTACTATTTATTTACTTGCTGAGTTGATTTTCCTCTGACGTTAAAAAATGGGTCATCTAGGTGGGGCATGGAATATGTGTCCAACCCTACGCGGCCGGGGAGCTGTGCAAGGACTTTGCAAAGGGAGGTCCTGACCCACAGTCTGGTGTGTATCTCACGGGGCAGTAGAGTCACAGTGAAAATGAAACAAGCACAGGACAGGACACAACCTCCTAGAGCAGCCGTTTCCACATCTGTGAATTAGAGCTGTTTCACAGGGTTGCTGTGGGATTATGTGAGCCAAGACGTGTAAACATGCTGTGCAAACCGGCAAACACCTCTCCAATACTACCTACCACCAATTCCTACTATCCCGAATCCAGGAATCATAGGACCAATGAGTGGGGAAGGCTATAATTGATAAGGTCCAAACGTGGAAGGAGATCCTGTACACGGAGGACTCATGACCTATGGATACAGACTCGCAAAGTTGATTTCTGAGGATTTTTTCAGTTCTCTGGCACAGGATAGCAAGGAAAAAATATTTTTTAATAATTTGATTTTTTTCAGTAAAGCTTTTTGATAAATTTAAACTTCTTAATGGGACATGGAATATTACTCAGCCATAAAAAACATGAAATAATGTCACGTGCACCAACACGGATGGACCTAGAGATTGTCATACTGAGTGAAGTAAGTCAGACAGAGAAAGACAAATATCATATGATATCATTTATATGTAGAATCTAAAAAATAATGGTACAAATGAACTTATTTACAAAACAGAAATCGAGTCACAGATGTAGAAAACAGACTTATGGTTACCAGTGGGGAAGCAGGGGGAATAAACTGGGAGATTGGGATTGACATATACACACTACTATATATAAAATAGATAACTAATAAGGACCTACGGTATAGCACAGGGAACTCTACTCAATACTCTGTAATGACCTATATGGGAAAAGAATCTACAAACGAGTGGATATATGTATATGTATAACTGATTCACTTTGCTGTACAGAAGAGACTAACACAACATTGTAAATCAACTATTCTCCAATAAAAATAAAATTTAAAAAAAGGGACAAGTGATTCAGTCCCCTGAAATGGAGGTAGATAGTTTTTTCTTGAATTTAATAGGCATTTTGATATTAGAGGCAAAGACACCTCTATCTCTGGTCTCCAGTATGAGAATTTGTGACTCTGTTTTGATGTTTGTTTTCACTCTACACACATCATTGAAAGCATAATCTCTGTGTTCTTTGAATTTTTTCCAATCACATATGTGATCAATGTCATGGGCTTATTTAGCTGCATGTTAAGTGGTTTACTAGTCTGTCTGTGTTCCAGTATGTACAGCTCAGGATCTGGGACACTAAGCTGCATAGAAAAGTTACTCACCTCGCTTGCATCACTGTGGTAACTACATAATGAACCTTTGTGTCTGGGTTCTTTTACTTAGCACTATGCTTTCAAGGTTCATCTGTGTTGTAGCTACTTCAATTAGAGTTGCAGCACTGTGTTAATACTTCATTTTCACTGTATGGTTTATACATTTTACTTATCCATTCATCAGTTGATTGACATTTAGGTTGTTTCTCCTTTTTGACTATTATGAACAATTCTGTTATGAATTACTTATGTACAAGTTTTTGTGTGAACATATGTTTTCAATTCTCTTGGGTGTGTACCTAGGAGAAGACTTGCCAGGTCAAAGAGTAATTCTGCACATAACCTTGTGAGTGGTTATAGTGGCTGCACCATTTTACATTCTCTGCAAGTGTACAAGGGTCCCAATCTACCCTCATCCTCACCAACACTCATCATTATCTGTCCTTTTAATTTTACCCATCTTAGTGGGTGTGAAGTGGTACCTCAATGTAGTTTTGAGTTACGTTGATGGCTAATGATGTTGAACACATTTTCGTGTGCATATTGGCCATTTGCATGTCTTCCTTTTTTTAACATCTTTGGAGAAATGCCTATTCAGTTCATTTGCCCATTTTTAAGTTGAGGGTTTTTGTTTTTGTTTTTTTTTAAATTAACTTGTAAGATTTATTGTATGTTCTAGATATAAGTCCCTTCTCAGATATATGACTTGCAAATATTTCCTCCTATTCTTTGGGTTACCATTTCACATTCTGGATGGTTTCATTTACAGCACAATTTAGAAATTTTTGATAGTATCCAACTTATTAATTTTTGCTTTTGTATCCTGTGCTTTTGGTGTCATATCTAACAAACAGTTGCCTAATTAAAAGTCATGGAGATTTATACCTTTGTTTTCTTTTAAGAGCTTTTATAGTTTTAGTTCTTACATTTAGGTCTTTGATCCATTTCAGTTAATTTTTAATAATTATATATGGCATGAAGTAAAGGTCCAGCTTTATTATTTTGCATGTTGATATCCAATTTCCCCAGCACCATTTGCTGCAAAGACTTTTCTCATTGAATTGTCTTGCCCTGTTGATTGACAATTGATTGTAAATGTGAGGGTTTATTTCCAGACTCTTAATTCTATTGCATTGATCTATATGTCTAGCCTTATTCCAGTGTCATGCTGTTTTGATTACTGTAACTTTGTAGTAAGTTTTGAATTTAGGAAGTTTGAGTCCTCTAACTTTGTTCTTCCTCAAGATTGATTTAGCTACTCAGGGTCCCTTGAATTTGTATAAGAATTTTAAGATCTGCTTGTCAGTTTTTGCAAAGAAGCCATCTGGGATTTTGCTAGAGATTGTGTTGAATTTTTAGATCAATTCGGGGAGTACTGCCATCTTAACAGTATTAGGTTTTCTGATTCATGAACATTGTTGTCCTTTCATTTACTTAGATCTTCTTTAATTTTTTCAACAAAGTTTTCTACTTTCAAAGTATGTTTTGCACTTTTTTGTTAAATTTATTCCTAAGCGTTTTGTAATTTTTGATGCTGTAGTAATATGAATTGTTTTCTTAATTTAATTTTGGATTGTTCATTACTAGTGTATACAAATACAATTGATTTTATATTGGATCCTGCAACCTTGCTGAAGTTATTAGTTCTAATAGTTTTTTACTGAGATGAAGTTTACTTAGGATCAATCACTGTAAAGTGTACAATTCAATGGCATTTTGTACATTCACACTGTTGTGCAACCATTACCTCTTCTAGTTCCAAAATATTTTCATTCACCACAAACTAAACCCTCTGTCCCATAAGCAGCTGCTCCCTTATTCCCATATACCCACAGTACCTGGCAAACACCAGTCAGCTTTCTGTTTCTACAGATTTATCTATTCTGGATATTTTTTGATGTTTCTGTGAAGAGATGGGCCTTTGAGCTATCTACTCTGCCATTTTCCCTGACATTACTCCTTTAAGTGTTCTTTAAGTTCGAATTGTTATAATTCTCTATATAAATTCATGTCATCTGCAAAAAGAGATTTTTACTTCTTCCTTTCCAACCTGGATGACATTTTTCTCCTTGTCAAGTTGTCCTAGCTAAACACCCAACATGCTATTGACTAGAACTGGTGAGATTAGACGTCCTTGTTCTGTTCCCACTCTTAGGGAAAAGCTTTTGGTCTCCTTATTAGTTATGCTGCTTGCTATAGGTTTTTCATAGATGTCTTTTATCAGGTTGAGGAAGTTCGTTGAGTTTTTGTTTCTTGTTTTGTTTTAATCCAGAAAGAGTGTTGAATTTTGTCCTGTGCCTTTTTTTTGTATATTGAGATGATCATGTGGTTTTGTCCTTTATTCTGTTGAAATGCTGTATTACATTAATTGATTTTCAAACGTTAAATCGAGTTTGCATTCATTCCTGTGATAAATCCCATTTGGCCACGCTATGTAGCTTTACTTACATATTTCTGGATCTGGTTAATATATTTTGACAATTTTACACCTATATTTATAAGGAAAATGGTTCTGTAGTTTTAATTTCTTGAGGTATCTTTGTCTGGTTTTGGTATCAGGGTAATACTGGCCTTATAGAGTGGGTTGGGAAGTTTTTTCTTCTTTTCTTATTTTTTTAAAGAGTTTGTGAAGTATAGGTGGTAATTCTTCTTTAAATGTTTGATAGAACTCATCAGTGAAGCCATCTGGACTTGGAATTTTCTTTGTGGGTAGTTTTTTTTTTTATTGCTAATTTAATCTCTACTTATAAGTCTGTTCAGATTTTCTATTTCTTCTTGGGTCTTCTTGATCGTTGATGCCTTTCTAGAAATTTGTCCAATTTGTTGGCATACAGTTATTCATAGTAACCCCTTATAACCCTTTTTATTTCTGTAAAGTCATTTCTTTTTTATTTCTGATTTTTGTAATTTGAGTGTTTTGTCTTCTTTGCTTGGTGTATTAGTCTGCTCAGGCTGCTATAGGAAAACACCACTGACTGGGTATCTTAAATAGCAGAAACTTATTTTCTCATAGTTCTGGAGGCTGGAAGTCCAAGTCCAAGGTGCTGGCTGGTTCAGTTCCAGGTGAGAACTTTCCTCCTGACTTAGATGGTTGTATTCTTGCTGTGTGCTCATATGGCCTTTCCTCACTGTGTGTGTGAGAGAGAGAGGAAGCAAGCTCTCTGATGTCATCTCTTATAAAGACACTAATCCTATTGGGTCAAGGACCCACCCTTATGAACTCATTTGACCTTAGTTACTTCCTATAAGCCAGAAGGAGAGTACTCACCAGAAACCAGGTTGGCTGGAATCTTGATCTTGGACTTCCAGGCTGCAGAGCTGTGAGAAATAAGTATCTGCTGTTTGCCCCACCCATTTAATCTTGCTAAAGTTTTGTCAATTTTGTTTACCTTTTCAAAGAACCAGCTGTTGGTATTGTTGCTTTTCTGTATTGTTCTGACCCATTTACCTTTACACTCATTTATTCCACATACATTTTTGAGTGCCAACCGCTATGCTAAGGTTCTGGTAATATAGATGAAGTCATTTTTCCTGCCCTCATGGAGGACATTGTCCTCCACATTATTCTCAAACTTTAATGTGAAAAACTATTTTCCTAAATATTCAAAAGTAAATATTGCCAGATCACATATAGAGAGAGATTATATTTCATTATATCTAGGCTAGGACCTAAGATAATTAGGTAATTGTGATGCACTCATTCATGAACCATACACTGAGATTTATAACTCTGGTGAGTGAACCAGACTATTAGGATTCAGTAAAAAGGAGCTCTGAGAGAAGTGTTCAGAGGCAGCTGGGAATTACAGAGACACCAGGAGCAATCGATAGGACTTAGAGGTAAAGCCAAGGGTGAACAGGGAAAGTTATCAGAAGGAAATAAGAACTGAGCTAAATTTTAAAAGTAAAAGTTAAGAAGATTAAGAAAGGAAAGACTATCCCAGAGGGAGGTGGTGGGTAGGGATAGGGGGAGGGGGCCAGGATGAGGAAAGTCAAGGTGGGGGAAATTAACATCCTACATGCAGGCAGGGAATTGAAGACAGTCTGATATTGCTGGAAAGTAAAGTGGCATCTCTGTATGAAACACTTGCTTAATTATATCTTTTTTCCTTTTTCCCCTTTTACAAATCCTGATCCAGGCTTAGTTGAGCTGTCATTCCTTGAAGAAAGACTGTGTGGATTTAGGTTTTAAGTTTGCCTTTTTTTTTTTTTTTGCGGTACGCGGGCCTCTCACCGTTGTGGCCTCTCCCGCTGCGGCGCACAGGCTCCGGACGCGCAGGCTCAGCGGCCATGGCTCACGGGCCCAGCCGCTCCGCGGCATGTGGGATCTTCCCGGACCGGGGCACGAACCCGTGTCCCCTGCATCGGCAGGCGGACTCTCAACCACTGCGCCACCAGGGAAGCCCAAGTTTGCCTTTTTTTTTTATCAAGTCATAATACCATCATCCAGGCACTGTCATTCTGGTACAGTTTACTTATCAAGGGACCCAACTGGTTCATTAGCTCAGTAGTCTTGGCCCATCAGTGAATTGGTTTTCAAGGTATGTGAGCAGCCAGGTGGTGGTGATTATATTAAACTTGATATCTATGCCAGTCAATTAATTAATGGCAAAAGTGAAAACAAGTGCTTTGAGATAAGGGACAATATATTTTCTCTCCTCTTAACCAGAAGAATATCATATGTCATATGGACAGCAAACAGGAAATAGTGGAATTGACAACCAGTATATAAAACCAAAAATAAAACAAAATATGCAAGATTCCACAATCCTTGGTTTGTGTCTCAAAGACTGAAAGAAATTTCTCATGTGTGTAAAATATTTTTTCTAAAAATGTCTGCATGTTATACATCTATATTTATAGAAGAAATATTTTTAATCCAGATCTACTTGCTTTAGTATCCATCTTGATTGCTCACTTAAAATGATCCTGCTTTTCCAGTCATGGCATCTCTTCTCTGAAATTTTTGTTAGGCCTGTAGAATTCACGTGTAAAAAGCCAGAATTATTAATTCAGCGAAATTTCCTATTATGTTTTCAGATCTCCAAGGAGACTTAAAATTCTTCCCTCCACGGGGTATGAAGTTTGTTTTTAAGAGGAAAAGGTGGGCCAGGGAAAAGTTAGTAGAAAGTTATTAGAAAAGTTATTAGAAAAAGATGGTGTTGCAAAGCCAGGTTAAGCCCAGAGCTAGATGTTCTTTTCCTCTTGAGCCATGGCATGCATGATCTCTCCATGGGATAAGACCTTATTCCTGAAATCTCAGTGGTAGAGAAAATCCTCAGATGCCTTGTCAACCGGAGTATTTTTATTTGATTCTTGCTTTCATCTGAAAATAATGTAATGTTTGAGTAGCATATAACTACTGGCTGCTAGGGTAGCATGTAACCAGTGTCACTGATTGTGATAGAAACTATTACTCTTCATCTGGTGTACTTGGGTAATCTCAAACACAGGGCAAATCAAGGGCACCTAGGGTCCTCTGTCCTGAAGCTCTTCACAAAAACAGAAGATGCAGAGTGGCTGAGGATGCAGTTCTATGGTAAGCTATTCCTCAATCACATTTGTCCTGCTTTTGAGAAAAAACACCGAAAGGTCAAGCAATGTTTTTGCATGGTGATATTTTAAATTACATAAGATAGCTGCCTATCACCCAATGAGCTCTTGCTTAGGAGTGTACTGTTACCACTTCTGATACTTTTTCTTAAGCACAAAATGCAAAGTCTATACTTCTGTGACACTAGGCTTCCCCTTCACGCCCCCGAAGTACAGACCACACGGGTCCTCAGGGGCGTGGAGGGGAAGCTGACCAGAGTCTTTTGGGCAGCAAAGTGGTGATCTCAGCTCAGTCACGCCCAGGTTTACTCTTTACAGAAGTGCAAAGTAAACACCAGGGGCCCTTGGAAAGGCTGTTGTCTTTGTGATGAACAAAGGTTGCTTCTTATTGAAAATGACCCAAATTTCCCTTCCCAGGTTTTATTGACTATGTTTGCTCTTCTCAGAAGGAGCACTAGTTCTTTCCTTTACCTTCTCTGACCACATGTGGTCCATCATGCCCGCCTACGGGAAATCCCACCCGTATCCCCTCTGGTAGTTGCACACTCACGCCTAGGCAGGCACACCCCTCACCCTTGTACACGGTCAGGGACCCTCACGGAGGCATCAAGGCCAGACACGCAGCTGGAAACACGGACCATGGCATCCTTTCAACATGGATAATTTCCGCTTATAGTATCGTAACTCACATGGGTGCTTTAATCTTCGGTCAGCTTTAACCCCAAAGCTGTAGACCAAGAGTCTGATGTGTCATCAAAGCATATGGTAAAATTGGTGATGACATAAAGGTCCTGGATTTGCTGTAGCTCAGTCTCTCACTGAAAATGGACGTGAACCAGGTTAAGTTAGGTGTGTATTAATTAACCATGTGTTTATGACAACTGCTGCATTCTGCTTCAGGGACAGAAGCCACTCCTTCCATCCCCACCAGACAGCCCCTGGGGTCAGGCAGTGTGGCTGAACCACGTGTCACCCCCCAGGGTCCTCAACAGTCCCTGCGAGGAGACTTGGCAGGATGAAAAGTGGGTGGTACTTTTTCAGATTTCCTCACTTCTGCTTGTATTTCCTTTCCTCTGAATTGTTGTCATTTTGTGGAATGAATATTTACATGTATTATGTTAGGCAACTTATTTCTTCGAGGAATCAGATCATTTTTCTGCTACTGATAATTTTCTCAGCATATGCCTTTTACTGGTGGCCGTAACATGGAAAGGTGACCAGGTATCTGGCCTTGGGAGGACCGTGCTCTCAGCATCTCCCCACAGATGCGTATTCTTCTTGGCTGAAATCATCCTCCCTCCCCTCGCCCTCCCACCCATCTGCCTTCTCCTCATATTTCTCTCCTCCTCTCTCCCTGTTCGTTCACTTACTCAAGGCCATTCCTCTCTCTAGTCTCGACTCAAATCCTAGCCCCCCCACATAAAACCACTATGTGTCACATTTCTTTTCAAATTTATAAAACACGGATGAAAATAGCACCAACCTCCTAGAGCTTTTGTGAAGAGGAACCCTGTAAAGCCCTCAGGACAGCATCCAGCATCACCCAGGGGTCAGTCACGTTTGTTGTCATTGTCACTTCATGCAGTCACATCTGCGCCCAGCGTCGGTCAGAGACACGGACAAGGTCCTGAACACCTACGCAGGATCAGTGCAATCTGGTGCCTCGTTTTCCCCGTTTGAAAAATAAGGCTGATAAATGCCATCTCCATGAGGAGCTGTTTTGACTGCTTGAGCTGCACCAATTTACTTTACCTTCACCTCCTGAAGGTGAATGAAGTTTTCAAAATTGTTGCCACTTTTCTTTAGGAAGTAGTTCACTGCTCCAGCGACCAAAATAGAATTCCATTGGCCTATATGAGACCGTACCCCTTCCAAAGTAAATGTCTTCCTCCCTGATTCCTGGGGGGATATTTGAAAATGACCTTGGACTTCTTAAGAGGCTGTCAGAGTCCCAAAGGGACGCTTCTCCTTAAGTAGCCACCTTGTCCTGTGGGCTGTTGGTACTTCTGAATTCAAAAAGGAATCTCTCTCTTGGAGGTAATATGCTGCTCCCGAGAAGGACGGTTTGCACACCTGAGCACAGGTCATTTCCCAGACGCAGCGACTGATTAGAATTAGGGGCAGCTAAGGGTGCACGGTGAGTAACACACTGACCACCTTTTGCCAACTTGTATAGGACATAAATGTTGTTTTCTTCCCCTGTTCCATCAGATATGCCCACCTGGCTGGTGGTTCCTGATGAAAGACATGAGTGGAACTTGAAGACAGGTTTTTAGTTTGAAACCTGTGTCCTAGGGAGCGAGGGAGCCCAGAAGACCTTGGCTTCCCAGCTGTTTGAGCCCCTGGGTTGTACATTGCTACTTGATGGGTTTAAATCATAATCCCCTGCTTCTGGCCTCCTGGGTAAGCAGGCTCCTCTCCCGTCCCTCTCAGTCATTACAAAGACTTCAAAACAAGCCTTTATCTTAAAGCAGTACTGACTAGTCCTAGCATCGTCACCGGATTTACATTTGACAGAAATAAGACTAATTGTACTGAGTTCTTCCTTTGTGCCAGCTACTCTTCTAAGTACTTTGGATGTATTAAGCTTTTAACCTGTACAACAATTACATAATCCAAGCACTATTAATATTCCCTTTATGTGATGTGGAAACATGTATAATTAGGTTAAATACCTTGCTCTTGATGATAAAATACAGCTAGAAGGTGAACAAGCTAAAGTTTGAATTCTGACACTAAATCTAACCCTAATCCAATCCTAACCCTAAACCTAAATCTAAACAAGACTGACCCTAACCCCAGCCCACCGTCTTCAGAAACTTCACTCTTAGACACTATGCTAGAGTGAACTATTATTTGGGCACTAGTGAAATCACTTCAATACAAAAAAAAAAAAATGCATGGGGATTACTATCTGGTGAAAATGATAATATAATTTATTAAATACAGGGATGGCTTCATGAGTAACTAAATGTTATGGCTTCGGGCTAGTGACTTGAAGAAAATATTTAAAAGGTGCATTTGTCATTTATGCCTAAGTTCCTCATAGTTTTCAGGTAGAAAATGCTCCATTATGACTAAAAGATGATTCATCTGCAAGAGTAACAGAAATGGGATTTTCATTTTTAAAGTTGCATTACCATTCTCAAAAAAAAGTTCTCTTTTCTTGTAAGACTTGATCTTGCTTCAAAGATGCTAGGAAGCAGTAACTATATTTTATCATTGAAATAAAGTGCTGTCAAAATATTAAATTAGTTACATAGCAAGCCAGCTACGGAGCACACAAATATTAGGTCTGTTTCGCCCCGAAGATTGGCAAGGTGCAAAGGAGAGTGGAAAACATCAACATTCTAATGGATTTGCCATGAACTGAAAGCTCATTTAGAAAATGATAGATTCTTCCCCCTTGTGAGCCAAACACCAGCTGTAGGGTCAATGGAAATTAAATTTCACATTCAGTTTTATATTCAAACACAGTAAGAATGAAAATCAAATTCAGGAACCATAAATAGGTCAGGGAAATAAGGCAAAGAATACATTTCAGTGATGCTGTCCATCCCCAGGATTTTTGCCCCAAGAATGATTAGAAGAGGTCATTGCACATCAAATATGTACTTAGTGTCTGCTTGTTGATTGAATGAAGGAAATAAGTCATCACAGCTGATCTGCATGTTTGAATAGGTTGAGAGAGAGAGCCTTCAAGATACTGATGAACCATATCATAGAATTTTAGCTAAGCTGTGTCTTCCAAGAGCTTATAGAAAGGATAATATACTTTTCATGTGTTTGGGATTTTTTTCCTCAACCGACAGAGACATAAATTGCTTCATCTCATTAAAGAGCCTAAACATGTTAAAAAAATCACTCTTTGATAACAAATTCTCTCCAAAGTAAGATTTATCTAGGAATAGGGATTGGACTCTACATTTGGTAACTGGGGTCAGCTATGTAAGTTGATCAGCTTGTTTAAATTGATAAAACTTCCCATGGAAAGGGGGGAAGAGTGCCAACAGCACACTGTAAGCTTTCCAGCCTTTGCTCCCTGTAATATAGAGGGTTACCACTGAGCGTGTCTACCTACGGCACTTAGGGGCTAACTCAATCCAATTGCCGTTACTTGTCTCTTCTTTCACGTGGACTGAATAATAAACTTACTGGGTGTTGAAGCTGGGCTGGGTGCCTTCCTACACATATGTGACGGAATATACAACTGTTCATGCTACTCTCTTCCTTAAACCGTTTCATTGGACTGAAACTGAGAGGCAGGTCCCCTCTTGGGGCTCATGACGACATTCCAGGACTGAGAGCTGACACTAAACTAGAGAGAAAGTGACCGAGCTCAGATAAATTTTGGAGGAAAAAAAGAATTTTTACCTGTAAATTAAAAATGGTGGTGTGATACGATAGGACCATTCATAAAGATGGCGGTATTGGGGTGGGGGAGACGTATGGGCAAGGATTATGGGTTAGATTTTATGTTCACTTGAGCTGAAGGTGAAGGTAAAACAGACATGTCAAAAACTAAGTAAGGCCTTAAAAATGTGAGGCTAGAATATATCGGACAGGCCAGGGCTGAAGTTATCACGTGAGAACGCTAGACAAGAAAATAAGTTCAGGTGCGAAAAAGGCAGCAAGGATAGATTTGGCAGAAGGATTCGTAAGAAAATTCATAGGAAAGTCAAAGAGGTGCAGTTGATGTCATTAAAGATGCAGCAAATCATAAATCACAGGAAAAACTATGGAGTCAAAGAGGGTGACTTTTGAGACATCCTAAAAAGTTTATTTTCAGTCTTAACCAAGCTCAATGGCTCTATCCTCTTCTCTGAGATGTCTTTCCTCTGGCTGGAGTTGGTATGACTTCACTCAACCTTATCCCTGCATTAGAATGTGTGGAAATTTTGAGAAACAGCTAGAGTAGGAATTAGCAATTTAAGTCTTTGGATTAAATATTATCCTATTTCTTTATTTATCTTTTCAAAAGTACATGGGACTTCCCTGGCGGTCTAGTGGTTAAGACTCCACGCTTCCATTGCAGGTGGACAGGGGTTCGATCCCTGGTCGGGGAACTGAGATCCTGCATGCCACTCAGCACGGCCAAAAAAAATTTTTTTTAATTAAATTAAAATTAAAAAAAAGTAAATCCTCCTAGATGTTGAAATCTACTAGGTGATTAACATTTTAGTGGAAATTAATTTTTCAGATTTCTTTTTTTGATGGTAGAAAGAAACGTTGGTGCAGACGAGGGTGCTGAAATGGAGGCGACCCCACGGAGTCTGGAGTGGATGACGAACGTGGGCCCCATGTGAGCACTGTGCCCACCAGCTCCCACCCCGCCGAGGCAGCCGCTTCGATGGGAGGCTGTGTAGGGCACCTGCAGGGTGGCCCTTCAGCACCTCCTCAGGGCTCTTTTCACACCTGCCCTGTGGGTGGACGCTGCTCCCAGCCCCGTTCCCTACCTCTGACCTTTCAATTCCAAGACTTTGGAGTTGGGTTGCCCAGGGCTTGCAGCCTAAGTAAACCCTCCCCTGCAGGCAGGGGAGCAGGGATGGTGCCGAGGTGGTCTTGGTCAAACCCCACTCGACTGTCGGGACACTAGCCTCAGAGGGACCACTGTCCAGCTTATCACACCACACGTGATTATAGAGGTCCTTCCCTGTGCCAGCCTGGGGGTAAACGCCTGGGCAGGCAGACCCCACTTGGGCAGCCAGGGGCCCTCAGGGTTCTGACTCCAAGCCCCAGCTCCTGTGGAAACCAAGTCTCGGGGAAGGACTCTCTCCAGACAGAGGGGTAACTTGGTTGGCGTGCTGTTCAAAGGGGCTGGTTTTAAAATAAGTTAATCTGCTTTCCATGAACAAAAAAGTACCGGGGCCAAACTGGTCCTTTTATGACTTAATCACTACCTTTTCTTTTGGACCGCTTCGCGTTTTGTGAGTTCTCTCAAAGTTCAAGTTGCTCTTCAGTATTCTGGAAAAGGGAAGGAACATGTCTTATATAGTATTCAAGAGTCTTTTGATAAATATGGCCATTGGAAAGGATTACCATCCTGGCTGCTTCTGCCTGAATCGTCCTGCGACACATGGAGAGTTGTTCCATGCTAGGGATCAACACAGCGTCATTTCTCTCTGGGTTATGACTTCGGATGACAAATCCTCCCCCCATCTCCCCCTTAATATGTATTTTCTCCCTTCACCCTAAAATGTTTTGAGCTATCGCAGGGTGTTTCTCCTGAGTTATTGCCATGTATGTTATACCTACTTGAGAGTTACTAAAACAGCTATTCTAAACCATAATTGTTTGTTTATCCCCCCAAACTCCAAAACAGCTTATGGTCTTAAAAAAAAAAACAAAAAAAAAACCAAACCTTAATACAACATCAGTATGATCATGCAACAAATAACCTCTTAAATATACATAAAAACTATAAAGCACTCTTTTCCTTATATCTGAAAAATAATAGATTAAAAATGTATTCTTCTCCCTCAGAAAAAAACTAATGACACAGGAACATTTATTTTTCTTTGCTCCTCAAATTTGTGTTTTAGTAGCTGAGAGCAGATGAAATCTTTTATCACTATATTTAGATGTCAACCAGGCAGGTTGGTGTCATGGCAACAGCTGCACAAAGAAATGTTAGCAGGAGAGACTGTGGCGGGCTGGGAGAGGTGCTTACTTAGTGCTGCTTGAGTGGATTAAAGATAGGCCTGGCCAAGGCCACGTGCCTGGCTTCTCTTGTGTCCCTGAAACAAGGGAAGCACATGAGTGCCACTGTCACCTGGTATCACTGAAGTCCAGAAGCGGCTGAAGGGTGGATACAAACAAGCCTCTGTGCTTTAGTCCCCTCACCTGGTCCAGGCTCCTCTGATCCCCAGAGATGCTGCCTTGGCCTTAAAACATCCTATTAGCCTTGAGTCCCAGGATTGTTTTAGATGATCACTTTATAATAAGATATGGATAAAATAAGTTCATTCCCCTGCATCTGTATTCCATGTGATTCCCGCATACTGATCTGAAAGAAGAAGTCACCCAGTCATCCGTTCTTATTGGAAGCTTGCCTTTGGCCCGATACTGTTTCAGGCGCTAGAGATGGAGAAACGAAAAAGACAAGCAGGGTATGCGTCTTTCCAGCTTCAACTCACTGGGAGAGAGACAGATGATAATATATGACAGCAAATAACAATAGTAAATAGATAGTAGACATACGTTTTAAAATGCCATATGCGCAAGTGATGTGAAAACTACCAGAAGGCAGTTTTCACGTGACGGGGCTGGGATTGTGGGTGGAGGAAAGACTGCCACTTGAGTTGAGACTTGAGTAATGGGAAGACGGACCACTCAGGATGCAGAGGATGTCTTTCCAGACAGGACAGCAGGACAAAAGCCATGTTCCAGGAGCAAATACAGGTCCAGTATTGCTGCAGCAGCAGAGGAGCAAGCGCCAGGCCTGTGCCAAACCAGCTCGTCCAGGTCCCCTGCGCCCTCTTCAGAAGCTCTCACGTCTTCGAGCACCCCTCAAACAGGCCCAGGAGCCCCCAGGAAGTGGTCTCCCCTGAGATCTAAAAGGAAGCGTGCATGTCTACCAGCAAAGAAAACAGCCTGTCTACCATTCCCTTCTTTCTAGAGAGCTCTCAGCTCACTGCAGCTGGACTAAAGCCCAAAAAGGCACTTATACCCTCAGGGACCATCCAAGCTGCAGCTCAAGTGTCGCAGCTCCTGCTGGGTGACAAGAGGTGCTGCTAGATGGCGGCCCCTGCTCTGGCTTTGTAGCCCCCTCCCATGACTGCTGCTGCTTCCTCTGGCATTTATCTTGTGCTCACGGGCGCCCAGATGGCCCCAGGCCTCGTCGTTGGGTTGTCACAGTGACAGCTACCCCAAAGCTAGGGTGACTATGGAAAAGCTCTTCCTTCATTCTTGGACGGCACTCTTCTTCCCCAGGCCTTGGTCAGAGCACGTGGCCGGCACCTGGAGACAAACTGAGCACCTGGAAGACAGATACCCACCCTAACCTCATCCTTCACCCTCGAGGACCCCCAGCATCAGGCACCTCAACTTTCTCTTCCTTCGAGGTGAATTCTTTCTTTCCCTTCCAGGAGGCTTTCTTGTTTCTCACGTGATGGTACCGCTATCGGCCTTCCACAGGTGCAGACAGGCCCACATTTGGGAATGAGCGCAGATTAGCTTCAAGGTGTTCTTTATTTAGGAATAGTTAAGGGTTGATCTGTCTTGGACAACTCTCTTCCCAGCACTACTCAAAATGCGCATTATATGTGAGCTATGTGGACTGAGCCACAGAGTTCCATGATGCTTCTCAGAAACGAATAGAAAGTCACTAGACGTTAGGACTTTCTCTTCTTGTTTGATTACAGTGGGATTTACAATGATCTGAAAGCTCCACTCCATCACTCTCTCTAGCTTTAGTAAGAGGAATTTAAAAAATCTTAGAAATACGTTTTTTTCTGGCAAAAGAAAGGGTCTCTTTTGACCCTTGATCTAATTTCTAGCTAATCTGGTCACAAACGTTTGAGGGGGAAAGAATACAGAAGGCATAGGAATACGGGTAATGGGACCAAAGACGCACATTTCCTTAGACCAGCCATGCTGCCATATTCTCCATGTCTCGGTGAGGAATATGAATTAAACACCAAAGAATTAATTCTCTTTGAAAAGAGGATGGAACATGTAAGCAGGACACATATGGGGCTACAGTTTGGAAATATATTTTTCAGGTTAAAATATAATGTGTTTTGTTTCATATAAACTTGCTGTTAAAAAGGAGGAAATGGATCTTCTCTTTGAGATACTGACCCTTAAAATAGTGAGAAATTGTACTTTTTCTCACATTTCATAGCAACGGCAGAGAGTCAGGACATTTGGCCACCAGCTCGAGAAGTATTATGGGATGCCTCCTAAGGGGAAAACACTGTGCTAAGACTTTGCAGTGGTTGAGCCCAACCAAGGGCAGAGGACCATCACTTGTTCATCCACTCAGGGGACATTTATTGACCTCCACTGGGTAGATTACTTCTGAGAGCTGGTATCCAGTTTACCGCAGCGTTAGTAACACTTTCCGCAGGGCTTCTTGTGAGAAACAAATGAGGTAAAGTTGCTTAAAAGTACTTGTTAACTAGTTAAATGGTAGGGGATTGGTAATAATTATTTTCCTGTCCTTTCTACCCTTTTCAAGATAAAATACTGACTTGGTGTTTATGACTCTTAAAAAACAAAACAAAACTCCCAAACACTGGTTTAGTCTTACTTCCTATGACTTTCAAAACTGGACCTCTATTACACCAATCGTGTGTTAGTTTGCTGGGGCTGCCATTAAAAAGTACCACAAACTGGGTGGGTTAAACAACAAAAGTGTATTGTCTCACAGTTCAAGACGTTAGATGTCCCAGATCAAGGTGTCGGCAGGGTCGGTTTCTTCTAAGAGGGAAGGACTGTTCCAGTCCTCTGTCCTTGGCTTGCGAGTGGCTGTCTTCATGTTCACAGGGCATTCTCCCCGCATCTCTGTGTCCAAATTCCCCTTTTTATAAGGATACACGATGTTGACGGGGGCCCACCCTAATGAATTCATCTTAAGTAATTATATCTGCATCGACACTAATTCCAAATGAGGTCACATTCTAAGATGCTGGGGTTAGGACCTCAGCAGGTGAGTTTGTCAGGGGTGGGAGGGGTGTAGAGGGTAAAGAAGGGGACAATTCAACTTATAACACGTGGTATAGTTTTACTTGCAGTGTTTGAACACAGGCTGCTCCTTCCGACTCTCTCGCTCCCTCTGTTCTCCTAAAATCTCTTCCTATTGAAATCGCTCTCATCCTTCAAGTCTGATGCAATGCATACTATCTCCATGTCACTTTTCCTGATTTCTCTAACAGGAGTGGACCATGTTTTTGAATCTTAAATGCACTTACTTTACTTTATTTTTAAAATAGTTTTACATATTCTAGTACTTATTTTCTATATGATTTAGCACATAGTACGATTCAATCAATACATACTTTGAATGAACGAAGGTATTTGTGAAGATGTTTTTTCTTCCTAAGTAGGCTGTAGACTCTCAGAATAAAGGAACATGTTTATACTTATTTTTATAACAAATGTTTTAAACACAGACCCTTGTAGGTAGGGTGGATGGACGAAGGAAATACTCAAGGGGGAAAGAGGAGGCTCGTTTGAGAAAGAGCCCCACTCAGACACTTCCTTAGTAGCTTTTCACAGTACAGAAGCTAGTCCTTAAGCTTGTTAGCTTTGAAAACTGATTCCAGCAGCAAATGGAGAGTGGTTTCATCTTTAAAATAAACACATGCATGAGGTCGATGGATAAAATCAGAAGATCGATTTATTAATTCACAGTGAGAAATGAACTGTCATAAAAGCTGAAGGGTAATGTCTCTTGCTTAGACCTATGTGGGAAGCCAGCTATAATCAGAAGTTTGCTGGGTGAGCATGGAGTCAGATCAAGGGAAAATCAATAAGTGATTTAAATATTTAATGACATCAGACTAAGATAGTTTGATGCATTTATCTCCATAGTCATGATTATCCTGCCAGTGGAATAACATTCTCGAGTCTGTTGGCTAAATGAACAGTCACTACCAATGTTTGAATCTTGGGCCATTCTTTCTCTGTGTGAACTCGTTATCTTGTTTTATAATCTTCTGGGATCGTACCTTCCTTTTAATATCCAAATAAAATTCTTTACGGCTCCCATATGGTGTGACTATACAAGATGCAATCATTTCTCGAATATTGCCGCGAATGTCTTGTCCTAGTTTCCTAGTTGTTATTCATTATCTCTCACTCCAAACTACTGCTCCTAGGACCCCCTCCCCATCACTTTTGGCATCTTACTACTCTCTCTGTATGTTGTTTAATCTCTCACTGGTCTACTTAGTCCCAGCACCTGCATATCATCTTCTCTTTGTTCCCCAGAGGAACACTTGATTGTACTGGTTAACTAATTTGCTACATTTTTTTTCTGTCACTTTTTAAAATGTTCTCCATTTGAGTGTTTTAAATTAATATGAAGAGACCCCTTGGCTCAGGGGACAGCAACATCTGGGCAACCACAGACAAGCCCCTTGGGATAGAAGCTTCTCACTGACCCCACCTATTTTGAAATTCTTTAACTGAAGTGTCAAATCAACCCAGTAAAAATGTTTCAAATTGACAGAGTATCTCTGAGCTTCCTGCCTGATGCCTTCAGAACGTAGTCAATCGTCCTAGCTTTCCTTTTCATTAGCCTCAGGCGTATGTACTTCATTTGGTTTCATGGATCACGACACAGTTTAAAAAAAATTTTCAACGTGATTTTTTGCAAGGTGCTCTAAAGTTTAGAAGAAACCTCAGCTTTTTTTTTTTTCTCAAGAGAGTGGTCAGTTTATTACAGAATGCTAGGGTTGTTACACACTTTATATTGTAGAGTGAAATCAGTAATTAATGGGCACGACAGTGACTTTGCTTCACTAGTTATTATAAATAGCCTTTAAAAATTTGGGAGGTCTTAGTTTTATTACTAAATCAACTTTTATAATTTTGTAGATGGAAACATTTGGCCTGTCAAGACTAGGCTAGACCGGAGCTCAGGCTAAGCTGCTCCAAACGTGCATCTCCATCCTCTTTCCAGAATGGTACACGTCTTACCCAGACCCCCATTTCTCCCCCTTATATTTTAACTAGCAAACTGTTCAAGTTCTTTTTTAATAGATGATGTGTGGCTTTCAAATTGAGCTGGTTCACAGAGCTCAAAATTTCTGCCCTTGATATTTTGCTGTTGGGAGGCGCTGTGCTGTTATGACAGTCGTGTGACTTGAAGCCACACAGACAGAAAGCAGTGGGACCTGGTGGGACAATAATGAGCTGGGGCCAGGCAGAGCATCTCTTAGAGTCCTGACTTGGTAGCCACGGGACACTGGGCAAGTCACTTAACCGCCATGAGGCTTAACTTACTTACCTGTCCAATGAGAAATAACACAACTTACAGGGTTATGTAAGCAGTAAAAGTACAGTGTCTAGCATAGTAATAGGTGTTTAATGATTAGAAGCCCTTAGTGTTGTTTTTCTATTTTACGTGTCACTTATCACATTTGTAAATGTGGGAAAATTATTTAACTTCTCTGAGTCTCTTTATGCCCAATGGCAAAATGGAGAAAAGAATATCAACCTCACAGGAATGTTATGAGGATTAAATGATAAAAATATGTACAGTGACATTCAATACATATCTGTTCATTTTTCTCTCCCTCTTTTCTCCCGTCAGTAATTTGTTCTGGTTCCTCTGAACCAGTGAACAGTTTAGATTGAACTTTTGACTGGAAGAACTTCATGCTAAGGGTGTTTGTGTCTTCATTTTAGGTGGCATGTCATCTGCCCGTACACTCCAGAAGTGAGAACAACTTATGTACTGAGTTGTGGTTTTCTCGATTTTGAAAGCACCTCTTCCTTTCTGATGAGACGTCCTGGCGTTTAGAACCTTGCCTCATAGCAGCTCTCACTCTGGGCAGAGTTGGTCAAGGATGCCCCTCTTGGAAAGGCCTACAAGCTCTCAAGTTTATTTCACAAAGAGAGGGGGTTGGAGCTTACGACTCAGCTTCACGCAAAGTCAGCTCTTTTTCTTAGAATGAAAATTTTTTTGCGCTTCTCCCAGGGTACAGGTGAGGGTTCCATCCTTGCTAACCATGCTGGAACCTCCTGCTGGTGGATGTGTTCTGGGTGGAAGCAGTTGTCTCTGTTCTTTTGCAAACATTGGATGTAGAAAGCAGGCAGGGCTTTGGCATTTGAAAAAGGTGCTGTGAGGGAGACACCCACGAATGCAAGGGAACTGCTATCTGTGGCTCAGACCTGCTCAGGAGCAGAACAGACTACTCACCAACCACACTAAAACCCACAAGTGGTTAGTTTTTCCTTTTATTAAAATAAACCGTTTTGGGAGAGGAGTGACATAGCCGAGCATCTTTGTTGCTTTTGCTGTCAGAGAGCATCGTAACTGTTTCCAGTTTATGGCCAACATAGACTCAGCATAACAGGCAGAGCTGGAATCAGCAGAACTTGACTTTATTTCCAATTCTGGAGTTTACTTATTGGAAGAATGTGAAACAAGATAATAATACGTACACTCCAACAATAACAAGACTGAGATTCTCAGAGCTATGGTCACTGAGAGGGAACGTGAGGCTCGGTCGGGTGATGTGTGCATGGAAAACCCATCACAAGACCCAGCAGCATTCACACGACAGAACGTGCTTGCATCTCATCTTGTTTAATTAGGAAATGCAACTGGAAGTTGAAGTCTGGGAATTTAATAGATCCATTTCATACTGCTCTCAAAAGGTCCCAGGGTGATCTAGCTGCAAACAGCAAAATGCTTTACCTCTTACAGACCTTATGATTTATTTATAAGAAAACAAAAGAAAATATTTTGATACTCTGTGTTATTTCCACAGGTGATAAGGTGGTCTGCTAGCGTTTGTTAGTATGTGCATTATTGTCTAATTTTTAATTATCTAGCCTTAATTTTATTACTTTTTTGAAAGGAAGTGAATCATTGTCATCTGCTTCTAGCAAATTAAGTTATAGACAATGTGCTATTAAAAACCTTGAATAAGTTTAACAAGTAATTCTTAAGGAGGACAGATACTGCAAATTTGTTCTGAATTATTTTGAGACCTCCCAGAACAAAAAAGGGCTTTTACTGACTTTACCACCAAATCATAGAAGAAAAAGTTGTATTTTATTGTATACAACGGTATCTTGTTATGATTTAAGTAATTAGTTTGGTATTAGACGTATCTGATTAATTCAGATACATCCAAACCAGTGAGAACAATAATTATGTAAAAGAAGCATGAATAATTAAAAATGAAAAATTGTGAGTATCTAGTTCTAAAGTTTTTCAAAGTGTTTGTTCTAGAACCAGCTAGTCGTGCAGAGCAGTGTCTAGGAGGGAAAAGTTAAGTACAAAATCACATTGCAGACTTCTCAGTTTAATCTTAATCTAAATGATACTCAACTGCCTAACCACAAATGAATACCTATGCTCATTATCATGTAGATACGGTTTTGCCAAAACATTCATTTGGATTTCAATCTCCTTTTCAATTAGAAATCCAGGAAAGCGGAAATGTAGACGCCTTGCCACTAAGACACCAATACTGGCAGTCAAGTGAGACTTACACCACTGTCACGGATATAGTGTCAGTCAGTTTCAATCTGGTCACATGTTAGCTGTTGTTATGTGAGAACTGTCCTTTGCAGGAAAGTCTCTACATTTTCCTTATGCTACTCAAAAATGGCGATATATTTAGACTATATTATCCAGTCAAAATACACATTTTTATTTATTAGAGCAATTTCTTTTGGGTCTTTGAGTTACTGTCTGGTATAAGTTTGGCCCCCAAAAGAAACATAAATTTTCTAAAACAGCTCATTTCTCCTACATGCCTGTCTTTCTGATTTAAAGTAGGAGCGATATAAGCAATGGAAAGAACACTTTCTGTTGGGGGTTCTGCTGCCTATAGAAATGCTTGATTGAAAAAAGTAAAATATATTTCCTGAATTTTTTTTTTTTTTTGGTTATCACAGTTTTCATAATGAAAACAATTTTCTCTTACACTTATTATACCCTGATATAATTTGGTCAGAGAGCACATGGAAAATACGTCTAAAGGTTCAAGAAGAATCAGTTCAAAAATGTGAAAAATTTTGGCTAAATACCTCTGATTTGAGGGGATGTCTGCTGCCAGATAGATGGAGTAGAAATACATTTCTATATTCCTGCCACTAAATACAACTACAAACCCTGGACGTAACATGTATAACAAGTGTAAGAAGACTCTGACAGGTGAGAGAAGAAGTCAGGCTGACTGGGACCACCAGGACCCAAAGGACAATGTGGAGGTGGAACCTCTTGGCTTTTCGTTTTGCCTCATGTGCCCCAGACAGGATGCTGGAGAAGCTACAGCCTGGAAATGCTAATGGGCGCAGACCAAAAAAAAAGTCCCAATAAAAGTCCTGCTCTCTCTCTAGCCAAATGATCAAAAAAGGAGAAGTCTAGAAAGACAGAAAATCTTTTAGGCAATAACCAGTCTCCTCTGGCCAAACCCCACAGAATGAAGTGTGGCTGCTTCTCCACCACTGCTGTGTCCCAGAGGAGACATTCTCTGGGCTGTAGTAAGATGCCCAATCCCATGGACAGGGTGATATCTGACCGTGATGGAATCAAACTAGAAATCAAAAGCAGAAAGTAGAAGGAAAATCTTCAAACTTTTAGAGTCCAAGCAACACACTTCTAACTCAGCCACAGCTCAACCAGGAAGTCTGAGGGGTAAACTAAAATTACATTTAAGTGAACAAAAATAAAAGCACAGAATAGCAGCAAATTTCGTGGAGCACAGGTAAACCAGTTGCTGAGAGGGAACTTGATAGCATTGAATGCCTAGATGAGCAATGAGGAAGAGTCCTAAATCAATCATCTAAGCTTTTACCTAAAGAACCTAGAAATAGAAAATCAAAATGAACCCGAGCAAGCAGAAGGAAAGAAATAATAAAAAGCACAAATCGAGGAAGTTGAAAATAGAAAAAAATATAGAAAATCAATGAAACAAAACCCTGTTTATTTGAGAAGTCAATAAAATTATCAAATAAGAGTGATAAAGAACAAAAAGATAGAAGACACAAATTAATAATGCCAGGAGTGAAGCATAGAGTATCACTACAGACCCTACTTCAAAAATGTAATAAGAAAACACTGTTCACAACCATACATACACACATTTGACAACTTAGATGAAATGGACCTATTCCTCCAAAGCAAGAACTACTACAACTTACCCAATGTGAACTAGATAATTTGAATAGCTCTGCCACTATTAAGGAAATTGTATTTGTAATTAAAAACCTTCCAAAAAAGATATCTCCAGACCAGATGTTTTCACTAGAGAAGTCTATGAAACATTTAAAGGAAAATTAGCTCCAGTGCTACACAATATCTTCTAGAAAATAGAAGAGGAAACACTTGCGAATTCATTTTATGAAGCTAGTGTTATCCTGATACCAAAACCAAAGACAGTACAAAACAAAACAAAACAAAAAGCATTATAGACCAATAGCACTCATGAATATAGACAAAAAATCCCTAATAAAGCATTAGTAAATATAATTCAGCAATATACAGAAAGAATTTCATATCTTGGTCAAATGTGATTTATCCAGGAATGCTAGGCTGATTCAGTATTTAGAAGGCAATAAGGCAGTCCACCAATATTAACCCAAAAATCATGTAATCCTATCAATTGATGCAGGAAAATCATTTGACAAAATTCAACACTAATTCATGATTGAAATCTCAGAAAACTAGGAACAGATGGTAAGTTCTTCAGCTTGACAAAGAACAGCTACAAAGAACCTGCAACTAACATGATATTTAATGGCAAAAATTTGAATGCTTTCTTCCTAAGGTCAGGAAAAAGCAAGGATGACCGTTCTCACCACTGTTATCAAATGTAATATTAGACGTTCTAATCACGTCATAAGGCAAGAAAAAGAAATATAGATGTACAAATTGGAAAGGAAGTGGCTAAACCCCTCCTTATTCATGGATGGCATGATTTTATATGCAGAAAACCCCAAGGAATCTACAAAAAAAAATTTTAGAATAATTGAATTCAGCAAGGTCACAGGATACAAGATCAACAGATGAAAAACAATTGTATTCTATATGCTAGCAATGAACATGTGCAAGCTGAAATTAAAAATATGATACCATTTGCAATACCTCCTAAAACAGTGGGAACATACATATGTGTAAACCTAACAAAACATGTATAAGACTTACTTGCTGAAAACTACAAAACACTGATGAATAAATAAACAAAGAAGATATAAATAAATGGGAAGAAATATCTGTTCATACACTGGAAGACTCTACATAATAAAGAAATCAATTCTCCCTAAGCTGATATCCTGGTTTAGTGCAATTCCTATCAAATTCAGAGCAAGATTTTTTTGTAGATATAGAAAATATTATTCCAAAATAATATATGGAAAGGCAAAGGAACTATAGTAGTTAAAACAATTTTGAAAAAGAAGGAGAAGGTGGGACGAATCAGTCTACCCAGTTTTAAGCTTATTATGTAGTTACAGTAATCAAGACTGAATAGTTTCGGTGAAGGATAAACACTAGAGTCAGTGGAAGAGATTAGAGGATGAGGTAATAGCCCCACACAAAGACACCCAACTGATTTTTAGTAAGGGTGCAAAAGTGATGCAGTGAAGGAAGGAAAGCCTTTTCAACCAATGGCGTTGGAGCAATTAGACACCCATAAGGAAAAAACCTCATGGTCTAGAGTTGCACTAAGAGTTCTCACATGTGAAAAACTGATCCATAAAAGAAAAAAAAAGGTAAATCAAAGTTTAAAATTTTTGCTTTGCAGGAGACCCTGTTAAGGCAATGAAAAGGGGACGAGTAGGAGGGGAGGGAGACGCAGAGGCAAGCAAGATGGCAGTGACAGCTGCACAGTGCGGGAGAACCGGTGGTGGCAGTAGTAGGGCTGGCGGTGGCCAGCTGTGGGACAGGCAGTAGCCATAGCAGCTTGCTGGATAAGTGGAAGATTGATGATAAGCCTGTAAAAATTGACAAATGGGATGGGTCCGCTGTGAAAAATTCTTTGGATGACTCTGCCAAAAAGGTACTTCTGGAAAAGAACAGGTATGTGGAGAATTGCGGTCTCACTGACCGTCGCCTCACCGTCTGTAGCATCTCCTGTTTCTTCGCTATAGTGGCTTTGATTTGGGACTATATGCACCCCTTTCCCGAGTCCAAACCTGTTTTGGCTTTGTGCGTTATATCCTATTTTGTGATGATGGGGATCCTGACCGTTTATCCCTCATATAAGGAGAAGAGCATCTTTCTCGTGGCCCCAAGGAAAGATCCCACAGGGGTGGGTCCTGATGATATTTGGCAGTTGTCGTCCAGTCTCAAAAGGTTCAATGACAAATACACTCTGAAGCTGACCGTCATCAGTGGAAGAACAAAGCAGCAAAGGGAAGCCAAGTTCACCAAGTCCATTGCCAAGTTTTTTGACCACAGCGGGACACTGGTCATGGATGTGTATGAGCCTGAAATAGCCAGGCTTCATGACAGTCATGCCACTGTAAGCAAAATAAAACAGCCACTTCTAAAAGCAGCCATCTTTTGGCTGGATCACGCTGAGTTAAAGGGTGAGGGAGAAAGAATCAGAGAACTTAATATGGATAAAGTAAGAAATGTAAAAAGTGTCCATTTCGTCTTGAAATTTTAGTCCATTCTGGATAAATATAATTTTCTAGCTCAGTTATGATAAGTTGTAGCTCTGATATCTAGCTATAGCCTCTTTGGTCTGCTGATTGCATTGTTTTGATTTGCTTTTCTGGAAAAGCAGTTTTGCTAAAAGCTGTACAGACTTCCTCCTCCATACCTAGCAGTACTTTATATGGTATAGCTTTGTGCCGTGCAGCATTTGAAGACTCAGTTTTTAAAACTGCTAACCTGTTGCTGACTTTATTGTGTTAATTCCCATTTCAACAGCTGTTTCCCTTAATTCAGGATACAACTTCCTGTGCATGACAGTTTCCTTCACATACCATTTTTGTGGGTGTGTATATATCTGACTTGGGGAGAATTGGGGGGAAAAAACCATAGATTTTTAATTTGTTTAAAAGAGACTTTCTGCCTGCTACATTTTGTGCTCTTAATCAATTAAAGAAGCCAATGGCATTTTTAGTTTTATCTTGTCTGTTTTCCACTAGTATATCCCTGTTGATTTGCTTGTGCCCTTTATTAACTGTCATTTTCTAAAATTTTTTTCAATAAAACGAAAGGAGATGTGAAAAAAAAAAAGACAAAGAAAAGATAAGCTACAGACTGAAAAGATACTTGCAAACCGTATATCTGTTAAAGGACTAACATCTAGACTCTATAGAGAACTCTCAAACTCAACAGAAAAAAACAAACAAAAAATCCAAATAGAAAACGCAAATCCCATGAAGAGACATTTTATTGAAGACGATATATATGGAGAGCAAGTAAGGACATAAAAAGTGTTCAACATCACTAGCCATTAAGACTACAATGACATATCACTGCACAGTTGTTAGAATAATTAAAATTAAAAAACAGTGACAATACCAAATGCTGGTGAGGACACAGAGAAACTGGATCTCTCTTACATTGCTGGTGGGAATGTAAATGCTCCAGTCGTGTTGGAAATCAGTTTGACAGTTTGCTAAAAAAAAGACAAAACTAGACATGCACTTCCCATATGACCCAGTAATTGCCCTTCTGGACATTTATTTATGAGAAATTAAAACTATGTCCAAACAAAACCATATATATATATATATATATATATATATATATATATATATATTTTTTTTTTTTTTTTTTTTTTTTTTTTTTGGCGGTACGTGGGCCTCTCACTGTTGTGGCCTCTCCCGTTGTGGAGCACAGGCTCCGGACGCACAGGCTCAGCGGCCATGGCTCACGGGCCCAGCCGCTCCGCGGCATGTGGGATCTTCCCGGACTGGGGCATGAACCCATGTCCCCTGCATCGGCAGGCGGACTCTCAACCACTGCGCCACCAGGGAAGCCCCCAAACCCATATATTCTTGTTCATAGCAGCTTTATTTGAAATAGCTCCAAACTGGAAACAACAAAAATGTCCTACACTAGGTGAAGAGTTAAACAAACCCGTTCCATGGAATACCAACCTGCAATACAAAAGAATGCACACAGGGCTTCCCTGGTGGCGCAGTGGTTGAGAGTCCACCTGCCGATGCAGGGGACACGGGTTCATGCCCCGGTCTGGGAGGATCCCACATGCCGCGGAGCGACTGGGCCCGTGAGCCATGGCTGCTGGGCCTGCGTGTCTGGAGCCTGTGCTCTGCAACGGGAGAGGCCACAACAGTGAGAGGCCCACGTACAGAAAAAAAAAAAAAAAAGAATGCACACATATTAAAAGAAATGGAACAACTTGGAAACATCTCAAGGACATTATGCCAAGTAAGTAAAATCCAGTATAAAAAAGCCACTGTGTTATTTCCTGTAAGGTTCCATTTGTATAACGTTCTCACAATGACGAAACTATGGAGCTGGAGAACAAATTAATGCTGGGGCTTGGGATGCTGGCGAGGAGGGAAATGAGTGTGACCACAGAGGGTGCCACACGGGAGAACTTTGTGGATAGATTAGTTGCATATCTTGACTGTGGTGGTGATGACATGAATCTACACATGCAAAAACGGGACAGGGTCATCCCCACACTTCACACCAATGTCAGCTTCCTAGTTTTGATATCATACTCTACGCAGGAGGTAACCAGTGGTGGGGGTCACTGAGTGAAGGTACGCAGGTCCTCTCTGTGCTAGCTTTGCAATTTCTTACAAATCAATAAATATTTCAAAACAAAAAGTTTAAAAAAAAAATCCTAATCTGGCTCTGAGGTTCTAAGGAAGTCGCTGTATATTTGACACCCTGAGTCACAGAATCAAGGAGCCCTTTAAGTTCATGTGATCTTTTTACTGAGAAGCCTTCTAGGTTCTGATACCCTTGCCTTAGGAGTGATCGATAAAGTCCTACTTGTGCCAAAGAGTTTGGGAACCTCTGTTTCTTCATCATTTTAAAATTCAGAAGAAAGCAACAATGGATACTTTTAGTCTTCTATAAATAAAACACTTCCTCTTTCTTTTAATGGAGACAGATGGATTGAGTCCCTGCTGAATGGCCATTAAGGGAAGCTCTGTCTGGTATATCTCTAGCTGCTCAGAAGATGATAAACGATTCTGGAGCTAATACCATCTAATAGACATTTTTCTCAAAGCACTCCATTATTTTATGTTAAAAAATTCCTGAAAAGCCATGCATTAATCCCAGATTTAATAGTAATTAAACTGAAATTAATATAGTTTTTGTTTTAGGATTAGTATAACTAAGGGAAGCTTATTTTTTACACACTTCAAGCTTTTCTTATGATGCACAGCTAAATGGTACTTGGCAAGTCTCTCTGTTTCACATTCTTCAATATCCTTTGGTGCCACTTTCCGGTGCCGGTGGAGGGTGCAGCCCAAATCATAAACCTGAAGAAGACCTTACACATCACCCGGCCCAGAGGGCTTGAAACGATGGCCAACACGTGTTCAGTCTTGGAACATGACTATTTTTTATTGGAGTTCGAATATCTTTTGACTGAGCACAAGATATCCCACCGGCCACAGCCCAAACCAGGCTCTCTGGGTCACCTCCATTTTCCCAGGATACATCCCCTGCTGGGAATTTGCATGTGAGACTCTTCTTCCTTGTGTATCACTCACATAGGTGAAGAAACAGAGAACAGAGGCCAGAGGATTTACGTTATCAAGGTCACATAGCTAATTCACTGCATAGCTGGACCTTGCCTCAGGCTTTCTGCTCCTCATGTACTCCACTGTCCTGGACAGGCATTAACCCCACAGGCATTAAAAAAAAAAAAACAAAAAACAGGTCCTGGGGAGACAGCCAGAAACCCCAAAGGTACAGAAGAATTTCTCTGTGTGTCCAGCAACGCTCAAACTGGCAGCCAGCAGGGATCCAGGCCAAGTTCAAAGTGATCTCCTGTCGCATAACGTGGATCAGACTCTACTGCTAGAAACAGCTCTCTCTCCCCGCCCCACTCCCAGTCCAAATTGATTTTGTGCTTCCTGTTTTTCTGGGCTTGACAAAGAAAGCAGAAGTAACATGCTGTCAGTGGAGAGTTGCCAAAAAAACCAAGTGGCCTTTAGAAAAAATCACTTGCTTCAAATTTCCAACAGCAGTTCAAAGTCTCCTTTCAAGCAGACACTGCATTATGCTAATAATATGCTAAATCGTTAAGGTCTTCCGATTTGTCTATTGATTGTTTAAGTAGAACGTCATGACAGAGAGGTATTGGTGCTATAGAAGCGTCAACCCGCCCTGGGTGCGTTCCTCAGCAGGCAACTCTGGTCTACATGTTACACTAACTCTGAGGTATTGCATGTCATAAGCCATTTCCTCGTACACCGAGATGGTCTTTTGGGAACATTGACATTCTAGAAAACTTGAGAAAATATAGGCCACATCAAACATAATATTAATAATTATGTATCATTTATTGAGTGGATTCCCTGAGCTAGAAACAGTGTTGGGAATTTTACCTGTAACATGGCTAAGATGCCAAAGCTATCCATAGGGATTATTGTCTCCTTTGTACATTTGGTGGAATTGAGACTCAGAAAGGTGAAGTTGCTCTGCTAAACTCCCTCGGCTGGTCATGGCCATTATCAGGATCTGGGCCAGACCCCGGCTGAGAGGAGGTCCGTGTCCACTTAGGAATAACTCAGGTTTCCCGGACCAGCTCTCTCTCTCTCTTGGACCTCGGGGGTATGGAGACAGGGAGTTACCAGTCTGGGGTCTTCAGCTTCCAGTAAAGCGAGTTGTCCTCCAGTTGGTGACCAGGTAAGGGAACACTGGAGGCAGAGTGGGAATGGGTGCGGCACCACGGGGCCCCCCGTGAAGTGGTAACAAACATGTAATTCAGACACACACCTGGCATCACCCAGAGCCCTGTGCACACGTATTGGTGATGCAGGCACACCTACCTCTAGTGCAAGTCTCCTGGGAGCCGGCAGAGGGGAGGTGTGTGTGCGGGGGATGGAAAAACCTGGGATTGGCAGTGTGTACATGTCATTCCCAACTCCCTAACTACCCCTTCCTCCCACCCTTCCCCCCCGGTAACCAGAAGTTCCTTCTCTAAGTCTGTGAGTCTGGTTCTGTTTTGTAAATAAGTTCATTTGTATCCTTTTTTTTAGATTCTGCATATAAATGGTATCATATGATATTTGTCTTTCTCTGTCTGACTTACTTCGCTCAGTATGATCATCTCTAGGTCCATCCATGTTGCTGCAAACGGCATTATTTCATTCTTTTTAATGGCTGAGTAATATTCCATCGTATATATGTACATCACGCTGCTATATTTAAAATGGACAACCAACAGGGACCTACTGTATAGCACAGGGAACTCCCCTCAGTATTATGTAACAACCTAAATGGGAAAATTAATTTGAAAAATGATACCTGTAAATGTATGATGGAATCACTTTGCTGTACACCTGAAACTAAAACAACATTGTTAGTCAACTATACTCCAATATAAAAAAAAAACAAAAAAACTGGGATTAGGAGGCTTACTTGGACACCTAGTAAATAGAATTTCCAAAGCCATAGATCATTTTTAAAAGGCTAAATAAATTACAGAGTGGTTTTCAAGTTGAGATCCGTGGCGATGTCTTAACAGACAGGATGCTGAAGAAAGGGGTCAGGTTGGAGACTGGACTTGAAACAGAGCCACGCTGGGTCCCCGACCTCTACAAGCAGAGCAGTGCTGGTGGCTCTTTGCACATGGAGACAAAGTGCAAGCTTCGTCCTCTAAGGGGAGTGCTCCTTGGGGGACAAGCTCTGAAGTAGTTGAGTTGGCCTGAAATATTTGGAAACAAATCACAGATTAAGTAAAGACACATTCAGAATTTTCTCATTTATTTGTATCCTTGAACCACTCCGATCCCTTTCTCTCTGTCTCTGTCTCTGTCTCTGTCTCTGCCTGTGTCTCTGTCTCTGCCTGTGTCTCTGTCTCTGTCTCTGCCTCTGCCTGTGACTGTGTCTCTGTCTCTGCCTGTGTCTCTGTCTCTGCCTGTGTCTCTGTCTCTGTCTCTGCCTCTGCCTGTGTCTGTGTCTCTGTCTCTGCCTCTGTCTCTGTCTCTGCCTCTGCCTGTGTCTCTGCCTGTGTCTCTGTCTCTGTCTCTGCCTCTGCCTGTGTCTCTGTCTCTGCCTCTGTCTCTGTCTCTGCCTCTGCCTGTGCCTCTGCCTGTGCCTCTGCCTGTGTCTCTGTCTCTGTCTCTGCCTCTGCCTGTGTCTCTGTCTCTGCCTCTGTCTCTGTCTCTGCCTCTGCCTGTGTCTCTGCCTGTGTCTCTGCCTCTGTCTCTGTCTCTGCCTCTGCCTGTGTCTCTGTCTCTGCCTCTGCCTCTGTCTCTGCCTCTGCCTGTGTCTCTGCCTGTGTCTCTGCCTCTGTCTCTGTCTCTGCCTCTGCCTGTGTCTCTGTCTCTGTCTCTCCTGTTAATTTGATCCTACCACTCACCCCGGCTACGAACCTTCTTCTACATTTCGCCGCCTTCGCAGAGCACAGCACACTGGGACCATTACTCCATCTCCGTTCACACATCTCATAGATCAGCTTTCTGTCAGACAAAGGGACGACCTTTGTATTCCACCCAGTAATTAATAGCGACATTCTTTCAGGCATCAGGGACTAACAGTTTTCTTACTGCCTTTTCTAGAATATTATGCTCTGAGCTTCAAAGAGCCTCTCTCATTTTTATGTTATTTTTCATCTTTAATACCTCTTTCTCATCCAGGTCTTCACCCATGAATCCTCCTCATGCAAGGCTCGTTCTTTCTGCACGAAAGTCCGCTCTCTCTCCTGCTTCTACCCCAACCTGTTCTGTTACTATGCTCTGGGCTCTGTTCAAAGTCTTTCTAAAATATCGGTTTCCTATTCTTTCCTTCTTTCTTTCCTCATAACACGAGTTACCTAAGCATTTAGAAATAAAATTTCAAGATTTTTCCCCAGAATTGACTCTCATGAGCTATTTTCCCTAGAAAAGAACAAAGTACCATCAAAATTAGATAGAAGAACCTAGCGTTGTTTTTCCTCCAGTTCAAGAAACCTTTGGTTGCGTGCCTCCCACTTGCTAAGTCACGTGCGGGGCACACAGAGTCGCTCAACGCAATCAATCTCTCAGCGCCAGAGACTGTCCCATCACACCTCTTCGGGCTCACTCTCCACAACCTTCTTCCTGGGCTCCCTCCGGCTCAGCACAGAAACTTCCTCTCTCACTTTAAAAGAAAAACAAAACAACAAATACATCCTGAACCACTACCGTCCGCAGAGACAGCTGATGCGCTCAGCTTCACAGCCAACCTTTAAAAAATGATGCATTGCTTTCCTGTCTCCGCCCCTCCATCGCTTATTCAGTGTCCTAATCTATTGCAACCCCACCCATCTGTTGCAGGTCGACCCATTCAGCTCCTACTGTATTTTAAAAATACAGAACCTACCATTAAAAATCCACTCTAATTATTCACTCTGCACGTACACCTGTTTATAAGGCTGTTTTCCTTACCAGACTGCGCCCCATGAGAACCAGGATTATGTTTTACTTACGTTAAATCATGTTAAATCGCTATCTAAATTGCTATTAACTGTTTTTAACTTACAAAAACAGCAAGTAGGGTTCAATCTATTAATACTATCTCTGTATCCTCAGCACCAAATGTAGTACGTGGTGCAAAGTTTAGGTTCAATAAATACTCAATAACTGAATTAATACATAAAAAGTCCATGCTTTATGGAGTTATTGAACTGTTTTGCAAACTTTTAACTGACATTGATCTCTCAGAATTTATCTCCTCGTAAATGATTTGTTCTCTAGAGCTTCAAGAATCAAAACATATTTTACTGAGAGAAAAAAGTTGTCTATATACTTACAGGCTCTAATATATTATAAATATAATATACATATATTCATAGACATATACTGAAAGTGTATAGGAAGCCATGTTATAGATCTCTGAAATAAAACATGTAATTTGTAACTGCTACTATATTACAATCATTAAAGTTGTAGTAAAAATTTGAAACTCATGCTACTTCTTTGTGAAAATTGTTTCAACTTTCATTTGGGTGTTACTTTAAAATAAAAAGATGATGCCATGTTTTAGAAGTAGATTCCTGAGATATAGTTAGAGCAATAGCCTATTTTTGTTTTCTTATCACTTAACAATATTTAAGTGTCAGGAGACACTGATTTCTAGCCATTTTCCTAACTTGGGGAATTGACTTCACCTTAAAAATGTCATCTTCAGAAGTAGTAGAGACACAGAAACTTTCTCTCTAATCGGAAACAGATCCTGAAAAAGACAGGAGGTAGTCTACTTCTCATTCTCTCTAGGAATGCATTTCATTTTTCCTTTGTCTTTGAATTAATAACATTTTCCCAGTTCTTTTTCCAATGGCTTGATCACCATCCTGGAAGCTTTTGTTGTTGTTATTCTTGTGATTTTTGTCCTGGAGGCTGTTGAACTGGGAACACTGCATCACATTACCTTGTATAGTAGCATATCAAATGTATCCTTTAAGTAAGCAGGAATTGTTGAAGGAAAAGTATCCAGCAGAGATCTCTGGAGAAATGGCAGGCTTTATGCAGGTGGGAAAATCATTGCCCGGGTAAGGAAGCAAGTCTCCTCGTGGGATTCCACTCCTGCTTACGCCAGAAAGATCCAGAAGGGTAATAGAATGAACCCTCCCGGCTGTGCATCCCTGAGGTGGGAAGCACAGTCCCAAGTGGATTTCTTTGTACATCTGTGAAACGGTGCGAGAAGTGTAGTCTCCTAGCAAAAGGAGACTTCGGATAAGGGGGAAGGAAACTAAGCATTATTACACAGATACTGCATCTTATACACCTGTACATATCCACTCGTATATAATGTTGGGTGAAATGACGTAACCCAGGTTCGAAGTGGGTTTTACCCATCAAATGGCCAGGCTAACGTTCAAAAATGCTTATAATCATGCAAATTTCACCTTCACAAAAGGTACGATGATTCTGATTCATTTCAAAGGAAAGAAAGAACCCAACTTCCTAAAGGGTAAAATGTTTATGGAAAACTATATGGTGGAAAAATGAAAGAGTTTGAGCCAGATGAGGTAGATGAGAGTTGAATGCAGTGACTTTGGGCAAATGGCCTGAGTCCTGGGCTGTGGCTTTCTCAGATGGAAACAGAAATAACAATTCTTGCTTCTCAGAGTTATTGAGAGCATTGAAAGCATTGAACATTTGAAAGTGTTCTGTTAATGTAAAACGTGAAACAAATGCTAACTATCTTAACTTCTCCTTCCTGGGGAAGGTGTTAGCAGTCTTTGCATAAGTGCCTGCCTCTTGGCACCCTGAAAGCTGCCTGTTATCTTCTCCCTGGACCTTGAAAGAAGGGGAGGCAAAGCACAAAGAGTGGGGCTGGAGAGTCAGAAAGACCTTAGTTCAAATCACGGCTCCATCACTGAGGAACAGGTGCATCCTTGGGAAGTTGCCTACGGGGGGCTGCAAGACAGCGTGTGTAGGGTTTAGGTGACCTGGCTCTGTACTTTCAGTTTCATCTCTATTTCATCTCTATCACGTAGCAGTCTTGTGGCCTTGGGGAAGTTGTCCAATCTCAATTGACACTTCTATCAAATGGGGATAGAGAAGAATATTTCTCATCGTATTGAGAGGAATAATAATAAAGGTGAATATTTATCAGTTCGTGTTTTGGGAGTGTGAAATAGAATACGGACAGGCAGACCCTTGCGTTACGCTGAGATGGCCTGAGAACACTGCCTGCCTAAAGCCAGCACACAGAGAAGGAACTTGGACAAGCTATTTAAGTAAATGCTCCTTCCCTTGTGTTGCCTGTGAGTTAGTTATTAAAACACTACCCCTGAAGGAGACACGTAGGAGAGAGCTCATTTATGCTTCTGAAGTGAATAAATAAGTTTGATCCTTAAAGCTCACCAGACAATCTGGTGTGTAGGGAGCTTGGGAGGACTTTCAGCAAATACGCAAACTTCCCCATCTCCCCCATCTGTGAGAAAAACAGTCACATGAAGGGTCGGACATTTCCAGAAAGCTCACCAGGCTAATTCCCACACTGCGTGGGCTACCTACAAAATGGGCATAGAGAGGAACAAGGCTTTTAAAGATACTCACCTCTAGACGCCTAAACGTGAGTCGTCTTCAGTGACCCCTGGACTGCCTTCATAGATAACGTTACGTTGTCAGGACACTAGACAGAAGTCCCAGTGATTGTAAACCCTGCGGATCCTTCTCAGTCCCCAGGAAAACGGCAGGAGATGAGGTTTTCTTCTCAAACAATGGGGTAGAAAGACAATTACCATCATGGAGCTCAATTCTGCTATTTGGGACCCAAAGGGACGGTTTTATGGTATTCATGAAGGAGAGATGGCATCACCCCCAGACCAGGAAGGGTCCCCCAGTGACAGGCAGCAACATACTGCTCTGTTCAGGATGGAGGGTGAAGCCCGAGAGAGAGATGGTTTGTGGTAGAAAGAACTGGAACGGCAAGCCATCTCCCACCTGGAGGCCCAGTTCTGCTTTTCCATGTCATCCAAGGCCAGGGGATGAAATTAAGCCAGGACTTTAACACTGTCCATACATAGAGTAATGTCAATATAAATTTAAATTTCCATCGTCTGATCAATTTTTAGTCATACTGGTTAATTCTTTGACTCCCTCTGAGGACTGTAGAGAAATGAATGTTACAAGACACATACAAAGCTTGTCCCCTCTCAGACTGTCCTTTTGCTCAGCCCTGCCTGCTGGGTCCCCTCTGAGGCCTGGGGTGATCTGGGGATCTCTGGCTCAGTAGCTGGAGTTTGCATCAGCTCCCACTGGAATCAGACCAGTTCTCGCAGTGGATTTCAGCCACCACGTCATTTCTACAAGATGTTAAAAGTGCCAAAGCCCAGAGTCTAACGGACTTCTGCAGTAGCCGACCCCCCATGTGCATCAAAGAACCTCGTATAGTAGTGTCTCCCCAGCAAAGGGGCTCTTCCCAGGACCCCACCTGTGCCACCTTCCAGAGCTGCTGCCCTTGTCAGCTGGACACAGAGACAGTGCCAGAGGAGGTGGACATAGAGACAGTGCCGGAGGAGCAAGGACAAGATAGAGAAAAGGGAAGAGAGAAAAGGAGAGATGCATTTTAGTCTCTGTCTATATCAGTTATCAAGATTCGATCATCAGTGAATTTTATGTTATTATTTTACTCTATTCTATTCTATTCTATTTTTTTTCCCGGGAGAAGTTCTTTTGTAAAATTTACCCATCATATTCTTTAGTAAAATTTATGGTATTCTTTTTTTAATTAAAGATTTTTTAATTGAAATATAGTTGTTTCACAATATTGTGTTAGTTTCAGGTGTACTGCAAAGTGATTCGGTTGTGTATATATTCTTTTCCATTATAGGTGATTACAAGATACTGAATATAGTCCCGAGTTGTTCAGTAAATCCCTGTTGTTTATCTATTTTATATCTAGTGGTGTGTATCTATTAATCCCATACTCCTAATTCATCCCCACCCCCGTCCCCTTTGGTGACCATAAATTTGTTTTCTATGTCTGTGAGTCTGTTTCTGTTTTGTAAATTTGTTCATTTTAAGTGCATTTGGGAGACGTTTCCCCCAAATAGGTTAACTGCAGAGATATTCCCACGACTAGGCAGACTGCCTTCTGTGAGGAGAGAGTCCTCAGAAACACTGTTTTTCTGACTAAACTTGAGAAACTTTAAATGCAGGCAACGCTAGCCCTGGGGTCTCCCCCAAGCCCTTTTTATCCTCTTCAGCATCTTAATAAATATTTAAAGAACACTTCTTTAACCTTTCTCTTTGGCTTCTGCACTCCTGATACCCTAATCCTGAACTGAGAGAGACCTCTGGTCCAGGACAATCTTTCTGCCTGTCTGCATTTGGAACAGAAAGTTCTCCAAGCTGTGCCCATGGATCTGCATTTCCTGGGAAAGGAGGGAGGGAGGACGGAAGAGGAGGGAACGTGCTTTCCTTCACCGTGTCCCACCCGAGACTTGCAGGCGTGCGTGGCCCCAGGGAGACCGTCCTCTAACCAGATGGGATGCACTGCTCCCATGGTCCACCAGCCTGAGGTCCCTAAACAGGCTGCTTTGTCCCACCTGTGAACCAGCCTTCTCACCAAAGCTGTCGTCTCCTGAATAAAGGTGCGTCAGTGGGTCGGGAAGTCGCCTGGGTCTCCTGAGGGACCCTGCCTCCTGGGAACACGTTGGGCCGAGGTTTGCAGAGAAAAGCCAGATGCTCATTCTGAGGGAAAGGGGCTTGGGCAGGATCCCACATCCTTGCTGGGGTGGGCTGACCCAGCCACAGCCCAATAAACTCCCGGGAAAAATTAATGCAATAAGACGCTAAAGGCAAAAGTGTATTTTATATTATTAAATAGCTCCAGCTTTAGCCTTGAGTTTCTATCTGGACTCATCCTCATGGACCTGCGTGGTGTGAGCTAGGCCAGGGAGGGTAGTTCCATAGCCTGCATCCCGACAAGACACCCACAAGACACCGAGAGTCCCTCAGGACCCAGTGAAGGCCTCAGCATCCTTGTCTCTGGCACGTGAGAGGACACCTACTTACAGTCTTGCACTAGGTTAAGAACAGACCTGAGAAGCCTGTTCCTCGTTTCCTTTTTCCTTCTTGTTCTAAGGTGGGCAGGGGTCATAATAAGGGAGATCTCTCCTTTCCTAATGACAGGCGTGCTAAGCCCCTTCACAAACTTGGAAGAGAATTATTAATTTTTAAAAATAGGAATACAAGAGGCCTAAGGGCCACCAAACAATGTTTCAAGTAGAAACAAGACTTTTAAACATTTTATCCCAAACTGTGACCTCCTAGGTCTTTACCCATATTGGGGTGGAGTTGAGGGGAAGGGTTGTGGCGGGAGAGGTCCAGGAATTAGAGCTTCCTTTTGCATTCGAATGTGTAACTAATAGTATGTATTTGTGTTGTCATCATTACCTTAAAAATTATGATTATGACCTTCATTTTATAGATTAGGAAACCTAGGCTGAGAGACACACAGTTGCCATCTTGAGGTCACAGGGCCAGTGAGAGTCAGAGCTGAACGGGAAAGTGCCCACGACACCAGTCCCTTGCTTTGCCCCGTTCCCAGATAATCCCCTGGGCAAGATGACAGGGGGTCGGCAGTTTGTGGCTCCTGGTAGGGCTGGCCTTTATGGTAGACCTAGGCGGTGTGGCTGATGAGCTAATGGAAACCCCACTTTTTCACCACCCCACTCAACCCCAGTACCCAGGGGCCTGGGACTCTACAGTAAAAGATTTACAGTTTTGGAGCAATCATTACTTTCACTGGGCATTTTTTTTAAAATCAAAACACCCCTGAAAAGGACAAGCATCTTCCATCACTCCTTCAGGAGATGGCTTTCCTGTGGCACGACTGACCCCAGCTTTATAAAAACACAAGCCACTTGCTTGGAAAGGAAGGAGAGTGTCTCCTGAAAAGGCAGAAAGGAGGTATAGAGTTTACAGCTGGGAGGAAAGAGCTTCCCCTTCACCCCTTGTGCTGAGAGACTGCTCTTTCCTTGTGTGAGGGTGAGCACAGGGGAAAGATGATTCGTGGGTCCTACTGAGTCCAGAAGACTAGGTTTGAGCTCTCCTTTCCCACGGTGGGGAGTGCGCAGTCCTCCCAGAAAAAACGAGGGACTTTCAGAAGGCAGATTTCCAAGTTTACTGAGTGAGTTTAACCTGTTTTTCTGGTGCCTCACAGTTATTTAAAGTGTTAACAAATCTTATTTTTATATTGATTATCTTGGCAGAAGGTTCATTATGAACACTGATAAGCTTGAAATTCAAGAAAAAAACCCAGCTCAGTATCTTTCACTATTTATAGAAAGGAAGGACGGAAGGCAGTGAGAAACCAGAGCTGCCTCTGCTGCTGAAATCATCTTAATTCCCAGGAGGCAAAAGGCCTGGATGCAGTATAACTTGGCTGTCCAGTTAAGGTGTATACAGGTGATGCTAAAGATACAGGTAATGATGGTGATGTCCACAAGACTATCTGGAAAAGAAAACTCATCTAAACCTCTGCTACTCCCCAGTCTGAGGACCATTCAGACCCTTGGAAGGAGGAAATGTGTTTTGATAAGTCTGTCACATTAACTTAATAAGCGTTACTCAGACACATCATTCTCCTCATTTTCTGATATAAAGGAAATCTTTGTAATACTTGATATTTATGTCAGTTACATTTTTCCCGCTTGAAGACTCAGGGCATCGGCTGCTGAATTGCCTGCTTGAGTGTAGGTAAAGGAACAGCCTGGATAAAAAGTGTGAGGCTCTGGTGTTGAGTTAGGCTATTGTGGTGGTCGGTGAGTGTTCACCCTGTCCCTCGGGGTTAGACTCTCCCATCTTTTAATACCTGTTCTAGCTGCACCAGAACTGATCTGTCCTTACGACCTGTGCTATTCTCTGATAGTCACTCGGGTCTCTGAGGGTTTTCTTTTCTCCCTCCCACCTTACATTGCTAATCAGTTCCAAAATCCTTCAAGATTTTCTCTTCTAACAAGAAATGTTTACTTTGACGACCACATTTGCAGACTATATCTCCCAAAATAGATTTCTGAAGAAGGAGGAAAGAGAGACAAAGGCTAGTGAAGGGCTCCTTACCCCCCTAAATATATTTTGAAATGTCAAAACCCCAATGGACCAGCTCCGGAAGGAAGGAAGGAACACAGGGAACATGAGGGGGTCTGATGGAGGCCGTGGGAGAGCACAGGTGATGGGACAGGGCCAGGGTCTTTTACCCGAAGGAGAAACTTGAGCTTCCCGTTCTGACAATAAAGACAACAGTCACCTGCCCTGCTTTCGGCAGAATGTCTTATATCAGCTCTCATCACTGGAAGAGCCGTGCTTCTTTTTCTTGTCTGTAAATTTATAATGCTCTAGAATAAAGATTTGAATTTGAAATTCATTGCCGTCTCTTTCCTAACAGATTCTGAGAAATCATCTTACATTTTCAAAGTGAAAAGAGGGGGGAGCCTTAGCAACATGACAAAATCCCAAGCACTTATCTTACTTTATGCTTTTCTACTACCGGGCAACAATCATAGTGAACTATCTGAATGTGTTGAACACCTTCTTAAACTTCAGTTCCAACCATGCCATTCCCCTGCCCCAAACCCTTCAAACCGAAATTCAAATCCCTTCACACAGGGCTCAGCCTCCCTTTTTGGCTTCTTCTTTTATATCTGAACCACATGACTTTACAGTTTCTCAAGTTCACTCCTGCCCTCCCCCTCCCTGCCAAAAAAAATGTAAAATCTTCGTCCGTCAAAATTCTGCTAATTAGGAGGTTGGGATTCACGTGTACACAACTGCTATATATAAAATAGATCACCAACAAGGACTTACTGTATAGCAGAGGGAACTATACTCAATATTTTGTAATAACCTATAAGGGAAGAGAATCTGAAGAATATATATATATATATATATATATGCAAAACTGAATCACTATACTGTACATCTGAAACTAACATGATATTGTAAATCAACTATACTTCAATAAAAAAAAATCCTACTAATTCTTGAAGGTCTGTCTCCAAATCACTTCTTGATTCCTTCTCCTTGATGCAAACTCTCCCTCCTTCTAACCCCTCCTCACACTTGTGTGTGTGTGTGTGTGTGTGCGCGCGCGTGTGTGTGTGTGTGTACTCCTTCCATCCTGCCCTGTGTAATGAACCGCGTCACTTGGTGTCCTCTGCAGCCTCCAGTGCTGTAGTGTAGTGTCACACAGCTTTGGTGACACTACATGACCGTTTGCTGAGTCCTTTTGTCAAATTATAACTGGGTGATGACCTCGTCCCTCTTCAGAGTGAAGAATTATCCGTTGATAACTTGGAAAGTACATTGCTCCTATTTAAAGATGAGACTATTAACTCCAAGCGAACACGGAAAGCATCCTCCATCCATTTCTTTGGTGCAGTCACAAACCTGGACCAGCCAAGATCTCAATTTTTAATGTTCTGACTTCTCGATGTTTTAATAGCCCCGTCTCTTTCTATTTTAAAGGCTGAGACATTCCATATTAAAACAAAGAATCTGGGACAGCTAGAGAGAATTGAATTGGGGCATAATGGGAAAGGACTTGGTAAGTTCTCCTCAAGGAAAATGTAACTGAATTGGAGCCACCCCAGATATCTACCAGTGTCTTTCATATTCAAAGAGACTGCCACTGCCTGTGCTGCTAAATGTGTGAGGAGGACAGCTGAGAAGACCAGGGTGACCAGCTGTCCCTTCTGCAGCGCGTTTGAATGAAGCCTGTTCGTTCTTACTTAGCAGCTGTAGGTGCTGTTTGCTGAGCGTGTTGCTATTTGTGATTCTGCCTTGTTCATAAAGAAGGAAAAGAAGAGAAGGAGAGAAGTCAGGCCACCTCCGGTAGCTCCCATGTCCAGCTGCTCTCTGCCCACCTTCCCCAGCTTGAGATGGTTGAACAGCACATATTCGCATCTTTTGTTCCCCATGTCGGTTCACTTCATTGCATCCATTATTTATTGAATCCACAGTCGCGCAGTAGCCTCACCTCTGGAGCAGCAGAGGAGTCGCAAGGAAGGTTACAGTACAGCCAGTTCGCTGGCTGCATTCCAAGGTTTCATTTCTTTTTTTTGCTCCCATCTAGAGGTTTATTAATGGTATTGGCTCCCAGGTAGCACTGGGTAACACGCCCAGAACGATGCACTTGGTGAGGTAAACCCAAGCCTCCCCCGATGCATGGCTGTGACCCAGCAACCCACTGCCACTTAGACCCGCGGCCTGACACTCCTTTCTCCCCAGCCCAGCCCCACCAGGGACACGGCGCCTTCTTCTTCTTCTTTTTTTTTTTTTTTTGCGGTACGCGGGCCTCTCACTGCTGTGGCCTCTCCCGTTGCGGAGCACAGGCTCCGGACGCGCAGGCTCAGCGGCCACGGCTCACGGGCTCAGCCGCTCCGCGGCATGTGGGATCTTCCCGGTCCGGGGCACGAACCCGTGTCCCCTGCATCGGCAGGCGGACTCCCAACCACTGCGCCACCAGGGAAGCCCTACGGCGCCTTCTTGATCAGAGTGCTGGGATCTGCCCATTGGACATTTTGCCCCCGAGCAGAGTGTGATGACTACTAGGGTCTTAACTGGTGAAGGGAACCTCTGGTTTTATGCAGATGCATGCATAACATCCCTTTCCCATGGGCCTGCTCTCCTTCATTGTGTGACCGGCCACCTGGACACAATTTCTTGCATAATCCTCCAGGCTCTAGACTTCTATGCCTCTGGCCTACATTCACTGACATTAAAGCCCATGGCTCCTACCTGCCAGGGTCCTCCTGTGTTGCTAGAAAACTTTGTTCCTTTGTGTCCACTCTCTTTTAGCCAGACTGCTTTAATGTCCCCTGCTGAGACCTCCATGTACAGCTTCAACATTTCCTCATCTTTCAGGGATGTCCTAGGAGCAAACAAGGACTTGCTAGTATTTCCCGCTAAACAACGTTCAGCGGACACCATACTAAAATGTACATGCAACTTATAAGCCGCACGTGGTCTAACTGGTATAAACACACAAGATCCTCCAAAGTCAATCCCAGTTCCTCTCCTCCCCCTGGGACAGGCACTGGGGTGTTAGGGTCACAGGTGTGATGCTGGAGACTCGTGACCCAAGCTCATCGTTGGGTGAGGTCCCTTGTGAGCTCACGTCCTGTGGAAGCCAGTCACTGTCTCTCTCTCCTTCAGTTAAACTATCTGTACAATGAGAGTTATAGTAGTGTCTACGTTATAGCGTTGCTATGTACAAATTACACAAATATATATAAATAAAGCTATGAAAAATTCTCGTTCATGTAAACAGTGCTGTATATAGCTTATGACAGTCTACAAAACCTATGAAATCCAAGCTTCAGAGTATTTTAACTGGCCAGGATCTTGCCAACAATGGAGATTTGACTGATGAATTCCTTCGCTCATGTTTCGAGGATCCATCTTGCCTTTCCTGGCTGTGAGCATCAGGGTTTGAAATCCTTATCTTTCTTCAGCAGCTTAAAGGTCATGGAAAAAATATGTAGATTGTTTAGGCGTCCTCTTCTACCCATAAAAGATTAGAAGCTACTCTTAAAAGATTAGAAGCTGGCTAACTTTGGGAACCAATCTCTATGTCTACAGTAGTCTTTCCTACAACATGAGCATGCAGAAAGCCATGCGTTTCCATCAAATTTCAGTGAACATTTATAAATGCACTTAAATATGCTTGAGTCTACTGCTTTCTTCATGTGTTTTGTCGTAAGTCAAAGCAATGAATTACATGTCAGCATTTCTCCTTGGAATGGTAGTAGAAAAGTATATTTCTTATATTTTATGAACACAAATCAACTAGACTGTCAGGACCACTTAGGCCAAGAAAACAACCATTCATGTTTATTAAATAACAGAACTATGCTTAAATGTTAATGTAGAATGAGCTGATTCTGTACACGTGAGAGAAATACACAACACTATTTTGGGGGATTAGTATTGGTACTTGTGTTAGTAGAAAATCACAGTTTAGCGGGTCTTATAAAAGACTTAAAATGGTCATAAGTTTATCAATGAAGTAACTGCAGCTCCAAGAGGTTAAGACCACAAAGCTAGTTATGTTTTCACCAAGTCCACGGACCTTCCTCCTGCACGGCCTTAATCAGCACAGTAGCCCTTGAACAGAGAATACAGCTGCTTTGAAGCGTGCGGAATGGAAATCTGGAATTGTGCGCTTACCAAAATCTGAGATATACTAGGTGAGGAAATGTAGTCTGAAGCCCAGAGGTGAGGAAGGTCTGTTCTTTAAGTCTGATCCGCTCAGAAATCTCTCTTTTTTCTTGGGAAAAATTTAAAATCTCCCATGACTGGCTGTGTTATCTGGCTAGAGGATCAGGATGAACATCATTAGGCTCTAGCAACATTCTTTAACAGTGTTTCACAGTGGGAGAAGCAGCAAAATTCAAATGTAGAAATTGGTCTTGTTGTTAATTTGAGCTGATTCACTAAGCTGCTGTTTGCACGGTACTTTAAATGAGATCAAAACTCACCTTCAGAGTTTTGAGAATTGTCCTCATAATCCCTATCGTATCCACTAACTAACTTTCTTCAATGATCTGAAAGCTTTATATTTTAGCTTTCAGGGTGGGGTATGGTGATAATAATAAATACCTCTCAGGCAGTATTTCCCTACGAGCCTCAGGCTCACAGTAAGAATAAAAACACAGCGAGTCTTTATCTCTAGCGGAATGTTTAGCGTATTAAAATATTTTGTCACTTGAGTATTCTCCCCCTATAGCTTATGATTATTTTCTTTTTTAAGGTAGAAAATACAGAAATGTTCAGGAAGAAAAGACAGTTCCTTTTTTGCAATAGGTCTGTACACACACCTTGTGTTTTGTCTTGGAACGGAACCGTCTTATAATTTGCATTTTTTTTTCTTTTTTTGCGGTACGCGGGCCTCTTATTGCTGTGGCCTCTCCCGTTGCGGAGCACAGGCTCCGGACGCGCAGGCTCAGCGGCCATGGCTCACGGGCCCCGCCGCTCCGCGGCATGTGGGATCTTCCCGGACCGGGACACGAACCCGTGTCCCCTGCATCGGCAGGCGGACTCCCAACCACTGCGCCACCAGGGAAGCCCGTAGCTTGTATATTCTTAATCTACTGATATACCTCCATCTCTGTCTCTAGGCTTTCTACCTCTTTTCACTATGTTAAATTACCTGGATCAAGAATCCTTTGATTACAAAAGATAGAGTCTTGACTCAGATGAGCTCAACCGGCAAAAAGGAAATTTGTTTGGGCTCTTAGGAAGCTCAGCAGTGGATCTTGGCCTCAGGCAAGGCTGAATCTAGAAGCAAACAACACTGTCAGCATTTCTCTCTTTCTTGCTCTCTCTCCTCTTTCCCATAATTTCTTCTGATTCTCTCTTCCTGAAGATGTGCTTACTCTGTTTGGGGCAGCTAGAAGGCAAGACAGAACCTCAGATTCACAACTTTCCAATGTCTCCACTTAGCATTATTTGTATGAAGAGACTTCCTCTGTTCCCAGGCCAAATGACATTCCAGGGAGTGGATTCTGATGTCAGGTCCCCAAGCATGGATTAATAACTGTCGCCAAAGGGATGGGTTACTCTCACAGGTCCAGCCCTGGTCACATGCCCGCCCTTCAGGTGGAGGTTGAGACTGGGACACTGGGTCAGAGCCCTGAGGAACGAGAAGGAGTTCTGGAAACGGAGGGGGTTATAATCAGAAGAAAGAGGGGCGAATCGGCCAGACAGACCAAAAACGGCAGCTACCCTGTGGCTTCAGCTACTCCAGCAGGGATAGGCTGAAAGCAACTCCCAGGACTCACACAGGCACGATTTGCTGCTGACTAACCCCACGCTGAGGAAACGCCACCACCACTACTTCAGCACCGGGGATGCTCTTGAACCATCGTCCCTAATATGAGTCTCCCACCCTCCCCTCTGCCACGGGTGAGGGTGAGCTCTGCTTTCCTGCCAACGGACAGAAATAGATCTCTGAGGTGCCGGCGGGAGAGAACGGAATGGCTGTCCGGAAACAGGTGACATAGTTATTAGAGCACAGGCTTTGGTATCAGAGACGACACATGTTCAAATCCCAGCTTGACGTTTCAGTGACTTTGTGACCCTAACTTTTCTGAACCTCAGTTTCTACCTCATAGGTCTTTTTTTTACATGTTTCAGTTAAGCTACCTCATTGGGTTCTTGTGAGGATTTATTGAGATAATATATGTAAAGCAAATGGCATAACATGTGGCAACAATTAAGTTCTTAATAAGCAATGGTTGCCATTATTAAGAATATTATATTATTATTTCGTCTCTCTGCTTCTCAAGCTGGGGATAAACAGTAGCAATTTGGGATGGTAGAACCCTCTTGAATTAAGAGTCCGATGTTACCATGATGTATACGCTGTTACATCTGTGCGCGAAGCTCTCTCATACAATAGCTGTGTATTCTCTCATTTAGTCTTCAAAGCCGCCACTGGGTTGGATGTCACTAATATCCAGTTTTCAGGTGAGAAAGATGAAGCTCGGTGGGGCTGTGATTTTATCAGGCTACATAACTGGTAAGTCACAGAGACAGGATTCAACATAGGTCTTCTCCCTCCAGATTCTGTTCTCTCTTAATTATACCACATTGTACAGACCTATTTTTCTGGGAGCCCAGCATGTGCCTGAAGATGGCCTCGTTAATCAGATGGCATAAAGGGGAATAACAGTGGCCTGAGAAGACCCTGACAATTCTCATTAGGTCACCAAGGTTTTGAACATTTTTACCAGGAATTGTCTCCAAAGGTGATAATAGCGGACAAGCTGTGGCCTGTTTGAGAGAAAAAAGGAGAGCAAAGCTAAGAAGAAGGAAGAGAGCCGAGTGAAAGAAGGAAAAGAGGAAGGTTGGGGTGAGGAATATTAAAGTCTGCCTTTTTAGAACTAGTGGGAAGCCAAAGGTATCTTTTAAACTTATTGCACTTTTTGATAAAAGAAAACAAAGACAGCAATGATTAGTTAGAGAGTCTAGGAAAGGAGAAAAAGAAACAATAATGCCCATTTTAAGAATAAATTGAGTTATTCTCTCTCTGAATCTTTAAAAAATTTTAACCTTTACAAAGTGATATCCTTAGGAATTTCTGTTTAAATGTAAACTTATTTTGCTTCTTTATCTTATTATTATTTAGTTTATCCCCCTTCCCTTACGAAGTCCCCAAATTTTTACTTATATATCCTATTACTCAAACTATCACCCTATAAAATACTCTTTATCCAATCTTGACACAGGGATTTGATTTTAAATTATTACTCTAAACCCAATTTTCAGCTTCCTTCAGTTTTCTCTGATATTCCCAACTTCTTTTAGGAAAGAAGCTTGAATCTCTTTTGAAGAGAGCAGCAAACACACGTAGGTGAGACATGTCATACACACTTGAGTTTTGCAAAATGTCAGAAGATGCATCCATGAGATGAAATTATACATCTAGGGACTTCCCTGGTGGTGCAGTGGTTAAGAATCCTCCTGCCAATGCAGGGGACACGGGTTCGAGCTCTGGTCCGGGAAGATCCCACATGCTGCGGAGCAACTAAGCCCATGCGGCACAACTACTGAGCCTGTGCTCTAGAGCCCGCGAGCCACAACTACTGAGCCCACATGCCACAACTACTGAAGCCCGCACGCCTAGAGCCCGTGCTCCGCAACAAGAGAAGCCACCACAATGAGAAGCCCGCGCACTGCAACGAAGAGTAGCCCCTGCTCGCCCCAACTAGAGAAAGCCCACGCGCAGCAACGAAGACCCAATGCAGCCAAAAATAAATAAATAAAATTAATAAATTTATTAAACAAAAAGAAATTACACATCTATCATCTGGACTCTTTATTTTTATTTCTTTATATTTTTAAAAATCTTTTGATTATGCCATTCTTTTCCCTACATAGGCAAAAGTCAGAGCATATAAATTATCAAAAAAAGAAATGTTCTTAGACTTCAGTCATTCCTTCCATCAAACAATATTGTGCCAAGAAAAGGAATCAAGGCTGATATATACAATCTCCGGAGTAGGGCAATTCTACTCTAAAATGGAAGGAGCGGTATTGGGTTACACAATTTTAAAGGAAATAGAAACTTTAAAATAAACGTCTGGTTTTATTATCAAGGTAATACTGACCTCGAAGAATAAGTTAGGAATCGTTCTCCTTATTTTTTGCCACAATGTGAGATGTATTCGTGTTAATTCTTCTTTCAATGTTTGATGGAATACACCTGTGAAGCCCTCAAGTCTGGGCTTCTTTTCTAAATTTTTCTTTTTTTTTGATTACTAATCAAATTTGATTTTTACAATTTTACAATTTGATTTTTAATTTTTCTTTTTTTTGTCCATTTCATGGCTTTCCCGTCCACACAACAAAAAAAAGCTGAACGGACTGGAAATCAAGTACTTTCCTCAGATCCACCAGAGAGCTGAGATCGCAGGGCAAACCGCTGCTCCCAGAACTGGAGAGACAGGCAGATGCAGAGAATCCTGACTTCGGGAACAGGAGCTCGGGGACAGAAACCTAAGGCAGCCTGAGCTGCTGGGGTTGTATCAGCGCTTAACCAAACTGGCGGGTGGGAAATACCCAGCTGCAGTCCCATCCAGCCCTCCTGTCTCATCCAAAGGGAGACAAACAAACATGAATCAGCAGTACTTACCAAGACCACACCCCCGGGGTACGGGCTCACTAACAGACGGAGACCTAATCATAGACCATAGAAACTGAAAAATGCTAGAAGATATAGATGTTTCCATAAAAGTTGCTTTTGTTTCAAGGATCTCAAATCTATTAAAACCTTCTCAAATAAAACAGGAATGTACTCTTCTTTTGAAGGAGACAGATCTTCTAAGAACCCAGGGGAAAAACATAAAAAAACAAAAAAACTCTGAAGCTACAGGAAGGCGTTACCAACAGACCCTACATGGCCTGTCACCTCCCTCTTCACTCTCTGACTCTGGCCCTCCCGTGTCCCCTCCTCCCTTCATCCCTGCCTCGTTGGCCCCCTGGCCCCCTGGCCCCTGGCTGTGACGCCAGTGGGTTAGGAGCCCTCCTGCCTCAGAGCATCTGTGCAGCAATGCTCCATCCCAGATATTAGCATAACTGCTGCTTCTGCAACAGGCCTTAGCTCGGTGTCACCCGTCAGAGAGGTCCTCCTTGAAGACCTGATGTAAAGTGACACGTGTCCTGTTCCTTGTTTTCATCCTCCTTGCCCTCCATTATCCTTCCTCCGGGCACTTAACAGCACCTCAGCTTGTATGTGCCTTTGTGTTCATTTGTTACCTCTTTTCCCCTTAGACTGGCCTACGGTGGGCTCTCAGTAAATATTTGTGGAATAATTGGATAAATAAATGGATGAGTGAAGAACAGATACCAAGCTGGCTTTAGGGACCACCTCTATCTCACCTCCTGCTTCCTGTTCTCTGCTTCTCTCTAGGTGTTTGCTTCAATCCTCTATTTTTCCAACTAGATTCTGACACTCTGTTCCCGTATGACATAGGGGGACACATAACCTAATGACAGGTACCCATCCCTGCTCTGCTGACAGCTCCACTCAAGTGTTTGTCTCCAGCCTCTACTCCCCTCTCTGGCTGTTAGTTCAGAGACACTATCTGTCCAGCAGGAACTTTCCTTGTTCATTTCATCTTTCTAGGCCTTAGTGTGGAGATGGGGGAGTTAGGTATCACAGACACGGCTACGTGCTCCTTCTAGGTTGGTAAACTTGCTCGGCACAGGGTTGCCACAAACCTTCGATCTGTTAAAAAAAAGCACAAGAAAGTGAAGCACAGTGAAACAAGGAGGCGTCTTCCGTAGCACCTTCTGTGTGTTCAAACCTGACGTGTTCCTCCTCAGCTGTTCTCCTTGCCTCCATGTGCCCTTCAGGTCCTCACTGATTGCCCCTCCTGAGTCATCCATGAGATTTATGAACCGGGAAGAGAGCCTGTAGCTCACGGAGCATCTCGTTTGCAGGAGACCTAAAGCAGGGATTTTCTCTTGTCCTGAAGTATCCAAATAATCCATCCACAGAAAATGAAACAGTAAATCTCTCACCTGGGCTCTTTGCTTTGCTTTTATCTTCAGCTTTAGCTCTCAGTCAACCTATCCCGGGACAACTAGCTCAAAATCAGAAAAGAACCTGTGTTTCGATGAAATACAGGAGGGAAGGGAAGGGAGCCAGGGTTTTCCAAACACCCTTCCACCAGATACGGCATCAGACACTTCATACATATTTTCGTTTAAAAACTACAAAGACCCTGTAGGGAGTATATTAATAGCTTTACTGTACAAATGAGGAAACTGAGGCTCAGGGAGATTTCATTATTTGTCTGAATTGTCTCACTGGTGAGTCAAGGAGCGCGATGAGGACGCAGGGGCTCATGGGTCAGCAGGCTCCTTCTCATAAATCTGTGTCACTGAAATCTGCAGGATTTTAGTCATTTAAAATAGCTGAAATCTCTTAACAAGCCTTAGAAAGGCTCTAAAATTCCTCCTGGGTTGGAATGGCATAACCCTGCTTATTAAATCTCCCTCCCGAGAGGTGGAGCGAGATTGTTATAGAGCTCCACCAGGAGGCCCCTCAGACTCTAGTCATCATCAAGGTGTCCCCAGCGCTCACGAGCACGTGCGGCTCCTCGAGGGACCCTGAAGTTCTCCAGCTAAGAGCCACTTTCCCTCTCTTGGGCGGGATGTTTCTGCGTGTGTGTCTGGCACTCTGCCATCAAGCAGCACAAGACTCAGCTCCTGGTCTCACTATTTCTGAGCCACATTTTCAAAGGAAGGTATTTATTGTCCCTGGATTTTTAACAGCTGTTTCCATATCCCCCAGTTAATACCTGCCATTCACCTACATAATGAACCCAAGTGATATCTTAAAAGAGCCAGATACTTATTCCTGCAGCAGAATATTATACCAAACAAATAATACTTGTAAAAAAAAATAAAGTTCTTCCCAAATCTTTCCCTTCTATTTTCTCATGGCACCTAAATAAAACTGGAAGCAAGAAGTCGGCTTTCAATAGGTATCTACCGCACACGTGTGTTTTGGGAGAAGCCTTCGACGGCAATCAATTCTTTTTGCCAATGTGCGGGATGGAACTCGAGACAGCCATTTGGTTCATGTGCAGGGCATGGGCAGGTGGGCTGGGTTCCAGATGAAGTGGGGTCAGTCCTTTCAATCAGCGAGCGTATTTGCTAACCACCTCTTGGTCTTACGTTGGGCTTGTGTTACTAATGCTGACGTGTTTCCCTTCTTCCTACACGCAGGCGGTTGGCGAAGGGCGATAACCACAGACTCCTTGTTACAAAGCTCTACCAGTGAATCTGCTTTTATTTTCTTCCAGCATTTATTCTCCATGTACTTCTTTTTCTTCAAATAAATGTTAATTTGATTTCCCAGATCTCTTCCGGTGAAATTACAAGGGTACCACAATTATTTATGAAGAATGTCAAAACAATACATTAATGACTTTGTAGAGTTTAAAACTCTTTAATGCATAATCCATTCACAGTGATACTAAGTACTTTGCTAGAACCATGTGTCGGCAAAGAACCAATGACTTGAGTGGCGATCACGTAATCTCTGTGTATTTTCGATACGCTCCAGCTAGCTCCTGTGTCGCCCTTTGAACTAAGACCTATCCTTCCACCTGGCGCTGATTGCCCACATGGCTTTTCACGAGATGACACGAGAGAGTAAAGATCACATGTGGACACAGTTTTTTTCTCTGAAGAATAGTTTACTAAGTTTATTGGAGAATTGTAGCAATGCATTAAATTAATAACAGTAATAGCCGGCATGGACATTTATTGGAAAGCCTTTCCTCCTTCCCTTTCCATAAATTCCCAGTTGTGTGCTTTGAGTGGGATTGCCCTCGTGCCCCACTGAAAAGTGAGCTCTGACTTAGCTCAGACTCTGGGTCTCTGGGTCCCCTCCCTCTGGGATTTGTTATTAATGAACACATGTTGCAATTTGGGCCAGTGAGACTGAGACGCTTACTGAGGGGCCTCTGGGGAAGAAGTTGCCTCTTTTTTCTTTCGGTGCTACCAGAAGGCAGATCGTTTCTTTCCCTGAATAGTGTATTATAGATTGGAGGTCTGAACCGCTGTAGCCACAGGATGCCTCCGGGAGGGGAGTAAGTGGCCTAGAGATGATGACCACACACAGAGGAAGCCACAGCTGAACGACCTGGAAACCCCTGGACTAAGCATCTCCTGAAGCCAGATCTACTATCGGTATTTACACGAATCAATATATTACCAGTTTTGCTCAAGCTAGTTTGCATCATGCCTTCTATTTCCTGCAACCAAAGCACGCTAATGGACGCAACCTTCCAGATAATCTGAGAAAGAGCCACACGACCATTCCTGTTGGTGGAGTCCTCCTAGGGCCCTCCCTCTTTCTCTATGTCAGAAAGGCCTTAACTCTTTATTAGAAATTTCAGAAGTAATTTAGCCAAGTGCTTTGTGGAGTTCATCTGCCTCTTGAAGGGGTCTGAGACTCAGTCAACAAGTGTTTATTGAACACATACTATGTGACCACTGCCCTCTCTTCTAAAAGACACCTCCGTTTCTATCTGTCTTTATTATTTGATGCCCACAATACATTTATTTTGAAGAAACTATTACACAGTTAAATACAGGAGCTACTGACACAGTCTGACGTCCTCATCTTAAAGGTTACAAAATTGAGCCTAAAGGAAGTTAGGTGAGTTGTCCAAGGTCTCATGGTCAATTTCAGAGTTAGAAAAAGAATTCCTGGTTTCCTGATGCATGGTGCAGTGCTCTTTCATTACACTCCATTGCCTCCTCATGTAGATTGTCACTACCTTTGGTAATAATTATGATTTTATTGTTTTTTCCAGGCTTTAATTATCCAAGTCAGTTTGGTCTGTAAAAATTGAATCAGAAAGCTAACAAGAAGTGACTTTCCTATGAAATTTCTAGCACTTCCTATTTTCAGACAGGCTAGAAATACCCTGTGAACAGCCTTTCTCATAAGATTTGGCATCTGCCTCTTGCTATGATCAGAAATAAAAAGTGTAGGGGTTGGAGAAAATTAACTAGAAAAATATACCTGAACTTCCAAATACCAGACGCAGACTCTGCTACTGCCTAAGCTCTCTGGATTTTTCCCTATAGACCAAATGTTTGTCCTGACCTGTCCTGTTTCCACAGCAGTCATTTGCTTAATATAAAGTCTATACATTGTGATAACACTAATTTCAAATTTGAGATGAAAACTTTTTGTTCTGAAACATCAGATCCAGGAGTGATTATTGACTGACCACCTCCCATAGGCTGAAAGCTTTCTCTCAACAGAAAACCACAGGGTCTTCCTGAAAGTTGATCTTTGTTTCCCTGTGTCCTAATAAGTAATAATTCAAGTGATTCCTGAGAGGAGCCGAGCAGACAAATAATGACATAGTAATAGTTCTTCAGAAATAGAATCTCCTTTTGTACTGCTGCAGTAGGGCTGGGAATGGATTTTAACTCCAATCCCCAGAGTATAATCTGGTTACTTAGTATCAGTATTCATTATACTAAACCTCTTTGTTGTTACCCGCTGTATGCTCTGCGTAATTACTGTGCCTTTCATTAATTGTGGGTCATATTAATTCTCTTCCATATCATACTTGATTTTCATGTGTCAATAAGCCCCGCCTAATCTATCTGTTTTCTGTTACTAATAAAGAATACTTTCCATCAGTGGCTGTGTTGCTTCTTTCACACACCTGTCTATTTGATCAGTGTGCCCATCCATTATGGGTCGACAACGTGGGAAATGTGTTTTCACCTTAAAGCTCACTCAAGTACGATCCAGTAGTGAGGGGAGCAACTTTACTCTCTAATTTTAGAGATCGTCCTTGGGGATTATAGTTCCAGCCTTTCAAAATGGAGGGTAACTTCCAAGTTGCTTATATGAATGAAGTGTTGGGGAAATCAACTGAGTAAATAACTAGAAAGGACGTATTTGAAAAGAGAACAGAAACCACAAACTGAAGAATGAGGTATTTTAACAAAGAAAAGGGATATTTCTCTTTTTGTTTTCTCAACTTTCTAACACTTCATATAGATATTTAACATGGGTAGGTAGGTAGGTAGATAGATACTCACATACGTGTGTATATGTTTAACGACAAAACATTATTAGGAAATAAATCAGTCCAAAAAGTTCATCTAAGTCAGGAAACAAGTAGGATAATTTAAAATTCCTTAGGGTAAACAGATCTATAGAAGAATTAAAAAGTATTTTTATACCAACACGTATTTACTGAGTTAATTCTAATAACTTTGACCTTGTCTCCTTTGGCCATCATTTCTCTATAAGAAAGTTAGTGCCACTACTGTCTATAACATTTAGATGATGGGTAGGATGCCGTAAAACATGGAGTTTTGTTCAGTTCAGTTTTCTCCAACAATACACACTTGAATACATCCACTTTGGATGTATTACAGTTGTTACTGGTATAATAAAAAGTGAACACTACTCAAGGTTTCTGAAGGTAAAATTATGTCAGTAATTGGTTGTATGGTGCGGGCACATTTAGTTATTCCTTAGTGTGCTTTCAGGACAACAAGCTAAGTTGTGCATCTGCGTTTTTTGTTTTTAAATCCTTACAAGTTCATTTCACTCGTTGGTTTCACCTGAATAATTTACTTATTTGAAAAGCATGACCATAGCTAAATCCTATTTTAAGAGTGACATGCCCTCTTATTGGTGGCCAAGAGTGAGAAATTCTCTCTGGTACCCCAGGGGACCCTGATTAGCAGCCAGCTGCGTGGTCCTTGATCCATTGTTCCTGAGTTAAGATCACGGTCCTTTTTTCCACATCCCTCATCTCTTACAGGTCTTTATACCTATTTTTCAACACACTTGGAGCTATAACTATCCCCAAGGATGACTTGGCAAGAACACTTTGGTACAACCAGGTAGCTCTAGGGCTTCAGCTAATTTTATCAACAGGGTTATTTTCAGGGTTCAAGTGCAACACAAGATTGAGGAGTCTAGAGCGTATCTCTGTTTCTTTGATCCTAATACCACAGCAGTGACAAGTCTCGACTTCTTTCACCTCCACCCTGGCCAGACCCTCTTCCTCACCATAAAGTATCTCTTGTCACCTAGGAAAAAGTGGTAGACTCCCCCTTTTCTTGATTCAGAGAAGTCAGTTGACTTCCCCAAGTTCTGAAAAGTAGGAAACCTAATCCTACCATCTGAAGAACAAAGTCGGACTGACCTTCATGCCCTTGGACTCAATGACACCAGGGCTCAACAAGAACCAGACCGTCTGTGAATGAAGCATGTGGTGTGGTTTATAACTTGGCTATTCAGAAACATACTTGAGTTGAATACATGATGTGACATTTGTTCCGTCATCATCCCCAAGGCTTTCAAGTTCTTGGGAGGCTGTAAAGTTTGGGCATTCCACACGGCCTCCATCACGTATCCCTAGCAAGTTTACCTGAACCACATTTCTCATTGGAATCTGCTTTCTGAGAGTTATTTTAGGGGAGACCACAATTCTCTTTGTTCTTGTTTCCATGTGAATCAGAGAATGAGATCTAACCTTCATAAATTTAGAAAAAAAAACTGCATTTGAGTAGAGAAATTATTTTGCTAGGCTTTTTATGCTATTTAATTTAATTATTCACATGAATCCTCTGTACCTTTCTGATATATCTATGTAAGCCCTTGGCATTTCCCCGTTGTCCAAGATAATATCTGTGTATTTCGGTGGGTGTTTTACTAACAAATGTCTGCTTATTATCACCTTTTAAAAAGTGTCGTGATTCAATTTAATTCAACTGAATTCAAATTCTCCTGAGATTGTTTATTAAAAGATTATCACACCTTCATTCATCCTGACAGGTGGTTTATTATATTGCCACAATTTATCTGTAACATACGCTAGAGCATTTTGGAGGCAACAGAAACATTAAATACCTATTATAATCCTGGCTCAGTGTGGCTGGGTGGTTTTGTTTATTTGTTTGTTTGGTGTGATTTGGTTTTTGTTTGGACAGTACAGCGTGAGAGAAAAGAGAATTACTCCAGCATTGCCCATTTTAATTTTTATGTTTAGTCACATCCTTTTTATCAGAATCATTAAAAACAATTTAAATCTACATCTAATTTACGAAGAAGTTAAGTTGAAAGGTAAAGCCACTGGGTTTTTCAATTACTTCCAGTTTTATTAGACAAACAATGGGGAGTTTCTGTTTCCACCGCCGTCCCACCTTCGCATTTTCTGAGGCATGCGTGACTCACCTCGGATTGCTGTAATGCTCTTCCTCAAGGAACTTGGAAACATAATTAGGAAAAAGGAGATGGGCAGCAGCTGGAACAGTACCCAGTCCCCTCTCAAACTTCAAAGGGAGCTCCCAGTGCAGAAGGCTTCAGGAGGAGGAGAGGGGAGGTGAGCACAGGGTCTCTGGGCACTGTGGGATCTGCTGCCTCCGCCCACTGTGAACGATGCAAGCCCAGGGATCCAATCCAGAGGAGGATTAAGGGTAGCGGGGGTCAAGTGCTGTGGGATATAATCTGCTCGTAATACCAGAAACATTTATATTGCAGCAATTCAGATTTCTGTGGATCCATTTTTCACCAGCCATCTTGGGTATATTCCATTTGGACTCATCGTTTTGAAAATTCTCCCATCCCTAGGTACCCATGTGCCCCCTTGTGAAATATTGTCACATATAGTTCAGTAAACATGCCTCTTTATTCTCAAATGCTTCTTACTCTACATGGAATACATTCCCCGCTCTGTTTGCCTGATGAATTCCTACTAATTCTTTCGGGATCCTCATCAAACATCATCTTCTCTGCAAAACCATCCTGACTCCAGAGGGTTAATTATACACAACTTTGAATCCTTATTCTATTGTGTACGTGTTGCTAATATGCTTTTCATACAATATTACTAGTATTTGTGTCGGTTTGCCACACTGGACTTTTTGAAGGTATGGTTCACATCTTCTCTACGAGGTGCTGGGTTTATTGTCTAGAAATATATGTATCAAAGTACTGTCCAAAATTGTTGATATTTTCTCTAATTCTTACAGCAGTTTCACAGCCATCACATGAATAATATACAATATCTCCAGTTCCTTTTCAGGTGAGGAAACTGAAGCTCGGAGGATGTTGTTCAGAGAAGCAGCATTCCCAAGGGTAAACACCATGAATTCCAGGCCAGCATACGAAGTCACCGCCAATTGGACCCCAAAGTGGAGGTTCACTTAAGGCACTACTGTGCTCACTTCCTGCAGACCGATACGCAGATCACCAATTGAGACACTTAGACAGTGTTCTACCAAGGTTTCTTGAATTACTGAAGTCATCGATTTTAAAAGTTCACACCAACCTTGGTCCTTGTGATCTGGTCAGTAAAGAAAGATGCCCGTCTCTAGAAATAATAGACCCTAGAAGGCAGAGCTACTGCACCTAATCCCCTGGAGTGGGTGCCGCGTGAACAGGAAGCACGGGGTCCACAGAACATGGAGTGCACCTTCATATGGTCACATAAACGAAGACCCACAGGGCTAGAGGGCATATCCAAGTTAACCAGCTAGCAAGAGGCAGAGAGGGGACTAGTAAAGAGAGAGCTTCGATATGGCTTGGCTTTGTGATGCGGCGCTGACAGATGCTTTGGTTACTACTTATTCCCTCTGCTCTTTATCACTGGGCACCAGCTAGCCTTTCATTGTCCTGTATTTCCTTCTTTATGAAGTAGGACCAACTGTTGATAACCTGTATCCCCCTTTGTTGTAAGTCACAAGCCTTTGCTTTTACACGTTTGGGTTTTGTACGACTTTTTGATGCTGAGTATGGGGATCGAGGGGTGAGACGTCTAAGGGAACTTCTCTTGGTTCCAAAGTGTGAAATAAACCCAGATCCACTGGCAACATCACCGTGCTCTGGGCATGTGGTGACAAAAACTCAGGAGACTAGGGGATGAAACTCCAAAGCAGACTCGGCAGTAAAAGCTACACTTGTGATTTCTCCTAACAGTGCCCTAGCTGCTGGTTCTGGGGTGTGGTGATGGGAGTCCACTGCAGGGAGGGCAAAGAAAGAGGAAACCGAGGAAAGGATTTGGAAATACTGTGAGGGGAGAAGGTCTTTCTGGCATATAAGCTTTGGCCAAACTACTGACTTGAGTGAGGTTGAAGATTGTCAAAACCTTGTCCCTGTGATGCTGGCTAGAAGAATCACATCTCAATATTCTCCTATGTTTCCGTTCCACCAAAACCGGTATCCGTTTCTTTCTCTGTTGACCAGGAGCCTCAAATGCCACAGAAAAGAGGATCCTGGCATATACGGCATGTAACACCCAGCTTCCCTGTCTCCTGATACAGACACTCCAGTCTCACCTGCCTGTTGATTAGGAAACTTAAGCTTCTGCATGTTCAGAACAATGCAGGGCAGTGACAGACTCAAAAAGCAGGAAAAAGAGTTTTAAGGAGATTATCTTGTTGAATTTGCATTCAACTGATCTGTGTTTTTGTTTAATCATAAATGAGAGTTAGAGTCAACCTACTGGCGTATTTCAAAATCAGTATCCTTTTAAAAAACCATTGATGTCGCTTCTTCATCAAAATTACATTTTTGGAGTCATGTACCACAGTGTTCTTTGAAGCTCTATTTACAATAGCCAGGACATGGAAGCAACCTAAGTGTCCATCGACAGATGAATGGATAAAGAAGATGTGGCACATATACACAATGGAATATTACTCAGCCATAAAAAGAGATGAAACTGGGCTTCCCTGGTGGTGCAGTGATTGAGAGTCTGCCTGCCGATGCAGGGGACACGAGTTCGAGCCCTGGTCTGGGAAGATCCCACATGCCGCGGAGCAACTAAGCCCGTGCGCCACAACTACTGAGCCTGAGCTCTAGAGCCCGCAAGCCACAACTACTGAGCCCACGTGCCACAACTACTGAAGCCGCGTGCCTAGAGCCTGTGCTCTGCAACAAGAGAAGCCACCGCAGTGAGAAGCCTGTGCACCACCACGAAGAGTAGCCTCTGCTTGCCGCAACTAGAGAAAGCCTGTGTGTGTGCAGCAACGAAGACCCAGTGCAGCCAAAAATAAATAAATTAAATAAATAAATTTTAAAAGAACAGAATGTGACTTCTTACCATTTCTATAAAACATAAGTAGGAATTATTTCATATAAAAATTGATAAAAATTTTCCTAACATTAAAAGATCTGGAAAACAGATTGGAAAGGTTTATTACTAGATGAAATAAAGATACTATATTACTAATATGGTTGGCTCTGAAAGTGTATCTTTCATCTATAAACCTGTGTAACAAGGAAGTCAATTTATTTCCAATTTGTTTGTATGACCTACGATTTGGGTACAGTGATATCAGAGTGCAACATACCCATGCATACACACACCCACTCCCTCCTTCTATTAAAGTAATAGTTTTCTTTTGATCTTTACTGTATTTCTTCCTTCTTTTTCCAGCTTGGCTTTCCCTTTCCTTTGCAAACATGTCAAAGCATGTCTGGTCAAAAGTTCATCAGAGAGACAATGGTGTGGGGCAATAAATACAAGAGGTAAAAAGAGGATCCCAGTTTCTGACACATCACCAAAATGGTGGAATGGAAACAAATCCACAAGAGCTCAAATGGGCAGGTAGTCATATAATTACATCGTTATGACCTCCTCCTTGTGTATTTCTGGTAGATGTGCGTATTGCTTTTCTAGAGCTTCTGTAACAATTTACCACAAACTGGGTGGATTAAAATAATAGAAAACTAACTCTCTTATAGTTCTGGAGGACAGAAGTCTGAAATCAAGGTGCTGGCAGGGCTCTGCCCCCCCCCCCCCCCAGAAGACTTAGCGGAGCTCCTTTTCTTGCCTCTTCCAGCTTCTGGTGGTTCCTGGTGATTGTTGGCTTGTGGCCACGTTACTCGAACCTCTGCTTTTGCCTTCACATTACCTTTTCCTCTGCTCTCTGTGCCTCCTTTTCTGTCTCTTATAGGGATACTCACATTGGATTGAGGGCCCACCCTCCTCCAGGATGATTTCATCCCAATCTTAACTGCATCTACAAAGACCCTATTTCCAAATAAGGTCATATTCTGAGGTTCCAAGTGGATGTGAATTTTGAGGGGACACTATTCAAGCCACTACAATACGGGGGGAAAAAGTGTCTCTATAGGCATGGCTTATGGTGGATCCTGCCCACAGAGGTGGCGTGGTGCTCACCACTGCTCCTTCGGCCCCAGCCTCCCAGCCTTCCCATCGGGCTTCCCCTCAGGTGGGATCAGTCACCTGGCAACCTGTGCTTGGCTCTGTTCCCCACCATTGTCTCCTGCCATGGTCCATCCTTCGTCTGCCCTCCGGGCACATGTGCACACTGGAATAATGGGCTCCTGACTGGTACCATTCTCTCATCTTGCAAAGGAGCGTCCATCCAGGAGCACAGAGGTGAAGCCTTTGCCTGAGGTTACGTCATGTCTGGCTCATCCTCTGCCCCCAAGCTCATCCTGGACCGGCTGTACCGTGATGTACTGACTCACTCCTTTTCGCCTCATTTCGTGCAATCATTTTGTTTTTTGGTGGGGAAGGGACACACCGTGCAGCTTGTGGGACCTCAGTTCCCTGACCAGGGATTGAACCCAGGCCACAGCAGTGAAAGCCTGGAATCCTAACGACTAGGCCACCGGGGAACTCCCCCATTTTGTGCAATCTTGCAAGTTCATCTCGTTATTAGGACATTTTTGTTCTTTCTATTTCTCCTTGCAATCCTCTTCCAAATTCCAACTGATCTCTCACAAAACGTCTGCCTCCCTTCTTCCTTATTTCCTCTCCCTTGTCTCACTCGAATTGTCTTTATTACCCTCTACATCCCCCAAACCCTGAAGTTAAAAATGCTAGTGATGTATCTGCATCAAAGAGAAGGAAGACTCTAAGTCTTGAGATAAATTTAGAGTAAAGAACCCTTGCCATCAGCTTCTAATGTGCTTGAAAGTGGGAGGGCCTCCTTCAATATCTTTATAAAGCTCTCATTTGTTCTTCTAAGTTGTTAAATTTATTGGCCTAAAGTTGTTCGTATCACCCCTTACTATCCGTGTGCACGTGTCCAGTTCTGGGTGGTTTATCGCCTGTGTAGGTTCGTGTAGCCACCACCTTGGTCAAGATACAGAACAGTTCCATCCCCAGAGGCTCTTTTTATAGCCATCGCCTCCATCCTTAACCCCTGGCAACCACTCTTCTAGCCTCCATTTCTAAATTTTGTCTTTTGAAGAATGTTATATAAAGGGAATCCCGTAGCATGCATTCTCTTGGGACTGGCTTTTTTCACTCAACATAATTCTCTGGAGATTTACCCAAGTTGTTGCCCATATTACCAGTTTGTGTCTTTTAACTGCTGAGTGGTATTCCATGATGTGGATATGCCCTGATTTGTTTAGCCATTTACCCATTGAAAGATGTCTGGATTGTTTCCATTTTGGGGCTATTATGAATAAAGCTTCCAGGAAGATTCCTTTTTGTGTGAACATAAATTTTCACTTCTCTGGGATAAATGCCCAGGACTACAATTGCTAGGCCATATGGTAGTTACACGTCTTATTATCCTTTTAACGTCTAGACTTTGAAGTGATGTTCCCTCTTTCACACCTGATATCGGTACTTTTTTGTTTTCTCTTTTTATTGACCGTTCTTGCCTTTAACTTTACCCATTTTCGTAACCTTTTCAAAGTACTGATGTTTTTCAATAAACTTAATTTTAGAATAGTTTCAAATTCACAGAAAAGTTACAAAGATGGCACTGAGAGCTCCTATACGTACAGAGGTGAGACACTGTTTTTCCTTCTTCTTAACATCTTACATTAGTGTGTTTACATTTGTTGCAACTAAAAAACCATCATTGATTCATTACTATTAACCAAACCCTGGATTTTATTCTAATGACACTGGTGTATCCCTAACGTCTATTCCAGGATCCCATCCAGGATTCCACATCACATTTTTTTATTTTTATGGGAAACATAATTTTATTTTTTTAATTGAAGTATAGTTGATTTACAATGTTGTGTCAGCTTCTGGTGTATAGCAAAGTGACTCAGTTATACACACATTCTTTTTCATATTGTCTTCCATTACGGTTTATCACAGGGTATCGAATGTAACTCCCTGTGCTATGCAGCAGGACCTTGTTTGTCCATTCTATGTGTAACAGTTTTCTACATCACACTTAGTCATCACGTCTCCTTAGGCTCCTCTTGGCCGTGCAGTTTCCCGCTTTTCTTGTTTTTGATGACCTTGATGGTTTAGGAGAGAGCTGGTCAGGTATTTTGTAGAATGCCTCTCAATTGAGGTTTGCCCGATGTTTTCCATATAGGAAACCTTGTAGGTTTGGGGGAAGAAGACGGCAGAGAAGAAGTGTCCTCCTCTCATCTTATCAGGAGTCTCTGCGGTGGCCATGACTTATCTCAGCTGACGTTGACCGAGATCACCTGGCCAACAGGATGTTGCCAGACTTCTCCACTACGACATTACTCCCCTTCTCTTCCTGCTCTCTATTATTTGACAGCAAGTCACCAAGTGCCAGTTATATTCAGGGAGAAGGGTGAGGGGAGGAGTTTAGCTCCTTCTTCTGAAGGGGCTCCTCTACTTCCAAATTCTCCTATTTTCCTCTCAAGCACCAGTGTCTAAGACAAATAAAACTCTTTCTTATTCAATAGTATAGTATTTTGAAAGTTTTGTCTAAGTGCTAGTATGGAAATGATGTATTTTCTGCTTTTTTATTGCTGATGTACATTTCAGCTACGTCAGGGTTAAATAGGTTTTTATTGGCTGGCTTGGGGACTTAATCACCATTGACCATTTTGTGCTTATGCGAAAATGCGTTTTAAGACCTAAATGACTACTAACATACTTCAGAAACAAAACACACATCCCAGTCAGAGGCTATTATAAGATACAGAAAGAAACCCAGGGCCCCCTCTTTCTTTCTGCATCAAATCTAAGCTCGTGTTCCCAGCTTTGGAGACACTTCATTCCAGACCCTAAATTGCATCCCATTCTATTTCTTTTACGCAGCTCGGGTTGCCATGCCAATTTGGAAATTAAAATATTTAGGCAATTCAACCCTCTAAATTCCTCTCACCATTTTTGGTAATTGTATCCCTCAGCACTCATCTGCTCTTTCTCCAACTGCCTTCTAATATTTACATTCCTTAGCTCTGCTCTAAATTTTGTTTAAAAGCCCATTTTTTGTTGACTCTTTTAGCATTTTAGAAGTCTCTATGGTTTTGCAGCTCTGGCCTTTTGAAAGCCACGGTTGTAGTTCTAATGTCATCAGAAGAGGCATAGACTGTTTGTCTGGAAAACCTGTTCCAGAATATTTATCAAATGCCTGCTAATGTGTCAGACACGGCATCCGGCTCTGGGCACAGAGTGGACGCGGAGAGCTGGTGGGCCACCACAAACCACCAAGGGTCTTGCACGAGGTCCCTTACTTCTCCACTCTGCTACCAGAGTGGTCACTCTAAAATGGAAAACGAGTCGTGTTTCTCTTGTATTTTAAATGCTTCAAGAGTCTTTATGGTTTGGGAGAAAAAACACACTACTCTGTATAAACTAGATAACTAATAAGGACCTACCGTAGAGCACAGGGAACTCTACTCAATACTCTGTAATGACCTATATGGGAAAAGAATCTAAAAAGTGGATACAGTGTATGTATAACTGATTCACTTTACTGTACACAGAAACTAACACAACATTGTAAATCAACTCTACTCCAGTGAAAATTAATCTAAAAAAAAAACAAACCAACTCTGTGTTTCATGGACGAAGTCTGACGGGACCATGAACATGTGCCAGGGCCTTGCAGCCTCAGCTCACAAGTGGTCCCGCCTCCCTAGGACGCTTCTCAACTCCCCACCCAACACCTCCTCATGCTCCAGCCCTGCCTGACCTCCCCTCCGTGCCCTCACCCCTGTCCCATTATCACTGTTGTCCTCCATCCCCAGACACCTGGGCTTAGAAGTGGGGAGTGTAGGGGTCAGGGGTGTGCCCCGTGGCACTTCAGGGTGAGGTGAGGCCATGCCTCCCCCATCCTTAGGCAGCAGCACCAGGTGCGTTCATCGGGGCCCCCCACGCCCAGGATCCACGGAGTAAGAGGGCTGCGATCTCTTGGGAACTGCTTGTCTGCTCTGGGCGGGGGCAGAAGCCCGTGGAAAGGGAGACTGACGCCCTGCCCGCAGCTGCGGTCTTGCAACATCATTTTGCAGTGGGCCCCCCAAATACGTAGCCAATTCTGACGTGAGTAGACGAGCAGTGTAATCTGGCTTTCTTTTTTTTTTAGCTGTACGCGGGCCTCTCACTGTTGCGGCCTCTCCCGTTGTGGAGCACAGGCTCCGGACGCGCAGGCTCAGCGGCATGGCTCACGGGCCCAGCCGCTCCGCGGCATGTGAGATCCTCCCGGACCGGGGCACAGACCCCCGTCCCCTGCATCGGCAGGCGGACTCCCAACCACTGCGCCACCAGGGAAGCCCTGGCTTGCTTTTTAAAAGGAGCTTTCTGACCTCTGTGTTGACTGTAGAAGTGGAAGGGTAAAAACAGGAAGACCAGTAAGGTGGCAAAAACTCCAGGTGGCAGATAATTGGGAATCAAATCAGAGTGGCATCAGAGAAGACGGTAAGAACTGATCAAATAAAAATAGATTCTGAAGGTAGAGCCAAAAGTATTCATTGGCAGATTAGATATGGAGTCTAAGAGAAAGCCGTGGTCAAGGATGACTCCGTCATCTTGTCTTGAGAAACTAAAAGGACAGAGTTGTCATTAACTGAAAAGAGAAAAGAGGAACAGATTTGGGGGGAAGAGCTGAAGTTCAGGTTCAGACTACCTAAATTTGAGATGTCTCTTAGGCATCCAAGTACAGATGTTGAGAAAGCAGTTGGGTGTATTCCGCAAGTTAAGGGGACATATCCAGGCTGGAGAAATAAATATGGGAGCCGTCAGCATATGGGCGGCATTTTAAAACATAAGATTTCATGAAATTATCAAGAGAGCAAGGGTACATAGAGGAAGATTTGAGAACTGAGCCTATTTAAAGACAGAGGAAATGAGAAAGAATTAGCAAAGCCCAGAATTAGCCAAGAAGCAGGCTTTGAGAGAGAGAAAAAAACAGGAGTGTGTGGTGTAGTGAAAGCCAAGTGAAGGACATATTTCAATGAGCAGGGAGTGATCAACTAGGTCAAATGCTGCTGAAGGGTTCACATAAGATGAGGGCTGAGATGTTTAGTAAAGTGGAAGGAGATGGCCTCGGACTTGGTGAGAGCAGTTTTAGTGGAGTGCTTGTTGGTTTAGTCAAGTGCGTTCAAGAGGACAGGTGAACGGGAATTGAAGAAAGCCAGGTTAGGCAACTCTAGAAGAAGTTAGTTGTAAAAGGTTTCAGAGAAATGCAGTGGTAGCTAAAAAGGGAATTGGAATCAAAAGGAAGTTTTTTTTGGTTCAGTTTTAGTTTTTTGGTTAGGTTGGTTTTTCGTTTTCTTTTTTGCGGTAAGCGGGCCTCTCACTGTCGTGGCCTCTCCCGTTGCGGAGCACAGGCTCCGGACACGCAGGCTCAGCGGCCATGGCTCACGGGCCCAGCCGCTCCGCGGCATGTGGGATCTTCCCGGCCCGGGGCACGAACCCGTGTCCCCTGCATCGGCAGGCGGACTCTCAACCACTGCGCCACCAGGGAAGCCCATGGTTGGATTTTTAATGTGTACGGGCTGAGGGTAATCCAGCAGAGAGGGGAAATTGATGGTCATGGAATTGTGCTCCTGAGCAGTGAGGGGATGGGAGCTGGTAATCAAGTGGAGGGGTCCCGTTGGCGAAGAGGGGCACATGTGTACAGATGCTGGTCGGTGGGCAGGGGAGGTGCTGAGAGCTTCGTGTGTGGGTTCTGTTCTCTTGTGGTTGCTTCATTTTTCTCAGTGAGATGGGAAGCCGAGTCATCAGCTGAAAGCAAGGAAGTAGAAGGAGGTGTTAAAAGTTTGAGAAGGGAAAAGAAGAAAAGAAATAATAATGTAAAAGAGCAGGACAGCAAATGGACTGGGAGGACGTGGTGGGACTGCCGAGCAGGCCCAGGCTCCCCTTCGGGTCTGTGGTCACGCATCCAAGGGAGCCAGTCAGCATGGCTGCCCTTTCTCCAGACACAGCCAGTTGCACAGGCTCGGGCCTGAAGTCGGTGGAGGGAAGGGTTGAAGCAGCGTTGGTGTTTGGTCAAGTAAGAGGGACAACAGAAATGAGGATGTGTTCCAGGGAGTGCTGACGGGGCTTGACCATGGGATTCAAGCTGGGCCAGGAGAAAGGTCAGGGTGTGAAGGGGTTAAGGGACGTGAAAGCCTGGAAGAATCGAGTCCAAGGGACCCTGAGGGACTGAGCTGACCACTTTTGAGAGATTAGTCCGAGAGCGGGATGCTTGAGCTTGAGATTATGAAGCTGTTGAGTGATGACATGGTTTAAGTTACGACAATGGGAAAGGATCTCTTTGACAGGATGGAAGACAAGATCACTGAAGGAAAGGCGATCACAGTACTGACAGGCCAGGAATGGTATTAAAAACCATCTGATTCTGAGGCAGGGGGTCCAACAACTGTGCTCTGAGGAAATCTTATTTTAGGGAGAGTTGACTAGCTAAACATAAAGTTTTAAAGTTAAACCAGAAAACATGAAGGGGTGGAAGAAACATGAACAATATGAACAGAAAGTTGTGTATCGAGTGTGCAGGACGCGGTGTCCAACAGTTTACACACATCATTTTATTTATTCCTGGCAAGAATACTGGATGCTAGAGACTGTTATCATTCCTCTTTTCCAAATGATGAACATGAGGGCCATGGGGGTTGGAAACTATGCCCAAGCACACCTCTGTCTGAGTCTAAACTCTGAGCTTTTAGCCAATACGTCCGTCTGCCTTGACAGAGGCAGTGGTTATGATAGAGCAGGTAATCTTAAAACCTGCATCCCGAGATGTGAGTAACAGACTTAGGGGATTAGAAACTCTTAAGAACACTATTGTATACGAAGTGCAGTAATATGCATTATCTCATCCAATCCTCATATTAATCCTGTTTATTAAGCAATTTGTCCAGATCATGGGACCAATAAGTAGCAGGGCCTGGATGTGAATCCGTCTCCTCTGACCTCCTACTCAGGTACGCTTCCCACTAACTTCCACCACCTTCAGGAGATGGTTCAGACAGAAACTTAAAAAAAAAAAAAGTCTAAACGGTTTTGAATAAATATACTAATAAGGAGAGTATTACTAGTTATTTCTTTTTTAGAACCTAACAGGATAAGTCTCATAATTCCTGTTTCCATGGGAACATTAGTACAGAATGTAGCGTTCTTTCTGTTGTGGAATGTTCTCGCTATACATCCATGCATCCATTCAACTAATATCTATTGAGCAAATAGTCTGTGCAGGCACTGGGCTAGATGCAGAGGATACAATTGAATAAGAAACATCCCTGCTCAAAGGGAAACTTCAGGCAGCTCCAGGCCTCCAGAACCTCAGATCCTCTGCAGCCTTTTCATGTCAATGTAAGGCATTGCACTTGACCTAGAATACACCCTATCTCTTAGGACCCAGTTACCTAAGAGATCATTCCTCTCCCCAGTGGTTTGGCACAAAGTACGATCAGCTGTAGTGCCCTGGAGATGCAATCTTAGATTTGGACTTTGGGGAAAAAGAACTGGGGTGTTTTCCCAGAAAAGGATGGTCCTACTTCAAGACGGTCCAATATATATACATATTTTTTGGAGTAGAGTCAATTTACAATGTTGTGCGGTTTCAGGTGTACAGAGAAGTGAATCAGTTATACATATACATATATCCACTCTTTTTTAGATTCTTTTCCCATATAGGCCACTACAGAATATTGAGTAAGAGGGTCCAATTTTAAAGCTAGATTTAAAATACACCTTTTGCTTGGCAGTCTAACTGGCTCCAGTGGCCCCGCACTGACCCTCATTCACCACTTGGCCATGCCTTGCGCTAGAAGTACGTGGGTTTGTACATACCAGGTAACGGTTATGGGCTCTGTGGCCCAACACCCCTCCTGCCTGGCTGGGCCCAGGGCACCAGTCTGTAAGAATACAGGACAGGGGTGGGCAAATTCCACTTTGATTAGGTTGGTGCTGAAACACTGGGTGAGCTGTAGCACAAGACGTCCGGGGCGGCTATTTCTACATGCAGAGAAATGTGTGCACTTCCACTTCATGATGCTTCTAATTAAGAATGACACACATACTAGTTCTAACTGAGCCTGCTGTCTACAAGTAAGCGGGAGGGTGTTAGGGTTTGCCTCCAGATATAGAAGACCACACTGGTGCTCCTCGAGGCAGTGTAACACGTGTTGCCTCACTTCCCTCTGGGCTTAAAACATGTGAGTCACAGTACAATTTAAGAATTACACTCCTTGTCTCTTACATTTGTGAAAGGTAAGTGAGACAAATCAAAGTTTTCTTATCCAAAAAAAAAAAAAAAAGAGGATCCAATACCTATGGGGTTTTCAAGAACCTTTTCAATCCGCAAAATGTTTCATATTCTCTTTATATCTGATTCGGTGAACTACTCCGATCACAGGTTTAATTTATTCGAGTCCTTTCTGCAGTTGCGGGACTCCACAAATCTGCAACTCCTACAGCTTTAAGAGCAGGTAGTTCTCGTCTGGAGCCCGGGAGGCGGCGTCCTCTCCGGGCTCCGCCACTCCCGGCCCGGGGGCCAGGGCACCGAGGCCCGCCGCTGCCGGCCCCGCCCCGCCGCCCGCGGTGCCCAGAGCCGCCGCCGGGGGTGCTGCGCTTTCCACCTGCGGGAGGAAGCGGCCCGCACCGCCGCCGCTCCTCCGGGCTTGGCCGGTTCCTGGCCGCGGAGAGCGCGTCGGGGGACCGGCCCCGCGGCGCGGGCCTGGGCAGCGGAGAGCGGCCGAGCCGCCTCCTCACCTCCCCGCGCCCGGGCGCCCGGCCTACGAGAGAAGCCGGAGCCTTCGGGCAGCGCGCTTCCTCCCCCGAGGGCGCGAGCTCGGGGCTCCCTGCGGGCCCGCCCATCCTCCGCCGCCCGGCTACGCGCTCCGCGCCCTCGCGGGCCCTGCCGCCCTCTCCGTCCCCAGCTCTCCCAGGCCAGGCACACCCACTGCCGCTGCCGGCCTTCGGGGCCCCGGCGTCCGAGTTAAACCCAGCCTCCCGACCCTCGCCGGCCGCAGCTGCACACCCAGCCCTCCTCCCGGTCCCCGCCGCTCGGAACGGAGCACAAAGAGCCCTGCGCCTCCCCAGCCCTCGCCGCTGCCACACCCGCCGGTCCCCCAGCCTCCTTCGACCTCCGCGCTGGCTGGACGCGCGCCCCCTCCCCTCTGCCCCCTCGCGCCCCTCCCCCACGGCCGGTCAAGTCCACCCAGCGGTCCCCGAAACCCCGTGGGCCGGGGCCCTGGGCCGTCTCCCCGAGTCCTCTCGGCCGCGCGTCCCGGTCCCGGCCCCTCCTCCGGGGCCCTCCGCCTCCCTCGCCCCTCCCGAGCTGGGGTGGGAGCGGCGGCAGCTGGAAGAGAAGCGATGAGGTCATCCTCTCCCTCGGAGTCAGCTGGTGGAGGAGAGGCAGCGGGAGGAGGGAGCGCGCGCGCGGGGAGGAGAGTGATGTGCAGGTCCGAGGGGCGCCGCGGCGGCCGCTGCTGCTCCTGCTGCTGGCGGCGGCGGCGGCTCGGGCGGCAGCCGCGGGGCCGGGACGGCGAGGAGCGCGGGCGGCGGGCAGGGGCGCGCGCCGGGCGCCGCGAGCAGCTTGGCTCCGCGCAGGCAGCCAGGCGGCGCTCCTGCCGGCTCCGGGCGCGCCGCTAGCCCGGCCCAGCGCCCAGCCCGGCGGGCGGCGGGCGGCGGGCGAGCCGGCGCAGGAGCGGGCGCAGGGACAGCGGCAGGGGAGCCGCGCCGCCAGGGAGGGAAGCCGGGGCGAGGCGAGGCGGCGGCGGGAGGAGGAGACAGCGGGGAAAGGTGTCACATAAAGGAAGGCTCTTCTTCGCTTGGGAGGCATCATGGCCGCTAAGTCAGACGGGAGGCTGAAAATGAAGAAGAGCAGCGACGTGGCGTTCACCCCGCTGCAGAACTCGGACCACTCGGGCTCGGTGCAGGGACTGGCTCCGGGCTTGCCGTCGGGGTCGGGAGCCGAGGACGAGGAGGCGGCAGGCGGCGGCTGCTGCCCGGACGGCGGCGGCGGCTGCTCGCGCTGCCGCTGCTGCTGCCGCTGCTACTGCTGCTGCGCCGGGAGCGGCGGCTCCGGGGGCTCGAGCGGCCCGGGCGGCGGCGGCGGCGGCGGCGGGGCGGGCTCCGCGGCGCTGTGCCTGCGCCTGGGCACGGAGCAGCGGCGCTACTCGCTGTGGGACTGCCTCTGGATCCTGGTCGCCGTGGCCGTGTACTTCGCGGACGTGGGCACGGACATTTGGCTCGCCGTGGACTACTACTTGCGCGGCCAGCGCTGGTGGTTCGGGCTCACGCTCTTCTTCGTGGTGCTCGGCTCGCTCTCCGTGCAAGTGTTCAGCTTCCGCTGGTTTGCGCACGACTTCAGCACCGAGGACAGCGCCGCCGCCGCCGCCGCCGCCGCCGCCGCCAGCTGCCCGCAGCCCGGAGCCGACTGTAAGACGGCGGCCGGCAGCGGCTCTGCAGCCGCGGAAGGCGAGGCTCGCCCTTCCACGCCGCAGAGGCAAGCGTCCAACGCCAGCAAGAGCAGCATCGCCGGCAACAGCAGCGGGGCCACGCGGTCCAGCGGCCAGCGCAGGTCTGCGTCCTGCTCCTTCTGCCTCTGGCTCCTGCAGTCGCTCATCCACGTCCTGCAGCTCGGGCAGATCTGGAGGTACCGTATCGGGGGTGGGGAAGAGGGAGATTTGCTGCCGCTCCTGCGTCCCCACTGCTTTACTCTTGCACAAGAAAATCGTTGAGGGTTGCCGTGGTAGTAACCCTAGTCACACTCCTTCCGGGTTTTGGTTTGGTTTGGTTTGGTTTTAAATTTGTGATCACAACCTAGGGTGGGAGAGGAGTGAGGGGCAAGGGAAAGGCAGCAAAGTGTCTTTGAGCGCTCAGCCCTTGTCTTCCCACTCCGTTCGACCAGCTTCTCTATGTGCTACACCCCCCTTCCCGCTCCCCCCCCCATTTTTAGTGATCCTGTTTCTGTGAGTAGGAGAGGATTCCTATCACATCTTCTAAAACTCCTTTTTAATTATGTTGAATTTGAGGTGTGTGTTGCAGTTTGGATGGCTTCTTTTGTTCCCTGAGAAAAATTGCTAATTCTAGTTAGATGGAGCTATTGCTGTTCAAAAGTACCCACATTTTAATTCTCACGGCTAGAGAAGTACTGTGCTTCAAGTAAAGAGCTTAGTAGGGACACACTTGTTTTTTGGGGGGACTGTGTATATCTATATCTATTTTTATATCCATCTCCAAATACCAGTAAGTACACTTTATGGAACCCAGACTTACTCTAGTGGTGCCCTTTCTGATTATCCTGCAGTGTCACCTCAGCTGATTTCTGGGATAGCTAAGAACCCTTGGAAAAGGGTGGTGCATCTTGTAAACTTTGACCACACTTGGCATCTTCATTGACTTTCTCTGCTGCTTGTCACCTGATCTACCAAGTGTTTACACAGATATCACTTCCACTTACAAACTGGAGTACAAACTGGAATATGGTTCCTTTGGGCAGAGGGAATCATCTCTGGAACCGTCACAGCCTGGATTTAGGAAGATAACGAAGTGGCAGGCTCAGGAATGCGTTTCTCCAGGTTTTATATGTTTTTGATAGCTTTTTGAATGATATTTTACAGATACAAGAATTCTTGGTGTTGAAGCATTTAAATGCTAACATCCCAGAGTTATGCTTTTTGGGTTTTTCTTTTTTTTGGGGGGGGGTGTTTAAAATAACTTAGTAAGTATAAGTAAAATGAGGAAACTTCCTCACAAGTGCACTGATATGGGACTACACTCTGCTATGCCAGTGTCCTTTTCAATTTTATTTGTAGTTATTTTTGTGATTAAAAAACCAAAACGATTATGAGTCATTAACTCTGCTACAACTCAGAGAATTTGTGGAACGGAGCTAAAATCGTCTTTTACGGTGAAGTGTAGTGTTTTCATTGAGAAGAGCAAGTGTGATTATTTTTCAGTCTTTTCCGGGACCGTTGCTTTGTAAAGCAGGGTGAGCATTGCCACAGACAGTGACTTTTCAAACTGAGAAACTTTTTTTTCCAAGCAGATACTTTCTGGTAAAGTGCTATATGATACGCAGTGCGACCAACTGATGTTGGAAGCTTCCATGCTTTGGACTTAAAGGACGTTTTGAAATGTCAGTTAAGTGTGATAGCTCTATTTCCCATGGTTGACTACTGCAAAGGCTTGCAGCTTGGTGCTTTTCGAGTGTGATGAACTCAAAGGCTTGATTTAATTACTGAAATTATTTACGGGGTGAGATTCATATGATTAGCAGTTTTAATCTGATAATGTGGTAAATGAAGCTTAACACTCCATTTGTTAACTTCTGCAAACTTCAGGCAGGATTTGGAAATCACTCACTTTTACCTTTAAAATGTCTAGATTTATGTAAATCATGCAAACACTTCTCAGTTCTATTAGCTGAAGAACTATCTATGTTTCTTACCGATTTATACTGTATGAAAAATTGAATATCAAATTCTAGTTGTGTTTATTAGACCTTCTAGACCAAACATTTTCCCAATTGAAAAATGATGTTTAATATCTCAGGACATAAAATGTGGAAAGTGAGAAATAATTAGGAAAAGAAAAGGGCCTGAATACATCTCAGCGAGACCATAGCCACTGGGTCATTTGGCCACACAGCAAAGCTATAGAGGGGTGGGGGGCAGGGATGGGTAAGGTTTGGTGCAGAAGGAAAACCACAGGCTGCCAGACAAATGCATTCACCAGCCCAACCCTTGGAGAAACTATGGTCACACATGGCTCCTTTTTGTCGAGCATTTCTACAATATTTTCCTTAAAGGCTTCAAAGTTTTTTCTGCTAACACATGGTCATTTGGGAGGAGATAGTATTTTTTTGGATATATATACACATATTTTTTTAAATATTTGTTTACATATTCAGAATAATGTATTTAATAATGTATATCTGAATTATCTAATCTTACTGTTCTTGGATTCTGGCTAAGATATTTGGAGGATGGTGGGGTAACTTGGTGGAAGCATGATCTAAGACTCAGCCTCATTTTCTCCTTATAATGTTAAAAACAAAGCAAAAAAAAACAAACCAAAAACTTTAGCCTAATGTAAGGAAATTGAAATGGGGTCAGAGAGTTCATGGAATGTAACACTCAGATGCATTCCGAATTGTTTCAGTTTCTCTGAGCGTAGAAGATTTGAATGGAACTTGGGGGGATGGGTGCGTCTTTGATAATAAACTGGTGAAATGCAGTTCATCTCAGATTATTATATTAGACCATTATCTTTGACCACTGTGATTCCTTAATTAGGAGCACCCCTCTGGTTTTTCAAGCTTTTCTTTTCAATGCATTGTACACAAAGGTTGCAGAAAGACCAAGGTATCAATGGTTCAAAGCTCAGAGTTCATTACTCATGTTTTAACATGCTACTTTCTAAGATCAATAAAATAGATTTTAGCTAGGTTGGTAACTGTTCATTGTATTTCCATGGAATTCAAGTTATTTTAGGTAAGGGTCAGATTCTAAAAGCTCTCTGTAGATAAAATCCTTTGAAATACCATCAAAGTGTTTGCTTGCTCAGAAATAGCTGTTTGAAACATTTTGGACAAGATTTGCCCGTATTCATACATTTATTACAGATGCAACTGCTGAAAGCAATGGTACATATTCATTTTAATTAATGTTTACTAATGGAAAAATTAATGGCAGCTTTTAAAGTCGCAGGAGCTGATACTGGGAAAGAGCCGTTTGAAATAATAAAGTGAATTTTTGCTACCATGTGAAAAGAGCAATTGTGACTTTAAAGGAACTGTGTCTGTGAATGAATGAGGAAGTACTTTTTCTTTCCTGTTCACATCATGTGATTCCAGAAGTTACTAAGAGCGCAGTTCAGCCAGTGGGAATCAGAAACACGCAATCAGATCAGCTTTTAGTCTTCATAATACCCGTGATCAATTACATCTGGACGTCTTCTTCCTTCAGAGTTTACGACTTACTCTTCAAATTTGACCTGAATTTCTCCTACACATGTACGTGTGTAGGTACGTACCTACTTAGTTGTTTTTTAGCAAATAGGCACATGGTAACTGATAACTCCGTGGATGGTAGAATGGGGAATATTTTTACCATTTTTGGTTTTGTTTCTGAATATCTTATTGTGAGAGTCACCTGGTGGAAGAACAGCTTTCTTGTGTTTCTCATGCTTGATCCCCCACGAGCTATTAACATGTGTCCCGTATTCAGGTACTTGGGAAAATGACGGGTTAAGCAGAATTAGGCAGATCTCTCCACAGCAGGACTTCTCAGAGCCTTTACTTACTAAGCTGTTGTGCAGTTGTCAGTAAGTTTTTAAAGGCACAGCTATTAAATCCTCTTGTAATCATGGGTCACACAAAGCACTTTGAGAAACATTGTTCTATGCCATTCTTCAACCTGCCCAAACAAGAATTATAATAAGAAGAATTTTATGTGGTACGTTAAACATCTACAAATATTTTTATACTCCTCTCTCGTCTAAGCATTAGTACTTCTGTATATGAGAAGGCTGGCAGAGAGATTACTCAAAGATTACTCAAGATTGCTTAAACTCAGAGGGATTAAGTAACTGGCACAAGGTTACCCAACTATTATGTGATGTAGCTCAGAAGTCAAAGCCAGGCCTGTCTTACCCTAAAGTCTATTTTTTCTGGCTCCATTAGCTACCTCCAAATGCCAATTTGGATAATAAGGACAACAACGTATAAAAATGACAACTTCCCTTCACTAAGGTTGGCAGAGTTCGAGAGAGAGCTGAGTTTAGACAAGTTAGGATGTTTCTCTAATACACACCAGTGGTTCAGTGGCAGAACGGAGGCTGGAGCTCAGATCACCTGACCAGTGTTCTTCTTCCTACACCACTTGGACGCACTGAGGTTGTTGTAGTGGCATTAACGACTAAGTGGCATAATGTATGTGAATAAGCAGAAAGTGCTTTGCAAATGATAAAAAATTCTAGAGGTAAGGAATGGGTAGGAAGATAGCATACTGGGTACAGCTGCGAGTGTTGAAAAAGTACCTTATTGATTCTGAGTTAGTTCTGAATTCTGATATATGTCAAGCACGATTGGTGCCCTTTCCTGAGTTTATTGCATGGTCATTTCCCGTATATCTGTGTTCCCTCTGCTGCTTATTAATTTATCTATTCATCTGTATTGAGTACCTGCTCTACTCAAGGCACTATGCTAGTTACGAATCGCCCCAAGATGAATAAAGTACACATCTTCTTTCAAGGAATCTACTGTCTGATGAGGAGGATGGAACAGTAAACCCACAATTTCAGTACTGGGAAATAAGCACTCTGATAGAAACAGGAAACTCAAGCCACCTTAGTGGTTCAGGTAAGACTCTGGAGAGGATATGTTTGAGCAGAGGTTGTGATGGTGGGCAGGTCTGCTACTGAAATAAAGCGGAGGTTGGCAGTGAGGGCTTGGATATGACTGTGCAAAAGGGCAGAGAGGCAAGAAAGAATAAGGCAGGTTAAACGTGCCCTTCGAACAGAGAGAGCGATTGAGAGACAGTAGCTAGAGGTGAAGATGGAGAATTAGTTGGGCTGGACGATGAAAGGAATTTAGATTTTATTCTGAGGCACTGAGAAACCATTGAAGGATTATAAGGGTGAGGACTGTTGACAAAAGTGTGAAAATCTTGTTTTATTCAAAGGAGTGGCAAAACGTTGAAAGATTCAGAGGAAATGTATCAATCCCTCTCTAACTCGTTCATGTCCCTTTCATTCATAAAAGTCCATTGATTTTAAACGCATCGAGTGTGGATGTAATTGGAGCATACAAATAGCCCCAGCCTTGTGGGAGAGTTGTAAACAGATTGGTTGAAATTTATTGTATTTATACCAAAGGAAATTATTGGCAAAAGTTTATTTTGCGTTACTTTTTGAAGAGATTTTCCTTAGGATATGGTGGGCTTCACCTTATTGAAATCCTTAGAAAATTGTTCCTTGTGTTTGTGTAACGCTTCAATTTTCAGAGGGTTTCCAAGTTTTCTTTCTTAGGTGACCCTCAGACTCATCTTTGAGGTGACACATTTTGCCTATGTGGAAATTGAGACAGAATTTTAAATGTTTTTCTCTTTAGGTCACGTAGTTCTGCGCAGATTCTAGGCTAGAATTCAGTCCTGAGGTGGGAGGGAGAAAAAGGAACATGGGAGATTGTTGATGTAACTGAGGATGATTTGGTAGAAGAGAAACCTGAAAACTTGAGAGCTCTCTGGTACTGAAGGATTCCAATGTGGAAGAAACTTTTGCGTCAACCCTCAGGGACAAAATGGATAGGATCTACAGGAAGAGATTTTGAATTAATGTAAGGAAAACATTTTTAAGTAGTCATAAGGGATCCCAAGTTCAGCTAAGATTCCTTAGGAGTAACGAGTTCCTCATCATTGGAGTGTCTAAGCATAGTTTGGAAAACTGTAGGCAGAACTACGGTAAAAGATACATTATACAGAGGGTTGGACTAGATCATCTTCCAGCTCTGAGATTTTATGACAATTTCTATCATTACATGCTGCTCCAAACGTAATGGGCTAACCTTTGCTTTTTTGGCATGAAAGAAGTAGGAGTTTGCTTGAATTACTGCAGCTGCGTCACTTTGAAATCTGTTCATTGGTTATGGACCCAGTATCTTCCCTGGAGAATCACAAATTCACACCACAGCCTTGAGTGCGGGGCTTGGTGTTTAAATCTCTGAGTTCGCTCACAGATATAAATCCACACACCATCAGACAGTCTTCTGTCCATTTACTTGGGTTTCTGTATGAGCTGGAATAATTTATGCATAAATCTGTGTGGTAAATGTAACTATTTCAGTGTCTTTGTCATAAATGCAGAAGTTGTCATTTTTCCATTCACTTGAACTATACACTTATAAGGGAAAAAAAAATGTTATACTTATTATACCCCATGAAATTGCAGGCTACTCTCAGAGCAATTGAAAGTAGCATCTATGCAAATGGATGCTATCGTTTTTGAAGAGCGTCCACAATCCTTGGGTCAGTAACTGGGAAGGTCTTTGCTCAGTCACTTACAAAAAAGGTCCTTAATGTTTGAACATCCAAGTCCATGACTTCTGTTCAATATGTTCTATATTTTTACAGTTTGAATGGAACAGTCTACCAATGAGTTTAAATAGCACCAGTCACTGAGTAACAGATAAATACTAGAATGATTCCCCTTTATATGGAATCCCGGGCCAATCTGATTCGCACGTTTCCCTGACTTGTTTTAGAATTTGAATAGCACACGTTCTAAGCTTATGGAAGCAAGACTAGGTATTGGGGTCAGATTTATTACTCTGACGTATTGTCAAATAGGAGGTGCAGTGTGGTGTTGGTCACGCGTCTCAGGTATAATCTTGGAAAATAGTTGGAATATGTTGATGGATTTCATGGGAAAAACATTCAGTAATTCTCAACAGGACGTATTCTCTTGAATGACATGCGTAATTCTGACTACCACACCATGTGACTTCCTTCCAGCTGTATGATGGTGTCCTTGGGAGCTGTTGGCATGGCCGGTCGGGATGAAGGACCATGGGCAGATCCTCAGGAGGTCACTCTAGTAGTTGTGGATCTTACATGTGTAGGCATACGTGTTCAGTGAATATTTGCTGATCTGTGAATGAAGCCCAGGGGTTATTATTTCTTCTTTGCATGAGTGTAGCTGCACTTGCTGCCTGGTTGCTTCTTGAGCTGCTAATGGCGCAGTGAATCAGAGAAGGCGCCGTGTTATCTAGAAAGGATACAGCAAATCACGCAGCTCTTTTGTAGGTTACTAGTGCTAGGAAGGTGGGGCTGCATTTCACAAAATACTAGTTATCCTCTGAGAAAGATGCAGCTAGACGCTCATCTTCACTTACCTGTTCTTGCTGATAGAAAGGTGAGACTGGGGAAGCTTTGGGATAGATAGTTTTCACTTAATTCTTACGTACTCTTGACCTTCTGAGAATACACCTGATACAGAATGATTTGGGGGAATTTTGGTGCCCCTACTTGCAGAAGCTGTAGCTTCTGCTATTATGATGACCACGACCATCATCACCATAATTGTTATCACCATAGAACATTACTTCCATGTCTAGTGTATGTACAGAACTCATACAATTACTGATGGTGAGGGATAATAAAGATGGGTTAAAATGGAAATGGATCAGTCCAGAAATCCTCTAGAGGCAAGAGGTGGCCTGTAGGACAACGGTAGATCTTTTCTAACCCTGAGATGAGGGCAGAGGGTCACAGTTAGTGTATCAACGATGGATCTTATTTAGAGGGGCAGCTGCCTTTTGGGGAACTGGACTAAAAGGGGATCAGATGATTTGGCCACTTGGGGGCTCAGACCCCCGGCAGTCACCTACTGTCCTGGGTTTACATGTGACAGCACCTGCCAGTGGCCCCCCAAGTTTAGGTCTTCTTTTGGTTTCCTCCTTCTGGGTCTTAGTTTTCTACCTGTATGATGTGATTAGTCAAAAATAGTGTCCAAGGTTCTTTCCAGGCTTAAAATTCTGATTCTTCTTTGCTTGTCCAGTCCCCAGAGTATATGCACCAGAAAGTCTGTTCTTCTAAGGCCGTGGCTACCGCATTGTGTAAGTCAGTCAAAGGGGATCTACGGGGGGTTTCCAGAGTTGACAATATTAGTGTCCGAAACCCAGGAATCGGTATTATATGTGGAGAGAGAACCTTAAGCTTATTTGTATAATGCAACTTATTTTGTATCATTTCCAAATTTTAGTTATAATCAAATTAAACCATTTTCATTAAAACCCATATCTAAGTATTTGAAGCTGATGTTCAAAGTGTTCCATATGACTAATTTTAAGAGTTGTACCCTATAGACTTGGGAAACCACAACTGCCTTCTGCCTTTCATGGGGGGAGGTATGCATAGCTAGAGCGCTAGGATTAACAGATAGGAACAATGCTTCACAGGCCTAAAAAGAACTATCCATTAGGTCAAGGAGAAGGCTGTTGTCAGAGCTAGATTTGCTTCTAAATTAAAAGCTTGTCCTGGGTTACACTGTCACTGATTTAATATGCTGGAAATTGAATTAAACACTATACAAAGATACTGTATCCAGGTCTGCACTTGTTGCGGAACAGGGCAGTGTTACATTCTGCCAGAAGCAGAGCTCAACCCCTTAACCTTTCCCAGTTGGGGAGTGCCTGGATCTTCAGGATGTTAGAGATCTGTTGTGACACTGCACAATTTTCAACCTCACGACAACATTTCAGTTTTTTACATTAAAAAAATTTTTTTAAAACATTTATTTAAAAATTGTCTGAAGTATGTCAAACTGTTTTCCCCCTTTCATGATTCATAAGTAGGCTGTTTGAATCAGTTCTACTTCTTTTGCTTACTTTATGTACTTGCACTGTTTTCCTGGCAGGGGAATCCTTCTACACAAACAGAGCAGTGGGCAGTGTGTGGGGTGGGTGAGGATTAGTCAGTCAAAATCAGGCACATATAGAAAAAAGGAGGATCTGCAGTGAAACGAGTCTAAAAAGACTTGAGCTGACTTGGAATTGGCTTCCCATCAAGTACATTTTTTTAAAGTGTATAATATGATGTTTTTTTTTAATTCATTCTTTAAAAAAATTTTGTTGTGGTAATAACACTTAACATGAGACCTACCCTCTTAATCAAAAATTTTTTTAAATTAATTTTTATGAGAGTATAGTTGCTCCACAACGCTGTGTTAGTTTCTGCTGTACAACAAAGAAGTACATTATTTAAGAAGGAAAAAGTCACCTTTCTGAACCCCCAGCCTAGGAGATTTCATTCATGTAAATAGTAGTCTGATTCCTCTTTCTGCAGCCTAGATAACAATTATGAATAAAGATATCAGTCTGGGGCTCAATTCTCTATTTTCCAGGTCTTTTCTCAGTAGCAGAGAGTCAATACTCAACACAAAGGTAGCCATTGTAGCAGTAACAGTTACAGAACAGTCCCTCATCGTTTCCTTCATTAGTTCATGGCATAATCACTGCATCAGTGTGACAGTAACAATGAAGAAATGATCCTTCAGGAAAGAGGGGAAAGGATTTGTAAAGCCTTCTTTTGTCTTGATAAGAGTTTTCAGCTGATTAATTAATTTGCTGTTTTACCAAAGTAAAATTAATAACAATCATTTTTTAAAATGTAGGTCAATTCTAGAAAACTCTCCAAAGTGATTTTTAGTACTTGGGTCTGTTGTTATAAATTAGGAAGGATGTCCCATAGGGTTTCATATCTCTAGGGGATGCACTGCTATTAAGAGTGGCAGTCACAGATATCCTGTGGGATTTTTCCTGAATCGGTTGGTGATGGTCGGGTTTGAAAAACTGAGTTCTAGATGGGAACAGGTCATATAACACAGTCCCAATGAAAGCATAAATATTAGTTGTGTTCCTGCTTCTAAAAAGTGAACAATCATTACAATTACTTAAGGATATACTAATATCTATCTATATCATATGTGGAATCTAAAATATGATACAAATGAATTTATTTACAAAACAGAAACAGACTCACAGACATAGAAAACAAACTTATGGTTCCCTGAGGGGAAAGGTTGGGGAAGGATAAATTAGGAGTTTGGGATTAGCAGATACAAATTATTATATATAAAGTAGATAAACAGCAAGGTCCTACTGTGTAGCACAGGGAGCTATATTCAATATCCTGTAATAAGCCATAATAGAAAAGAATATGAAAAAGAATATATGTCTATATTTATATGTAGAACTGAATCACTTTGCTGTCCAGCAGAAACTAACACAACATTGTAAGTCAACTATATGTCAATAAATAAATAAATTAATTAATTAAGGTTGGAATCAAATGGGTAAGGGAGAGGAAACCTGAAGTTCTGATCAATACCTTGGAAACTATCATTTCATCCCATTCTCTGATCTGCTGGTAGAAGAGGTGGGAGTTATGGATCGAGCATGAATTGATTAGTTGGAGGAAGAAAAAAAATAGCCATGAGAGAAATGAACGAAGATGGAGAATTTTATTCCATACTCAGAGGATGAACTTTTAATCCTTTGTCGTAGGAGTGGGAAAATTGTACTGATCCCCATTCTATAACGCATCACAGCAAAGTTTAAAGCAAGGCTTCACCAGCCAGGCTAAGTTTCCCTTAGATGAGTTGCAGCTCCAGCTGTGATGATGGTCACGTTTATGGGATCGAGTTGAGACTGAGGGCACCAGTGGGGTCTGCAGTCTGAGGGACTTTGACCCGAGTCCCGGATTATCACACAGGTCAGAAGAGGGCAAGTCAGCTGGCAGAGGGTCAAGGCCAGGGCACATCATCACAAAGGGGAACATATTAAGAGCCCAGGATTCTAAGCAGGGACCAGAAACAAACTTGATAATAGTAAAGGGAGGTTAGAATCTGAGATCAAGGTCATCATGCAGGCAAAGCATGACACCCGGACTTCAAAGTGTGAAGCCGAAGGGAGATTTGTTTCATGTATGTTCTCGTTATATAACTTCTGTCTGGTCGGGTATCAAGAGTAGGGCCTACAACTGGAGGTTGAGTTCTCATCCCGCTGAGGGGAGGGCAGAGAGCTGGGACTGAAGGCAGGTTCTCACTCATCCGCTGTGGACACCTGCAAATTCATCAGCAGCCCATTGGCCGAATCACTATGTGGTCACTGTAATCGGTTGCTGAGAATAAAATGACAGACATAAGTGACCAGTGATAACCTTTTCGTCATGTTTTCCACAAACATCTGCTTAAAATCATAGTAAGAAAAACATGTTAAAAAGAATATGCTCTCAAAAAGTTTATGTGGAATCTAAAAAAAATGTTACAAATGAATTTATATGCGAAACAGAAATAGACCTGCAGACAAAGAAAACAAATTTATAGTTACCAGAGGGGGAAGGGGGAGAGGGAAAAATTAGGAGTTTGGGATTAACATATACACATCACTATATATAAAATAGATAACCAACAAGGACCTACTGTAAAGCATTAGGAACTCTACTCAATATTCTGTAATAACCTATAAGGGAAGAGAATCTGAAAAAAATAGATACATATGTATGTATAACTGAATTTCTGTGCTCTAAACGTGAAACTAACACAACGTTGCAAATCAACTATACTTCAATAAAAAAATAAATAAAAATAAATGGTTTAAAAAAAAAAAAAGGCTTACCATCTAGGAAAGGAGGCAAGTCGCTTTCATACCCCTGCAATCTGTCTGTGATGAGGCACTGAGTGAGCTGTTGCCTTACTCAAGGTAGAGTCAGCAACCAGCGGCCTTAGCATCTCTTGGAAGCATCTCAGAAATGCAGAATTTCAGGCTCACCCCGATCTACTAAATCACAACTTGCACTTGAACAAAATCCCCAGGGGGTTCGTAGGCATTTTTAAGTTTGAGAAGCAGAATAGCATTCTGCTACAGAGGAGGGAGGACCCCTTTCAGCTGAAATGGTCAAGGAAGGCTCATCTGAGCTGGACATTCATGGAAAATATACTTGATCCAGACACCGTAACTGGCTTTCTCACTAGTTATCGCACTCAGTACGACAGCTTGGAAACCGTACCGGTGATAGGCGCACACGTACACACCCGGGAGCCTCCTCATAGACAGCACTGTAAGCAAAAGTATGACAAACAAAGTGAAAGATTCTAGTAAAATCTTTATTCAAACTCCATTGTTTTATGTTTTTATTGTTCACAACTGTTGACTGCTCTCTGCTCACAGTTTTATATTCTACTCAGACCTTATGCCATCTGGTCACTTGGGATGGAGGGGACAAGGGGTGGTGAGAAAGGGACCAGACCTTCTCAGCGGAGGTGGACACTAGGAAAGCGTTGGGTTCAGAGTAACCAGACCGTTAGGTTAGAGAATGAAAAGAGGGACATGGGGCTTCCCTGGTGGCGCAGTGGTTGAGAGTCCGCCTGCCAATGCAGGGGACACGGGTTCGTGCCCCGGTCCGGGAAGATCCCACATGCCGCGGAGCGGCTGGGCCCGTGAGCCGTGGCCGCTGAGCCTGCGCGTCCGGAGCCTGTGCTCCGCAGTGGGAGAGGCCGCGGCGGTGGGAGGCCCGCGTAGCAAAAAAAAAAAAAAAGAGGGGCATGGCAGCTCTTGCCAAGAAAGACATAATGATTTGTCATCTTTGCTCAGAGAGGCGGAGCTAGGCTGGTTGTGGCATCCTTATTCATACTTTTCTGAAAAGGGAGCAGCCTTGAGGGTGAGCAAAGATGTCCCATCGCTGGGTGTCAGGGATAGTGGAGCGGGAGGTCAGGTTCTGGGCATCCCTCATCCTTAGCTTTTAGTCTGCTGGACCAAGGAGCTTCTGCATCTTCATGGGAAAGAGGAACCAAGAGAGGAGTAACGGAGACGAACTAGGAACCCAGGCCTGCGAGACCAGGTCCTGTCCAGGAGTTGGCAGGGTATTTTTATAAGATGACGTGGGAAGACTTCTGATGACCAACCTGCTGTGTGCAATTCAGGCTCTTTATGGTGACCCAGGAGGCTCACAAGGCAGGCTATGCCATGGGAAGAAATATGACAGTTCAGCCCGATGTCATGCTTTACTGTTCGTCTTCCTAAGTGAGAAACATAGCATCAACAACATGACAAAATATGTCAGTGTCTGGGTTGTGGGATAAAGAGATAATGAGGATGGCGCCTTATAAGATGTATATTTGGGTAGCTGTGCGATCAGTTTCCTTATTTCACGTTAAACAAAATAGAAAAAGATGGCCTTCCCAGAAATGCTTCTTTGCAAAGTAATAGTTTTCTAATTTCCCTTTCGTACAACATCTGGTGTTGCTAGGCTGTCATTTCTGTTGCTAGGGTTCCCTCCCCCATCTATGTGCTAGGACGTGATTGTTTCGTTCAGTGTTCTGAAGTGTTTCCATGGAGAGTTCCTAAGTTAAATTTTCTCAGTCTGCTTTATCGTTAGGTGTGGTCACCCTGCCAGGCTCTAGACCTGCATGTCTTTCCGATATTGTAGCTATTTCCATTGAAATCTAGTTATTCCCGATTGAGGTGTGCTGTCAGTGTCAAATACCCAGGGGATTTTGAGGACTTAGTGTGAAAAAAAAGGGGATGGTAACTATCTCATTAATAACTTTCATAAGGGTTATATGCTGAACTGATAACATTCTGGATATATTGGGTTAAATAAAATATACTGTTAAAATTAATTTCACCTGTTGCTTTTTTTTTCTTTTTAAATGTGACTACAAGAAAATTAAAATTACAAACGTGGCTTGCATTGTATTTCTATTGGACAGAGATGCTCTAGATGATGTGAGAGCTCAGTTCTTGAGGAGTGAGAAGAGGATAAATCCAAAGTGAAGTGTTTCAGAATATTAAGATAAGAATTTGCTAGAAGTTACCAAGGAAAGAACACTGAGTTGTTTCACTGCTGAGGCAGGTTGACTTAATGGATTTTGCAAATAAGGTTACCTGCTGGTAAAAACGGGGTCTTTAGGAGATAAAAGCCCTAATGTGGGTGCAGCCCATGGTCTTCCCTGCTTCCTGCCTTGCTTAAGGCCCAGTGACCCGCTGTGCTGCTTTGGTGGTTTAACAAATAATTCTTAATGATGACGACAATAAAAACTAAATCTTTGTAAGTGCCGTTGTAGCTTGCCAAGCGCATTCTCTCCTATTAAACCATCCAATCTTCTCACCAGCCTCTCAAGGCAGGAATTTTTATCATTCCCATGTGAAGATGAACCCACTAAGGTTCAGAGAAGGTAGAAGATTTGCTCAAGGGCGCACAGCTCCTCAACAGCAAGTGCTTGCACTCCCATTCTCGACTTCAGCTTCTGAATTGCAAGCTTTTCCCACTGTATCTTACAAGATTAATCCAAGAGAATCGCCTGGAGAAGCATTTCCCGACCTTTCCGGCTGGCAGCTGTGCTAAAAACTGCAGTGAGTTCTATTGTACTGTGACATCAGTGGGAATTAGTTAATACCAGTTTATAGGATTTTCCTCTGACTACCGGGAAAGGGAGAGCCCCACCTGAGGACAGGAGGTCAGATTTGAGTCCTGACTTTGCTGGAAACTCCTCAACTACAAAACAGTGGGTGGGAGTTACATCAGATCATTTCTAAAGTCCCTTCCAGCTTTATAATTCTATGAAACCTGGTATCTAAAAGGAGTATATCAACTCTTTTCATGCACCTTATTAAATATCCACTTGGGGAACAATATGCATGTTTTATTGACCTGGGCTAGTTTTCTGATAAACTACTCCCGGAATTGGTATTTCACACCAAACTTCAAACATTTTATCCACAAGGTGTCACTTTCATTTGGTGCCTACTGGTAAGATACATGTTGTTTCCATTGGGAAATGCATGACACTAAAGAATAGTGAGTAGGCTCCAGTCCCATGTGAATACTATGTAGGTAACCTGTATTTTTATTTTTTAATTTTATTTATTTATTTTTTATTTTTTATTTTTTGCGGTACGCGGGCCTCTCACTGTTGCGGCCTCTCCCGTTGCGGAGCACAGGCTCCGGACGCGCAGGCTCAGCGGCCATGGCTCACGGGCCCAGCCGCTCCGCGGCATGTGGGATCTTCCCGGACCGGGGCACGAACCCGCGTCCCCTGCATCGGCAGGCGGCCTCTCAACCACTGCGCCACCAGGGAAGCCCAACCTGTATTTTTATCCTCATTTTGCATGCAGTCATGCTTTGCATATGCCAGCGTTCTACCCCACATATGTTCATAAATTATGACTTCAACTACGACCATTCAAGGCAAGCCCCGCTGTCAGTCACATCTCTCTCTCTGAGACCAGCAGGATTTACATCTGACATAACTTCAAATTCAACTCCTAAGACCTATCTCAGAGAACCAACTCTATATAGTCCAGCATATGCAAGTGCTAGAAAATTCATTCTCAAATGCACACAATGCAAAATTTTCAGAATCAGACACAGCTAGTCTTTGAAAAAGCAATTCCAAATATTCATTTCTAAAAATCAAATAATTCCTCCCAAAAGATGCCCCCCAAAGTAGATATGACTTGCTTTGAAAAGGCTTGGCAACTGTAATCAGCTGTAACTGTATAATAACTGTAATCAACTGTAATAATAATTATTATTTGGTGGCATTCCATGAAAAATATATAGGATCATTTTTCTTTTTAGTTCAATGGCATCCTTGAAAAGTATAGTTTTTCCAGAGAGACTGATTTCCAAGTATGTTTTTAATGTTCATGACATTAAATGTGTTCTGACTTACTCTTTTTTTTTTTTAAATCCCAAGTGATATGTTCTAAGAAACATGCATATCTATACTATAGTTATTTTCCCCGTGATTTTCTTCCATGTGTACACCTGATCATGCAGTTATGTAGGTTCGGATATGCTGGAAAGAACAGACATGATTTAATTAAACTCAGATAGTCTGGAGTAAAAATGCCTTCATTCATTCATTCAATAAGTATTTCTCATGCATTCACTGTGGGCGGGCTCTGGGCACAGCAAGAGGAATGGGATGCACTCCCTGACTTAAAGGAGTTCTCTGTCTGGCAAGAGCCTGTCTCATTTATAACTGTTCACACCTCAGAAGGTCATGCAGCCTCAGCAACGACGGGAGTAGTGTCGTTGGGAGAATAGCAGAGGGATGGGGAACCTCTGTCTGGAGGAAGGGGTAACATTTGAGTGGGACCCAAGAGAGTTCCGAGCAGAAAGCATAGAAGGGACAACGACGTCTCATGCCCTGTTTGTCAAGAGCTGAAGCGGAAAGTAGGAAGGAAAGAATGTTAGCAGATGAGTTGTGAGTTTGGGGCCAAACTAGCCAGGGCGTTGGGTGCTTTCCTAAGGAATCAGGACTTGATACTGTTGGCAACAGGGACACGTATAGACACGTATAGATACATCTTTTCAAACACCTACCTTTTAGCAGTGGGAAAGATTGAATCGCAGTCTGGAAATATTGGAGAAGGAAGTCTCCTGCATTCTTCAGAGGCAGAGAAAAGAAAATGTGAGTGAGGGGTGGGCTTGAAAACTATCCGGAACTTTAAGGTGCAGTGGAATGAGTGAGTGAAATGAAAGCCCAGAAGAGCTCGGCGAGTCTCACTAAAGATTCTGATAGTACTTAATGAGCTATTGGAAAAGGCATAAACGTAAACAGAGTTAAATAAAGATGCTCTGTAATGTAGGCTGGGCCATTAAAAAAGATTTACCAGAGTAAAGCTAAATACGGTGTCGTGAATAATTAATGGGCCCGTGACAACTCAGTAATAACTACCCTGAACTTTCACAATAGTGCATGAACAGGTGTGCGTGTCAGGAGGAGGGTTTGCTTTTATAGTCAACACCAGTTAGCTGGGAGATTTCCCTGCAGAAGTTAGTTAGGGATTCCTGGGGGTGGAGCCTGCTGACTGACCTCTGACCAGCAGTGAGTAGCTGCTGTCTCCCATGGGTTACTGGTTGAGCCTTAAAGGAGTTTAGTTGTAAATTCAGTTCTTGTCCTTCATTCCCTGGGCTCTAGGTGCTATTTTCGCTTTCAGTGGGATTTCCCTTTCTTACTTTAGGAAATGAACTTTGTTCTCCTTGTGGGTAGGTGCACTCCACCTGGAACAGAACTTCGTGAGGGTGAGGGAACCTTCCTTGAATGGACCGGGCCATTCAAGCCATTAGGACGTGGAGGACGGTCCACCTGGGATACTTAGCTCAGTGGAGACTCCACAGAGGAAGTTACCTTTGAGCCCCAACTGACCTCTTTTATTTCAATAAATCCTCATTTAACAACCTTTAAAATTTTCTTAATTTTTAGTTTTTAATTAATAAACTTTTCCCCAAGCAGTTTTAGGTTTATGGAAAAGATGGAATTGAAAATACAGAGTTTCCGTATACTCTCCGCCCACCTCCAGGTTCCTCTATGACCAACATCGTCTGTTAGTGTGGTACATTTATACAATCGATGGACCCAAACTGATACATTATGTCGACTGAAAAAAAAAGAAAACTCGCAACCTGAAAGTTGAGAGTTATGTTTCATTCGGCGGGAATTTTTAGGACTTCCAACCTGGGAGGTAGCATATCAAGTAAGCCTGAGAGAACTGCTCCGAGGAGGTGAGGGGGGAGCCTGGTCATATAGGAGTTTTGCAACAAAGGGCAGGTCGTCTGAACGTCAGAAGAGTATTGTTGATTAAAGGAAACCAGATATCACAAGTTAAGAAATTTAGCGCTTTTCTCTGTACAGGAAGATGCAAGCGTCTGGGCTCACTGAAATCATTCCTTTGACATGCACCTCAGCTCTCTGGGGCCAGTATCCTGTGTTTTCACATCCTGAGTTTCCGCAGGGCTCACCAGCTGACCATAATGGCTGATGACTGTGACGTCCTTTGTTTGCAATTACGACAGGCAACATTACATTTCTCATTACTATTAACTAAACTCCACAGTTGAGAATTCACTTTTTGTGTTGTAAATTCTATGAGCTGTGACAAATGTATACAGTAGTGACTTGTGTCCACCATTGCAGCATAACACAGAACAGTTCACTGCCCTAAAAACCCTCTGCGTTCCACCTATTCATCCCTGCCTCCCCCCTTCCCCTGGCACCCACTGATCTTTTTACTCTATGCATAGTTTTACCTTTCCCAAAATGTCATACAGTTGGAATCATACGGTACGTAGCCTCTTCAGATTGGCTTCTTTCACTTAACAATGTGCATTTAGAGTTTCTCCGCAGGATTTCGTGGCTTGATAGCTCATTCTTCTTAGTGCTGAATAATATTCCATTGTCTGGACACACCGCAGTTTATTCATCCATTCACCTACTGAAGGGCACCTTGGTTGCTTCCAAGTGTTGACAATTTTGAATGAAGCTGCTGTAAACATTTGTGTTCCGGTTTTGTGTAGATGTAAGTTTTTTCAATTCATTTGGGTAAATATCAAAGAGCACAATTGCTTTGTCTTATGGGAAGAATAGGTTTAGTTTTATAAGAAGCTACCAAACTGTCTTCAAAAGTAGCTGGACCATTTTATATCCCCACACTTAACAACTTTTGAGTATCTACCATGTGCCAAATACTCCTTGTTTGAGGGTATGAAGTTAGTGAACCAGGGCACAAGATGTTATTCTAGAAAGAGCTAAGATACCATGACCTTGTTCAAGTTACTAGTTCTAAATTTAATCTTTAGAGGGGGTTACTGATTAGGATCTATGCTTTATAGTATAAATCCCATAGTTATTCTTAAATGAGAAATGGGTAAAGGAATAAAAATTTAAATTACAGTGAAATATTAGTTGTTCCCGTGATGCATTTGAATAGCTTTATGAAATTACTTTGCTGGACATCTAGACATTGAGTTGTGGTACCAGCTCTGGTTTCACATGGGTGTGAGAAAAATTATTGGAACGAAATCAGCCTTTTTTAAAATGTACCTTTGAGATGAGTTATATTCATGGATTTATAAAACTGCTTGGTAATTGTTCTTTTAAAAATGTAACCATGGGGTAAATAATTTTCAGTGAAAAAAATCACAGCATGCGCGCGCCCCCCCCCCCCCCCCAATTCTTTAAAAATACTCTGGAGTTCTGCCCGAGACTTGAATAGTTGCCCTGGGTAGCGACAGCCCGGTTCACTCATGCCAGCTCAGCTTGGGCTTTGCCTCCAATGGAGTTGCATGGAAATCAATACACAGATGAATGGCAGAAAACTGGTTTCTCTGCCTTTTAAAAGGCCTCGTCAGGGTCTTCATTTGAATTGTTATAGTATTAGCTAAGATTGAACTGAATTATTTTTGTAATTCTTAAAAACAGACAATGAATTAAAAATCTTCTTGTCGTCTGTTGGACTAAAGCAAAAAAGAAGATGAACATGTTAATCCTTTTCAGCCTAAATCATATAATCAGATAATTTTCTTGTTTCCTTTGTTCTATATGGAAACAATTTGAGTATCAGTGTCAAATGTCTCTGCTTTCTGCATAAGTGTTCATTTCAATCCAGGTCCCCACGTTTGTCTCCATATTTCCAATTTTTTGGGTTTTCAAATTGCACACTAATATTTGTGAAACTGAAAATTTGACATGATGTGAAATGACAATTCTAGTAAAGCTATCTGGCTGAGAAGGCCAGTAAAACTTTCCCAGTTTCATTAAACAGAACCAGTCATTCCATTTGGTTGAGGCCTCAGCTTTGAAACGGATTGAGATGTTTGCTTCTCTGTCAGGAGGATCGATGTGCGTCTGTTGATTGTAACGGGACCATGCTTGAATGGCCAGTCTGTGGGCCCTTGATTTTGGTGGTGGTGGTGGGAGGGATTAGCAAAGCAATGCTAAGGAATCACTTTCAGGTGCTTGAAAGAAAGAACAAAACTTTATCTGGTAGAGACATGAAAGTTCTGAAATCTACCGAATTAGGAATGAGGAGGAGATGCAGTAACAGAAAGAAGTACAGTTCATATGCACTCCGATCTGCATGTGTGACTTGCAGCAAAGTGCTGTCCTTCTTTTCTTCTCTTTAAGAAATACCTAATTAAACCCACAGTCACCTGGGGCTTTTGCTGTGTTACCTGGGGGTCCTCCTAGGACGTGAGAGGAAGACGAACGGGGTGGGAGGAGGGGAGAGGAGAGGAAAGGCAGGCTGTGGGTCAGGCGTGTGTAAAAACGTCTTTATGAACTCACCTGGACGTGGCATTCGTGTGCTGGCTTGCACTTCGTCAATAATGTCTCTTGCTTACTTTGGAATATAGGTTTTAGATAAGATTGACACCTGATTTTATCAGCCTCACACTCGTTAGTTTCGTTTGTAAATTCTATCCCTTTCTGGAATGTGTGCTTCACGAGAGCAGACATTTTTATTTGTTCACAGCAGTGTCCCCAGCATCTAGTATGGTGTCTGGCACGTCGCTGTCATTTAATACGAACTTGTTGATTAAATGAATGAAATACAAATTAGCAAGTCATCATTCCAATCAAATACTTGGGTGCGTTCCTAATTTCTATATGTTCTATTTTACTTGTGAATTTAATCCGTGGATTTAAGAAGCATGTGACGCGCGGGGCATCCCCTCGTCGCGTGCCCGATGGCCTCCCTGTTGAGTTTTGTTGTTGGCATCAGGCGAGTGGATGGAAGGGCTAGACTTCTGCAGAGCTTAGACCCCAGAGCGTAGGTACCAGGTCTTTAGAGCCCCCAGCCTGAAAAGCCACTGCCTAATCTAAGTGTGCTTGTCAGTTCCCTTAGAGAACATCCCAGGAGAAGCTGCTACCCCCCGAGATAACTGTGTGCCTTCCCTCCTGGACCCAAGATGAGCCTGGATTTTCACAAGTAGAAGCTTTGGTCCTGCTGGTTATGCTGGTTAAGCAGCCTCAGAAGCCTGTCTTTGCATAATACTCTCCTGCAGTGTGTGTCCCACAGGGAAGGTCCCCCGGGCTTTCCTAGTGACAGCCATGATTTATTGTTTCAGGTGGTCCCGTTCTTACTTTGTCTTGTGGGGTAAGAGTGAGCAAGAGATACAATTTGCACCATATTCTTATACCCAATCCTACATCCTACACTTAACAGTTCTGACTGGACAAAAGCACATGGCAACAGTAATCATAGCATCCCATCGTTTGCACCTGCTTGCGTGTCGCCATGAAGTCCACTCGTTCATAGCAGTCCCTCCAGGTCTGTTTTGACTTTGCCACCATTTGTAAAACCAGACGAAGTCTCATGTTTGAATTGTGCCCCGTCGTCCTCCCCCCTCCCTCTCCCCAGTGCTACTATAATCTTAACTTGCATCTGGTTCGCGAAGGCTTCCACTGACTTAGCCCTGCCTGCCTTGAAAAGCGGGTTCCACCTTTCCCATCCTGGTCACTCTCCTCTCTCTAAATGGGTCCCTTTTCCTGTGCTCGTCAGTCACTCATCTGCTTGCTGTCACTGCCCGTCCCATCACTGTACCCTCTCCTCCGCTCTTCCTGGGAAGTGCAGAGAATCTGCATCTGCGTTCCTTCTCCCCAGCCTCTTGGTCCTACAGAGCTCACTGTGTTCCTCCCAAAGGCAGGGCACAAAGTGCTTTGATTGGCCCATATGCCGGAGTTCCTTTCAGTTGGTTTGTGAACACCAGGGCTGCTATAAGATTTGAAGCCCATGACTGTTAACAACTATAGTAGTAATGGCGGTAGTGGTATGATAGCTTGTATTAGTGTGGTTTAACTTTCATCTTTCACACAGCATTTTCACAAGCTTTTAAAGCTAGTTGTATTTTTATTACGATTTCTTCCATAGCATCAGAGTAAGTGCTGAGATTCAGAAGAGCTTTCAGCAACTGGATAACATGGAAATTTGACTGCCGTCTTATTGTTTTCTCCTCTGGTTCATAGACACCATCCAAACCATTTTAAATATCCTTATTTTTAACTGGAAAGCCAGATCAAGGTTTCCAAGTATAATACAAGATCATCATCATTTTCTTCAGTAATAATTAATCTATCCATATTTGAAATATCATACTCAGTAACTCATGAGAAGTATTTAATAAGGTCCTAACCAAATGCTGGGACTATTCACAACACCACCTAGCCTCTGCTAGCCTCTGGAGATATTTTCCACTCATAAATTGTTGGTTTTAACGTGACGCCATTTTTCTGGAACACGGTGTCGATAGGAGAAATAAGGACACGTGCTGTCCTCCTGTAAGGAAATCCTTCAACAGGCGTTCTTCAGGTGGCACCAGGTTGTGTGTCAGAGCTGTGAGAAACAGTATTTGTCTACCAACATGGACTTGCTGGTTTTCGCTCTTTACAAGTACGTTTGCAAGCCCATTAATATGGTAAAATCCTTTTACACACCTACACACACGTGCCCCACAATGTTGAAAGGCATATGAGAAACTGGATAAGTATCTTTGCAGCACAAATTACATATTACAGACAAGGGCTCTTTCTCCTAACATAAGAATTCTCATCAATCGATACGAAAAAAAATGGCCAGTAACCGCTTTAAAAATGGGCAAAAATGTTTGTAGACAGTTTATAGAAAAAGAATGTTTTTAGCTCACAAAAGATGAACAATTTTACTTCCAAAGGAAGAAATTCACTTCCTCTTTTCAAGCTGTTTACATCTGCCTAACGTAGAGGATTTGCTTGGGTCTCTTGAAAGCCAGTGCGGGGCCTTCTCTACGGCCCGGTTGTACGTGTGTGAAGCAGGCCCCGTCTGCTGTCTTCACCTGGAAGGCTGAGATTTTTTACAAAACCCTTTATGTATGTGGCAGACATTTAAGACTGGCTCACCGAATACCCACTCTGGCTCCCTTCTAGTGAATCCTATGTGATGAAACTGGAGAGCTTAAAAAAAGTGGGGGGATGGGGAAGGAGCAAGGAAGGGGACGTTTTCAATCCTTTCATGCGTCTGGAGAACCCGGTGCTGGCAACAAGCTGCATTTGTGATAACTTGGAATGATGACACGAGCAAGTGAAGGTGATGGCTGTGTGCCGGGAAGTGTTTTGTTTTTCTGGGAAACTGTGATAGAGACTGTGGTGCCTGGATCCTGTGGTCCTAAGTGCTGAACAGCAGGTGGTAGCAACACAGAGATGCCGGAAGTGAGGTCTCACATGTGGGCAGTCATCTTCAGCTGCATTGCTCCTGGCCACGGGACATCCCGGCGTTTCCTTGATGACCCCAGAAATTCTTCAAGTCGTCTAATACCTTGTAATAAATCTTTCTCTTCTTAAACTGGCTGGAGTGGAGTCGACAGATACATTTCAAAAGTATAATTGTGTTTCGGGAACCAGAAGGTAGAGGTGGAGGATGGAGCAGAGAACAGAGGCATAATAAATAAATAAACCAATCAAAGCCAAAAGGAGTTCCATTAAAAAGGTTCCATGAGATTTTCAGTTCTAGCTATTTCACCGCTGAAAAATACTGTAAATTAAAGCTAAATTTGCTTTTGGGTCTCCCCATTGAAATCTCATAAAATGTTATTTTCTAGACATTTACTCTTTCATTTAGTCAACTATATCAATCAAGTGCTTCATCAAATTAACCACAATTACAGAATTCAGGCATACTTTGATTTAGATGATATGCCTTTTCCTTAAAACGTATAAACCCAAGTAACAACCTGTTATTTTCAAAAAATCTTAACAGGAATCCTTTAAAAAATATAAAGAGGATTGAAAGATGAACGGGACTTAGTGGGGTGGCCAGAAGGTTCGCTCGGGTTTTTCCATAAGATGTTACGGAAAAACCAGAATGAACTTTCTGGCCAACCCAGTAGTTTCTCAGGCTCAAGGAAATTTGATCCAGTTGGATAAACAGGTTAGAAAACCGGTCATAACAATGCAGTATAAATTCTCCATTGGTAGGTTGCATGGAGTGTGATGGGAACATGGAGAAACAGGAAAAACTGGTTGACAGACTGAGGATTTCTCCACTTTTAAACGTTCTGTGATGAGGCCACAAGCATACCCTGAAAAGAAGTGTTAAAACCTAAAGCAGGGCTTCCCTGGTGGCGCAGTGGTTGAGAGTCCGCCTGCCGATGCAGGGGACACGGGTTCGTGCCCTGGTCCGGGAAGATCCCACGTGCCGCGGAGCGGCTGGGCCCGTGAGCCATGGCCGCTGAGCCTGCGCGTCCGGAGCCTGTGCTCCGCAACGGAAGAGGCCACAACAGGGAGAGGCCCGTGTACCGCAAAAAAAAAAAAATAATAAAATAAAATAAAACTTATCAGAGTGGAAAGAAAAGAAGAAAGCTCGTAATGTGGGCCTGGAGGTTTCCTCTTCTGACAAAATCCCACCAAACATACAACAATCCCTGATATTTCAGCTCTTTATGTCTGACCTGTGCAACAAATAGATTCCTGATTTCTCTTTCGGGAGAAGTTTTATGGGAAAAAAAAATCTCTCCAAAAAAGGAATGGCACAGTGGATCAGAGTGCAAATAGCCCCACGCGTTTTTCATACAGCAGCACTGTTATTCAGGACGTTGAAACACAGACGCTTGGCCATGAGGGTGGATTAAGGACTGGGATTTGGGGGAAATGCAGTCCAAACTTCTGTTCATAGGATCGTCTAACCTGTGGTGATAGTCACTAAACCCTTCATCACCCAACCCCAGGCAAACTGGAAGCTTCTACAGACATCCTTACATTCCAGCTGGACTCAGGAGATTTTTGAATCAAAATAGGGAAATACTGTTTTATTTACAATAAAATATTGTACAGAAACAATAATACAGAAAAAAATATTTTTCAGCAAAATCCTGAGAAAGGATGAATATCTGTTGAGTTTTTTTGCTATGGAGAGATAACCCAAAGACCTCAGTTTTAAGGGAAAAAATATATATTTGTCTTTCTAGGTACAAGGCTGGTTACCCATGTTATATTCTGAGAGCCTATATTGTGAGTCAAGAAAATAATTTTCCAGGATAAAGGAGTGATAGCCTCGAGGGACTTCTCCCCTGTGGGCAAATTCCTCTACAAGAATTCTCTCAAACCCTCTGGCAAGTCTGGTGCCAGGAGGCATAACAGCATGTGCTAGGGCTGCACCTCTGCTTGAAGAGAGGCGGAGTTAAAGAAAAATGTCAGTTTACAAACTGGTCTCTCCACTGACTACAACAGTTTGGCCTCGACTATGTGGTTCTTAACTTGTCTACTTGACTGAAAAGTGTTTATCAGATTGAGGACCTGGTGCTTGATCGTTGGTGACCTGAGCGAGACAGGTTTTGCTGAAGCTCTGAGGGCAGAAGCCAGATTCCTGTGGGTAGAGGGTGCAATCAGAGGTGGGCAAGTGGGGAGGTGAGTGTGGGCGACACTAGAAAAGCTTGACCATGAGGCCGAGAAGAGGGGCTGGACGGGAATCTGGGCCCGGGAAGGGGGAAACTCCTAGCTTTTCTGTTCTTCTTTTCTGCTCTTCCCTTTTCTTCTGTGCCTTCTTGTGTTATATTTTAAATGGGAGAGTCTGGAACATGTGTGAATATGGTTGGATGGTGGATCCCAGAGAGGGTGAGAGAGGGACGTGACACCTGAGACCAGCCTTGATTTCTTTCACATGTAAGGTTTCTAAGAAGCAGGGGGCGTGGCACCCAGAGCACAGGAAACAATGGCGTTTCTGGGGCGGTGGAGGGAGTAGGGGACCTGTACAGTCAGGGGCCGCTGGCCATCTGGTAATTTCTATCCTTTCTGTGAATTAGGAGACACGGTCATCTACTGTGGGAGGGGTGGGTGTGCAGTTAGAGCAGGATTTACAAGGTTGAAGACATAGTGACTTAAAAGGATGGAGAAATAACCGGACTAGAGAAATCTGGTAAGATCAAGGGTCAGGGGGCCCAGTGGCGTTTGATGACCTTGATTTTAGAGCATTTCCAATCTGCCTGATTTGTGATTTTTCTCTGCAGCGTTTGGATTCTCAGAAACATTCATCTAGACATTTGTCAGCATCCAATCAGCTTAAAAAAAAAAATCAGGGTCCTATAGTTGGCACCAAATATATGACAACATACATTCCAGAGAGGAAATACCGACAATAATTTTAAAAGCCGATATACACAGAATATATCAGGTCATATATGCTATGAAGAAAAGTAAAGTGGGGGACAAAGAGAGCTGGGAGGAGAGTTTTGATTTATAGAAGGTAGTTTGGGAGAGTGTTTCCAGTAAGGTGACATTTGAGCAAAGCACTGAAGTGGGGGGAGTCGACCATGCAGACACCTGAGGCAGAAGCATCCCAGGTAGCAGTATCACACCTGGGAGGCTGCCGAAAGGGAAAGGGACCAGTATGGCAGGAGCACAGGAACAGGTGGCTGAGCGGACGAAGGGGAGGGATCACGGGCCGTGCTCCTGGGTGTCTTGTGGGCCACAGAGGGGACCTTGGGTTTTACCTTGAGTGAGCGGTTTTAGGTGGCAAAAGGTCGACTGTGAAGTGGGGTTTTGCTAGGGGGTGTTGAGCAAAGGAGAAGAGTACAGGTTGAGGGCCTTTGCCAGAGGTGTATCGCAGTTGGATGGGGCCGCACGGGAAAGGGGGGGGAATTGAAATGGCCCCGGGGCTGCCACACCTCGTGACCTTGAGGGATAACTGCTTTGATTTGAGGAAAGCCCCCTGGACGGACAGGAGGCCGTGTCAGTGATGTGGACACGGCGTAGAGGGGGTGACTCTGGTCCCGCACGTGCTGTACTGCGTGCTCGCTGGTGCCACTGCCCTGCCGGCTGGGGGTCCATGGTGAAGGCGACCCACCAGCACGCTGACATGGGGGCCCTGTGACCGGAGGACACAGGGAGGGACGGAGCCCCGCACAGAGGCTGGGTTCCCTGCAGTGGTATGAGTGGGAGGGGACGGCCGGGCTGGGGGTCCCCCCCTTTCTCTCTAGGTGCCCCTTCGGAATGAGCCTCCACTGGCAATGTATGTGCCTATTGCTTCTGGTCTCGCCCTGGACAGTGTTTCTAGTCTCCAGTCCGAGGCATGAATGACCAGATGACCAGGTCCCCGTCATCTGTGAGAGTTTATGTAACTTGTGCTGGGTATGTGTGTGTGTGTGTGTGTGTGTGTGTGTGTGTGTGTGTGCGCAGAACACACAGGCTCCTTGGCACAGGGCAGGTAAAGTTAGCCCCTGACAATCTGGACGTGGCCAGCTGACCTGTAGTTTACTTTCATTGCCACGGTCAGGACCCTGGACCCTGATCCTCAAAGTTCAGTCCTCACCCGCTTGTTAGAAATGCAGGCTCTCGGGCCTCCAATCGAATGGATTAGAATCAGAATTCACATTTTAGCAAGATCCCAGGTGACTCGTATGCATATTGAGAAGTGCTGCTCTAGAGATACTCAAAAACAAAATAAAACAAAACAAACGCAAACTGGGGGGCACTTATATTTTCTATTTAAGATCATTTTCCCAACATCCTTCTTGTGCTAAGCATAGTCTACCAACAGGCCTTCTCTAAGTTCTTTGAACAAAGTAGAAACATTGGTATAATCACTTTGCTACAAAGTGGAGCACACATCACCTAATTACTTGTGTAATGGGAAGTCATTCCCTTTTCATCTTATCTTTTCTTTCAAGATCCGGATCCTTTGGTCTTTCTAGATAAGAGTTCTCTCGCCTGGAAGCTTGGACCACTCCAGCTACCTCAGATGTCTCACTTCAGCTTCCCCTGAACGTAGTTGAGTTAAATAACTTATATGCGTGATTATATGCTTTTCAAAAGGATGTTTGTAACGATTTTTCAACATCTTCCCAATATTAGTTGCAGGATGAGTGCTGTTAATGCTTGGCCTTATGCGTGGCGTCATGAAAGTCATTCCAGGGAGAAAATGATCCTGTTTCTGCCCTGGCAGTTTCATCCAGGAGCTAAAGCACAGGATGCAGGGGTGTGGCTCTGCCGTGTCATCAGTCGGGCCGCATGAACGTCCAGGCATCTGGACCTCCTCACAGATGGGCAGAGCGTGGTGAGAGGACTGATAACACGGCTTTAACAAGTGCCAGTGACTGTGCTTTGCATAAATGATCTTTTGTTCTCATAACCTCCACGATATAAGCACTGCCATTTGCCCATTTTATAAAAGGTTGACAGATAAGTTAAAGGCTTGTCCAAGGTCATGTAATCAATAAGAAAAGCAAACTTTCGAATCCAGGCGTACATGACTCTAGGGACATGTTACTAACCGCTGTGCTGGAACCACTTGTCAGAAATTGGGGGCATCAGGCCATTAACTTCTAGGAGGTTAGCAGTGATAGCGTACCTGCCACGAGAGCAGCCCTTGAGTGGGAAAATCCAGGTGTAAGGTGAGAGCGGCACATCCAGGATGTGATCAGAACAGAAGTGTAGCAAGGGAACGGGCAAGAGATGGAGGCCCAGGCAAAAGGCAGGTGTCCCATTACCCAAACCGGGGTGCCCAGGGGTGCGACTTGAAACGGTATCATTGGTGAGGATGGCTGGACACGTCTGATAATCGGTCGCACTTGGTCCTGCCTGGGGTTGGGGTCACGCCTGTGGATGAGAAGTAGCTCAGTGACCAGGCTGGTCCTTGGAAGATGATAAGGTTTGGACACATTTGGGAGGTGGAGCTGAGATGAAAGGGAAATGCATGTTTGCCTGAGCAAACAAAGAGCCCGTCTGCCTTGTTCCTTCTATTTCTCCAAACACAACGTCATAAACATGGGACTGGTCATGTGCCATTATGTTCATTGCAGCACTGTTTATAATAGCCAGGACATGGAAGCAACCTAAGTGTCCATCGACAGATGAATGGATAAAGAAGATGTGGCACATACACTCAATGGAATATTACTCAGCCGTAAAAAGAAACGAAATTGAGTCATTTGTAGTGAGGTGGATGGACCTAGAGTCTGTCATACAGAGTGAAGTAAGTCAGAAAGAGAAAAGCAAATACTGTATGCTAACACATATATGGAATCTAAAAAAAAAAAAAAAAAGGTTCTGAAGAACCTAGGGACAGGACAGGAATAAAGACGCAGATGTATAGAAGGGACTTGAGGACACGGGGAGGGGGAAGGGGAAGCTGGGACGAAGTGAGAGTGGCAGGGACATATATACACTACCAAACGTAAAATAGATAGCTAGTGGGAAGCAGCTGCATAGCACAGGGAGATCAGCTCGGTGCTTTGTGACCAAATAGAGGGATGGGCTAGGGAGGGTGGGAGGGAGACGCAAGAGGGAGGGGATATGGGGATGTATGTATGAATATAGCTGTTTCACTTTGTTATACAGCAGCAACTAACACACCACTGTAAAGCAATTATACTCCAATGAAGATGTTAAAAAAATTTTTTTAAATTAAAAAAAAATGAGACTGGTTATTGGAAAACAGCCACAGCTTTATGGAAAAGGAGCTAATGGGATAGAGAAGAGATTAAAAAAAAAAATCTACCATGAAGGATAAGTGATGGGGTGAAAGTACAACTTATTAAACTGCTCTGGTTGGAACTCCTGTGCGGAGACCTGGGGGCACGTGCTTCATCTTGAACAGAAGCAGGTGGATAAAAAGGCTTCCATGCAGGACAAGTGGGAGTCTGTCCACGACCCATACGCGCAGCTCCCATCCAATTCACCAAATTCACTTCTACGGGAAACAAACACGTTATCTGCGTGATGCTATCTGGGTCTGTGACTAAGCAGAGTCACGGATTCCAGTAGCAGCTGATCCTGAAGATGACTGAATAATAAGTTAACACCCCAGCGCAGAGGGAAACTGAGAATGGACTTGCCAAAATTATCAAAGCCTTGAATTAGGTATTTTGATACACAATGGATGGTGTTTGCTCCCCCAGTAACTGTCATCAATTAAAAAGAGATGGATAGGGAGAATTGTTGCACTTAATTTTGTCTGAATATTTAAGCACAAATAATGGAGGTGAAGATTTTTAAGAGATATTTTGACATTCTGGGAGAGGCAGCAAAGTTAAAATTGTTGGAGCCTTTTCAGTTATGGATTGCTTAGAAAGTGAGAAAGTCCACAATAGCTGCGGAGACCTGAGACTCAGAAATTCAACATTTTAGATGTTTTGGAAACTTTTTCTGCCCAGATCGATTTCTTTTCTCTAAAATCAGTTTATAAAATAGGTTTCTTCAATTACTAAATTTAAAAGGAAAGTTAAAGGCTGTTTAAAACAACCGATTAGAGAAAAACTACTTACCCCACAGTGTTAAAATATATCGCTATCTACTCTACATTAAAATTTTCTCCCAAGTGGGAGCTGCCCAGATCAGTTCACCCGAATTCTAGCAGAGAAAGTGGGGGAACATTCGCTTAGCGGATGCTATTTGGACTAGGACATTTCTTTGCTTCTTTCAAAATTAGTTGGATTTATTCAAAAATATTTCTGGGATTATGGGATGCTATTTGTGTATATTTGTATAGATGACAGTAGCCAGTATGCACTCTGTGAGGGTAAAGAAGCAAAATTTAAAAAGAAAAGGTCAGTACATTCACATGCAGAAGCGACTTCCATGTCAAACCTGTGAAAGGACCAAAAGGAAGACAGAAAAAGTCAGTCAAAATAATGTGGTCTCCATTTGTTCACTCATTCATTCATTCCATGTTCAAACCTCCCAGCATGGTAGCCTGCCCCATCTTCACGGTGGCAGAGGCAATGGGGTGTAATGGACAGTCACGGACCTGGGTTCTGCTTTCTTACTGCTCGTTAGCTACTGGCTGCCTGATTTGGAGGAAACTAGTGTCTGAGCTGTACTTTCTTCATTTGTAAGTCAGGTAATAATATCTGTAACCCTGTCTTGGCAGGCTCTTGTACCAAATGAAGAAGGTTTGTGAGATCATCTCATACCCTTTGTTAAAACAGCATGTACATATGCACCACACTGAGCGCTGCAGGTGGTTTATCTTGTGTAATTCTCACAATCCCAGCCGTAATTAGCAGGTAAAGAATATGAGGTAGTGTTTTAAGGAACCACCATACTGTTCTCCATAGTGGCTGTAGCAATTACAGTCCCACCAACAGTGCAAGAGGGTTCCCTTTTCTCCACACCCTCTCCAGCACTTATGGCTTGTAGATGTTTTTGATGATGGCCATTCTGACCGGTGTGAGGTGATACCTCATTGTAGTTTTGATTTGCATTTCTCTAATGATTAGTGATGCTGAGCATCCTTTCATGTGTTTGTTGGCAATCTGTATATCTTCTTTGGAGAAATGTCTATTTAGGTCTTCTGCCCATTTTTGGATTGGGTTGTTTGTTTTTTTGATATTGAGCTGCATGTGCTGCTTGTATATTTTGGAACTTAATCCTTTGTCAGTTGCTTCGTTTGCAAATATTTTCTCCCATTCTGAGGGTTGTCTTTTCGTCTTGTTTATGGTTTCATTTTACATGGAAGCAACCTAAGTGTCCATCGACAGATGAATGGATAAAGAAGATGTGACACATATATACAATGGAATATTACTCAGCCATAAAAAGAAATGAAATTGAGTTATTTGTAGTGAGGTGCATGGACCTGGAGTCTGTCATACAGAGTGAAGTAAGTCAGAAAGAGAAAAACAAATACTGTATGCTAACACATATATATGGAATCTAAAAAAAGAAGAAAATGGTTCTGAAGAACCTAGGGGCAGGACAGGAGTAAAGACACAGATGTGGAGAATGGACTTGAGGAAACGGGGAGGGGGAAGGGTAAGCTGGGACGAAGTGAGAGAGTGGCATGGACGTATATACACTACCAAAGGTAAAATAGATAGCTAGTGGGAAGCAGCTGCATAGCACAGGGAGATCAGCTTGGTGCTTTGTGACCACCTAGAGGGGTGGGATAGGGAGGCTGGCAGGGAGATGCATGGGGGAGGGGATATGGGGATATATGTGTACGTATAGCTGATTCACTTTGTTATACACAGAAACTAACACAACATTGTAAAGCGATTATACTCCAATAAAGATGTTAAAAAAAAAAAGAATATGAGGTACACAGAACTTTGAAGACACAGAGCTAGTAGGTAGAGAAACTGGTATTTGGACCCTAGTGGCAGGTATCTAGAACAGTTTTGTTTTGTCTTTCTTTTTTTTTTTTTTTCTGCAATGTGCATAGTAAGAAATACATTTTACATTGTGACTTAGTGCAGATAGCTGTGATAAATACAGACGTATATCTAATATACCTCTCTCTGTACACACGTGTGTTTCTACATGTATCTATATATGTATGCATGTAAATTTGAAATAAAAATTTCATGAAACAGGTCATACTTACTTTTTGTGATGCATACACACACATATATGCATGGAATAAAATATATTCATATATATATGGAATAGAATATATTCTTTTTTATGATGATAATAATGTACTAATTGATTATGCAAATCAATTATGATGCACAATTTCAAAAACACTAAATGTCACGCTCTCTAACCCCTATGTTATAACGCCTCTGTATTCGATAAAAATTCTTGGTACATAGTAGGTATGCAGTACATATTTGTTCAATGTTTTGTGAATAATAAGTAGGAATAATGACATTTGCAGACCCTCCAAAAATCTTATCTGAACCAAGAGCCTCAGTCTTCCTTTACCTGTAATGTTAACTGTTTTCCTTCAGTTGGGAGCAAACAGCACAGGACAGCATGGCTTTCTGCAGCCGCCGTATGTAAGCGATCTGGAGAGGGCGAGCGAAGGGCAGACGGGTCGGCTGGAGAGTTAAGTTTTCAAAGGACAGGAGGGTAAAGCCACAGCTGATGTTTGCCGTGGATCCCCATGTACCCATAGCATCAGCTTTAGGTTTCCTGGGGACTCTTCTGCAGCCTTGGCGTCAAGGTAAAGGAAGTGGTCTGGCTGAGCCAGAGAAGGGGTCCGGGCATACTCTCCTTGGGTACCTCCCTGATACCAGGCCTGCTAGGCGGGGCTCCTCATTCACTTCCTGTCTGTTGGCCGCTCATTCCCTCCTGTCTTAGGGGGTGGGAAGCCCCTCAAAGAAGAGATTGGATATACATCCTTTATTTTTTTGCCTAGGTTTTCTCTCAACGTGCTCAAGAGTTTGCTTTACTGCAAATAAATCACAATACAATTACACACGTACTTTAGAATTGCGGCATATTATCGGATGTGCCTGGCGTGAGTGGGGAATTGGTTTGGGAGTGGAAGATGTTCCTTGCTTCCTTCCAAGAAAACAGTCTACACTTTCTAAATATTCACTTGCCCATCCCTGACAGACTGGAGATGAATGAATTACCCATCGAGTGTCTCCTCTGTTTAACTACTGGTCTAAGGCTTTCTGGTGAATATTTGCATTTAAAATAAAGACCATATCCTTTCATTTTCTTTCTCACATGAGCCAAGTGTTATGTGTATGAGAGTTTTGAATAAGTGATAGTGTGTGGGGCGGTATGTTTAATATAACATTCGTGCTTCCAAGAATAGTCTAAAAGCCTGTACTGGGTATGTTATCAGAAAGGTGACTATTTAATAATAATTGGAGTAATTCAAATCTATAGGCCTTGATGATTTTTGTTCCCTGATATTAAATGAATTGCGGTTTCTCGTTTTACTGTGGGTGAATCTGGTGTGTTCTAACAAACTGAGTATGTTTCTTTAATTAGAGATGAAGATTTTACAATGGTAGATGAAGAAATGAGAAAACCTGTTAAATCATTTTAGCTAAAGTTTAAACAATTTGAGCTCCTAAAATAGTTTTAAACAATACCCTTGGGCTTCTCCTATGTGTTACAGTTATAAGTGGCCTTAAACACAGAAGAAAAGATAAAGCTAGACATTTCTGAGAACAACAGTTTTTAGATCCTGGAGCTGAACTTACAGTGGGAGCATTTTGTTTAGTGATCTTTAAGACTAGACTCTCATGTCAACTCCTGGAAAGATATCCAGAACATCTGCTAGAGAAAAGAAAAAAGGTCAGATTGATATAAAGTCAAAAGAAATTTGGGGTCATTGGGTGGTGAATGGGTAGGGAGAGAAAGAAGGAGAAAGGAGAAGAAGAAGATAAACGAGAATTTCTGAAATTCCTTCCAGACTTTTCTTTTCTTTTAACATCTTTATTGGAATATAATTGCTTTACAATGTGGTGTTAGTTTCTGCTGTATAACAAAGTGAATCAGCTATACGTATACATATATGCCCATATCTCCTCCCTCTTGCGTCTCCCTCCCACTCTCCCTATCCCACCCCTCTAGGCAGTCACAAAGCACCGAGCTGATCTCCCTGTGCTGTGCGGCTGCTTCCCACTAGCTAGCTATTTTACGTTTGGTAGTGTATATATGTCCATGCCACTCTCTCACTTCATCCCAGCTTACCCTTCCCCCTCCCCGTGTCCTCAAGTCCATTCTCTACATCTGCGTCTTTATTCCTCTCCTGCCCCTAGGTTCCTCAGAACCTTTTTTTTTTTTTTTAAATATTCCATATATATGTGTTAGCATATGGTGGGAATGTAAATCGATACAGCCACCTTGGAAAACAGTATGGAGTTTCCTTAAAAAACTAAAAATAGAACTACCATACAACCCAGCAATCCCACTACTGGGCATATACCCTGAGGAAACCATAATTCAAAAAGAGTCAGGTACCACAATGTTCATTGCAGCTCTATTTACAATAGCCAGGACATGGAAATAACCTAAGTGTCCCTCGACAGATGAATGGATAAAGAAGACGTGGCACATATATACAATGGAATATTACTCAGCCATAAAAAGAAACGAAATGGAGTTATTTGTAGTGAGGAGGATGGACCTAGAGTCTGTTGTACAGAGTGAAGTAAGTCAGGAACAGACTTCTTAACCTCTGCCTAGAGATCTTAAAATTTACCTTTAAGGTGATGACTTCAATTGTCCATTGTTATCCAGTCAAGTTATATTTTGAGCACCTACTCTGATGAAGGGATTCAGTTAAGTTAAAGAGAAATCTAAAAAATAGCAGGTTTTCTCAAGCCTTTTAAGGGATTATTATGTAATTGGAGAAACAACATATAAAAATACCTGAAAAATCTGAAGAACTAATAATCCAAAGCTAAAAATGGTAAGAGGCACAGACACTTCACAGAAAATTATAGAAGACTGAGGACTGCCTTGGAATGAAAGAATAAATTGGATAGAATAGTAATAATATCTAGTGTAGAGGGGACACATAATAGTATTATTTGTATTAGGAAGTAATGGCTGTGTTTGCATGTTTAATATATAATCTCTCAGAGCTAAGGAAGGTCTAATACTGGGGCAAGGTCTTTAGGCGGAGGCTTTTGGTGGGAGAGTGGGCGACATAGATTACTATCCCAGGAGGAGGGAAGCTGGCTCATTAACTCTTAAAGGCCTGCCTTACTTTGTGTCCTAAAATGGATACAAAGCATTATTAGTTGCAAAGCAAGTCTCTGTTTATGGTTCCTCAGTCCAAAGGGTGCCTTTTTTTTTTAATTAAAAAAAAAAATTCTTTTCTTAGGGTTGTCTCCCCAATTATTCCTTTATTGACATTTAAGTCATTTGGACAGTTTACTAGCTGTTACTAAGTTAGTTAAAAAGATAGGATGGGTGAGCAGGAAATTGAATCCAATGGACGTAGCCGTTTGCAGGTATCAGAATTCATTCTGTTCTCGCCCTCCAATCATGGGGAACCAAGAGTGTGCTCTGGAGGACGATGAGGGAGAGAGGGGTCTGGGCAATGAGAAGAGATGAGCAAAGTTTTTAATGTTAACTCAGGAAAATATTCAGTCTTCTAGAAAAAAAAGATGTAACAGATAAAAATGAAGTCTTCTTTCTCGGATGCTCTAGAAATATATTAAAGTTAGAAAGACTGCTAAAGATAACGTAGATATTTCTAAAACGTGGTGTCTAAGAATTGATGCTAATAAGCTCCACAAAACAAAGGCCATGCATCTAACGAAAGGTAACTGTCAGCTCGTGTTTTCTCTTATGAAATGAGGTTTACATTCAGCTCATCCGTTTGTTCAACAAATATTACTGAGAGTCTGCTAGGCAGGGCCCTGTGCTGAGGGAAGTGATAGGAAAGTTTCTAGGTAGGAATGCAGCGTTGAAGGAGGTGATTCTTTGTTAGTTTTGCTTATTTTAAATATTTTTTAAATAAGAGAGAATTGGGCTTCCCTGGTGGCACAGTGGTTGGGAGTCCGCCTGCCGATGCAGGGGACACGGGTTCGTGCCCCGGTCCGGGAGGATCCCACATGCCGCGGAGTGGCTGGGCCCGTGAGCCATGGCCGCTGAGCCTGTGCGTCCGGAGCCTGTGCTCCGCAACGGGAGAGGCCACGACAGTGAGAGGCCCGCGTACCGCAAAAAAAAAAAAAAAAAAAAAACACCAGAAAATAAAATAAGAGAGAATTGATACTGGTAGTGGAGGAGTCATGCCAGAAGATAAGATGAATGTACAGGAAAGAGAGGAAATAACTGTCGAAGCAAGTTCTGGAAGACAGTGGAGGGAAGAAAATCAAGAACATGTATAATATTAAGCGTTCACAACTGATTAAGAGTGAGGCTGCGCTTCTGCCCGAAATTTTAAAATTCTGTACTTAATCTGTAAACAGTAGAGAGTGGAAGTGTCACTGGTGCCATGTGTATATTTTGCGTGTGTTGGGACAAGATTCTGGAAACTCAAATTCCAATCCCCACCCAGCTGTCTGAATTTAAACTGTTCCATCTTCTCTGAAAAGAGGGTAGTAATGTTAATCCCATCTTTGTCCCAGGAGGGTCCAATGCATTGATGAGAAACGACTTGTAGGAGGGAAAAGTAAGAAGTGCTATTTAAGTAGCAATACTTTTAAGCCCTAACTGAAATAGGGTTCTACTGAAACAGGTTACTCAGAGGAAAAGGTATTTGATACCAATGCCATACTGTCAAAATGAAGAGCCCAATAATCTTCTGGTACAATTATCTTTGAGAAAGTACTGAACTAAAATATGCAATTTCTCATTTGCAAAATGAAAGTAATAACAGTTGCTTTCTTAAAAGATTTGGGTGAGCATTTCATGAGCTGATATATTTAAAGTGTACCTGGCGTAGAAGGAGTACTCAGGAATGGTTAGCTATTATTTCTGTCATTCTCATCAATAAAAAATAATATTAAAACCTTTTTGCTTAATTGAATATGTACACCATTAAGCACATGTCCTTAATTTACCAAATTATGCCTAACTAAGGGTAATATATTTATAAATCATTGATTCCTTTCCACTTAAATTAGCTAATGATTTTTAAGCTAGCAAAAATTGGGAAAGTCTTACTGCAAAATTTCACATCCTATACTGTTTAGTAAATTAGAAAAATATCACTTTTTAGACCATTTTACAAGGTGAACTCTTTCTTAACTATGAAAATTTTAAGTTATTCTGGGTTCATACCATCTTAACAGAATATCTTTTTTTCTGTAATTATCTCAAAGTTAAGTTTAATCTGCAGACTCTAATATATAATTTTTAGTTTCAAATCCTGGAGTCTGTTTCAACTCTTAGCAAGAGAACTGTGAAAATTTAGGAATGTGGTTATTGTGGAAGTCTGTGAAAAATTTTGCATTTGGGGCCATTGTTTTGATCCCAGACTGTTATTAAGACTTGATGTTATCATGCCACGTGGCACAGAGACACGTCTTCATTTCGCTTATTAAGAGATGTTCCTGTTGCTGAGGCCCCACGTCTCAGCACATGAAGATCTCAGCTCAGTGAATGGCTCTGTCTCAAGGGTCGGGGCAACGGTGCCCACGTTCCCCTCCCGGCACCTCGACGCTGTCACTCTCAGTGTCCTTTCATCAAGTGCTCTGAGGACCACTGATGCTGCGGCACTGCTGCAGGTCCCTGGAAAATACGATGCTCTGGGGATTTTCAATTTCTCTCTCTCTTTTTCCTTTCACACTGAAATGGACATAGGATTGTGTATGGGGGTGCGTGTGATGTACACACGGTGTACATCAGCCTGAGTGTGGCTGCCATGCTCCCTGGTCTGAGGGGTGCTGGTCCTGTGCCTGGTGCCCCCTTGTACAATGCTTGGGGGTGGGCGGGACCTCAGCTTACATGACAAAGGGTAGCCTGCCTGCAGATGGACAGAGTCATCTCCATCCAATGGAAAGATAAAGCTAAAATCATAAAGCCATCTTTGGGAGCTTTCAAATGACTTGCAGATGTTCATTTGTGCACTCTGTGCTGCAGTGAATATTTTGTTTTAATTCGGCAGTTTAGATCACCCTGCCCGGCCAGCAGCCCGGACGCTCACCCCTACTCCTCCGCCACCCCCCACCCCCGACTCCGTCCACCTGCAGGGTTTTCCCTCCCCTCTCACTGTCCCTTGTCCTCCCCCTTGAACCACCTTCTCCCTAGTGTCGCTGCTTGGGCGTCACGTGAGGTCCCTGCCCACCAGGCTGAGGGAGTCTGATTTCTCCTCCTCTCCCTCAATCTCCACTGGAGCCCCAAATCCCATCTGCCTTAAGGAATGTTGGGTCACGCAAAGCAGAAACCTAGTGAAACTGAAGTAATCAAGGAGAGAGATGCCAGGGGAGGCTGGGGCATGCCCTGTCTGGGGACTTGGGCGGCCGGGGGACATTTCGCATTGTTCCCTCGTGGACTGACGTCTGGTCCACTCCCTCTGCATCCATCAGCCGTGGTCCTCAGAACAGCTTGCCATAGATTCCATTCCCTGAATCTCAGTTATAGGCTCCCGGAAAAGTGTGTTTGACTACGTGTGGTTTCGAGGGGATCAGCTTTCAGGGAGGCAGGGAGGGGGTCTCCCACCCATGGCACACTCGGTGGGAGCTGACCCTGCTCGGTGCGGGGTGGGGGACGGGCAGAGCCAGCAGGGCTGAGAGAAGAGACATGCCAGCCAGCTGCAGCACCCTCTCTTAGCCCAAGGCTGCTCGAAGAGGCTCCCTGGCCCCTCCTCTCCATCCCCGAGGATGGCAAACTGGAGCCCGAGCCTGGCGGTCCTGAGCGGCAAAGGCTGGTCTCCTGTTTCCTTCCAACACCCCCTCTGGCCTTGCCACCCCCTGGTGACCTCTGGCTTCTAGGGACTGTTAGTCTTTCCATCCCACTTCCATTCTCCCAGCCCAGGGATCCCAGGGGTTGCTCTCCTGAGCACTTTGTCTTGTCCTGTCCATCTGCTGCTCTAATTAGAAAATTTCATCTCACTGAAACTGGCTTGCAGCCCGTTCCTTGCTTTCTCCACTTTTCTCAAAACTAGAAGAAGCCATCGTTCTCCTGGAGATGGGGAGGGTGCACAAGGCTGTCTTCGGGCTGCTGACTGATTGCCTTTTTCCCACCTCTTTGTCCTTATTAAGAGCCCTTCTGCTTCCCCTCAGCCCCTCCGTCTCTGGGTCCCACTTAGCCTTCCTGAAGTTGTCAGTGGTCCAGCCCATCCTCCCGGCTCCTTCGGAAGGGCAGGGCTCAGGGCCACACACAGGTCAGGAACTAGTTCAACATGAAAAGATTTCTATATTTTTTAATATTAACTAAAAGTTTTTTACTCAAGTATATCTTAAAATATTTTATTTCAAGTGTATCATAGATGGATTTTTTTTTTTGCAACTTAGATTTGGAGAGTTGACCTCCAGAGATTTAAATGCAGAGAAATAATAAAAAAAGTAGGACCTAGAAGTGTATTAATTCTTAGTATCCAATAAAGCTTTTTTTTTCTTTTAAAGTTCCCAATTTTGGTAAGTCAGTCTACCAATCTTCTGAACTTTGAAGCTAGAAATTTTGGGTTTACATTTTCTGTTGTTGTTTCTTAGAAAGCATTTCTTGCATGATTGTATGAAATATTAACATACATGCACAGTGAAATCCAGTCCAATGAATACTCATCACATGAGCCCAGCCATGCAACCAGCACCCAGTGAAGAAGCAGAACTCAGCAGCGCCTCTCATGCCCCCTCTGGCCAATAATCCTTCCAGGGTGACCACTGGCATGACTTCTAACACTTGGGATTAGTTTTGACTGTCTTGTAACATCACAGAAATGGAATCATACAATATATATTCATTTTTGTCTGACTTCTTTCACTCAACATCAAACTGAGGAGATTCATCCTTCTTATGTATTGTTATGGTTCATTTTTTCTCATGACTGTGTAGTATTCCATCTTAAAAATGCCATTCAATTATTGTTGGATGTTTGGGAATTTACTTCCAATTTGGGGTATGATAGAAAGTGCTACTATGATCATTCTTATACAGTGCATACCTTTTGGTGAACATATGTGCACATTTTTCTGGGACCTTGACTAGGAGTGGAATTGCTGAGTCATAAATTCCTTAAATGTTCAGTTTTAGTAGGCAGTGCCCAGTAGTCTCCAGAGTCGTTTTACCTCTTAATGGTGATTCAGAGTGTAAAAAAAAAGTTAACATTTGATAAAACTTTGATTTTTCTCAAAAGAGCTAATGTCTTTGTAATGTCAAAACTGCATTTTGTTCACTTCTGGAAAAGTAGGAACCATTATTCAAAGAAGGAAAGGGCACAGAAGAGACTAGAATTTTTCAACCAAAAGAGACCTAGAGGTTGTCTAGGGCATTTCGAGATATGAAACATTCCCCCAGGTTGGGTGGGACCATGATCATGCTGTGAGGGAGAGGAAGGTCAGGATTTACGCCGAGTCCCTTATTTCCATGACCCGTGTTCTTTTCATTGTTATTCAATTCTACAGACAAGTTTGGCGTCCTTCTCTGGCCAGATCAGTACAATAGGCAATGTGGGAATTTCTAGAAAAGAGAGAACAGAGCATTGTGGCGTAGGAGCTTAACCCTTAATGGAAAAGCAAATCCCTACAGTATTTTTGCCGGAATGATTTTTGACTCCTACCTGACTTTAAACTCTAATAGCTAATCTGTCATTTATACCACATTGATCCTTTTCCTTTCCTTTTTGATGACTTTTCCTCTGACTCAGGTCCTCCTCACACCAGGGCTGAATTATTGCAACAAGTTCTTGGCTGGTTTCCTCAACGGTATGTTCTGTCATCGCTAAAATATCCCAGCATATTACTGATAGGATTAGTCTTTACGACACAACAACACATTCATCTTGCTTCTCTTTTGGTCAATACTCTTCAACAGGAATTACACACTTGTATACCTGTGGGACCAGGTAATGCAAATGTGTGAAGAAGACCGAGTATGAACTTTGCATATTAAGCATCTAGTAATACTCTTTACGTCCACAGAGAATTGTAGTTTGTTCAATTTTCCTTGAAATCCAGGGACCTCTTGGTCTAGGTTTCATTTCCCCGATTTGATAAAGACTGAGTCAAAACCAAAAATTCACTTCCCTTTTAACCTTACAATACAAAAACCAACGGCAACAGCACAAGCCCAGCTAGAAACAGGGGTGGGACTCAGGAAATCCCCACGTAAAGACAGCTGTCTGCACCGTTCAGCTCTAGGCAATTGTTGACATGATGGAGTCTGGCGTAGTGTTTTTACATCTTCCAATTTTTCAAAAGGATTGGGAAAGCCAGATTTTTCTATGACATCTCCTTATATTTAGATTTTAGCATCTAATTCATGTTTTTTGGGGAAAAACTTGTATGTCAAAAACAAACAAAAACAACAGAAAAGAAGAGGTTCTGTATGTGAGATGTGGTCCCCAAGCTGCCTGTTTGAGTTCAGCCCTGTATCACGTACATTAAATGCATGTACATCATCCATCATCCCAGCTCCTGACCCTCAGGAGCTAGGCCACCCTCACTATTATCATGATTTTCTGTTCTCCCCTGTACATGTTTAGCTTCAGTTAGATCAGCCCCTCCCCTGTCTTCTTCACAGAACAGGTCCACTCGTACCTGCGGCCGTTTTTGAAATTAATCCCCTCACGCTCTTTACCCCCAGCCATCCCACTTCCTTCTCTCCTTTAAAGTTCACTGGCATCCCATTTCGTCCATGAAGCCACTCTTAATACTTCAGGAGAGATACACTGATTCCTCATTTTTCCAACAGACTATATTTAAAGTCACTGGCACCAAAATTACCGTAAAAGTTTTAGAATTTAATTTTCTAACAGGATTATCCACTCTTATGTTTTAGATCCATTCGGTAGTGTCCCTTGCCACAGCAATATTGGGCACAATTTGGGGCCTGTAGAGAGTGTTTCATTGGCTGGTAGATTACATAAAGCGTGAGGTGGCATCTACAGCCCTTTAAAACGATCATGATATTTTAGCACCTGTTCAGTTCGTTGCAGTATGTACATATTGATGCTTTGACTTAAAATGTTTTGTTCGCTATTGAAGAACCTGGAACACATTTCGTCTGGATTCTGAAATAAACACTTTTAATTATGTGTGTGCTCATGAAGGTATATTTCCTTTGTGAAGTCCTTAAGAACAGGGCCATTATTTATATCTTTCCATCACATAAACCTTGTCAGCAGTAGATGCAGAATGAGTACAAGTTGGCTGGTTGGTCCACTCCAATAATCTCATGGAGTCATTTGAATAGTTTCATTATTGGAAGCAGATCTATCTGTGAAACAAAGGATTGCTTATTTAGATTTGGGGAAAAAAGGTTTTAAGCTCAGTTGGTAATGTAGATATTATCTTGAGTTTATTTTTATCAGTTGGGTAAGCTGTGAGATAAAGCTGGTGCTTTGGGAATGTGAACGACAGAAGGACGTTGTGACCTGAGTCACCACAAGCATGAAATATGATCTAAGGCGACACTGTTTTTGTTCTACCTCTTGTGTTCTGCAAAGTGACTTGACCCCTAGTGTTCTAGGAGTCTGGGATATGCATTCCTCACCTACTCCGAACACAGGATTGAAATTCCCCAGGAAATGCCAGACTTTCCCTGGGAGGCCTCCTAAACCTCCGCTGTAACTTAGCAGACTACTGACAGGACAGCCTGGAGTCGGGGATGAGGATGAAGGAGACTTTCTGAAACAGTGTGAAGAGTGTGTAATAATTTCAAGGAGGTGCAGGTTAGTTTCTAACATGACAAACAACATTTGATTACAAAGTACCATATTTTCTAGAGTAGCACTTTCCGTTGCAGAGCTCCCTCCAGCGCTGGAAATGTTCTGGGTCTGTGCTGTCCCACCTGTGGCTTTTGAGCACTTGAGAGGTGGCAAAGGTGGCAATTGTGACGGAAGAACTGAATTTTTAATTTCGATTAACTTGTGTGAGTAGCCGCTAGTGGCTACCATGTTGGACAGCCCAATTCTGGAGGAAAATAGATCTTTTTCATATCTTTAAAACAGGTTAAAATAGTTTTTCTCTTTGGTCTGGGTCAAGAACCTCAGATATCTTCAGTGATGGTCTTTGCCTTTTAATTTCTCAAGGAGGAAGATTTTAGAGAGAGATAGGATGTGGGCGGTGTGAACGAGAGGCGGGATTGATGCTGAGCAGGGAAGAATGCCAGCACTTGCGGTGTCCCTCTCAGCCGGTGCCCTCTGGGTGAGGAGTCCTCCCAGGCTGGACCTCCTTCCACAACAGCAGATGCTGCAATTTAGAGATAATCATCACATAGGAGGAGAAGCCCTGTTACATCCAATACAATGAAAATTGTATTGAAAATAACCCCGAGCACTTTATTACAGTCAAGGGCAATATGATTTGATAGGTCCCAGCATTAAACATATTCACGCTTATCATTAAGGTAGGTTCTAAGCCAAACATCTATTTTTCAGCGTACGTGTCCCAGTAAATGTGACGAGCAGGTACATAAGAAAATCAATTCACCTCTGCTTCACTTTATAACATACAGCTTCAATTAGTATCTGTTTTCATTAGAAGAGACTAAAACTTTATATGAAATAAAATCTGTGATCGTAAAATAACCAAACAAAGCAGCCCATCCAATAGTAAAATACCATAAGTAAGAGACAGGAGAAGTTGGCTAGACCAGCTTCCAGCATGAGCTGAGAACATTGAAAGGGAGGCATCACTCTTCAATTTTTAAAGACCTGTAGGGAAGAGATCTAATAACCTCTTTTGTCTTTTAATTACGAGGAACATCCTATTTTATGCTGAACCTCATGATTCAGATTTAATTTTCGTGCTTTACAGATTCTTTAGACTTTTAAATGACAAGCATACTTATTTCCAGTACATCAAGAGCAGAATGTGTGGCTTAGTCAAGTTTTGGAGGCTATGATGCAGGATAGAGGGGCTTTGCCTATTGCTGTGAAACTTCTGTTTGGAAGAAGCAGTAGTCTGGTGACTGCTGGTCCCTTTTTCATTCTTCTCAACCTGTGCCCTTGGCTTGAACTGTAGTGTTTCTTAGAGCACTGACAGCCAGCCTTTGGAAGCATCTCTGTGAACATGTGATGGCAGGTCGACAGATGATCAGTGATGGGCAAGAAGTAAAACCGTAAGTCCTTCAGGCTTTAGCACTTTGTGCCTATCTTGTATATTTTATAACCCCCGGCATAAATATGAAGTTGTGCCCAAAGGGGGAAATGTAACCAAACGAATGACATAAATCCGGAAAACTAAAGCCACTGCATCTGTGAGCCAAGATTTTTGACCTTTGTGGAGTCATGGCTGTGTTTGACTCTGGAGGACAGGGCTGTAGGAGGGAAGGGGCAGAGGCTGGGACTTCTGGTGGCCTTGGGCTCTCATTCCTCATTTCTCTCACCTACTGAAAAAGGGGGCTGGGGAGCGGTACGTTACAGGCACACTGGTCCATGTAACAGCATTAATGCACAAACACTGAATGTTCAAGTGTTTTTTGTAAGTACGAGAGCTCTGATGTATGAATGTTAAGAGGTTTGGATTTAAGAAGGACACATTTCACAGAAGCGTATCGCTTCTTTTTCCTAAGAAGTACCGTAGCTTAGCTTAACCAGGAACTGACGATCTCTGTCTCCTTGGTGAGAAGTGTGTCTCATGTCCAGACCTGGAATGGGATGTGAAGCTTTCTCTTTTAAGTCATTGTTAAATCATCAGGTCAAATCATGTAAAATACGTGACAGCATGAAATTCGTAAATTCTGTCTTCTCCCACCCTCCACCCTGCCCCAACAAACCATGCTGAATTGTATCCAATTTAATTATCTAGAGGATTATAATTTATAATTTGTCTTTGAAATAATTACAATTTTTTTTCTTTATTTCCTTTCTCAATAAAAACCCAAACCTAGACCCATGAAGAGGTCAATTAACATAAGGGGAAATTTAAATTATGTGCAGCTACATTAAAATTGGTGATTTATTTCTCGGGGTTATACACTTCCTTCTCTCTGACCCAGACAGAGTCCTTAGCAGTGAATGAGCTTTCCTTCTCAGTGATTTTCTTTCCTATTATTCACACTTAAATTCTTGAGAATGAAGGTCATGTCAAAGACACAAGTATACAGATAAAACAAATTCTCCCATGGCTTCATTAGATGACACTCAAAAAACACCGGTCCGGAAACGCATTAACTTTTTGTTGATTTCTAAGACAAAGTCCTGTTTGGTTTTTGCCTGGGAACAAGTTCATAATTAATTATTTGGATAACGGGCAGTGTCCCTTCTCTTGGATCTCAGGCAGGCCATTTGCTGGCTGTATCTCTAGCATCCAAGTTTCTGGGATTCATACCGTGCTTGACCCATCTGAATATTCTAATTGTTCACCGAATCATCTCACTGAATTGTCCTTTTCGCTGACTTCAGTCAGCTAGTTCTCGTTTCCAACTGAACTCCTTTGTTTAAGTGCCAGTGAGGGGAGAAATTGTAATAGTGTCCTAAAAAGCTGCCCTAAGTGTTATGAAGTAGGAGAAAACGCAGGGACACAAGCGTCCAGGACAGGATCATAGAGGCGCTGCATTTGAAAAGCTTAACACACACACAAGAAGGAGAAAAGAGAGAGGAAGAGAAGAAGTGGGTCTGGATGTGGTGGTGGGGAGCCTTTGGAAGGGAGAAAAAGTTTAAATTTAGACATTACGTAATGTTCCTCAGGGTTTCTCGGCAACATGGGGATGGGTTTTGACAACTACCAAGATGATCATTCTCATCTCGGTCATCAGCTGAAAAGAGCGTTTCAGAGGCTGCCACAGGCTCTGCCCTTTGCAGTATTTATAGCCTAGGGCCATCGCGGCGCAGCAGCCAGCAGACTGGAATTAGGAAGGAACTAGCTGTTGTATTTGAGCCTAGTTCTTTGCAACCTACTGCAGAAGCTGTGCTGGCTCATGGGGGCAATTCACAGGCACCTTGCACAGGCGTAGCAGCACGCTGTGCCGGGTCTAGGGAGGCTTGCCTTCCAAAACCCATGCTGGTTACTTACTGGCAGTAATTACATACAAGGGGAAACCATACTGATGTGCTCTTTATCTTGGAAATGACCCTTCCAACCGTGCACATGGTGCACCAGGATGACCCTGCACTGTGAACCTGGAGATTCAGACCTAGCACTGGCCATTCCACTTCTAGCCGTATATTCCCGGACCGTCATCATAAAGCCTTTGTTTCTTCATCTGGAAAGCGAGGACCCGATGTGCTCCATTATGCTGCACAGCTCTATGATGATCTGAACACCCTTTCATGGGTTACTTGCTAATTGTCATTGGTTTTGATAACTGAGTCTTAAAATTAATCAGAGCAATAGTTTCATCCTCAAGCACTTTTCACAACTGTACTCAAACACTTTGGGTGGCTGTAACTGCAAAACCGCATTTTTCTGCCATTTCTTTCTCTTCTTGTTTTGGTTCAGTTTATATGCAAATCTGTGCTAATAAGTTAAACACAGCAGATTTATTGCAGAGTGATGCCGGTATGTTTTAGTATACTGTACGAGTTGCTGAAGAAGGAAGTGGGAGGGAGACAGTTGTTAATAGAGGGTTAGATTTAGCTATTCCAGACTGCATAGATAAAATATAACTTTAGCATCCAACAATGATGGAATGCTCTTTGTGAAGATACCAGTCATACTTAGCAAGTCATGCGTGATCCTTTATAACTCCCCCATTCCTCAACTCAACCCGCCCTACCCCTACCTGCGCCCCCATACTGTACCCCACTCGACCGTCACTGTTCCATCAGCAGACACCGTGTCTTCACTCGCTGAGGCTCAGCCCTCTGTGCTCCACACGCGTCTGTTCTCTCCTTCTTCCCTTTTCCTGCACAGCAAACACCTCCTCATCTTGAAAAATCCCAGTTGCCAGACAATTCAATGTTTTTTCTTCTGGACTTGCACAGCTCACTGTAAGTACCTCTCATATAATGTTTATCACATGTCACAACTGCTCGTGTTTTTTTTATACTCCAACAAACTGTGAGGTCCACGGGAAGAGGATGGTGTCTTTTTCAGAGAGATCGCCCCAATGTCTGGTGCACGGTAGGTGCCAAAGAGCATTGTCTGAAAGAATGAAGGAGCAGACGGATGAAGGGAGAATGAATGCATGTGTCTAAGTTCGTGTCAGTAAGTGAGATAGTTAATATTCCCCTCCCCATTCCATTTCAGCTCTCTAAGGAACAAGTACTTTGCCAAGGTATAATTGGTTGAAAATAATAGTGTTTGACTTAGTAATTACTAGACTTGCATTCAGTATTTAAAGGAACTTTAATGATAGTAATGCAGTGCTTTTTGTCTGTGTGAGGCTGTCTTTTCTTTCCTTATCATCTCTCAAGCTCTGGTAATACACACTCAAGTCCAAGTCCAATCAGATGGCCCGTCAATAACCTATTTCGCCCAGCAGCATATTCCTAGTTGATGACTGAGAATAGCACTATCTTATATATCTAGAATTTATACCTGAATTTCTGGTTTGCAAAGTAAAATTCACAAGTATATTGAAAAGACAGTGTCTGACCTTAACAAATTCTGTGCTGCAATACCAGATCTGACAGTAAAAGCAGCTGAGACTGACGGGAAAACGGCAGAACGTGAGGTGAATTTCTATCATCCGCTTCATCTGAAGCAAAAGACATGCTGCCAATCACACTGCAAACTCACGTCCCTCTTTGCCTTCTATGTGACAGGACCATACAGTGGTCAGCGAGGAAGCCCCACAAGATCGCAGGCATTACGTTGTCTTTCTGAGCACAGGTATCTAGCTGTGCGGCAAAAAATAAGTAATTATTGTTTTAGAGTGCACTTACGAACCATTTAGATACTGATTTTCACAAGTATAAAATGAGTACATGTTTCTTATAAAAATTGAGAGAGGCATAAGAAAAGGAAAATTTAGATCACTGCATGCCCCCCACTCACTATCAATATTTTTGTGTATTTTTGTTGAGCTGCAAAGACAGATTTGATCCGTAGGTAGAATCATAGATAGAACTGGAATCGTATCCTGTTTCTACCTAACATTTCGTGATGAGCATTTTCTCGTATCATTAAATGGTTCTCAAAAACATGATTTTAGTGCCTTATTAATCTTCGATGAGTGAATATATCATAGTTTATTTAACCATTTCCCTCATGTTTTTATGATTTTTACTGTCAAAATAGAATGAGGAATCTTGCGAGTAATTTTTTGCGTGTGTGCATCCTTCTTTCTTTAAATTCCCAGAAGTATAATTGCTGGGTCAAAATGTGAAGGTTTGTCAGCCTCCTGGTAGGATGGTAACTTGTGCATCTTACATCCCACGTCTTCTTATAGCAGCAAAGTCTACTTATATGAAAATAATCCCCAGTCTTACAATAGAAAAAAGTAGTTTTGAATTAACCTTAGCTAGAAAACTTGCCTGGTAAAGGGAATGTTAACAGAATAAGGCGCTTTCAACACGAGCTATATTTATGAAAGAGGACACTAGATGTCAGATTTACCAGAGGTTAATGAGATAGTAGCTTTGATAGTTCAAACTCTGTTTAAAGCTAGCTGATAGATATTGTGTAATTTTAGAGGACTCTCCAGAGAGTTTCAAGGCCCGATTTGAAATCCAATAAGATGGTCATTATAGACCATTTATCTTTCCTTTACAGAAAAATGACAGGTTTTATACAGAACGTATATTGAGGCAAAAATTAAGAAAATATTACATAGGCTGTGAAGATTCTCTTTGGTCTTCAAGTAATGGTAAATGAATGGTCAGCCGTTTAGGTTTCTAAGCTCTTAATACTTATAAAATGTGGAGCCCTTTTTAATTGATCCTTTCCAATTTTCATGTCAGTTAAATTATACACTAAATCTGGCAATGGCAGTCATCCAAAGAAAACGTGAAAAAAGTTATTAATGCTGAGGACTAGATTAGATTAGAAATTGGATTAGATTAGAAACTAGATTAGAAACATCCGGATCATTGATTACAAAATGAAAGGGAAAGTCAACAGATTATTTTGCTGTGCATTCAGTCCTCAATCAGTTCCAGATGAGATGTGATACTTATCAGAGAACTGGATAGATCACATGACATTTTGGACTAGACACTGAGGTCTAATTCTGGCTCATCTCTTAAACTAGACTTGACCCCTGGTAAGTGAGCCTCAATTACTCACCTCTGAAGAGTGAGAATTGAATAATGTAGCTGGAGGGTCTAACTTGCAATGTGGTTCCTGTTCTTTATAAGTATGAACCCAAGGACCTGGGATGGACAAGGGGAAGAACTGGAGGTGATCGCTTCTGTCCCTGGGGATGTGTTGAGAGCATTCATTTTCTGGTGCTCCCTTGGGAGAGTCTAGGCTTGTGCTGGGTTGAGTTTCGTGCACTTCCTTGGTTTAGAATGATCATGACTTGAGGTCCACACTAGAGTTGACTTTAATTGCCTTAATTGCCATATACATTTTGCATCAAATTGGCCTTTCAAGGGTCTTCCGAGTTTTAAATGGGATATCTGTGTTTACTCAGCTTACACACAATTCTTGGTCCAAGTACAGTACAGAAAAACTTTTACTGGAACGCACCTTAAAAATGTGACATTTTCAGTGCTTTCACCTTCTAGTTTTTACCCCAAGAGAAGATATAAGGGACAAAGAGCCAGTTATTTCTTAAAGTTCTGGACTCCTAGTGGGAGAAAATATTCAAAGACTATTCTATGACCCGTGGGCCTTCAAAGAGCATATACACCAACACTCAGCCTTCCAGGGAGAAGACCAGGAGGAAATTAGCACCGCTGTTGCTAGGAGAAGAACAGCCTTCATAGATGTGTATCTACTTCAATGATAAAAATAAAACACATGAGATGTGGGTCAGTTGAATCACTTGTTTCTTCATACTTTACTGCACACAGTGAACCCTGAGAACATTCCGTGAGTTCCAGTACAAAGACAACATGCTCAGATTAATAACAATTTCCTCCTCTTTGAAAGACTTGTTTTGATGTCAAATCTTAACAAACTTTCAGTGCCCAGTTCTGTTACCCTTCTGATCATGGAAACAGAGATCAAGTCCTTGGTGCGGGCAGATCAAATATTTCCTCTACACTGATAGGTACACTACCGTCTTGAGTCTATTCAAATCCACTTGGAAAAAGGAAAGCCAGGCTTGTTAATCCATGAAGGTATTAGACATACAGGTAATTCAAAGGTACTGGGGAACTGACGAAGTATGTTGGCTTAGCGTATACCTTTGATGAGAGTATATTCCCAGGAAGGGTAAATACATTGATAAACTCATTGTCTTTCATCTTCCAACACAGTTTCTATTGACATTTCTTACAGCTCCAGGCATAGATTAGAGAGTATATGGCCCTTTGATTGCATTTAGAGCTCATAATGACAGGAAAGAAGATTGAATTCCTCTCCCTATGTACACAGGGAAGATTGTAGCATTTCCGTCTGGCCTTCACTTTTGAATTTGCCAATCTATTTTCAGATTCTGTTTACTAATTCAGTAATTATGTTTCAAGAGATGTTTTTAATATCATTCTTAAAAGATTTTAATAATATAATTTAAATATGGCAATTCAAGTCATTGTTTTTGAGTCTCTACGCGAATGAAATTTTGAGAAAGTTGTATGAAAAAGGTTTATATCATTCTTGTGTTCTGATGTTTTCTAGGTACAATCTCTTTTGTTATGTATTGCCACTTTAAAACCTAGCAAAAGTTGATATTTCTAAAAGAATATTTTCTACTTTAATTTTTTTTTTTTCTTTTTGGCCGTGCCGCGTGGCTTGCGGGATCTTAGTTCCCCGACCAGAAATTGAACCCGCGCCCTCGGCAGTGAAAGTGCGGAGTCCTAACCACTGGACTGCCAGGGAATTTCCAAACTTTTTCTATTTTATAAAGTTAAAGATTCCCGCGAAAAATGTCCTTAATGTCAGTGACATCAGATCTTAGATTCCACCAAGCCACGTGCAGTGGTGGATAGGAAATGATTAATCAGCTTCCTTTGGTTTGCCTCAGACCTCACAGCATCCTCTCCAGGTTCATGGTACCGGGAAAAACCTTCTGAAAAGCTTCTACTGGAGATATACTGGGGCCAAAGGCCTATTCATCAGGACACTGAACTTTAATAGAGATAAGAAATGATTCCCATCATTAGGTTATTAGCAGCTGCAAATAACCTAAACTCACCTAAAATGCTTTAGTAGAAAGTAGTTATAATTAAAGCAGCTTATTTATTGAGGAAGAAAATAGGTTAATTAAATGGAGATTTGGGGGTACGTATTGACTGGAAAGGATCACTATTAAATTTATATTCACGCAGTCAGAAAATGTTGCTGGTGCCCAGCCGGAGGACTAAGAAAAAGACGGTTGTTAGAACGTGGCCAAGGAAACACATGGGTGTCCTGGGCAGTTCAGGGAGCTCCCTCTTCTACCCCAGTGGACAGATGACTTTTCTCCCTCACCCTCTCTGTAGACCGAAAGTTGCTTCTCTAGAGAAGTCAATCCAGAGAGCTTCAAGTCCAGGGAAAGGTAGGGTGGGGATGTAAGAGTGAAAAAAGATGGACCATAAGGCAGCTTGTGATCCCGTGAGATCCTGGACCCCCTCCATCTGCTCCCAGAGAACCCACAACTAACGGTATACTCCTGTGCATTCTCAGAAGAAGGTGAACCACCCCAGAGAAAACAAAATCACATACTCTTAACGTGAACAGAGAACGAAAATCACCAGGTATTAGAACATTGCCATTGTGAAAAACTGAAACCAAAATATTTTTTAAATGAAAAAGTCCTCTTTTTTTTCCCACTTTTACTGACATATTATTAACAAACAGCACTGTATAAGTTTAAGGGGTACAGCATAATGACTTGACACACATATACTGCAAAATGATTACCCCAAGAGGTTTGGTTAACACTCAGCACCTCATATAGTTATAAAAACATGCTTTTTCCTTGTGAGAACTTTCACTATTTGCTCTCTTAGCAAGTATCAAATATACCACACTGCAATGTTAACTATAGTCATCATGTTTATATTACATCCCCAATACTTATTTTATAACTGTGAGTGTATACCTTTTTAACCACCTTCATCCAATTCCCCCAATCCCATCCCCTGCCTCAGGTAACCACAAACCTGATCTCCTTTTCCATGAGTTTGGTTTTATTTATTTATTTTTAGCTTCCACATATAAGTGAGATTATTTCTCTGTTTGACTTATTTCACTTAGCACAGTCCCCTCAAAATCCATCCATGTTGTCACAAATGTCAGGGTTTCCTTCTTTTTTATGGCTGAATAATATTTCATTGTAGATATGTACCACGTCTTCTTTATCCATTCATCTATCCTTGAACACTTAGGTTGCTTCCATGTCTTAGCAATTGTAAATAATACTACTATGGGTGTAGCTGTTTTTTCAAGTTAGTGTTTTTCTTTTCTTTGGATAAATACCCAGAAGTGGAATTGCTGGATCATATGATAGTTGTATCTTTAATTTTTTGAGGAACCTCCATACTGTTTTCTATAGTGGTTATACCAATTTACGTTCCCACCAACAGTGAACAAGCGTTCCTTTTTCTCCACATCTTCACGAGCATTTGTTTAAAAATGTTCCTAGAGGCAGCATAGTACAGAAGCAGAAGAAAAATTTCAAAATAACAACATTTTTTAAAACGATATTGCATATATTATAAAATAAGAGTATATTGTAATAAGAGGACCATCAGAAAACAAATAGAAATTGAAAATAAAGTAGACGTGTAAAGAAATTGTTGAGAGTTTGGAAGGAGTCAGTTGTATAAAGGAAAGACATTAAGAGAAAAAAGATAAGAATCTTAGAAGATCGATCCCAAAAGTTGAATGTAACTAATAGAAGTTCCAAAAAACAGAACAGATAAAAACACAAGGGAAGATGTTATTCAAGAAATAACACATTAAATTTCAAGGAATATAAAGTCCTAACTTAAAAGAGACCTTCAAACACCCAGTCTGATTAAAAAAGAAAGCACACACACATACCCATGCTAACCACTGTATAACATCAGAATAACAGGGAGAAAGTGTAAATCTTAAAGATGAGACCATCCACAGGGAATAGCGATCAGTGCTCATATCAAGCCTGAATAATAGGAAGCAGTGGAGATAGGGGAACATGATTTTCCATATAAAATTACACATTCAGCCATTTGTCCGTCCAGTGTAATAATAAAGACACTTTCAGACGTGCAAGGACTCACACACACACACACAAATTACCTCTCAAACAAGCCATCTTAAGAAGCTACTAGAAGATGTGATTCAGCCAAAGGAAGAATTACCCCAGAGTGAGTAAGACATGAGATACAATGCAGGCAACTGGGCTTTGGACGTAGGGGAGTGACATTTAGGACCAGCCAGTTTTGACCGGAGCTGAGATGTGTGAGAGGAACTCCATGGGGAAGCACAAGGGGGTAGGCAGTTTGCTACTGTTTCCGTACATTTGGAAAACTATCTTGCTAGAGTTTTGGCAAATCTGTTGTAACGCCTGGGAAGAAATGAGTGATAGATATATAAAAAGACAAACGAAAAAGAAGGAGACAATTCTAAATGAAAATAAGTGTATAAATATGAGTGAGTATGGACATGTCACCAAGTGTCTTGAATAGGAGACGTTGCTTACGCTGTCACAGTATGAGATGGGAAAGGAAGGAAGAAGTGAGGTGGGATGTAAGAGTTAAAGCTTTCCCTTAATTAATTCTGTAATCATGTCTAAAATTTATAAGGTGACAACGGGAAGCAAAGAGGTTGGAGATAAACGCTTGAAGAAATGCCTTAAAAGGGTTGAAAATACTTGTCTCTGGGGTGTGGGACTGGGCATCCTAGCTAAGAAAGAAAGGAGCGTGGGTTCCCAATGTAAATCTCTTAATACTATTTGATTTTTAAAAATGATATAGGTTTAAAGTTTAACAAAAGTTTAAAAATCCTTAAAGAAATGAAAAGACAGGAAAAGAGACATGCAGCATAAGCGTTCAGGGGGTCCAAAATCTTGTTACATCCCCCCTAGGCTGCGATGTCTGTTACCCATCCATGGGAAGGCCCACATTGTGGCACACAGGGCTACGCTAGCAGTGTGTCCACAAACTTTCAGGGTAAACCAGTCTCTAAGGAGATTGCTAGCCATGGAGATGAAATGAATATCCAAAATTCCAGTCTTCTAAATTGATGCTCGTGAGTATATATAATCATTTTTCATTGTGTTTTAAGGTGCATGTGGTTCCTGCAGATAATTCTTTGTTCTGTCCTTGCAACTCAAAAACCTACTGTGTGGAGGACTGAAAAATTAAATCATCCCTCTACCATTTAGCTAAGTGAGCTGTTTTTTACTGGCCATACCTGACCTTTCAGCATGTCAGAATATGGCGCAAGTTCCATTTCCTAAGTTCTTTCCCCACATTTGGTCTTTTCCCCACTTGTCTTTCCTAGCAAGCCTTCAGATACATGTCACTTAGGTCTGGATTCTGCCAGGGAATTTGCAGGAAAATAAAGACAAGTGGAATTAAGGCAACTTCATCCACCAAGGACAGCTCAGTTCTTACTCTCAGCCGTCTCATTCCATTTGATGCTGCACTGGCTCCTCTTTATTGATAATATCCAGATGTACGCTGACTTCTCAGGATCCTGAGTTACCTTTCCTACTACGTGTACCCTGAGGGACCTTTCCCACTACAGCTTCTGGTTCCTATTTGGTCAGATTGGTGGTATTCCTACCACACTTACGTTGACGTTCCATCATGGGTCACCCATCCCAACCCTACTCTGGATATGAGTGTCTGCTTCTATAACTTCTTCAGCAAATTTCCTTGTTTCAGTCATCCAGTGGAATTCTAGAACAAACCACCATCTACATTGTGTGACTTTGGGCAAGTCATGAACTTTACTGATTTCTTTATCTGTTGACTAAACATTGATCCACACCCTGCATTATTTATAGAGCTATTTATGGATGGGTTTAAAAATAGAAGTAGTAGGAAGCTTACAAGTAGAACTGATGCAGTCATTGTGCAATTGGAATAATATAGAAAATCAGTATGATCCAGGGAAAGAGAAATATAATTGGGAAATTCTTAAAGTTTTTACCTTTATTCATCAGAGATTTCTCTATTTCAGACAGCTCTGGTGTGGAACGTGGGTTTACCAACTCATCATTGGTATCCTTTCTTTTTCTCCTCTTTCCCGTTAGCCACCAAGATGCCTACAGCTGTTGAGCTGGGTACCACTCCTGGTGCAATGTGAAGGTCTCTCAGCTAGAAGGCCAGTAGTCATCACCTAGAACGGTTGCCATATGGATCAGTTGATCAAAGGAGTTGTGTTAGAGTTCCCATAGGCAGAGCTCGTGTATAAGAGCACAAAGTTGGATTTATGTCACTCAGGAATGTCTCCTGGGCATCACTGTTCTAATCACATGCATTGAAACTGCCCCCTGAGGGGGACCTGGAGTCCCGGGCGCCTGCCATGGGCTGGGCAGTGATGGGCCCTTCACAGCTGCCACCTGGAGGGACAGGAAAGGGCAGGTAACAAGGTGCAAACTTCCGTCCACCTGCCTTCATGGGTTTCATGTGGATGAAGAGTAGTTCCCACTTCCTAAGGCTGCAGTGAAGATCGGATGGGTTACTACCCGGACAGTGTTTAGGAAAACCTGCTTCCTCCCTACTGGTCACTGAGCAATTGCTCTGGGCAGGTCCACCTACAGCTTTGTATATATTAACTTATTTGGTCATTGCTAAATCCTTTTCTCCATTTTACAGAAGACAGAATGGACCTTAGCAAAGTTAAATATCTTAATTGGTCTTAAAAACCAATGTGCTCCTGGCAGCCCCTCCTTAAAATCCTGCTGTGCTTCTTCCATTTTTCAGGTACATTCTTTCATGATCTGGCCTCTGCTCTCCCATTAGGTCAGTCACTTCTGTTCTTCAGATCTTTCGATCTGACAGTGGTGCTGACAGTGTCACATGGTTTCAAGATGCTAGAAAGATAGTCTCCCGTGATCTCCTCCTTACCGGTGGCCTGTCCTCACCTAAGTCATTCCTGCTTGTCCTCTAGAACTCATCCTGAGCATCACCTCCTCTAGGAAGCCCTCCTTAATCTAACTCGCAGTACGACTATAAGCATCTCCTTTGAGCCCCAGACAACCTTGGTTCTCATCCTCTCGTAACATTCTTCACAGTTTCCTGTGGTCATAGAGGGGCACGCCCAGGTCCCTGGATGAGACCGGAGACCTAGAAGAATACAAAGCGTGCTTTCTTTGCATCTACAGCACTCTGCGTGGGGGTAAGAAGTGCCTCTTGAAATGACTGAGTTCATGGTGTAGCCTGTGACCTTTGGCATCAGTACAGACCTAAATGTTAATATTATTTCAATAACTTAGTAGCTAAATGGACTTCAAATTGCAACTTCTTTTTTTTTGCCACTGGCACAGCATGTGGGATCTTAGTTCCCTGACCAGGGATCGAACCTGGGCCCCCGCAGTTGAAGCGCAGAGTCCTAAGCACTGGACCGCCAGGGAAGTCCCAAAATCGCAACTTCTTCATCTCTAAAATGGAGAGAGTATCTTATTTGTAGAATGTTGTTAGAATTAAATAAGATAATTTAAATGCTCTACTCAAAGCTTGGTGCATAGGAATCACTGAATAAATGATATTATTCTTACGATCATTATTTTTAAAGCCAGGATTCAAACCCAGATCAATGCCAGCGTTTGCAAGCCAGACACACACAAAGTGCATTCATTGGTGGGTCTCAAGAGTACCATTTAGGGCATTATTATGTGAAATTGAACTACTTGTGTGCTTTTAATATGCTAACTATATTCAGTTAGAAATGTCCAAAATCTATACTAAAAGGTTTTTTTTTTTCCTAATAAGAAAAAAGTGTTGTATCTATTTATATGAATTGGTTATTCTGAGCTAAACTCTGCAGAATATCTGGACTTAATAGTATATATCTCTGAACATATAAGTGGACACAATTTTAAAAATATAATAACCCAAAGTGTTATGAAATACATATTATATAAATATGTCATGTATAATGCTTTCCATTTTCCATTAATGTCACGGGTACAAAAGAGCTAGAATTCACACACATTCCTCGTCCTGGCCTTACCTGTCACAGGCCAGAGCAGTTAGGTTGTAATTTCATTGATAGGAGGATGCCCCCTCCTGAAAATAAATGCACCCCACCCCTAATAGAAACTGCTGGAACATTTAAAGCTTAATTTTTTAAACTTAAGGCTCTGATCTCTGTTAACGTGCAGATAACCCTGGGAAGAGAAGACTTACTTGCTGTAGCTGTTTGCATCTAAGTGTGTATGAGTCTCAGATTCTTCCGTTAAAATAGGTTGTGTTTAAGTCGGGGCTGCAGGAAGAGACTGTGGAGACCCTGTGGGGCTGAGAGAGAAAACACAGGAGTAAATGGCAAAGAAGGGGAAGTTCTGGTTTCATAGGCGACCTGCGTGGCTCCAAATAGGATTTCCCATCAACATGAAATTCCAAATGTTCTTAAGTTATCCCTAAGTGTGCTGTGCCTTTCGATTCCATAGCTCAGGCAACCATATTAAGTAGTTAGCACTATGATAGATAATTGCGAGCACTATATAAATGCTCTTGAAAATAGAATGAGGAAGCCAGTCAGTGGGGAAGGGCTCCTTGAGGCCTGCAGGCACGTTGGGCGAGTGTGTGTTTGCACACACACACACACCCTCCACACCCAGTTGCTCCAGGGGCTTCTTTGCCCTTTTCTGTGACCCGCCCCCCCCCCCAGCCCTCTGTCCTCTCTGCTATTCAGGACACAGCCTCAGACCCGCCCCACAGGCGCTCACCTCAGCATGGAGCATATGGTGAGCGGGGCACGCAGAGTCCCCCCTTAGCACCCCTGCTGCACTTTCTGGCGTTGGGATCCAGCCCCCTTTCTCCACCTCACCTCTCGGATGCTCTCCCGCCCTTCTGGTGGGCAGCTGGGGGAAACGCGCCTGGAATAGAAATAACTCCCCTATGTTCAAAGATCGAGCCTATAAAGAGCTAATATTCATATTTTGCTCGTTGATGCCTAAAAAGAGGAAACTCTAAGTACCTTGAGGACAGACCTGAAGCTTTTTATCCGGGTGTGCTCCACAGCTGTTAGCACAGTGACCTGAACGTATTAGTCCTCAGGAAACGTCGCGGGGCAGTTTTTGCCCGGAGGGTAGAGCACCTGCGGAAACACACATCCACAGGACCCGCCCCTGTGATGGCTGGACTGTGAGAGAAAAGCAAGGAGAGGGGGCTCATTTTCTAACACGTTTTTGTTTCAAGTTTCGGAGAGCGAGGGCAAGAGACAAGACGGAGTGAAATCTGATGCATGTGTAGGTATGGTTACCAGATTTTTAAAGATTCGGTGTTTTATTCCAAATCCTCCAACAAAAGTTGACATATATTCCCCAGTGCTCAGGCTGTAATTAGGGCCATTTTTCCTCCCCAGAGGTGGGGTATTCTGCTTTGCACTCCCCCAGAGATGATTCTCTGACTCACCCCTGCCCCTCCAGTGTCCTTCAGGGCTGGCGCTCAGGGTGACTCCTTTGAATCCACGTGGAGGCAAGGGGATCATTTCTTGCCAAAGGCAAAATCTGTGGAATTACGGCCTGGTGGCACAGAAGAGGCGGGGCGGCCCTGAGAAGTGGGATGGTCAGGGGTCCCATAGAAGGTGAGACAATGAGAATTCACTATGTTTATTTTTCCCCGTAGTTCCTTTTTGGATGAAGACACAAAGTTGCTTCACTGGTCTTTATTTGAAATTAGAGTGCTGATTTGTAAAAACCTCTCAATGTTAAGAGGTGTATTAATGAATCCATGTTCAGAAGGATAAAGGAGGAATCGGGGCTAATCAAAATACCAGCTATTTTAAGATCTTCCCTTGACCGTGTAATGACCTTCATCCATGTTATGCACCATTAGTACTCATGACAATTACATGTTTTTAATTTTCTCAGTGTTAAAAACATTAATCATCAGTACCAGCAAATAAGATATTTTTGCCTGAGTTTATATAAAATTTTGGTGGTACGAAACTGGCAAATATGAAGTATGTTAAAAAAAAAAGGAAAAAGCCAAAAACTGAAAATAATCTACCAGACGTTCACTAAACTCTAAATGTCGACAGTTAATTTTGGTGTCATAGTCAATGTCAACAGAGAGGCACTTCAAAGTCAAAGTGACTAAATCTTCATCTCTTCCTCTGAAAGCTCGTAAAATATGGTGGTTGAGAGTCAGAGAGATTTGTGGGAAAATAGGATATCAGTGCTTATATGTCTGAGGGAAAGTAACTACTTTTAAGTACAAATAAAATGAGTTGGGATACTTTTTACCTTTGCTCCTTGTCTGTCTGTCCCACTCAGGGTCAAGCGTGATGTGTTCAGAAATGGCTTTGGACATTACTTTGAACAAAATTAATGGCAGGCAGGGAAAACCTGTACCTGTAGCAAAGTGTGGAATCGGCTGTCTGTCCAGCAAATGAGTTGGGGACGGGAGGAAGGATAGTGCTACTGACGCCCCAGTGGTGGCCCCATTAATGTCATATTGTCAATAAATAATCAATCAACCCACTGTCTCTGCTGTGTTTGGCCATAGAAGGTATCTTCTTTTATTTGGCCATGATGCGCGGTACTGTGGTAATACTTAAGTATCGTTGGACCCCGAATCTATAGAGAAGCTCCAGACCAATCATCCTGATGATGGAGCATGAGGTGACTGGCTTGCTGGCATAGGAACAGGCATCTAGCCTGAGTCTTTAAAGATAAATGTTTCATTTATTCATTTAAATATATGTCTTAAGCACCTCCCATGTGCCAAACATTATCCCAGCATTGTAGATAACAGCTGCAAAAACAAACAAAAATACACAAAAGTCTCTGCTTTTAGGGCGCTTGCATTCTAATGGAAGGAAACAGAATTAAACATCTTAATAAGAAAAACACGTAACATGTATGAGGATGATACGTGCTGTGCAGAAAAAATAAAGCAGGGAGCAGCACGGGGCGTTCTCAGCTGAGCGGGGGCATGATTTCAACCTGCGGAGAAGGTGGTATTTAGTGAGCTGTGTGACGTCTGGGAGATATTCAGGCAGAGGGATCTAAGAGGGCCTTGCACAGCATGTTCAAGGGCAGCAAGAAGGTCATCATGTCTGAATCAGAGTGAGTGAGGGGATGCAGAGCGGGAATAAGGACAGACGCAAATCCTATCCCGCCTGGTAGAGCAGTGCAAAGGTGGGCTTTTGCTTTGAGTGAGACATGGAGCCTTTGCAGGGTTTTGTGCAGAGAGTCATGGTAGATTTACATTTTAAAAAGATCATTTAGGCCCAGAGTTGAGACTAGATTGTAAGAAAGCAAGAGTGGAAGTTTAAAACTTTGGCCATAGTTTTAAGAGAGAGAGGATAGAATCTTTCACTGGGATAGAAGTGGCAGAAGTAGTGGGAAGTGATCCGATTCTGTGTATATTTTGAAGGTGGCGTCAACAGATTTTTCACGGACTGGATGTGGGATATGAGAGAAAGATAAGAATCCGAGTTGACACTGTGTTTGGCCTGAGCAAAAGCAGCACTGAATTGTCACTTGATGTGATGGGAAAGACTCTGGGGAAAAAATGAGGCTTTTGTTGTCATTGTTCTGTTTTTGTGGGTTTCTTGTTTTGGGGCGGTTGTTTGTTTGAGAAGGAATATTAGGAAACTCCTTGAGAATGCTAAGACTGAGATGTTTATTAGACTTTCTTCTTCCTCTGTGGCAACCAGCTAGACTATATCTCTTGGCCTCCTTTGCGGTTATCTGGCTTTGTGTCTGAGTTCTAGCCTGAAAATGTGGGCACAAGTGATATGCATCCCCTCCAGGCACAGGCTGTGAAAATCTCACGAGCAGGAGGATCTAGCATCTTTCCCTGTCCTTAGAGGACTTCTAACATGAGAAAGCAGAACAATGAGATGGAAAGAGCCTTGGTCCCTGGATAACCTAAGACCGCCTGCCAATTAGGAATGCTTATTATAGACTTGGGGAGCAAGAAATAAACTTCTGTTGCGTTAAGATCTGATCGTTCATCTGTTAGAGAAATTAGTGTTACACTAACCAGTACGGTACCCAGATTGACATATACGTTGGGGAGTCACCAGCTTATAAACAGATTTTTAGAGTCATACAGTGGACGTGGTCCCCAAGGGAATGAGTGTGGGATGAAAAGAGAAGAGGCCCAGGGATTGAGCTTTGAGGACCCCAGTATTTAGTGGTCCAGGAGATGAGGGATGAACCGGCACAGGAGCCCGAGAAGGGCTGACCAGGAAACTAGAAGGACAACCACGTAAGCAGAATTTCAAGGAGGAGGGAGTGACCAACTATAAAATGAAACTGATGGGTCAAGTAAGGTAAGGAATTAGCCGTTTCATTATGGTAAGTATAGGTACTTTTGGAGAGAAGATAACTTTATAGTAGAATGTAACATAGACATGAAAATTTTTATATTAGAATGTAACACAGACATGAAAAATAGAAAACTCTAGCCATTTTAAAAACAATACCCATTGTTTAAGAAGAGTACTATCATATAGAAAATATGTTGTTCTAGTGAAATATTCATTTCTCATTTACTGCCTGAACCTGTAACTTTTCTATTGGCCAAGCATTCATTTTTCTTCATTTCTAACCTTGAGCAGAAAAGTTGTTTTCATCTGCATTGCTTTTTCTCTTTTGTTTGTGGTGGTGTTTTCCTCAAGGATATAGAGGAAAGATGGGCGTTGGGGGAAGAGTGACAAATGCCGAATCCTTCATCGGCATGAAGGAAACCTGTGTGGTTTCATTCTAAATTATATGAGAAGCTGAGAGGTTCTTACTTTATAATAATGTTTCAACACATCCTTTTTTCCACTTCTGCACATTTTTCTCCTTTCCTGTGCTTTATTTTACAGAGGCAGGAAAAGGACTCTGGAAGTACTGGTCTGAGCTCATTAAAATGAATGGTGCTGGTCTGTACCATGGGAAAAACGGATGCCCTGTGGTCCACTCACCCTGTGCTATCACATGTGTTCGCTTTAGTTCGCTTTAGTAAGCATTCATATGCTTATCCAGTGCATCTCCTCCTGTCAAAATTGTGGTAGAAGTTCTTTCAGACCATCCTTATGCTTTGATTTGAGACTTTTCAAATCACCTTCTCAGTGTCTCCTTTCTGACCATATACTCTTTTCCTTGATAATAGCAAGAAATTCCAGGACTTTGGGCTTTTATTTTACAAACAAGGATGTGGTGATTAATTCTGAAGTGTAGACACTGAACAGACACTCTGGTCAACCAGTCCTGCCTGTATCCAATGAACTGATTAACCACCACCCTTGGGTACATTCCTAGCAAACTGCAGGCCTATGGAAGATCTACTTCATATTTGATAGATTGTTTCTTAATAAGCATTTCAGAAACAAGTAGGTTTTTTTCAAATCATGGTCCCTTGAAGCAATTTTGATTCTACTTTTCATTCTATCAAGACATATGTTGCATACTAAATTCTGAAAAGTAAGCAGTCAGGTTTTTAACATGTGCTCTTTGAAATATTGGCACGATTCAAAGTTCTTATACCTGCTGCCATTTGCTAATGTGTTATGTATAGCTGAAGATGCAAAACTCATCTTACTTCCCATGGCCTCAGTGCTGGGGAAGACCCTGTAGCTCTTTCTGCCAGTGGTGGTTTCTAACCAGCCTGCTTCTGTGGAAGCTGCAGGGAGGAAGATGGAAGGGTAGGTAAGATGGCCATAATGCCCATCAGTGGTTTCATCCCTTTGAGAAGATTGAATTTGAACAGTAAATGCCAAAGCCAGTATGAAAGCCATCAATTCAGGGTTACAGAGGGGCACGGACTCGTTACTTTCTCAAGGCCCTCTGTGTTTTATGTCCCAGTTCCAACATAATACCAGGAAGACAAGAGTCCAGCCCCAGGGTTCGTATTTTCACAAAACCATCATGACTGAATGGGCAGTCAGGGTGAGGACAACCTCCCTCCTTTGTCAGAAACACCCGTGTGCAAAAACTGCTTCATTTTTCTCTGTGTTCCATCCATCTAAACTTTATTGATTTCAGATGAAGTGATATTAAGCTGTCTCTTCAATTAAATACAAACTTAGAATTGTAGAGCCCCCGCGGAAATATCTACCATTCAGACCTCGAATAGGGATATTTATATAGACGAGAAATCCCAAATAAAAAGGAGTCTTTGGATGCAAGGAGTTCTTACTCTTCTAACTAATATTGAATCTGGTAAAAATAATCAGTGAGCTAACACCCTCTTGAGCCTAGTTTAACTTTTGTTAATCTGCCATTTTATAATATTGCATGCATCTTGAGTTAGGAAAGTAACTTACTGTCTTATACTCTAAGATAATAGGCAACAGTTGTTCTTCTCTAAACGCATATCCATGTTCATGTTCTGTCTTTATATCCATATACTCCAACCACAAGTTTATAGCATGTTTCAAACATGACATTCTTGGATTATGTTTGATGGGCTAGTCATGTATGTAAGATACGTGGTGGCCCCCAAGGATGTCCACATCCTAGTCCCTGGGAACATGTTAGGCTACAAAGCAAAGGGGGCTTACACATGGACTTAAAGTTGCTCATCAGCTGACATTAAAGTAGGGAGAACATCATCGTAGATTACCCAAGTGAGCCCAAGGTAATCACCAGAGTCCTTAAAAGTGAAAGAGGGAGGCAAAGAAAGAGTCAGAGGGAGATGCCACTACAGAAGCAGGATCAGAGGGGCAGTGAAGGTTTTGAAGATGGAAGGATGGGGCCATGAGTCAAGGAACGTGTGCAGCCTCTAGAAGCTGTTGAGGATGAGGAAACGCATTCTCCCCTAGAGCCTCAGAAGGACCATATCCCTGCTGTCACCTTAATTTGAGCCCACTGACACCCTTTTTAGACGACTGACCTACAGAACTGTAAGGAAACAAAGTTGTGTTGCTTTGATTTGTTACAGCAGCAGTAGGAAGTAATTACAGATGCTCATGAGACGTACGCCTCCATCACCTTCTATAGTATCTATTGGTTGTACTCATCTGGAAAAGCATGGAAACAGCGGGCTCCGTGGAAACGTTACAGCCAATGAGCACTTGGGGTGCAGGATTTCCCCCACAGTTAGTTTCTGGACTGAAATCTTCCTCTGACTCTTTGGATATTGGCAAGTGTGTGGTAACGGCAAAAGATGAGACTCAGCTCATAGCTTTCCTGTCAGACCTCAGAAGGTCAAAGTCTCCCAACCTTTTCTTGTTAAGCAGTAAACTCTGCTTCCTGGCAGTGTTATCTAATAATATTCTGTCAATTCTTCTGTGGTATTTCTGGCACCAGATTATTACATGCCTTCTAGAAATTAACATTAACTGAAAAGAGCTAATATGTATACTTCATAGATGATATTTCTTCAGTGAAGGGCGAAAAACGGATAAAAATACTTACACATATATACACTATACAGTGAAAAAAACCAGCTCAGGAGATAGTGAAGATGGATTTCAGTTGTTTTATAAACTAAAATTACATTTCTGAATAATTAAAGAATATTTTTGAGGTGCTAATGCTGAATTATATTTGTGAGGCATTTGATAGAAAACGTATCCAGCATCTGTTACAGCATCTAATGGAAGGCAGTGTGGGAAGAAGGAAAGAAAATGGGGCTTGGGGCCAGGCAAGCCTGGGCTTGAATCCCATCTGATATTTAGCTGTAGACCTTCTGAAAGTCTCTCAAGAGCTCAGGGTCTCCATAGGTCCACCTACAAAATGGAACAACGTAGGTCTTACTTCATAGGTTTGCTGTGTCCTTTCAGGGTCGCTGTGTCATTTTATATAGTCATCACTTAGGTCTCCCCATTCTTTATTTCCAGCCCTGACTTGTACCACTACATAGTTTCCTGATGGGACTGAACTCTTCATCTGAACATTGCTTTGTTTTCCTTCCCTCTGTTTGGAACACTACAATCCATTCACACTTCTGTCCAGACCCAGGAATTGCCCTCACTCTTCCCATCACCTGCCAATCAGGTAACACGCTCAGTTTATGTTGCCTTCTGACAACCTGAGCTACGTTCCCTGTTCCCCATCTGTCCTCCTGAGTTCAGATCCTCACTGCCCCTCACCTGAACTACTGCCACTGCTCCCTGGCTGGCCTCCTGGCCTCCATTTCCAGCCCATCCACTTCATTCTCCCCTCTGTCCCCGCCGGGATCTTTATAACAGACACATGCCCAGTCGTTAAAACTCTTCAATAGCTCCTTTCTCTTACAGGATCAGGGTCGTAGGCAGAGACTCAGTTTTTCTCTGCCTCAGTTTCCTCATCTCTAAAATGGAGATAATAGTATGCAACCTTAGAGGATTTAAACATTTTATTTTATTTTATTTTTTATTTATTTATTTTTTGCGGTACGCGGGCCTCTCACTGCTGTGGCCTCTCCCGTTGCGGAGCACCAGCTCTGGACGCGCAGGCTCAGCGGCCATGGCTCACGGGCCCAGCCGCTCCGCGACACGTGGGATCTTCCCGGACCGGGGCACGAACCCTTGTCCCCTGCATCGGCAGGCGGACTCTCAACCACTGCGCCACCAGGGAAGCCCCTAAACATTTTATTTTTAAATAGATAACATATTTCCATCGTTCAAAAGTCAAACCAATGTGGTAAGTCTTAATCACACAGTGACCCCGCTCAAGCAGTCCGTCCTGTGCTCCAAATGGGCAACAGTTTGTGGATTTTTTTCTGCATCCTGTCTGAGTCTTTATACAAATAAAATGCATATATATACGTATATATCCAATATCTGTTTTATTCTTCATATCAGAAAAATGTCTGAAAAAATGACTTCTAGATTTCTTGCATAAAACCCTCATCCTAAGATATCAAGCCACCTCGCTTTTGTAGGTGTTTCTATTTACAGTACAAGCAGGAGTATAAATGGATCTTACATCCACCTAAAAGAAGGGTAAAGCAGGTTTCTTTGTATCCCGCATTGAACTCCTTCCAAAGAACAAAAGGATGTTGCTTGCACTGGAGCAGAAGGATGGAGACCACCGGTATATCTTTGAGTGTCCAGTGCCCCACTCTGCTCTGCATACAGCATTTAGGAATGCATACTGAATGTCTAATTGAACATTTTGTTCAGAAAAAGAAGTAAAGCAACCATCCTGTGACTTTAGGTTAAGTCCTACTACCCTTCATCCATGACTGAATGGTTCCTCACCATAAGGTATTGGGGCAGTACGTGGTAAAGACTGGAAGACTTGGGGCTTGAACCTAACTCTGTTTATCAGCTGGATGGAGTAGTAACTGTCACGAATCTTTCCCAGTTGACAGGATAATCATATACCAGTTACAGATAATTCAGGGATTGCTTATCATTCAAAAGGTTTGAGGTGGGGCTGATTCAGCAGTGCCAGAAGCATCTCCCACAGAGGGACCTGAGACAGTGTGATGTCTCCACCAATGACCCTACATCATGGCCTGTCTGTCTCAGGCTGTCCTCCAGGATCTACGAACAGCATTTAGTTCCTCCTCAGATGAGAAGACAATCAGAGAGATGTGACCAAGGCAATATTTCTTTTAGTGATGACTTGGAAGGAGTAATTTCATTAGGAGATACACCCAAAGATAGCATTTTGAACGTGATCATGATCTAGCTGAGATCTGTCAGAAAACCCAGGCGATGGTGGTCTACTGTGAATAATTAGAGATTTAAACCCCAAATTTACCTGTTGCTTGAAGAGGTTTTTAAGACATTTTTATGAGAAGCTTAGGCTTGTAACTCAAAGCTATAATAGAACTTGGCTTTGACAGAAAGCAGTGTTATAGCTAATATTTTAGTCCTGTGGAGTCAATTTAGGCAGATTATAAATAGTATTAGAATAATATAAGCTCTAGCTTCCGAAGGCTTGGAAACATTGTTAAGAGATGCAGCTAGAAAAGAAAACTTGACCAAAGAAAGTCGACTAATTTTTTAAATGTCCAGTTTTGTTATTAAAAATTCCTGCTGAAATAATCAAGATTTATGCTTGGTCATTCAAGGATTCAAGAAGTCTTTTGGTTACCAGGAGGGCAAGGGTGGGGCAGAGGGATAAATTGGGAGACTGGGATTGACATATACACGCTACTGTATATAAAACAGAGAACTAATAAGGACCTACTGTATAGCACAGGGAACTCTACTCAATACTCTGTAATGACCTATATGGGAAAAGCATCTAAAAAATAGTGGATATATGTATATGTGTAACTGATTCACTTTGCTGTACGGCAGAAATTAACACAGCATTGTAAATCCACTCTACTCCAATAAGAATTTTAAAAAAAGAAGTCTTTTTGGAGCACTTTCCTATATGTTCAGAGTTATGTCCAAATGCTAGGTCCATGGAGAAAGCATCATAGTCAGAACTTCAGGTTTCTTAATGGCTAAGGCTTTGTTGTGGAGATAGAGACATCAGAGAACATCAGCTATGTCAGAATAGAGACAGAGCGTGCGCTTGATTAAGCTTTATTTTAGGTTCTGCTTATAAAAAGGGATCTGCCTTTAAGTCACCCCCTTGTAGATAAGAAATCACATACCAGGGTGTACAAATATTCGAAATAAATAAAGTAAGCATATATCAATTATGACATTAGTCCATAAATTTTAGGGAACGTGCACATTTAGATGTTTGGGCGTATAGGAACCCTTCCTGTAAGCTACTATAATTAGGGGAAATAGGTTAAATCACTTAATAGTCACTTCATACTCTGTAGAATGAAATCCTTAACATCCATAAAAACGTGAGATTTTCTTCTCTCTGTACTCGACAGATGTGAAGTTGAGACTCCCTTTGTACACTTGAGATAAGCACACATCCTCTTTCTAAGTTACTTAAGAAAGTAAATCACAGAGATGCAGGTGGCCTGTGACAGAACGCAGATCTGTATTGTCAGAATGAAAGAACACATCGTGCATGGCTGCTAATGTCGATCTCTGGCGTATAAAACTTACATCGCGTCAGTTTTCAAGGAGCTCAGAAGTATGGATTCTATAAATGCAGCATCCCGAGTTGGGGATTAACATCTCCGCGTACACAGATTGGGCCCCTCGTGAGCGCACGGGCTCACACTGGATCTGGCTCTGCCAGCTTTGCATCCTGTGTATGGTCCCTGGACTGCTGCCTCTGGAAGAGACGCACTTAAACACAGAGTCCACCCTGTACTTAGGACTGGGGGCTGGTGTGTGGGAGTGGGCGTATGCCTATGTAGCAAAGCCTCCTAATTCATTCTCATTGTCTGCCAGCCTGGAAATACCGCCGGACGCCATTGTTTCGGAAAGAGATGGCAGGGCACTGGCATTCACAAGGCTTTTCTCTCTAGACCTTTGTAAGTACCTAAATTTCCCAACATGGGTGAGCTTCTGACTTTGACCTTAATTCTGTTGCGACTCCTGTGTTTCCTGTTCATGGCACACCTTGGTATACTTTCGGCAGGTACTGAAATTTTCTCCTACTGGATGGCCTTTTTTTTTTTTCACAAGTAAATAATGATGTGCAGATTTCATGGGAATCCTGAGCCCTGTGGCTTGGTCAGTTATCTCACTCCCTGGCTCACTCACTTCTGCGTGACAACATCCATCTCGGTGTCCACAAGGCAGATTTGTGCTTGGCCAAATTACAAGATAACCGATGTAATTGCCTAATAATTTTCAAATAACCACAAGTAGAAACGTTAAATCCGTCAATGTCAATGGTCTACCCTTTGTAACCATAAGACAACATACTTCTCCTTGACTGTCCCTTATGTTTTGAAACGTGCCTAATGATCCAGCAATCCCACTCCTGGGCATATATCTGGACAAAACTGTAATTCAAAAAGATACATGCATCCCTATGTTCATAGCAGCGCTATTCACAATAGCCAAGACATGGAAGCAACCTAAATGTCCATCGGCAGATGAATGGATAAAGAAGATGTGGCACATATATACAATAGAATATCACTCAGCCATAAAAAGGAATGAAATAATGCCATTTGCAGCAACATGGGTGCAACTAGAGATTAGAATACTAAGTGAAGTAAGTCAGAAAGAGAAAGACCAACACCATATGATATCACATGTGGAATCTAAAATATGACACGAATGAACCTAACTATGAAGCAGAAACAGAATCACGGACGTAGAGAACAGACTGGTGGTTGCCCAGGGGGAGGGGGAGGGATGGAGGGGGAGGTTGGGGTCAGCAGATGTAGGCTTTTGTATAGAGAGAATGGATAAACAACAAGGTCCTACCGTAGAGCACAGAGAACTATATTCAATATCCTATGATAAACCATAATGGAAAAGAATATTTTTAAAAAAGAGTGTATATATATATATATATATATCTATATCTGAATCATTTTGTTGTACAGCAGAAATTAACATAACATTGTAAATCAACTGTACTTAAAAAAAACAAAAAACAAAAAACGATGCCTAATGACACAGTTAGGTAAGGCGCCCACCCAGGGGCCATCGCCAGCACAGTGGATGCAACCAGACCCTGAGCGTGGCGGAACAGATGCGTAGCAGGAGGAGGACCTCGTGCCCACCTTTGAATCTCTTTCCTGCCAGAGGCACTCCTCCCGAAGCTGACGCATGCCTGATCTTCCACTGGCTTTGAAAGGCGTTCCCCCTTACCTGAGTTAGCTCCGGGGTCACAGTGAGCAGGCCAGTGAGCCCTGGCAGGTCCCTCCTCCTGGGAAGAGGTGTGTTCTCCTTGCCATTCCTTGTAGGTAGCATTCACTGACACTGACCCAAGAGACGTCATTGTTCTGAAGTTAGAAATGTCACACTGCTGCTTTCGCAGAGGACTGGGTGTTACAGCACAGCTGCTGCGGGCTTTGAGTTGGTTCTGATCTGCTTTGCATTTCTCATTATTGTACTTCCTCCCTTGAAAGCAGATTTTTAGCAGATGTGATGTCCACGGCTTCCCGGCTCAGCTCCAGTCCCTCCCCTCAGACCCTACTGCTCAGAGCCAGGCAGACAGCCGAGGACCAGCACACCCTGCCAGGGACCCCCACTGCCCTCTGGAGGTGCTCAAGCATCAAAACAAAACCCATTGAGAGCAGTGATTTCTCAGGAAGAGAAACCACTGCCAGCAGTTTCTGCGGTGTCCTCTGGTTTCCCCAAGGGTGCAGAGACCATGTCTGTGGGCACAAACGCACAGAGCTAAGGGGCGTTCAGAGATAAGGGGCCCTTCTAGGAAAATTGATGCAATGCAGAGAGTGTTATCCCCACGTCTATTTCACAAGCAGTGGGGCCTTCCCGTTCGACCCCCTCATTGTCTTGATTCAGCTGAGAGATGTTAAGTGACCAGTCGGGTCAGTTTCAAGAACAAGCTCTGCCAACTACTGTGTGATTTTGGGCTCATCATGTAAACCCGGTGCCTCGGTTTCCTCATCTGTAAAATGCAAATGGTGACACAGCCTAATTCACTGTGCTGTTGTGGCGCTAGAACAGGTATTGGACATCAAGCATTTAGTGCCATGCCTGGCCTGTCTTTAAAAGTGTGCCCTGTAATGATAACTATGAGCATCATTGCTAACACACATCTCCTGACCCTAGCCGGCAGAGGGCTTCTTCTGTCAGATGCTCATATGTTCTCCCAGTAAAATATCCTACCAGCGTCTGTGTCCCGTGGGAGAAGGCAGCCCTGCTAACAACCAGAGAACCTGTGTTCCTGCCCCAGCTGGACCCTCACTAGTCAATGGGACCTTAGTAAATTAATCCCATTTTCTTGACCTTCGTTTCCTCATAGACAGCATAAAGACTGAATGCACTACTATATGTAAAATAAGGACCTACTGTCTAGCACAGGGAACTCTCCTCAGTACTCTGTAATAACCTAAATGGGAAAAGAATTGGAAAAAAAATAGATACATGTATATGTATAACTGAATCACTTTGCTGTACACCTGAAACTAACACAACATTGTTAATCAACTAGACTCCAATTTAAAAAAGAAAAAAAAGGCTAGGAAACAGAAAATAATCTTTAAAACCTCTGTCATGTCTAACAGTTCTGGTCCACAAATGTGAAAACAGCCCCTCGTTCTTATCATGGACCCAGTGGTCTCAGCCTCCCCACAGAAGGATCCAGCCTATTCTTCTAAGTAGCAAAGAAGTCAGAATGTTCACTCTGTTGTTCGCTTCTCGAGTGTGGAGCGTGGTGAAGAAAGTGGATTTATCCGAGCAGCAGGGAATGTTGAGGAATAGTGAGAACAACATTCTTTGTTTTCCCTGACAAATTAGAACAAGTGAGTTAAATGCAGCAGAGTGAGCTAGAAATCATGGAACGAGAGACTGGTATAGAGGAATGGAATATTAAGAGTTTGTCAGTAGAAAAAATCCTGACAATATTAACTGTGAATTCGCTTACCAAACAATATTCGGAATATCTACCCTGGAAATTTTAAAATAAAAGAGATGAGTGTTCCTGAGATGACTTAATTACAACCTGTCGATGACGAAGCGTGAGAGCACCCCACCTATTCTTTGACTCGCTTATCCTGCACTTGAGTGCCTGCTCTATGCCAGTGACATACAAGCCTTCTTAAAAATCCCTTTCAGTCCTAAAATCCGCCAGTTTTAGCGAGAGGGGTATTGTTTTGCCCCTCAAACAGGTCATCTCTCACATTTTCAGATGGTTATCCATCCGTGGATTTCTACCAATTAATTGCTTTTGTGCTGTGCTTCTGATCATTAGAAAGTAATCAGTAGCCTAAAAATGATTGCTTTTCAGAACTCTGGTTTATTAATCAACTTTTTGTAAAGATTGAGGGAGTAAGTTTCAGCTTCGCCTTCAGATCTGCAAATGTCAGAGGTAGGGTATTTATGCTCTGCGTCTTTCACTGGAAAATGTACGAGTCTATTTTCGTTGCCTAGGTAATAATACAGCTTTGCTTTGGCTTCCTGGACACAACGGCAGTGGTACAGGATGGACTGTAATAAACAGCAAAGTGTGGCTGGTGTAATGGATTTATTGGAGGAAGTCTCTCTGCTTTACCGTTTTTCATTTGTCTTTTGTGCTCTTTGCGCTAATACCATATTATAATAAAAATTACTTGTAACTTACTTAAAAATCATTCTATTTTCTTTTCAAGGGAAACTGGAAATTTCTGAGACGCCTTTATAGAAGAGTTTCTTCCTCTTCTAGAGAAACTAGAATTATCCAGTATTAGCCTAGAAGGCATTGAGTGTAGTCATTATTTTTGTGCAGTGATGTTTGAACACAGTGATGTTATAATTATATGCATAATGAGCTATATCTTGATGCCAACACGTGGATTATGAAGCTTTCTATTTGAATTAAATACCAGTTCAAACGAACTAAATCATCTTACATGGGATAGTTGAGAAGATTCATGAGTCAGAAGTTACTTTATGAAGGCCGCTGATGGCAACCCTTGTGTTAGCCTTTGTTGACCGTTAATCCACCAGAGATGATGTATGTAGGCACGGCTGCTTGCAGTGGTGTGTGCGTACACCTGTATGTGAGTGTGCATGAACTAGATGGGTATGCAGCTGGTGTACTGAAGTCTTTGGTAAGGAAAATGAATATGCAGATTTCAGAGCTCTAATGGCGGCTACCTGCCTTCCTTATTTAAGAGATCTCACTCCCTGTGCATCTCTTGTGCCGTGCTAGCTCAGAGTTGTCAATGTGGCCAAAAGAATTTAGGAGTCATCTTTTAAGTACGACTGTGCATATCTGTACAAAAATATCGTGTATTTTTGTGTAATTGTTTCTCCCTCTTCAGGCTTTCTTGTCTACAAAAGAGAGATTCGATTTGCTCTCAAATAGTGAGGAGCTACCTGACACAATCAGAACAAACTTACTAGAGAGTAATGTTGATGAATGATGTTGGCATTTGACGATATCAATGCACGTTGATTGATGAACACATTGATACAAACCTTAAAGTGAATTTGGGCTTGGAGCCCTATTGGCAGGTCTTCTATGAATAGGTCCAGCTCCTACTATGTCTCAATGGAGTAAGTTCGCAATTCCAAGGAGAGGGAGCACATCTTATTTATCATCCCTCTCTGGCTTCCAATATTCTTCTTCTTCTAGTACTTAAGCTTGATTTTCAAATAAGCATCTATATTCTCCAGATTATTCTTTGTGGAGAGTAAATGGTTGGGTTTAAAATTGCTGTTTCTTTCTCTCCACACATTTCCTCCTGGTCATAGACAGCATCTCCTGGCACCTCACACACATCCCATATGGGGGTCGCTCTGATGACTTTTCCACAAGCCACTGTACCTCCTTTCCCGTCCCCTAGCTTTTTCTTCTCCCTCTCTCCCTTTCCTTCCTTTCTGCCTTCCTTCCATTTATTTGTGGGGAATTTTTATTGAAATGTTTTAAGCAAGATGAAGGCCCACTCCCTGATATATAGTAGACACAGGATACGTATTTGTGGAATGAATGAGGAGTGATTCCTGTCCATATTAGAAGGGTCACCTGCACAACAGGGTGAAGGCTGAGAGGCAGGAAGACCTATTAGGAGCCTGCTGCCTCCTTGCCAGCAGGAGATGATAAGGGCCTGGACTTTGGGGAGAGAGGGGAGGAGAAAGATGAGAAGCAGCAGAGCGGTAAGATGCAGAGGACTTAGGTATAGCTTTGTGGGGGAGGGAGAGGTGTACATTAAAGCGAGGAGGGCAGAGAGGAGGGAGAATTTCTGCCCTCACTGGACAGTTTAAGTCCTGACCAGCTCAAAATCGCCCTTCTCCTCCAGGAATCTTTTTTGAACTCCATCAGACAGAATTAATTGCTCCTGTCTCTTGATTTCCGTCACATTATATTGAATTAAAATTATTTGTTTCTGTGGATTTTAAACATTGAAGATTTATGATCTCCTCAAGTCTGAGGCTGTACGTGATTCAGTATTTAGCTTCTACACGTGGCATGATGGCCTGCGGGTCTCAAGTCCTCAGCAGATACCAGGGGACCGAATCCCTATTTAATGTTGAATGCACTTGTTATTTTCTGGACCATTTTCTTACATCTGAAGACACTCCAATTCTGTGAATTTTTCAGGCTGCCATACAACAGGGGTCAGAAATCCTTGAGTAACTTACAAATACGTTTTAAAATTTTTGTTTAAAAAATAATTTTAGACATACAGAAGAGTTGCAAAGATAGTAAAGTGCATTCTGGTATATACCCTTCACCTAGAATCTCCTATACTGCTCATACCTTATATAACCCTGGTAAAATTATCAACATTTAAAAATTGATATTAATATAGCATATATAACCAATTAATGTGATCAATCAAAAATTAATGTAGGGCTTCCCTGGTGGCGCAGTGGTTGAGAGTCCGCCTGCCGATGCAGGGGACACGGGTTCGTGCCCCGGTCCGGGAAGATCCCACGTGCCGCGGAGCGGCTGGGTCCATGAGCCGTGGCCGCTGAGCCTGCGCGTCCGGAGCCTGTGCTCCGCAATGGGAGAGGCCATAGCAGTGAGAGGCCCGCGTACCACAAAAAAAAAATAATAATAATAATGTAAATGCTATTAAGTAAATTACAAACTCGATTCAGATTTTCCAAGTTTTTCCACCAGTGTCCTTTTTCTGTGTTAGAATTGCACCAGAAATACCACAGATTGTTTTCATTTTTCCTTAGTCTCCTCCAGTCTCTCAAAGTTCCTCTATCTAATCTTCAGTTTTTTTTTTTCTTTTTTTTTTTATGATCTTGACACTTTTAAAGGGTGCTGGCCAGGTATTTTTTAGGCTGTACCTCAATTTGGCTTTGTCCGATATATTTTCATGAATAACTCAAGGTTGTGCATTTGGGGGAGGAGCTTCCCGAACGTGATGTCCCCTTCTTGTCACATCGTATCAGTGGTACATGCTGTCAGTATGTCTTATTACTGGTGATGTTAACCTTGATCATGTGGTTAAGGTGGTGTCTGTCCGGTTTCCCTCTCCATTGTAAATTACTGTTTCTTCTTTACACCCTGTATTCTTTGTAAACAAGTCACTAAGTCCAGCCTATTCTCAAGGAAAGGGGACTTAAGCCCTGCCTCCTGAAGGGAGGGAGGTCAAAGAATTTGTGGACATGTGTTAAAACCACCCCAGGAAATAGTATTTCGGAGGAGACATGTTGAGCCTACACAGATATCCTGTTTTTCCTCAGAGTTTCGTCTACTGATTTCAGCACTCATTGGTGGATTTTTGCCTGCAACAACTATTGACATAGTGCTATAATGGTGATTCTGTTTCTCTAATTCTTTTCTACATGTATTGACTGGAATTCTTCTATAAGGAAGACTTGTTCCTTCTCCCCCATAAGTGTATTTATACTATCACCTATTTATATCTGCATAGACTCATAGATATTTATTTTATGCTTTGTGTTAGAATCCAGAACTATTGTTATTTATTTTATTTGTAAAATGTTTCCAGCTTTGTGCATTGGGAGCTTTTATTGATTAACCTCTGTGTCCTTTACATAAGACCCATGGTTTGGTTTTTTGGGGAGGTGAGGTGGGGTTAGGCACCTTCCTACTTTTTGGCACAGAATGATGCCCCAGGTTCTTCTAGTATTTTCCCTGTCCCAGTGCTATACTCAGCAATTTCTCCAAGGAGCCCCAGTTCCTTCTATTGGAGAATGTTATTTTAGAATCCAAGTTCTGGGCACGGGATGTGTTGGTTGGTATTGGGGGGTCACTGCTTCTAGTGCCTTTCAGCAGACAGGAAATGTATGTATGTATAATAATGCAAGGATTGCATGTATCTATATTTCTGTATCTCTATCTATCTATCTAATCTATTTAAATATACATGAGAGTCCATACTGATGATTCATTCTAGCATTCCCCTTTGCTTACTTTGTAGCTTATCCAACATTGAGACCCCGTCATTATGTATAATGTATTTCCTTATTTATTCAGCCCTCACGTACCTATGAAGTAGTTTTAGAGTTACTAACCCACATCCCGTGAGAAACAATTTTTTGTTTTGTTTGTGTTTTGTTTTGTGTGTGTGTGTGTCTGTGTTTTATTCCAATCGTTCATTGCTGGCATTTAGAAATTAGACTTACTTTTGTATATTGACCTTATATCCTGTGACCTTGCTAAACTCACTTATTAGCTCTAGACCAGTGAAGCCATTTGGGCCTGGATTAGATTATTAACTATAATCCCATCTCTTTCATTGATGTAGGACTATTCATGCTGTCTATTCTTGAATGACTTTTGGTGGTTTGTATCTTCAGGAATTTATTGATTTCACGTAAGCTGTCAAATTTATGAGGATAGAGTTGTTCATAATGTCCCAATGATCCTTTTAATGTCTATGGGGTCAATACTGATATTCCCTCTTTCATTCTCAATATTGATGATTTGTGTTTTCTTTCTTTTTCTTATCCAGTCTGGCTAGAGTTCTGTCAATTTTATTGATCTTTTCTAAGAACCAGCTTTTGGTTTCTCGGGTTTTCTTATTTTTCTATTTTCAGTTTCATTGATTTCTGCTCTTACGTTTATTATTGTCTCTCTTCTGCTTGCTTTGTGCTTAAATTTATCTTTCTTTCTCTGGTTTCTTCTAGTGGAAACTTAAGTTAATGATTTGAGACCTTTCTTCTTTTTTTATCGTAAACATTAATGCTACAAACTTACTTCTAAATGCTGCTTTAGCCGTGCCTTATAAATTTTTATATGCATTTTCATTCAATTCAAAATATTTTTAAAATTTCCGTGACATTTCCTCTTTGATTCATGAGTTATTAATAAGTGTGCTGTTTAATTTCTAAATGTTTGCAGATTTTCCATGTATCTTTTGGTTATTGGTTTAGAATCTAATCCCTTTATGATCTGAGAACATACTTTGTGTGATTTCTAGTTTTCTAAATTTGTCAAGGTTTGTTTTATGCCCTGGAATATGGTCTACCATGGTGAATGCCCCATGGTCTCTTAAGAAGAATGTCTATGATGCCGTTGTTGAGTGGGATGTTCTATAAACATCAATTGAGATGGCAGGTACTGTTGTTGCAGTCGTCTATATCTCTACTTATTTTCTGCCTACGTGTTCTATCAATTACTGAGAGAGGAGAGTTATGAAGTCTCCGATTTCAGTGGTGGATTTGTCTATCTCCCTTTTCAATTCTATTGGTTTTTGCCTTGTGTAATTTGAAATCTCTTTAGGGTGTACACATTTAAGATGGTTACCCTTCCCATCCCTCGGTCAGCTCCATCAGGGAAACTTTCTCAGGGTTCTCACCAAACTTGCCTGAGTGCCTGTCAGGGTTCATAGAGAGGAAGCCTACAAGGAGGGTGAATCCTCCTATTCTGCATCCCCAGGGACTCTGCCCCTCTTGATAACCTACATTTAGCCTTCATTCGTTTGTTAGAGACATTTTTAGCTGAATTTTCTTACCAGCTTATATGGTGTTCAGCAGTGTTTGCTCCAGGTAAGCAAATGCCTGAGTTCTGTTCTTCCCTGTAAATGTCTTTCTTTCCCCAGATTTCACCTTGGTGGTTTGCTCTCCAACCTGATTTCTCATCGGATTAAGAAGAGTTGTTAATTTGCTGTTTCTTCAGCATTTACCTTGTTGTAAGAGTGGAGGTGACACTCTCCACATTTCCAAGCTGGAACCAGATGCCTTGCAAATATTTTTGAGAATTGAAAATCTCTGCTTTTGTTGTTGCCAGCACCTTGCTGATAGCAATTTGTGCTATTTCGCCCTTTGGCTTTTCTTGCTTACAGGAATCATGGTCTCCTGAATCTCTCTGCTGGCAGAATATTACTTCCATCTTTCTGGACACTTTCAAGCACTGACTTTTCACATTGGAAATTGTGTATATTTCTTCTGTTCTCTTTCGTATTCAGGTGTATCTGTTCTGTGTGTCTGTACAATTACATCGTTTCTTTTTTTTTTTTTTTTGGAAGAAAACTACTTTTGAATCTCTGAGCCACTTGATATCACTGTTGAGAATGTGTTAAATAAGGGTGGTGATGATCTCAGTGATAGCAGTGGTAACCATCACTCACTTTTACAGTCTGCAAAGCAATATTTCTCCAGCATTAACCCTAGCTCTTCAGTCTTCTAACCAGGATGTGTGTTGTGTTAATAAGATAACAGAAATCTTCTCAGGAGTATTTCTATGGTATTCTATGAATACCAGTATCTTAATATTGAATGAATAATGAATGCCAATCATTAATTATAGTTCATCTAATCTTATATCATTTAAGATTCAATTTCAAATTGTAAAAAAAGACAAAAAACAATTTTTGCATATAAGCTGATCTGAGACATTGTGTTGGTAAGCAGTGACATAAAGCAACTTTATTTTTAAAATAGCTTAGCTTGTGGAAAGGGGTCAGAGAAATATGGGGATCCTGTTTTTACTGCTTGAAGCAATCTCACTTGCAAAACTATCTCAAACCAAAGACCATCTATCACTGTGTAAGTGACTTAGAGTAATTTTTCAGTATTGATATGTTTGAGTTTAGAAATCCCACTTCCACCTAGTGACATTGAGGCAGTAATTCCTATTGAAAGGTCACCTTCTCCTGCTTTAGTCTTCCTTTAACTTCTTTTACATCCAGTGTACATGCACTTCCTTTCATGAAGCTATTTTTCATATCCTCTGAGTTTTCCGACGGACACAAACAGAAAATAACCACAATTTGAATTACCTCTTCGTAATTGTAAGATGATTTAGCAGCTAATAAAAGTCCTTGCTGAAACACCCATTAGGATGATATTTAGAGTAACAGGAATGGAACTAGGAGGTTTTGATGAAAAGCAATCACAGGTATTTAAGCATTATTTGGAATTTCAGAACTCTGGACTCTTAAGGGTTTGCCGTCACTTTCTGTGGTTAGGTGAAAAGTGCCTGGTTAAAATATGTAGCTCGGGCTTCCCTGCTGGCGCAGTGGTTGAGAGTCCGCCTGCCGATGCAGGGGACGCGGTTTGTGTCCCGGTCCGGGAAGATCCCACATGCCGCGGAGTGGCTGGGCCCGTGAGCCACGGCCGCTGAGCCTGCGCGTCCGGAGCCTGTGCTCCGCAACGGGAGAGGCCACAAGCAGTGAGAGGCCCGCGTACCGCAAAAAAAAAAAAAAAAAAAAAGGTTGGTAATTACTAAACTCCTTATATTTTTCTTCTGGAGAAATGCTCCATATTTACATCAAAAGGGTCTCTCTAAGGTTCTAGACATTCAGTTTACCCCAAAGAGCCTGATAAAAGCAAACTGCAAACTCAATACAGTCGACCCTGGAACAACACGGGTTTGAACTGAAAGGGTCCGTTTATATGCAGATTTTTTTCAGCAGTATATACTACAGCACACTATCTGCAGTTGGTTGAATCCCTGGCTGCGGGACTATGTATCCAGAGGAACTGTGGATACATACGGAGGGCCGGCTATAATTTATACCTGGATTTTCCACTGCTCAGAGGGTCAGCGCCCGCTAACCCCCACATTGTTCAAGAGTCAACTGTAATTCAGTTGTCCCATCCTCGCTGGCCATGGACTATTTCACCTCTCAGAATAATGCAAAAGATCAGTATAAGCACAAGCTCAACCCTCATAGCAAAATTGCTAATTTGTGTTTACCTGGACCCCCATTTACATTAACGAAGTGCTTAATTAAGTCAAAGTGATGACAATATCTAAGAATTTGAAAACAAGGTTTGGCTTTAAAAATCCAAATAGGGGTGATCTATCTGAGATAATCAACTGTGAATTGTTTTAGACAGCGTATAGACTTTTTTCACCCTCAAATGTGCTTCAGGATATATCCTGCTTTTCTTGAAGGAAATTATGCTCCCTAGATTAAGATAATAAAAGTAATGAAATAATAGACCATTATATTTGTAATCAGTAATTATGTAGTCATAAGTGGCCAGTATCTAGGGAACAAGCAATTATATGAGCTATGATTACTAAAGAAGTAATTATGATGAAAGATAAACTCTCTTAGTTGTGCTTTTTTTTTTTTCTTAAGACTGACATTTCCGTAACACAGTCTTTAATCCATAGAGAATGTTTGGTTAGGTCTGAAGGAATGCGTGTCTGTCACACACAATCTAATACAGGAACCCTTGGCATTCATGAATTTGACATTCTTAATTTCAACCCAGAGACTAGTGGTTTGAAGGATGGTGGTTTACCTATAACTACTGTACAGCAAGGATTTGAATCATTGACTGCAGTGTTTCTGTGCAGGAATGTAGACAGCCTGGCATCACACCCCTGCATCCTGACACTCAGGGTCTCTTGTCTAGTGGGAGAAGGGAAGAAAGATAAAAATTACCTGCTATTGATAGCGATGGAACTAAGGAATCATAGTTGCTATGGTCTGAATGTCTGTGTCCCCCAGTAAGTTCATATGTTAAAATTCTAACCCCCAAAGGTACTGGTATTAGTAGGTGGGGCCTTTGGGAGATGCTTAAGTAGTGAGGGTGGAGCCCTCATGAATGGGATTAGTGCCTTGTAAAAATGCCTCCAGAGATTGCTTTGGCTCTTCGTGGTCTTTTGTGTTTCCATACAAATTGTAAAATTATTTGTTCTACTTCTGTGAAAAATGCCATTGGTAATTTGATAGGGATTGCATTGAATCTATAGATTGCTTTGGGTAGTATAGTCATTTTCACAATATCAGTTCTTCCAATCCAAGAACATGGTATGTCTCTCCATCTTGTTTGTGTCACCTTTGATGTCTTTCATCAGTGTCTTACAGTTTTCTGAGTACAGGTCTTTTGCCTCCGTAGGTAGGTTTATTCCTAGATACTTTATTCTTTTTGTTGCGTTGGTAAATGGGATTGCTTCCTTAATTTCTCTTTCTGATCTTTCATTGTTAGTGTATAGGAATGCAAGAGATTTCTGTGTATTTATTTTTTATCCTGTAAATTTGTTACTGAGTCCAAGCTAGCTCTGCTCGCCACACCACAGGCCAGTGAATCAGAGAGGAGGTGCTGAGGCAAGGAATACAACTTTATTTGGAATGCTGGCAGACTGAGAAGATGGCAGACTAGTGTCTCTGATAAACCATCTTGTCGGGGTCTGGATGCCAGTTTCTTTAATAGAATCAGAGAAGGAGAGGTGGTGAGGAAGTAAAGTAAAAAGGGCCATCAGTCTTGCAAAACATCTCCTGGAGTGGCCAGCCTCGGGGGAGGAGATGTGTTAATTTCTTCTTTTCTGCAGCCCTTGAGAGGTGGGCAGGGTCACATTGTCTCCCTGTGAGCTGAACAAAGGCACTTTAGTTTAACATTCAGGCAGAGGGGCAGGGTTCCGAAAAGCAATGAAAAGCAAAGGTTAAAGTCAAAGAAACAGATGGAACATGGAGTCCGATTTAGCTCTTCCCTGTTACAACTTTACCAAATTCATTGATGAGCTCTAGTAGTTTTCTGGTGGCATCTTTAGGATTTTCTATGCATAGTATCATGTCATCTGCAAACAGTGACAGCTTTACTTCTTCTTTTCCAATTTGGATTCCTTTTATTTCTTTTTCTTCTCTGATTGCTGTGGCTAAAACTTCCAAAACTATGTTGAATAAGAGTGGTGAGAGTGGGCAACCTTGTCTTGTTCCTGAGGGAAAAGAATCTAAAAAAAGCTTGGACATATGTATATGTATGTATATAGTTGATTCACTTTGCTGTACACCTGAAACTAACACAACATGGTAAATCAACTCGACTGCAATAAAAATTAAAAATAGAAGCCTCCTGAGAGCTCGCTAGCCCCTCGGGCCGAGTGAGGACACAGGGAGAAGCCTGCTTGCAACCCACCCAACTGTGCTGGCATCCTGATCTTGAACTTTCAGCTTCAGAACTGCTCTTTATCAGCTACCCAGTCTGGTTTTTTTTTTTTTTGTTATAGCAGCCAGAATGGACTAGGGCAGTAGTAAACACATGGAAAAACTAAACAGTGTAGGGGGGGAAAATATATACTGAAGTTGTTTGACGGAATTTAGGATTTCTCCAAGCTCTCAGAGCATGAGCCTGTGAATATTAAGGGCTTTTGAGACCTTATTATGCATGTGAATGGGGCTGAGTAGTTTTCCCCAGGAGTCTAGGCCATCAAAATCTTGTTTTTACTGGTCCAGTGTAACATAAGAATTGTACTTTAGAGATAATAGCATTTAAAAAAAAATTCTATTTAGCAAAAACATTTACATTTGAGATAGACCTCAAGGCTCTTGTTTTCTGTCTGTCTTTGTTTGGGGATGTTGTACGTTTCTCAGATTCTGGGTAATTCTGTGTGTTTAGTCATTCCATGGTCGGCACAGAGAAATGGAGATAAGTAAGACCAGATCGCCAACTGAGAAACTCCTGTGATGGATCTAAAATTGCAAAGGAGGCCCTGTGAAACATTTCCAGGAGCTTCATTTCCTATTAGCTGTAAATATTCCTTGCTTTTTAAATTCAAGTTAATTATAAAAGCCATCTCTTTCACAAACACAGGTTGAATTTTTTGTGTCTGCTTGGAAATTTAAGAGCTTTCTGCAGTGTGTGTGTATGGTTTTTGCCATTTCCAATGAAGACAAAAATCACAACTTTTTCCTGGTGACTGTATAGTTTTCTTAAAAGTGTAGAAATAATCTGTTAAAAGAATGCTATTAATTTTGTTTCAGAAATGTGGATATTGAAGTAGACACTTGGGTCTGGATTCATAGGAACATGCCGGACTGTATATGTTTAAGTTACAACTAGAGTTAAATCTATGGATCTAACTCTTGCAACTAACCTCCTGTTTAAAAAAAAAAAAAAAAAAAAAAGCAACCTTACAACTCTTTAAGACCTTTTACTCATTCACAATTTGTCCAAAATAATCCTCAGTGGTTAAGAGAAGCCAAATGGTAAGAATAAGACCCCAAGTTGGAAGTGCACCCTTTCCCAAGACAGTCCATTAGCTCAACAGATCTGGCCTCATCAATACTCTAAGTTTAAAGGAGGGGTCATTTTTTGAAGTTTTTAAAAATGGAGAAATAAAATTCCCAGTGTTGCCCAAGTGAGTTGGTATATAAAAGGAGGAGAAAGAAGTGATCACAAGTTTGGGGTCTAGGGTCAAGTTCCTAGGGCTTAAAACCTTGTTCCACCACATCCTAGGTAGGTGACAAGTAAGGGACAATGCTTAGTAACTGTATGACATCAAGCATGTTACTTAACTTTGCTAAGCCTCAGGTTTCCCATCTATAAAATGGAAATAATAATAACAGTATCTATAGAGTGGTTAAGACGGCTAAATGAGCTAATGTGAGTTAGAGTTCTTTATACAGAATCTAGCTTCTAGCAAGTGTTTAATTAATATCAGTTATTATTGATTTGACTTATGTATAGGGAGTACCAGCTCTATGCTAGGTGATAGGATACACAGATCTCTTCTGTGATCTTGATTGGGAGCCAGAAATCTAAACACTCAGTTATAATTCCATGTACAAGTTTAGATACATGGGATCAAAGTCTTGAGCTGCTCTCTTTCTGCTCTACCACGTCCCTGACTCCTAAACTGATGAGTTTAATTGTGCTTTCAATGGAATTGTGACCCTTGTTCACCTTAGTTTATTTCAGTTTTTTTTTTCCCCCAAGAATGAACATATCTAGATATATACCTAGAAAAAGAGGCTAGCATCATCTGGAAAAGATAGTGCTTTATTGGCAGACTCTGGAAAAGCTCATGCCAAGGAGTACTTCCCAGAACTTCTGCTGCCAGTGTCCATGTCCTCATGGTGAGCCACAGCCACCACCACCCCCCCCCCCGCCTCTACAGGAGACCCTCCAACACTAGCAGATCAATTCCATTTTCTCTATTCCTCCACTCATTATCAATTGAGAGAAGAAAGAAAGAATGAGAGAAAGAGGAAGAGAGAGAGGACAAAAAGGGGAGGACAGTCTGGGAATTAATTTAAGCTGAGAAGAAGCCAGAAGAACTACAATCCTGCAGCCTGTGGAACAGAAACCACATTCATAGAAAGACAGACAAGATGAAAAGGCAGAAGGCTATGTACCAGATGAAGGAACAAGATAAAACCCCAGAAAAACAACTAAATGAAGTGGAAATAGAAACCTTCCAGAAAAAGAATTCAGAATAATGATAGTGAAGATGATCCAGGACCTCGGAAAAAGAATGGGGCAAAGATCAAGAAGGCGAAAGAAATGTTTAACAAAGACCTAGAAGAATTAAAGAACAAACAAACAGAGATGAACAATACAATAATTGAAATGAAAAACACACTAGAAGGACTCAATAGCAGAATAACTGAGGCAGAAGAACAGATAAGTGACCTGGAAGACAGATTGGTGGAATTCACTGCTGCAGAAGAGAAGAAAGAAAAAAGAATGAAAAGAAATGAAGACAGCCTAAGAGACCTCTGGGACAACATTAAATGCAACAACATTCACATTATAGGGGTCCCAGAAGGAGAAGAGAGAGAGAAAGGACCCGAGAAAATATTTGAAGAGATTATAGTCGAAAACCTCCCTAACATGGGAAAGGAAATAGCCACCCAAGTCCAGGAAGAACAGAGAGTCCCATACAGGATAAACCCAAGGAGAAACACGCCTAGACACAGTAATCAAATTGGCAAAAATTAAAGACAATGAAAATTTATTGAAAGCAGCAAGGGAAAAATGACAAATAACATAAGGGAACTCCCTTAAGGTTAAGAGCTGATTTCTCAGTGGAAACTCTACAAGGAGGAAGGGAGTGGCATGATATACTTAAAGTGATGAAAGGGAAAAACCTACAACCAAGATTACTCTACCCAGGAAAGATCTCATTCAGATTCGATGGAGAAATCAAAAGCTTTACAGACAAGCAAAAGCTAAGAGAATTCAAAGCAGCTCTACAACAGATGCTAAAGGAACTTCTCTAAGTGGGAAACACAAGGGAAGGAAAGGACATACAAAAACAAACCCAAAACGATTAAGAAAATGGGAATAGGAACATACATATCAATAATTACCTTAAACATGAATGGATTAAATGCTCCAACCAAAAGGCACAGGCTCACTGAATGGATACAAAAACAAGACCCATATATATGCTATCCTACAAGAAACCCACTTCAGACCTAGGGACACATACAGACTGAAAGTGAGGGGATGGAAAAAGATATTCCATGCAAATGGAAATCAAAAGAAAGCTGGAGTAGCAATACTCATATCAGATAAAATAGACTTTAAAATAAGAGACAAGGAAGGACACTACATAATGATCAAGGGATCAATCCAAGAAGAAGATATAACAATTATAAATAGATATGCACCCAACATAGTAGCACCTCACTACATAAGGCAACTTCTAACAGCTCTAAAAGAGGAAATCAACAGTGACACAGTAATAGTGGGGGACTCTAACACATCGCTTACACCAATGGACAGATCATCCAAACAGAAAATTAATAAGCAAACACAAGCTTTACATGACACAATAGACCACATAGATTTAATTGATATTTATAGGATATTCCATCCAAAAACAGCAGATTACACTTTCTTCTCAAGTGTGCATGGAATATTCTCCAGGATAGATCATATCTTGGGTCACATATCAACCCTCCATAAATTTAAGAAAATGGAAATCATATCAAGCATCTTTTCGGACCACAACACTATGAGATTAGAAATCAATTACATGGAAAAAAATGTAAAAGACACACACACATGGAGACTAAACAATACATTACTAAATAACCAAGTGATCACTGAAGAAATCAAAGAGGAAATAAAAAAATACCTAGAGACAAGTGACAATGAAAACACGATGATCCAAAACCTATGGGATGCAACAAAAGCAGTTCTAAGAGGGAAGTTTATAGCTATACAATCCTACCTCAAGAAACAAGAAAAATCTCAAATAAATAATCTAACCTTACACCTAAAGGAACTAGAGAAAGAAGAACAAACAAAACCCAAAGTTAGCAGAAGGAAAGAAATCATAAAGATCAGAGCAGAAATAAATGAAATAGAAACAAAGAAAACAATAGCAAAGATTAACAAAACAAAAAGTTGGTTCTTTGAGAAGATAAACAAAATTGATAAACCATTAGCCAGACTCATCAAGAAAAAGAGGGAAAGGACTCAAATCAATAAAATTAGAAATGAAAAAGAAGTTACAACAGAAACCACAGAAATACAAAGCATCCTAAGAGACTACTACAAGCAACTCTATGCCAATAAAATGGACAACCTGGAAGAAATGGACGAATTCTTAGAAAGGTATAACCTTCCACGACTGAACCAGGAAGAAACAGAAAATACGAACAGACCAATCACAAGTAATGAAATTGAAACTGTGATTAAAAATCTTCCAACAAACGAAAGTCCAGGACCAGATGGCTTCACAGGTGAATTCTATCAAACATTTAGAGAAGAGCTAACGCCCATCCTTCTCAAATTCTTCCAAAAAATTGTGGAGGAAGGAGCACCCCCAAACTCATTTTATGAGGCCACCATCACCCTGATACCAAAACCAGACAAAGATACGACAAAAAAAGAAAATTAAAGACCAATATCACTGATGAATATAGATGCAAAAGTCTCAACAAAATACTAGCAAACAGAATCCAACAACACATTAAAAGGATCATACCCCATGATCAAATGGGATTTATCCCAGGGATGCAAGGATTCTTTAATATATGCAAATCAATCCATGTGATACACATATTAACAACTTGAAGAAGAAAAACCATATGATCATCTCAATAGATGAAGAAAAAGCTTTTGACAAACTTCAACACCCATTTATGATAAAAACTCTCCAGAAAGTGGGCACAGAGGGAACCTACCTCAACATAATAAAGGCCATATATGACAAACCACAGCAAACATCATTCTCAATGGAGAAAAACTGGAAGTGTTTCCTCTAAGATCAGGAACAAAACAAGCATATCCACTCTCACCACTATTATTCCACATAGTTTTGGAAGTCCTAGCCATAGAAATCAGAGGAAAAAAAAAGAAATAAAAGGAATACAAATTGGAAAAGAAGAAGTAAAACTGTCACTGTTTGCAGATGACTGTATACTATACATAGAGAATCCTAAAGATGCCACCAGAAAAGTACTAGAGCTAATCAATGAATTTGGTAAAGTTGCAGGATACAAAATTAATGCACAGAAATCTCTTGCATTCCTATACACTAATGATGAAAAATCTGAAAGAGAAATTAAGGAAACACTCCCATTTACCATTGCAACAAGAAGAATAAGATACCTAGGAATAAACCTACCTCGGGATACAAAAGAGCTGTATGCAGAAAACTATAAGACACTGATGAAAGAAATTAAAAATGATACCAACAGATGGAGAGGTATACCATGTTCTTGGATTGGAAAAATCAATATTGTGAAAATGACTATACTACCCAAAGCAATCTACAGATTCAATGCAATCCCTATCAAATTACCAATGGCATTTTTTATAGAACTAGAACAAAAAAATCTTAAAATTTGTATGGAGACAGAATAGACTCCGAATAGCCAAAGCAGTCTTGAGGGAAAAAACGAAGCTGGAGGAATCAGACTCCCTGACTTCAGACTATACTACAAAGCTACAGTAATCAAGACAGTATGGTACTGGCACAAAAGCAGAAACGTAGATCAATGGAACAAGATAGAAAGCCCAGAGATAAACCCACACACTTATGGTCAACTAATCTGTGACCAAGGAGTCAAGGATATACAATGGAGAAAAGACAGCCTCTTCAATAAGTGGTGCTGGGAAAACTGGACAGGTACATGTAAAAGTATGAGATTAGATCACTCCCTAACACCATACACAAAAATAACCTCAAAATGGATTAAAGACCTAAATGTAAGACCAGACACTATAAAACTCTTAGAGGAAAACATAGGAAGAACACTCTTTGACATAAATCACAGCAAGATCTTTTTTGATCCACCTCCTAGAGTAATGAAAATAAAACCAAAAACAAACAAATGGGACCTAATGAAACTTCAAAGCTTTTGCACAGCAAAGGAAACCATAAACAAGACAAAAAGACAACCCTCAGAATGGGAGAAAATATTTGCAAATGAATCAATGGACAAAGGATTAATCTCCAAAGTATATAAACAGCTCATGCAGCTCAATATTAAAGAAACAAACAACCTCATCCAAAAATGGGAAAAGGACCTATATAGACATTTCTCCAAAGAAGACATACTGATGGCCAAGAAGCACATGAAAAGCTGCTCAACATCACTATTTATTAGAGAAATGCAAATCAAAACTACAGTGAGGTATCACTCACACCAGTTAGAATGGGCATCATCAGAAAATCTACAAACAGCAAATGCTGGAGAGGGTGTGGAGAAAACGGAAGCCTCTTGCACTGTTGGTGGGAATGTAAATTGATACAGCCACTATGGAGAACAGTATGGAGGTTCCTTAAAAAGCTAAAAATAGAATTACCATATGACGCAGCAGTCCCACTACTAAGCATATACCCAGAGAAAACCATAATTCAAAAAGACACATGCACCCCAGTGTTCATTGCAGCACTGTTTACAATTGCCAGGTCATGGAAGCAACCTAAATGCCCATTGACAGATGAATGGATAAAGAAGACGTGGTACATATATACAATGGAATATTACTCAGCCATAAAAAGGAATGAAATTGGGTCATTTGTAGAGATGTGGATGGATCTAGAGACTGTCATACAGAGTGAAGTAAGTCAGAAAGAGAAAATCAAATATCATATATTAATGCATATATGTGGAACCTAGAAAAATGGTACAGACGAACCAGTTTGCAGGGCAGAAATTGAGACACAGATGTAGAGAACAAACGTATGGACACCAAGGGGGGAAAGTGGCAGGGGTGTGGTTGTGGGATGAACTGGGAGATTGGGATTGACATGTATACAGTGGTGTGTATAAAATGGATGACTAGTAAGAGATTGCTGTATAAAAAAATAAAATTAAATTCAAAAAAAAAAGATAGTGCTTTACCTGTCAGCTGATAATTTTGTTTTTAATTTCCTTTCAAAGATGGAAATGTTCTGAAGCTTCTTAAGAAATGTCTGGCAAGGCACAGCTAATGTATATTTGTGTTTGTTAACATTTATGTTTGCAGTTCATTATAAACTCTCTCTTCTGCCACCATTTTGATTGTGATATAATCTATGCCACGTTGGTATTCGCTGGAATCTCTTACTAGGAGAAGAAGAGTTAGAAACGTGTGTCCACACAGCCTGAAAATCCATATGGCAGGTACTTGTGTCATGGTTCAATTAATTAAAACTAGATTTCTTATTCCTTGGTTTTGCTACTCAGAAAGGTATTCATGAACCGAGATCAAAGTTCCAGCTCTGGAAAGAATCATCAACTCCCTTGTCCGGAGAGACGAAGAGAGTGTATCACTAGACTTAATGAACTCCAAATCCATTTGAAACAGATTGGCTTTCATCCGTATCTATATTTGGACCTTGTGAAACAGCTTTTTATGGGACCATGTTTATGAAGGGCGGCTAGGAAGGTCTGCTCTCTGTGGCTGCTTGTACATTTTCCTTTTCCCAAGGATAAGGAAGCAGGAGTGGGAGGCTAGAATGGCTGAGCTCAAAGCAAGAATCGCTGTCGAGCATCTTTCTTACCAAGCAGAATTTTCTAGGCCCAATGATATAGGGGAAATAATTACTGGGTTTCAAAGACTTATAATAAAGGAAGAGCAATTCCTTGCCTGTGGCCATAGCTTTGTGATGAAGAAAATAAGGATTTCTTTTCAAAAAACGAGGTAGAAAAAGAATCCCTTGTTTAATTCAACAATGTTTATCACACTGTTCCCCAAATTCTCCCTAAATTCACCCAGGGAACTCTCTACAAATCTAATTCCTGTTACTGAACTAGTGAATCAGAATGTCCAGGAGATGGGCCTCTAGATTTATATTTTTAAGAAGAACTCAGTGGCTTCTTATGACCACTTAAGTTTAGGAGACACGGCTATGGAGGCTTAGATAAAAAATAAGAGAGGGCTTCCCTGTTGGCGCAGTGGTTGGGAGTCCGCCTGCCGATGCAGGGGACACGGGTTCGTGCCCCGGTCCAGGAAGGTCCCATATGCCGCGGAGCGGCTGGGCCCGTGAGCCATGGCCGCTGAGCCTGCACGTCCGGAGCCTGTGCTCCGCAACGGGAGAGGCCACAACAGTGAGAGGCCCGCGTACCAAAAAAAAAAAAAAAAAAAAGAGAATAGAAGTGTCTGTGAAAAGGAATAATAACTTTTGAAAGATAACACGTGGTATGTATGCTAAAACTGGACAGGCCTTCAAATACTTCTAAAGTTGCTTAAGTTCTGGATCAACAGCAGAAAGAATTGAATGCCGGAATCAAAATGACTTTGCTTAATGAAAACACACTTGTGTTGAGCAGCCTTGACAAATCTGAGAATTGTCACTTTTGAAATGAATTTGAAAAACAGGGCTTTTGCAATCTTTGAAACAATACAAAACCAGATTCATCTTTTCCCTCTCTTACCAATACTTCGTCTTATACAGACTTTGTAATATCAAGCTTTTTGTTTGTCAGCAAAGGGCTTCCACTGTTCACTGAAATTGGGAAGATAGGGCTTTGGGATAGAAAGCCGCTGTTAGGTAAATGTCTGGCCCTTCCAAAGCCCCGTGGAACTAAATGAGGAAGATTTCTCTAGTCTTCATTTGTAATCGAGTTTGCCTCAGTCAATGGCTCTGTGGGAAAATCCCCTTCCACCCTCCTTTAAAGCCTGGGTGGAGAGGTGGGCTTTCAAAGAGTCTGTCTGTGTCCTGTTTCCCGAGTTCATAAGAGTCTTCCATACACTGAGCATCTGTGAAGACCCTCGACCACCTCCTTCTGCCACCCCAGGCCCTGTTGGCTTTGCTATCTGCTGGGACTACTCCTTCCCTCCCCCAAATCCTGTGACCATCCTGGAACGCAGCTTATAGACAGGATGGTCCGGTGGCCAAATGTCTATAGTTGATGATGCTTGTTCAGGTTATACATTCTGATTCAGTCCCTTAGGTTTTATTTGAAACCAGATCTCTGCCATTAGACCTTTAGAATTTCAATTGCCCAGAACCGGCCTTTCACTGCAGACCATGACCTGCTGTCTGTGGATCTGCCTCTGCAGGAGCACCCGTTAAAAGGCTTAGTGTCCAAGTAGATCAAGACCAATAAGTCACTCAACCATTACGTAAACATACACTGTGACACTTAGGATTAGACCATGCTTCCATTGCCAGGTTTTTTTTTTTAAATATGATTCTTGCAGAGCTCCTTAACTTCTTTGTTGAAATCCCTGTGCTATCCATTCCACGACGAATTATGGGCAGAAGTGCTTTGCGACATAAACCCACCAAGTTAAGTTAGGAGGTGTTTTTTAAAATCAAACTATTAAAAAATGGTGAATTTGATGCCTGTGTACCAAAAGGTAGGCAATTTCGAATGATTTGTAGTTCTGTCAGTTATTTAAAATAAATATATATGCTTTGTTTATCTAACATTTATATATATTTTTGTGCGTTTAGGCACAAAAAGGAAAATCCAAAGTTTTTCACACTGGATCAAAATTGATCTGAAATAGACAGCCATGTAAATAATTGGGGACTCCGGTTATTGAGGCAGACCATGGGGGGGGGGGATTCTAGATTTTTCTGTTACCAGCTACAGAACAACATAATAGCTGGTATTGTGCAAGTATACTGTAAAAAGTGAACACGCAGCAAGTACGTCATTCATCTTAATGGAGCCTTTGTTCTGGTTAGACTCATGGGGGCTCCAGGGTTGGGGGCGCATGGTGAGAGCAAATGTGGGTAACAAGCCTCCACGGAGGAAAAGCCGCTCCACGGCTGGGCTGGTGCCCCGATGAGGGCGCGGCGTTGGGAGGGTCAGGCCCCCGTTTCGTGGGTGAACATCACCGCGTGGCTGGTGGAGGGGGGTCAGAGCACCGCGGAGGCCCTCCTAGACTCTCCTCGCTCCATCCTTCCCCTCCTGTCCCCTCTGAATGCGAAGGGATGCAGTGACGTTGAAGCGACCTGTCCAGGGAGACTGTGCAGAGGTCTTGGGATGAAAAGCCTGGACAGGCTCGGCTGGTTGAGAGCTGCTCTCCCATTTCCCCGTCAGCCGTCGCACTGCTGCCTGAGACAGATACCTTGATTTATTTATGCTCCTCTCTCTGTCTTTTTAAACTTTTTATTTTATATCGGAGCATAGTTGATTAACAACGTTGTTAGATTCAGGTGTACAGCGAAGTGATTCAGTGTACATATACGAGTACCTATTCTTTTCCGAATTCTTTTCCCATTTAGGTTGTTACGTAATATTCCCTGTGCTCTACAGTAGGTCCTTGTTGGTTATGCGTTTTCAATATAGCAGTGTGTATATGCCAAGCCCAACGAACTTATTTACAAAACAAAAACAGACTCCTCTTTTTAACTCCACCCATTCTATGGTGATGAATCTCACGGATGCTTTTTTAACCTCTGTCTTCTCTGCCCTTTCTTGTCTTTTCTGTGGTTTCTTCGTGGCTGACTCCCATCCCCCCTCCCTGGGTCCCTCCTCCGAGCGCACATGCATTTCATCCCTTTCTGCACTCAGAACCGTTGGGAAGGTCCCCACGCGCCTGTACCTCTGTGTCCTGACCTCTGCTCCTCCTCTGGCCTGGTTCCCTCACTGGGTCCCCCTGCAGGTGCCTCCACCGCATCCTGGGGTCCAGCACCCATGGTCCCCTTCTTGACCCCCCTCTTCCCAGGAGCACACTGCTGGGGTCCCCTCCTGCAGTGGCCACTGGTCTGCAGAAACCAGGGTCCCTGGGCTGGAAAAGGCAGAGCCCAAGGAGCCCCACGGGAAGACTAGAGCATCCCTGTGATTTTCTTAGCAGCCGCGGGGCAGGAGGCCCCCTTAGGCCACCAGGGCTGCTGCTGCGGGCGCTGGGAGCTCTGGGTGCGAGACAGCCGAGGGACACACGCTGTGCTTCTGGTCCGGAGAGCGGCCGCCAGCGGCTGAGAACGTGAGGCCTCCATCAGCTCCTTGCTGGCCTGTGTCCTCGTCTCCCCATCCCCTCCCCTGGCGTTTAGCCCAGGTCACAAGGGCCCCTGGTGAGGTAGCCCTCTCGGCTGCCTCTGAGCCTGTGCCCCGGGCACCTTGCAGGGCTCACCTGCCTCCAGGATCCGTAGAGTAACTAAATGCCAGATCGGATTTCCTGAGGTCTCAGAGAGAGAGCGTCTCCTTAATCCAGACTGAGTGGTCCAGTTGTCTTGCAGACTGACAGTTTGGTGCCCCCAGCGGCCACTGAAATGACTTGTCATTCAGCCCCGCAGATGCTGTGGGATATTTTTAGTCAGCTCCCCAGAATTCCCCCTGATGACCGAGAGGTGCTTATCACTCTCTCTGGAGGCTTCAGGGAAAACCTCCCTCCTTGAGGGTGCTGTATAGAGTCTCAGTGCCGACCCACTTAAAGAACCTCACACGCGAGGCAGGCAGGCGTTGCATTTCATAATGTAATGAAAGCGAAAAAAGTTTTAACACTTTAGAGATCTACGGTTATATCAGTCTTTTAAAAATTTCATTTAAATACATGATATTTGTGTCAAGAAAGTCTAATAGCATGATCAATTAAAATTTCAAAATAAATTATATTAGCCTAAAGTACAATAAGGGAAGTGAAATGGAGATTAGGAATTCATGGAGTACAAGGAATTAGAGAAAAAAGTGTTTAGTTGTTTATGTAAAAAATATGTAAAATAATGTTTACATTTTTTACTGAGATATAATTGATACATTATATTAGTTTCAAGTGTACAAGAAAATGATTTGATATTTGTATATCGACTGAACACCACAGTTACACATTTTGCTTTTCTTGTGATGAGAACTTTCAAGATTTATTCTCTTAGCAGCTTTCAAATGTACAAAAGAGTATTAACTAGTCCCAATATGATGCGATGTTACCAGTCCCAGTGCGAAGCAGCGTTACCAGTCTCAATACGATGCAGCGTTACCGGTCCCAGTACGATGCGGTGTTACCGGTCCCAGTACCATACAGTATTACTAATCCCAGTACTATACGATATTACTAATCCCAGCCACTATACTGTACATTACATCCCAGGACTTATTTGTTTTATAACTGGAAGTTTGTACCTTTCGAAGTTTTGTACCCTTCACCTATTTCACCAATCTGTTCTCTATGAGTTTGTGTGTTTTTGTTTTGTTTTGTTTTTAGTTTTTGTTTTTAGATTCCACATATATGAGATGGTATGGTATTTGTCTTTGTCTGACTTATTTCACTTAGCATAATGCCCTCACGTCCATCCATGTTAATGCAAATGGCAAGATTTCCTTCTTTTTATGGCTGATTAATATTTCACTGTATGTGTATATACCATGTTTTCTTTATCCATCCATTTATTGATGGACACTTAAGTTGCTTCCATGTCTTGGCTATTGTAAATAATGCTGCAGTGAACATGGCGGTGCAGATATCTTTTCGAGTTAGTGTTTTCCTTTTCTTCAGATAAATACCCAGAAGTGGAATTGCTGGATCACATGGCAGTTCTATTTTTAATTTTTTGGGGAACCATCATACTGTTTTCTACAGTGGCTGCACCAATTAAAGCTCCCACTAACAGCACAGAAATTTTCCTTTTTCTCTGCATCCTCACCTACACTTGTTATTTCTTGTCTTTTTGATGATAGCCATTCTAACAGGTGTGAGATGACATCTCATTGTGGTTTTGATTTGCATTTCCCTGAGGATTAGTGATGCTGAGCATCTTTTCATGTACCTGTTGGCCATCTGTATGTCTGCTTTGGAAAAAATGTCTATTCGGATCTTTTGCCCATCTTTAAATCAGATTATTTGTTTTTATGCTATTGAGTTCTATGAGTTCTTTCCATATTTTGGATATTAACCCCTTACCAGATATATGATTTGCAAAATATTTTCTCCCATGGTAGGTTTCCTTTTCATTTTGTTGATGGTTTCTTTGCCGTGTGGAAGCTTTTTAGTTTGATGTAGTCCTGTTTGGGTTTTTTTGGCTCTTGCTGCCTTTGCTTTTGGTGTCAAGTCAAAAAATCATTGCCTAGATGAATGTCAGTGAACTTACTGCCTAAATTTTCTTCTAGGAGTTTTATGGTGTTAGGTCTTATGTTCAAATTTTTAATATGTTTTGAGTTAACTTTTGTGTATGGCATAAGATAGGGGTCCTGTTTCATTCTTCTCCATGTGTCTGTCCAGTTTTCCCAACACCATTTATTGAAAAGACAGTCCTTTCCTTGTTGTGTATTTTTGGCTCTTTTGTCCTAAATTAATTAACCGTATATGTGTGGGTTTTTTTGGGCTGTCTATTCTGTTCCATTGATCTATGTGTCTGTTTTCATGCCAGTACCAATGTTTTCATTACGATTGCTTTGTAATATAGTTTGAAATCAGGCATCGTGATGCTTCTAGCTTTGTCCTTCTTTCTCAAGATTGCTTTGGCCACTTGGAAGGGTTTTTTGTGTTTCCATATTTTTTACATATTTTTAAATGGACAGTTTTGGCTATCAAATTGCTCAGATACTTAGATTCCATTGCACATATTTGAAAGGGTGATATAACAGTTAACATTTAAAATGGCATCAGTTTTACTTCTTTGTACAAGTTTTAAAGCTTACAATGAAAAATTTCAGATTTTCATTTTTAAATATCAGAGGAGGTATCTGGTCTTCAAAATTCTTTTGAGTATACAAAGAAATATTTGAAGACTACTGTTTAAGATAGTGGGCATGATCTCTAAATGAGGTTACCTATCAAAACCATTTTGAGGTCTTTTTACGTTTACCAGTACTAAAGGTGGCCACACCCCCAAGCCTGCAGGATCAGAATCTCTGGCCATGTGGCTTAGGAATCTATGGTTTTAGAAATCTCTCCAGGTGTGTCGGCCAAGCAGTTAGCTTACCATCTGCTGCTTTATAGCACCAAGGGACACAGCCCAAGCTTGTCCAGACCCTTTTGGAGAGTTTCTCTTTTCTATTTCTTGGCGCTGAGGGAAGTGTGCTTCTGCTGCCATCTGAGCTGTCAGGGAAGCAGTGGGTGAGGTAGGGAGAGCAGCCACTAGTTCCAGAGAGAACTGTGCCCTATACATGGTGATCTCTTAACAAGAGGCAGTTTCCCCCAACTCCTTTGTAGTAAGTATATTAACCTTCACATGAATGTGTGGTTGTGCTTTCACTGAGGATTTTAAATTTGTGTTTTCAAAGCTCATAATTGGGTGTCTTTAAAACATTGCATTATTCTCTTACCACCTTAAAAATCTCAACCAGATTATGGGTTTGAAAGATCAAATGTCATATGCGGATAAAGACATAATTTACGTATGTAATTTACCTGTTGACAAAAATTAGGAAACAATTGAATTTGTTGAATAAAAGAATCAGAAAAAATAAAACAGTGCTAATATCTAGATTTCTGTTAAAGGAATAAGAATGGATTGGAAAGAGGGAGAACGTGTTAGAACATTTAAGGCAGCATAAAAGGGGAAGAGAGAAGGGTGGCCCTCTCTTTCTTTCGGGCTTCCCAGGGGCGCACACAGTAGATGTGGTTGGACACTACAAGAGGATTTGGCAGAGAACCTGTCCTGAGTAGGGTCAGCAGAAAACTTCCGGTCTGACTTACCTACAGCCATTCCCGGTACGATTGACGGATGCAAGATAAGTAACTAGTAACACAACCCTGACTACAGAGAAGACGTGTGGAGGGAAAAACAGTCCATATTCCTTTTCTACAATCTGGTAGTTATGGATGTCAGTAGGGAGAACCCTAGACGTGGCAGCGGACCTTGCTTTTTAGTTGCCATGACAATATGCTACTGATGATTTGGGTGATCAAGTTTAAGGTTGCCACAACTCTTGATGATTTAGTTCACTCACTGTTTCAGTCACTTTCATACATTTATAATCTGAATTTCTTTTGCTCCGTGATTCTTTAAAGGGGCGTGTCCACATACCTTCATAGTAGGCAGTGGGTTGCTAGTGTACTAATAGTATTTAGTGAGGCGTATCCCTACCCACGGCAGCCGTTAATGAGCTTCTTGCAAAAATTGGATTTTTGTGACTTTATGGACAAAAAGCATTCACTTTGTGATCATTTTAATGTAATGAAATGAATAGAGACAGTAAGCTCCTTATGAGCTTTATATTTTGAACTTTAAAATGGAATCTGTCCGACACAAAAACATGGGCTTCAGCCAGATTTTTACAAATGAAGTTTTATGACTAAGGTCCCTAATTAAAAGTACAGTAAGGAATTTTCACTAAAGCTCTGCCTAATTTTATGGTGGTCCTAAGAATCCCGAGACTGTCAGAAGAAATAAATGCCCAACCTGAAAGCATCTACGCTGGCCAAATAAAGTGTTTTCCTGGAAATCAAAGGTCTTGCCTAATTGACAGTATCAGGCCTTGGTTTTCCTGATGTGTTTTTCGTGAAGTTTTGGTACATCTTTGTCATGGCTGCCGTTGATTCCGAGAGAGCAGCTGAAAGATGAAGGTAAAAGTGATCTGCCTGTGGACCTATCAACTGGATTGGGTCTCCACGGACTGAGATATCTGTGCTATCCTGGTGGTGATTTTGTCAGAGTAATGACTGATCATGACAGTGATGTCCACTCTAATCTACTCTGCCTGGGTGAACTTGCAATTTGATGTCACAGCTCCTTGACCTTCAATAACCTTTGTTATGGAATACAGAAGAGATGATCAAAAATCAACAGAAATAGTAAAAGAACGGCTTAAAACTGATAATGAGGATTACATTGTTGAGGGTTTAAATCAAGAATAGTTATGAATATAACTTTATAGATATAAATATTTTATTTTGATTATATATAAATATATGTACATATTTTAGAGGTACAGCCCATAGAACCGCCTTCCTGTAAATGAAGAAGTGGATTCCACTTTTGAATACGCTTACCATCAATTAGAAAATTATAGTAAAATACTGATTTTGTTAGAAAAATATACTCATATCTGTCATAATAAATAATCATTACAATGTGAATGGCACTTCTACAGCTGTACAAAATACAACTCATAAATGTAGGTGGTGGTCCTTTTGGAACATTAGGGTAAATATAACAAACACACCTCAACTCCTTCTGTTTTATGGTGAGAGTTATTACACGTTCTGATGTCTACAAAAAACATAATTTGACCTTAAATTTAGCAAATTGATAGTCTAGACTTTGAACCAGCTGTAAGCACCTCAGCTTCCTGCAATTGGAAAGGATATGTAAAGTGATTTTAAAAAGCAAAGAAAGTATTCAGTTCACGTACAAAGAAGCTATTAAAAACTTATCTCAGTGTAGGCAACAAGATTAAGGCAATAAATGCATTTGTAGTACTACTTCTTACATATGTAAGTACTACTTCTTATATGCATTGTAAAATGGTCCATTACAGAGCTAGAGGTAATAGCACAGTGGCAGAAGGCCAAAGGCATTTCCCAAAGCTACAGTGGAATGGATCAGACCTTGATTTAAAAAATAATAATACTAAAGCAAAAGAAGAGAGGTTAAAATCAGCAATTCAGCTATTTATAGATTGCAAAACTGCGAAATTCCCTTTGCATGGTCTCAGATTACACTTAGAGCCAGGCGATGACGCATCTACAGTGCTTAGCACTATGTCTGCCTCACGGTAAGCACTAAATAATTAATTATCACCACCAATTCATCATTACTACATTTTATTTGAAACATCCGTTAATAATAGCTTACATCTCTTAGGTGCTTGCTGTACAGTTTCCAGAATATTTCTGCCTATGGTTGCTTTATTTCATCTTCATCACAAACTTCTCTATGAATTATGTCCCCATTGTGCAGGGAACAAAGGCCCAGGGACATGAATGACCTGCACATAGTTTCAGACTTAATAAGTTACGGGATCAGTGCATAAAGTCTTCGGACCCAGTTCAGTGGCTTCTACAGTATGCCAGCTCTCCTGATCGTAGCTCTGTACCATTAACATGGGCGCAGATAGACAAACAAAAACTCCTCTGATTTGATCCATGCAAGAGTTAGTGTTGAACTATATATAAAATCGCTGCTTCCTATGAACTGCTCGCACCTACCCCAGGCTTGCCGCGTGACAAACATTGCACTAAGCATTTGACCTGCCCTGTCCTTTAACCCTCACATTATCCTTTGAGGTAGGTGCTACCCTTTTGTCTACTTTTTAGAAGAAGATGCTGAGGCTGAAGGAGATTAAGTTACTTGCCTGAGGTCATGTAGCTGACAAGTGTAGAGCCTCAGAATCAAACACACCGACTGATTCCAGAACCCTCAACCCCTAACCATTTCACTGCATCAGTTATACGATACCATGTGGCTAAGTCTGTACCGTATTTATCATTCCAATAAGAGATGGTAGGAAGAAAGGTAGCCAGAAAAATGATTACAAATACAGTGAAATATTCAGAACTTTTGGTAGGTATTTTAGGCAATCCTAAAGTTTATATTTGATCTGTTTGCCAGGAAAGTTAAATGTAAAAATCGTATCAGTAAAATGATGGTGGAAATAGAAGTGATCATGTTTTCTTCAAGCATTTTAGGAGTGAGTTAAAAATCATCTAAATAGCCAATAAATCAGGTCATTCCATAATCAGATTTGCAATAATATGTTGACACAGTAGTGTGACTTCACATCATTTTTATTGGCGTTGGCCAAAAAGTAAGATGTTACGGAAAACTGCAAACGAACTTCTTGGCCAAGCCAAAAGAAAGCCTTGTGTATGGAAGTTATAACGGAGGGAAGCTGTCTGTAGCGTGGCTGGGTCTACACCAGCATGCACACCTCCTTGTCTTCTGGGGCATCTGCCAGCAGAAACAATCGTGTTTTTAATGTTTTAATGATGGCTAAACAGGTTAAACAGAAGGTAACAAACTCAATATTTGTAAACTGTTGCTCTAAGCTGTATCGATACTGAATCCTAGTTAATAGTACACCAGCTGAATCTAACTAGAATACCATTTTAGCTTATATTAACTGATAATAATGAGGTACTACCTATTTGAGTAACATTTCCTTTCGGCCGAATATCGTATAGGGATTTCGCTGTTGCTGTTCGCTTGTGTTTTTAAGGGTAGAGTTTGGCTCCAGCACAGATAATGAAACAAATGAGAATCTAAAAGTGAATCAAGGGAATAAGGTTGGCTTTATATCTCCTAGTTGAAAATCAGGAAGAAGTCAAAATTAATCAGTACTTTGTCTTTTAATGTCTAACTGCAGAGCCTAGGACAGTGCAGGCAAATAAAAGGCACTCAAAAATATCTGTGGCTGCAGTCGAATTGAGAGGACAAGGCATCTGAAATGTCATGTCACTGGGACATTTCTGTGCCAACAATTGGGGTGTGACAGAGCTCATGCTGGTATAATGCAAACTTAGTTTAACCTAAACAGTAAGGAGAATGCTGTGTTACGGTTATATATCCCTGTCCTCTCTGGACTCCAGGGTAATTTAAAATATGTCATTTTTCTCACAGCATTTCTGGGAAAATTGAGATGCAGAGAATTTGTTATAATTCACCAGGGAGGACACAGCTGCTGTGCAGTGGGCATCCAGCTTCACCTCTTACCCTGTCTGTAGGAGAGCTCGCGTGTGAGAGAGCCATGGGGGAGCTCTGTAATCAGGAGAGAGAAGGAATGATTGAGATCTGATTCTGGAATTTTCTGGAATTTTCCAGCCCTTTGTGAAAAGAGGGATGACTGCATGACCAAATCGAAAGCCAACATTCCCATGGCTCTGGAGAGGCACTGAAATTGCCCATTGAATTTGTGTGGCCTCTTGTTGCCTATACAGTTGAGCATTTATAGGAAGAGACGGTTTCCAATCGATATCTTGTTGTCCAAATAGGGCCTCTCTTTATGTGGCTTGGGAAATGTGTTATTAAATCAGATGTCCTCTTAATATTGAAAAGGAGCATCATTCTTTGGAGACATAATTTCTTTATTTACAAAACGGAGGCTTCGGTATTAATTTTGCTCCGTGTTACCTGTATTAAAGCATAGGAACTGCTCAAGAATTTTCTCATTTAGGCAAACAGTGTGGAGAGGAAGAAACCGTGCCAACAGCCATTCAAATTCTAATAAGGACGGAACCCTAACGAGGGAATTGGCCTCAAATTTGAAGGGTACTCAATAGCTTGGACTCGCCTCTTAAAAGCTAGTGAATATGTAATCAGCCAGGGGCACAAGGGACTCCAAGTTCGATATGTCATTACGCCAGTTGGCTCGAGGCCTTACGGGAAGTGAAATGATTTATAGGACCCGAGTGGGGTGACTGCTGACAGAGGTGGGGAGTTGCCTTAGGAGGCTTATAGGAAAGGGCTACACAGGGTACTTTCCAGACTGAGCCATCCCCTGAAAGGATGCCCTCGCCAGAGGGACCCTTCACAGACTCTGAGTTCATCTTCAGCGCCATCCAAATGATTCCAGACCAACAATGAACGTTTCACAATTTACCGTTGATACGCTCCTTAGGCTTCTCATGCTTGCTGAATTCGCTGCTCAGCATTTTCCTCACCAGGAAGGCTCCTTAGTCAGCACTTCCAAAGTTTTCTCATCATGGAAATGGCCAACGTTTAGGGCTAGAGGTCAGGGGCCTGGGCTGTCCTGTGGCTCCAGGGTCCTGTCTGTGTCCGAGTCCAAGCTTGTACTGCTCCCTGGGCCAATAATCAAGAGATGCGGTGCTGGGACGAGGAATAGCGACTTTATTCGCAAAGCCAGCAGACTGAAAAGATGGTGGGCTAGTGTCCCAAAGAACCGTCTTACCCACGTTAAAATTCAGGCTTCTTTTATACTAAAAGGGGAGGCGGTTGGCCGTTGCAGACCTCTTGGAGCTGGCATTCTTTCTTCTTGCACCTGTCTAGGTAGGTCTGGTCACGATGTTCCTCTAGCCCTCCAGCAGGACAAATGTTATCCTCTGTTCTGCAGCTTTTTATTTCTCTAGGAATAGAAAAGTGTTATAATGTTAAAGGACAGAGCCTTGAGCATGGGCTGTACAGTATATTTCAGGCTGCAGGCAACATTCTTCTACAAAAGGTGCAGAGCCAGCAGGACTAAGTACAGGCAGCAGAGCACGAAGGTTGGAGCTAAAGGAATGGATTCAATATGGAATCAGGTTTGTTCTTCTCTGTTCCATGTCCAGGGATCTCAGCACAACTGTAATCCCTTCAAGGTATGAATGCCTCCTTTAGGTAAGATTTTTTTCTGCTTCTAAGTAAAGGACAGACTAAAATGTAGCATCTTTGATTTAAAGATTTAAAGAAAGAAATGAGACCATCTCTAAACTCAGATGTAAGCCCTCTTTTTACAAGGTCAAGTAGAGCAGCCATTAGAGATGGCGATTTCCAAAAATTCACTGCAAAGTCTGCAGAGGAGCTCTGCCCACTCACGCACCTGGACCTTTAGGGGGAGCCTTTGAATGCAGCCGTGGCTGGAGGGGATCCTGGAGGTGCAGGCATCTGAGATGACTGATGAGACCACTTCACCGTTCCAAGTGTAACAAAGTTCAAACAATGTCAGGCTTAGCAAAATGTAGGGCAAGATGCTTGGTGTAGAACAGCTACCAGGGCACTTGCAAAAATGGCAGATGTGTAGTGTACACATCACAGTGCGCACTGTTCACACTAGCCACGACATTGTCTGTATAGGTAAAGCAGACGTGAACGTCTGCCAGCCGACGTCCAGCCAGGGTCCCTGCTTCCAAAAGCTGCGACTTGGCTTTGGACTGATACCATGCTGTCCTCCCCTTCCCCGCCTGCCCTGCCACCCAAATGGCATCTTAGCGCATCTCCTGTCTGCATTCACTGGGCACTGATAGGTAAGAGTCGGCAGTAGTGCACCTCCCTACTTTCAGTGGAGCCGTGAGCCATCTTCTCTGCCTCTTCCACTTCCGTGATGATGAAGATTCCTGGAGGGAGGTGGTTAGATTGTCTGTGAGGCAACCGCATCTCAGACCCACTGAATGAAGTTGGTAGGATAGGCTTGGTGAGCTGTGTAGTCAGTAAGCTTGCAGGTTACTCTCTGGGGGAGGTTTGAGGAAGATTGCAGCTGGCGCAGTGAGTCTCAACTTTGGCTGGAGATGGAGCACCTGGGGGACCAGACAAGTCCCAGCGTCCGGGCCACACCCAGACTAGTTAACTCAGTCTTTGGATGGGACCCAGGCATTGGTGTCTTTCAAACTCCCCAGGTAACTTGAACGTGTAGCCAAAACTGAGAACCACTGGACTGGAGGGAATGACTCAGAGAGGGGTTTCCATGTCAGGAATATCCACGTCCCAAAAGAGCTCATTTAGCGCTTGTGTACAGAGAACTTCACCAGGCATCAGCTCTGTGAAGACGTGTGGCCTTATTTTAAGGGACAGCAAGATCCCTGCCTTGGGCTTCCCTGGTGGCGCAGTGGTTAAGAATCCTCCTGCCAATGCAGGGGACACGGGTTCGAGCCCTGGTCCGGGAGGATCCCACATGCCACGGAGCAACTAAGCCTGTGCGCCACGGCTACTGAGCCTGCGCTCTAGAGCCCGCGAGCCACAACTACTGAGTCCTCACACCACGACTACTGAAGCCCGTGCGTCTAGAGCCCGTGCTCTGTGACAAGAGAAGCCAGCGCGATGAGAAGCCCACGTACCGCAACGAAGAGTAGCCCCCGCTCGCCACAACTAGAGAAAGCCAGTGCGCAGCAACGAAGACCCAACACAGCCAAAAATAAATAAAATCAATTAAAAAAAAGAAAAAGTTCCCTGACTTTCTGGAGCCTTTGATTTGCTTCAGGAGATATGTACACGAAATGATCTCAGTTCTTGAGCAACAAATCACAACATGAAGTAGTATTAAAAGTGAATAATATCCATCTGAGGGCACAGAGGGTAGAGGAAGAATAGAATGTGGAGTGGGGTAAAGAGGGGACAGTCCCTGGAAAGTCTATATATATATATATATATATATATATATTTTTTTTTTTTTTTGCAGTACGCAGGCCTCTCACTGTTGTGGCCTCTCCCGTTGCGGAGCACAGGCTCCGGACGCGCAGGCTCAGCGGCCATGGCTCACGGGCCCAGCCGCTCCACGGCACGTGGGATCCTCCCGGCCCGGGGCACGAACCTGTGTCCCCTGCATCGGCAGGCGGACTCTCAACCACTGAGCCACCAGGGAAGCCCCCGGAGGCTATTTTTTTCACGGTCAGAAGTAAAGATTTAGATTGGAAGTGATGAAGGAAATTCCACATAATTATCACAGAGAGAAGGTCAATGATACTAAAGAAACCAAGACTTGGCCTGAGACCATTTCTGAGTATGGGAAGTAGAGCCGGTCTTTCTCCACAGAGCGACTGGCACGGATTAGAACGCCATGCAGCCGCAACCCCACGAGGACAGTCTGCTTAAACAGGGAAAAGGCAGCTCTCTGAATCCTGTGAACTTCGCGGCACTGCAACTTGGAATAGAGGCTTGGAGGAAAATTTTCACACTCCCGAAATTCCAAACCTGTACTGAAGTTGGCCATTCTTTCCTGAACGTGCACCAGGCAGGGAAGAGGAGGCAAAGCTCTGGTTAATCGGTCAGAAACAACTTCACTAGAAGGGCCTAAAACATGTAAACATCATTCCCAGAAGGCCTACATTTATTTATTCTGAAGCTCTAAATGTTAACATTTTGTTATTTGTATATCTCTTTACAAGAAGAGGAACATTTGCTTGCCCCTCCGCAATCTGATTTGGCCTTGGAAATAAGTTAATTAGGTTCTTGCACAGATAGAGATTTGGCATATAACCCCTTGGACAGGTGCCTGCCAGGAATGTCCCAGGATAGGAAAGGAGCAAGAACACTGCCAACCCAAGGGGGCTCCTTACCATAGTACGTTACTATTGTAATTTCAGTTTCTAAAATAACAACTACCAGTTAAGCAGTTTCATTCAATAATTCCCTATGAAAGCATTTGGACATCAGTTTTCTGCCTTCAGAAGAGTGAATTTTATCTCAGTAAAGCTGGGGGAAAAAAAGAGTTTGCGCTTCCTCATCCAGTGAGGTCAAATAACACCCTTTATAGTGGTGTTTGAGGTCTGTCGTCCTGGATCAAATAACTAACCCGTTGGTTTCAGTGATAGACAAGGAAGGGTAGTTCTTCACAGTATTCTTCATTGCCTTGTTGTTTTGGTCTTAAAATTCAAGGCTAATGTAGACCCTCTACATTTAATTCAGGCAGAAGTAAATCTCATTTAAGCACCATTCTGTAAAGGGCAATGCATTCCTGGTTTTTCTCTCTTCTGAGTAACAGACTTTTGATCGCATTGTTTGGTGGGTGCTAATCCAGGTCTTCTATCAGCTTATAGCAATAACCTAAGCAGGTCATGTACTGAAGAATATTGAAATGCCAAAATATAATTTGCTGAAAATGATTGCACACAGTAGGATAAGAATAATTTATTATTTATATACATTAAGAATAAACATACATACATAACAGTAAAGAATATCTAGCAGAATTTGGGTAAAAAAATTCTAGTTCTTTCTTGGTAGAAATTGATGAAAGCTTTTTCGAGTTTTGTTGATTCTTTTCTAGGTGTCTTACCCAATGCTTGTCCCCAGAGTCTGAGTTGAGATCCGTCATTTTCTTATACCAGAGTCTTTGTTACCAGTAAAAGATAATTCTTTATCTTTGCATCTTTTCGGTGGTCATCGTCAACTGATTCCTACTGAGAGTTGCCCTTTTCGTATTGTTCTGTGTGTGCCGGCCGCCTGCCTTGCATGTCAACCTGAAATGCCTACCGTCTGCTTGCTTGGCCTTGCAGTTCTCACTAACCCAAGTCCTCTTCAAGTGTCTGTCGGCCCTACGTACCCTTTGATGCACTCTCTGTCTTCGGTGACTTTGTGTGTTCTGCACGATGTGGCAACGAAGGGGCATCTTAAACATACTTTTGTGGAGTCATTTCCAGATAGAGGTCCAAACTCCTTAAAGTCCACCTACCTCTCCAACTCCTACCTTTCACTCAGCAGTGAGATCAGGCCGCGAGAAGACTTCCTGTGCCACAGGGTCAAACACTTTCCCCAGCGACGGGGTCTGTTTTGCACAGGTTACCATCACACATTTATTTGCTGAGTCAGTAAACAGAGTTGAATCAATAAAAGCTTATTACCAATACAAGATCAGCTCGGACAAAATAAAATCGAAAATTAACTAAAACATAGTTCAGCACATTTTAAGAAGTTTTGGCCTGCTTATTGTGAATAAAAATGCTAGATTGTGAGCACGTTTAGGACAATATTGTTTCCAAGGGCATCCGAGGAAATGATGTTGTCTTAACTTCATAATTTTCACAATACTTAACAGAGCGCCTTGTGCTTGAAGGGACTTAGTAAATGCTTACTTAATGGAATATTTTATTTATGTTGCCTACATAATACTTAGCCCTATACCTTGAGTATAGTGAATACTTGATAAATGTTGATGAAGAATAAATAAATGAATGAAAAGATTAACTTGTCCCGAATGCCCAGCTGTCACTGATCGTATTCACACAAGCAAACGCATAGACAGCGCCAACATATTTTCAGGTGTGATGGGTTTCATTTTAAAGCACCATAGTATCCTTCGGGCAAGTCCCTCCATCTTACTGAGCTTGAGGTTTTGCTTCCCTGAACTGACCACGGAAATCTGTAGTGTAATTCTCAGTTCAGGGAGTTGGCGGGGGGTGGGGGAGGGTTGTTTTAGAGCTGTGCACAAAAGAAAAGAGACCAGAAATTATTCCTCCAGGCTATGTTTCTTTAGCAAAATAGGGCAGTAAATTGTGCTTCAACCGTCAGTTAATATTTCCTACGTTGTGAATTCTAACGTCTTTATCATATGCCTCTTAAACTGATTTGAGTTTAGAGTATACTATAAAAACACTTCCTAAAGCCCAGGCCAAATTGATTTGCTTTTCTCTTACTCTTCATTCAACTGGTGAGGAGTATCCATCAACCATGGGATAGATCAGACAACTCCTACTTTCAGAGGGGAACACCTTAGGACTTACTCTTGAGGTCATAATGTATCCAAACACTTATAGACCATATAATTTAATCTGGTCCAATGGAGTTCTTCAGATGCAGATAGCATAATAAGGCTTTTTCTGGATTAAAGTTGTAAGATTTCTTTTTTTAAAAATTTATTTATTATTTACATATTTATTTATTTTTGGCTGTGTTGGGTCTTCATTGCTGCACGCGGGCTTTCTCTAGTTGCAGCGAGCGAGGGCTACTCTTCGTTGCGGTGTGTGGACTTCTCAGTGCAGTGGCTTCTCTTGTGGAGCATGGGCTGTAGGTGTGTGGGCTTCAGTAGTTGCAGCACGTGGGCTCAGTAATTGTGGTGCACGGGCTCAGTAGTTGTGGCTCACAGGCTCTAGAGTGCAGGCTCAGTAGTTGTGACGCGCGGGCTCAGTTGCTCTGCGGCATGTGGGATCCTCCCGGACCAGGGATCACACCCGTGTCCCCTGCATTGGCAGGTGGATTCTTAACCATTGCGCCACCAGGGAGGTCCATAATATTTCTTTTAATCTTAATTTTTCCTTACAAAATATCAAAAAAAGAACCCCCTGTAATTTATATTATGATATTAAAACTAGAAAAGATCAGTATGAAAAAGGAAAATTATTGACCAGTCTCATTTGTGGATACAGATGTAAAATTACTAAAATTACTAGCAAACTGAATCCAACCACGATCCAGTTGGGTTAACTTTAAGAATGCAAGAGTAATTTCCCATTAAAAATTTATAAATATAAATCACCATAGTAACAACAAAAAGGTTAAAAGCTACGTAATTATCTTACCTAGAAAGAGAAAAAGAAATGGTAACGTGCAACACCTTGTAATTTTTTAAAAAAATGAACGCTTAGAAACTAGGACAAGAATATACTTCCTTAAACTGATAAAGGTCATCTACCAAAAACCTATAGCAATTGTTATTCTTTATAGTGAGACATTAGAAGTGTTTCCTTTCAAATCAACAGCAAGACAAAAGTGCACAGAATTGCTTTTGAAGTATCGACTCATTCAGTAAAAATAAATTCAAGAAAATAATTCAAGAAAGATAATTAGGAGGACTGAAAAGGAAGAAAACCATACTGTTTTCTTGTAACTGGCACAATTGTCTACCTTGGAAACTATTCTCCTCTTCCCCACCCCCTGCAATACCATTTACAGTAGAATCTAAAATAATAAAGAAAATACATATAACGAAAAAAGCAAGACCTTCATGAAAAAATTTTACAAGTTGTTGGAAGTTTTTTAAGGGGAAACTAAGTAAGTGGAGATATATACCACGTTCATGATTCTTAACCGTCCTATCAATGAACGTGTATTATCAGTTCTCCACAGATTCATCTCTATAGATTGATCAAGGAGAATCAAATCAAAATTCATAGAGTACTTTCACAGGAACTTGGCAAAGTGATTCTAAAATGCATATGGAAGGGTATAGGGGCAAGCATAGCGAAAACTCTCCTGAAGAAGGAATTTAAGAGGCACATGCTCTACCTGATATCAGGACTTACAATAAAGCTATAGTCATCAAAGAAGTATAGGGTGTCGGTACAGGAACAGACAGGTAGAATATGGAACAGAATTGAGAGCCCAGAACAAGAATTACATATGTGTGGCCTCTTGATTACAATACAGGTGGCATTGTAAATAACTGGAGAGTACTAACCATTCAGTAAGGGAGGCTGAGTCAAATATGGACCAATACGGCAAAGGTGAAATTGGATCCTACTTCCTACCGTACAAAAATGGATACACTCCACATGGATCATAGGCTTACATATTTAAGGCAAAGATTTAGAAGGTCTCTATAGGGGAACCTCCCTATGAACTCAGCGTAGGGAAAGATTTTGTTAAACAAGACAACAAAAAGTGTCAGCCATAAAAGGTTGATGGGTTCGACAACATTAAAATTAGAAATTTCTGTTAATTAAGTTTCCATAAAGATAATGGAAGAACAAGCTTTGACCTGGAATAAGATATTTTTCATACATATAAACAAGAAAGCATTAGAATTGCAAATAAAGATCTTCGGCAAAAAAAAAGTTGAAAAGAACTATGCACAGACGACATGGTTAATCCTTTCACGCAAAAGGTAAATGAATGGCTAATAATCATATAGAAATATGCTAAACTATATTAGCAACCTGAGAAATCCAAAGTAAAACTGCCAAGTAATACCAGTTTATATCATCTAGATTGACAAAAATTAAGAAGTCTGGTGATACCAAGTATGGGAAGAGATTTGAAACCGTAAGATCAGCTTGTATTCTGCCAGTGGGAGTATAAATGGTTATCACCATATTAGAACATAATTTGTCATTATCTCATAAAATTGAACACATGAATACTCTCTGACCTAGCCATTCGTTTCCTGAGTCTACAGCCTGGAACTTTTGTGGTATATTCAAGTGAGGGGATATTACTCAGAAATAAAAATGAATCACCTACCTCTCTAAACAAACGAGTTGTAGATACAAGCCAGTTGCAGAAGTCTATATAAGTATGATGCCGTTTTTTTCAGAGTTGAAAAGTACACGGGGCAAAACCAGGTAGGACAGATTAGATGAGAGATAGGTAGATGACAGATAGATACGTAGCATAGTCTCAGAAGACTGTTTGCAAAGACAGTGAAATCACAAACACAATCCTTAGGATAGCACTTACCTCCATCGATGGGGAAAGAAATGGGATCAGTGATAAACACACAGGAAGACTGTCCTGTTCAGTACTTGAATGACAAACAAATGAAAATAGCACAGGGAACTCTACCTAATGCACTGTGGTAACCTAAATGGGAGGGAGTTCCCAAAGGGAGGGGATATCTGTATGTCTGAGTCATTTTGTTGTGCAGTGGAGGCTAACACAACATTGTAAAGCAACCATACTCCAATAAAAATTAATAAAAAAAAAACACAAATGAAAACCACAACAGGTGATTTTTTCCTCCTCTTCCCCCTACCTCTCTCCCTTCATTTTCCACTAGATGTTTCTAAAGCTTTTAGGAGATGAGGAACGGGGACTGTGGGCCAGCACTCAACACTCCCCCCGAAAACCAGTGGGCTACATACTACATTACTTACTCTAGAGACTAGAAAACTAACGCCGCGGAAGTATAATTATCCACACGATGCCACGTAGCTCCAAATTGGTCGAGCTCGGTTTTGAATTCACACCTGTGTTGTGAAAGCCCATTTTTGTAACAGGTGGTTCAATTGTGTCATGTCATATGTAGTTATTATCCTTTAAAACCAAGGACACTTTGCCTACGAAGAGGAGGGCCTTTGATTTGCTTTTATCAAGAAACTAAACTCCTTATGAAACATGTTGAGGTGAGATGACCCAAAATCTAAGTGGGTGCTATCCACACATCAGAGGACACTGAGATACTGTCTCGTATGCATTTGTTCTGCCTAGATGTTGAGTGATAAAAAGACAAAAATCACCACTAGAATTTAAAATGAAAGGGTGAGCACTCATATCAAAATCATTGCAACGTGGACCTTTTAAGTTATAAGTCGGAAGATTTTACGTCTCTTTTGAAAACTGATTTTAAAAAGTTCCAGTATTTGTGGGTCCATACATCTTGCTTCATGATATAAACCTTCATACAGAACATTTCAGTTTTTTAGTCACAAGGCACCTTTAATAACACGTTATCATATTCTTTGAAATAGGCATAAATTTGAACACAAAATAGAAAATGACCCCACAATTTTTGAGATGTTACATTTCTGCAAAAAGGAGCATCCCTCTTATTTGCTTAAAATTCTTAACTGGCTTGTTGAGGAGCTGTTAGTCCTCCAAGGAATTTTCCCTGCATCTGAGACACATACGAGAACAGGTATTCCAGACACCTCCATGTTCGGAAAGAGATTTAGTCCTCTTAAAGACAGTAAGATCTCAGTTGTGTCATTTACTTTTAATTATTCTTGACTCTCCACAATTGATTTGGGCCATAAAATCCCTTTAAAATAGCGCTTCCCAGAGTATGCTCTAAGGAACTCTGGTTTCATGAACATTGAATGCTCAGGGTTGTGGGGAAAGAGAATGGGCTGGGAAAGTCCTGGGTGAAACAAACATGAAACTTTCATTTCTCAAGTGCATTTGAGTCTGGGAGCTAGGATGTAGCAGATGCTGCACTTTCTAAACTTATTTAATCACCAGTTCTCCCTCTTTCCTACAGAGAATCATAAAGGTTTCTTATTCCGTGGTAAACATTTTGGAAAATGCTAGATTAGATTATCTAAATATTGCTTCATGGCATTTCTCATTCTACAGAAACATTGGTGTCAAGTAATGGCATTGACCGTATATGATTTCAGAGGTACTGACATGGGCTATACACTCATTTTAAAAAAAATAAGAATTAGGTGTTTCTGATATTGATTAACTACCATTGATGATATTAAAATCAATACACATCCTGATTTTGGTATAAGTATCACACTAGTGGATTAAATAAAATACCTAAAAACCTTAGTACGTTATACATAATTAGAATAAAACACACTGTAGAACACGCTATACCCTCACCCTCAATGTTGAGCTACTCTGATCCGCTCATCATCTATTCAAGTGAGTGCGTCTGTCTCGTTTACTATTTGGGCAACATAAAGTCACGCTGTGTGACTATGCACACTCCAGATTTCACGGGCTTCAATATCTTACTTCTTCATGTGGCTGTTTTGGGGTTTGGTAAGGTATAATATTTCAATTCACAACTTACATTTTTTAAAAGATGATGACGACCTCTGCAAGTTAAATGGTTATTTCCAGATAAGCCTATGTATTATACAGCACAATTGTAATATTTAGAAATTGCACTTTAGCTGTCACGGACCATATAATGAACTCCATGGTACTCTTTGCCTGTTAGCCTTGCTGCATTTCCTACAGCCTAAATGGGCTGTGTAATAGGATCATTGCTGTCATTGACCCGCCGCCCCACGGTGCACGGCGACAAATGGTCATACGAATGATATCCACGCCTAGAAAGGGTCTATGGGACTATTCCCCTCCTATGGAGGCAGATGGCTGTGGCAGGGACCCCAGTGCTATAGCTCCTGGACTCCTGTTTGCATTCTGGTCATATTTCTCCAGATCCAAAGGCTGAGCTATGCAGGAGACCGTCACATCTTAGCAAAAGCTCACATGAACAAGTGCACATCAGTGGTTCCAGTGCAGTGACCAACTGCCTGGAGTAAATGGCATTCGCACAGTATGGTGCTGAGAACTGTCATTGTTTTCTAGACAATATTAGAAACAAGTACCAACCAGAAAGTGAAACTAGACGCTCCACATGGAATATATTGTTGTGAGTCTCAAGTGTTTTAGTTTATTTGCTTTTTTAAAATAAGGAAGTTTGTTTTGTTGTGTAAGAGGTGAAGCAATACAGGAAGCATTGAGTGATCAGAGCTGGCAAGAGTGGAGATGGGCACAGTCTTAAGACCCACGTCTCCACGTGAACCGGACAACTCTGTCTTCAGCCATGGCTCCCCACTCTGCGTCCACTGGCGACCGTGGTCCACATGGACACCTGGGCCAAAACAACCAATGAAGCAGCCTTTTAAAAAGTCCTTCGAAATATAACCAAGGACCGCAACACACCCTGATAAGGGTAGGTCAATGTCATCTTTCTATACAAAGATTACCAAAGTATAATTGATTCAAGGATTCATGAAACAAGACGGAACTCTGGCTTAAGAAACTTCAGAATTAAGGCAAGAATATACATCTTTTCTCAGATCTACAGAAATTGTGCATTAATTCACGGAAGAGAGAAAATGCACACTCAGTGATTGAGCATATAAATGAAGCTAGAGGAGATATTTTCTTAGGTATGAAATTAAGAGAATGATGAAGGGGGCTTGCACACGGTCTGTGACCTGTGAAATGATTGCGTACTCACAGAATGAAATGTTTTTACACTGAATGTCGAGAGGAATGGCAGCCGTGCTGGAGGTAGAGAGCGAGGCATGCATCCTACTGGGTGAAAATACGTCTTCCTGACTCATTTTGCAAAGATCCCTCCCTCAGCACTCCTGATGTCCAATACATCGTCCAGTGCGACCTGTCCTACTCCCTCAGTAGCTCCCCCTCTGTCTTCCTCTCCATCCTCACCATCCCCATCATTCTTGCCCAGGCTGCCAAAGCCACCTTCTAACAAGTGAACCCTCCCACCTTCCTTACAATGCCTCTTGGTAGAAGAATCCTACTGTTGACGGAGTGATCTTCCTAAAACATGAATCTGATTATGTCAGCCTGTAACTAAGAATCCTTGACTGGCCACCCATCACCTTGAAGATGAAACTCAAGAACCTGAGCAAGACGTGTGGGGATCTTTACTGCCTTGCCTCTCCCATCTGGCTTCTTCATAAAATGCACCCATATGCCTGGCCCGGTCTTACTTGTCAGTGTGTACTCTTGGGCACCAGCTCATTCACGAAGCCCTCCTGGGACACCCCAATGCCACCCGCACTTACGCCAGGGTGCCCTGGGCATAGCTTTCTCATGACCTTTATCACATGCATCCTGCCTATTTTTGTATCTATGTCCTTCCCCTAGACCATGAGTAATTCTGCCATGTGATGGGCCTCAGCTAGTTACTGTATACGTTAGTGATGGAATGGTCCCACTGCGCTATGCACAGAGACTTGAGAATTTTCACTTATTCAACATATGCAATTTCCAGATACCGATTTCATTCACAAAGCAATCACTGAGGAGCTGAGGCAGGGCCAGTGCTCAGGGTGCGGCCCCATTTGCTGGCTTCGCCTGGCAGTGACACCGTGTGGTCAGGTGAGGAAGATGAGGGTCCTCACCGGGCCTGAGTCCGAACCCAGGTCTCTCCATTTTGATCAATGTCTCTTCCTTCAAGTGCGGGAACTACATTAGTTGCCTGAACCCATGAGCCTTGGAAGGGCTCTGGCTGAGCTGCTTGGGTCGCGGTCACAAGTGGGACAGTTCAGTAGCACTTCTGCACAAACAGCCTGGGGACCTTGAGGACAGAGGGGAGGGAGAGAGAGTGGAAGGGCAGGGTGTCGGCTCGTGTATTCTGCCGGTGCAGTCCTGGGCGCCCTCCGTGCTGTTCCGTGATCTGGAACAGGAAGCTCAGACTCATCTCTGTGTTCATGGCTCCATTGGCTCTTTGAACACCACATCCTGGCATTACAGTCACGTGGGAACTGAGATAGTGAGAGAGAGGAGACACAGACAGTCAGAGAGAGGAGACCGAGATATTCAGAGAGAGGAGACTGAGATAGTCAGAGAGAGGAGACAAAAGAGACATCCATATCTTTGAATATAGCGAATTTTACAACACTGTTTTAAGAATAATTTGCTATAAATATCAGATGTCAGAAAGGAGCAAAAGTAACTGCTCTTTATTTAAAGAGGATGAACCTACAGGAAACAGCAACTTTTAAGGACCGTCAAATTTTAATGTAAAGTCACCTGAGAATGTGTTTATTTATTTGACTTATTACAAGTGCTCTCATTTCTCAGAAGCCTGGGGCACGTGTGTGAGATATAAATGGAATAATTAAATCCAATAGTTAAACTTCTCAGAAAGCAAAAAAAAAAAATGAATGCAATGTTACTGTTTACAATTTAATTGAAGAAATCACTTAAAACATGTAACAACTTAAAGAATTTAATAAGGCCTTCACCCTCGTCTCCAAGATGAGGAAATTAAATATAACTTAATGTAGGCCCCCTCCTCTTATTCCTTCTATAGTAGAACCATATGTATTTTCTTCATAGCTGACCACAGTTGTAATTATTTTGTTTTCATTTTGTGTGTTTCGTTAAATTTTTGTTGAAAGGTATGTATGCGTCTATGTGTATATACGTGTATAGCATATGTGTGTGTGTGTATAGGTAGACACACACACACACACACACACACATTCTGTTTCTGTTTCTAAACTGTGATTCCGGATCCACGGATTTATTAAAAGCAAAGATTGTCTGTAAACAACACTGATCATGGGACCTTCTTCCACTGACTGATGTCTAGTTAAAAAGGAATCCCTTCCCTTCAGTCGGGAGTTTCTATATCTTGCCACTAAGGCACTTTTTCTGTCTAAAGAACTAAGTAAAGCTTTTGCAAAGGTGCCCCGACTGGAAGCGTGCTGTCAGATGTCTGTGGCCAGGTGCCCCGAGCTGAGCCTACCTACCTTGGATAAGGATCTTGATGGTCCTTGCTTAAATTTATTCTGCCTGTGACGTAGGCCGCGATGGTAGCCTGCCCTACGGTTGAAGTGGGTTGACACTTGGTATTGCTGTCCACATTTTGTGGATTTCCACTCAGCAGTCTGACCAGCGCTTCTGGGCATGACCAGAGGTCATGAGCAAAAAAGCACAGTAAAGCAGAGAGGGAGCTAGGAGACCCTGGGCTGATGGCCTTGTGCCCCGCCCTTCCTTAGAAGCTGATTGTTTCCTTTGGTTGTTTCAGCCTTCTCCGTACCTAGACTGCAGCCTTTGGCTTGTCTGGGGCCAAGTTCAGGGTCTGGAATATATTAAGTGTTCAGTAAATAGTTGGATGGATGGATGGATGAAAAGAAGAAAGAGGAAAGGAGAGAGGGAGGGAGGAAGGAAGGAAGGTCTTGAACACTGTTTCTTCCGTATTAAAACTCTCCTTTCTTCCTGATTTTCTCAGTCTCCGTCACAATCCTCTGTGAAGGACACATTGCTCTCTCCAGCCCTTGGTCCTCTGTGGGTCTCTTTTCTTTCCATTCTTGTGAATGCCACATTTTCGTGGGTTTCCCTCAGGATTCCCTCAGCCACCCTACAGAATCTTGGTCTTGCGTCGCCAAATTCCAGTTGGACCATCTCCATCATGCATCTACCATATCCACAAACCAAATAGAGCTATCACCAAATGAATCAGGTGGTTTTTTTTTTCTTCAAGGTTCTCCAGGTTTTCCTGGTCCCTGTGTAAATCATCATCTTCTGGGTAGCTGGGCCGGAAATCTCAGAGTCATCTTTGCCTCTTTGCCTCTCCTCCGCCTGGTTCTGTCTGTCTCAGCCCCTGTGTCCCCCCTCACTTCACCCCCAGCTCATTCCTCTCACTCTGTGATGATTGTGTTGCAATTTTCTAAACAGGCTTCCTGACTCCATTTTCTTCCCACTAAAGTCGATACTATGCACTGAAGAACAATTAATTTTCCCAAATTATTTCTCTGTTCATGTTACTCTCTGATTTAAAAATCTCCAGTGACCCGTTCTAGCTTAAGGCAGTGGTTTCCCAGAATTTTAGACACGATAGAGCAGTAAATAAAGCAATTAGAAAAAAAAATCAAAACTAGAAAAAGAATCAAAACTAGAAAAAAATTAGGGAGGGAAATCACGTATTTCTCCTAGTAAAGATGTTTTTGAAATTGCCATCGGTGGTAGCCGTTATTACATTTTAACCCTAAGTGGTAGGCATGGCAATCTCAGAAGACAACCTTTCACACTGGAAGCAACGCTTCTGTGAAAACCTCCAACCACTGGCCGCTGTACCTCCTTATTCCCTGGACTGGTGACGCTGTCCCTGTGCCAGGCGCTGCCCTGTGCTGTGGAGCCCCAAGGAGCCCTGGCCATCCCTTCAGCCCTCATCTCTCCTCCTGTCAGCAGCTGCCCACTCTGATCATGCCAGAGCACTGACAATTTTACTTAAGAGGCACAGGACATGTCACCTGACCTCTTTATAGGCTGCAGTTTTCTCCCCTTTAAAATGCGGACTTTGCAGGGACTTCCCTGGTGGTCCAGCGGTTAAGACTCTGAGCTGCCAACGCAGGGGACGCGGGTTCGATCCCTGGTCGGGGAACTAAGACCCTGCATGCCACATGGGGTGGCCGAAAGATTTAAAAAAAACAAAAGAAGACTTTGCAACTGATGATGATGATAATGAGATGAGGTTTCTTCCAGTCCTGAAGACTATACTGTCAATTGATTGATTGACCTAATGAAGGATGATAGCTCTGTTCCTTGAAATCTGGTTTACCATTGCATAAACTCAAATTAAAATATCGAGGGCTTCCCTGGTGGCACAGTGGTTGAGAGTTCGCCTGCCGATGCAGGGGACACGGGTTCGTGCCCCGGTCCGGGAAGATCCCACATGCCGCGGAGCGGCTGGGCCTGTGAGCCATGGCCTCTGAGCCTGCGCGTCCAGAGCCTGTGCTCTGCAACGGGAGAGGCCACAACAGTGAGAGGCCCGCATACCAAAAAAAAAAAAAAAAAAAAAAAAAATATATCGAGGATTATAGGCAAGGATTTTCCCATCAGAAGATGAGGACTAAATCAAAGTAGGAAACTGAAACTGTTCTTTATTCACCCTTGGGTCCCTTGACATCTGTAAATTGGGGAAGCAGAGAACATCATGAGTGAATGGGACAGGATGATGAAAATCGACATTTCACGCACATCCTTTTAGTCTGGGGGGAAGACAAAACCATCCCTGACACGTCCTCGGAGAGTATTTGCCTTCCCACCTCATTTAACTGCAAAGGACCCATTGATTTAACTGACACCGTCATGTTTAATCCCTTTGAGTTTGCTCTGTTTTCCTCCAGCCCCCGTACCCTTCCCACTCTTGACGGAGGTAGAGTTCAGATTGAGGTAGCCAAGGAAAGGGGGGGGGGCGACCCGTCAATCATGCCAGTTCGTCCTTTTCGGCAAAGGAATGATGAGGCTTTGGGGTCCCTGATCTTGGCCGGTGGATGTGATCTTGCGCGTCTGCTTTGTGGACTTCCAGTGTTGCCTAGGAAGAGCTGAGGGCGAAGTGAGTGCAGAGGGACATGGACGCAGGGTCCACATGCGAACCCCACCCGCAGAGCAGAAGGGTCATCAACCCTATAAATTCCGCCCGGTTGATCTAGTTTGAAAGAGTTCCTGCCACTCTGTGTACGTGAGGAGCAGAGAGCTGAGAGAGCTTGAGATTCTTAATTCCAATACATTGACCTGCAGAAGTCCAGCCCTGAGGACCAATCGTCATTTCAGATCCATCTAGTGTAACTGGGAGTTTCACAAATACTTGATATTGACATCCCCATCAAACTGATGGATGGGCTCATAACAGAAAGACGTTTTGTCCTTTCCAGTTTGATGTCTTCCTGACAAGGCATTGTTGGTTCAAAATTGAATCCTTTCCCAAGCTTGTCATTCTGACCACTGAGCACATCTTGCCTCTCAAAAATCATTCCCTATTAGGCTGTACATCCAAGTCCCCTGGCTCTTGTGGCCAAAGGGAGAGACCTTTGGCTGGCTCTTAAATACGAAAGTAGACTCACTTTTGGTGTGGGCAGGGTGATTGCTGGTCATTAGCGATACTTGACCGAGTGCCAGGAAGAGGCCATTAGCCGGGTGCACTGCTGGGAAGAGTCCATTAACACCCAGCTGCCAGCTGCGGTTTGGAATGTGGAGCACGCTGTATGTTCACAGCCTGGAAACCGTGCTTCTCTCCTGGAAAGCATGCAAAGATGAATTGTACTCCACCATCATTTTGATACCTTGTCCCTAAGACATCAAAAAGACAGAAGAAAGGTGAAAATTGAGGTCAGTCCCCCATGCGTTGGGTGTACACGAGGCTTGTTTGGAAACATCGGGTGAAAGACCAAATCTTTATCTACCAATTTACCAAATTTTATCTTTATGCACCAATTTACCAAATTTTATCTTTATGCACATACAGAGAATCACGTATGAGCCTGCTTTTTCTCCCATAATAGGATTTTGTTAAATGCAAAACCCATACTTAAAAAATTGCTTATGAGGGCTTCCCTGGCGGCGCAGTGGTTGAGAGTCCGCCTGCCGATGCAGAGGACACGGGTTCGTGCCCCGGTCTGGGAAGATCCCACGTGCCACTGAGCGGCTGGGCCCGTGAGCCATGGCCGCTGAGCCTGCGCGTCCGGAGCCTGTTGCCCCACAACGGGAGAGGGCACAGCAGTGAGAGGCCCGCGTACCGCAAAAAAAAAAAAAAAAAAAAAAAAAAATTGCTTATGAGCTAAATGAAAAAATTAGTAGTAATAATGATGTATCAACATCTTAGGATGGTGGCTCTCCTTAGTCTTAAGAAAACAACTGTTTGCTCCTCCGTGTCTCCTGTCTCACTTGCAGGCATTTCCAACAAGGAGATAAGGGATTGGACTCGTCAGGGTTTCCAGAGAAAGAGAACCGGTGGGGTCCATATAGGAAGAGCTTTATTATGAGGAATTGGCCATGCAATCATGGAGGCTGAGAAGTCCCACTATCTGGAGACTCAGGAAAGCCCCTGGTTTAGTTCCAGTCTGAGTCCAGAGATCTTCCAAGTTCGAAGACCTCCTCTGAGTGCAGGGCAGCCAATGGTGTAAACCTCCACCCAAGGGCAGAAGAACCTCAAGGACACAATGAAAAGGGCAAATGTCTCCTTCCTCCCTCTTTTTGTTCTATTCGGGCCTTCAATGGATTGGATGGTGTCCACTCACACGGGGAAGGGAAAACCAGCTTTGCTGAGTCCACTGATTCGCATGTTCAGCTCACCCACAACACCCTCACAGGCACATCCAGAAATCATGTTTCACCGGGCAACCCTTTGGCCCAGTCACATCAGCCGTCACAGGGATCAACCCGTGTGCACCCTTGAGCTGACCACAGCCTGGCCCACCTTCGCGGGCCTGGTTCTCTCCGCTTGGTCCATCTTCCCCCCCCACACCCGCCCCGCTGCCTCACCCTCCCCGCACTCTGCCTGCTGGCTCTGTGGGATCCCTTGTCTCTCCCAGCCATCTCTGAGGCTGCATCCGTTTCAGGCTGTGTCCATCTACCTTTTCTGCCCCCGCCCGCCACACTGTGAGTAAGGCACGGCAGGAAGGAGGGACAGGGCATCTGTAGGAGAGGAAGTAGGTGTACGCAGGGCTGGCCGGACTGGTCTGGGGAAGCTCTGTTCCGGGGTCACTTTTCACTCTGTGTTTTGATCCAGGCAACTGATTGTAAATTAAAGCCACTGTGTTGGGAAGGGGAATTCATTACAGGGACACGGAGATGTTTCACAGACCTGGTCTCAGAAAGGGCAGGAAGTAGAGATGGAATTTCACTCCAGTGTTCCGCGGAGAATAAAATTCACCCACATTCCTTCAGGTCTACGGGTTTCCATCCTGCTGCTGACTTTGTCTCATCGCACTCCCAACCCCCAGAGGAGAGTCCGATCCAGCCCACCCTTTTTTCCCCAGGACCGACTTCTGGGGATGGTTCCTTTCGGGTCAGGAACAGCGCTGGGTCCAGTTGGCTGTTCTGTGAGAAGGGTGGATCCTCAGGCCTGCAGTCCACAGGCTCTGGAAGATTCTCTGAGAAGGCATGGACATGCCGTGTTTGCAGGCATATCTGATCACACGGCTAAATGCCGTGACATTTGCCATAGCAAAATGGACCTGATTCCACAGAGCTTATAACTTGTGGGAGGAAATGCCCCCAAACTTCCTGAACTGGAAATTGAAAGGAACCTGCAAATGAGGTCTGACACATTTTCACGAGCGTTTCCCACATTTGCTTTAGCTCCTTGTCTCCTTAACTCCATTGAAACACCCTCCCTTAATACTGGGCTAAAAAAAATGCAACAAGCATATACCTGTTGCAAACACTCTGAATAAAGTGAAACAGAAATGCAGGAGCAGAAGACAGTATTTCCAGGGTTGTGATTATTACATTGTGGACTTAGAGATGAAAGACAAAAACTGGCTAAGAAAAATTGTCCTAAATGGGAAACCCAGAAAACTGCACCAGAGCCAACGGAGCTTGTGGGCGAGTACCAGAGTCAACGCCATTATCAATCCCCTGAAGTCCAAATTAATATTGCACAGAATTTAGGAAACTGTGGTCAAGAAAGATATTAGCAAGATGTAATTCCCATGGGCCAGGAATGGCGAGGCCTTCATTACCCACATAGATGTAGCTTTCAATTTCACACTGGTGTAATTTTCACAGCCTGGAGATCCTCAGACCTAAAAATGCTGTCAGGCTTGGATCCAACCTATACATTTGAGTATTCTTCTTGAAGAAAAAAAAATGTTCTGATAGTCGTTAGAGCATATACTAAATCAGATTTTTGGAAAAATACTTAAACACCATCCTTGTCCATTTATAGCTACCTCAAAACTACTTTTCATTGAAAACAAACATGAATTTTGAACGAAAATGGTTGATCAAAACAGAAGAGGCACAGATTTTTAGGTCACCCCAAGTTAAATACCTCTGGAGGCTGAGTCTAGAGACGGCCTCTGAACTTAACTGTCTTCAGTCTGAACCCGACGTTTCTCCACATTACACATGTCACAAAACCTTATCACTTCCAAATTCAAACTCTTGTTAACATTTGTATCACTCCAGTAGTTTTATATCAGTAGGAACACCGGCGATGCTGAGTGATTTTAAGGTAATCGAAGCATATTTATTTTAACAAGTCTTGTAATCTGGTAGCCAGCG